>NC_064622.1:94045401-95384909 GCF_023898315.1 Schistocerca nitens
ACGGACGTGCGACGTCGGTACCAATTTGAATAAGAGGCCGTGGTGACACACACTGTCGAAAGCACGTGACACGTCCAGGAACACCGCGCCGAAGAACTCGCGCTGCTCGAGGCCGACGAACGCATATTCCACTAGCCGAAGGAGTTGGTGAACTGCCGAGTGGCCCCTGCGAAAGCCGAACAGCTCTTCGGGCAGGGGGCCTCCCTCGTCAACGTGGCGCTCAGCCGCCTGATGTACACCCTTTCAAAGACCTTGGAGACGGCCGGCAGTAAACTAATAGGTCTGTAGTTCGCGAGCTGGCGCAGATCCTTCCCCATCTTCGAAATCGCCACGATCTCTGCATGCTTCCAGGACTGAGGAAAACTGCAGGACCGGAGGATTTAATTAAAGACGTGAGTAACAGCCACCGGCGGCAACTTCTGGAGAAGGGCGTTGGAAACTTCGTCTGGGCCCGCAGCTTTCCTGGGGTTCAGGGCACGCAGGATGGACGACACCTCTTCCGCCGTCGTCTCTTCAATGACGTCATCGTCGTCGCGTGCCACCAAGTAGCGCGGAAGCCGGTCAGCAACCAGGTCGTCGTAGACAGCGTCGGTCGGGTCTTCTATCGGCGTAAACGCAGCCTCAAAGACGTCTGCGAGGGCATCAGCCTTCGCAGCTAGTTCGCAGACAGCCTGAGCATGGACCATGTAACACGTCCTTTTTATTCTAGGTTTTAGTTATCCGCTCGGTGGCGGATCTGATGAGCAGCCCAAAATTAGATAATTAATTAATGTGACCGTGTACCTAATGGGCTAGCAATCGGATTGGACTGCTCAGGAGGTGTTACATTCCGTACTATCCTCACAAATATAGTAATAAGTATGGTTTGGTGGTAATGAGGACAGCAAACACAGTTTCACAAAACGAGCCTATATTCTTAATAAAGCACAAAAATAAGGAGACAGCCACTGCCTTCGTCAATACACTGTTAATGACGGCTAATCTCATCACAGGTCGCTACAATTATTGTTAATCGTCACACGCAATATCCAATCACTGTAATCCAAGTAATGCCGGCGCGGTAGACGCGGGAGTATAATAGCGGCACTCAATATCACTAATATCACTTTATAATAAAACTTTCTCACTTTTCCGCATAACTGATACAAAGGGGTTAAACCACGGCGTTGGCCACTCCCTTTGCCGGTAATTTGTATTAATTTCTGCTGGCTTTTGCACAGCTATGCCCGCCTCGCGGGAACCTACCACACCCGGCCTCGGCACTCCACGCTCTAACTTCGCACTGCTCTCCGCCCAGTTATTCCCGCCTCGCGGGAATCTACCCAAGCCGTCCACTCGGCACTCCGGGGAATCCCCTCTAGCTCGCGCGTCCTGCACACACTACTCGATATTTGCCCTGTCGACCTGTGTGAGCGCAAATTCTAATAGCAAGGGCCTGCGGACCCCTTACATTCCCGCCCTCAAAAACTTCTTTTGAACCGCAGGTGAAAAAGAATCGGCTAGGGATTCAAAAACATAGTTACATTGAATCAAAACATGCAATACAAATCATTAATGAATTTACAATTTGTCAAAATAATCCTGGACTCCGGTAGTGGGCTGCCTCCATAACAACTTCTACAAAAGGTTATTACATCACATAAATGGCATTGTTCAAAATCACAAATTTTCATTTTAACCAGCAAGTCGTCTGTAGTCCAATATCAAAATGAAAACATACACAACATATACACTCAAACATTCCTTACCTAAATACAGAACATATGGATTATTATTACAACATAGTTATTACAAGTTTTATATTCATTTTGAGATAGTCTTTGACATGATATATTCAATCCTAATTGAAATACCTTACAAAGCACAAATGTAAATAAACCCTTTCCTATTTCAATTGTCCATTTTATAGCTAATTGTCCTAACCATGTCTTAGCATGTTTATTTTGGGTCATTATAGCCCTCACTCCAGACCGGACCTCATCTGGAGTGTCATTCGGTTTATTGGTTCCTCCGCCTCTTCCTCGGAAATCAGACGAATGATTAATATGAATCCTTGGGTCATTACTCCCTTCTCCGTTTCGATCAGTAGCTTGCTTGTATTTCTGTGATTTAATAGACTCCAATTGTTCCAGTATCTTCATTAAGGCCTCTCTACCTTTAATTGGGCTCCTGGATACGGTACCTTGTCTTTTCTGATTCATTCTTCTTTTTACTGCAGATATCATTACGTTGTCACTCAGGGGTTGTTCCAAAGTCTCGTTCCATTTCCACAAATGACTGGCAATTTCTTCAGACGCTCCTTTCCAATTACTAAGTGGTTTGCATCGTAGTGGGTCCTCAATTGCTGCACATTGATGGCTTTTAGACCAGTATTTCCTTAAGAATTCCTCCTCAAATTGTTCATAACTTGTAGTCCCTTCCTTCTTCCTGACTCCCCAAGTGAAAGCCTCACCTTCCATTCTATCTATTGCGAATTGAATCTTGTCTGCATCCTTAAGATGTACTGGAAGAACTCCTTTTAGCCATTTCATAAATATCCTTGGGTGCAACCCTCCTTTTGGTCTAAACTTCTGCCCTGTATTACTTTGGATGCACCGATTATCATTGCTCATCAATGTGATTACCTTACTTTCCCCAACGGCTAAGGTGGCATTGCTAATTCGTCTATCAATTTCCTCTGTCTTGCTTTCTAATTGCTGCACTCCCTGTTGTAACTGCTTGACCTCCATTTCCACCCTCTTTTCTCCTTCTCGTTGTATGGTTATAACATTTTGCAGATTTACATTTAGTCGGTTTTGCTTATCTTCTATCCCCCTAACCGCCTCGTGGCATTGTTGCTGCCTCTGCGTCACTTCGGCGATTCGATAATTGCAACTTGTTTCCACTTCGTTGATTCTTTCTCCCAGCTCGGCCTTCGTTTCTTCAATATCGTTTTCTATCTTTTGTGTTAACTTTCCTTCCACCTTCTCCACGTTTCCCTGGACTTGGTCTATGCTCTTCTGCAGCTTATTCTCTCTCTCGTTGATATCCATTTTCCACTGTTCTTGTAACTCCTGTATCTCCTTCTTCAGATTATATTCTATTTTCATTTGTGACGTTTGGATTTCTTGGGCTATAGTTTCCTTAAATGACTCCAGGCTTTCTTTGGTTTCTTGTAAATCTTCCTTTAATGATTTACGAAACATCTCTTCCCTTTCTCTCGTTTCTTGTAAACCCCTCTCCACTGCTTCTCTGAATATTCTTCCTTCTTCTCTATTCTCTTGTAATTCTTCCTTTAATGATTCTCTTGTTTCCTGCGAACTCTTCTCTAACGATTTTTGAAAATCTTCTTTTAGTGATTTTCTGATGCCTTTCTCTAACGATGCATTATTTTCTTGTAGCAAGGCTGCCAACATCGACCGTATCTCTTCGCCCTCTGAAACTGGCCTAGCTCTCATTGTTTGTCCCGGTGTCTCAGGATAACTAGTTGAATGTGCCGATGGGCTTCCTAATGACAATCCACAATCACTAATTCCTGAATCATCTCTGTTCTCCTGTTCTACCCCTTTTCTTTCAACTACTGCCTCACAGACCTGCCTATCTTCACAAGACATTTTTGGTTTATATTTAATGCCCAGGCAAGTAGTACTAAGTAACCTCCAATAATTCAAAACACTCCTAATTATCATTAACCTACTCAAACAGTACTTGCAATTTCTTTAGTTAATTCCCAAAATGATATAACATGCATGAGTATTAATCATAACAGCTCTCAAAAACCTAATACTTCAAGAACAATTTTCACATACACAATTTATGCAAAAATATTTTAAACAGGATAATCATAACACTCACAAAATCAAAAAATGTAAATTCCTCAAAACAATTGTCATTTATACAATGCAGTGTGCACCAATAAGCATGCTAGACTTCAAAATATGTTTCGCAACTTTTCTGAATTTAGTACAATTTAGCATTTTCCCTAACGTGAATCTCAGTTAAAACTGTTTATTTATCACGAAGACTGCACACTGCAATTTACTGTTATTTTAACCCGTCGTCTTCACTCACCAACCGACGTTACCGCGAGTCGCGATGTTTTGACGTTTCAGATGGGCGTGGTCGGTCCGCTGTTGGAGCTCGCGTGAAGGTGACGTAGTTCCCCGTCGGCCGCTCCGTGGCGCTGTAGGCGGACGTAGTTTGTAGCTCTGCCGCTAGATGCCGGGACTGCGCTCGCTGTCTCGAAGTTGCGTCGCTGTGTGGTAGGAGGTCGTGTGGAATCAACTCGCGGGTCGAAGCTCTTTGGCGCGACTGCTACGTGGCTTTGCGTGACGTCACTCCCTAACTGCGTCGCCACAATACGTTATCGTCAGCATACCAGTTTATGGGTCCACACGAATTCGTCCGATTTTCACTGCTCAAAAGGCAATTTCGGTCAACATATTACCACAAAATACCTTTCTAACAACTTTCGTGACGAAATCTTAGCTCGTTTTGCTATTTTACTGTTCACACGTGTCTTTCTTTAGCGTCCACTTTTCACAGTTTTTCGCGCGGATTTTCGCATTTGCACTTTACAACACAGTTTAATATAGCCCTCAAAACAGTTTAGTCACAATCTTGCGATATTATTACTTCGTATTGTTCAAAATTTACACTGTTCCTTATCGCGATTTTAACGTTCATGCACTGTCCCGATTCCACATTGAAAATTTTGTTTTCTCGTCCGAAAATTGCACTTGTTCTTTTCACGGTAAGTCAACTGTGTTAACACTGCGTTCGAAAATTGCATTAGTCCGAGTCCTGTCTACGGTAAGCCAAGGTGTAACACGGCGTTCGAAAATTGCATTAGTCCGAGTCCTGTCAACGGTAAGCCAAGGTGTAACACGTCCTTTTTATTCTAGGTTTTAGTTATCCGCTCGGTGGCGGATCTGATGAGCAGCCCAAAATTAGATAATTAATTAATGTGACCGTGTACCTACTGGGCTAGCAATCGGATTGGACTGCTCAGGAGGTGTTACATTCCGTACTATCCTCACAAATATAGTAATAAGTATGGTTTGGTGGTAATGAGGACAGCAAACACAGTTTCACAAAACGAGCCTATATTCTTAATAAAGCACAAAAATAAGGAGACAGCCACTGCCTTCGTCAATACACTGTTAATGACGGCTAATCTCATCACAGGTCGCTACAATTATTGTTAATCGTCACACGCAATATCCAATCACTGTAATCCAAGTAATGCCGGCGCGGTAGACGCGGGAGTATAATAGCGGCACTCAATATCACTAATATCACTTTATAATAAAACTTTCTCACTTTTCCGCATAACTGATACAAAGGGGTTAAACCACGGCGTTGGCCACTCCCTTTGCCGGTAATTTGTATTAATTTCTGCTGGCTTTTGCACAGCTATGCCCGCCTCGCGGGAACCTACCACACCCGGCCTCGGCACTCCACGCTCTAACTTCGCACTGCTCTCCGCCCAGTTATTCCCGCCTCGCGGGAATCTACCCAAGCCGTCCACTCGGCACTCCGGGGAATCCCCTCTAGCTCGCGCGTCCTGCACACACTACTCGATATTTGCCCTGTCGACCTGTGTGAGCGCAAATTCTAATAGCAAGGGCCTGCGGACCCCTTACAACCAGCAGCGGAGGGATACGTTGCGTGCGGCGTAGGAAACGCTTCGTCGTCCGCCAGGCCGCGCCATCGTCAAGGCAGAGGGTGGCGACCTTGTTATTCCAGTCGCCATGGCGATGGTTGTAATTGGCGGCCCGGATGTCCCGACACATCATGTTGAGGAAGCGCTTGGTGTCAGCATTTCTTGTCCTCTGCCACTCCTGGTAGACCCGGTTCTTCTCAGTGATGGCCGCAAGGATGTCCAGCGGCAGCTGTCGGGAGTAGTCAGGCGGAGTGCGTCGTCGGGGCGACGTTGGTATTGTGGCGGCGTCGATCGTGGTTGCCGTGAAGTGCAGAAGTGCTGCGTCCGTTCCAGCTTCCGCAGGGGGCGGCGCGGCGGCGAGTCAGTCCGTCACGGCTGCTTGAAACCTGTCCCAGCCGATGCCAGCAAGTGAGATGCCTCTCCTGGGCTGTTGTAGCGCGTCTAGGTCTACATCAAAAACCACTGGGACATGATCAGAAGACAGTGCCGTCCTCGTCGTGGCAGTTATCTGATGAGGGATGCCCTTGACGACCGTGATGTCGATTATATCCGAGAGGCCACGAAAAATGGCTCTGAGCATAATGGGACTTAACATCTTAGGTCATCAGTCCCCTATAACTTAGAACTACTTAAACCTAACTAACCTAAGGACATCACACACATCCATGCCCGAGGCAGGATTCGAACCTGCGACCGTAGCAGTCCCGCGGTTCCGGACTGCAGCGCCTAGAACCGCACGGCCACCGCGGCCGGCTATCAGGGAGGCCACGGCCAGGGAAGATAGTCGGGTCGTACGGCCCCAACACAAGCGCATGGTGACGTTCCGCTACCCGGAGCAGGCAGCGTCCAGCGGCATTGGTGATCCCGGAGTTCCAGGAGACATGTTTACTATTAAAGTCCCCAGCGAACAACACCTGCCCCCTCAAGGAGAGCAGAGCATCGATGTCAGTAGGGTCCAGTGGACGAGACGGCGGTCGATAGGCAGCGATGAACGTGATGGCGCCCGCCGAGGTATGAACGACGACACCAGTGGCCTCCAGCGTTGCCAGTGGTGGAAGTTGTATCGCGTGATGACGAATGCCATTGCGGACGTAAACGTCTGTCCCACCACCCACCGTCAGTCGATCGGTGCAATAGCTGGAGTAGTTTGCCGCCCTGACGTCGACCCCAGGCTTCAGGTGGGTTTCGCTGATAAGGCAGACGTCGACGGCTTCGTTTCGAGGAAATTGGCGAAGTTCGCCGGCCTGAGTGCGGACGCCGTTGGCATTCCACGCGACGACCGTGAGCCCTCTAACGCTGCATCTGGAGAGTGTTGACAGCGGTCGGGGCCGGAGCGGCCATCGGCACTGCAGCGGTGAGTTGCTGCGACAGGACTTCGATCAACTTCGTGGCACTGGTCAACAGGGAAGTGAGCTGCGCGACGAGGTTGGTCAGGTCAGCGGCGGAGGCAGCAGGCGGGGCCCCGTCGCTGGAAGGGGGAGGCGCGGCTGCTGCGCTGTGAGAGTCCACCTGAGGCTGCTCGACTGATGGTGCCGAGCGCTGGGTACCCACGGGGCGTCGACCCTCGCGCCGGCGGTTGGCGGGGCGCGGTCCGGCCGACGTCCCGGGAGAGGCAGCTCCCGGTTCCGCCACTAGCAGCTGTGGTCGAGGCGCAGGAGCCTCAGGTGTTGGCACGGCCTCGGATGCGGCGGGAGCAGGAGCGGCCGACCCTGTCGGGACGGCGGAGGGCGCCACTGACGTTGCCGCCGCGAAGGAGAAGCCGGGCCGTCTCGTTGCTCGCTTCTTCGGACGCGGCGCGGGTGTTTGGCCACGTTGGCGATCGATGGCACGCTTCCACACCTCACACCCACGATAACTGGCCACGTGTGCACCGCCACAGGGTGCACATGTCGGCTTCTCGGTGGGCGTACGGGGGCACGCACGTCCAGACTGGGCGCCGGCGCATTTAACACATCTGTCCGGCATAGAGCAGTGGCGCGCGACGTGATTTATTCCCTGGCAGCGAAAGCACTGCACAGGGCCTCTCCTGGAGCGAAGATCTTCGGTCTGAACCGGATCGTCGGCGACCCGCGTCAATTGGTAGAGCTTGTGGTTCTCCACGGTGTCGGAGCAGACGACCAGGAAGAGCGGCATATCATCGCGTGATTTAGGCGACTTCATCTTCACGGCTGCCCGAATATAGAAGCCCAGGTCAGCGAGTTCACGATGCAGGTGATCGGCTTCCATGTTGAACGGGAGGTTGCGTATTACAATCTTCAAGACCTTGTCAGGTGCGGAAGCGTGGGTATAGAAAGGGATACCACGCTCAGACGCCTCCTGAGTGACCCGGCGATAATCGTCAGCAGTGCGGAATGTGACCCTGTACAGGTCACGCCCGGCAGGCTTCACGGTGTACACGGCCGTTGTCCAGCTGCGCAGCAACTTCTGCAGTTCCCCATACGGCGGTCGAAACTGGAGGACCACCGGCGGAAGATGGGAGTCTTTCTTCGGCGCAAGATCGCGCGGCCTCTGTTCCGGCGCGTCAGCGACAGCAGGTGGAAGGGTCGTCGATGACTTCATGCGTCTAGCAGTTCACCGGGCCGGGACAAAACCGTCGGCGTCTGGGGCGAAATCTTGCTTGGCCCTCTTCTCGATCGGCGAGGTGCAAACAGCGGACGTCGCGGCTGTTGCCCTCCTCTTTTTTCCCGCTTCGTCCGCGTGGCTGAAGTACGGTGGAGCTCTCATCTTCAGAATCGGGGAGCGGAGCAGACAGCGCTGTCTTCAAGGTTTCCGTAGCGGTGTCCATCAAATCCATAGCCATAGCACTGGTCGTCGTAAGTGGGGGGAAGATGGTGCCGGCGACGGCGCAAGCGCGGCCGGACGGCGATCGGCCACACCTTTCGCGTCGCTAGCAAGCGCAGGTACGTCCTTCTCGCGGCTGCACATCTCAGTGACTGTGTCGTGTCTGAAGAGTACTCATTTTTTTTCTTTATTGTAATTTTAAACAGCTTATACAAAGGCGGGCTGTCAGGAGCATAGTACGCCGCTCTTCAGCCTTGAGTTTGACAATAAGTATTACATAGAGGTGGCACAGAGAATACACTCAAAACGGCGGGCAAAAAATGTAGACACTAAAAAACAAAAAAAACATGGAGCCGTTCACGCTGGACGAGAAACATCACTTAACACTAGTTGACACGGCGCACATAACATGGATGATGGCGACGGCACACGTGAACGGTGGTGGCGTGATGGTGAACAAACACTAAACACAAACGAAGGCACACACACGAGACACTGATGGCAATGATCTCCGGCGCGCCGGCCGTGGTGGCCAAGCGGTTAAAGGCGCTACAGTCTGGAACCGCGCGGCCGCTAAGGTCGCAGGTTCGAATCCTGCTTCGGGCATGGATGTGTGTGATGTCCTTAGGTTAGTTAGGTTTAAGTAGTTCTAAGTTCTAGGGGACTGATGACCTTAGAAGTTAAGTCCGATAGTGCTCAGAGCCATTTGAACCATATTTGATCTCCGTCGCGCGAAAGTCCGCGTAGCGTGTGCGAGTCTGGGGACCTGCCAAGAGAGGAGGATGGGGGGGGGATGGGAGAGGGAGAGGGGAGAGCAGAGATGCTATGGGCTGAGGAGATAGGGGGAAAGGAGGAAGGGGGAGGGGAAGCCCGGGGGAAGAGGGATGGAGGAAGAGGGATGGGGGGAAAAGGAGAGAGGAGGGAGGGTGCCTAAAGGAAAGGACACAGGAAGTGGGGGGGGGGCAGGATCAAAGTTGATAGGAGGGGTAGATGGAGGGGAGGAGGACATCATCAGGGAGGGGGAGCTGGCAGAAGCTACCTTGGGAGAGGGTAAGGAGGGTGGAGAGATGGGGACCGGGTGGGACGTGGGAATACAGGCGCGGCAGCGAGCGGGGGTGGGAGAGGATGGGTGAGACAAGCGGGTGAGGAGGATCGAGTTTACAGTGTACAGGATCCGTATCCTTTCAAGGAAAAGGAGGAGGTGGGGGAAGGGGATGAGATCGTAGAAGAGACCTCAGATGTTTTTTTTTCTTTATTGTGATTTTAAACACCCTATTCAAAGGCGGGCTGTCAGCAGCACAATACGCCGCTCTTCAGCCTTGAGTTTGACAACAAGTAGTACATAAAGGTGGCACAGAGAAGACAGTCAAAACGGTGGGCAAAAAAATGTAGACACTAAAAATCAAAAAACCATGGAGCCATTCACGCCGGACGAGAAACATCACTAACACTAGGCGACATGGTGCACAAAACATGGATGATGGCGACGGCACGTGAACAGTGGTGGCGTGACGGCGAACAACACAACACACAAACGAAGGCACACACACGAAACACTGATGGCGATGATCTCCGGCGCGCGAATGTTCACTGAGCGTGTGCGAGTCCGGGGACCTGCCAAGAGAGGAGGAGGAGGAAGGGGAATGGGAGAGGGAAGAGCAGAGATGCCATGGGCAGGGGAGATAGGGGGAAGGGAGGAAGGGGGAGGGGAAGCCCAGGGGAAGAGGGGAGGAGGGAGGGGACGGGGGGAAAAAGAAGGGAAGGGAAGAGAAGGGAGGGAGGGTGCCTAAAGGAAAGGACACAGGAAGTGGCGGTGGGGGGGGGGGGAGACCTCAGATTCGGCGGCTCCTTTATACCGCGGTTACTGGCCGTTGCGCGTGCGCGAGCAACGGAAGAGCTGCCCTCTGTGAGGCGAAGAATTGCAGCGGCGCCAGCGGTGAAAACTGTCAAAAGCGAGGAATCGCGAAATTAAAATGCAGCCGGTCGGAAACCAGACCGTTGTTGTTTTATCTGTGATAAAATAGGATTCCACGTCTTGCTTAAAGGAAAACCTTTATCTCTCTTAATAATATCATCAGACAGACGTATTTCAATTGATTCTTTCAATACACAATCCCAGTAACGGGAAGCCGAGGCAATAATTTGCGTCTCTTTGAAGGACATATTGTGCCCTTCATTGAGACAGTGTTCAGCAACAGCTGATTTTTCCGGCTGGAGCAGACGTGTATGCCGTTGATGTTCCACACATCGATCTTGAACTGTACGAATAGTCTGTCCAATGTAGGCCATGCCCCAGGTTTCCTCAGTCCCAAATCATCTTTAACCGATCCAAGAAGGGATCTTGTTTTGGAAAAAGGCATAAGGACGCCTTTAATATCATATTTCCTGAGGATTCTTGAAATTTTCGAAGAAATACTTCCCACGAAGGGTAAAAAAGTAACAGATTTGGAAGTGCCCACCGTTGGTTCTCGTGGGGGTCCATCTTGTCCATCTTGTTGTGCTGTTTGAGGCTTTCCCGGCGCTGCATGTGCTTGATAGGTTCTCGGGAATGACGCCGGATAATATTGTAGAAACCGCACAATATTTCAGCGAGACAACTGCCCGCCCTCTTCAGGTGCTACTGTCGCGTCGCTCGCCAATTTATATGTTGGCTTTTTAGAACAGCGCAGGTGCCAGCGGGGGCATAACGTCATCGAAGACCAATCGTGGACGGCGTCGAATACGAGAGCCCTCTGCTGGAGAAACGGGCCGCGGTCTGAGGAAGCGAGCCGCGGTGCGGGAAATGCGGCCTGGAGCGACAGACCCCATTGGCGCGCGCGAGGTGTTGGCGCGCGATTTAAGCATCTGCGCTAAGGTTTCCCATCTGCGTTGTCTCGGTGCAGTTGCTAATCCGCGGCTGATGATTCCTTAATGCCGCCAAGGCTGGCTCCCAGGCTTTGCTCAGGTGAAACCCATTGTCTCTGTTTATCAAGTCACTGCTTATACGTATTTCGACCGCCTCTTTGATGATGGAGTCCCAGCATGTGGAAGCATACGAGAGGATCTTGGTTTCTTCATAGATCATACCGTGTCCCGTGTCAAGGCAGTGTTCAGCAACCGCAGATTTCTCTGGCTGACGCAACCTCGTGTGACGTTTACGTTCATCGCATCTGTCTTTAACCGTACGACACGTCTGGCCAATATAAGACTTCCCACATTGGTGCATGAACCAGGCGCCTACTGCGGAGGCATACATGCAGCAACATTCGCTAAAAATTCGTTGAGGAGAAACTGTTGGTAGGCCCATGGTTCATCTGGGCGGTCAGTAGCTGAACAGTCGCACGTCTTTTCGCCCGTACACTTCTCTGTAGCCGTCGTTTACAGCCGTCGTCTATGGCCGGTTGTGCATCACAGCTGACACGGCCCTGGTTTTGGATAGCACCATTTTGTCGTCCGCGGTATACTTTAACCGTTTACGAACTTAGCCGTTTCGAAAATTCTTCAACGCTTGCCCCCAAAGCCAACGATCATGCCGTTTCCAGCGTCAGATAAATAAATCGTTCTGTTTCTGCATTACGACAACGACTTCACTGTGTTTTCCGCCCCCCCCCCCCCTCCGCCTCTTCCAACACCCTTCATACAGCCCCCCACAGTTACTTTTACCACCAATCATCTGTGAGTGGTTATTGCCCTTTGACGTCGAACATAGGCATGGTGACATTAATGTGACTGGAACATGTAAATGGCGAATGCCTCAGGGACCTTAGCCATCGGTTGCTGAATACGGGTGAAATCTGGTTTCGCAGGACAGAGCGGATCAGGTTGTGGAAAGGGGCCAAAATCAGTTACTGTCAGTTACACAAGAACACAGAACTTTATTCCTCTGAAACACAATGCGCAGTTTTCTCTTTAAACCAACAAGGATCAAAACTTCCTGGCAGATTAAAACTGTGTACCAGACCGAGACTCGAACTCGGGACCTTTGCCTTTCGCGGAAAAGTGCTCTACCAGTTGAGTTACCTAAGCACGACTCACGCCCCGTCCTCACAGCTTTACTTCTGCCAGTATCTCGTCTCCTACCTTCCAAACTTTACAGAAGCTCTCCTGCAATCCCTGCAGAACTAGCACTTCCCCAGGCTGTGGTTAAGCCATGTCTCCACAATATCCTTTCTGTAAAGTTTGGAAGGTAGGAGACGAGATACTGGCAGAAGTAAAGCTGTGAGGACGGGGCGTGAGTCGTGCTTGGGTTGCTCAGATGGTAGAGCACTTTCCCGCGAAAGGCAAAGGTCCCGAGTTCGAATCTCAGTCCGGCACACAGTTTTAATCTGTCAGGAATATTCATATCAGCGCACACTCCGCTACAGAGTGAAAATCTCATTCTGTTGAACAAGGATCAGTTCACGGCTGAGGGCCCAAGTAACTTCTCAATAGTAAGATTTAAATAATTCCTTTTAAAACACAAGGATTTAGAGAAACGGCTGAAGGCCTTACTTAAGTAAAATTAAAATATCCTTAAATAATTCCTTTTAAGGCACAAGAAATAAGACAAACAGCTGAAGGCCTTGCTTCAAGTAAAATTAAAATATCTTCTCGGCTAAAGAACCAAAAATATTTGAGACCAGGAAAGGAAATTCTTTAAAAGGCAAGCATTTACCAATTTCGGCTAAAAGCCATATTAAGGAAAATTTAAATTAATTCCTCGCCTGAAAGCCCAATAATATTTCAACATAATAAAAAGCAATCTTTAAAGACAAGCATTTACACAGTACAACGGAAAACCATCTTAAGAAAACTTGAAATATCTTGAAGGCTGAAGGCCCAAACAATTACTCAAGATAATTAAAGACTAACCTTAAAATAAGCATTTACTCAGTATGGCTGAAGGCCATTTTAAGAATTAAAGATAGTTAAAGTGAAACCTTACAGATAGGAATTTACACATTACAGCTGTAAGTCATAAATTTTAAAACAAAATCGGCTGAAGGCCTAAATACAGAGCAAACAAGAATTTTAAATAAAACACAGTTCAAGGCCTAATCTTAAAATACGTCACATAAGGTTCAGTTGAAGGCCATATACTAAACATAGAATGGACAAAATTAATACACACCTGAAGCCCTGGCACAGTACTTGCGTGGCGCAGTGGTTAGCACACTGGCCTCGCATTCGGGAGGACGACGGTTCAATCCCGTCTCCGGCCATCCTGATTTAGGTTTTCCGTGATTTCCCTAAATCGTTTCAGGCGAATGCCGAGATGGTTCTTTTGAAAGGGCACGGCCGATTTCAAACCAATCCTTCCCCAACCCGAGCTTGCGCTCCGTCTCTAATGACCTCGTTGTCGACGGGACGTTAAACACTAACCACCATCACAGTACTTGCGACAAAAGAAAATCACAATCATAAACAACAGAACAGTGGTGCTCAGAAGTGTTCCAAGGGTCGGCCTGGGGAGGAAACTGTAACAACAGTTTAGGTGAGACAGGCATCCAAGCGAAACACTAAATAATGGGGTGGCAGCACGTCCTAGGGACGGCTGAAGAACCAACCAACAACCTAATCAATTCCCTTCCACCCGACCAACGGTACGACAACCAAAAATATCAGCGAGGATGAGGATCGCAGCAGGGCTATGTCTTAATAATTGGCGTCCAAACACAATCAAGGCACAACAGCCACTCAAAGAGAAAGGGAGAACAACACCAAGCTGTCGAACTATACGCCATGCCGGACAGCATCAACACGGCGAGGAAAACACACTACCGGAAAACTACGCTAATGACCAGGGCAGGTAACTGGAACGTTAACGGCCACAATGCAGAAGATACCGCTGGTGCACTTCACTAATAAATTATAATCATTTCAAAAGTTAAACATAATACGGGAAGATGGCTGCAAAATTTTTGCCAACTCCAGCACAGAATCACGTTGCTGCTTGTGGGAACAGCCCAGGAAGCAACAACCAGCAATCAACGAAGAGATTTCACAGCAGTGGAGATTTCATAACAAGTTCACTGATTACTCCAGTATGCAGGTTCGGTGGGTGACGAACTTTCCAGCTCTCGCAGCTAGTGGCACACAACTCTGACCATGCGTGCTCGCCGCCAGTGGCCCCGGCCTGACCTCGCACCATGGAGACTTCCTCACAGCTCTGTCGCAACTGACCAACTGCCTCAGAAACACCACGACACGGAAATATAGCGGCCACACCAAAGAAGGTACAGCAGTACTAGTATCGATAAATGCTGCTGCTGCCACTGATGGAGGTAAGTGAGCAACTCATTCAGGTAGTAACTGAGGCAGCAATAAGACGGCACAAAACGCCCAAAAGAAAAACGGCATCAGCGCGAGACGTCCACGGCTCAAAGGGCTTGACGAACCAAGGTTTTCTCACCTGAGAACTGGTAAGTGCTGCCAGTTCTTTGTAACCACATCTTGGTTAACCTCCCAGATCTACACTTCCGTCCAGACTGGATGTGGGGTTTACGGTAAGACAGCTTCGCTAATAAAAGATCAGTGTGACAAAGCATGGCCTTTAGCTTGTTGCACTGGTACTCAAAACTTATGTTCGACAGTGCTGGACGTACCCTCATAGGGTGATAGGCGGGAACGCGTAATGTACCGAGAAACATAGTCGAAAATGATCGTCTGAGTCGTCCATGTGATAAGATGTGGGGACATGTAATGTTGCACAGACGTAATGACCACCAAATCTGCAAGCTCTGTACACTCAGCGGACAACGTTATTGTGACTCAGTACTCTTTCCGCACATGTATCTATTCAGGGGTGCAATCGGCCCCAACATCATTTTTATGTATGTCGATGCACGATCGCTTTGAACAGAACAGGTGGAGGAGCTTTTGGAATGAGAATGCATTCCGCGAATGGACTGGTCAGTTCATTCCCCTGGCTTAAATCCCATCGAACAAGTATGGGTTGGGTTGGGAGAACCCTTGCAGCATGTCCACGTGCATCTACGACAGTTCATCAGTTGTCAACCGTGTTGGCGGAGGACTGGAGCGTCCCAGACTTCTTCCCAACTTTGTAGTCAGTATGGGAGCACGTTGACGAGCATGCACCTCTGTCTGTAGTGATCACCCACGCTATTAAGGGGACATTGTACGGGAAATTCGTTGAAATTTGACATTTTCTGTTTTCTACTCCATAATGAACTTTGGACTTTCCTGGACATTTTGAGATATAATAAATTAAAATCAGACAATTGTGAGACCTTCAAATAATATTTTGACTGTTGAAGTGTGACTGTCAAATTTCACGGCTACTCATATACTGCCACAGTTGAGCAGTCATATCTTGGGAACTACACAGTCTAGAAGGCTGTGAATTGCTTTGTTTTGTGCCTACTGCTACGTCTCAGAAGTTGGAATTACGAATAAACAAATCAGTCATTTGTATCTGATACTAGTTTTCGTTGAAACTAGTGTGATTATCGGCTATTTTTGTAGTAAACTAACTTCTATTGCTTTTTATACGTAAATAAAATGACTAAGCGTAAAAGTAACTTCAAGAAACGCAAATTTGCGGGTAACAGATATGTGTGACCTGAATTTTCTTCTGAAGTACTTGAAAACACGTGTGGTGCCAGTGAAGGAAACACGATAATGTTTCTTACGTGACCACGCCCGCTAGTGCTTCGAAAAGGAAGTAACTTTAGAAACGGGTGACAGTGGTAAAAGTAATGATATTATGGCAATCAAACCTATTTACAGAGATTTGCCAAATCCTCAGCTACGAAAAAAGTGTTTACGTGGGAAGACTCAGAATGTGAATGAGTCCTCCAATAATGTTGTGTGGTGCCGTGTGGCTAAAAATGTATTTGTTGGCCTTATGACTCTAAAGTTAGCAGTGTCTGATGCTGTAATGACTTTTAATGGTGGGAACTATGAAAGACAGGTTCTGGAGAAGTTAGGGGTAAGATTTAGACAGAACACACCTAAAGGACTGCAGAAACTGGATCAGCTTCGTGTACGCGAAGCATAGTTAGCTGCTCAGAAAATGACAAAAGAAGCAAGAAAGATAAGGAGGAAGCAAGCACTGTGCTGTTGTGACGCTGAAGAAGACACAGACTATGGGTCAGGGCAATTCTAGTGCGTACAAGACGCCGAAATGTAAGTCTGCATAAGAATTTGTAATAAAGAAAGTTTTAAATATCAATATCTCTGAACCACCTTTTTTGCAATAAATGACCCGTTTTCTGAGAAAGTACTGATGGTAGAGACATGAAATTTTCACAGAATTCCAAGCGTGAGATTCAACACATATGGAGCTAGAATAATTAAAATATCCTGGGTTATTTGCTTTTATGTTCATTTATTTACAGAATTCTGTCAAAACACTGAGTGTTTGAAAAAAAAGATAACATGCCTCACAATACAATTTTAGTAATAATTCTGGTTCAGTACATCTAGAAAGGTGCATTCAATAATTATGGAAAACTGTAAGTTGGTGTCTTAAAAAGTTCAAGATAATGGGTCACAAAATTCGATAATTTAACGTTGGCGGCATAGGTCATACAATGTCCTCTCAAGAACCATGTCTCACCATTTGTAATCTTCAGGAGGACATCATGAATTGCAGCGACGACAATGTAACTACCGTCTTTGAATAAAAGTATAATTTATGTTTGCACCACTGTCTGTTTCTTTCAGATGCTTTATACTGTAGCAGTTGTTTCTGCACATGGTGCAACTTTCATCGAGCTGTGTTACTTGGTAGTGACAAGTCACACGAAAGTTACTTCCCTCCTTATGTCTTGGAAACAAGTCTATGTGGTACGAAGCTAAAGCAAATACCATTCTTATATGGCTACACATTTACTAGAAATACTCTGTAAGGACTGTGTCAGAACTCTCCATTATACTGATTAAATATTACATTGAGTATGGAAAACAATATACCCAAATTAAGGGCATTCTTTGCATTGTGTAAGATTCTGCTGTACTCTATGGACATAAATAAGCACTCAGATATCGATAGTAACAATCTGAGGGCGAAACATGGGAGCGCGATTCTAAGCATTGTTGTGAGATGGGCTCTGTCTGCGAGCGTAAAATTTCAGTAATGTTGGTCGAGAGCTCGGAGACAGAAGACGTGTCACGCTCCCCTCACGTTAGTTATGGCAGATCTTACCACACCCAAGGCATGATTTCATTTATATGGCCAGGAGAGATTTAGATGGCTTCTGCGCTTGAAGATGGAATTCAAGGTAAAATTCGCAAGGATAGCGTAAACCGCAATTGCAGGGTTAGTCTCGTGATTGTTAGTTCGAGATTGCAATAATCCCACATTTTGCTTCTCAGTTAAAGAAGCCTCCTTATCATCCAAATAATAATAATTATTTTCCACATCTTATTCATAAATATGCTGTGGTTATTAAATGTTAATGTAACTTTGAAATTGAAATTATTTTTTAATCTGACACTCAGCCATTATTGATACTTATAACGCCACTGTCAAGCATTTCGCCATTATTAATACTTGTCAAACTATTATTGGACTTGATGATTTCTGAAGTTTTTGAATAGACTTAATTTATGAAATGACTTCTTAGAAGTTATTTAGTAGTTAACAGGATCCAATCAAACTCATTTTTATTAAATTTATTCCTTGTAACAATAAGCTTTAGCCGCTGCTGCTGTAGGCTGCTGCAAATTGCTGTAAACCACTTGGAAAAATGCAGTCATCTAAAGAGCTGAGTGCAAAACTTAGGGCCAAATCAGAGACACTGATATACCAAAACATGTCAAGTACTGTAATCCAGTAAATTCCGTTGCACAAGCCAGATACTGTACCACTTGTAAATTCTTATTCAAATACGCTCTCAGATAGCTTAGGTATTCATTGTTACAGGTACATTTGTTCCTGTAGTTTTTCATATTCAAATACGCAGTCAGATAGCTCATCCAAATGTTAGTTTTAAGTTTTTCATGTAACGATCTGTTGAGAGCTTAAATGACTGTGAAACTGACACTCATACAACACGCACGCAGTGTTACGGAGGGTAGATTCCGATTACTGATAGCTCAGGTTGCATGTCGAGTTCATTTTCACTGACGAACATAGGCTTTATTTGTTGTAGGGATGTTACAACACTGAACAGTCTGATGTAAAACAGTGTTTGCGGCGGATGAAAGCCAGGAATCGTGAAATATTTGACATTAATTACATCTTTTTTGACGTTCTGGGAAGAAGTTGCCTCATCCAGAGAAAGTTCAGTTTATTTTATTTCTGAAGCTACACTACTGGCCATCAAAATTGCTGCACCACGAAGATGACGTGCTAAAGACGGGAAATTTAACCGACAGGAAGAAGATGCTGTGATATGCAAATCATTAGCTTTTCAGAGCATTCACACAAGGTTGGCGCCGGTGCCGACACCTACAACGTGCTCACATGAGGAAAGTTTCCAACCGATTTCTCATACACAATCAGCAGTTGACCGGCGTTGCCTGGTGAAACGTTGTTGTCATGCCTCATGTAAGGAGGAAAAAAGCGCACCATCACGTTTCCGACTTTGATAAAGGTCGGATTGTAGCCTATCGCGATTGCGGTTTATCCTATCGCGACATTGCTGCTCGCGTTGGTCGAGACCCAATGACTGGGTTCAGGAAGGTAATTCGGAACGCCGTGCTGGATCCCAACGGTCTCATATCACTAGCAGTCGAGATGACAGGCATCTTATCCGCATGGCGGTAACGGATCGTGCAGCTCCGTCTCGATCCCTGAGTCAACAGATGGGGACGTTTGCGAGACAACAACCATCTGCACGAACAGTTCGACGACGTTTGCAGCAGCATGGACTCTCAGCTCGGAAACCATGGCTGCGGTTACCCTTGACGCTGCATCACAGACAGGAACGCCTACGATGGTGTACTCAACGACGAACACGGGTGCACGAATGGGTAAACGTCATTTTTTCGTATGAATCCAGCTTGTGTTTACAGCATCATGATGGTCGCATCCGTGTTTGGCGGTGAACGCACATTGGAACCGTGTATTCGTCATCGCGATACTGGCGTATCACTCGGCGTGATGGTATGGGGGACATTGGTTACACGTCTCGGTCACCTCTTGTTCGCATTGACGACACTTTGAACAGTGGAAGTTACATTTCAGATGTGTTGCGACCCGTGGCTCTACCCTTCATTCGATCCCTGCGAAACCCTACATTTCAGCAGGATAATGGCAGACCGCATGTTGCAGGTCCTGAACGGGACGTTTCTGGATACAGAAAATGTTCGACTGCTGCCCTGGCCAGCACATTCTCTAGATCTCTCACCAATTGAAAACGTATGGTGGCCGAACAACTGGCTCGTCACAGTACGCCAGTCACTACTCTTGATGAACTGTGGTATGGTGTTGAAGCTGCATGGGCAGCTGTACCTGCACACGCCGTCCAAGCTCTGTTTGACTCAATGCCCAGGCGTATCAAGGCATTACGGCCAGGTGGTTGTTTCTCAGCATCTATGCACCCAAATTTCGTGTCTCATGTCAGTTCTAGTGTAATATATTTGTCCAATGAATACCCGTTTATCATCTGCATTTCTTCTTGGTGTAGCAATTTTAATGGCCAGTACTGTATTTCAGTTTTTCCTGCTTGAGTACTCACTTCTGAAGTTGGCAGCTTCTATGCTTTCAGTATATTTTTTTCGATTCCATATAACTCTTTCCACGAGCCATTGTGGACGTAATAACTTTCTATTACACTGCGGAGTTCCGAAAAACGTATCTCTGCAGTGACATTTAGAAAAGTCAGGAACTACTAAATAAATGTTACTGTGGAGCATCAACACTGTGTACACAAGTTTTTAATAAATCATTGTTGAATTTTAAAGACACAGTGACACATTCGGTACAGGTTAGTGGGTATAAAATGACCTGCATGCATAGTGGAACGTTATGTATTGATCGGTTAGGTTATCGGAATAGGAGAGAAGCTCGAAACAGGTCCAGCATTTCCGGAACTAGTAACCGATGACCACCGATAATATGTAGGTTCTGACGTTTTACTCACCTTTAAGAGGACCAAAAACATGGCATCACTGGAAAAAAATCAAAACCACTAGACATATGACACATATGCCAGCTTAATTTTAAATGAACAGACATAATATCCGATTTATAAAAAATAGTTCAAATGGTTCAGAGCACTATGGGCCTTTTAGGTCATCAGTCCGCTAGAACTTAGAACTAGTTAAACCTAACTAACCTAAGGACAGCACACACATCCATGCCCGAGGCAGGGTTCGAACCTGCCACCGTAGCAGCAGCGCGGTTTCGGCCTGAAGCGCCTAGAACTGCTCGGCCACAACGGCCGGCTATCCGATTTCTACACCGATTAAATTTCTCGGTACAATGACCAAGATTCACCACTTTTATGACTTTTGAAGAAATAGATACTCTAGATTATCCCGCACAAACGCACCTAAATGTACTGACAGGAAGAAAAATCGCAGCACCAAGGTGTTGTGCAACATAAACGAAAGTTGGTAGGTGTGTTTGTACATCAGAGAGATGATGCCTCTTGAAATTTCACACCAGTCGCATTAGAGTAGCGCTATGGCGCCACTATGAGGATGCAGATCAGGTGCACTATAAATACTGTAACAGTCATGGGCGTTATACACCTTTGAGAATGGACACGGCGAGATGATGTCAGTCAGGAATGCCTTTCAGACGACAAAGACACTTTTATCAACACCTCACTGGGTTTGAACAAGGTCGTGTAATAGTGCTATGAGAAGATGGATGTTCCTTCTGCGATACTGCAGAATTACTTGCCAGGAATGTAGCCGCTGTACATGATTGGTGGTTGCGGCGGGTTCCATACCACCGCGTTGCGCTACCGGGAATGATGAGCATCGCGTTCCGTGTTTAAGGATCCGGCGAGTCCTACTGCATCTGCGGCAGCCATCTGAGCAGCAGTTGACACTACAGTGACACAACGAACTGTTATAAATAGGTTACTTCAAGGACAGCTCCGAGCCAGACGCCCCGTAGCGCACATTCCACCGACCCCAAACCTCTGCCATTTGTAACTTCAATGGTGGCAAGCGAGAGCTCATTGCATTGGAGACCAGGGTGAAAATCTGTTGTGCTTTATGATGATGATTATGTCTCGGTGCCAGTGATGGCCATGTGTTGGTTAGAAGGAGACCAGTTGAGAGCCTGCAACCAGCCTGTCTGTACGCTAGAGTTATGGTATGGGATGTGATTTTATATGGCACAAGGATATGCAGCAGGATTTTAGAACATATATTATGTTCGAACAATATGAATTACCTCGAAGAAAACGGTCTATTGACACACAGTCAACATGGGTTTAGAAAACATAGTTCCTGTGAAACACAACTAGCTCTTTATTCACATGAAGTGTTGAGTGCTATTGACAAGGGATTTCAGATCGATTCCGTATTTCTGGATTTCCGGAAGGCTTTTGACACTGTACCACACAAGCGGCTCGTAGTGAAATTGCCTGCTTATGGACTATCGTCGTCAGTTATGTGACTGGATTTGTGATTTCCTGTCAGAGAGGTCACAGTTCGTGGTAATTGATGGAAAGTCATCAGGTAAAATAGAAGTGTTTTCTGGCGTTCCCCGAGGTCGTGTTATAGGCCCTTTGCTGTTCCTTATCTACATAAACGATTTTGAATACAATCTGAGCAGCCGTCTTCGGTTGTTTGCAGATGACGCTGTCGTTTATCGACTAATAAAGTCATCAGAAGATCAAAACAAACTGCAAAACGATTTAGAAGAAATATCGGAACGGTGCGAAAAGTGGCATTTGACCCTAAATAACGAAAAGTGTGAGGTTATCCACATGAGTGCTAGAAGGAACTCGTTAAACTTCGGTAACACGATAAATCAGTCTAATGTAAAGGCCGTAAATTTAGCTAAATACCCAGGTATTACAATTACTAACAACTTAAATTGAAAGGAACACACAGAAAATGTTGTGGGGAAGGCTAACCAAAGACTGCGTTTTATTGGCAGGACACAGACAATGTAACAGACCTACTAAGGAGGCTGCCTACACTACGCTTGTCCGTCCTCTTTTAGAATACTGCTGTGCGGTGTGGGATTCTTACCAGACAGGACTGACGGAGTACATCGAAAAAGTTCAAAGAAATGCAGCACGTTTTGTATTATCGCGAAATATTTGAGAGAGTGTCACAGAAATGATACAGGATTTGGGCTGGAAATCATCAAAAGAAAGGCGTTTCTCGTTGCGACGGAATCTTCTCACGAAATTGGTTCAAATGGTTCAAATGGCTCTGAGCACTATGGGTTCAAATGGCTCTGAGCACTATGGGACTCAACTGCTGAGGTCATAAGTCCCCTAGAACTTAGAACTACTTAAACCTAACTAACCTAAGGACAACACACACATCCATGCCCGAGGCAGGATTCGAACCTGCGACCGTAGCGGTCGCGCGGTTCCGGACTGCGCGCCTAGAACCGCGAGACCACCGCGGCCGGCTTCTCACGAAATTCCAATCACCAAATTTCTCCTCCGAATGCTAAAATATTTTGTTGACACCGACTTACGTAGGGAGGAACGATCACCCCGATAAAATAAGGGTAATCAGAACTCGTACGGAAAGATATAGGTGTTTATTCTTTCCGCACGCTATACGAGATTGGAATAATAGAGAACTGTGAAGGTGGTTCGATGAACCCTCTGCCAGGCACTTAAATGTGATTTGCAGAGTATCCATGTAGATGTACATGAGCACTCTCTTGGTTATCCCACGCACCCTGGTTGCAAAGTTGTACGTCAATCTGGCGATTCGACTTGTGCTGCCCTTCGTGAACAGCATTTCAGGGGGTGCTTTTCAAATCGATAACTCTCGCCAACATACCGCTGTTGTAACCCAACATTCTCTACAGAGTGTCGACAGGTTGCCTTTGACTGCTCGATCACCAGCTCTGTCTGCCGTCGAGCACATACGGGACATCATTGGACGTTAACTCCAGCATCATCCACAAACAGCTTGAACTGTCCCTATATTGGCGACGGCCGGAGTGGTCGTGCGGTTCTAGGCGCTATAGTCTGGAACCGAGCGACCACTACCGACGCAGGTTCGAATCGTGCCTCGGACATGGATGTGTGTGACGTCCTTAGGTTAGTTAGGTTTAATTAGTTCTAAGTTCTAGGCGACTGATGACCTCAGAAGTTAAGTGGCATAATGCTCAGAGCCATTTGAACCATTTGTCCCTATATTGACCAACCGAGTGCAACAGGAATGGAACTCCTTCCCACGGACTGACACGCAACTCCTGTACAGCACTATGCATGCACATTTGTATGCTCGCATTCAACATTGTGGCGGTTACACCGGTTATTAATATACCAGCATTTCCCATTTTCCATTGCTTATATCGCGCTTACATTAGCCGTGATCATGCAGTGTTAATCAGTTAAATACACTAGTAGCCATTAAAATTACTACACCAAGAAGAAATGCAGATGATAAACGGGTATTCATTTCACAAATATATTATACTAGAACTGATATGTGATTACATTTACACGCAATCTGGGTGCATAGATCCTGAGAAATCAGTACCCAGAAAAACCACCTCTGGCCGTAATAAAATCCTTGATATGCCTGGGCATTGAGTCAAACAGAGCTTGGATGGCGTGTACAGGTACAGCTGCCCATGCAGCTTCAACACGATACCACAGTTCATCAAGAGTAGTGACTAGCGTATTGTCACGAGCCAGTTGTTCGCCCACCATAGACCAGACGTTTTCAGTTGGTGAGAGATCTGGAGAATGTTGTGGCCAGGGCAGTAGTCGAACATTTTCTGTATCCAGAAAGGCCCGCACAGGACTTGCAACATGCGGTCGTTCATTATCCTGCTGAAATATAGGGTTTCGCAGGGTTCGAATAAAGGGTAGAGCCACGGGTCGTAACACATGTGAAATGTAACGTCCACTCTTCAAAGTGCCGTCAATGCGAGCAAGAAGTGGCCAAGACGTGTAACCAATGGCACCCCATACCATCACGCCGGTATGGCTATGACGAATACTCGCTCCCAGTGTGCGTTCACTGCGATGTCGCCAAACACGGATGCGACGATCATGATGCTGTAAACAGAACCTGGATTCATCCGAAAAAATAACGTTTTGCCATTCGTGCACCCAGGTTCGTCGTTGAGTACACCATCGTAGGCACTCCTGTCTGTGACGCAGCGTCAAGGGTAACCGCAGCCGTGGTCTCCGAGCTGATAGTCCATGCTGCTGCAAACGTCGTCGAACTGTTCGTGCAGATGGTTGTTGTCTTGCAAACGTTCTCATCTGTTGACTCAGGGATCGAGACGTGGCTGCACGATCCGTCACAGCCATGCGGATAAGATGCCTGTCATCTTGACTACTAGTGATACGAGTCCGTTGCGGTCCAGCACGGCGTTCCGTATTGCCCTCCTGAACCCACCGGTTCCATACTCTGCTAACAGTCATTGGATCTCTACCAACGCGAGCAGCAATGACGCGATACGATAAACCGCAATCGCGATAGGCCACAATCCGACCTTTATCAAAGTCGGGAACGTGATGGTACGCATTTCTCCTCCTTACGCGAGGCATCACAACAACGTTTCACGAGGCAATGCCGGTCAACTGCTGTTTGTGTATGAGAAATCGGTTGGAAACTTTCCTCCTGTCAGCACGTTGTAGGTGTCGCCACCGGCTCCAACCTTGTGTGAATGCTCTGAAAAGCTAATCATTTGCATGTCACAGCATCTTCTTCCTGTCGATTAAATTTCGCGTCTGTAACACGTCATCTACGTGGAGTAGCAATTGTAATGGCCAGTAGGGTATGTTACCTAGAGAAATTTATTCCCGAAATATCATTCCGATTTTTTCTATTAGTGTAGCATACACGTTTGTAGAAAGACCTCCTAATCTTGGAGATTCACTCAATCTGTTGACCTACACGTTCTATTTTGGTTCCGGAATTATCCATCCCGTAATTCTCAGGGACACAGATGATGGTGATATCTGACCTCATGGTCTTCCTTTAGTCTGCGGCCGTGATCTCCACAGGCGGCATCTACACTGAGGCTGGAGACCCAGCGCAGATGAGCAGCAACGGGCGAGGCAGCTTCGTTAACAGCGTGACGCGAGCAATTCTGTGCTACTAGGACAGGGGGAGCCACCGGCAGATGCGCGATGTCGAAACTGCAGAACTGAGTGACTGCCTGCGTCTGCTACAACCACGCTCTGTTTAACACGCGCCAGCCGACTAGCCCGACATTCTGGAACGTTCGGCAGGTCACGCGCCCTTTGTTCGGTTGCGTGAGCCGTGTCGAGTCGCTAGACATTGTTCCAGTACGCATCGAATAGAAATGCGAGTAGGTGTCTGGAGCTGGAAGTGTTGGTCGTATCGTAAATACGGTGATCGGTTGTAGTACAAGCTTAAGATGGGTTTTGAGAGGTAGAAGTATATTAAGAAGTTGAACGGTTATTAAGTAGTAATCACACACGTAAAAGTTAAGTAAAAGGAGTGAATGTTAGCTTTCCTAGTGTGAGTAGAACTAATTAGGATTTATGTGAATGAATGATAGGAGACTGGTACCCTAATGGCCATTAAAGTTGCTACACCACGAAGATGACGTGTTACAGACGCGAAATTTAGCCGACAGGAAGAAGATGCTGTGATATGCAAATCATTAGCTTTTCAGAGCATTCACACAAGGTTGGAGTCGGTGGCGACATCTGCAACGTGCTGACAGGAGAAAAGTTTCCAGCCGATTTCTCATACACAGACAGCAGTTGACCAGCGTTGCCTGGTGAAACGTTGTTGTGATGCCTCTTGTAAGGAGGAGAAATGCGTACCATCACGTTTCCGACTTTGATAAAGGTCGGATTGTAGCCTATCACGATTGCGGTTTATCGTATCGCGTCATTGCTGCTCGCGTTGATCGAGATCCAATGACTGTTAGCAGAGTATGGTATCGGTAGGTTCAGGAGGGTAATGCGGAACGCCGTGCTGGATCCCAACGCCCTCGTATCACTAGCAGTCGAGATGACAGGCATCTTATCCGCATGGCTGTAACGGATCGATCCCTGAGTCAACAGATGGGGAAGTTTGCAAGACAACAACCATCTGCACGAACAGTTCGACGACGTTTGCAGCACCATCGACTATCAGCTCGGAGACCATGGCTGCGGTTACCCTTGACGCTGCATCACAGACAGTAGCGCCTGCGATGGTGTACTCAACGACGAACCTGGGTGCACGAATGGCAAAACGTCATTTTTTCGGATGAATCCAGGTTCTGTTTACAGCATCATGATGGTCGCGTCCGTGTTTGGCGACATCGCGGTGAACGCACATTGGAAGCGAGTATTCGTCATCGCCATACCGGCGTATCACTCGGCGTGATGGTATGGGGTGCCATTGGTTACACGTCTCGGTCACCTCTTGTTCGCACTGACGGCACTTTGAACAGCGGACGTTACATTTCAGATGTGTTGCGACCCGTGGCTCTACCCTTCATTCGATCCCTGCTCAACCCTACATTTCAGGAGGATAATGCACGACCGCATGTTGCAGGTCCTGTACGGGCCTTTCTGGATACAGAAAATGTTCGATTGCTGCCCTGGTCAGCACATTCTCCAGATCTCTCACCAACTGAAAACGTCTGGTGAATAGTGGCCGAGCAACTGGCTCGTCACAATACGCCAGTCACTACTCTTGATGAACTGTGGTATCGTGTTGAAGCTGCATGGGCAGCTGTACCTGTACACGCCATCCAAGCTCTGTTTGACTCAATGCCGAGGCGTATCAAGGCCGTTATGACGGCCAGAAGTGGTTGTTCTGGGTACTGATTTTTCACGATCTATGCACCCAAATTGCGCGTAAATGTAACCACATGTCAGTTCTAGTATAATATATTTGTCCAATGAATACTCGTTTATCATCTGCATTTCTTGTTGGTGTAGCAACTTTTATGGCCAGTAGTGTAAAATCTGAGACTGGTATCACTTAAAGAAACAAGCTCAGTTAAATGCCGACTTCTGCGGAACGGCAAATTACCTAGATCTACACTTATATTTCCGAAACCACAATGAATAACTTGGCGGAGGGTGCATTCTATTTTACCAGTTATCAAGATTTTTACACGTTCCATTGACATATGGAGCACAGATAGAAGGGCGGTTTGAATGCTACCGAGCGTGCTAAAATTAATCTTATCTTTTCCTCACGATCCCTACGCGAGCGATACGTAGTATATTCCTAGACAGTCGAGTTTTGTTGTAAGGGATAGTTTACGTCTATCTTCACGAATCCGTCATTTCAGTTTCTTCAGCATTTCTGTGACACTCTACCCCGGGTCAAAAAAACCTATGAACACTCGTGCTGCCGTTCTCTGCATGCGTTTTATATCCCCATTTGGTTCTGTCTGGTCCCAAAGAATTGAGAAATATTCTAGGATGGGTCGCACTAATGATCTGCAAGCAGTCTCCGTTATAGAATGATTGCCTTTCCTCCGTATCCGACCACCTGCTTTGCCCACGACTGTACTTATGTGATCTTTACATTTCAAATCCGTACAATGTGTTACGTCCAGGTGTTGCGTTGACCTGTACCATCTGTGTCTCACTGATAGCCTTCATTTTGTGAAGTGCTCATTTTTACATTTCTGAACATTTAAAGCAATTTTCCAATCTTTGTACCACTTTGAAACCTTATCAAGATCTGACTGAATATTTATGGACATTCTTTCAGATGGTACTTTAATATAGGTAACTTCATCATCTGCAAGAAGTCTGAGTTTACTATTAACCCTGTCCGCTAGATCATTAAGCTGCAACATTAATATATGACATTACCAATTTGGATCTCTAGAGTGTTGGTGGGGAAGGTATGGTTCGAAATATTCCTTTTGGAAATCAATGAACTTAGTTCCTACATATGGTGTTATCATTTATGACAGATTTTAATCGTGTATAATTACCAAGTCGATGGCCGTCAATTACAGATACGTCATGAACACATATTCTTTCTTTCTCAGGGCCTTTGTCCCGCTCCAACGAAGGATCGGCTTTGTTATTACGGATTTCGGATTTGGCAGTGTTAATTGCAGAGGGTGGCCAGATGCCCTTCCTGACGCCCCCCCCCCCCCCCTGGGATGGATGTAGTGAACCCCAGCTGTCTGTGTCTAGTGTAAGTCATGAAATAGTGCGAACGTTTTCATATGTCTGTGAGTCGTGTAACTGAGGCGGAACTTGGGGACCAGCCCGGTATTCACCTAGCGGGATGTGGAAAACCGCCTAAAAACCACACCCAGGCTGGCCGGCATAGCAGCCCTCGTCATTAATCCGCCGGGCGGACTCGATCTGGGGCCGGCGCGCCTACCGAGTCCAGGAAGCAGCGCATTAGCGCTCTCGGCTACCCTGGTGGGTTACGTCATGAACACATAAGTAGAGTTTTTATTTCTGTGTCAGACGTGATCTGTTGTAAGTCGTCTTCCATAAAAGTCCGATATCTAAACAATTAAAGGAGCAGTAAAACGGTGAGCTTGCATTATGTCGCTAGACTGGTGGAATGTTTACGAGTTACTGTCGTGAGCATCTACGGAAAGAGATAGAAGGACAGTGAAATTACTACTTGGTGCTAAATGGTTGGACGTCCCTCTACTCTTCGCAGAACGTGGGGTTCGGAGGCTTGTATGCTCTGTAAAAAGTGGATCAAATGGCTCTGAGCACTATGCGACCTAACTTGTGAGGTCATCAGTCCCCTAGAACTTAGAACTACTGAAACCTAACCAACTTAAGGACATCACACACATCCATGCTCGGGCAGGATTCGAACCTGCCACCGTAGCGGTCGCGCGGTTCCAGCCTGTAGCGCCTAGAACCGCTCGACCACCCCGGCCGGCTGCTCTGTAAAGTAGGATAGACGGTGCTCTGCACCATCTCAGCCAAAAGAGCACAATGCTGGTGCACGCACAAGTGTTTCGAAGCACACCGTTCATCATACATTGTTGAACATGGAGCTTCGCAGCAGACCACCCCTACGTGTTCACATGTTGACCCAACGTAATCGCCGATTAGATTGATGTGGTCACGGGACCATCGGGATTCGACCGACGGAAACGTGTCGGCTCTTCGGATGAATCACATTTTTGCTACACTAGGTCGCTCGTCGTCTCAACATCGTCATCGGGGTGAATGGCGACCCGAAACGTGCAACGACACGGGCGCAGGCTGGCGGGGACAGTATTATGCTATGGCAGACATTCTATTGCGCTTGCATGGGACCAGTGGTAGTAATCGAAGACACGCTGACAGCTGCGAACCCCCTGCGTCCCTCATGCTTATGCCTTCCGCTACAGTGATGTCATCTTTCAGCAGTATAACTGTCCGTGTGTCGGAGCCAGAACCGTGCTGCAGTGGTTTGAGGAGCTTTATAGTGAACTCGCGTCGATGTCTCTTCGACCAAATTCGCCTGATGTAAATCCTATGGAATTCATCTGGATCAGTTGCCGAGAATTCTTCCGGGTTGTATCGCCGTGGTCCATTGAACTCTTCTATCCCTGACGTTTCGTACAAAGCTACGTTGGACATCTTCAGAGGTGCTCCTGGTTGTGCTGAGTCTTGCAGACTGACGTGTCGGACGTCGAAGAACGGCCTAAATACCGTGGAAAGTGGGCGTGGTCTGGATTATAAGTGATAGCAGAGATAAACCTTGTCAAGGATAAAATACAGGGTGTTACAAAAAGGTACGGCCAAACTTTCAGGAAACATTCCTCACACACAAATAAAGAAAAGATGTTATGTGGACATGTGTCCGGAAACGCTTAATTTCCATGTTAGAGCTCATTTTAGTTTCGTCAGTATGTACTGTACTTCCTCGATTCACCGCCAGTTGGCCCAATTGAAGGAAGGTAATGTTGACTTCGGTGCTTGTGTTGACATGCGACTCATTGCTCTACAGTACTAGCATCAAGCACATCAGTACGTAGCATCAACAGGTTAGTGTTCATCACGAACGTGCTTTTGCAGTCAGTGAAATGTTTACAAATGTGGAGTGGCAGTTGCGCATTTGATGTATGGATTAGCACGGGGCAATAGCCGTGGCGCGGTACGTTTGTATCGAGACAGATTTCCAGAACGAAGGTGTCCCGACAGGAAGACGTTCGAAGCAATTGATCGGCGTCTTAGGGAGCACGGAACATTCCAGCTTATGACTCGCGACTGGGGAAGACCTAGAAGGACGAGGACACCTGGAATGACGATAACCCTAATGTCAGCGTCAGAGAAGTTGCTGCTGTACAAGGTAACGTTGACCACGTCACTGTATGGAGAGTGCTACGGAAGAACCAGTTGTTTCCGTACCATGTACAGCGTGTGCAGGCACTATCAGCAGCTGATTGGCCTCCACGGGTACACTTCTGCGAATGGTTCATCCAACAATGTGTCAATCCTCATTTCCGTGCAAATGTTCTCTTTACGGATGAGTCTTCATTCCAACGTGATCAAATTGTAAATTTTCACAATCAACATGTGAGGGCTGACGAGAATCCGCACGTAATTGTGCTATCACGTCATCAACACAGATTTTCTGTGAACGTTTGGGCAGGTATTGTTGGTGATGTCTTGATTGGGCCCCATGTTCTTCCACCTACGCTCAATGGAGCACGTTATCATGATTTCATACGGGATACTCTACCTGTGCTGCTAGAACATGTGCCTTTACAAGTACGACACAGCATGTGGTTCATGCACGATGGAGCTCCTGCACGTTTCAGTCGAAGTGTTCCTACGCTTCTCTACAAGAGATTTGGTGACCGATGGACTGGTAGAGGCGGACCAATTCCGTGGCCTCCACGCTCTCCTGACCTCAACCATCTTGACTTTCATTTATGGGGGCATTTGAAAGCTCTTGTCTACGCAACCCCGGTACCAAATGTAGAGACTCTTCGTGCTCGTATTGTGGACGGCTGTGATACAATACGCAATTCTCCAGGGCTGCATCAGGGATTCCATGCGACGGAGGGTGGATGCATGTATCCTCGCTAACGGAGGACATTTTGAACATTTCCTGTAACAAAGTTCAAAACATGGAAAGTTCTTTTAGTCAAAATTCCCCGCCTGCCAAAATAAGACAGGAAAGATTGCCATCGGATCCGGGGGGCAATCAACCAAAGGAACTTACGGATGAATCGGAGCATCTGAATACACCGAAGCAAACACTGAGAACCAACACCTTTACAAACTTCGCCACGATAAACATAAACTCACTAGCTAAGGTTGGAAAACTCAAAACTCTACTGGACACTGCCATAGAGCAAAGGATAACAATACTCGCCATACAGGAGATGAGAAACACAATGCGGGAACCATACGAATCACAGGGATTCAGAATCTACCAAGGAATCCCTGGAAAGAGAGTAATGAAAAATGTACCACAATTCGGAACAGGTTTCATAGTGAAAAACACAATAATAAATTCTGTCAAGGAGTTCAAGGCCTACACGGATAGAATAGCAACTCTGACCATCAGGTCCGCAAACAAGACGTACACGTTAGTCAACGTGCACGCACCCACAAACGAGAAGAACAGAACTGACCCGAAACATATAGAGGGATTCTGGAATCTGCTAGACCAAGTCCTCACTAATGTTCCATCAAACCACACTAAAATCGTAATGGGAGACTTCAATGCGCAGATAGGAAGAGAGAAAAGGTTCAGGAACATTGTTGGGGACTGGCCGGCACAAAAGAAAACTAGCACGAATGGCAGAAGATTGATAGAAATTTGCAGAGAACACAGAATGGTGATTAAATCGACCAGATTCAAAAGAAGACCACACAAGAAGAAAACGTGGAAACACACTGATTGGAAAAAGGGCGAATACCAACTTGACCATGTCTGTATGGACAAAGACCATCACAGAGAAATCTACAACGTTAAAGTTCTGAGGGGAAAGGACCTGGGCTCTGATCACTACCTGTCCAAAATAAAAATCAAGATAACACCGGCTGGAAAAAAGAAAAAAAGAACCAACCGGTTGAGACGAACCCACGACCAAGCAAAAATACAAAACAACACACAATACGCAATGAAAACAAACACAATCCAATCAGACACGGAACTGGAAGAACTGACAGAGAAGTTGAAAACAATAGCCGCAGAAATAGCACAACCCGAAAAGAGAAAAAAACACCAGTGGTGGGACAGAGTGTGTGAGGAGGCAGTCGACAAGAGACATGAAGCGTGGAAGAAATTCCAAAATAACAAAACTGACGAAAATTTTGCAACGCTGACCCAACAAAGGAAAATAACTCAAAGAACGTTAAGAAATAGCAAAAGAAAGTATCATCACGGACTGCTGGACCAAATAGAAGATAGCTTTGCCAAAAACAACTCACGGCAATACTATAGAACATTTAGGGAAAAAACCAAAACCTTTACACCACCAACCCTCATGCTCAAAAACAAAGAAGGAGTAACGGCACACAACGATGAAGAAAATGCCAATATTATGGCGGAAAGCTTCCGAAATCTTCTGAACTGCGAAGACCCGATCAATATACTCGACATAAATACTAACACAGAAGTCAGGACACCGGAAGAGAACATACAAGCACCATCAATATCAGAAGTGGAAATAGCAATTAAACAATTAAAAAACAACAAAGCTAGCGGAGAAGACCAACTAACGGCAGAGCTATGGAAGTACGCCGGAGAAAACGCAGTGGCCAGCCTCCACAAGAACATTCAAAAGATCTGGAAAGAGGAGAAATTACCGACAAGATGGACAACAGCGATAATATGTCCCATCCACAAAAAAGGGAGTAAGACAGACCCAGGCAATTATAGAGGGATCTCCCTACTGGACTGTACGTACAAGATTCTCTCCAAAATAATTTATAACAGGGTCAGAGACCAACTAGAAAAAGAACTGGGAGAGTATCAGGCGGGATTTAGACCGGGAAGAAGCTGCCCAGAACAAATATTAAACCTAAAGCTAATCATCGACTACTACAAATCAAGAAACAAACAACTAGTGATCTCTTTCATCGATTTCCAAAAAGCCTACGACAGCATACATAGAGAATCTTTGAAGAAGATACTGAGAAATTTAGGCTTACACCCCAAACTGATCAAAATGATTGGGCTTACACTGGAGAACACAACCTCTAAAGTCAAATTCAGAGGAGCAACCTCAGACGCGTTCGAAATTAAAACAGGATTAAGACAGCGGGACGGGCTGTCCCCAATTCTGTTTAACTGTGCACTGGAATATCTGATGAGAGAATGGAGGAAGATTAATCCAGAACTAATAAAAGTAGGAACAAAAATCAAAGTAAACTGTTTAGGTTTTGCGGACGACTTAGCGCTATTAGCAAACAACATAAAAGAGGCAAGAACGCAAATTGAGACACTAGAAGAGATAGCTGGGAAAATTGGACTAAAAATCTCGTTCCAAAAGACCAAAATCATGGTCAGGGATCCTCTCTGCGTTGATCACATATCAATTTTCAACACTAAAGTAGAACTGGTGAAAAAATTCAAGTATCTAGGGGAAACAATAACACACAACAATAACGAGAAAATAAACTGGAAAGAAAGAACTGACAAACTGAAGAAGTCTCTATTCACAACTCAGAACATATACAATAAGAGATGCCTATCAACAAAAACCAAAATCAGACATTACCAGACGGTGATTCTCCCGGAAATACAATACGCATGCGAGACAATCTCCGGACCGTATAAAATAGGAGAGATAGAAGCAATAGAAAAAATAGAAAGAAGGATAGTAAGAAAGTGTATAAACAAGAAGAACCTAGTGGAAGGCCAATGGAGAATAATCCCAAACGAAACCGTCTACAAAACAATCACTCCACTAACAGAATTCTTCAGAAGGAAAAGGATATCATTCCTGGGACACATACTGAGAACGGAAGACACTAGACTAGCTAAACGACTGATCGACTTTTATTGGAATAAAAAAATCAAGTCAAACTGGGTGAGAGAAGTGCAGAAGGACATGGAAGAACTAGGAATCTCGAAGGAGGATCTTGTAACAAAATCACAGAAATACAGCGAATGGGTAAAAACAAACACAATAACACTCACGCACAAACCAAGGCAGAGACGAAATGTGGTGTATTCAGAGGAGGAAAGAAAACGAAGATCGGAACGGCTCAAAAAAATATGGGCTAAAAAGAAAGAAGAAACAGCCAAACAAATGAAACGGCTAAGGACGACTACAAGATTTGAACTAAAGTGATCCAATAGGGTCGTAAAAGCAATAAATAAAATAAATAAATAAAGTGTTTGAAGTCACGCTGGTACGCTCTGTTGCTGTGTGTTTCCATTCCGTGATTAATGTGATTTGAAGAGGAGTAATAAAATGAGCTCTAACATGGAAAGTAAGCGTTTCCGGACACATGTCCACATAACATATTTTCTTTCTTTGTGTGTAAGGAAAGTTTCCTGAAAGTTTGGCCGTACCTTTTTGTAACACCCTGTATAACTATCGATCATAGTACGTCAAAGATAAAAATTTATCATCGATTCCGTAGCGCCACTGTCCATATATCGCTGAGTTTCATAGCTTCTATCCCCATGTTTATATATTTCGATGGCTTCTTTATACAGCCGTGGATCATAGTTCGTCGTAGTACATAAAACTTCACTTTCCGAAAATTTCATTACTTGATCACCCGACTGAAGAGGATGTTCTGCCACGGTTGACTTGTCTGTTTTCCCTAGTCTGCAAAGACTTTTATGTTCCTTCAACCGTGTATTCACACTTCTCTTTGTAGTTCCAATGTAGACCCTACGACATGTACGCGGAACCTTATACACACCACTTGTAGACAGAGGAGGACGTTTATCCTTAACGGAACAAAGTGCTTGGACTATTTTCTTAGTTGGTCTGAAAATCGGTCGAACGTTATGTTTCCACGGTATTTAGGCCGTTCTTCGACGTCCGACTCGTCAGTTGGCAAGACTCAGCACAACCAGGAGCACCTCCGAAGATGTCCAACGTAGCTTTGGACGAAACGTCAGGGATAGAAGAATTCCATGGACCACGGCTATACAATCTGGAAGAATTCTCGGCAACTGATACATCTGGTCATGAAAGCCTTCATTGTACTCGTCTGGATCGTTATCGGATGCATTTATGCAACAAATTAGCGGCCCGTTATTTACGCGAATTACGTGACCTGTGCGTAGACATCTAGCACAAACAAACTGTCCTTTCATCCAGGAGTGCTAGTTCTACATGGCCTGCAGGAGAGCTCCTGTGAAATTTGAAAGGTAGTAGACGAGGTACTGGCAGAATCGACGCTCTGAGGACGAGTCGCATGATGTGTATGGAGAGCTCACCCGGAGCTGGCACGGTAGCTGAGCGTGTTCGGTCAGAGGGTTAGCCGCTCTCTGTATGAGTTGATGGAACGACGATGAACTTGAACAAGCGTCTGGGGACGTCCGCCCAGAACAAATAGAACGAACACTCACGAACGAAATGAGATTTTTTTTTAAAAAAAGGAAGTGGGTAGTTCATCTTTCCGCGAAAGAGAAAGGTCGCGAGTTCGATTCTCGGTCCGGCACACATTTTTAATCTGCCAGGAAGTTTCACATCAGTTCGCACTCCACTGCAGAATGAAAATTTCATTCTGGTAACTGTCAGATCTACGGTACCCAGAGTCAGTGATGTATCGCGTTCCAAAGTTGAACAAACAAGCTATTAAACAGGTGGTCATAATGTTTTGGCTCATAAGTTTATCTGCTTTGAACCATCTCTGAGTTTCTTCCATGCTGGGGCATGAAGTATTCGTATAGTCTAAGACTCTTTTCTAGGTGACGTGGCTCACAGACACATCGTTTCAGAAACCATATTTGGCTCTTTTTTATACAACACTAGAGCCGCAGAATGAGCAACAGCGTCTCACCAAAAATGTAAAGCCATGTTACGTACATCATATTTCCAGAATAAACATGGAAGATGCTTTACAAATAAAAGCGAAACGCATCTGGTGAAAAATTGTCTTTGGTTGGAGTAAGCTTCAGAGGTAAAAAAAACAATAATAATAATTGATATAAATGATTCATTCGTTTTCAGTGTTCTATAGCTTCCAAAGCATTGTTGTTGTTGTTGTTGTGGTCTTCAGTCCTGAGACTGGTTTGATGCAGCTCTTCATGCTACTCTATCCTGTGCAAACTTCTTCATCTCGCAGTACCTACTGCAACCTACATCCTTCTGAATCTGTTTAGTGTATTCATCTCTTGGTCTCCCTCTACGATTTTTAACCTCCACGATGCCCTCCAATACTAAATTGGTGATCCCTTGATGCCTCAGAATATGTCCTACCAACCGATCCCTTCTTCTAGTCAAGTTGTGCCACAAGCTCCTCCCCAATTCCAATCATTACCTCCTCATTAGTTATGTGATCTACCCATCTAAACTTCAGCATTCTTTTGTAGCACCACATTTCGAAAGCTTCTATTCTCTTCTTGTCAAAACTATTTATCATCCATGTTTCACTTCCATACATGGCTACACTCTATACAAATACTTTCAGAAACGACTTCCTGACACTTAACTCTATACTCGATGTTAACAAATTTCTCTTCTTCAGAAACGCTTTCCTTGCCATTGCCAGTCTACATTTTATATCCTCTCTACTTCGACTACCATCAGTTATTTTGCTCCCCAAATAGCAAAACTCCTTTACTACTTTAAGTGTCTCATGTCCTAATCTAATTCCCTCAGCGTCACCCGACTTAATTCGACTACATTCCATTATCCTCGTTGTGCTTTTGTTGATATTTATCTTAAATGGTTCAAATGGCTCTGAGCACTATGCGACTTTACTTCTGAGGTCATCAGTCGCCTAGAACTTAGAACTAATTAAACCTAACTAACCTAAGGACATCACGCACATCCATGCCCGAGGCAGGATTCGAACCTACGACCGTAGCGGTTGCTCGGTTCCAGACTGTAGCGCCTAGAACCGCTCGGCCACTCCGGCCGCCTGTTCATCTTATATCTTCCTTTCAAGACACTGTCTATTCCGTTCAACTGCTCTTCCAAGTCCTTTGCTGTCTCTGACAGAATTTCTTGTACAAATATAACTGCTCTTCTAAGTCCTTTGCTGTCTCTGACAGAATTACTTGTACAAATATAATTACTTGTACAAATATGACTGATGCGTTAATAGAATCGTAACTCACCGAGTTTGTATTGTGCCCACTTGTTGGCATTACGGATGGATTGCCTTGACAAAATGGTGACAAAGCGAGAATAGAGTCATTCATTTCCGTCATATTTATGACATGTAATACTCTGGAAAATATAGAGATTTGAAAACGAATGAGTAATTTGTGGTAGCCGTGCATAACTGCTGCTGCGGAAGATGCTCAAGCAAACAAATATACTACTTTTAATTGTTGTTTACTGACATACGTAGGGCGAATTATTAGTTACGGAAAATAAAGGGCAAGGAATATAAACCCGCGATAGGTATTTTGCTAGGTGAGTAACGTGGATAATCAGTTTCATGCTACGCATTACCGCTACTGTGCTAGTGTAGGCGGTTAAGATTAGTTGTTTTCAAAATTCAGCTACTGTGATGTGCATTGTGACTTATTAACGATGTTAGTAAGCAACAGCATTTGTTTAAGATATACAGGAAAGTAAACAGAGATACAATAATACCACCCACTTCCCACACACAAACATGCATCCTTCCACTCTATCGTGCAACACCTACTATCTTTACCATAGACCAAATTGAATTGAAAGTAATTATAGAAATATATACGGAAAAAGTTATAGTCCTAATCAAATTCACAACATTCTCAGGAGAAAGAAGGAAAAGAGGATAACAGCACATCGGTCTACCCCTCAGAAGACATTGATCCACACTCATAACAAATGGGTCCCCATGCTGTATGTAAGCAGGATTTCGCATGTACAAGCCAGCAAACTAAAATTCAAGAAATATATACCAACTTTTCGTTCTAGGAATACTGTTCCCCATATTTTGTTTAACAGTAAAGACAAGATACCACGTTTAGAACACAGCGGGATTTATAGGATTCCTGCAATCTGTATAGCAAATTATGTGTAGGTCGATCAGGTACGGCTACAACTACTAGATTAACTGAGCATGATAGAAATTGGAGACTGAATATGAAAGATTTCGCTTTTGCCACACTTGCCCTGAATGATGTCATTCTCATGATATTTAATGTGACGTTGTCCGTAGAGGAGCTAAAGGCTGAAAACTAACACTTCTCGACATTCTGGCTATTAACGGACACCAAAAGAACACCGACCTCCTGCTTAATGATCAGTCACAGTTTCGCTATTCACCTTTACTACAGTACCAGCAGGCAGTTAATATTTTCCTCACTATTAGATAATTTTCTTGTTATAACTGTTCCACATCCACATTCCGTAGACTCCTTTCTCTCCTCTGCCGATTTTCCCCCCTCCCCCTTTTCTTCGGGCATCACATTCACCAGTTTGTCCGTAAAACAGCAGTCTGTGTCATAACTCACTTGTACAACGTTTTCGCCTTATACATTCCTATACTATTGACCTTTGACCATAACGTAATCGGTATGCAGGCGACAGCGTGCGTACCTCATATGTTCCGAAGCGCCACACTTGGAAAAGGGATTTCCTGGAGCTCATACCTCGGGTTCTATTGGCCCTTGGGCTAGGGACTATTTATATACACATCAGAAAAAGTTTTGCATCACCCCGGTTCCCAGAACTCCTGAAGGTAGACATTGACTGTGGATATTGTACCACAGACACAGCCCCTTAGACTCTTCACAGATGTCACTAAACCCTGTCAAAGATGTACAAACCATGCATGAGCAGCGCCTATTAGACGAAGGGGGTCCGACAGTCGATCAGTTCCAGTCATTCCACCAGGAAGGAGCTACACGGCTCGTGTTGTCTGTAGTTCAACCATGACTAGACGGTCAATACCGCGGTTCGATCGTGTCCGCATTGTTACTTTTTGCCAGTCAGGGCTCGCAACAAGGGAAGTATGCAGGCGTCTCGGAGTGAACCAAAGCGATGTTGTTCGGACATGGAGGAGATACAGAGAGACAGGAACTGTCGATGACATGCCTCGCTCAGGCCGCCCAAGGTCTACTAGTGCAGTGGATGACCGCTACCTATGGATTATGGTTCGGAGGAACCGTGACAGCAACGCCACCATGTTGAATATTGCTTTTCGTGCAGCCACAGGATGTCTACATCTACATCTACAAGGATACTCTGCAAATCACATTTAAGTGCCTGGCAGAGGGTGTCGTGTTACGACACACACTGTGCGCAATAGGCTGCATGATGCGCAACTTCACTCCCGACGTCCATGGCAAGGTCTATCTTTGCAACCACGACACCATGCAGCACGGTACAGTTGGGCCAAAAAACATTCCGAATGGACCACTCAGGACTGGCATCACGTTCTCTTCACCGACGAATGTCTTATATGCCTTCAACCAGACAGTCGTCGGAGACGTGTTTGGAGGCAACGCGGTCAGGCTGAACGCCTTAGACACACTGTCCAGCGAGTGCAGCAAGGTGTGGTGCCGACGTACGCCGCTGGTGGTCATGGAAGGCCCCGTAAGAATACGATACGTGAATGCCATCCTCCGACCGATAGTGCAACCATATCGGCAGCATATTGGAGAGGCATTTGTCTTCATGGACGACAATTCGCGCCCACATCGTGCACATCTTGTGAATGACTTCCTCCAGGATAACGACATCGCTCGACTAGAGTGGCCAGCATGTTCTCCAGACATGAACCCTATCGAACATGCCTTGGATGGATTGAAAAGGGCTGTTTATGGACGACGTGACCAACCACCCACTCTGAGGGATCTACGCTGATTCGTCGTTGAGGAGTGGAACAATCTGGACCAACAGTGCCTTGATGAACTTGTGGATAGTATGGCACGACGAATACAGACATTATCAATGCAAGAGGACGTGCTACTGGGTATTAGAGGTTTCGGCGTGTACAGCAATCTGGACCACCACCTCTGAAGGTCTCGCTGTATGGTGGTACAGTATGCAATGTGTGGTTTTCATGGGCAATAAGATGGACGGAAATGATGTTTATGTTGATCTCTATTGCAATTTTCTGTACAGGTTCCGGAACTCTCGGAACAAAGGTGATGGAAAACTTTTTTCGGTGTGTGTATATCCAACAGAAGGATCGTCTTACCGTCTTAGTGTCACTATTCTACAGTACAGGGTCAGACTATGAGTATTACACACTTCCTCCTGCTTAGCAAATTGCTCCTCCTTGGAGCAAATTGGTTGGTTCTTTTTGCATTTGAGGTGGTGTATGGCGGGCTTGATGGGACGTTTTGAGTCATCATTAATTTATGGGCGGCTCCTTGGAAATCCCCACAAAAATAGTTTTTTACTACATTTTCGCCGTCACCAGGGAACCAAAATCTTGTCGAGGATTCTAAGACGGCTATGAACAGCAAATGGCTGAAATTTTTACAATATATTCATATGGTACAGATTTCAAAATAGTTTGAAATTTTTCTTCATATCTTCATCCATTTCCGAGGTACAAATGTTCAAACGTACCCTATTTGTAAAAGTAGAATACGCACGTAAAATCAAGGTGACATTTGGAAATACTTGACATCAGTAAATATGTAACACAGAGTTATAGTTTATCTTTAAGAACCCTCCTGTTGAATTAAATTTCAGTTACGCAAATATTAGCTTAAAAAGTAAATTCAGGTTCATTTCTGTATAAAATTAAAAAGTACGGGGGTAGTTCCGAAAGTAATGCCTCATATTTTTTTGTGGTGACTTTGGATGTCGGCAACAGATGTCGTTGATATAGTGCTATTGCTTGAACCTTCCTGTTTCATTTGCAGATGGTTCTGTTGTTCTGCAGTACTCGGCGCCAGCAGGGAAGTGTTCCAGAATGTAGTCTGATACGAACGTGCGTATAAGACAGCGATGTGTGATTGAGTTCCTCACTGCTGAAGAAATTGCGCCGATTGAGATCCATCAAGGTGGTGAAAAGGGGTGGTTATGACAAGCCACAGCCCGATGGACCCTGCAGAGCTGTATCATCGCTCGCAATGAAGAGCGTCTTGATCAACTCATCCACGCTGATCGGCGGATGTCGATCACAGAATTGTGTGCAAAGCTGAATGTCAGCTGTAATGCTTTGGAAACAATGTTGGAACGTCTTGGTTATCACAAAGTCTGTACCTGATGGGTCCCGCGGATGCTTACAGAAGAACAAAAAGCTCATCGAATGGAAATTTGTCGGTTCTCGCTGGACCATCAATAAGCTGAAGGCGACAATTTTCTGAATAGCATCGTATTGGAGATGGGACGTGGTGTCACCACTCCGAGCCGGAATCCAAAAGACAGTCCATGCAGCGGCGGCACGCAAATTCTCCGACAAAGAAGAAACTCAAGACACAACCGTCTGCAGGCAAAGTGATGTGCACAGTCTTATGGGATAGCCAGGGTGTGGTTCTATTGAATGTCCTGGAGCCTGGAGAAACTGTCAATTCAGCACGCTACAAGACGACGCTGACTAAGCTGAAAGCCCGAATTCCAGCGTAAGGTCAGAGAAGAAGACCTACTTTCACCTGTAACATGATAATGCCAGGCCCCACACCAGTTTTGCGACCACGCAACTCATTGCAGAATTCGACTGGACTATCTTACCACATTTATCGTAATGTCCCGATTTAGCGTCTTCAGACTTCCATCTGTTTGGGCCTCTGAAAGACGGACTACGTGGCGAACATTTTCAAGACTCGGATGCTTTTGTCAAAGCTGCAAGGAAGTGGTTAGCTTCAGCTGGTTCCGATTTTTGCAAGCGCTGCATGCAGGCTGTGGTTCATCATTGGAAAAAGTGCATAACGAATGGTGGTGACTACATGGAAAAATGACAGTCTGTAGCTGAAATATGGCTCTGTTTAGCTGTGGTGTTGTGATTTATGTATGTCCTGTAGTTTCCATGAATAAAAAGAGGAGGCATTACTTTCGGAGCGACCCTCGTATTAGTTTTCTTTGTGAACCTCTGTGTCTCATCATTTTATGTTACCTTTGTGTCTGTATCAGTAGAATGTGTGTATGCCGCCACAGTACAGCAATCTGTATCAGTGAGCCAAGTGTACTGCACATATATTGCGCATTAATGCTACACACAATTGCCCTGGTTTTACGCAGTTTTGGTCAAACGCTGGAGCGGTGCACAAACAATTTCCACCCCCCCCCTCCCCTCCTCGGATTTTTGTTCAAATTTCCATAGAGTGTAAAATGGACAAACGGGGTATCAAATTGACCAGTGTAAGGCCGATATTGCAAAAAAGTTTTAGCTGCTTGAAAGCTATCAGGGTAAGTAAGAAAGACTTAATTTATGGTATTAGTGAAAATTTAAATATTTCACGAACAGCTGGTACGCTAAATGAAGTGTTAGTAAATATTGGAACCGAGCCAGGAAGCTAAATGAAGTGTCAGAAAATATTGCTTTCTTCCACTACACTGTTAATAACAATATAATACTGATCGATATTTAAATATATTTCATGCTTTCTGAACAGAACTTGGAAATTAAAAAATTAAAAGAAATGGTAAATATTTTGTGAAACGATTTGTCTAAAAGTAAGTAATAGAGTAGGAAAATAACTGATGCGCTTTTCCATTATGCTCGAAATCATGTACAGAAAGTTAGGTGCCGATTGAAAATTTCAATTTCGGTGTTTAATTTAGAAATTTAAAGAGCACTAGAAGATGTCTGTTGGAATTTCACTCAGCTATCTTCTTACATCACTGACGTATGAGCATCTCAGCTCCTGTACATTACTTCGAGCATCATTCAAAGGCATGGCACTTTTTTCTTTAATATATTTTATTTCTTAGTTCTAGACAAATCGTTTCACAAAATATTTTAGTGTTTTTTTTTGTATAGTTAACAGCACTGGTGAAAAATGTTGGCTGCTACGAATGCAAATCGACATAGTCAAAGATAAAAAAAGAAATACTTCTTATAGGTAGGTACTGCAAACTCTGTTTATAATTATCATTCCAGTAAGCGTTGAGTTATGTGTAGAAAAATGTCGAGACAATGTGTAATAGTGTGTAGGGTTAATTTATGTGGCTACATGGCGAAACACACCAAAAAAAGAAAATAGTCACCACCCCGGAGAAATTTTCCGAAAGAGGCGGAAATCAGTAGACGTGATGTACACACATCAAAGAAATGATTACAGTTTCAGAAAAAAATTGATGACTTATTCAACAGAAGGAGCTTCACAAATTGTGCACGTCAATAACGCTCTGCTATCCCAACGTTGTCCGGGGCACCTCCAGACACGTCCTCAGTGGTCATCGGGACTCAGTTCGAAGTGAGCATCATCGCTGTAGACAGTCCTACTCCATAAACAAGGGTCCTGGCCGAAGACGTGTTTGTGGAGCGCATGGGCAGTGGTGGCATACCAACTCGACTTTCGCCTACTGTACGGCCCAGCAACCTGGAGTGATGATCTGGGTTGCCATTTCATTACACTGCAGGATCGCTTTAGTTGTCATCCGCGACGCATGATCATAGATTAACCATACCAGTAAAAACCAAAGAATTCCCTCCAAAAAATATTTGAAAGTTTAATAAACCGCTAATTTACTGCTTGTCTTAGCTCTGGCGAACAGGGGAGTCATTTCACAGTGGACCGAAGCATGATCTATTAAAACAGAGACATAAAATTCAGTGCAAAACGTAAGAAAAAGCTGTGGCTATACCTCTTTTTCGTACAACAAAAAATTAGGGATTAAGTTGACTAGAGACATCGGTTATCAGGTATTAAGATGCCTACCAAATCTCTGTGTAGTACTTTGGATGGATATCTGTCTGTAATGCTGATGTAATTACATACAAAATCTGCAAATCACTTACTGGTTAACATTACGCCGTAGCATACTCGCATGTCCTTTCAGGAAATGTATGTTGTCAGAAAAAATTCTGATCTGCGTCTATGAATGCTTACTTCATAGATATTACTAACAAGGGAACCTCCCCATCGCACCCCCCTCAGATTTAGTTATAAGTTGGCACAGTGGATAGGCCTTGAAAAACTGAACACAGATCAATCGAGAAAACAGGAAGAAGTTGTGTGGAACTATGAAAAAAATAAGCAAAATATACAAACTGAGTAGTCCATGTGCAAGATATGCAACATCCAGGACAATGTGGGCTCAGGAGTGCCGTGGTCCCGTGGTTAGCGTGAGCAGCTGCGGAACGAGAGGTCCTTGGTTCAAGTCTTCCCTCGAGCGAAACGATTAATCTTTTATTTTCAGACAATTATTATCTGTCATGTGACGCACATGCCGTCACCAGTGTCGTATAGAATATATCAGACGTGTTTTCCTGTGGGGGTATCGGTTGACCTATGACCTTCCGATCAAATGTTTTCGTTTCCCATTGGAGAGGCACATCCTTTCGTCTACTAATCGCACGGTTTTCCGGTGCGGTCGCAAAACACAGACAGTAAACTTATTACAGTGAACAGAGACGTCAATGAACGAATGGACACATCATAACTTTGCGAAAATAAAGAAAGTAAAATTTTCACTCAATGGTATACTTGAGCCAAGGACCTCTCATTCCGCAACTGCTCACCCTAACCACGGGACCACGGCGCTGCTGAGTTCAGACTACCCTTGATGTTGTATATATGCCACACGCACTACTCAGTTTGTATATTTTGCTTATTTTTTTCATAGTTCCATACAACTTCTTCTTGTTTTCTCGATTGATCTGCGTTCAGTTTTTCAAGGCCTATGCACTGTGCCAACTTATAACTAAATCTGAGGGGGGTGCCATGGGGAGGTTCCCTTGTAAGCATGGAAGCTGCACGTCATTTCATCTGTCGTTGCGATATTCACTTGCCACATGACGATGACCTGAGAAGTAAAAGCCAGCTCATGAACAAATAAATAGTACTTTCAGAATACCAAATTTCTACTATTAAATGTACACATCGTATGTTTTGAGACTGCTGTATGTAAAATATTCATGAACGAAAGAAAAGACGGAGTGATGAGGGTTAGGCATGCAGTGACATACGCGAGATCATTGCGTACTGTCAATAAAAGGTAGCCGCAGCTTGAACCTTGTATTTTCTAAGCCACAGGTCAGTTCCGCAGCAGTGAAGGTGTGTCTTCCAAGAGTCACGTGCGCTGCAACTCTAGCGGCGACTCATTGCCTGCACACGCTGAGACGCATCTACTAGATCTGTAAGCCACCTCAGTTGGCGTGTCAGCGCAGGGAAATAGCAGCTATACGTCACCGAAAAGCTGGTAATAATGTTTTCTTCATAGAGATGAAGGTGTTGCAGAGACTGTTTAAGTCAAACTTACAATGGGCCGCTTACCCGCGAATCGAACCTTTCCACATTCTGTTAGCAATCCGCCGTGTTGAAAGCGCCAGTACCGAGGCAGACATATTTCCAGGTATGTGCTGTTTAGCTGTTACACCTGCAGTGAACTTCACTTTCCCTCCAACTAATGAGCGTAAGTTACCAGTTGAGTTTTCGGCACTTTCGATTATCTGTGTCATTATATCTGTTGTTCCTGTTAGAAGGGTTAAGGCTCGCCCGGCGTGCGTGCATCACTGCAACATCTGATCAATGATTTGATGTGGCCGGAATGCCACTGCATTGGAAACTACAGGATTATGTGAAACATGTCTATCTCTCACAGGTACACTCGCAGAGTTCGGGGTAGTTTCACCTCGAATCTGTATCACTTGCCAACCTGATTCTAAATTTCTGGTTAATATGATAGCAGAGACACGTTTCTACATGCCAGTAGACGGTGCGATGGAGTCCTTGATCTCTTGCAAGACACCATCCTGGTTAGTTTCTTCTGCCACAAGCAAGGGAGACGGGGACACGTTTACGCAGAGCACTTTTCTCAGGAATCATTCTTGCTAGAGCGATAACAACAATGGAATTGCCATCTACTGAATGCTCACACAAACTTCATGGTACCGGTTGCGTAAACGTCTTAGAGCCAAGAACATATTCGTGTTTTTATGCATTTTATGCAAGGTGAGTAAATTTTCCAGATTGAAATTTTCACTTTACAGCGGAGTGTACGCTCTATCGATTGAGCTACGAGGTACTGGCGGAAGTAATTCTGTGAGGAAGTGCTGTAAGTCGTGCATTAGGCCGAAAAAGGCAAAAGTGTGCGAGTTCGAGTCTGCCAGGAAGTTTGAGTAAATTTTATTACTCAAATATCGAAGCCCCTACGGGCGCACACCTTTTAGAATATATGTTGGTTTACAACAGCATATTTCACTTCACTAGGTACATTTGTATAATCTGAAAGTTACTACTGTAGGTTCGAAAAGGTTCAACACGGCGATGGGGCGCGTTTGCGCCGTTGTGTTGGGACGCGTTTAAGAAGTATTTTGCGTCTCCATCCTAACTGATACCCCAATTGAAGAAACATTAATGGAACAGCAGTTGGGAACGAAATATAAAAGAATGTAGGCATGGGAGAGTAAAAAGTAGAAATTGCTAATAAAGCTACTTGAACCTAATGAATCTCAAACAGAAAAAATTAATTATTTGAGGACAAGGGGAGATAAAGGCAAGAAATTGCTAAAAGGAAGGACGAAGAGTAAGTGGAGAGGCCTCTTTCTGACGTCATCATTAGCGTTCTGCTCAAAGACAACACTCTATGCCCTCTCGCCACCCTCTTTGGGTCCATGTAATTTCCCCTTCCCTTTTTGTCATCTGCCATCTTGTATCTCCTACCCTTTCTCAATCTCCTCTCACAAACTTGTTCTTCCAAGGTGTCCGCTAACAAGTATCCCGTCTTAGCGTTTCTCACTTAGTTTTTCTTTCTGTTATTCCCTCCAGCACTCTGATGCAGAGTATGAAAACTACCTTTATATTTACAGCTTGAAACTATGCAACCAGTCAAAAGCTAATCAAGAATGGGTCCAACGCTTTAGCTGTAAACGGTGGGTTCATGACGATTATGCCACAGAAAATACATTATTTTATGTTCACGTAAATTACATTTCGGACACTGACGATGAATAGGACTTTAAGTGACATCCAGACTGCTATGTAGGCCATGTTATGATAATCGGTAGAATTCACCAAAATATTTAATTAATACCACAAATTGTTTTCTATTTTAAATTGTTAATTGATGTAAATAAGCATGTAATTTTGCTTACTGCCAGTGAAACGTGTTTTGGAAACTATGCTAGTGAGTTTTGTTCGCGCATTATTGCGTTCTGTGATATGCGTAAACATGCGCCCTAAAGTGCGTAAACAAGCCTCATACCCGGAGCACGTTAACCCACTCGACTGGAGCATACACAAAATTATTTTGCACTCTTAGACGTTATGTTGAGTTACAAGAATGTACTCCAAGTTATCCTTCAATAACCATGTTATATGACCAAACAGTTTTAAACACGAAGATCTAACCATAAATTTAAAACAATTCCGAAAAGATATCCGCAATAATGTGTCCAGGTCTCCCCTACATCCTCTGGTATTGGTGTAACTAGTGTGTGGTTCTGAAGCATGTCGTCTACAACCGCCATATCTGAATAACACTCGCAAACGGCGCTGTTAATTATCTGCCCGGGGTCTGGGGGATCATTCATAGCAAGAGAAGTAGTCTGCCAGACCGTTCGTTTCAACTGTGTATCTATAACGTTAATAGACACTTGAAAGAATACGAAGCGCCACAGATGTCAGCTAAAAGTAAACAATTATCGACCGCTTGGAGAACACTGGCTAATACGTTCGTATTTCGCAACGGACGGAAGTAAACTATGTACCTGTAGTGTGATTGACAGGAGCGAGTGCGGCTCGTTCAAAGCAGAGCTGAGTGGAGGGTCCGAATCAGGGGCTCAGACTGTTCATCGATCTTTTTGACTGCACATTCTTTGAGTTACATCTTGCAGCAATCCACGCCCAGAAACGAAGCGGTTTTCATCCACTTGCCGTGACCTTGCCTTACATGATAGCCTCCGACCGCAGTTGTTATGTGAGAAGATAAAGCCCTGTATCACGCGCGTATGGCGGATGGAAAGAATGACTATAGGAAAATCCACCTTATGGGCTCAAATTTCTCTGAAGTTTGCGTCGTGGTTATTTTGCGTGACGTACGTTGGGGGGAGTAACATGTAGCCTGACTCTTCATTGGTACGTAAGCTCTAGAAATTTCATCCGAAAAACGTCCCCGTGACGAACGACGGCACTGTTAGGGCGTCTCCCATTGAAGTTAATTCAGTAAGTATGCCAAGTTTTTTGAGAGCTGCGGTTTTGCGCTACGATCAGCATGAGGAAAGGGTACATGAACGTTTTATGGAGGGACGGCTATATAGAAAATTCCATGGACTTTCTTTTGTTATTTACAATGTAACTAAGAATTTTGTCGCGTAGTTTACCCCTCGTAGGTTAACTAAAGCGTAAGGGCCTTTTGCATCTTCTTTAGGTCAGTTGTCTGGTAGCACATGAAACTAGTTGTGAACCAGCACGAGAACAATAAATCTTCTCAGAGCAATTTATTGATTTATTCAAGTACATCTCTACAGCGTGGTCGCCCCAGTCAACGGCAAATACACCTTGTCAGCTAGAGGATCTGACACAGTAAACTATGTGACAGCAAATAAGAAGACAGCTTCTGGTGCAAGACACAAGACTGTTCAAAGGTTCGTATGTCTCTTTAGAACAATCCTTGTTAGTTTCAACAATAAAAAGATGATAGGTACCTTCTAAACAGAAACAACATAATGTTGAAACAACATTTGAAGCACATTTGCTACAAGAAGAGAGCATCGAGTTACTGTATCAGAAAGGGCTTGAAGAGCCCATAAATTGCGATTTAAAAGTAGGTAACATTAAACAGTAATGGAATACTATAAAGGAACCATTAATTAAAGCTGCAACAGAAACAACTGGCACAAGAATGAAAAGTTGTTTTAAAACGAGTATGTTATAATGGGATGATGAGATATGCAGCCTAATTGAAAATTGAGGGTAAGAAACATTCCTACTTAAAAACGTTAAATTCCCCAGATGATCAAAATTGTGAGACGAAATTACAAAAGAAAATGAGTTGTAGTGAAAAGGAACGTCAAGCAAGTTAATAACCGTTGTTAGGAAAAATTTATTACCGACATTGGAATTGATGTAAGGGGAAGACAAGACATAGCATTTAAACTAATAAAATAATTTGGTTACGATACTACGATACACTCTGGACAGATACGCGATAAACTCACATGTTTCTGACTGTAGCAGATAGTAATGCAGACTAAATAAAGCTGGAGAAATTACAGGGTGCAATAACTTCTAGTAAGAACAATAAAAGTACGGAACCGAATATAGATTTGATAAAATAATCACCAAATACTGCAAAAATAAGAATACTCAATTTTATGAATATGTGCTCCAAAGTCGTCATATTCCTGAAGAATGTGATAAACCCTAGGTATGTCCAGATTATAAGAAAGGAAATAGATATGGCTGTTAGTGATATAGAGTTAATTAGACTTCTAAATGCGAGTCATAAACTGAATGCTAGAACAGTAAAAAAACTACGATTGCAACGTCGCTGAGACTATATTATCAGGTGTCAACCTGGTTTTGTAGAGGATGAAAGGTACCTTCTAAACAGAAACAAAATAATGCTGAAACAACATTTGAAGCACATTTGCTACAAGAAGAGAACATCGAGTTACTGTATCAGAAATGGCTTGAAGAGCCCATAAATTTCGATTTAAAAGTGGGTAACATTAACCTGGAATGGAATAATATAATCATTAATTGAAGCGGCAACAGAAACAACTGGCACGAGAATGAAAAGTTGTTTAAAACGAGTTTTCGCAGAGGAGGATCACGCTCGAACTGTATCTTGACTGTGAAACAGTTAACAGAAAAACGGCGTGAATTCAATTCACCAACCTTTCTTGCCTCCATTAAATACGAAAAGTGATTTCATAAAGTAAATCGAAATAAAAAATGTGGAAAATCTTAAAAAAGAGAAGGATCCCATCTCATCTTACAAGGTCTATGTAAGATTTATATATGAATAACAAAATGCAAATGAAAATAGTGGGCAGTGAGTATAATACGGCGGAAATGAAGCGAAGATTTAGACAAGGATGTTCCCTTTCAACTACTCTTGAATATGGAAGTTGGTTCAGCTGCCCCCACCTATGGGTATTTGCAGCCTGCAACGCCTTCATAAACCACGAATGAAATCTTATTGGAAATTTGTGGTAAGATCCTGTGGGACCAAACCGCTGAGATCATCGGTCCCTGAGCTTACACAATATATAATCTAACTTAAACTAACTTACGCTAAGGACAACACACCCACGCACGCCCGAGGGAGGATTCGAACCTCCGACGGGGGAAGCCGCTCGAACCGTGACAAGGCGGCCATGCCGCGCGGCTACTCCGCGCGGCCGAAATTTTATTCTATCGACCACTACGCGCAAACTATTAGTCCTACAGAAAAAATAAAGAGGACGTACGGTTTCGCTGGAGGTCACCATTTTCGTGTTATTCAAGAAAAACGCGTTTGATGGTTACATTCGTACGTTTTTCTTGAATTATTCGAGACCCGCGGTATCTAGCGAAAACATAGCTCAGTACAAAATTTACCTGCATTAAATTTCCCACAAAAATTTGCTGATCGTTTTTTCCACAGGAGTAACAGTTTTCAAGTAGCGAACGAGAGAGTAGGAAAATGTTGTGTATGGTAGCTGAAGGCAGCTTGCATGAAACTCATATGTAGGGGCATTTGAATTACCAAGTGTGTATTGATGATATAACAAAAACGTGGGTACTGAAAATAAAACATCCTAAAACTAAAAATGTGGACATTAACACATTGCTTCCTGGCATGTTTAGAACACTATCTCAAGCGATTTAAGATCGAAACTGATAAGCAGATTGAAACGTCCCCTTAGAAAAATTAGTGAATTACTGTGCTGGTAAACCCCTTACGTTATTTGATTTTCAAACAGCTGAGCAGAACTGAACGTACTCAGACATTTCGCTCTTTACTTATTCTGATCAACACTAAACTGACACACAATATTTTTAGCGCAACGCAATCTGACTTTCAAATATCCCTACAAAAGAATGGCCCTGACGAACAATAACCTATACCTTTCATGAATCACTAACCTCACAAAAATCTTCGTTAATCGAACTACTGCAATACAGCGAGCGCCAATACTGCCAGCTAAATAGTAGATTCTAACTACTGAAGGCACTAACTACTGATAGGCATAATTAGCAAACGAAAGATTTTGATAGACAACAAACAATGTATTTACCTTAATAATGTTCAAAAATCATCATATATATATCAGTTCATGATATCCAGTATTACAAATTTACTCTTTCTGATGAACACACGTCCAGATCGTCCGCTCTCAAAATTCTGCCATCTCTCTCCCCACATCCACCACTGCTGGCGGCTCACCTCCAACTGAGCAACGGTACGCGCTGTTAACAGCCAACTGCCCAACACTACAATAGCAAATTCCAAAAATGCAAACCAGCCACAGACTGCACACAGCACAGTCAGTGATTTTCATACAGAGCGCTACGTGACGTTACCAACATAAAAACCAAAACAGCCTACTTACGAGATCATTGATCAAGTTAATACATTTAAATACTTAGGGTGTGGAATTACATACGGGCAAATAATGAAATACGAAATGAGTTAGACATGAATGAGATTTTCACTCTCCAGCGGAGTGTGCGCTGATATGAAACTTCCTGGCAGATTAAAACTGTGTGCCCGACCGAGACTCGAACTCGGGACCTTTGCCTTTCGCGGGCAAGTGCTCTACCATCTGAGCTACCGAAGCACGACTCACGATCGGTACTCACAGCTTTACTTCTGCCAGTTTTAATCTGCCAGGAAGTTTAGTATCAGCGCACACTCCGCTGCAGAGTGAAAATCTCATTCTGGAAACATCCCCCAGGCTGTGGCTAAGCCATGTCTCCGCAATATCCTTTCTTTCAGGAGTGCTAGTTTTGCAGGTTCGCAAGAGAGCTTCTGTAAAGTTTGGAAGGTATGAGACGAGATACTGGCAGAAGTAAAGCTGTGAGTACCGGTCGTGAGACGTGCTTCGGTAGCTCAGATTGTAGAGCACTTGCCCGCGAAACGCAAAGGTCCCTAGTTCGAGTCTCGGCTGGGCACACAGTTTTAATCTACCAGGAAGTTTCATATGAGTTAGATCTACTCAATTATTTCGATGAAACTATGCGCTGAACGCTGGTGAAGAAAGCCCACAGAGATACCACGAGAAGTACTGTGAGGTTATGGCTTTACCAACAATGCTCAATGAATACGAAAACTGGAAGCTTAAGAAAGGAGATGAAAAAGACAGTAGAAGCATCTGTAACGAACTTGCTTATATACATGGCTTGATATAATTTAACGGATAAACAGAGAAACGACGACATTCGAGCAGAACTGAATATGGAAAAGATAAAAGACACAACAAAAGAATATCATCTAAGACGGAAAGAGCACGTAAACTGTGTTCCCGATGTAAGAATTACTAAAATAATAAAAGAATGCAAATCAAGAGGAAGACCAATAAAAAGAAATACTGGACTCAGGCTCGAACGCCTCATGTAGATAAAATTGCGTTTAGTTGCGTTATAACCTCTAAAAAACAAACCGTTTTTAGTCGGCTATGAAATACTGAAAGTAGTCACGCGCCAGTAAGCAGTAAGCTCGTTTTTTGTTCTGTAAATGTCAGAACGGAGCCAATAAAATGAACCTGAACACTGTTTTAATTTCTAAAACGTAAGTGTAGTAACGCAAATCCTTCCACATGCTCTGTCGCGCGGTCTGAGGCGCCCAGCAACAGTTCGCGCAGCTTTCCCCGTCGGAGGTTGGAGTCTTGCGTCGGGTACGGGTGCGTATGTTGTTCTTAGGGTAAGTTGATTTAAGTAGTGTTTAAGCCTAGGGACCGATGACGTCAGCAATTTGGTCCCATAGGAACTTAGCACAAATTTTTCAAAAATTGTTCAGTTGGATCTAAACACTATGGGACTTAACATCTGAGGTCATCAGTCCCCTAGACTTAGAACTACTTAAACCTAACTAACCTAAGGACATCATGCTCGAGGCAGGATTCGAACCTGCGACTGTAGCAGCAACGCGCTTAGAACCGCTCGGCAACCGCGCCCGGCTACAAATTTTTCAACAGGCTCTACTTTCGAGTGGCCCCTGATTAGTACACCAACACTCATCGAAATACGGAGCTTAGGGAGTCTGCCGTTTCCGTCTTAGCATTCACACTGTTCCTGTTTGTAGGCAGCTACGGCAGGTGTTGGGCCGTGTTTAGCAGTGGCACACGAGCAAGGATGTCGTGATGCGATCTGAATGGCATCTTGGCCTTGTTGACTTTCAGCTTCCGTGATAACACGAGGAATATGTGCCGCGTGTGACAAATTGCGGCAGATCTGTTTTCTCTACGCCAGCGGGGAAGCACCCACGCCCTTGCGTATTTCAGTGTGTGGCGTGCTGGGTCAGGCCCACGTATATAAGACGGCGACAGAGGACGGCTGAAGTATCATTCGCACTGCGCGACATGGCGAAACTACTGGCCGTCTTCCTGGTGCTGCTGATTGCTACCCTGGTCTGCGAACAGGCTCTAGGTGAGTGGTGTTTCAACAGAGCTCTTATTCAATTGGCCTTTGGCATTCGGTATGTAGCCGGGGAAGTGGGTTGTTACAAAACGTATTTCAATACCATATATAAGGGAGAGTTTGCTAAATACGGACAAACTGAATGAAAGATAGAATAAGGGGCAAAAACAGGCGATAAGTACAGAATATGGGCAGAAATGCATTTTAAGGTAATACCACTTGAAGGTGAAGGTAAAAGATTTTTGAAAATGACCGCGGCGTCAGCTCCAGACAGGTGGCGAGGAATTAGCCAGACGACGGTGTGGAGCAGCTTCCACTGTCTGTATCACTTGCGACGCGAACAGGCGTTATTGGATTTACACTTGCATCTGCTGGGACGGTTTTGCCGGCGCCGGCCGTTGTGGCCGAGCGGTTCTAGGCGCTTCAGTCCGGAACCGCGCTGCTGCTACGGTCGCAGGTTCGAATCCTGCCTCGAGCATGGGTATGTGTGAAGTCCTTAGGTTAGTTAGGTTTAAGTAGTTCTGAGTCTAGGGGACTGAAGACCTCAGATGTTAAGTCCCATAGTGCTCAGAGCCATTTGAACCATTTGAAAGGTTTTGTCGCTGGTTTGTCGCACAGGCCATCACCGGTCTGTGATTTCTGTCATCCGTCCTATTAGCAGATGAGGCTGTGTTTACAAGGAGTGACATTGTCAGTCCTCTCAACACCCATATTTGGGGTAGGGGGAATCCCCACGGTATGGCGGCAGTGAACTATCACCACCGGTTCAACCTCAATGTGTAGGCTGGGCTATTGACGGCCGCATGTAACCAGCCATCCTTCCACAAAGCCTCTCACAGGCGAATTATATCTGTAGCTGCCCTTGCTCCATTGCTGGAAGACTTGTCTTTGTGTGGTACGAAGAATAATGCAGATGCCACACGACCGTACTCCAGCTCCTTGCCCTCTTGAAAACGGAGCTAAAACACATAACATATACACTTAAATGGTTTGTCCTCAATTTTCAGTAACTGAAACAGTGTCAAATATCTTTTACCTCCACCCCCATAATGGTGTACCTCCCATGCGTGCAGCTTCGGCCATTCGTTCACGCAATCTTTCTTGCTGCTTATTCTCTAAGGAACGATTTCTGTAGAAGGTCACAAACTAACACAAAGCTGACTTTGAATATCCTGCGCTAGGGCACAGTGCTGGCATCTGGGGTATCGTAACTCATATACTTGCTGTAGATCAGAGTAAAAAAAATATAAGTACAAGGAAAATTCACATTGGTGAGTCAGTCAACCGCCTTCAGTTGAAAGTTTGAGTACAACGTGTACAAACGAAAAGGAAGTGTAAAGGCTACTGATCTATTTAGAGTGCGGGTTAACAGAACAGTAACTGCAGTCATGATTTGCTAACTTACGAGAGACGTTCAGCAAGCAATGCAACATATTTCTTTCTCGGACAATTTCGGTCAAAAAAAGGTGGAATGTGGGACATACGAGGTGTGGCTAGAAAAAAACCGGACTAGTACTGGTGAAACAATAAAACGAATGCAATAAGGCTGAAAGTCGCGTGGCCTGTCACGTGACTCTCGCTCCGCCTACTGCTCGAGTTTCATCTGCCTCCTGCACTCAGTCTGCCCGTGGCGTCTGTTTTAAGTGGTTGACGTTTTGTCTGTGCGTCGGAAAATGTTGAGTGTACAGAAAGAACAGCGTGTTAACATCAAATTTTGTTTCAAACTAGGAAAATCTGCAAGTGAAACGTTTGTAATGTTACAACAAGTGTACGGCGATGATTGTTTATCGCGAACACAAGTGTTTGAGTGGTTTAAACGATTTAAAGATGGCCGCGAAGACACCAGTGATGACACTCGCACTGGCAGACCATTGTCAGCAAAAACTGATGCAAACACGAAAAAATCGGTAAACTTGTTCGACAAGATCGCCGTTTAACAATCAGAGCAGTGTCTGAGTTAACAGGAGTTGACAAGGAAAGTGTTAGGCAGATTCTTCATGAAAGTTTCAACATGAACAAAGTGTGTTGAAAAATGGTTCCAAAGTGTCTCACAATTGAACAGAAGGAACGGCGAAGAATGATTTGTTCTGACATCCTGGAAAACATTGAAAGTGATCCCACCTTCTTACAAAATGTTATTACTTGCGATGAATCGTGGTTTTTTACTTACGATCCAGAAACTAAACGCCAATCGATGCATTGGAAAACTCCTGGTTCTCCACGACAAAAAAAGCACGAATGTCAAAATCGAAATTCAAGGCAATGATGATTGTTTTTTTTTTGACATCAAAGGGATTGTGCACATTGATTGGGTACCAGAGGGACAAACAGTGAATCAGCATTACTACATTAGCGTCCTGGCTACCCTACGTGAGCGAGTACGGAGAAAACGGAACGATTTGTGGAGAAAAAAGTCATGGATCCTTCACCAAGACAATGCCCCAGCTCACAGTGCGTTGTCAGTGAAGACTTTTTGGCAAAACACAACATTCCCATCTTAGATCATCCACCCTACTCACCTGATTTGGCCCCCTGTGACTTTTTTCTTTTCTCTAAAGTCAAGTCAGCTTTGAAAGGAACTAGATTTGAGACTGTTGAAGCAGTAAAAGAAAAAGCGACGGAAGTAATGTATGGACTTACCGAAAATGATCTGCAGCATTGCTATGAACAGTGGAAAATTCGTATGGAGCGGTGTAGAGACCGAGGAGGAGAGTACATTGAAGGAGATAACATGAAATTGTAAATAATTGTAAATAAATGTTTTTTCCAGCATCAGTCCGGTTTTTTTCTAGCCGCACCTCGTAGTCTAGTATTTCCGCTTCAGCTGTTATAAAGTTCCGATAGGTGGCAGCGCCATACGTAGCCTTCAAAATGGCGTCTGTACCGGAAGTACGTTCCAAGCAGAGAACTGTCACTGATTTTCTTTTGGTGGAAAACCAGAGCATAGTAGCTGTTCACAGGCTCTTTCAGTATGTTTACAGAGACCTGGCAGCGAACAAGAGTAGAGTGAGTCGTTGGGCGAGGCGTTTGTCATCATCGCACAAGGCCTCGCCCAAAACTGTCTGATCTACCGCGTGCCTGCAATATTAGAACCTTCGGACACTCGCATTCGAGGTGATCGACGGATCACAATAAAACACCTCGCTGCTCGACTGGAAGTGTCTCTTAATAGTGCAGACACAACAGTCCTCATGTTGGGTTACATGAAGGTGCGTGCCCTATGAGTTCCTAACGGCTTAACAGAAGTCGATAAAGACGACCTTCTGGGCGGAATTTCTTGCTCGTTACAAGGCTCGTCGTGACGATTTTTTGTCGTACATCGTCACAGGCGACGAAACATGATCTCATCACCTCGAACCGGAAACCAAGTGGTAATCCATGGAGTGGCACTACACCACTTCTCCTCTGAAGAAAGAGTTCAAAGCCGCACCCTCAGCTGGTGATGTCGTGGCGACGGTCTTCTGGGACCCTAAAGGGGTAATTCCCTCATGGTGCAACGATCAACTCTGCAGTGTACTGTGCTACCCTCAGGAAACTGAAGAAACGACTTCAGCGTGTTCGTCGCCACAAAAATGCAGACGAATTTCTCCTTCTCCGTGACAACGCAAGGCCTCACACAAGTTTGCGCATCCGAGAGAAGCTCACAAAACTTCATTGGGCTGTCTATACTCTTCCATCGTATAGCCCGAATCTATCTGTTTGGGCCAACGAAGGATGTACTCCTCTGGCTATTGATGACAGCAAGACGATGCTTCAGACATCGACCAGTAGAGCAGAACCATACGCCCATACAGGCCTTCCCAGTGAGGTGGCGTAAGTTCATAGCACTGAACGGAGATTATGTTGAAAACAACCTTCTGTAGTCATAAAATTGGGGAATAATATGGGTTAATAAAACCAACCTGATTTCAGAAAAAAGTGTGTTACTTTAGTTCTTGAATGTCATCATACATCCGGCGAAAGTACATTCCCCACAGATCAGTCGTATTTCTTACCTTGTCTTCGTCGGTGCACGTTCTACTCACACAAACCTTCGATAGAGGATGATGTATTTTCCTTGTGTCTACATTTGTTTATTGTTAAATCCAGAAAGTGAACGAATTACGTTACCTCGGTTAGTTGAAGTTTGTGCTGCGACAGGAGACTCAAGGTCACTTTGGCATTACTATTCTAAACTAAAGAAAAATGAGAACCCTGTATTATTTTGTTGATAGTCTGCTAGCAATCTAAAGGAACGTATGCCATTGTCAGTTTAGTATCTGATGTATCATACGGAAAATGGACAGTCGACAATAAAAGTTCTGATGTGACAGTGTAGTTATTGCGATAAAATATTATACGAAACCGTATCAGCCTTCTGACTCGTTTGATGCGGCCTGACAGGTATTCCTCTCTTAACCTTTTCACCTCAAGTAGTACTTGCAACCTACATCCTCAATTATTTGCTGGATATATGTCTCTGGCTTCCTCTACAGTTTACCATCCGTAGCTACGTCTAGTACCATCGAAGTTCTTCTCTGATGTCTTAAGAACTGTCATATCGTCCTGTCCCTCCTTTTTGGAATCTTGCTCCACATTTTTTTCGTCACTGGTTCTGCGGAGAACTTCCTCATTCCCTATCAGTCCACCATATTTTCAACATTGTTCTGTGGCACCACATCTCAAATTATTCGATTCTCTTCAGTTCCGTTATTCCCTCAGTAGATGTTTCACTATCATACAATGCTCTGCTCGAAGCGAAATTTTCAGAAATTCGTTGCTCAAATTAAGACCTATGTTTGATACTATTAAGCTTGTCTTGGCCAGGAACGCCGTCTTTGACAGTGATACTCTACTTTTTATGTCCTCCTTCCTGCGTCCATCAGGGGCTAATTTGCTGCATAGGTAGCAGAATTCCCCGTGATCAGCAATTTTGATGTTAAGTTTCTCGCTGTAATCATTTCTTCTAAGTCATAATACTTTCGTCTTTCTTCGATTACTCCTAATCCATCCTCTGTATTCAATAGACTGTTCGTTGTATTCAACAGATCCACGATACCAATGTCTTCAGCAAATGTTATCATTGATACCCTTTCACCTTGAATTGTAATCCCACTTTTCACCCTCTGTTTTATGTCCGTCATAGGGGGCGAAATTCTATACCATATGTGGCCCCCTTTCTACTCCGGGCACGCATTAATGCTACCGCTCGATCTCTAGTAGATCATCCTGACAGCATAAAAACACTTTTATTCGAAAGTGGATAGAAGTATTTTTATGCAGTCAAGTCTGTTTTACGTAATGTTTTATCACAGTGCATTGCGATCGCTGATAATCCCAATATGTTTACATAGTTATTGCGAGGTACCTGTAACGATGTCATGTTAGTGGACTGAAACGAAAGAACAGTTCGTGTAGCGAATTCCGGGGTTGCTTAGTTAGTTAGTTGGTTGCGTGTTCCATTGATCAATCGCACGGTATGGTATGCGTTATGATGTGGAACATGTCAAGGGCACAAGAAATGGACATATGAAAAAAGATTTTTTAATATATGTAACAATACAGAGTTAAAGATTGATATTTCTATTATTTACCCCATTCCCTTAAATGGCACAAAATGCATATGCTATACTTATAGATTTATTTATTCCTATTCAAGAATTCATCTGTGGTATTGATGGAGCTGTCAAGGAGATATGATTTCAATTTATTTTTGAAGCTATTAATGCTGTCTGTCAGACATTTTATTTCATCTGGTAATTTGTCGAAAATTTTTATACCAGCATATTATACCTCTTTCTGTGCCAAAGATAGGTTGAGTAAAGGGTAGTGTAAGTCTTTCTTTTTTCTGGTATTGTAATCATGAATGTCACTTGTTTTTAAACTGGTCCATATTGTTGAGAACGAATTTCATTTGTAAGTAAACGTACTGTGAGGCTGTTGTAAGAATTCCCAATCTTTTAAAAAGATGCCTAAAAGATGTGCGACTCTGAACCTCACGCATTATTCTAACCACTTTCTTTTGAGCAGTGAATACTTTTTGTCGAAATGTTGAGTTACCCCAAAATATTATTCCGTATGACATCAGAGAGTGAAAGTATGCAAAGTATGTTAGCTTACTAATTTCTATATCCTCAAAATTGGCAGTTATTCTGATTGCAAAAGTTGCTGAACCTTGTCGCTTTAGAAGATCCAAAATATAAATTTTCCAGTTAAGATTCTCATCTATTTGTACACCCAAAACTTAGTATGCTCTACCCTGTCTACTGACTTCCGTTGAATTGTTATATTTATTGAAGGAACTGTACTTTTTGCAGCAGAAAATTGGATGTTCTGTGTTTTTGCAAAGTTTAGAGCAAGCCCATTTACAGAAAACCAATTAATGACTTTTCCAAAGACCTTATTTGTATCATTTTCAATTGGAGTTTCTTTTACTGGATTAATAATGATGCTTGTATCATCTTTAAACAGTGTCAGTTCAGCATCCTGTTTCAGATAGGAAGGGAGGTCGTTCACATATATCAAGAACAGAAGGGGACCCATGATTGAACCCTGTGGAACACCTAATGTAATTTCACCCCAGTTAGATGAAGTGGCAAACTTATTTAAATCACTTGACCCATATAAGGAAACTTTCTGCTTCCTGTTCTGTAGGTATGACTTAAATCACTCATATGCTATTCCATTTATACCAAAGAATTGTAATTTCTGTAACATGTCATCGCGTCTATCAACATTACGGCACATTTAGTATGTGAGCCATATATTAGGCATCATGAACTGCTGTGTGTGTGAGGTGCCAAGTGGCGGAGAAGTGTGATAGCAGTGCTGTGTGTGCTGTTGCAGCCTGCACGCCGGGCTCCCGCAAGTACGACGGCTGCAACTGGTGCACGTGCTCCAGTGGCGGCGCCTGGATCTGCACGCTCAAGTACTGCCCGCCCTCCAGCGGTGAGTGCCCAACACGACTTGATACGATATCGCAATGCCTGTGTTATTCCGATTACGATGCAAAGTTTCTTTCGACATGCATGCATATTTACGACGTATGGAAGTTTGGGTCTGGCAGAGGGTGGTACACGGATAGCCAAATGGTGGGGCGACCGCTTGCGATAAGCAGAAAATCCGGGTTCTAGATCCGGCCGGCCACAAATTTTCACTGTCGACATTCCATTCTACAGCTGATAGTTGTCCTCATTCGCAATTGGAATTCACTTAATGTATAACACCACTTAAGGCCGGGATTACAAGCGCTTTATGATTCAGCATTAAGACTTCATTTGGTCCCGTCTGTGCAATTGTCTTTACCCTATACTCGATACTACAGGGTGTTTCAAAAATGACCGTTATATTTGAAACGGCAATAAAAACTAAACGAGCAGCGATAGAAATACACCGTTTGTTGCAATGTGCTTGGGACAACAGTACATTTTCAGGCGGACAAACTTTCGAAATTACAGTAGTTACAATTTTCAACAACAGATGGCGCTGCAAGTGATGTGAAAGATATAGAAGACAACGCAGTCTGTGGGTGCGCCATTCTGTACGTCGTCTTTCTGCTGTAAGCGTGTGCTGTTCACAACGTGCACGTGTGCTGTAGACAACATGGTTTATTCCTTAGAACAGAGGATTTTTCTGGTGTTGGAATTCCACCGCCTAGAACACAGTGTTGTTGCAACAAGACGAAGTTTTCAACGGAGGTTTAATGTAACCAAAGGACCGAAAAGCGATACAATAAAGGATCTGTTTGCAAAATTTCAACGGACTGGGAACGTGACGGATGAACGTGCTGGAAAGGTAGGGCGACCGCGTACGGCAACCACAGAGGGCAACGCGCAGCTAGTGCAGCAGGTGATCCAACAGCGGCCTCGGGTTTCCGTTCGCCGTGTTGCAGCTGCGGTCCAAATGACGCCAACGTCCACGTATCGTCTCATGCGCCAGAGTTTACACCTCTATCCATACAAAATTCAAACGCGGCAACCCCTCAGCGCCGCTACCATTGCTGCACGAGAGACATTCGCTAACGATATAGTGCACAGGATTGATGATGGCGATATGCATGTGGGCAGCATTTGGTTTACTGACGAAGCGTATTTTTACCTGGACGGCTTAGTCAATAAACAGAACTGGCGCATATGGGGAACCGAAAAGCCCCATGTTGCAGTCCCATCGTCCCTGCATCCTCAAAAAGTACTGGTCTGGGCCGCCATGTTTTCCAAAGGAATCATTGGCCCATTTTTCAGATGCGAAACGATTACTGCATCACGCTATCTGGACATTCTTCGTGAATTTGTGGCGGTACAAACTGCCTTAGACGACACTGCGAACACCTCGTGGTTTATGCAAGATGGTGCCCGGCCACATCGCACGGCCGACGTCTTTAATTTCCTGAATGAATATTTCGATGATCGTGTGATTGCTTTGGGCTATCCGAAACATACAGGAGGCGGCGTGGATTGGCCTCCCTATTCGCCAGACATGAACCCCTGTGACTTCTTTCTGTGGGGACACTTGAAAGACCAGGTGTACCGCCAGAATCCAGAAACAATTGAACAGCTGAAGCAGTACATCTCATCTGCATGTGAAGCCATTCCGCCAGACACGTTGTCAAAGGTTTCGGGTAATTTCATTCAGAGACTACGCCATATTACTGCTACGCATGGTGGATATGTGGAAAATATCGTACTATAGAGTTTCCCAGACCGCAGCGCCATCTGTTGTTGAAAATTGTAACTACTGTAATTTCGAAAGTTTGTCTGCCTGAAAATGTACTGTTGTCCCAAGCATATTGCAACAAACGGTGTATTTCTATCGCTGCTCGTTTAGTTTGTATTGCCGTTTCAAATATACCGGTCATTTTTGAAACACCCTGTACAACTAAAGTGTTCATGAGTTCGCATGTTTCTTAGTCAGAGAAGCAACGTTAATTATTCTGCAATTCACACATAGCTAAATAATAGAGTTTAGAAAGCCTGATTTTCAACCAACATCTCTGTCTCTCGACCCGACAACAGCAAGTGGAAAAAATTAATACGTAAATCGTTTCGTGCAGGCTAAATATTTCCGATTTTACGTCAATAGTCATTCCACCGTAGCATTTATCTTATTTATCCTTACATGATTAATGTCGCCAGGACCTGTCTTACAACTAACCAGACAATTTACGTTAAACTGACATAATGACACAGCTCCTAGAAAGACAATTAAAATTAGAGTTGTAGCACACACAAGATTTGCATCTAAGAGTTTCGCTTAATGCACAGTTCTTAACTAAATTTGATTATTATATGTTTCACATTCGTATTGTGTGACGACGGTCTTTCATTTATATTTCTGATGTATAAGAGCAGACATATATCGCTTAACAATTGTCAAATGGTATGGTGAATTATGGGAAACAGCTACTAGAAACGCTAGCAAAAACTGACGAAACTAGAAAACTATGTAATGATTGTTTCACTGACAAACAGTCTGAATCTAACACTTCCATGTTCCAGGTGGTGGTCTTACATTCGCGTGACCTGTATCCCGTGGCCATGTCACCTGCTGCTGAAGACTTGACCCGGAGAAGTTTTCTGTTGCCCCATAAATGTTGAAATTTCAATGTATATGCAACAAGCTAACTAAAAATGGCTACAAATAAAGCTTGAAATACTCAATTTTGCACAATATCATTTCTAAAAACCTTCCATAAAACGTTGATAGTACTTAAACCTTCATTCTATTCCCCCAATTCTGCTCCTTGAACCTTCCATCCTCCACATCTACACCAATAGTCTGCGAATTCATGTGAAGTACTTGGTACAGGTATAAAAAATTGTGTTGACTACACGACAAGTGTTCTTCGTAAAGACTAATTACAAATGAAGCTTATGCATTTCGCGTGTTGTAGAGCCTGTGACTGTGTACTGAATATAAATACAGAACACTGCAATCATCCACGTTTTTTGAATTGTTCGTTTATTCCACCAATTAGTTTTCTAACCTTTCTAGCCTCATCTTTTAATGGTACACTTGGAACTTACGTGTTGATTTCCGTAGCGTACCCAGCATCACCCAACTGAAATAAACTTGTGATTTCCACGTACACCATCTGAAGATGAGGCTGAACGGGTCAGAAAATTAATTAAAGGAATAAACGAACAATAAAAAAATGAATAGTCACAGTTTTCTCTATTTACATGTATCACAAGTTACAATGTACTACAAATCAACTCTTTCCCTCAAAAAATTTCATTGTAGTCTAGCAATATTAACCTACCAACAGCATATGAACAGAAGAAGTACAGAATAATTAAAGTGACAACAGGCATTTTTAATGGACTATTTTTCTAATTTACTCTATTAAATTTAGCTGACATAAGGATCAATATCATTAAGCCATATGGTAATAATTTGCTTTGAGAGAAACATTACTGCTATAAACTTTAGCCAATGAAACAAGCCACACTACCACTCTTAATGTACACACTCTGTCACATGTAAGTCCAACCTGATGAGGACCACATCGCAAGTGAAAAGTATTCAACAATGGTTCGTATATTATAAAGACACACAATCAGACGATTTCAGTGAAATCAGCTGTGAAAATAGATAGCAAAACTAATAACGAAAAATTAAATCAGAACATGAGTTGAATTACTACGAGTCTACAGGTTCAGTAGACAAAAACTACATGCTACGTAGCTCGGCGGAATGTAAAAACAAACCACTGAAATAGTAGAAACAGAATTTTTTTCAGTACTTGGAGACATGCGTCCTAAATATCAATGACAAACGCAAGCCGGATACCGGAAAGAATAATTCAGTGGCCGAATTTCATCTCACATCCAAACCCCCTAAAAGTCAGACATTCAGATCGGTACTAAATGTTGTATGTCGATAGAGTGTCAACCGAAACAGCGATTTAGTTCGTTCTATGTGCTGTCGTCGACTAGAACATGCGTAAATGGTAATTAAAAGTAACATCAGACCTACGGGTACAGGAAAAGTGTATTTTTGAATGATTATGTCGTTGTAGAAATCGCGAGTCAGAATTGGTAGAGCATGATATGGTCGTACCATAGGTCGTACCCAACAGATGAGTTCTTTTTTTTCTTGCACGTGAAACTTATATGGGAGAACATTTTCCTGACATGTAAAAGAACTTTTCGGAGTTTGCAGCAATGTTCTTTTGGCAGTCTTATTTCTCTTCGTTAGTTGAAAGTAGCAAACATATAGAGTACATAATTACATTTGCAGTTACACAGGACAAACACAAACAATTAGAGCAGTAGAATAAAGAAACAACTGCATCATACATGCTGAAGTATTATTAGACTCATATAACACTTCCACGCATAATACAGTAAAGAAAAATTTCATCAGTGGGATTTGCACCCAGAGCCCTTGGTACGACGATCTAACACTCTACAAACTTCCCCACGGGAGCTTTGCATGGAAGCTACTCACTGTTATGCTCTTCCTGTGTGATACGTGGTACTTACTGCAATTAACGAAAACGTGGAAGGGAGGATCTACCAATATAACTTTCTTTTTACGTAACCTCTTTATTTAACAATATATAACCATAAAATTTTCTTTAACGAAATGAACAAATTTGTAAAATTCTTTTGACCTTAAACCTTAAGTTGAATTAGTTTTTAATCTTTTCAAAAGAAATCTGAAGTGCTATATTGGAAAACAGCAAACAATATGACCATGATTACAACACGGCCAGACCTGCAGCCCGCCCGTTATCGGGTGAAACAGCGGTGTTTACTACTGCGTTGGACACAGCCTGTCTCATTAACTGCCCTTCTGCAACACATGAAAACTATAGAAGCACCATTGATGACAAGAGTGATTCAGTTATTCAAAACAGATGACGTAACATTTAATTTGAATGCTGTATGTCGAAAGGTTCAGGGTTAAGGTGCGCACCTGTGCTTCAAGGTTAAACGGATTTGGAAACAATATGACAATGATAAGACTTACTTCACAACAACCAACCTCTTAATTTCAATCGGCAACCTAGGTGCGACTGGATACCAACCCGTCCCTTCTGACAATTTTCTTTTGACCAAAGCCCTGGTGACGGTCGGCTGTCAATATTTTGAAAGTTAAACTGAGTTTCAGTTATTAAGACCGCTCTGAAGGAACATCTTAAGATATTAACTGTGAACACTTATTACAAGAGAACTCACTTGGCGGAACCGCAAGATCGCCGGCCGCTGTGACCGAGCTGCTCTGCGCGCTTCAGTCCGGAACTGCGCTGCTGCTACGGTCGCAGGTTCGAATCCTGCCTCGGTCATGGGTGTGTGTGATCTCCTTAGGTTAGTTAGGTTTAAATAGTTCGAAGTTCTAGGGGACTGATGACCTCAGAAGTTAAGTCCCATAGTGCTCAGAGCCATTTGAACCATTTGTTAAGTCCCATAGTGCTTAGAGCCATTTGAACCACAAGATCCAGCTAAAATACATCAAGAATGACTCGGTCTTTCAAACACAGCTATGAACAGCATAGTACAATAGGTTGTTCACATTATAACTAATGAGTGAGAAATACAATTAAAATCAAAATTGAACTGGTTAACATTTTAATCTAACCACAATACCCCTGTTTTGTTTAACAGCAACTTGTGCCTTAGTACAATTGTTCCGGCTGTATGTAAGACCAGGAGCTGATCCATTAGATCTGGTACAAACCAGAAAGGATAGCCAATATAATAGAGGGACAAATTTTCAAACGACAAGTAGTGTCTTAGTACAAAACTACGGCCTATATTTACGACCAAAGAGCCGACAGAGTAAAGCTCTGAGGGTCGGGTACAAACCAGAAAATAATCAGGGCAGGTTGACAATGACACAAATCACGACGAGGATTGCAGAATGTTGCTCCCCTTTAGCAGCAAGCACTTCCATGGATCCACGGTGCGTCGCAGCCATTACTGAGTGGTACCGATGGAAGTCAGGTAGAAGAGGGCAGCCAGGCCACGAGCGGTCGTCCGACACGAATGTTGCCAACCAACCGACGGTATGTCAGGCTGCTGCTTGTAGCCGACCGTGACCCCGGTGACGTACTCCGGTATCTTCGCTCTGCGCAGGCCCTCCTTGCGCAGCTCGTGGCTTCAGCCGCTCGGACCTCGTGACCACCTCTCGTCTCGACGCTTCCGCCAATCCCCAAACTTTGTGCCCACCCTTTAGGGCCAGCGAATCCCGTATATATACCGGCAAGCAAAGACCTTCTAAGGGCACAACGCACAGATACCAACTCTTCTTCATATATAGTGGCAATTGGGCCCCAAGAGAGATAGTCTATACTAGACCTGAGCCAGCGGCGCCAGACAGAACAGTGTAGTCACTCAATGGCGCCACATCTCAATGTGCTGCACAGTTCTTTAATCACTTTTAACTAACGTATACGCTCGATTTGGTAGACAACGGCACATATAAAGAAAGAAATCTGAGTTTTGGTTCATATTCTATCGACGCACAACGTTTGGAACCGATCTGAATGTCTGACATGTGGAGGTTTCGATGTCAACTTCATTCCAGGAACTTTAAGACGTAGAAGCAAGAAAGTGAAGCATCGTGAGGTCGTCAATCAGGCGAGGAAAATCCATTGCGGAATGGCAGTTTCCAAGCACCGCTGAATCGTCAGTAACCGATCACGGGCCAGTAGGGAGATGCATGATATGCAGCAAGAACAAAAGACGAAGGGAATCGCGTTAGTGCTGTAAATAGTGCGTTGTGGGACTGTGCGTTGCGCCTTATTTCGAAGTACATCACACAAAAAATGATTCTGAAATGTACTTCTTTGTCATGTTATCTAGTTATAGGAACTCCAACAATACAGAATGTACAGAACTTAATTTGAGAGTTTATTGGTGAGAATAAATACAGAAGTGTCTGCGCGGTGCTTAGAGACGTATGGTGTCCAGCACGGCATGCGCTGCCGTGTGGAGCGTCCCGACAGCACACACATGTGGACACCGTTGTACAGCAGCACACAGCTGTGAAAGAGATTATCCAGATAATTTTCTGCCCATGAAAGTGAGGCTGCAGCAGGGGGCTATGATGACCCAATTATTAACAATCCCATACCGTAAAGAAAAATCAATAATAAACCAACTGCTATGCGGAAAATAAAGCAGAATCCCACTGCTTGCACACTATTCAAAGGCGGACTCTCCTAGAAATCATCAAATACTTTCAGGCTGAACAACATTAACACTGCTTTCAAAACACGTGAGAAAGTGCAACACACTTCGATACATAACATAAACACACCGACAGGTAAACACACGCATTCACAGAATACTGTGTACTACATGCAAAGCCCTCTTTGTTGTTTGGACTGAGAGAGACTTAAAAAAAGGTAAATTGTTTGTATTTTCATAGCAACTGAAATAAATATATCTTATAGCTGTTACGATTCTATAGAATGGTGTAAACATCTGAACGTGAAAATGTTGTCATGGTAACGTGTACGTACCGTGCACATTCCGTGTGCTATGATGACCCAATTATTAACAATCCCATACCGTAAAGAAAAATCAATAATAAACCAACTGCTATGCGGAAAATAAAGCAGAATCCCACTGCTTGCACACTATTCAAAGGCGGACTCTCCTAGAAATCATCAAATACTTTCAGGCTGAACAACATTAACATTGTTTTCAAAACACATAAGGAAGTGCAACACACCCTGATGCATAACATAAACACTCAGGTAAACACATCCATTTAGAGAATACTGTGTACTGCATGCAAAGCCCTCTGTGTTGTTCAGACTGCGAGAGACTTCAAAAAAGGCTGAATTGTTTGTATTTTCACAGCAGCTGAAACAAATTTGGCTTACAGCTGTTACGATTCTCTAGAATGGTGTAAACATTTGAACGTGAAAATGTTGTCATGGTAACATATACATACGGTGCATATTCCGTGTACGGTGCAAATAAATTTCCGACAAAAATGTAAGGAAATACACTACTGAAGTTATTGAAAATATACCACCCAGTTAAGGTAGGAGAGCGATGGCTAGTATGTACCACTTAAACTAAAATTGGTATAATTGCGACAAATTTAATTGAACATTTGTTTTTGTGTAAATGGTGGAAAAGATTTTTAATCAAAACGATACACAGCAAGAAATAAATTACTAACACTTACCATTCGAGATGTTACCAAAATAGTGGGGGAAAATTGGCCACACAACAAAATTTAGGTTTTAAAATAACTGTGTTTATGTGATTCTAAAACCGATGTAACCTGTTTGTATATAAAAAGTAGAATATAATAAAATACAATGCAAAAAATTAAAGTAAAAACATACAATAGAAAAGTAAGTTTTGCTTTGGGAACCAACAGTTTGGTCTGATTTATGTTTTTGGTTCTTTCAGATAATGCAAGTTAGGTAAACGATATTTGTGTAATTATCGGAACTGTAGTTAAAACAGCTGAATCCTTAACGTCTGCACGCAGTTAATGCGTCCAGGACTGATATCTTTAATTATGAAGGCAGTTTTTTCAAAAAATTCCCCACGACCAGTCATGGTTTGAAAAATCCCATCTCAGATGTCATAGACGTCTTGGTGATTCCGTGCAACTGATTTAAATCTCCTTCGCATTGCCGGTGTAGGATCACTGAAACAACAGACAGTAGCCGTTCCGCTCTTTTCGTTTTTCAAAACACTCGAAATCGCTTACTTCACTGCGGCGTCAGACCACTTCCTTCGACCCTCACTGACAGACTTCTTTCTGAAACTTCGCTTCATGCCCTAAAAACAAAGAACCTTTATAAGTCTCCCTTGCACACTATTCAAGAATCTGTCGAAACGTTGTTTTGTAAGCTATTTTCTCCATGCTTGAATAACATTTTCGTGATAATTTCCCAGGAAATATCTACCTGGCCTTTGCTTTTCTTAGAATTAGTTTTAAATTACCATTGAAGACCGCTCGTACTTATTGCCTCCAGGTATTTTACTGTTTTTACTTTTTACAGTTATTTATCGCCAGCAGTATAACCGAATTCTAATGGATATTTGCTCACGTTAAGGTTAAAGCTGACATCTGTAAACATGATTGCTTACAAAGGGATTTATTTTGGGATATGTTTCGGCTTCAGCAAGCATAGTTTTTTCTTTTCTTCACGCTGACACATTTCACTGAAATTGGAGAATCATCACTGTGTCTTTCATTCTCTTTCTGTTAAATGACATGTAAACTGCTCTCTACCATCAGTATATTTAGAATTTTTAGTTTCTAAGAAACGTATTCACAAATTGGGCAACATGCAAATAATTTTATTATATACTTTCCAGTCGTAAATTTTCGATGTAAAAAGTACTACATTACGTTGGCTAAGACTCCTGATGAAAAACAGTGAAAGGAAAACAGCTGTATCGCAAAATACAGAAAATCATCGAATCTACAGCACGTTGTAACGAAGTACACTGCTGTACAAAACCTGAGGACAAAGTTAACTTTTGAATTATGTGTCATTACCAGTTAACACATTACGTGCCCGCTCTATCGCCACATGAGGGTATGTCCAGCATCGTCGAACACGTTCGTATTGGTGGTCCACGTGTTACAATGTGGACGGTCATAAGGTTGCATAGGTGCACTGACCTCGAAATTTTTGAACATGTTACACTCACAGGCCAACATTATCGTGGCACTGTACTCTTTTCATATGTGTGTCTTTTCCGGGGTGCATTCGGCCCTGACCTCATTCTTATGGATCACAATGCGTGACTCCATCGAACCGTGCAGGTATAGGCGCACTTGTACCGGATGATATGCGGTGAACGGACTGGGCCGTCCGTGTGGCGTCCGTTGTACGTCCACATGACCAGCTCTTAACCTCTTTGGTGGGGGGAATGGAAGAAGCTACCACAAGAACTCCGTACGAACCTCGTCACCAGCATGGGAGCACGTTCCAGAGGATACACTGCCGTCTGTGGTGATCTATTAACAACCATGTCTCGTCTTCTGTAACGTCCAGTGAGCCATCATAAATCGCCGCGACTTAACTGTAATAATTGTCTTTGAATAAAAGATTCACTTCTATTCGTCTCATTGTGTATTTTTTTCAGTTCCTTTCTGTACTATGCCGTAGCTGTGGTTTCTACGAATGGTTCAGGTTTCTTCGAGCTATGTGACTTGTTAGTGCCACATTATGCGAAAGTTACTTTCGTCCTTGAGATCTGCACTTCAGTGTAAAGTTTTGAATACGTTTCATAGAAACTGAAATTTCTGTATGTACATATAATAATGAGCAATTTTCTATTCCTCAATAGGAAAAAAAAGTCTACTGATGATGCTGTAAGTTCAGCGAAACATGTCTGGAAAAAAAGAGAAAGTTGTATCTGCTCAAGGCTGAACCTATGCAAGAACAAATTTATTGATTGTTCCACTTGTTTACACGGAATGACTTCCGTTTATTTATATTGTCACACAAGAAGCTGAGTAGTACCATGGTGTAGTGGTTATGACATTGAACTGTTGCATGGCGGGTCGTTAAGTTCAAAACTCACCTGGACTGCACAATTTTAACTTCTATATCCGGTGCGAGTACATTCTAGAAGCAACCACAAATGTCAAGCATCATTGTACTGGAATGTTCTATAGCCGTTTATGTATTGTACGTGTTCCGGCTGGAGGCAGTTCACTCCGCGCTCTTGTATGTGCTAGTGCTGAATAAACCTTCGTTAAGTGAAGTTAGTGTTCGTCATTCATCTAAGTACATCGTCTTCTACATGAAATTATTCTGGTGGAGACGCTGGGTATTGGAAGTTGTGATAGCGCACATTATCGACGACACAGTGGCTCCCATCAGGCCACGACAGGGCCGCCGTTTACGTGGCGAGAAACCCGAGTTCGAGCCATATACAACGGATCGTAATCTACCGGAGACAGAAGAAGAAGAGGACGTTACGATGACAGCAACGGTGTGCCACCACATGAGACATCCTTCCGGGTTCTCTGGTGACGATGGCCAAGATCCAAACAGGTGGCTGAAGGTATATGAGCGTATAGCCAAATTTAACAGATGGGATGACACCGTGTGTTTGGCTAGCGTGTTTTTCTACTTGAAGGGCACTGCTAAGCAATGGTATGAGAACAATCAAGAGAAGTTCACAAGCTTGGAAGTATTCCAGACGGAACTGCGCAAGTATTTCGGTGACACATAACGATAGAAGTGCAAGGCTGAAGATAAATTAAAGTGCAGGGCACAGCTTTCAGGAGAAACTACAGCATCCTACATTCAAGACATCTTGGAGCTGTGTAAAATAGTGGATCCTAGAATGGAGGAGGAAAATAAGGCTGCACATCTCATGAATGGTGTTGCTGAGAACATGTATCAAGCCCTACTCCTGAAGGAAGTTTCGACAGCAGACGACTTCATAAAATATTGTCAGTATATCGAGAAAATGCATCAAAAAAGAATTACACGCAAGAAGTTGGAATGGCTTCCAAACGTCGTATCGATGTCTGTGATGGAGGAAACAACTGATTTCACAAGTGTTCTTCGTCAGATAGTGAGAGAGGAAGTGCAGAAGGCACTTCAATTGCACGGCGAACAAAAAACCGAGGCGCTTCAAGAGGTCATAGGGGAGGAAGTGGAACAGACATTGAACCCAATCTCTCATCCTTCATTTCCCTTTAAAACGGTGAAAAAGTCGAGAACCAGCGAAGTTACGTTCCTACAATGCCGCATGAGTAACCTGTTTGGCCATCAAGGAAGACTGACGTGTGGAGGACCCTGGATAACCAACCAGTGTGTTTCCACTGCGGACGAAAGGGACATGTGGTACGCTATTTTCGAGAAAGGCGGCGAATATTTGATGACGCCCGCGCCAGAAGACAGCAGACCGATCTCAGCCGACCGCAACTCCGGGACGCCCCGCGGGATTAGCCGTGCGGTCTGGGGCGCTGCAGTCATGGACTGTGCGGCTGGTCCCAGCGGAGGTTCGAGTTCTCCCTCGGCCATGGGTGTGTGTGTTTGCCCTTAGGATAATTTAGGTTAAGTAGCGTGTAAGCTTAGGTAGGGACTGATGACCTTACAGTTAAGTCCCATAAGAGTTCACACACATTTGAACAATTTTTGAACTCCGGGACGACGAAGATGAACAAGAAGATGTGGGTGCAGGACGACGTAGGTCACCATCGCCGCAAGCTAGCCTCTGGAGAGGATGCTCCCCAACACGCCGAGCAAGGTCTCCATCGCCGTTTAGAAGCTCCAGCCGATCACCTAGCCGCCCTAACCTGGAAAACTAAAGGGTGCGTCCATCCTTGGAGGTGAGGCCGCCAAAGAGAAAAATCCTCCGCCGTCGATCACTATAAAATGATAGGAAACTTCGTCGATATCCTCATGAATGGCCGACCAGCCCAAGATCTTGTGGACTCTGGAGCATCATATTCAGTCATTTCGGAGAGGTACCGTCGCAAGTTGCAGAAAACCGTATTCGTCGACAGCAAAACATCTCTGCTGAATGCGCTAATGGGAAATATGTGAAATCTACAAGAAGATGTACCATTCGTGTGGGTATAAGTGGCCTTAGAATTCATCGTCTTACGAGAGTGTAGTCATGACGTCATTCTCGGTTGGGACTTTTTGAAACCTTCTCAGGCAATTATAGATTGTGGTCACTCGAAGATTATGCTAGACGGGATGAGATACTGTGGGCAGGAAGATGTGCATCCGAGTGTCTGGAGACTATGTGTGCCGGATGAAGTGATCATTCCTGCAGTCAGCGCAAGAAAGGTAGCTGTCCTGTGTCATGGCATGTATCAACCCATGGATCTTGTAGTGGAATGTAAGAGAAGCATACTACTGAAGAATAACTTGGACATTCCAGCCTCTGTCGTCTCGTTTAAGAACGGATACGGTGAATTGTGGATAGTTAACTGTCGCCGAGAACCGCAGATCGTTCCAAGACGCCTGTGCGTAGCATACGCTGAGCCGTTACTTGAAGAATAACTGAGCGTCACAGAAACCTCCCATGCCGAGTCTGTGGGCGAAATTAGCGCTACCTCTACGAGACCAGATCTTCTAGCTCGACTATCACCAGACCTCACTAAGGAACAACAGAAGAAGCTAGTTGCGATTCTTCAAGAGTTCTCTGAATGCTTCAATCCACAGGTGAAGAGTAAATTAGACAAATCGACAGTGAAGCACCGGATTTGCATTGGAGATGGCTCAAATTTCTCTGAGCACCATGGGACTTAACTTCTAAGGTTATCAGTCCCCTAGAACTTAGAACTAATCAAACCTAACTAACCTAAGGACATCACACACATCCATGCCCGAGGCAGGATTCGAACCTGCTACCGTAGCGGTCGCATGGTTCCAGACAGTAGCGCCTAGAACCGCTCGGTCACCCTGGCCGGCTGCATTGGAGACCATCAACCAATAAGCCAGAGAGCATACTGTGTGTCAGCAACGGAACGTCGAATAATTCGCGACGAGGTAGAGAAAATTATGAAGAATGACATCATTCCGCCTTCTCAGAGCCTATGGTTGTCACCAGTGTTCCTCGTCAGGAAGAAGGATGGCAGTTGGCGCTTTTGTGCTGATTACAGTAAGTTTAATAAGATAACTAAAAAGGACGTTCAACCTCTTCCACGAATGGATGATACACTAGATTGTCTGAAAGGGGCTAAGTTTTTCTCAACCATGGATATGTACTCGGGACAGTGGCAAATCGAAGCAGATGATGTTGGTCGTGAGAAAACTGCATTCACACGCCTGTGGACCAGTATGAGCTTAAGGTAATGCCGTTTGGTTTGTGTAATGCAACAGAAACTTTTGAACAGATGATGGATCATCTTCTACGTCACCTGTAGTGGACGATGAGTCTTTGTTATTTAGATGATATAGTGTTGTCAGAGACATTTGATGAACATATAAAAAGACTGAGGGCCGTTCTTGTCTCCAACAAGGCGGACTGAAACTTAATTCAAGAAAGTGTCTCTTTGGAGCCAAAGAAATCAAAATACTTGGACACCTTGTGTCAAACGAAGGTGTGCGGCCAGACCCAGAAAAGGTGAGGTCTATAAAGGAATTTCCCATTCCTAAAAGTATCAGAGATGTGAGAAGTTTCCTCGGAGTATGTTCTTATTACCGTCGCTTTATCAAAGACCTTTGTATCAAAGCCATCCACTCCAAGAGTCGTTAAAGGCTGATGATAAATTTATCTGGGGTGTTGCTCAACAAGATTCTTTCGATGTGCTGCGAAAAGCTCTGACGACTGACCCTATACTTGGTCTGTATGATGAGAGAGCACCTACAGAACTATACAAAGATCCCAGTGGGTATGGAATCGGTGCATAGGTTATAGCCTATGCTTCTAGGACACTTACAAAAGCCGAGAGAAACTACTCAACTACAGAAAGAGAACGTCTTGCTGCGATTTGGGCCATGTGCAGATTTAAACAGCATCTCTATGAAAGGCCATTCACAGTTGTTACAGACAATCATTCACTGTGTTGGCTCACAGGTCTTAAGGATGACTCGCCAGGTGGGCACTACGTCTTCGAGAGTATGACATTACCATAGTGTACAAAAGTGGAAGAAAATACCAAGATGCCGACTGTCTCTCAAGAAACCCTGTGCAAGACCATCAAGACTTCGATGAAGATAGTGACTGTCTCGCTGCACTCCAGGATCTCTCTGCTGAGCAGAAGAAGGACGCCAAGATAAATTATGCTTGCCTTAAATCGGTCAGAGGATTTGAAAGGAAAATTTAAGGTAGTTAATGGATTACTTTGCAAGAAAAACTTTGATGGGTTTGGGAAGCGGTGGGTACCAGTGATTCCTAAACACCTGCGCTTAGATGTTCTAAAGAAACTGCATGACACACCTGAGGCCGGACATTTAGGATTTATTAAGACATACGATAGAATCAGCAAGAGATTTTTCTGGCCAGGTTTATTTAGGAGTGTCCGTCACTATGTGTCGCACTGTCGAGAGTGCCAGAGGAGAAAGGCAGTTCCTCAGAAACCACCTGGCCGACTCATACAAATTCCACCAGCCGAAAGGCCTTTCCAGCGAGTTGGGATTGACCTCCTCGGACGATTTCCGCAAAGAAACATATTCAGATAATATTATTCCAGCTGACTCAACTCATCCACAAGCTCATAAACTGGCATTTTTTCATTCCGCCATTCATCGAATGGTAACCACTCCTTTATCACCTGCGGCCCAAAAAAAGGAATTGAATGTCATCAAAGCTATTGCAGTCAATAATGGGTACAACCAGAATATGATCGATTACCTGCTCAATAAGAAAAATTCCCAAAATTGCTCGACTTTGAGAAATAACCTCCCCACAGATACCATAGAAACTAAAAAATTTATTTCCATCCCCTTCTTGGGTAACGTATCTTATAGGATCAAACGTCTTCTAAATAAAAAATATAACTGTAACGTCTCTTTCTCTACAAATAATAGTTTAAAAAGAAATCTTGTACAGTCAGTAGAGATTGCCAGGGATTGGTTTTCTAATTCAGGTATTTACAAACTAACCTGTAATAACTGCCCCTCATATTACATTGGTCAAACAGGCAGAGCTGTGAAAACACGATATAAAGAGCAACTATTAGGTAAAAAAGGAATGAATATTCGCAACTCTACTTTTGCTGAACACCTCTTGATAGCCGGCCATACGCCTAAACAGTTAGAAGACACGGTTATCCTACACAGACAAGTCAAAAGACGGAGACTAGATCTGTGGGAAGAGTTATTTATTTTTAAACATCTTGAGCTCAAAGACGGCAATATACTGAATGATCAGCTGAACCTTGCCTGTAGACAATTTTTCGAAGGCTTTAAACCCGTACTGTTTAATATTTAACATAAATGCTAGTAACCTCAGTACTCTATTTCCTCAGGAAGCTATAATGCACTTTCTTATCTTTTAGCTCACTGCCTGTTATATAATATATCTTTCTCACGATGTATGGCTGCCACTATACGGGCCTTCATGTAATAAGTTTTTCTCATTCTAACATATGTATTAACTGGATTGTAGCCCAGGTTTCATAATTATGACTCCAGAGCCATCACGATTTTCTTAAATTTTTACTTATATACATCCTATGTGCTTCACTATTATGGTAATATAACCTTTATATTCTGGCTGTATATGCCACTACATATTACTCACGGCGAAAGCGCCACCTGCCTTTTTTGATGATTGTTCTACGTATTGCTCCTATAACTCCCAGAATGTTACAACGGGAGTGGTAAATGATTTTATTTATTTTTGTAACTCTATCTAAGGATGCATTTAATATTGATACTTCACATGTTACTTCAGCACGCCAATCGGCAAATACACTCCTGGAAATGGAAAAAAGAACACATTGACACCGGTGTGTCAGACCCACCATACTTGCTCCGGACACTGCGAGAGGGCTGTACAAGCAATGATCACACGCACGGCACAGCGGACACACCAGGAACCGCGGTGTTGGCCGTCGAATGGCGCTAGCTGCGCAGCATTTTTGCACCGCCGCCGTCAGTGTCAGCCAGTTTGCCGTGGCATACGGAGCTCCATCGCAGTCTTTAACACTGGTAGCATGCCGCGACAGCGTGGACGTGAACCGTATGTGCAGTTGACGGACTTTGAGCGAGGGCGTATAGTGGGCATGCGGGAGGCCGGGTGGACGTACCGCCGAATTGCTCAACACGTGGGGCGTGAGGTCTCCACAGTACATCGATGTTGTCGCCAGTGGTCGGCGGAAGGTGCACGTGCCCGTCAACCTGGGACCGGACCGCAGCGACGCACGGATGCACGCCAAGACCGTAGGATCCTACGCAGTGCCGTAGGGGACCGCACCGCCACTTCCCAGCAAATTAGGGACACTGTTGCTCCTGGGGTATCGGCGAGGACCATTCGCAACCGTCTCCATGAAGCTGGGCTACGGTCCCGCACACCGTTAGGCCGTCTTCCGCTCACGCCCCAACATCGTGCAGCCCGCCTCCAGTGGTGTCGCGACAGGCGTGAATGGAGGGACGAATGGAGACGTGTCGTCTTCAGCGATGAGAGTCGCTTCTGCCTTGGTGCCAATGATGGTCGTATGCGTGTTTGGCGCCGTGCAGGTGAGCGCCACAATCAGGACTGCATACGACCGAGGCACACAGGGCCAACACCCGGCATCATGGTGTGGGGAGCGATCTCCTACACTGGCCGTACACCACTGGTGATCGTCGAGGGGACACTGAATAGTGCACGGTACATCCAAACCGTCATCGAACCCATCGTTCTACCATTCCTAGACCGGCAAGGGAACTTGCTGTTCCAACAGGACAATGCACGTCCGCATGTATCCCGTGCCACCCAACGTGCTCTAGAAGGTGTAAGTCAACTACCCTGGCCAGCAAGATCTCCGGATCTGTCCCCCATTGAGCATGTTTGGGACTGGATGAAGCGTCGTCTCACGCGGTCTGCACGTCCAGCACGAACGCTGATCCAACTGAGGCGCCAGGTGGAAATGGCATGGCAAGCCGTTCTACAGGACTACATCCAGCATCTCTACGATCGTCTCCATGGGAGAATAGCAGCCTGCATTGCTGCGAAAGGTGGATATACACAGTACTAGTGCCGACATTGTGCATGCTCTGTTGTCTGTGTCTATGTGCCTGTGGTTCTGTCAGTGTGATCATGTGATGTATCTGACCCCAGGAATGTGTCAATAAAGTTTCCCCTTCCTGGGACAATGAATTCACGATGTTCTTATTTCAATTTCCAGGAGTGTAGTTTGCGACCTGAGCGCCACCTGCCCTGGCCGCAGTGCTACTACGCTGGCCGATTTTACTCAGTCGCCCATGCGCTCTTCAACTACTATGTTCTTAATTTTTATATGTCTGACAAACCCTGTTCTCAGGGCTATGTTTTATTTGGATTAACTGAGTTGTGTAAATGTTTGCAAAAACGACTAGGATACTTCACTCCATGTTAATGTAATACTGTAAGTATCAGCAATCCTTCTCACATGTTGTAATACAAGATTCTCCTAATATATGTTATACTTTATTCTTGACACATCACCTTCGCGAAAGCCCCTATTCCTTCCTGACTGTCCTCGCCCATCTCTATAATGTCGTCCTCTCTACTGGCTTCTACCCTGACCTGTGGAAGACCTCCCGCGGTCTCTTATTCCTCAAACCCAACAAACCCCCTTCTGCCGCCTCTTCCTATCGTCCCATCTGCCTCACCTCCGTTTTCAGTAAGGTCTTTGAATCCATCCTCTCCCGCCGTATCCATCAGCACCTTGCTCAACACCACCTCCTCCCCCTTACCCAGTGTGGCTTCCGACCCTCCTTCTCTGCTGACGACCAACTCCTCAACCTTGTTCACCTTCTGTCCCTCCAGCTCAACTCCCGTCGCTCCGCCATTTTTGTTTCCCTTGACCTCCAAAATGCCTATGACCGTGTATGGCATCCCGGTCTCCTCTTTAAACTCCAAACCTACGCCCTGCCTATCAATTTTGTCCGTCTGGTCGCTTCCTTCCTCTCGCACCGTCCTTCCTACGTCACCCTCCACAACACCAACTCCCGTATCTTTTATCCCACGGATGGCGTCCCCCAGGGTTCTGTCCTCTCCCCTCTCCTTTATCTCTTGTATACAGCTGATATGCCCAAGCCACCCCCACCAGTCCACCTTCTCCAGTATGCTGATGACACCGCCTTCCTGGCTCTCTATCCTACCCTTCAACGGTCTCAACGTACCCTCCAAACCCACCTTAACCAGTTCACCACTTGGTGTAACCAGTGGTTCCTCCGTCTCAACCCCTCCAAAACCTGGGCAATCATCATAGGCCGCACCACTCGCTCCTTCCGCCTCCATGATTTCTACCTCACCCTTTATGGTCATCCTATCCAACTCACCCCCACCCTGAAATACCTTGGCCTCACCCTTGACCGCCACCTCACCTGGACCCCTCATCTCCCGACCATCCAGCAGAAAGCCCATTCCCCCCTCCGCCTTCTGAAACTCCCGTCTGGCCGGACATGGGGCTTGCATCCTTCTACCATCCTCCACACCTACAAATCCCTCATCCGTCCTATCCTCTGTTATGCCAGCGTTGCCTGGATCTCTGCCCCCACCCACTTTTACAAGGCCCTCCAAATCCTTGAACGCCATGCGCTCCGCCTTGCCTTCCGTATCCACCTTCCTTCCCCCACACGGCTCCTGTATGAACTGATCCCCTTCCCCCACCTCCTCCTGTTCCTCCAACATCTCCGCATCCTTTACATTGTTCGCAGGCTTGATCCCCCCCACCCTCTGGTTTCCTCCTTCCTCTCCACCCCTCGCCCGTTGCCGCGCCTCTATCGCTGTATCCCTCCCTCTCTCCACCTCCACACCCTCCATCTCCTTCATCAGAGCAACTTCCAACGCCTCCCCCTCCCGGATGACGAACTTCGCCGTGACATCTACCCTTCCTTCCAACTATAGCCTGGCCTTGTTCCCCCCCCCCTCCCCAGGGCCCCCTTTTCCTCTTTCCTCCTTCTCCCAGAGCGGATTTTCCTCCGCCCCCCCCCTCCCCTGAGACCCTGCCCCCATATTTGCCTCTCTCCTTCCCACATCCCTCCCTACCTGGCCCTCTTCCGCGCGCCCCCCGCTCACCTCCCCCATCTCTTCCCCTCCCTCCCTTCTTCAGGTCTCCCTCATCTCCTAGCGCCTGGCAGATCCTCTGTGTTGCTCTTCATCAGTGTGCCACATCAGTGTTGTTTAGTGCTGTTTCTCGTGTGCGTCAAGAGGTGTGTTTTAATTGTGTCCTGCCTTGAGGTTCGCCGCCAGTGTTACGTTATGTGCTATGCCGTCCGTCGCTACCTTTATGCTCCAGTCTTACTGTGCCTTGTGTTTCTTTTAACCGTCGCAGTGTGTGGCTTTTTATGTGTGCTACTTTTAAACAGTTTTTTCTCTTCATTTTACAGTCACCCCGTTTTTTGTCTATTGCCTTCCATGATGTTCCCCTTTTTTATATTTATGTTCACCTTATTCTCTCCTTTGCTGTTTTTAAATGTCTTCTATTGTTTTGTTCTATGTCTTTCGGCTGAAGAGCAGCGCCTATGCTGCTGCCAGCCCGCCCCGATGGGGAATTGAAATACAATAAAGGAAAAAAAAAAAAATCTCGACTCATGTATCTTACCTTGAATGTAAATTATGATGTTCATTGTCCCCAGGCCGTCTTCTGAAGAAGGTAGATTTATATCTATTGAAACCTAGGTAAAGATTACTTTATCCTTTGCAACTGGTCGGCTGTTTTTTTAATCTTTTGACGTGGAACCGTTGCTGTAGCGCAGCTATGTTTAAAATACAGATGTATTATTGTTTGCACTGATTATCTGACACGCTATGCCATTACAAAAGCCATGAATACAGCCGAAGCATTCGAGGTAGCCAAATTCATCGTGGAATACATTGTATTATAACACGGTGCCCCAAGGTCGTTAATTACGGATCGGGGGAAAGTTTTGCAATCGAATCTTATGACAGAGATAAACCATCGGTGCAATATTACTCATCACATGACGACTGCCTACCATCCGCAAACTAACGGTCTTACTGAACGCCTTAATAAGACCTTGGCAGACATGTTATCAATGTTCGTCAATGTTAACCAGAGCTGAGGAAGCTCGGCAGTTAGCTCGACTCCGCACGCTGCAACCTCAAGAAAACGATCGCTGAAGGTCTGACGCGAGTCACCGCCCTGTTGTTTACCAGCCTGGTGACCTCGTCTGGATCTTCACTCCTGTTCAGAAGATCGGTCTCTTTGAGAAGCTCCTCAGGCGATACTTTGGACCTTATAAGGTTGTAAGACAGTTATCTGTTGTTACTTATGAAGTTGAAGATTTCGACTACGACACAAGACGACGAAAGATCAGAGATACGGTCCACGTCCTTCGAATGAAGTCCGGCAAGTATCTTGCAACCCAGGGTAAATTCGAAGCTCCAGCGACAGGTAACAAGCTGAAGGTGACGAAGAGCGTAACGGCAAAAGAGGTTCTAAGAGGATCACCACCAGGGCGAGCATCAGTCATCGGGAGTCGGAGTATGCAGGACCGATGACTCGTTCCCGGACTAGGACGACGTAACACCGAGAGGCTGTCCTCTCAAGGAGGGAGCAATGTCGCAGAAGAAGCTGAGTAGTACCATGGTGTAGTGGTTATGATACTAAACTGTGGTAAAGAGGGTCGTAAGTTCAAAACTCACCTGGACTGCACAATTTAATTTCTATATTTGGTTCGAGTACATTCTAGAAGCGTCCACAAATGTCAAGCGTCATTGTACTGGAATGTTCTGTAGCTGTATATATACCGTAAGTGTTCCGGCCGGAGGCAGTTTGCTCCGCGCTCTTGTATGTGCTAGTGTTGAATAAACCTTCGTTACGTGAAGTTAGTGTTTGTCATTTATCTAATTACACTGTCGTCTACGTGACAATATTCATACGCAAATATTGCTAGCTACGACAATCGTACAGTACCACTAATAAAATTTTATATACCAACTAGCTCTACAAGTGATCTAGAGATTGAAGAAATATCTCACAAGACGAAAGAAATTATTCAGACAGTTACGTGAGACGAAAATTTAATTTTAGATGGAGCTGGACAGATAGCAGGGAAGGAAAGAGAAAGAAAAATGTTATGTGAATATAGACTGCCGAAAAGGAATGAAACAAGAAGCCGCTGGTACAATTTTGCACACAGCATAATTTAATCATTTCTAATACTCGGTTTAGAAATCATGGAAGAAGGTTCTATAGGTGGAAGAGACCTAGAGACACCAGTTGGTTTTGGACTGCTTATATAATGGTAAGACAGAGAATTCGGAACCATATTTTAAATTATAACACATTTTCAGCGGCATATGTGGACTCTGACCACAATTTTTTGCTTATGAACTGCAGACTAAAGCTGAAGAAATTGAAAAAAAAGGTAGAAAATTGAGGAGATGGGACCTGGATAATACGAATGAACCAGAGGTGCTCTTGAGTTTTAGAGGGAATATTAGGCAGCTGTTGACAAAAGTGGAAGGGAATACAGCAGAGGACGAGTGCGTAGCTTTGAGAGATGAAATACTGAATATGGCACAGGACCAAATAGGTAAAAAGACAAGGGGTAGTAAAAATCCACGGATAACTCAGGAGATATTGAATTTAATTGATGAAAGGAGAAAATGTAAAAAAGCAGCAAGTGAAGCAGGTGAAAGGAGATAGAAACGTCTAAATATGACATTGACAAGAAGCGCAAAATGGCTAAGCAGGAGTGGCTAGAGGGCAAAAGTGAGGATTTATATGCGTAGTTCAATAGGGGGAAAAATAGATACCGCCTACAGTAAAATTAAAGAGATTTTTGCTGATAAGAGAAGCAGCTGTATGAATATCAAGAGCTCAGATTGAAAACCAGTATCAAGCAAATAAAAGAAAATCTGAAAGGTAGAAGTATGTACAGGGTCTACACAAGTGCGATGAAATTGAAGGCAATATTATAGAAGCTGAAGAGGACGTAGATGAAGATGAGATAAGAGATATGATATTGTGACAAGAATTTGACAGTGCACTGAAATACCTAAGCGGAAACAAGGCCCTTGTAGTAGACGACATTTCGTCAGAGCTACAGACAGCCTTAGGAGAGTCTTGCATCAGGTGAGTCAGATGTATGAGACAGGCGGAATACCTTCAGACTTCAAGAAAAATGTAATAATTGCAATTAGAAAGAAAAAGTTGGTGACAGGTGTGAAAATAGCATAACTGTCAGTTTAGTAAGTCATGGTTGCAAAATACTAACACGAAACCTGTACTGACGAATGGGAAAACTAGCAGAAGCGGTCAGATTGGATTCCGGAGGAATGTAGGAATACGCGAGGTGATACGACTAGTAAGTGGGCCCGATCGGTGCACTTGGACACAAATTACTGAACAAACAATATCGTCTACATAAAAATCAACAGCATTCACGTACAACATGCACTAGTATAATTTAACAAAAAAATTAATTATTGAACAAAAAAGTTAAAAATCGATAACCAGGTGGCGGCAGCCAGTTTCAATAAAACCAAAAGTTCTAGATCATGAGTTTTAGTATCATTATTTTGAAGTTCCTTCATACCCATATATCTCATTTTAATATTTCCATATTCAAATAAATGAAATTCCTAATCACTAATTAATTTACTGACTCCTTTGGCAAAATAATTCTAAATTTATTATCAAGTTCCATACTAATTTTTTCACCATATCTGGTTTTCAAATATTCACAGTCACTAATGTAATATAAATTATTTACTTGTAATGCACTAATCTTTTTGAAAATATCAGAACTGTTTGCGTTATTGAGCTTCTTCAGTGTAGCCTCTGTTTATATAGATTAAAATTTTATTAAGATTAAAAATCTTCACTCAAAATTCTATGCTGGACATTATATGTTAAATTTTGCTTGTCATACAAGACTATATAGGCAAGTGTATCATGCGGAGTTTTATCATTGAATGTAGGACACAGCTTCACTGTTGTTACCTGAATAGTTCAAATGGCTCTGAGCACTATGGGACTTAACATCTGTGGTCATCAGTGCCCTAGAACTTAGAACTACTTACACCTACCTAACCTAAGGACATCACACACATCCATTCCCGAGGAAGGATTCGAACCTGCGACCGCAGGGTGACGCGGTTCCAGGCTGAAACGCCTAGAAGCGCACGGCCACACTGGCCGGCCTCTGAATAGTTAACATATTCACTTTCCTAGTCATGTTTATGACACAGATAGGATAATTATCAATAAAATTGAAGGGAGTTAAATGGACATCACTATTCAACAACGTGACTCTCTTAAAATATGGCTAGATTTCATATGCTTTCAGATAATTATTTGGTGGACTGAGGTTCCACATTTCTTGAGGAGAAACTGCTTTTCTTCCATTCTTTAGATAGACATTCTGTAATGCAATGTGTTCGAACAAGGAAGAGTCTATCAACTTATTATTCCTTCTTCTTGTCTGTAAAACAACAATAATTAAATAAGGCGTAAAAAATTCTCCAGGGTTCTAGTAACCAGCATCTATGGTTTGTGGTTCAAAGAAAGATATGGGATGCTTCGAATTTATTAGTCTCTCTTGCTCTAGTTCGTGTGATTATACTGGTTCATACCTAAACACAGGAACTCGAATTTCCATCGATTCTACAACACTTTTGCCTTCCTTAGGAAGTGTAGTCACATCTTCAACGCCAGTATGATTATGGTCAGTCCACGGAAAAATAGCATCTCTAGCACTTGAAGACCATGTAAAAATTTCAGTTAAATCTCCTTCCCATACTGTTTCTTTATCATCTTTGAAAAATCCACCAAATATTTCTAAAGGATATATTATTTCATTTTTCTTAGTTTTTATCTCTCTTTTTATGGAGAATATGCCCCCCCCCCCAGATTGTTAATTCATTGGCTAGAGATCAGATCAATTACATAAGGACCGATGAAGAAATAAAAGGATGTTCCATTCTAGACAAAATATTATTTCCTTTCCCTACGCTTCTAACCTCCAACAGCTTGGCCACATAGCTGTCTATCAATTTTTTATTGGATTTTCCATCATATGTTGCATAATCTGCACCATGAGCTCCAATAATACTGAAACTCATGTGTAGCTGAGCATGTTTAAGATGAATCCAACCATCTCCAACATTTATGTAAACCTCTGTGGTCTTGTTGGGAGTGTTTAGGTTGATTTTAGTCTTCGCTTCACGGGGAAAGAGTAAAACTGGTGGCTCTCTGTTTTGTGCATTATTTGTTAAAGATAAAGTACAACACAGCACCCAATCCCTGAGGAGAGAAAATCTCCGACCGAGACATCAATCTAGCCTGTGCATCTTCTGTTCACAATCTGTTGCGATGAACGCGTAGCTGCCGAAACGGACATACTGGCAGGTATGTTCTGATTGGCTATTACACCTGCAGTGAATTTTACTTTCCCTAGAACAATTGGGAACAAGTTACCAGTTGAATTTTCGGAACTTTCTATTACTCGTGTCATTATATCTGTTGTTCTTGGTAGAAAGGTTAACGCTCTGTCAGGTTTACATACATCACTCTAACATGAAGATCACTGATTTCAGGTGGTAGGGGTGGCCCTGTATTGGAAGGCACAGAATTATGTGGAATATTCATATCTCTCACAGGTACACTCCTAGCGTTGGGGGTAGTTTCAACGCGAATCCATTTTACTTGCACATCTGATTCAACATTTCTCGTTAATATGATAGCAGAGACATGTTTCATTTTCTGTAACACCCCAGTAGGCGGTGGAATGGAGGCCATTCTGTTCAGTTTTTTCTGCTGTATGTAGGGGAGACGGGGGCCACGTTTAATCAGAGCGCTTTTCTCGGGAACCTTCCTTGCTACAGCGCTGCCAAGAATGGAAGATTACTCGCAGTCCTGCCATCTACTGAGGGCTCTTACAAACTTCACGGTACCAGTTGCGTAAATGTCTTAGCACTAAGAATATATTTTTCTTTTTGTGCAAAGTGAGTAAATTTTGTTTCTCAAACATCGCAGCTCCTAGGGAGCATACCTTTAAGAATTGGCAATAGATAAGTATATGTTGTATATGTTCGTTTAGAGAAGCGTATTTTACTTTAAAAGGTACATTTGTGTAATATGAAAGCCTGAAAGTTACCTCCGTAGCTTCGAAACTCATTCAAACAAGGATTGGGAACACATAGGCCGTTCTGTTAGGAGATGTTCACGCACTATTTTGCAGTACCCTCCTAACCAATAACCCAGTCAACGAAACATTAAGTGAACACCAGTTGGGAACGAAATCTAAAAGTATGAAGGTACATGAGAGTAAAATGTAGAAGTTACTAAAAAATCAATTTGAACGTAATGAATCCCAAGCAGAAATAATGAGAGCAATAATGTGGCGAGGCCTTTTCTGATGTCATCATTACAGATTTTCTAAAATTCAGCTCTGCATGGTCTCGTGTGATCCTGTTTGGGTCCGCGTACTTTCCGCTTCCCTTTACCATCTTGTATCTTCTCCCCCTTCTTAACCTCCTCTCACAAACGTCCATCCAAGGTGTCCGTTAGCAGGTACTCCCGTCTTAACGAATATCTCATCCAGTTTGTCTTCCTTTCTGTTACGACCTCCACCAGCCTCATGCAGAGTATGAAAACAGCCTTTATATTTACTGCTTGAAACTATGCAACTAAACAAAAGGAAATAAAGAATAGGTGCTTTTTGGTTACGCATTTTATGTTCTGTGATATTCGTAAACGTGCCCCCTTGGGTACGTAAAAATGCCCCATACCCGGGGCACGTTGCCGGCCGGAGTGGCCGTGCGGTTCTAGGCGCTACACTCTAGAACCGAGCGACCGCTATGGTCGCAGGTTCGAATCCTGCCTCGGGCATGGATGTGTGTGATGTCCTTAGGTTAGTTAGGTTTAATTAGTTCTAAGTTCTAGGCGACTGATGGCCTCAGAAGTTAAGTCGCATAGTGCTCAGAGCCATTTGAACCTGGGGGCACGTTAATGGACTCGACGGAGCATCAGTAAAATTCTTTTCCTCTCTTAGATGTAATGTTAAGTTAGAAGTATGTACTTCAAGTTATACTACAATAACCATGTTATACGACTAAACAATTTGAAACACGAAAATCTAACCAAAAATTTACAAAAATTTCGAAAAGGTATCCCCGTAAATGTGTCCACGTCTCCCTTATAACCTCTGGTACTGGTGTAACTCGTATGTGGTACTGAAGCATGTCGCCTATCACCGCCAAATCTGAGTGACACACGCGAACGACGGTGTTAATGAACTGCCAGGTGTCCGGGAGATCATTCATAGCAAGAGAAATAATCTATCACACCGTTATTTTGAACTGTGTATCTATAACGCTAATAGACGCTCGAAAGAATAGGAAGGACCGCAAACGTCAGCTAAACGTAAACAATTCTCGACCCCTTGGAGAACACTGGCTAATACGTCGTATTTCGCAACGGACGGATGTAAACTATGTATCTGTAGAGTGATTGACAGGAGCTAGTGCGGGCCCGTTGGATGCAGAGCTGAGTAGGGGGTCGAAGTCAGAGGCACAGACGGTTCAGCGACCTTTTTGATTGCGCTTTCTTTGAGCTATCTTGCAGCAGTGCATAGCTCTAAGCGAAGCGGTTTTTATCCCCTTGCCGTGACCTTGCCCTAAGGTCGTGATACCCTCTGACAGCAGTTATTACGTGAGTCGATAAAGACCTCTTTTATACACGAATGGCGGATGGGAAGAACGACTATAGGAAATTCCATTTTATGGGCTCAAATTTTTCTGAAGTTTTCGTCGTGGCTATTTTGCGTGACGTACGTTGGAGTTAGGAACATGTAGCCTCTCTCTTCTTGGTACGTAAGCTCTCGAAATTTCATCCTAAAACGTCCCCGTGACGAACGACGTCACTGTTAGAGCGTCTCCCATTGAAGTTATTTCAGTAAGCATGTCCAGTGTTTTGACAGCTCCGGATTTGCGCTGCGATCAGCATGAGGACAGGAAACATATACGTTTTATTGAGGGACGGCTTCTAGCTAGAAAAGTCCATGCACTTTCTTTTGTTATTCATAATGTAATTAAGAATTTTATCATATAGTCTACCCTACGTAGGTTAACAAAAGGGTTAAGTGCTTTTGGGTCTTCTGTATGTTAGTTGTCTGTCACCTGAGGAAGTGAATTTATATTCACGAAACCAGTTGCGAACAATAGGAGAACAATGAATCTTCTTACGGATAGTAAGAACAATAAAAGCTAAGAGATCAGTGTAGAACTGACAAAGTAATCACCACGTATTTCAAAAATAAGAATACTCGATTTAATGAATATGTTCTCCAAAGTGGTTATATACCTGAAGAAAGGATTGCACCGTAGGCATTTTCTGTCTGTAAGAAAGAAAACAGATATGGCTGTCTCAACCATGGAGGTATTAGCCTTCTAAATGCAAGTTATACACTATACGCTAGAACTGTAAAGAAACGTTGCCAGTCCTTGGGACTATTTTATCGGATGCCCAACATGGTACTCGCAAAAGAAGATAATGCACGGACCGTATCTTCACTGTGAAACAACTAATAGAAAAGCAGCATGAATTCTGTGGTGTCACCGCCAGACACCACACTTGCTAGGTGGTAGCCTGTAAATCGGCCGTGGTCCGTTAGTATACGTCGGACCCACGTGTCGGCACTTGCAGACCGAGCGCCGCCACACGGCAGGTCTAGTCTGGAGAGACTCCCTAGCACTCGCCCCAGTTGTACAGCCGACTTTGCTAGCGATGGTTCACTGTCTACATACGCTCTCATTTGCAGAGATGACAGTTTAGCATAGCCTTCAGCTACGTCATTTGCTACGACCTAGCAAGGCGCCCTATTCAGTTACTATAAGAACTATCTTCAAGAATGTATTCTGAACAGATAATATTGTGAATCATGTACCGTCAAGAGCGACATTCATCATCAATGGATTAAAGTTAAGTATCGAACTAATTACGTCCGCTTTCTGAATTCTCATTCCTTGTCATGTTCCAGACCTCACGTCAGTATAGTTCTTCCCTCCTCACGCTAGCCTGCTTGAGCTAAAACGCGTGCATTTCGGCCTCCACTCGTAACACGGTGTTGGCTCTTCTGCTAACACAAAAAATTCAGTTTACCAACTTTTCTTGCCTCCATTGACTACGAAATGGGATTTCATAAAGTAAATCGAAATAAAAAGTATGGAAAATGGTAAGAAACAGAGAGATCCCATCTCTTGTTATAATAACTGTATTAGATATATATATGAATAACAAAATGCAAATAAAAGGAATGGGCAGTGAGTATAACATGGCGGAAATAAGGCCAGAAGTTGGACGAGGATGATCCCTTTCAACTACACTTTTTAATATAGAAGGTGGTTCAGCTACCCGGGTTTTTGCAACCTGCAACGCCTTCAGAAAGCACGCATGAAATTTCCATATTCTCTCGACCGCTACGCGCAAACTATTTATCCCACACAAAAAATAAACAGAACGTTTTTGTAGGAAACAATTTTCGTGTTATTCAAGAAATACGCGTTTGACGGTTACTTTCGTTGGTTTTTCTTGAATAATTCGTAAACTGCGGTCTCTAACGAAAACATATCCCCCGTACAAAATTTAACTACCTTAAATTTCCTACAAGATAGTTCTGTTTACTTTTTATGTAGGACTAATAGTTTGCACTTTGGGTATAGACAATAAAACATATTAAAGCTAAAAATGGTGACGTCAACACACTACTTTCTGGCATTGTGTAGAACATTATCTTATGCGACTTAAGATCGAAATTGATGAGCAATGTAATACATTTAAGTACTTCGGGTGTGGAATCACATATGGCGTAAATAGTGAAATACGAAATGAGTTAGACCTACTCAACTATTACGGTGGAACTACACGCAGAACGCTGGGGAGGAAAACCCAGAGTGATACTGTGATAAAGTTCTATAAGGTTATAGCTATACCAACACTACTCAATGGATGCGATAGCTAGAAGCTTAGGCAAGCAGATGAAAAGAGAAGAGAATCATCTGAAATGAACATATTTAGATACGTGGCCGGATATAATTTAGTGGATAAAAAGGGAAAAGGCGACATTCGAGCAGAACTGAACATGCAAAACGTAACAGACACAACAGAGCACATAAGCTGTGTGAGCAATGTAATAAAATGACAGTATAATATAAATCAAGAGGTGAAAGATCTTTAGGAAGACCAATAAAGGGAGGGTTTCACCAATTTTGAACTCAAAATAGCAGATATATATATATATATATATATATATATATATATATATATATATATATAGGGTGAGTCACCTAACGTTACCGCTGGATATATTTCGTAAACCACATCAAATACTGACGAACCGATTCCACAGACCGAACGTGAGGAGAGGGGCTAGTGTAATTGTTTAATACAAACCATACAAAAATGCACGGAAGTATGTTTTTTAACACAAACGTACGTTTTTTAAAATGGAACCACGTTAGTTTTGTTAGCACATCTGAACATATAAAGAAATACGTAATCAGCGCCGTTTGTTGCATTGTAAAATGTTAATTACATCCGGAGATATTGTAACCTCACGTTGACGCTTGAGTACCACTCCTCCGCTGTTCGATCGTGTGTATCGGAGAGTTTGCTCTTGTTGACGTTCAGCCTGCGTGATAACACGAGGAAACTGTGCCGCGCGTGACAAATTGCTGCATCTGTATTCTCCACGCCTGCGGGGAAGCACACATGCCCCATGCAGTTGTTTTATGTATTTCCCTGCGTGTAATATGTAGCGTGCTGGGTCACAGTTCCGCGTATATAAGACGGCGACAGGGGACCGCTGAAGTATCATTCGCACAGCGCGACATGGCGAAACTACTGGCCCTCTTCCTGGTGCTGCTGATTGCTGCCCTGGTCTGCGAGCAGGCTTTAGGTGAGTGGTGTTTGAACAGAGCTCTCAGTCAACTGGACTTTGGGATTCGGTATTTAGCTAGGGAAGGACAGTACATGGGCGGAAATGCTTTCCAAGGTACGACCACTTGATGGTGGAGGTAAAAGATGTTTGAAAATGACCGCTGCGTCAGCTACAGACAGGTGGCCAGCCAGCGTGGGATTAGCCAGACGACGGTGTGGGGCAGCTGCCACTGTCTGTATGACTTACGACGTGTGCAGGCATTATTGGATTTACACTTACATCTGGTGGGACGGTTTTGTAGCTGGTTTACCGCCCGGGCCATCATCGGTCTGGGATTTCTGTCAACCGCCCTATTAGCAGATGAGGCAGTGTTTACAAGGAATGACTTCGTCAGTCCCTCCACAAACACCTTTGGGCTGCGGAGAATCCGCATGGTATGCTGGCAGCGAACTAACACCACAGGTTTAACTTCAATGAGCGGACGGAGCTACTGTCGACCACCGTGTGGAACAAGCAATCCTCCCACAAAGCCCCTCACAAGCGTGGTATGGAGAACAATGCAGATGCCACACGACGGTGCTCCACCTCCCTGCTCTCTTGAGTGCTTAGCTTACAAACAAAACATTCCTACTTAAATCTTGTGTCATCTATTTTCAATAACTAAAACCTACAGTGTCATAGATCTACATCTACATGTACATAAATACTTCGCAATCGACCATACGGTGCGTGGCGGAGGGTACCTCGTACCACAACTAGCATCTTCTCTCCCTGTTGCACTCCCTAACAGAACGAGGGAAAAATGACTGCCTATATGCCTCTGTACGAGCCCTAATCTCTCTTATCTTATCTTTGTGGTCTTTTCGCGAAATGTAAGTTGGCGGCAGTAAAATTGTACTGCAGTCAGCCTCAAATGCTGGTCCTCTAAATTTCCTCAGTAGCGATTCACGAAAAGAACGCCTCCTTTCCTCTAGAGACTCCCACCCGAGTTCCCGAAGCATTTCCGTAACACTTGCATGATGATCAAACCTACCAGTAACAAATCTAGCTGCCCGCCCCTGAATTGCTTCTATGTCCTCCCTCAATCCGACCTGCTAGGAATCCCAAACGCTCGAGCAGTACTCAAGAATGGTCGTATTAGTGTTTTATAAGCGGTCTCCTTTACAGATGAACCACACCTTCCTACAATTCTACCAATGAACCGAAGACGACCATCCACCTTCCCCACAACTGCCATTACATGCTTGTCCCACTTCACATCGCTCTGCAATATTACGTCCAAATATTTAATCGACGTGACTGTGTGAAGCGCTACACTACTAATGGAGTATTCAAACATTACAGGATTCTTTTTCCTATTCATGTGCATTAATTTACATTTATCTATAGTTATAGTTAGCTGCCATTCTTTACACCAAACACAAATCCTGTCCAAGTCATCTTGTATCCTCCTACAGTCACTCAACGACGACACCTTCCCGTACACCACAGCATCATCAGCAAACAGCCGCACATTGATATCCACCCTATCCAAAAGATCTTTTATCTCCACCCCTATATGGTTGTACCTCGCACGCAAGCAGGTCTGGCCATTCGCTCACGAAATCTTTCTTGCAGTTTATTCTCTAAGGAACTGTTTCTGTAGAAGGTCACAAACTAACACAAAGCTGACTTTGAATGTCCTGTGCCAGCTCACAGTGATGGTACCTGGGGATAACGATGCTCATACACTTGCTGGAGCTCAGAGTAAACAAATAGAAGTACAAGGAAAATGCACACTGGTGATTCGGTCAACCGCCTTCAGCTGAAAGTTTGTCTGAGTACAGCGTGCAGCAACGAAAAATAAGTGGAAGGGCTACTGATCTGTGGACAGTGCAGGTTAACAGAACAGTAACTGCAGTAATGTTTTGCTAACTTACAAGAGACGTTCAGTAACCAGTGGAACACATTTCTTTTTCGGACAGTATCGGTTGAGATAATGCGGAATGTGGGACGACGTGGAATATTTACGCTTCAGCTACTAGGAAGTTCCGATAGGTGGTGCCGCTATCCGTAGCCTCAAAACGGCGTCTGTAACGGAGGCACGTTCCAGGCAGAGAACTGTCACTGATTTTCTTTTGGTGGAAAACCAGAGCATCGTAGCTGTTCACAGGCGCCTTCAGTACGTCTATGGAGTCCTGGCAGTGATAAAAACCGCGGTGAGTCGTTGGGCGAGGCGTCCGTCATAATCGCAACAAGGTCGCCCAAACCTGCCGGATCGTCCTCACCGTGGCCGGTTGCATACAGTTGTGACTCCTGCAATATTAGAAGGTGCGAACACTCGCATTCGAGATGATCGACGGATCATAATCAAATAGCTCTCCTCTCAACTGGGACTTCTATGTTGGTAGTGCTGACTCCAGTTGGGTTACACGAAGGTGTGTGCCCGATGAGTTCCGCGCCGCTTAATAGAAGAACACAAAGACCATATGGGTGGAATTTCTTGTGCGTTAGAAGACACAAGGAGAGAATCGTCGCAGGCGTTTCCATCCCTTGAAAATGGAAACAAAATGGTAATCCATGGAGTGGAACCACACAACCTCCCCTCCGAAGAAAGAGTTCAAAGCCGCTCCCTCAGTCGGGGCGACAGTCTTCTAGGACTGTGAGGGGGTAATTCTGTTTTCTGCTCTTCCTCATGGTGCAACGCTCAACTCTGAAATGTGTTGTGCTAGCACCAGGAAACTGAAGAAACGACATCAGTGTGTTCGTCGCCACAAAAACACAAACGAACTTCTCCTTCTCCATGAGAACGCAAGGCCTCGCACAAGTCTGGTCACCCAGGAAAGCTCACAAAACTTCGCTGGACTGTTTGTAGTCTTCGACCATACAGCCCGAATTTCGCATCTTCCATCTGTTCGGCCCAATGAAGCATGCTTTTCGCAGGCTACTGATGCGGCAAGACGGTGCTTTCGACGTCGACCAGTAGAGTAGAACCGTGCGAGCTCACAGGCCTTCACAGTAAGGTGGCGTAAGCTCGTAGCACTGAACGTAGATTATGTTGAAAGGTGGCGTTTTGTAACTATAAAAGAGGGGAGTAATATTGTTTATTGGAATGCTGAAGAAAACCAACCTGCTTTCAGAAGAAAAATATGTTTTATTAGTTATTGGACACACTCGTACATTCGGCGAAACTGCATCCTCCACAGATCAGTCTTATTTCTACCTTTTCTTCACTTGTGCACATACTACCCACATAAACCTTCTGTAGAGGATCATGTATTTTCCTTGTGTGTACAACTGTTTTTTGTCAACTCCAACAAGTGAACGAATTACGCTACCTTGGTTAGCTACAGTGTATACTGCTACAGCAGACTCAAGGTCACTTCGGCACTACGTTTTTAAAGTCAAGAAAAATGGGGCCACCCGGTATTATTTTGCTGACAAACTGCTAGCGATCCAAGGCAACTTATTCCAAAATTATTAAGGCTTTCGTGGCCACTTGTTGACAAACTGCCTATTGGCTACTGTCTTGGGTTCTTCGGCCGACGTTCATCTTGATTTTACTGACGTTTCGCCAGCACGAATGGCTGGCATTGTGAAAGCTTCAGCCTCCATTGCCGGTGGTGACTGGAGCCGAGCTCGCGGCCGCTGAATGGTGAACGTCGGCCGAAGAACCCGAGACAGAAGCGAATAGGCAGTTTGTCAACTTATTCCATTTCCAATTTGAAATTAGATGTATGATGCGGAAAATGGACTGTCGAAAACAAAAGGTCTCATGTGAAGTCTAGCTATTGCTATAAAACTTTCTGACACGATTGAAGTGGCCTGCAACGTATTCCTCTTTTGTGCTAACCTTTTCATCTCAAAGTACCAGTTGCAGCCTACATCCTCAATTATTTACTGGATATATTCCAGTCTCTGGCCCCCTCTACAATTTATCATCCATAGCCACCTCTAGTACATTGGAAGTTATTCCCTGACGTCTTAACAAATGTCCTATCGTCATGTCCCTCCTTTTTTCCAGCGTTTTTTTCATATATTTTACTTTCATCACCGATTCTGCATAGTATCTTGTCATTCCTTATCAATCCACCTATTTTGCAACATTCTTCTGTGGCACCACATCTCAAATGCTTCGATCCTCTTCTGTTCCAGTTCTGCCAAAGAAGATGTTTTTTACCATACAACGCTCTGCTCCAAACGTACATTATCAGAAATTTCTTTCTCAAATTAAGATCTATGTTTGATGCCAGTTACTTCTTTATGCCGGGAACGCCAGTGATAGTCTACATTTTATGTCCTCCTTGCCCGCAGCTCGTGGTCGTGCGGTAGCGTTCTCGCTTCCCGCGCCCGGGTTCCCGGGTTCGATTCCCGGCGGGGTCAGGGATTTTCTCTGCCTCGTGATGGCTGGGTGTTGTGTGATGTCATTAGGTTAGTTAGGTTTAAGTAGTTCTAAGTTCTAGGGGACTGATGACCATAGATGTTAAGTCCCATAGTGCTCAGAGCCATTTGAACCATTTATGTCCTCCTTGCTGCGTCCAACATGGGCTAATTTCCTGCATAGGTAGCAGAATTCCTTCGTGATCAGCAATTTTGATGTTAAGTTTCTCGCTGTTATCATTTCTTCCATTTCATATTACTTTCATTTCTCTTAGTTTTGCTATCAACCTATCTTCTCTATTCATTAGACTGTTCGTTCCACTCAACAGGTCTTGTAATTTTCCTTCACTTTCTCTGAGGAAAGCAATGTCCTCAGCGAATCTTACCATTGATACCCTTTCACCTTGAATTTTAATCCCAGTTTTCACCCCCCGTTTTCTTTCCGTCATAGGGGCGAAAGCCTACACTCTCTCTTGCACCATTTCTACCCCAGGCACTCACTCATGCTACCGAAGACCACGGGTGGATCATCCTGACCACATAAAAGCACCTTTAATCGTAAGTGAACAAAAGTGTTTACGTAATATTTTATCATAGTCTATTGCGATCGGTGCTATACCCAGTAAGTTTACATACACTACTGGCCATTACAATTGCTATACCACGAAGATAACGTGCTACAGACGCGAAATTTAAGCGACAGGAAGAAGATGCTGTGATATGCAGATGATTAGCTTTCCAGAGCATTCACACAAGGTTGGCGCCGGTGGCGACACCTACAACGTACTGACATGAGGAAAGTTTCCAACCGATCTCTCATACACAAACAGCAGCTGACCGGCGTTGCCTGGTGAAACGTTGTTGTGATGCCTCGTGTAAAGAGGAGAAATACATACCATTACGTTTCAGACTTTGATAAAAGTCGGATTGTAGCCTATCGCGATTGCGGATTATCGTATCGCGACATTGCTGCTCGCGTTGGTCGAGATCTAATGACTGTTAGCAGAATATGGAATCAGTGAGCTCAGGATGGTAATACGGAACGCCGTGCTGGATCCCAACGGCCTCGTATCACTAGCTGTCGAGATGACAGGCATCTTATCCACATGGCTGTAACGGATCGTGCAGCCACGTCTCGATCCCTGAGTCAACAGTTGCGGACGTTTGCAAGACAACCATCATCTGCACGAACAGTTCGACGACGTTTGCAGCAGCATGGACTATCAGCTCGGAGACCATGGCTGCGGTTGCCCTTGACGCTGCATCACAGACAGGAGCGCCTGCGATGGTGTACTCAACGACGAACCTGGGTGCACGAATGGCAAAACGTCATTTTTTCGGATGAATTCAGGTTCTCTTTGCAGCATCATGATGGTCGCATCCGTGTTTGGCGACATCGCGGTGAACGCACATTCGAAGCCTGTATTCGTCATCGCCATACTGGCGTATCACCCGGCGTGATGGTATGGGGTGCCATTGGGTACACGTCTCGGTCACCTCTTGTTCCCATTGACGGCACTTTGAACAGTGGACGTTACGTTACGTTACGACCCGTGGCTCTACGCTTCATTCGATCCCTGCAAAACCTGACATTTCTGCAGGATAATGCACGACCGCATGTTGCAGGTCCTGTACGGGCCTCTCTGGGTACAGAAAATGTTCGACTGCTGCCCTGGTAAGCACATTCTCCAGCTCTCTCACCAATTGAAAACGTCTGGTCAATGGTGGCCGAGCAATTGGCTCGTCACAATGCGCCAGTCACTACTCTTGATGAACTGTGGTATCGCGTTGAGGCTGCATGGGCAGGTGTACCTGTACACGCCATCCAAGCTCTGTTTGACTAAATGCCCAGATTTATCAAGGCCTTTATTACGGCCAGAGGTGGTTACTCTGGGTACTGATTTCTCAGGGTCTCTGCACCCAAACTGCGTGAAAATGTAATCACAGGTCAGTTCTAGTATAATATACTTGTCCAATGAATACCCGTTTATCATCTGCATTTCTTTTTGGTGTAACAATTTTAATGGCCAGTAGTGTAGTTATTGGGACGTTTCTGTAATTATCTCATGTAAGTGGACTGACACGAAAGAATAGTTCGTGTAGTGAGTGCCGGGGAACGGGTCCATCAACATTACGGCACATTAAGCATGTGAGCCATATATTAGGTTGCATGAGTTGCTGTGTGTGTGAGGTGCCAAGTGGCGGCGAAGTGTGACAGCAGCGCTGTGTGTACTGTTGCAGCTTGCACGCCGGGCTCCCGCAAGTACGACGGCTGCAACTGGTGCACGTGCTCCAGTGGCGGCGCCTGGATCTGCACGCTCAAGTACTGCCCACCCTCCAGCGGTGAGTACCCAACACGACTCGATACGCTACTGCGGTGCCTGTGTTATTCCGATTACGATGCGAAGCTTCTTTCGACGTATGGAAGTTTGGGTTTGGCAGAGGGTGGTGCGCGGATAGCCAAATGGTGGGGCGACCGTTTGCGATAAGCTGAAAATCCGGGTTCTAGTTCCGGCCGGATACAAGTTTCCACTGTCGTCATTCAATTCTACAGCTGATGGTAGTCCTCATTCGCAATCATGAATTCATTTAATGTATAACACCACTCAAGGGGTGCATTCCAAACTCTTTCTCATTCAGCATTAAGTCTCCATTTTGTTCCGTCTCTGCAAACGTTTGTACCCTATTCTCGATACTGCAACTAAAGTGTGTTGCTCATGAGTTCGCATGTTTCTTAGTCAGAGAAGCAACGTTAATTATTCTGCAGTTCACACATAGTTACATAATAGAATTTAGAAGGCCTGATTTTCAACTGACATCTCTGTCTCTCGACCCGACATCAGCAAGTGGAAAAAATTAATACGTAAATCGTTTCGTGCAGGCTAAATATTTCCGATTTTACGTCAATAGTCATTCCAACCTAGCATTTATCTTATTTATCCTAACATGATTAATGTCGCCAGGACCTGTCTTACATCTAACCAGACAATTTACGTTAAACTCACACAATGACACAGCTCTTAGAAAGAGAATTAAAATTAGAATTGTAGCACACACAAGATTTGTGCCTAAGAGTTTCGCTTAAGTGTACAGTGCTTAACTAAATTCGATTATTATATGTTTCACATTCGCATTGTGTGACGAAGTTCTTTCATTTATATTTCTGATATATAAGAGCAGATACAGGGTGTTTCAAAAATGACCGGTATATTTGAAACGGCAATAAAAACTAAACGAGCAGCGATACAAATACACCGTTTGTTGCAATATGTTTGGGACAACAGTACATTTTCAGGCGGACAAACTTTCGAAATTACAGTAGTTACAATTTTCAACAATAGATGGCGCTGCAAGTGATGTGAAAGATATAGAAGACAACGCAGTCTGTGGGTGCGCCATTCTGTACGTCGTCTTTCTGCTGTAAGCGTGTGCTGTTCACAACGTGCAAGTGTGCTGTGGACAACATGGTTTATTCCTTAGAACAGAGGATTTTTCTGGTGTTGGAATTCCACCGCCTAGAACACAGTGTTGTTGCAACAAGACGAAGTTTTCAACGGAGGTTTAATGTAACCAAAGGACCGAAAAGCGATACAATAAAGGATCTGTTTGCAAAATTTCAACGGACTGGGAACGTGACGGATGAACGTGCTGGAAAGGTAGGGCGACCGCGTACGGCAACCACAGAGGGCAACGCGCAGCTAGTGCAGCAGGTGATCCAACAGCGGCCCCGGGTTTCCGTTCGCCGTGTTGCAGCTGCGGTCCAAATGACGCCAACGTCCACGTATCGTCTCATGCGCCAGAGTTTACACCTCTATCCATACAAAACTCAAACGCGGCAACCCCTCAGCGCCGCTACCATTGCTGCACGAGAGACATTCGCTAACGATATAGTGCACAGGAGTGATGACGGCGATATGCATGTAGGCAGCATTTGGTTTACTGACGAAGCGTATTTTTACCTGGACGGCTTCGTCAATAAACAGAACTGGCGCATATGGGGAACCGAAAAGCCCCATGTTGCAGTCCCATCGTCCCTGCATCCTCAAAAAGTACTGGTCTGGGCCGCCATTTCTTCCAAAGGAATCATTGGCCCATTTTTCAGATCCGAAACGATTACTGCATCACGCTATCTGGACATCCTTCGTGAATTTGTGGCGGTACAAACTGCCTTAGACGACACTGCGAACACCTCGTGGTTTATGCAAGATGGTGCCCGGCCACATCGCACGGCCGACGTCTTTAATTTCCTGAATGAATATTTCGATGATCGTGTGATTGCTTTGGGCTATCCGAAACATACAGGAGGCGGCGTGGATTGGCCTCCCTATTCGCCAGACATGAACCCCTGTGACTTCTTTCTGTGGGGACACTTGAAAGACCAGGTGTACCGCCAGAATCCAGAAACAATTGAACAGCTGAAGCAGTACATCTCATCTGCATGTGAAGCCATTCCGCCAGACACGTTGTCAAAGGTTTCGGGTAATTTCATTCAGAGACTACGCCATATTATTGCTACGCATGGTGGATATGTGGAAAATATCGTACTATAGAGTTTCCCAGACCGCAGCGCCATCTGTTGTTGAAAATTGTAACTACTGTAATTTCGAAAGTTTGTCTGCCTGAAAATGTACTGTTGTCCCAAGCATATTGCAACAAACGGTGTATTTCTATCGCTGCTCGTTTAGTTTTTATTGCCGTTTCAAATATACCGGTCATTTTTGAAACACCCTGTATATATCGCTTAACAATTGTCAAATGGTATAGTAAATTATGGGAAATAGCGACGACAAACACCAGTAATAAACTGACGAAACTAGAAAACTATGTAATTATTGTATCACTGATATGCAGTCTGAATCTAACACTTCCATGTTCCAGGTGGTGGTCTTACATTCGCGTGACCTGTATCCCGTGGCCAGGTCGGCTGCCGCTGAAGACTTGACCCGGAGAAATGGTCTGCTGCTTCATAAATGTTGATATTTGAATGTATGTGCAGCGAATATACTCAAAATGGCTACGAATAAAGCTTGAAATACTCAATTTTGCTCAAGTTCATTTTTAAAAAACTTCCACGAAATGCTGATAGTAGCTAATACCTTCATCCTTTTTCTCTAATTCCGCTTGTAGGGCCTTCCATCTTCCACGTCTACACCTATAGTCTGCAAACTCACGTGAAGTGCTTGTTGGGATAGAAATTACTGTTAGCTACATAACAACTGTTCTTTGTAAAGTTTCCTGAAAAATCAAGCTTATCCGTTACAGATGTTGCGGATCATGTGACTATGTACTGAATATAAATACAGAACCTGCAATCATCCAGTTTTTTGAAATGTTCATTTATTCCATTAATTAATTAGTTTACTAACTTTTCGAGTCTCATCTTCCAATGGTACTCTTGGTACTTACGTATTTGTTTCCACAGCGTACCCAGCATCACACACTAGAAGTAAACATGTGATTTCCATATACACCATCTGAAGATGAGGCCGAATGGGTTAGAAAATTCATTAATGAAATAAACTAACATCTTATAAAACTGACTGACTGACGTGTTCTTAATTTATATGTATCACAAGCTGTGATGTACTATAAATAAGACTCATTTTTTTGAAATATACCATTGTGATGTAGTAATATTAAGCTACCAATAACATATAGACAAAACGTGTGTGATATAAGTGCAGCGGCAGCAGATTTTTTTTAAAGCACCAGCCTTGTCACTTACTCTATTAAATTTAGCTGCCACAAGAATGAATAACATTAAGCTGTATATTAACACTGTGCTTTGGGAGAAAAATTTCTGTTACATTCTCTAGTCAACGAAACAAGTTACACTACTACCCTAAATACATACTCGATGTGCCCTGTTAATCCAGCCATATGATGGCCACATCGCATGTGGATGGTATTCAACAGTGGTTGGTGCAATACGTAAAGACACACAATCAAGCAGTTGCAGTGAAATCAGTCGTGGATATGGACAGCAGAACTAATACCGAAAAATTTAAAGCAAAATTTGATGTGGATTACAGCGAGTCTACGGGTTCAGTGGATAAATACGACACGCTAAATAGCTCAACGGAATGTGTACACAACCACTGAAATGGTACAAAAAGCTCTTTTTTTACCACTTGGACATTTGCGTGCTAAATACCCATGTCATTTACAAGCCGCATTCCGGAAAGAATAATTCTGTCGCCGAATTTCATCTCAACTTCATTCGAGAGACTTAGAGACATCATCATCATCATAAACTAAAGGCGAATTTATTATCGTCAGTGGTTGTGCTCCCCAAATAACAGAAGTTCTCAACCTGCTCTAGAACATCATTTTCTGGTTTTATATTAAGTTTACCATTTTCTTTTGTCTTCCCTACTACCATAGTTTTTGTTTTATTATTATTTATTTTTAGATTATATTCTCTTAGAATTTTGGCAAATTTTAGCAACTTAAACTCCATTTCCTTTACTGAGTCAGCAAGTACTACTATATCATCTGCCAAACGGATACAGTGTATTAGTTCCCCGTTAATTTTAATTCCTTTGGTTATTCTTTTCAGTTTTTCAGTGGTTTTTTCAATAAATAAGTTGAACAAATATGGTGACAATGGGCATCCTTGCCTTACTCCCCTCCTTATTTTTGCTTTCTTCCACATACCATTCACTTCCATCTCTGCTTCCTGCCTTTCATACAGGTTCCAGATTAATCTTCTGTCCCTCCAATCAAGATTTATTTCCTACATTGTTCGGAATAACAATTTCCAATTAACCTTGTCAAATGCTTTTTGTAAATCTATAAAGCTCAAGTAGGTTTTCCTATTAACTCCAATTCGTCTTTCTAATCTTTCGCATACGTCTCTAATTCGAAAAGTAGGTCACCGTTTTTATTCTTGACCATATTTGTTTTTGTTCTTGGATTTATCTGCATTGATCTAATTTTAGAGTAGGCTCTATCAATTTGACCTCTGCTTAGATCTTGTTGAATTTCCTTATGTTTGTCGTGCATCCACTTTTCTTTTTCAAATTTACATTTCTCTGTAATTGCATTTTTTACACTTTTGTACTTATCGAAATCTTTTTTCTTCGGCCTGTTTCGTTCTTCAGTAAGGTCTAGTATTTCCTTGGTCATCCATGGTTTCCTCGGTTCTAGTTTCCTTAATCCTACTAGTCTTTTAGCAGCTACTTCTACGGTCTCTTTGAATCCTTCCCATCCTTCCCTGTTACCTATCACGTTATCGGTCAGTTCTTTCATGTCCGCAGCTACTTGCTTTTCCTTAAGTTTTTCTACAAACCATCTGTGTTGGTTAGTTCCTAAATCTGTTACTATAGTCTGTTATCAGTAGCACTTGGTCACTGTCTACGTCATATCCAGGGTATGAGTGAGTGGATAGACTTTATTTGATTCATAAATTTCTTCTTGACTAGGATATAATCTATCTGATACCCCGTGCCATCTGCTAGACTTTTTCATGTATATCTTCTTCTCTTGGGCATTTCAAAACACGTTTTGGTGACTGTCATCTCATACTGTTCACAGAAATCTAGCAACCTTTGTCCTCTAGCGTTCATTTTTCCTAGCCCGAACTTGCCATTCTATAATCCTTTGTTATCTTCACCAATCGATGCATTGAAAGCACCAATTATGGTAAGATTGTCGGTTTCTTTAACCAGTTTCATTAAGTCATCAATTTGCTCATATACTACTTCTACTTCCGTATCCTTGCTATTTGTTGTTGGTAAGTAAATTGCAATTACACACAAATCCGTGGGTTGTGCTTTAATTTTAATCATCATTATCCTATCACTGCAGTGGTATGTGTTCAACATGCTGTTCTTCCATTTTCCTCTCAAAATTATAGCGACACCATTGCTTCCTGTTCGAGCACTACCACTGCGAATGATCCTGAAATCCCCTGACATAAAATCACCGTTGCCGCCCCATCTAGTTTCACGCACTCCTAGTATGTCCAGCTGTGACTTTTCCATTAGCATCTTAACCTCTTCTAGTTTCCCAGCTTTTAATAGGGTTCTGACCTTCCATGTTCCACTTTTCATCTGTACTTTTATTCCAGAATGAAATATTCACTTTTCATTTTAGAGCACTTGCCCGCGAAAGGCAAAGGTCCCTAGTTCGAATCTCGGTCCGGCACATAGTTTTAATCTGCCAGGAAGTGTTCTTTAATTCCTTTACTTCTTGCAGCCTTTCGCAAGACATCCCCCCCCCCCACCCCGCCCCACCAGCACCCCCCGGGGATCCGAGATCCGAATGTGGGAATTGAAACTCCGGAAAATTTTGAATTGGACGTACCCATATTTCTATTTGGGAATCCTGTATGGGATCGTTAATGCAGTAGTTTCCCATTGCCTTCTGCATCCTCCTGCCGTTGACCATATTAATGGTTCCTCCACCTTTAGGGACAATTGCTCATCCCTGGGACAATGGGATGCCCCTTCCTTACCCGCTCATCCGCCCCTTACTGGCCGTTGGCTCTTGGTAAGGTTGGTCTCCTTATACCGGGAGTCATTCGGTTACAGCCAGAAAAGAAAATGAAAATGAAAGACACCCTCGAGCCTCGCAACCTAATACCGTCGGGGTCGAAGCAGCAAGAGTTGACCAAGAGAGGCCGACAGGAAAGAAGAAAGCAGAAGTCTGACACAAGGAAGTGGAAGCAATGCCAGACTTAGCTAAAGCCGTCGGCACACGGACTTTGCATCCGAACGTTGAGCGTTGAGCGTGCCGAGTTTCTGACGTCATAGCGTGGAATAGCACGTTCGGGAGTCCTTCCGAACGTGCAGAGCAATATCTGGCATGTCAGATATTCTGAGTGTGCGTCTGAGCGTTGACCAATGAGATGGAACAACGCCACCTACGTCACACGCACGCCATCTCCCTTCAGTACAGAGTTGTGAGGCGCCATATTGGCATTCATTTCAAGCCTATATGTATATATGCCGTTTCTGACCACCAGCAAATTGAGAATCAGTGGAAAATACGTTGTTAGTTGTGTGATTCGATCCAATAAATTAATGAGAAACATCATATTCGAAGCCAAAGAATTATTGTAACTTGCGTATTATGAGAGTAGGCTATTTGAAGGCAGCAACACACTGAAGATCCACCCAAAATGCATTGTTCTTGGTACAATTTGTTATAATTAAATTTCAATTAGTAACATAATTACCTACGATTAACGTTTTTACCAATGGCTAAGATAATATGACGCACTGCAGGGCTATTGCTGGTTGAGCGTAGTGAGTAGTGTCTCTGTCCAATAATGAGTTTTTGATGGGGCGGTGGTTCGCGTCGTAACACTTCCAAATTTTTTTCCCTAACATTCGCGTTTTTATTAGGTTCTGATACTTTATTATTAGTTTAATATAAGTATATACTATAATATTTGATGTTATGTAAATATAAGTTCACCTTTTTTTGAGGGAAGACTTTGTCCGATTGGCTTAATCTACAGGACAGCTTGCGCTACTTGTATAAAGATATTTTGCTCCTTTTACGCTTCGTAATTCACATGTTGCAAAGATTCTGCTACTGGGTAGGAACAGTGATCAAGTAAGACTGACGCTGGGGTTTTACTAAAATGTGGGAATGACGAAACCACGTTGGGGCCCACGTACCGTATGCACAAGTCGCATCGTTTCTGAGCGTTCAGCAGCACGTTGAACTTGGCACGCTCAACGTTGACGTTCGACAGCACGGTCCGTGTGCCGACGGCTTAAGGGCCGGTGTAGTTGCCACCCACATACTGCCAAGAAGGGAGCCCCCTGCGGTAGTTAGAGACATAGAAGCAAGAAAGGAAAGCATCTGGAGGTCGTTAATCGGGTGGGGAACGCCCATTGCGGAACGGCAGTTTCCAAGGAACGCTGAAACGTCAGCAAACCGACACGGACTAGTAGGGAGACGCGTGACGTGCGTCAAGAACAAAAGAGGGAAGCAATCGCGTAAGTGCCGTGAACAATGCGATGTGGGATTGCGTGTTGTTCCTTCTTTCAGAATATGTCAAGCAACAGTTCATTCTCAAATCTACATCTGCATCTATATGCATACTCCGCAATCCTCCATACGGTACGAAGCGGGGGGTACCTCGTACCACAACTAGGATCTTCTCTCCCTGTTCCACTCCCAAACAGAACGAGGAAAAAACGACTGCCTATATGCCTCTGCACGAGCCCTAATCTCCCTTATCTTATCTTTGTGATCTTTCCGCGAAATGTAAGTTGGCGGCAGTAAAATTGTACAGCAGTCAGCCTCAAATGATGGTTCTCTAGAGACTCCCACCCGAGTTTCTGAAGCATTTCCGTAACACTCACGTGATGAACAAACCTACCAGTAACAAATCTAGCAGCCCGCCTCTGAATTGCTTCTACGTACTCCCTCAATCCGACCTGATAGGGATCTCAAACGCTCGAGCAGTACTCAAGAATACGTCGCATTAGTGTTTTATAAGCGGTCTCCTTTACAGATGAACCACATCTTCCTACAATTCTACCAATGAACCGAAGACGACTATCCGCCTTCCCCACAACTGCCATTACATGCTTGTCCCACTTCATATCGTTCTGTAATGTTATGCCCAAATATTTAATCGACGTGACTGTGTGAAGCGCTACACTACTAATGGAGTATTCAAACATTACAGGATTCTTTTTCCTATCCATCTGAATTAATTTACATTTATCTATATTTAGAGTTAGCTGCCATTCTTTACACCAAACACAAATCCTGTCCAAATCATCTTGTATCCTCCTACAGTCACTCAACGACGACACCTTCCCGTACACCACAGCATCATCAGCAAACAGCCGCACATTGCAATCCACCCTATCCAAAACATCATTTATGTAGATAGAAAACAACAGCGGACGTACCACACTTCCCTGCGGCACTCCAGATGATACCCTCACCTCTGGTGAACACTCACAATCGAGGACAACGTACTGGGTTCTATTACTTAAGAAGTCTTCGAGCCACTCACATACTTGGGAACCAATCCCATATGCTAGCAGTCTGCAGTGGGGCACCGAGTCACACGCTTTCCGGAAGTCAAGGAATATGGCATCCGTCTGATACCCTTCATCCATGGTTCGCAAGATATCATGTCAAAAAAGGGCGAGTTGCGTTTCGTAGGAGCGATGCTTTCTGAAGCCGTGCTGGTGCATGGACGGCAACTTCTCTGTCTCAAGGAAATTCATTATATTCGAACTGAGAATATGTTCGAGAATCCTGCAACAAACCGATGTTAAGGATATTGGTCTGTAATTTTGAGGATCCGTCCTTCTACCCTCCTTATATATGTTATATTATGTGCTTCTTTGTCATGTTAACTAGTTACGGGAGCTCCAAAAATACACAATATTCAGAACTGTATTTAATTTGAGAGTTTATTGGTGAGAATAAATATAGAAATGTTTGTGCGGTGCTCAGAGCCGTATGGTGTCCAGCACGGCGTGTGCTGCCGTGTGGAGCGTCCCGACAGCACACACATGTGGGCACCGCTGTAGAGCAGTTCTCAGCTGTGAAACGGATGATCCAGAGTGTGATGAGAATAATTTTTGTGCCCCTGAAAGTGAGGCTGCAGCAAGGGTCTATGCTGGCAACTTATTAACTACTTCATACACTAAAGAAAAAGCAATAATAAAGCACCTGCTACACAGGAAATAAAACAGAATCCCACTGTTTGCATGCTACTCAAAGGCAAACTCTCCTAGAGAATACCAAACGATTTTAGGCTGCACAATATTAATGGAAAAATAATAGATGATTATAGACTTGCGGAAAAGAATGAAACAGGAAGCCACAAGAAAGAATTTTGCACAGAGCATAATTTAATCTTCGCTAACACTTGATTTAAGAATCATGAAAGAAGTTTGTGCACATGGAAGAGACCTGGACACACCATAAGGTTTCGGGCATTATATAATCATAAGACAGAGGTTTTGGAACGATATTTTTCATTGTAAGACATTTCCAGGGGCAGATGTCGACTCTGATCACAATTTATTTGTTATGAACTCTAGATTAAAACCGACGAAATTCCAAAAAGGTATGAAATTAAGTAATTTGTGCGTGAATACGTTGAAAGAACCAGAGGTTGTGGAGAGTTTCAGAGCGTGCATTAGACAACATGACTAGAGGAGGGAAAAGGAATGCAGTACAAAACGAATGGGAAACTTTAACAGATGATATAGTGAAGTCAGTAGAGGATCAAACAGGTAAAAAGACAAGGGCTGGTAGAAATCTGTGTATAACACAAGAAATATTGAATTTAACTGATGAAAGACGAAAATTTAAAAATGTATCAAATGAAGCAGGAAAAGGGAATAAAAACGTTTAAAAAATGAGACTGACATGAAATACAAGGTGTTAAGCGGGAATGGCTAGGGGCGAGATGTAGGTATTTAGAAGTATTTTCACTAGAATAAGGTAGACACCGCCTACAGGAAAATTAAACAGACCTTTTGTGAAGAGAGAAGCAGCTGTATGAACATCAGCAGCTCAGATGGTAAAACAGTCTTAAGCAAAGAAGAGAAAGTTGAAAGTTGGAAGGGGTGTATAGAGGGTCTATACAAGGGAGATGAATTTGAAGGCAATATTACAGAAAACGAAGTGGATGTAGATGGAGATGAGATGGGGGATATGATAAGTCGAGGAGAATTTGACAGAGATCTGAGGGAGCTAAGTCGAAACAAGGCTCCGGGAGTAGATGACATCCCCTAGAACTATTGATAGCCTTGGGAGAGTCAGTCATGACAAAACTCTTCCATCAGGTGTCCGAGATGTATGAGACACGCTAAATATCCTTAGTTTTCAAGAAGAATACATTAATTCAAATTCCAAAGAAAGCAGTTGGTAATATGTGTGAAAGTTACCGAACTATCAGTTAAATAAGTCATGGTTGCAAAATACCAACACGATTTCTTTACAGAAGATTGGAAAAACTGGTAGAAGCCGATCTCGGGCAAGATCAGTTTGAATTCCGGACAAATGTTGGAACACGCGAACTTGTTTAGAAGATAGTTTAAGGAAAGAGAAACGTACGGATATTACATTTGTTGACTTAGAAAAAGCTTTTGACAAAGATGACTAGGATTAACCTTCTCTGAAATTCTAAATGTAGCAGAGGTAATATATAGGGAGCGAAGGGCTATCTACAACTTGTGTAGAAACCAGACGGTAGTTATAAGAGACGAGGTGTAGGTATGAAGAGGTAGAAGTGGTGGAGAGGGGAGTGTGACAGGATTATAACCTGTCCCTGGTGTTATTCAATAAGTACACTGAGCAAGCATTAAAGGAAATCAAAGAAAATTTTGGAGTAGAAACTAAAGTTCAGGAAGAAGAAAAAAAAAGTTTAGTTTCGCTGATGAGGCAGAAAGTCTGTCAGAGACAGCAAAGAACTTGTAAGAGCAGTTGAACGGAATGGATAGTGTCTTAAAACTAGGATATAAAATGAACGTCAACAAAAGCAAAACAGTGATAATAGAATGTAGTCAAATTAAAATAGGTGATGCTAAGGGAATTAGATTAGGAAGCGAGACACTTAAAGTAGTAGATAAGTTTTGCTATTTGGGCAGCAAAATAACTGACGATTGCTAAAGTAGAGAGGATGTAATATATAGGCTGGTAATGGCAAAAAAAGCATTTCCGTAGAAGATAAATTTGTTAACGTCGAATGTAGGCTTTAGTGATAGCCATGTATGGAAGTGAAGCATTGACTACAAAAACTGAATCTTTTGAAATGTGATGCTACAGAAGAATGTTGAAGGTTACATGATTAGAACACGAAGCTAATGAGGAGGTGCTGAATAGATCTGGGGAGAAAATAAATGTATGGCACGACTTGACCAAAAGAACGGATCAGTTGATAAGATATATTCTGAGATATCAAGGGGTCATGAATTTAGTATTGGAGGGAAGTGTGGTCGGTAAAAATTTTAGAGGGAGACCAAGAGATGAATACAGTTAGCAGATGCCGAAGAATGCAGGTTGCAGTAGGTATTCGGAGATGGAGAGGTACGCACAGGATTACTCTAGTATGGAGAACAGCTTCAAACCATTCTTTAGAATGAAGAAAACAACACCAACTGTGGAAATGTGGATCGTCTCGAGGTCTTGCTGAATTTCACTACAGTCTTCTAGACTCACAGCAAATTTACACAACGACGTCTTTCCCGAACAGTGTCACAGAGCTTTCGATGTTACCAAAAACATCATGTATACTAGAACATATTGTAAAGTGAAGTCTACTGCCGCCTTTCTCTCAGGAACTACTATAGGGATTTTGATATGGTTTTCAGTAATAGGTAGATGATTTAGAAGGAAGATTCAGATGTGCAGTTGATAGCTATTTCGTGCATGTTGCTGGTCTATGAGGCACTGAAGTCCGCTACCGCTTTTATCTGTCTGTATGTGAAGGGTAATATACAATATGTAAAAGAATCAAGAGGGAATAATAAGAGTGGACGATCAAGAACGGAATGCTCGGATTAAAAAGGATGTAAGACAGGGATGTAGTCTTTCGCCCTTCTGATCAATCTGTACATTGAAGAAGGAATGATGGAAACAAAAGAAATGTTGAGGAGTTGAATTAAAATTCAAGGTCAAAGGATATCAATGATGCGATTCGCTGATGACATTGCTATCCTGAGTGAAAGTGAAGAAGAATTACATGAATGAGATTTTCACTCTGCAGCGGAGTGTGCGCTGATATGAAACTTGCTGGCACATTAAAACTGTGTGCCGGACCGAGACTCGAACTCGGGACCTTTGCCTTTTGTGAGCAAGTATTCTACCAACTGAGCTACCCAAGTACGACTCACGCCCCGGCCTCACAGCTTTACTTCCGCCAATACCTCGTCTCCTACCTTCCAAACTTTACAGATGCTCTCCTGCGAACCATGCAGGACTAGCAATCATGAAAGAAAGGATACTGCGGAGACATGGCTTAGCCACAGCCTAGGGGATGTTTCCAGAATGAGATTTTCACTCTGCAGCGGAGTGTGGGCTGATATGAAACTTCTTGGCAGATTAAAACTGTGTGCTGGACCGAGACTCGAACATAGGACCTTTGCCATTCGCGGGCAAGTGCTCAACCTCTCGCAGGAGACATTTTTGTAAAGTTTGGAAGGTAGGAGACGAGGTACCGGCGGAAGTAAAGCTGTGAGGCCGGGGCGTGAGTCGTGCTTGGGTAATTCAGTTGGTAGAGCACTTGCCCGCGAAAAGCAAAGGTCCCGAGTTCTAGTCTCGGTCTGGCACACAGTTTCAATCAGCCAGGAAGTTTCAAAAATTACATGATCTGCTGAATGACTGTACTGTCTAATGAGTACAGAATAGGGATTGAGAGTAAATCGAAGAAAGACGAAAGTAATGAAAAGTAGCAGAAATGAGAACAGCGAGAAAATTAACATCAGGATTGATGGTCACGAAGTAAATGAAGTTAAGGAATTCTGATACGTAGGCAGCAAAATAACCAATGACGGACGAAGCAAGGAGGACATCAAAAGCAGACGAGCACTGGCGAAAAGGGCACTCCTCGCCAAGAAAATTCTACTAGTATCAAACATAGGCCTTGAGGATGATATATCTGAGAATATATGGTTGGGGCACAGCATTGTACAGTAGTGAAACATGGACTGTGGGAAAACCGAAACAGAAGAGAATCGAAGCGTTTGAGGGTGGGTGCTACAGACGAGTGTTGAAAACTAGGTGGCCTGATAACGTAAGGAATGAGGAGGTTTTGCGCAGAATCGGAGAGGAAAGGAATATGTGGAAAACACTGACAAGGAGAAGGGACAGGATGATAGGACATCTCTTAAGCATCAGGCACTGACTTCCACTGTACTAGAAGGAGCTCTAGCGGACACAAACTGTAGAGGAAGACAGAGATTGGAATACATCTAGCAGATAATTGAGCACGTAGGTTAAAAGTGCTACTCTGAGATGAAAAGGTTGGCACTGGAGAAGAGAAATTCATGGCGGGCCGCATGAAAACAGTTAGAAGACTGATGATTAAAAAAAAAAAGAAAGGTAAGAAAGAAAGAAAAGTGATGTCTTATCTCAGGAACGACAGTAAAGGTTTTGGTTGAATATAGTTTTCATTAATAGACAGACTGATTCACGAGGAAGGTTCTTGTATGTAAATCATTACTGCCACCCCAGAAGAACCGTCCAACAGTTGATACTTAGTGTTACCAGTGTGAATCCGAAGTGGGTGGGTAATTTATCTACATGTTGTTGTAGATAGTAGGGTTCTCCAAAATTTACTTTTACGTTTGTCGATTCGCCCTATAAAGAACTAATTTTTTTCTGACTCGAATTCTGGGCGGTGACGGTTGAAGTCTCTGCCCCATTGTAACCTCCCCCTTCCTAATCGGCCTACTGGATTGCGATATAACTGACTGTGATCGCATATGCCAAGCGAATTTTACAGTGAGTAAGGCTATCGTTACCGAAGGAAATTAACGCCGGTTAGTTGTAGGATAGTGTACAACAGGCTCTTCTGAAGGAAGCATCTGTTCTAAACTAAAACTAAATACTGATGATAATTTTGAAATGCGTGGATTATAGTACAATCGCTCACGAACCACACAGGGCAAAAAGGGTACCATGTAATATTCACAACAAAAATCACTGATAACACAAACAAAACACTGATTGACTAAAAAGTGGATAATCAGCGGTCGCCAGTCCGCTAGGGTAATGAATCTCCAGCATCTTGATAAAGGTAAGAGCAAAGAAATTTAAGCAAATAATTAATTACCGGCGTGGCAACAAAAGTTTGTCACTCTTTTCCACAACACAGCAGCTCACGAGATAATAAATGAATCGGGAAGCACTGAGTTTGCAGTTACTTATTCTGAAATATTAAATTTTGAAAGCAAAAATATATGGAATTACTGGTTAAATGAATGACTGTCTTAACTTAAACTCTGGTAGTGGTAACTGGGTGAATTGAGCGCACTCGCAGATAATTTACCGATAGTTTCCATCTACAATGAATTTGTTTGAATTTATCCAGAATAACAATAGCATTGTTTATAAGAATAAAGACGTGTTTGTGATAACTGATAAAGAGAATAATCCATGGTTTAAAGCAGTTAGTCAGTCAGTTGGTTAGTCACTCAGTTAGTCAATTAGTTAGTCAGTTAATTTGTTTGTTAGTCAGTCAGTTAGTCATTTAGTTGGACAGTCAGTTTGTTTAACGTTTGGTTGTTTTATTGTCGTTTCTAATTTAATTGATCTTCGTTCCAAGTTTAATTTACCTTCCTTTCGAATGTAATTAACTTATCTTCGTTTAGAGTTTATTGGTCGATTTTCTGGCCACTGCATTGCATAAAAATCGATGTCTTCCTTTTTTAAGGAAAGTCATTATGGAATTCCAGAGATTAAAAATTTAGTCCTTCCAGATGTTAAATAAAACAAATTAAAGAATGTAAAGCAGATAGATAAAAATAGCTGATTTTTCATTACCGCTTTAAGTTCTCATATATTTTTTTGATGTTTTACTCTAACATTGAATTGCGAATTAACTACTTTAATCGCGACTGATGACCTCAGAAGTTAAGTCCCATAGTGCTCAGAGCCATTTGAACCATTTGGAACTACTTTAATCTCTTCCTCCAACCAATAATTGGAACAAAAATTTATAAAACATTTGGTAGCACCAAAACAGTGCTACCTAAAAACACACAAAACCTTAAATCCGTCTTCTATAAATTCGACCATGTGCCCTTTTACAACTTCTTAATGTGAAAAATCGCCTTTATAATATTTATCGATATCTGTTACGCTTTCTTCCTTGAATCCGAATCATTTTCTTCCAAATAGCATTTATTAATTGCCTTAAGAATGTTTTTAATACATTTGTTTCTACTTAGTTTATTCAAATCTTTTAATTTTACAAAAGATCCTCTTCCTTGTCGTTTACCGTAATTTTTGCACAACCGTTTTTAAGTAAAACTAAATCCAAACATTCTATTTGGTATTCTTTGTCTAACAAATTATTGATTTTTTCTCGCATATCTTCGAAATGGATTTTATTCTTAAGAAAATAGACCTATAATTTTAGCGTTTCTGTCTTCTTCCCTTTATTACTACAGATTATTAGGAATTTATAAATAAGTTTAATTAGATTAAATGGAGAAACTAATTATTCTAAATATAACACACCTAGGAAAACAGATGTATTTGTTTACATAACCAAGGTAACTATAGATAGATAATGGTATCTGCTATTGTTTAGTTGTTTAGGGTATAATGTTTACCATATTTACTGTGCAGAAGGTGGAATTTAATTCGTCCATATTACATTTTTGGAGATTATTATATTCATAAATACACTCCTGGAAATGGAAAAAAGAACACATTGACACCGGTGTGTCAGACCCACCATACTTGCTCCGGACATTGCGAGAGGGCTGTACAAGCAATGATCACACGCACGGCACAGCGGACACACCAGGAACCGCGGTGTTGGCCGTCGAATGGCGCTAGCTGCGCAGCATTTGTGCACCGCCGCCGTCAGTGTCAGCCAGTTTGCCGTGGCATACGGAGCTCCATCGCAGTCTTTAACACTGGTAGCATGCCGCGACAGCGTGGACGTGAACCGTATGTGCAGTTGACGGACTTTGAGCGAGGGCGTATAGTGGGCATGCGGGAGGCCGGGTGGACGTACCGCCGAATTGCTCAACACGTGGGGCGTGAGGTCTCCACAGTACATCGATGTTGTCGCCAGTGGTCGGCGGAAGGTGCACGTGCCCGTCTACCTGGGACCGGACCGCAGCGACGCACGGATGCACGCCAAGACCGTAGGATCCTACGCTGTGCCGTAGGGGACCGCACCGCCACTTCCCAGCAAATTAGGGACACTGTTGCTCCTGGGGTATCGGCGAGGACCATTCGCAACCGTCTCCATGAAGCTGGGCTACGGTCCCGCACACCGTTAGGCCGTCTTCCGCTCACGCCCCAACATCGTGCAGCCCGCCTCCATTGGTGTCGCGACAGGCGTGAATGGAGGGACGAATGGAGACGTGTCGTCTTCAGCGATGAGAGTCGCTTCTGCCTTGGCGCCAATGATGGTCGTATGCGTGTTTGGCGCCGTGCAGGTGAGCGCCACAATCAGGACTGCATATGACCGAGGCACACAGGGCCAACACCCGGCATCATGGTGTGGGGAGCGATCTCCTACACTGGCCGTACACCACTGGTGATCGTCGAGGGGACACTGAATAGTGCACGGTACATCCAAACCGTCATCGAACCCATCGTTCTACCATTCCTAGACCGGCAAGGGAACTTGCTGTTCCAACAGGACAATGCACGTCCGCATGTATCCCGTGCCACCCAACGTGCTCTAGAAGGTGTAAGTCAACTACCCTGGCCAGCAAGATCTCCGGATCTGTCCCCCATTGAGCATGTTTGGGACTGGATGAAGCGTCGTCCCACGCGGTCTGCACGTCCAGCACGAACGCTGGTCCAACTGAGGCGCCAGGTGGAAATGGCATGGCAAGCATATCCACAGGACTACATCCAGCATCTCTACGATCGTCTCCATGGGAGAATAGCAGCCTGCATTGCTGCGAAAGGTGGATATACACTGTACTAGTGCCGACATTGTGCATGCTCTGTTGCCTGTGTCTATGTGCCTGTGGTTCTGTCAGTGTGATCATGTGATGTATCTGACCCCAGGAATGTGTCAATAAAGTTTCCCTTCCTGGGACAATGAATTCACGGTGTTCTTATTTCAATTTCCAGGAGTGTACATTGCACGTTTAGTTGGACTTATTACGAATATCCACCATTAATGCTAGATTTTTTTAAACAGCATAATATAGTTACTCCTGAGAAAATCAAAACAGTGAAAATAGATACATAAACATGTACAGCAAATTATGTATTGGTCATTCATTGCCTGTTAAGGGGAGCGTTTTCCTCCCCTTTAAAGTTTCTAATGTTTCGGTGCACTCACAAAACACAACTCTTCCTTTATTCTTATTTGGCGTTGTTTCGATTTTATCGAGTTTAACTTTAAAACAGTATAAGTACTTGGCTGCATGTTTGAAGGGGTGGGTGATTTGCTCACCCCTAGTTTTCCATAAATATTACAGTGTTTTTCAGGGGTGAATTTTTTTTCACTCCTGATAAATATTGAAGATTTTTCATTGCGTCTTAATGGGGACTCAGAGTCCCCCTTTAAATTTTCATAATTATTTGTGTCATCAACAATCTACATTATTTCTAATTACTTTATCAGTGTCTTTATATTCTAAAATTTCTGCAATATCGTTTCCTTTAAACCATGGATTATTCAATTACAAACAACATTTTGTGCTTTATTCAAGAATTTTTTCATTATAAGTTAACCCTGTCTGGGGGATGGGTTTTAAATCTTCAAATATTTGACAGTCATCTACATCTACATTTTTTGTAATTGCTTCATTTGTATCTTTATATTCTAATATTTCAGTAACATATTTTGCCTTAAACCATGGATTATTCTCTTTATCAATTATCACAAACACATCTTTATTGTTACAAAAATTACTATAGTTGTTCTGCATAAATTCAGACAAGTTCATTGTATATGGAAAATGTCGGTAAATTGTCTGTGAATGCGCTCAGTCCACCCAATTACTTCTTTTGTTATGTAAAAAAAATTACTTTAAGTAACGTCAGTGTAATGTCTCTCTCTCTCTCTCTCTATTCGTTTAGTCGGTTCCGACTCTTCGTGACCCCAAGAACCAAATCACGCCACTTTTTCCTGTCTTGCACTTTCTCCCGTAGACCTTCCAGGTTGGAACACATTGCTTCTGTGATGCCATCGATACATCTCATTCTCTGACGTCCTCTTCTTCTAGTTCCTTCAATCTTCCCCAGCATTAATGTTTTTTCCAGCGAGGCATGCCTTCGCATTGTGTGTTCAAAGTAGGTCAGTTTTTGTTTTAACATTAGAGCTTCCAGGGAGAAATCTGGTTTTATTTGCTCCAATATTGATCTGTTGGTTCTCTTTGCAGTCCATGGAACTCTAAGAAGTTTCCTCCAACACCACAATTCGAAGGAGTCAATTCTTCGCCGTTCAGCCTTTCTAATGGTCCAAGTCTCACACCCATACATCACAACTGGAAAGACCATAGCCCTCACAATACGGATCTTTGTTGCTAGTGTTATATCTCTGGACCTTATAACCTTGTCAAGGTTTGACATCGCCTGTCTACCGAGCAACAGGCGTCTCCGGATTTCATGGCTGCAGTCGCCATCAGCAGAGATCTGGGAACCGAGATAACTGAATGTGGTCACTACCTCCATGGTTTCTCCTGCTATATCCCACGAATTGGTAGGTGTAGTTGCCATAATTTTCGTTTTCTTCACATTCGGCATAAGACCGGCCTTTTCACTTTCGTCTTTCACCTTCAGTAAGAGTGTTCTCAATTCTTCTTCACTTTCTGCCAACAGGATCGTATCATCCGTGTACCTGAGGTTGAGCCGGCCGGTGTGGCCGTGCGGTTAAAGGCGCTTCAGTCTGGAACCGCGTGACCGCTCCGGTCGCAGGTTCGAATCCTGCCTCCGGCATGGATGTGTGTGATGTCCTTAGGTTGGTTAGGTTTAATTAGTTCTAAGTTCTAGGCGACTGAAGACCTCAGAAGTTAAGTCGCCCAGCTATTTTAATTCCTGTTTCTCCTTCATCTAGCCTCGCATTCGTCATAACATGTTCTGCATACAGATTGAATAAGTACGGTGACTATGCAGCCTTGCCGGACCCCTTTCTGAATCTTTATCCATTTCGTTGTTCCATACATAGTTCTCACCGTGGCTTCTTGGTCAAGGTATAAACTCCGTATCAGATGAATGAGGTGATCTGGTACACCCATGTTTTTCAGTACGTTCCATAATTTGTCGTGATCGACGCAGTCAAAGGCTTTGGCTTAGTCAATAAAGCAGAGGTACACATCTTTCTGGAATTCTCTCGCTTTTTCCATAATCCACCGAATGTTAGCAATTTGATCTCTAGTTCCTCTTCCTTTCCTAAATCCAGCTTGTTCTTCTGGTAGCTCTCGATCTAGATATTGGCGAAGTCTATTTTGTAAGATTTTCAACATAACTTTGCTAGTATGTGAAATAAGTGCGATTGTTCGGTAATCTGAGCATTGTTTAGAACTTCTCTTCTTTGGAATGGGGATGCATACTGATCTTTTCCAGTCTTCTGGCCACTGTTGTGTGATCCACATTTTTTGACTCATTGAGTGCAGCACTTTCACTGCATCCTTTCCAGTGACTTTAAACAATTCTGCTGGTATTTCATCATGTCCACTAGTTTTGTTATCAGCCATATTTTCAAGGGCCCACTGGATTTCGCTCTCCAAAATATCTGGCTCTAGTTCTAAATTAAAATTAACATCAGCAGTAGGAGCCCTGTCATTGTGCAGTTCTTTCTTGTACAGGTCTTCTACATATTCTGCCCATCTTTCCTTAACATCCTCTGCTTCGCTCAGATCTTTCCCGTTTCTATCTTTTATCATTCCAATTTTTGCCTGGAATTTTCCTTTAATTTCTTTAATTTTCTTATAAAGATCTCTTGTTTTCCCCACTCCGTTACTATCTTCAACTTCCTTGCACTGTTCATTAAAGAAATATTTTTATCTCTTCTAGCTAATTTCTGAAAATCTTTATTTAATTCAAACGTAGCTGATGTATCTCCCTTGATTTTTGCTTTCCTTTGTTCTTCTGCAACTTGCAGTGCCTCAACTGATAGCCATCTAGCCTTCTTACTGTTCCTTTTCTTGGAAATGTGTTTGTCTGCGGCCTCCTTGACAGTATTAGCTACTTCTGTCCACATCTCTTGCGAGCTTTTGTCCTCCAGCTGTAATACATTAAATCTGTTTTGTACCTCTACAGCGCAGTCGGAGGGTATAGAGTTAAGGTCGTATCTGCAAGTTGGGATACTTTTTGCTACATTCTGAAGTTTCAGCAGAAATTTTGCAATCAGGAGCTCATGATCTGATCCGCAGTCAGCCCCAGGTCTTGTTGTAGCTGACTGAACCGCGCTCTTCCACCTCTGATTACAAAGTATGTAATCAATTTGGTTCCGGTGTTGGCCATCTGGCGAAGTCCAGGTATATAGGCGTCGTTTTGGTAGTTGAAACAGTGTATTAGTGATTATCAATGAATTTTCTTGGCAGAATTCTAGGAGTCTCTGTCCAGCTTCATTTGTTGTACCAAGACCATATTTCCCTGTTATACCTTCTACAGCTTGATTTCCCACTTTTGCATTCCAATCTCCAACTATGAAGACGATATCCTTTTTTGCTGTTGACAGTAGTAATTCTTGTAAATATCCATAGAACTGGTCAATAATTTCCTTTTCAGCATCGGTTGTTGGTGCATAAACTTGAATTACTCTGATGTTGAGGGGCTGACCTTGAAGTCTGATGGACATCATTCTATCATTTTTATATTTGCATCCCATTACAGCTTTTCTCACTTTATCACTAACTATGAAGGCTACTCCATTACTTCTGTTGCTTTCGTGCCCAGAATAATACACCATATGGCCATCCGAAGCAAATTCTCCCAAGCCAGTCCACCTCATTTCACTTATTCCCAATATGTCGATGTTAATTTTCTCCATTTCTCTTTTCACTATGTCTAGTTTTCCTTGATACATGGATCTTACATTCCATGTTCCTATGCAGTGCTTCTCTTTGCACCATCTTAATCTTCGTGAAGCTCCTCTCAACCTGGTTCCCCCCGGAGATCCGATCGGGGAACTTGAAACTCCGGAACATTTTGAGCTGAGCGAAGCCATGGGGTTTTCTTGGGATAGTTCAGTGGTGGTTTCCCGTTGCCTTCCACTGTCCTCCAACTCCTATCTGCTCACCGACTCAGTTTCCCGCTGGGGTTGGTTACCCAACGTTCCGCTGAGTTGCTCGGCTTAACAGGGGCACCACGTGTAGGTAGGAAGTTGGAGAATTGAGGTGACAGAGGCTGTGAGAACTCTCTTGCTGAGTTCTTGTAATCGCGTATCACCCCCATTTTATGCCAGGGTCTCATGAAGTCTGCAGAGACCCCCCCAGGTCATCTCCTGGGCCCCAGTTTAATGTAGTGCAAAATTTCGAAGAAGGCAGCAATTGAAATAGGACAACCCGTCTGTTTTACATTCCTATTTTGGAAGTTCCGTAATTCCAATGGTATATAATAAGTGGTTTTGCATAATACATTAAATCTCATAAAATTTGTTCTTCCATTTGTTTACTAGTAGGTAATGCTTGTCCAATATATGTTCGCAATATTTTGCATTTACAGATGAAGCTATAATTAAGAAAATTTAGGTTAGCATTTTTATCTTTCAGTATTTTATATAGTATGATGTATATCTTATGTAAAAGTCTTTTTTAATTGTATACTCCAATTTCAGCATAAAATAAGCAAGGTTTTGTGGATAGTTACTCACAAAAATGTTAAACTTTTAATCGTTAATTTAATAAATTAGAACTGTAGTTTTGTTGACTTGACTGTTAAAAAAAACTTATAAATCGGAGGAGCACAAGGATCAAAAATGGACAGTTGGAGACAGTTTTGAGACACAACCACTGTGTCGCAGGTCTGTGCAATAATCCAAAAGGGGAAAAGGAAATTGCTAATATCTGTAACCAATTAAGGTGTCAACAAAATCAAGATGAAGAATGGAAATCTGTAAAGAGTTACATGGGTGAAAAGGTGCATGAAAAAATGAAACTATATTATCAGGTTTTTAAACCAACTTGGGCAGTTGGAAAGTATGTTGGCCCAGACAACACACAGATACATTAATTAAAAAATACACAACAGTTATGGACACTGTGGCATAATGAAATGTGTACAAAAACTGAAGAAAAATGTATATTTCAACAATATCTCTAGGAGAGCCAGGAATTGTCTGTTAATCTGTGACTGATGTCAGAAAGTTAGTCTCCAATCAAAAGCATCAGGGTGTTATGCAAAACATGCATAATACATTAAATCGCATAAAATTTGTTCTTCCATTTGTTTACTAGTAGGTCATGCTTGTCCAGTATATGTTCGCAATATTTTTCATTTACAAATGAAGCCACAATTAAGAAAATTCAGGTTATCATTGTTATCTTTCAGTATTTTATATAATATGGTGTATATCCTATGTAAAGGTCTTTTTTATTGTATACGCCAGTTTCAGCGTAAAATAAGCAAGGTTTTGTGAATAGTTCCTCACAAAAGTGTTACACTTTTAATTGTTAATTTAATAAATTTGCACTGTAGTTTTGTTGACTTGCTTGTTAAAAAAAACGTATAAATAGGAGGAGCACAAGGCTCAAGAACGGACAGTTGGAGAGTTGGAGACAGTTTTGCACGCAACCACTGTGTCGCACGTCTGTGCAGTAATCTAATTGTTGTAATACAGTATTGTGACTATGTAGTCTGTTATGTGGAATGAGCTCCCACTAAGAATAAATGGTGCATGCCATAAATAAATCACTATAAAACGACTTGGTACCTGGATTATTTCATGGAGTCCACGTAACTTGATCCAGTTAGCGGATGAAATGGACCGAGGAAACGACTACTTCAGCAGCAGCAGGAGGCAGATTACTCCGAGTTACACCGAACTAAGATACATATAAGAAATTAACTGAACTATATATGTGTCACTGCAGAACTAATTACTAGGTGTAATGTTTTGGAAACTGTTCTAGCAGTAAACACTTGCATTTGTCTCAAAGTAAGTCTTTGAGTGGTGGAGGACAATGTGATCAGTAAGAACCACCCCACCCCCCTATGATCCCATGATCACACGTTTCTTGACATCTATAGAACACAAGAATAACGACAAATGTTTGAGGTTTTTTGGTTTAAATCATGTTGAAAACTGTCGCCCCACAAAATTTCATTGTCTCCCCACGTAACAGTTTGGTCACACAATTTACTTTCGATTACTCAAAGACTGGACTGAATTTACTTTAAGTAAATGAAAAATTGATTTTACTTTAAAATAACAACAATAAAATACCTACCAAGCCAGCAGAAGTCACTCGCTAAGCTAAATACAGAATAAATGAAAGAGCGCGCTCTATTTGCGTTCTATCTTTAGTTATTAGTTTTGCCAGTGAAATTTTACTTTACTTTGAGTAGCGTCTCTCATGTAATACAAGAATGAACCATTACTGAGGCAGGAAACCTATAGTGAAACTCGTCATTAGCAAATATACAAAACTGGCAGTAAATATTTAATCAATTTTCATATTTCACGACACTACGTGATTGCATGGAAAGGAAAGGGGCCCTGCTTGGTAATAATGTCTGAGAACAATGACAACACAGGTGCGCCTACAAGTTTTAACTATTGCAGGTTATTTCAGTTTAACCATACTTTGTAAAAGAAATGCTGCTGGGCAATGCCAACGTGAGTTTAAAATTTTTCTCTTAACAGTCTTACGATGTTGTAGCCGCGCGGACGAGGAAGAATGTAACCGACGACAATACTGAGATGCCATTTTTGCTGCTGCTGCTGTTCGATGAGAACCCTGAGTCGTCTCCAGAGCCACAGATAATTATGGGACAGGCGATAGTTGGAAGTGCAGCTTCCTCCGCCTGTCCACTCCTATCGTGAGCTCAATACTCGCGGTTAAAGAATCGGGCACGTGTACATTGGCGCGAGCATGGCTGCACATCGCGTGTACGGGAGCGCCCAACAAACACTACCGCACTCTTTCATGACTCAAGCTGCTCTGCTTCCCCTCTGCTCGCAACGCGACAGAGACTCTCCATACGCAAAGATGAACAACGGCACAGCTACTGCCACTTCGTCGTTGCTGTCGTTACGTTAAAATACAGTTTCCTTGGCTATTAGCCGCGCGGGATTAGCCTAGCGGTCCAAGGTGCTGCAGTCATGGACTGTGCGGCTGGTCCCGGCGGAGGTTCGAGTCATCCCTCGGACATGGGTGTGTGTGTTTGTCCTTAGGATAATTTAGGTTAAGTAGTGTGTATGTTTAGGGACTGTCCCATAAGATTCCAAACACATTTGAACATTTTTTTTTGGCTGTTGCCCAGAAATTTACAATATTTACACTGTAATTAAATCAATTCTGTACAGTCAAAATTAAATGTACTACGATTACGCTTTAAATACAGTTTCTGTAATACAGCTTACAGCTTCAGAATCAAAAGTACAGTGCAAGTTATCAGCGGATATTAAACGGCGAAAATTTTGAATAGAACTGAAGGTATTTTATCTGCATTTTCTGTGTTACACCGTCATTCAGATTTATGTTTTCCGTGATTCTGCTAAATCACTCCAGGTAAATGCCGGGATGCTACTGTCGCAAGGGCACTGCTAATTCACATAGCTATCTTTTCGTAATCCAGCTCGTACACCCTGTCTAATGACAAAGCAGTCGACAGAACATTATATCTTAACCTTTCTTCTTTCCTTCCGATACTCGCTAAGCTCCTATTTTGTTCACAAAACGACACTGCTGAACTGCACTGGCGATCACAATGGTCCTACGTGATAACCTTCGACCTCCGTTTTGTTGTCTAAGACGGCACTACAGTAACGTAAAGTCTTCCGCAAGTTCTGCTTTCGAGCGCTCGTCTGCCGTTTCCGTCCTAGCGTTCACACTACGCCTGTTTTTAGACAGGAATGGCAGGTGTTTGACCGTGTATACGAAAGGAGCGAGCGCATCTCCTGGAAGGATGTCGTGATGCGATCTGAATGGCAGGTGTTCAGTGCTGACGTTCACTCCGCTAACAATACGAGGAAAGTGTGTTACCCGTAGCGAGTTGCAACAGCTCTGTTTACTTCACGCCCGCGGGTAACCACCTGTGCATCTGTGCACTGGTCTTCGCCGTCCCCCCGTGTCCAAAACGTGGCGTACTACGCCGCAGGCTCGCGTATATAAGACGGAGGCGTGGGGCCGGAGAAGCGTCACTTGCCAGCGCGACATGGCGAAACTACTGGCCGTGTATCTGCTGCTGCTGGTTGCTGCCCTGCTCTGCGAACAGGCCCTCGGTGAGTGATGTGCGCACCACTCTCGTTCTAGCAGAGCTTTTGCTGTATTGCTTGCAATATGGTTTCCTCTGACACATTGTGGAATGTACAACATGCTGAAAATTTCTTTTGACGCGTTTATTCAATGGGTCTTTGGCGTTAGTCATTCAGCCAGAGGAAGTGGAGTAACCCTGGAATCTTATTCAGTAATATATATATATATATATATATATATATATATATATATATATATATATATATATATTCCTGGAAATTGAAATAAGAACACCGTGAATTCATTGTCCCAGGAAGGGGAAACTTTATTGACACATTCCTGGGGTCAGATACATCACATGATCACACTGACAGAACCACAGGCACATAGACACAGGCAACAGAGCATGCACAATGTCGGCACTAGTACAGTGTATATCTACCTTTCGCAGCAATGCAGGCTGCTATTCTCCCATGGAGACGATCGTAGAGATGCTGGATGTAGTCCTGTGGAACGGCTTGCCATGCCATTTCCACCTGGCGCCTCAGTTGGACCAGCGTTCGTGCTGGACGTGCAGACCGCGTGAGACGACGCTTCATCCAGTCCCAGACATGCTCAATGGGGGACAGATCCGGAGATCTTGCTGGCCAGGGTAGTTGACTTACACCTTCTAGAGCACGTTGGGTGGCACGGGATACATGCGGACGTGCATTGTCCTGTTGGAACAGCAAGTTCCCTTGCCGGTCTAGGAATGGTAGAACGATGGGTTCGATGACGGTTTGGATGTACCGTGCACTATTCAGTGTCCCCTCGACGATCACCAGTGGTGTACGGCCAGTGTAGGAGATCGCTCCCCACACCATGATGCCGGGTGTTGGCCCTGTGTGCCTCGGTCGTATGCAGTCCTGATTGTGGCGCTCACCTGCACGGCGCCAAACACGCATACGACCATCATTGGCACCAAGGCAGAAGCGACTCTCATCGCTGAAGACGACACGTCTCCATTCGTCCCTCCATTCACGCCTGTCGCGACACCACTGGAGGCGGGCTGCACGATGTTGGGGCGTGAGCGGAAGACGGCCTAACGGTGTGCGGGACCGTAGCCCAGCTTCATGGAGACGGTTGCGAATGGTCCTCGCCGATACCCCAGGAGCAACAGTGTCCCTAATTTGCTGGGAAGTGGCGGTGCGGTGCCCTACGGCACTGCGTAGGATCCTACGGTCTTGGCGTGCATCCGTGCGTCGCTGCGGTCCGGTCCCAGGTCGACGGGCACGTGCACCTTCCGCCGACCACTGGCGACAACATCGATGTACTGTGGAGACCTCACGCCCCACGTGTTGAGCAATTCGGCGGTACGTCCACCCGGCCTCCCGCATGCCCACTATACGCCCTCGCTCAAAGTCCGTCAACTGCACATACGGTTCACGTCCACGCTGTCGCGGCATGCTACCAGTATTAAAGACTGCGATGGAGCTCCGTATGCCACGGCAAACTGGCTGACACTGACGGCGGCGGTGCACAAATGCTGCGCAGCTAGCGCCATTCGACGGCCAACACCGCGGTTCCTGGTGTGTCCGCTGTGCCGTGCGTGTGATCATTGCTTGTACAGCCCTCTCGCAGTGTCCGGAGCAAGTATGGTGGGTCTGACACACCGGTGTCAATGTGTTCTTTTTTCCATTTCCAGGAGTATATATATATATATATATATATATATATATATATATATATATATATATATATTTTCTTCCATTGTCGTCCAGAGTCATCAATTTCGTCCGGGTTTTTCCTGTTGTAGACATTAGTCGGTGCATGTGCGTTGATTATTGTGTAGGATTTATTGGCTGATTTCACTGTGATGGTGCTGATTCTTTCGTTTGGTGACGAAAAGTCGATTATGCTGTCCGTGATGGACCTGTGTACTGCAAATCCTGTGCCAAAAAGCCTTAGATTTTTCAGTTGTCTCGATGGTTTTCCTTTGTATATTCTGAAATTCTCCGTGTTGAAATGGTCTTCGTCTGTGAATCGTGTTTCTTGTAGTGCACATTTTTTGATTTGAAATTTTTCGAGAGTGTCTGTCAGTTGTTTCATCTTTCCTGTCTTCATCAGTGTGTTCACGTTGAGTGTGCCGATGTAGTGTTTGCGTTTGGTCTTGAGGGAGTTTGAGAAGCTCCGATTCTTCTCATGATGTCCGTGAGCCCCCGGAATCTGATGCTCACGACGATCCCAGTCTATTGACTGAGGCCCGGGGTAATGAGATTTTTCTCGTTGTACCATCATGATGTTTAGTAGTTGGATGTATGGCATGCTGCCGACTACAACCTGACTTTCCAGATCAGGAGATTGGTTGAGGCCGCCACTGACATGTGGAGCAGACGCCTTTTGTAGCCGCCCACTGTGGGAACAGACGCTACTAGTAGTTTTGGTACGCCCCGAGTATTTCATTTCCTCGGTACCACCTATATCTAGGAAGCATTCCCCTATCCGCCACCTGGGGAGGCGCTCGGTTGCGGGTCTACTAACCGCCCCGATATATATATATATATATATATATATATATATATATATATATATATATATATATATATATATATCCTAGCTACTTTATCTCCATAGTGTCCGCCCCTGGTAGCTGAGTGGTCAGCGCGACGGAATGTCAGTCCAAAGGATCAGGGGGATCAGGGTTCGATTCCCGGCTGGGTCGGAGATTTTCTCCGTTCAGGGACTGGGTGTTGTATAGTCCTAATAATCATCATTTCATCCCCTTCGACGCGCAAGTCGCCGAAGTGGCGTTAAATCGACAAACTTGCACCCGGCGAACGGTCTACCCGGCAGGAGGCCCTGGTCACACGACATTTACATTTATCTCCATTGTCGTCGATCCGACTTAGACGTTTGTCGTAGCGTTGTAGCAACTTTCCAATACCCTCGTTATAGAAGGCAGCTGCCAGTGCTTTCCGCCAATTCTCTACGCTGGCCTACAGCTCGTTGTCTGTGCCAAAATTTTGTCTTCAAACCCAGCGCTTCATATGAGCAGATATGAAACTCAGAGGGAGACAATTACGGGCTGTATTGTGGGGATTAAAACATTTCCAACTGAAAACGATGCAGGAGCATCTTCACTGCCCCTGCAGAATACGGCTAAGAATTGTAGCGAAGAAGAAAACCCACGACAGTTACGTAATGTTGGTAGCTTAGCTTCAGGCGACATTCCTCATCAGGCCCCCGTACTTGGCGGGAGACGCTATTGTTCTAGGTATCTTTATGTGCGCCCTGTGTGCTCAGAATTAAAAAGAACAACGTAACGCGATCGACGCGCATATTAGAGACACTGCTCAACACACCTGTGCAAAACTTCATCGGATTTTCACTGTGGTTTCAATTTCGCGACCGATCGTTCCTTATTTTCCAAATATTCGGAATATGTTTTGCACGGTTACCTGTATATATATATATATATATATATATATATATATATATATATATATATATATATATATACGACGGTCATTCGGAGGGAATGGTGAGAAATTTTAACTTCACTACAATTCTCAGCCGCATTCTGCAGGGGCAATATATATGTTGTGGTTTGGTCTAGCTGTCGCAGTGTCCGCATGTAGCGCTTGCTGCTATTGTTATTCTACATTCGTCTCCGCACGCACACCAACTGTAGTACACCGTGTTACCATACGTCTGTGATAGTGTAGCGTTGTAAGAACTGTGACCATGGTGTATTCGAACTCTGAAAAGGCGGAGATGATACTCATCTATGGCGAGTGTCGACGAAATGCAGCTGAGGCCTGCAGGGTGTATGCAGAACGGTACCCGGCCAGAGAGCATCCAACGTGCCGCACATTGCAAAACATCTACCGCCAACTGTATGCAACAGGTATGGTCGTAGCACGCAAACGGGTCCGTAACAGGCCCGTCACAGGAGAAGCAGGTGCAGTAGGTGTGTTAACTGCTGTTGCCATGAACCCACTCATGAGTACACGGGACATTGCGAGAGCCGGTGGACTGAGTCAAAGTAGTGTCATGCGCATACTGCATCGTCATCGCTTTCACCCGTTTCATGTGTCGCTACATCAGCAATTACATGGTGATGACTTTAATCATCGAGTGCAATTCTGTCAATGGGCATTAACAGAGAATGCGTTGCAGTTCTACCTGTTTACCGATGAAGCGGGTTTCACAAACCACGGGGCAGTGAATCTACGGTCGACCTATGTGGTATCAGCATGACGGTGCACCTGCACATTCCGCAATTGACACTAGGCTGACCCTTGACAGGATGTTCGACGGGCGTTTCATAGGACGTGGAGGACGCATAAATTGGCCAGCCCGTTCTCCTGATCTTACACCTCTGGACTTCTTTCTGTGGGGTACGTTAAAGGAGAATGTGTACCGTGATGTGCCTACAACCCCAGAGGATATGAAACAACGTATTGTGGCAGCCTGCGACGACATTACACCAGATGTACTGCGGCGTGTACGACATTCATTACGCCAGAGACTGCAATTGTGTGCAGCAAATGACGGCCACCACATTGAACATCTACTGGCCTGACATGTCGGGACACACTCTATTCCACTCCGTAATTGAAAACGGAAACCACGTGTGTACGTGTACCTCACCCCTCATGGTAATGTACATGTGCGTCTGTGAAAAAGACCAATAAAAAGGTGTTAGCATGTGGACGTAATGTGCTGTTCCAGTCTCTTCTGTACCTAAGGTCCATCACCGTTCCCTTTGGATCCCTACGTAATTCGATGCTCTTCGATACATACGATCGAACAGCGGAGGAGTGGTACTCAAGCGTCAACGTGAGGTTACAATATCTCCGGATGAAATTAACATTTTACAATGCAACAAACGGCACTGATTACGTATTTGTTTATATGTTCAGATGTTCTAACAAAACTAACGGGGTTCCATTTAAAAAAACGTACTTCCGTGCATTTTTTAAATAGTTTGTATTAACCAATTACACTAGCCCCTCTCCTCAAGTTCGGTCTGTGGAATCGATTCGTCAGTATTTGATGTGGTTTACGAAATATATCCAGCGGTAATGTTAGGTGACTCACCCTATATATATATATATATATATATATATATATATATATATATATATATATATAGCTTGCAGGGGGAAACCAGATGGCGCTATGGTTGGCTCGCTAGATGGCGTTCCCATAGGTCAGACGGATATCAACTGCGTTTTATTAAATGGGAACCCACATTTTTATTACATATTAGTGTAGTACGTAAATAAATGTGAATGTTTTAGTTGGACCACTTTTTTCGCTTTGTGAAGATGGCGCTGTAATAGTCGCAAACGTATAAGTACGTGGTATCACATAACATTCCGCCAGTGCGGACAGTGTTTGCTTCGTGATACATTACCTGTGTTATGATGATGCCCAAGTAGGTCTTTTAGCTGCTCACGCGGCTAATCCGCACATCAGTAGCAGACAAATTGCCCATGAATCGGGAATCTCAAAAACGTCGGTGTTGAGAATGCTACATCAGCATCGATTGCACCCGTACCATATTTCTATTCACCAGGAATTGCATGGCGACAACTCTGGACGTCTTGTACAATTCTGCCACTGGGAACAAGAGAAATTGCGGAACGATGACAGATTTTTTGCTGGCGTTCTATTTAGCGACGAAGCGTCATTCAGCAACAGCGGTAACGTAAACCGGCATAATATGCACTATTGGGCAACGGAAAATCCACGATGGCTGCAACAAGTGGAACATCAGCGACCTTGGCGGGTTAATGTATGGTGCGGCTTTATGGGAGATAGGATAACTGGCCCCCATTTTATCGATGGCAATCTAAATTTTACAAAGTATGCCGATTTCCTACGTAATGTCCTACCGATGTTACTTCAAGATGTTTCACTGCATGACTGAATGGCGATGTACTTCCAACATGATGGATGTCCTCGCGTGCGGATGAAGCGGTATTGAATAGCATATTTCATGACAGGTGGATTGGTCGTTGAAGCACGTTCACCGGATCTGACGTCCCCGGATTTGTTTCTGTGGGGAAAGTTGAAGGATATTTGCTATCGCGATCCACGGACAACGCCTGATAACATGCGTCAGCGCATTGTCAATGCATGTGTGAACATTACGGAAGGCGAACTACTCGCTGTTGAGAGGAATGTCGTTACACGTATTGCCAAATGCATTGAGGTTGACGGACATCATTTTGAGCATTTATTGCATTAATGTGTTGTATTTACAGGTAATCACGCTGTAACAGCATGCGTTCTCAGAAATGATAAGTTCACAAAGGTACATGTAACACATTGGAACAACCGAAATAAAATGTTCAAACGTACCTACGTTCTGTATTTTAATTTAAAAAACCTACCTGTTACCAACTGTTCGTCTAAAATTGTGAGCCATATGTTTGTGACTATTACAGCGCCATCTATCACAAAGCGAAAAAAGTGGTCCAACTAAAACATTCATATTTCCTTACGTACTACACGAATATGCAATAAAAATGGGGGTTCCTATTTAAAAAAAACGCAGCTATTCGTTTGACCTATGGCAGCGCCATCTAGCGGGCCATCCATAGCGTCATCTGGTTTCCCCCTTCAAACTAGACAAGTTTCGTTCTTTGTATGTGTATGTGTGTGTGTGTGTGTGTGTGTGTGTGTGTGTGTGTGTGTGGCGATTTTTCTGAATGGGAGCAGACTGTAAAACTCAACTGCTGAGAGAATACGGAGCAAAAATGATCAAAGTAACGGAAAATATTTTTTTCCTTAAATTATCTTTATTTAATCATCAACACAAACTTTGTCCTTTTCAGAGTAGTCCTCCTCAGATAAAATACACTTCTGCTAGTGGTTGGAAGCACTTACGCAATTCACTTTTCATTACGGTGTTCATCTCCTTCACCGGCAAAACGGCGTCCTTTTTTGGTTCCCTTCAGGGCTGGGAATACATGGAAGTCACAGGGGACCATGTCTGCTCAATACGGTGGCTGATTCAACATAACAGCTTTGTTTTCTGCCAAATGGAAATGAGCGTACGGCATTGTGGGCCGGGAGTCCACCATTCGGGGAAGTTCGGCCGCCGTCGGCAAGTACTTATTACATTCGGCGCCACATTGTGCGAATGGCGCGTCGGAGATGGGGATGAAATGATGATGACGACAACACAACACACCGTCCCTGAGAGGAGAAAATCTCCTGCCCCAGCCCGAGCCCCTTGGTGTGGCATTCCGCCGCGCTGGCCACTCACTAACGGTGGCAGACTGTTTTTTGCCAAAAAATCACAAACAAGCTTAGAGGTGTGAGCGGGAGCATCACTGTGATGCAGTTTCCGCGTGTGGTTTCTTCACGCAAACGGCTGATAACTATTAGTAAGTATTCCTTATTGAGCGCACGACCACAAAGCAGGAAGTCACGACGTACTACCCCATTGTAACTGAGATGAGAACCACCTTCACATGCACTCGAACTTGTGGAATTTTTTTTCGGTCTTGACTCTTCAGGCAGTTTTCATTGGGACGATTGGGCCTTCGTTTGGACGTCATACCCATATACCAATGCTTCGTGGTCTGTTACAACCTTCCTTAGATGTTCTGGATCGTTGTCGACTTCACACAGGAATTCCTGAGCGATGTTTGCGTAACGTCGTTTTCGGTTGAAATTCGACAATTTCGTAACAATCCTTGTTGCTACGCGTTTCATGCCCAAAACATCCGAAAAGAATGCTTTTCCTGAGCCAGAGGACACGCTGACTTCATCAGAAACGTCTCTGATGGTGATTCGGTGATATTCCAGAACCATTTCCTTGGCGTCTTTGACGTTAGCATCAGCAACTGAGCAGCTAGGAAGTCCAGGGCGGTCGTCCATTTCAACGTCTTCTCGACCCTCTTTGAATCGGTTATACCACTCGTAAACTCTCGTCTTACTTGTAGTAGATTCTCCAAAAGCCACAGTAAAGATACTGAATGTTGTATTGCATTTTATTCCATTTTGAAGCAAAATTTAATGCAAATTCTTTTATCTATCTTCTTCGTAAGTAAAAATTCGCCGAGCACTCGAAAACACGTACAACATTCTCGATTGTCAACAATAAACTAAGTGTTCAAAACAGCTGATAATGTGAACACGCATCAGAAACACGCCGGCCGTTGTGTCCAGCGGGTCTAGGCGCTCCAGTCTGGAACCGCGCGCCCTCTACGGTCGCAGGTTCGAATCCTGCCTCGGGCATGGATGTGTGTGATGTCCTTAGGTTAGTTAGGTTTAAGTAGCTCTAAGTTCTAAGGGACTGATGACCTCACCAGTTAAGTCTCATAGTGCTCAGAGCCATTTGAGCCATCATAAACACGTGTACCAGCAAGATAAAAAAATATGAAAAAGGGGCTCTAATGACCGCGAAATTAAAAAAAAAATATTCGTTATTTTTTTGGCCTGAAATGCGTTCCAAGTGAGGTACTCCAACTTGAAAGAGGAGAAAAAAGATATGTGACACTGACTCCAATATCAGCACCACGCAGATGGATCCCTAGCATGGGATATGCCAGACAACAATTTGAAACATTCTCCACTACCACTGCCACTGACCGTATCGTTTACAACGCCTGAAGGTCTTAGTACCTCCGCACTTGGGTCCGCTGCGACGGTTTTCTCGCTAGCTTGTCGCACAGGCCACCAAGGTGCTGGGATTTCTGTCATCCACCACACTAAGAGATAGGGCTATGTCCGTCTTCACAAGACCCACCTGTGGTTTGCTGAGAATCCCCATCGCACGGTGGGAGTGAACTATCAGCACCGCTTCAGTCTCAACGTGTGGGCGGGCGTTACTAGTGACCATCTCGTGGGACCAACCAGTCTTCCACAGTGGCTCACAGGTGAGGCGTATCTGCACTTCCTGTGGGTGACTGTGTGTCTTCTGTTGGATGACGTGCCTTTGGCGGTACGAGGAGTAATGTGACTGCTACACGATGGTGCTAGAACTCACTGCCATCTTGAGCTGAAACAATTTACCCACGGAAGATTTCCACATGCCGTGTGTGTTCTCATGAGTGCTTTCAGTCACTTACAACTACACTGTCAAACATCTTTTGTCTCCAGCTTCACGTTGGTGTAACTCTGTTGGAATGCATTTCCGGCCATTTCTGCACATGACCAATTTTCCTTCTTACCTTGTCAGTGATAGTTACCTGAAGTTCGTCTCAAATCTAACACGTAACTGACTTTGAATCTCCTGTCCTACCATACAGTGCACGTATCCTGGGTAACGTAACTCGTTGACCTGCTGCAGTTAACAGTAAACAAATGAAAGCAAAAAGAAATGTACTCATTAGGCCAAACGTCTTCAATTAAAAAGTTGTAGGAGTGCAATGTTCACCAAGTAGAAGAAGCTAGAAATGTTAACCTTCTAAGGAGAGTGTAATTTAAGAGAACAGTAACTACAATAATGATTCGTTAACTTACGTTCTGCTAATTTACATTTTCCATAGAGGAGTAGCATCTGTACCTTCTTCTCGTTGGCTTAAATTGTAGCCACGGGAACCTTCTACTGAGGACAGTGCATTTTCCTTCTTTTTTGCTGTCATCTCTAGCAAGTGGACGATTTATCTCTTCCCTTCTACCGGCACTGTGCGTTAATACAGGACCGTGTAGTGTTGCGTTTTTAATAACGTCTTGTTTACGTGAATTTTACGGTGTATTGTGCTTTCTAACAAGTCTTGAGGAGAGGAAGCGGTTTGCCTAATGGAAAAAATGGTGAGCTATTTTTAAAACACGAACTGCTGTTAACATCTTCGGAACGAACGAAGTTACAAGAAAGGTAGTCATCTTGGTTAATGTCCCCGTGATAGCTGACCAACACTTGCTTTATAAATTTTTCGTTTTGCTGCTGAACAAAAATATTTAGGGTGGACAAGGTAAAGAGGACACCCTCTGTTACGCTAGAGTGATTCTTGAAATTTTCACACCGTATTAAGTATTCCAAGAAGTTTCTGGGGCGGGATAACGTCGACGTCTTGTCACGATATTTCGGCTGACAACCATGCAGCCATTTTCAGGAGTGTGTTTTGCACTGGAGATTGCTAGCTTACATCGCTAACTTTATAACAAAACTTGGGGCTGAAACGCATGCGCAAAACGCAGCCGCTACGTGAGCGACTTCTGTCGAGTTCCGCGCCCTATTCGAATATTCCTCCAGCTGTGGCGTCCTTGTTGTGTCTACTGGAGACAGCCTTGCAAAGGACCTCAAACACCTACAATCTGTGTTCAGATATAATAGATATTTTCCACATTAGATCAGCACAGCTATAAAGAAGAATAAACAAGACGACCCATAAGATCAAGAGGAAAATGAGCAATTCAAGTCCAGGGCGATATTCACGCGTGTCAGCAATATTTCGTCGAAATTAGGCAGAACCTTAAAGATACATTATGTCAAACCAACCTTCCGTCCGCCATCAAAGACATACTCTTCTCTATTCTGCAAGGGATGAGCTAGGTTTTCGGAAGGCTCCAATGCACAGAATATCTTGGCAGTATAAGCAAATCCTACATTGGTCAGACGAAGAGCACAGTGCGTGAAAGACCGTCGAAGATGATCGCCACAATCGCCTTTCGCAAGCCAAGTCAGGCATAGGCGAGCGTTGTACCTCAACAGGACATTCCATGGATTACTGTACCGTGGAGATCTTGACCTCGACCAGATCCTCCTAGGATTCAATTATTGAGAAATCGGTGGAAGTAAGTCTTGCAGAAGGTCTTATTAATCGTGATGGTGGCTTTCAACTGCATCAGGAATGGGATCCCGCGATTTATTTAATTTCTTGAGAAAGAAAACATTTTACACTACTGGCCATTAAAATTGCTACACCAAGACGAAATGCAGATGATAAACTGGTATTCAATGGACAAATATATTATACTAGAACTGACATGTGATTACATTTTCACGCAATTTGGGTGCATAGATCCTGGGAAATCAGCACCCAGAACAACCACCTCTGGCCATAACAGCCGGCCGTAGTGGCCGTGCAGTTCTAAGGCGCTACAGTCTGGAGCCGAGCTACCGCTACGGTCGCAGGTTCGAACCCTGCCTCGGGCATGGATGTGTGTGATGTCCTTAGGTTAGTTAGGTTTAATTAGTTCTAAGTTCTAGGCGACTGATGACCTCAGAAGTGAAGTCGCATAGTGCTCAGAGCCATTCGAACCATTTTGACCGTAATAACGGCCTTGATACGCCTGGGCATTGAGTCAAACAGAGCTTCGATGGCGTGTACAGGTACAGCTGCCCATGCAGCTTCAACACGATACCACAGTTCATCAAGAGTAGAATCTGGCGTATTGTGACGAGCCAGTTGCTAGGCCACCATTGACCAGACGTTTTCAGTTGGTGAGAGATCTGGAGAATGTGGTGGCCAGGACAGCAGTCGAACATTTTCTGTATCCAGAAAGGCTCGTACAGGACCTGCATCATGCGGTCGTGCAGTATCCTGTTGAAATGTAGGGTTTCGCAGGGATCGAATGAAAGGTAGAGCCACGGGTCGTAACACATCTTAAATGTAGCGTCCACTGTTCCCGTCAATGCGATAAAGAGGTGACCGAGAGGTGTAACCAATGGCACCCCATACCATCACGCCGGGTGATACGCTACTATGACGATAACGAATACACCCTTCCAATGTGCGTTCACCGCGATGTCGCCAAACACGGATGCGACCATCATGATGCTGATAACAGAACCTGGATTCATCCGAAAAAATAACGTTTTGCCATTCGTGCACCCAGGTTCGTCGTTGAGTACACCCTCGCAGGCGCTCCTGATTGTGATGCAGCATCAAGGGTAACCGCAGCCATGGTATCCGAGCTGATAGTCCATGCTGCTGCAAACGTCGTCGAACTGTTCGTGCAGATGGTTGTTGTCTTGCAAACGTCCCCATCTGTTGACTCAGGGATCGAGACGTGGCTGCACGATCCGTTACAGCCATGCGGATAAGATGCCTGTCATCTCGACTGCTAGTGATACGAGGCCGTTGGGATCCAGCACGGCGTTCCGTATTATCTTCCTGGACCCACCGATTACATATTCTGCTAACCGTCATTAGATCTCTACCAAAGCGAGCAGCAATGTCGCGATACGATAAACCGCAATCGCGGTAGGCTACAATCCGACCTTTATCAAAGTCGGAAACGTGATGGTACGCATTTCTCCTCCTTACACGACGCATCACAACGTTTCACCAGGCAACGCTGGTCAACTTCTGTTTGTGTATGAGAAATCGGTTGGAAACTTTCCTCATGTCAGCACGTTGTAGGCGTCGCCACCGGCGCCAGCCTTGTGTGAATGCTCTGAAAAGCTAATGATTTGCATATCACAGCATCTTCTTCGTGTCGGTTAAATTTGGCGTCTGTAGCACATCTTCGTGGTGTAGCAATTTTAATGGCCTATGCATGAGCTGCAGTATGTGAGGTGACGAGTGTCGGTACAGCGTGATGACGCAGTCTGTCGTGTTGCAGCCTGCACGCCGGGCACCCGGAAATACGACGGCTGCAACTGGTGCAGGTGTTCCAGCGGCGGGGCCTGGACGTGCACGCTTCGCTACTGTCCTCCATCCAGGGGTGAGTACCCAGCACGCCGTTGGTGGACGTTCCACACACACATCGTCACCGAGCGCTTCATGTCTGCTTCACGACTCTGTACAAACGTCTTCACCCTATTCTCGGTATTACAACCAATGATTGTTGATCTTGATGTTGGATTTACGACGTGTCATGAGCAGGGAAGCAACTTTTACATGTACAAAGTGTTTCAATATTATTAGTGCAAACGATAGGGGCGAGCACAGGACGATGAATCCAGAAAATAATCCTAGTAAACAAAGGTCCGGAAACCAACGGGTTTTTCACTACACGACGCGTGCAGAAGTGCAGGTGTGCCAATGTTACAATACTGTTAGCATCTAAGGTTATTTTTATTTCGAAACAGCACATGTGAGGCTCAAATTACTTGTTTATAAACTCCTATCGTTGGATTTTATCATCATTCCCGCTACCTAAGTATTGGTAAGCATTCGACAACCAGTGTATCGGTCGTGGCGCGCAAGGTCCATGGCCTCCCAGGTCCCATCACTTGAAGCCGTTGGATTTTTTTTCTGTGGCTTTTTAAACGCTTTGATCAATTATAGCTCTGGGAACACATTGTGGATGGCTGTCAGTGTACTCAGAACAACGCCTCCGATTTTGAAAGGTGCAGAAGCATCGATGAGAAGATGTGCTGAAGCCTGCAAGTGGAACGGTTGCAATAATGTGTTTGCCCTCAATTGCATACCTGCAGTTGTGATTCTCAGGGACTGTGTTATGAGGTTTTAGTTGTAATCAGTGTTTACTGGGATTATTAACTTGTTTCATTGTCCTCTGAGCGGAGGACCTGGCTTTGATTGCCAGAACCTCCAGGGATTTTTCCGTGGTGGGAACACTCGAACAAGGTTCACTCAGCCTCATAATGACAGTTGATTAACTACTTGATTGAGAATATTTTGGCTCCAAGGTCAGGAAGGCCGACAACGACCGTGAGAGTGGTGTGCTGATCCCACGCACCTTCATACCACGTCCGGATGACGCCGTTGACACTGGGTGACATGGTGGTCGGTCAGTTCTGATTGGGTCGGCTGAGCCATAACACGGAGCTTTGGTTTACTTTATATTATCCTCTGCTCAGGCCTTTCGATTGTACTTGTCCTAGTTGAACAGCATTTTATTATTATTATTCAGGTCACACTTACGTTGCGGTAAAGGTTGGACGGCTTCATTTACATTTCCACGTATATCTCTATTGCTCCACTCTACAATAGCATGTGGAAAAAATTAATCTGTAATTTTTTCCATGGAGATTCAAATATCTCTGATATTATTGCAGTATTTTTGCCACCCTATGTATTTATTTTATTTATCCTGACAAGATTAGGGCTACCAGGGTCTCTCTTATGTTTAGCCAGGCATTCTGCATGTTTTATATTACATTCGTATAACGATACAGATTTTATGGAAAGACTTACAATGAATATGCTGTACAGTACTTAGAAGTAACAGTAATATATGTATGATATACAGAACACATAAGAAAATTGAAAGAAATGAAAATGGTTACGTTTCATCATAAAGTATGGTATGACAAGAGATTTGGATGGTAATAATTAAAAAACTGTTAAATTTTCATTTCGACCACTTCTTTTTTCAAACTTCATCAATAAATTTCTCCCCAGACGCAAAAATTTATTGATGCCTTCCACATAGGTAGTAGTAGCTTTACTGAAAAGAAGTAGAATTTATATTAGTTCATGAAAAGTAGGATAAGAAAGGCGGATAACAATCAGGAAACTAGCAGCAATGAACGTGAGGGAAAGAGTGCTCAAGTGTGGGTGCACTCTGAAATGGAAGCAGTTTACTTAGCATATCACAGTTTGGATTCCAAAAGGACTACTCGACTGAGAATCCTAGTTATGCATTCACTCATCAAACAGTACAAGCCTTAAATAATAATGTATCGCCTCTTGGTATTTTTTATGATTTCTCCAAAGCCTTCATCTGCGTATATCAGGATACTCTCATAGAAAAACTCAAGTTTTGTGTAACTGATGGCTTTACACACAACTGGTTTGAATCCTAATTGACATTTCCACTCAATAATATCGTACGGAATAACTTTATGGGGTAACTCATCACTGAGAAAGGAAGTATTGATTGCACAAAAGCAAGCGATAAGAATAATATGTGGTGCTCTCCCACGGACGTCATGTAGGTACCTCTTCAAAGAACTAGGCATTTCAACTGCGCCGTCACAACACATATTTTGGCAAATGAAGTTCGTCATATACAACTCTTCACAATTTGAGAAGCACAATGATATACATACCTACCATACTATAGGGAAAAATGACATTTATTACCCACTGTTAAAGATGTCAGTGGCTCAGAGAGGAGTTCAATATGCAGCAATAAAATTTTTTGACCATTTGCCCAATAACACAAAATGTCTGACAGGTAGAGAAGCAAAATTTAATCTAATTGATTTCGCTTGGTAAGCTTCTTCTATTCCATTGACGAAATTCTACTTAAAAACTGGCAGCCGGAAAAAACCTTGCTTTCGTTAATGTTAACGCTAGTCATGTATAAATAACCTTTAAACTGACTCGTTCCACATCATTTCGTTCAAATGCTCCCTGCAACTTGTAACTAACTACGAGAAAGAGGAGCATCATACAGAAACTAATGCTAAAGGCCCTTGAATTGTGCGCAGAGTGCAGGACACCTCGTTCCGGAGACAACCAGAAGCAACAGAGAACGAATTTGGGAACGTTTTTGTCCAACCGATGAACACAGCTAGGATGTTATGTAAGCGAAACCTTGAGTTGCAACTATGGTGAGGCGTATATGGAAGGCTACAATAAATTTTCGAATTCGGTAGGCGAAGATTTTGGTGAAGTTGACAAGAGATTCGACCGAAATGGAAAGATATTGTGTTTTAATTACTGCCATCCCTACTCTATTCTTATATCCGTTACAGTCTTCCCTACTAATGAATGAAGCGCAACCACCTACTCTTCGTTGAACCTTTATGCGTGTTCAGTCAATCCTGTCCGGTAAGGATCTCTTACTGCCAGCACTATTCTCGAAGAGGATGGGTTAGAGAGGTATAAGCAGTTTCTTTACTGGTGTAGTTCCGACAAAAGCCGCCGCGGGTTAGCCGAGCTGTCTAGGGCGCTGCAGTAGTGGACTGTGCGGCTGCTCCCGGAGGAGGTTCGACTCCTCCCTCGGGCATGGGTGTGTGTGTTTGTCCTTAGGATAATTTAGGTTATGTAGTGTGTAAGCTTAGGGACTGATGACCTTAGCAGCTAAGTCCCATAAGATTTCACGCACATTTGAACATTTGACAAAAGCCGTCGTCTTCTTTACAACGTTTTCTACACTGAAGCGCTGAAGAAACAGTTATAGGCATGAGTATTTCAAATGGTTCAAATGACTCTGAGCACTATGGGACTCAACTGCTGTGGTCATAAGTCCCCTAGAACTTAGAACTACTTAAACCTAACTAACCTAAGGACATCACACAACACCCAGCCATCACGAGGCAGAGAAAATCCCTGAGCCCGCCGGGAATCGAATCCGGGAACCCGGGCGTGGGAAGCGAGAACGCTACCGCACGACCACGAGATGCGGGCATGAGTATTTCAAATACAGAGATTCGTAAATAGGCAGAATATGGCGCCGCGGTCGGCAATACCTGTACAAGACAAAAAGTGTCTGTCGCAGTTGTTAGATCGGTTACTGCTGCTACAATGTCAGTTTATCAAGATTTAAGTGAGTTTGAACGTGATGTTACAGTCGGCGCACGAGGCGTGGGACACAGCATCTCCGAGATAGAGATGGAGATTTTCCCGTACGACCCTTACACGAGCTTACCGTGAATATCAGGAATTCGGTGAAACGTCAAACCTCTGACATCGCTGCGGCCGGAAAAAGATACTACAAGAACGGAATCAAGAACGACTGAAGAGAATCGTTGAACGTGACAGAAGTGCATCGCTTCCTAAAAATGCTGCAGATTTCAGTGCTAGACCATCAACAAGTGTCAGCGTGCGAAACATTCAACGAAACATCGTCGATGTAGGCTTTCGGAGCCGAAGGCCCACTCTTATACCTTTGATGACTGCACAACACACAACACAAAACTTTACGGCTCGCCTGGGTCCGCCAACACCGAAATTGGACTGTTGATGTCTAGAAACATGATGCCTGTTGTATTGAGCGGATGGACCTGTACGGATATGGAGACAACTCCATGAATTCATGGACCCTGCATGTCAGCGGGGGACTGTTCAAGCTGGTGGAGGCTCTGTAATGGTGTGGGGCGTATGCGGTTGGAGTGATACGGAACCCCTAATACGTCTAGATACGACTCTCACAGGTGACACGTACGTAAGCATCCTGTCTGATCACCTACATCCCTTCATGTCCATTGTGCAATCCGATGGACTTGGCCAATTCCAGGAGGACAATGCGACACTCCACATCTCCAGAATTGGTACAGAGTGGCTTCAGGAACACTCTTCTGAGTTCAAGCACTTCCGCTGGCCACCAAACACCCCTGAAATGAACATTATTGAGCATATCTGGTATGCCCTGCAAAGTGTTTTTTAGAAGTGATCTCCACCCCCTCTTACTCTTACGGATTTATAGACAGCCCTACAGGATTCATGATGTCAGTTCCCTCGAGAGCTATATCAGACATCCGGTCGTGTGGTTCTGGGCGCTACAGTCTGGAACCGAACGACCGCTACGGTGGCAGGTTCGAATCCTGCCTCGGGCATGGATGTGTGTGATGTCCTTAAGTTAGTTAGGTTCTAGGCGACTGATGGCCTCAGAGGTTAAGTCGCATAGTGCTCAGAGCCATTTGAGCCATTTTTATATCAGACATTAAATAAATCCATGCCACCTTATGTTGCGGCACTTTAGCGTGCTCGCAGGGGCTCTACACGATATTACCGGTTTCTTTGCCTCTTTAGTGTTTATGATCTTCCCAATTTTAATTTTTCCTAACAGCAGCCCATATGTGTTCATCTGAATCGACAACAACTAAATTAGCGTTATTTATTATGAAAAAAAATCAATGAAACTTTCTTGGTATGCATGTGTAGGAGCTAACATTGTCTTACTGTTCTAGCTGAATTTCCACCTTCCACCCATTCGGATACCTATAACGGCTTGATCTCGTGTATGCGTCGATAGTCGGTAAACAACGCAACCATTTGCAATAAATCTAGTGGCGTTGTACGACAATCTCTAAATCGTTTGCATAGGTACAGAAAAGCAAAGGGCGAATCATACTTTCTTCTGCAAAAATTTTTGTTTCGCTTGATGAGCTATATCAGTTACTACCTTTAGTGTACTTTCAAACAGTATACCGTGAATATAATCCCGTGGATAAAACGATATTCGGTAGTTATGCATCTTGAATGCCCTTGTGACGAACGATGTCAAAAACGTTCTGGAAATGTAGGAATATTGGGATGAGCTTTAGATGCTCTGTCAATAATACTCTTTACGTTGTCCGAATAGAGAGTCAACTGCGTTTCGCAAGAACGATATTTTCTGAATCCGTGGCAGTTTACGTCAACAGACTGTTTTCTTCGGTGTATCTCATACTGTTTGATCACAATACACGTTACCAAAATCCGACAGCAAATCGGTGTTAATAAGGTTTGGCGAATTATTTCTATTTCCTTTTTTTCTGTGTTTGTTCTCACCTCTGCGGCCGTTCACTCTTTAGACAAAAATTTAAGTGGAGCCAGCGGCAATAAATGATTATTGTATGTTGGATTATTTTTATATCATATTCTGAGAGGATCCTAATTGGTATAGAATATGAATTTGAAGATTTTCCTTTATCGATTTCAATTTTCTTCGATGTACGAGTGGTTATAATTAATGTGAAGCTATTGACAGTGCGTAAGTCGGTTCCGCATTAATTTATTAGAATATTTATCAAGTTTCGTTGTCGGACAATAATTACAGCCCACTCTGGACGTGTGTGCTTAGCTACACTTTAGTCACCAGGCATCTGGGAGATTTACGTAGTCCAATTGTCACGTTCTAAGACTGGGCACAGAGAGATGACGTGGTGCATTAGAGCGCCGTGCGATGAAACTTTGTGAATTAGTCTCTCGTCTCAGCAACAGACAACTGAGCGCATGCCTTGTAAGCACAGCTACGGTCGTTTTTGTGACGTTGATTCGATTGCACGCGTCCAAACTGAAGTATGTCGCAATTGAAACAACAAACAAACATCAAGTTTTGACAGACATTGGGAGTAACCGCTACCGAAAGGTTTTAGGAGGGGCAGGACATCAATAATGTAACAAACATTAAATTTTTCAAAACTTTTGTAGCTCACATCTTCCTGAACAGTTTGATGTATAAAACATATGTATTTGAGAGATCGTAAGGCACGTTATTTGGTATTAAGTGTGCCACACCCCTTTGCATAGCGTTCTTCTGTCTTACGTAAGCGAAGAATATCATCACAGGAATTCTTTATCAACTGTTGTCAAAGAAGCCATCAAACCAATGTACAGGCACTTTGCAAATGAAAACTTATTGAAGAAATGTCTTCATGGCGGTACCTAAAACCAAAATGAAAGTTTTAACCTAAGTGTATGGGAAAGATTACCAAAAACCATTTTTGTGGGACAAAATGCACCTATCACTGGCGTTTATTATGCAGTTTCATGTTTTAATGATGGTGAGCAAAGCAGGAAATATGTTTGAGAGAGAATGGAATTAAGCCCGGAATGAACTGCATCAAAGCTTTGTATGCGATGGACAGAGAGCGCGTAGTGAAAGCAGATAATCATTTTTGGCGGTGATAAAAGCAAGACGAGTGTATCATAGGAAAGTGAAAAGGAAAAAAAACTCATTTAGAAAATTGAAAAGAACCTGCTTATGGTGCTGGACAGTCCAGAATGCCAAATACAAGCAGAAACTTTAACGGCCATTTTCCGAAAAACGCAAATTTCTGTACTTAGGTACATCTAACATCCAGAATAAATATCCTATTACTTTCAAACTTGGTATGCTTATTAAACACAAACTCCTTAATGCAAAACTTTAGAATTTTCCAACTCTATCAAAAACTGTGGTAAAAATTTAGATAATTAACTATAAAATTTGAGTTTTTTCTAAACATGAAGTTTAAAATGTAACAGCTCATTCATTTTTTCATAAATGAAATAAATTCTATTGTTTCATACACCTGTAAGTATGGTTTGTTTACTGTGCAAAATTCATCAAAGAATCTCTCTTACTTATTAAGAAATGTGTACGTATAGCAACAAATGCAGCCGATAGTAAGTGAAAAACATGATGAAATTTCATATGTAAAAAATATTTTGTAATATTTTTGAACTTCCACTGCAATGAGTGTGAATCCTGAATCCTTCCTGTTCATGCTGACAAAGTTTTATGAATTTATTTGTAAAAGTATAGACAGTGGAAATTAAAAAGTCATGTGGTACCTCACCTGCTCCAAGTCGGCCCGTTGACGTCGTACCCCCCTTAATTCGCGCGGCAAGTTCACGGTGACGAAGCATTGAGTCGCAGTGCTGTGTTTAGGGATCAGCGACCTTTTTGGCAAGCGAGAGACTCTTTGGAGGAAGATGTGCGTACACGCCGACCAAAAACGGTTCGAACTGAACGCAAGAACGAGGAGGTTGCGATGTTGGTGCGTTTCAGCCGCTCCCAAAAGGTAGGCGATTTCGCAGCAGCAGTCAGCCGTGACAGGCTGAAGACCTGAGCGCGCCATGTGCTACCCAGTATGGTGTACGCCGCGGTGCGCGGCAACCTGTGTGACACGCAGGTTCTTGCGACTGCCTACTCTCTAGGCGCCGGTAGAAGTAGTATCCCAAAAAGAAAACAGTCTCTAATACAGAAGGCTATATTGCTAATGGCGCTTTTCCAGCGGTTGGCGCGTCTTCAAATTATCTACTAGTAACAAAAATGTTTTTGTTACATTAAAGTACGTGAACCAATCTGGTACCGACAATCATCGAGATTGAGCGAGCAGAGAAATTATTGTACTTTCCTTGAAACAGCGAAAAGCACATTAGCCAAATAAAAGAAGTCTCAATAACGTGAGGTTAAAAAGAAATACTTAATCGTCAAGTCTGGACCAGGTAGACGGCCTAGAACGGCAAGATGAGTAAAGTACACTCCTGGAAATTGAAATAAGAACACCGTGAATTCATTGTCCCAGGAAGGGGAAACTTTATTGACACATTCCTGGGGTCAGATACATCACATGATCACACTGACAGAACCACAGGCACATGACACAGGCAACAGAGCATGCACAATGTCGGCACTAGTACAGTGTATATCCACCTTTCGCAGCAATGCAGGCTGCTATTCTCCCATGGAGACGATCGTAGAGATGCTGGATGTAGTCCTGTGGAACGGCTTGCCATGCCATTTCCACCTGGCGCCTCAGTTGGACCAGCGTTCGTGCTGGACGTGCAGACCGCGTGAGACGACGCTTCATCCAGTCCCAAACATGCTCAATGGGGGACAGATCCGGAGATCTTGCTGGCCAGGGTAGTTGACTTACACCTTCTAGAGCACGTTGGGTGGCACGGGATACATGCGCGCGTGCATTGTCCTGTTGGAACAGCAAGTTCCCTTGCCGGTCTAGGAATGGTAGAACGATGGGTTCGATGACGGTTTGGATGTACCGTGCACTATTCAGTGTCCCCTCGACGATCACCAGTGGTGTACGGCCAGTGTAGGAGATCGCTCACCACACCATGATGCCGGGTGTTGGCCCTGTGTGCCTCAGTCGTATGCAGTCCTGATTGTGGCGCTCACCTGCACGGCGCCAAACACGCATACGACCATCATTGGCACCAAGGCAGAAGCGACTCTCATCGCTGAAGACGACACGTCTCCATTCGTCCCTCCATTCACGCCTGTCGCACAGGAGGCGGGCTGCACGATGTTGGGGCGTGAGCGGAAGACGGCCTAACGGTGTGCGGGACCGTAGCCCAGCTTCATGGAGACGGTTGCGAATGGTCCTCGCCGATACCCCAGGAGCAACAGTGTCCCTAATTTGCTGGGAAGTGGCGGTGCGGTCCCCTACGGCACTGCGTAGGATCCTACGGTCTTGGCGTGCACCCGTGCGTCGCTGCGGTCCGGTCCCAGGTCGACGGGCACGTGCACCTTCCGCCGACCACTGGCGACAACATCGATGTACTGTGGAGACCTCACGCCCCACGTGTTGAGCAATTCGGCGGTACGTCCACCCGGCCTTCCGCATGCCCACTATACGCCCTCGCTCAAAGTCCGTCAACTGCACATACGGTTCACGTCCACGCTGTCGCGGCATGATACCAGTGTTAAAGACTGCGATGGAGCTCCGTATGCCACGGCAAACTGGCTGACTCTGACGGCGGCGGTGCACAAATGCTGCGCAGCTAGCGCCATTCGACTGCCAACACCGCGGTTCCTGGTGTGTCCGCTGTGCCGTGCGTGTGATCATTGCTTGTACAGCCCTCTCGCAGTGTCCGGAGCAAGTATGGTGGGTCTGACACACCGGTGTCAATGTGTTCTTTTTTCCATTTCCAGGAGTGTATATTAAAACGTTAAAATTTAGTATCGAGCTCGGAATCAGTACAAAAACCGCGCAAGAGAAGGAATAATAATAAAACGAAAATAAATGCTCACCAAACTGAAGTGGAAAGCGGAGCGAAGATAGAAAGGCGATCACAAATATATAATACGACATGTGAATAAGAAGTAGAACAGGTCCACGTAAACACCAGAGTGAGTGGATCCTTAGGTAAGCTCAGAGGATCTTGTGAATTCTAAGAAAACGCCGAATGGCGGCGTCGTGAGCAGAGAAGAAGTGTATAGACACACGAACAGAAGAGGAAATGGTTAACAAGAAATACAAGTAATATAATAAAGAATAAACAGATTGAATTTTGCATAGCCAGTGGTAAAGATAAAGGTAAAACTAAAACTCTACATTACTTAAAAAGATGGAATACGCCAAAGAAGGGTAAATGAGTGTATAAAAAGAATGTTATGAAGTAAGCAAAGTTAAATGCTCCAACGCTGCAGCTAACGGTAGCATAAGAAAACTTTTGAATAACAAAGTAAAAATTTTAATGCCAAAAAGGAAGGACAGGGAGAAATAAAGGATAAGAGGGAGATATCAGGGTGGGGGGGGGGGGGGGGGAACTGAAGTCAGAAATGGAGGGAAATACGAAACTGGAAATCATCCGAGTCATGTCACTAGACTGCTATGTATCACACTAAGTGTTTGCTGGAGCCAATGTCACGAATGTCTTATTTTAAAGTTTTACATCGAAATGCTGCAGTATTGGGCTCTCGCCTTCAGTTACGCCTTCGTTCCGTATTTAAACTCTACCTACCACTGTTGAACACGTGAGAGTGAAGTTTCATTTTCTACATTTTTTCCCTGCCAAAGTTGACCATGAAGATGAAGGAGAGCGGTCCTACCAGGGCCTCAAGGAGACGGAAAAGAGATACCTGGGTAAATGAAATGGAGACGTTATGGCCGACTACTATTTTATGCTGATGAGGGATGCTGCTGATGAAGGAAGATAATCAACGAAGAGACGATTCGCGCCACGTTAGACAGAACTCAACGCAATGAATTCAGTGAAGGGACATTAAATTGTCATATATGTCATGTGTTTCTCCAGTAATTGTTAGCACTTTTAAGTGAACATGTACCATTGTCTATTTTAATGCAGTGTGTGGTGATCCTACAAAAGGTTACAAGATAAGTAATTTATTATTAATGCAATCAAAAATATTCTGCGTTAGAAAGAAAAATATGATTTCAGCTGAAACGTCAGATCTCATCTTTACAGAAATGTGACGTGATACAGAAAAATCAAAATAAGATTTGAAATCTGAATGGAGAATAATTTAAATACCACTATAGAGTCACAAAACATCGTTCCAAAAGTTATAAAATGTAGAATAGCGTAATGGATTTAATTTTTTGTTTCATTTGCATATCTCCTGGCAGGTTCAGTCATTTCAGTTCCCCGTATGTCGAGTGGTAAATTATGGTGAACAGCGATAAGAAACACTTGTAAAAATTGAAAAAGTACATAATTAAAGATTGCTTCTTTAGTGCATTGCTGCCTAAAACTGACACCTTTATGTTCCAGGTAGCGGTGGGGGTACTATACTGGTGTGACCTCTATGTGATGCCCAGGTCAGCTGCCCATGGAGCCTTACTGAGCAGTGATCTACTCCTTCAATAGTGTTAAAATTTTAATGTATACCTAACAAATGGCTACAAACAAAATTTGATATACTCAGTTTTGATCAAAGTTATTTGAAAAACACTTTCATAAAATGTAGTGAGCAGTTAAAATGTATTCTTTCTTCCCAATTCTGATTCTCTATACTTTTGGATTTGCATCAGTTCTCAGCAAATTGATTTGAAGTACGCGGCATACGGAAGATGGTTCAAATGGCTCTGAGCACTATGGGACTTAACTGCTGTGGTCATGAGTCCCCTAGAACTTAGAACTACTTAAACCTAACTAACCTAAGGACAGCACACACATCCATGCCCGAGGCAGCATTCGAACCTGCGACCGTAGCGGTCGCGCGGTTCCAAACTGTAGCGCCTAGAACCGCTCGGCCACTTCGGCCGGCATACGGATGACAGTAGCAGTGTCGTAAAAGTGGGTAAACAGTGATACTGTACAATGAAAGTGACTAATTTTCTTTGGAAATAGCACTGTTTTCAAATAATGACAGATAAATATTATATATTCATCATTTTGTTTTGTTGCTCTAGCATTAGTTATTGGACTTCGGGTCCGAGTATTATGCAAACAACTGTTTCTTTATATAAACCCAAACGTGTTTCACTACCTACTTACCACCTTCAGCGCCTCCTTTTATTCCGTTTTGTAACACGTAAAAATGTTTGAGGTAATAATTACTCTAATGTAATAAGGTTGGGTTCAATGTGTTAGTGGCAAAGTGCCAGTCTGCAAATTTAAAGGTGTCCGTTCGATCCCCGATCAGTCATAAGATTTTTAACAGTCACATCTTTAAACTCTGGCAATATTTGTTGATCTGAAAGAATCTGGGTTGCACAGTTGTTCAGAATCCACGTTAAACTGTAGGTCGTCATATAGCTGACTAGATAAGTTGTCTGTTCAAAGGCCGGTGGAAGACAATGGCATACCACCTCCAAGATGACGCTGCCTACGATAATACTGTGACCTACAAAACACTCACTGAATTCATAACTGATTTGCTTAAATGAAATTACGTGTAAAAACTGTTCGCGTCTGCTGTTTTTATTACCTTAAATTTTCAACGTTGTTCATTTCTGTAGGACCCTCTTTATATTACTGTGCCTTGTTAGCTTGTCATCTGAGTTTACATGATAATATTGTGAGTTTGGTTGGCGAACTGACAAATAACTTCACCCAAAAATTTCTTTCTTGTTGCACGAGATAACTTTTTACGAATATATTTTACTCTTTCTTATACACTGATGGTTTCTACACTGCAGGAAAAAGCTCGCAACACTAAAACGTAATTAACGTAGAGCAATGAAATTTCGGGATTACATTTGTGTAGGTAACGTTGCAAGATGACAGGTTAATGAAAGGGCGAGTTAAGCCTTTACAATTGTGATATGCTAATACACGAATATCCGGTGGCTGGCCGCTGTGGCCTAGTAGTTCTAGGCGCCTCAGTCCCGAACCGCCCAGCTGCTACGGTCGCAGGTTCGAATCCTGCCTCGGGCATTGATGTGTGTGATGTCCTTATGTTAATTAGGTTTAAGTAGTTCTAAGTCTAGCGGACTGATGACCTCAGATGTTAAGTCCTGTAGTGCTTAGAGCCATTGAACCATTTTTGAATAACCGGTCTAATCGCCAGAATATTGAATGCAGGCATACAACCGTGCACGCATTGTGCTGTACAGGTGTCGGATGTCATTTTGTGGGATGGTGTTCCACGACTGTTGCACTTGATCTGTCAGTACATGGACGGTTAATGCTGTTTGTGGATGACGCTGGAGTTTTCGTCCGATGATGTGACATACGTGAGCGATTGGAGACAAATCTGGTGATCGAGCAGGTCAAGGCAACATGTAGACTGCCTGTATAGGAAGCTGGGCTGCGACAACGGTATGTGGATGAGCGTTATCTTGTTGGAAATCATGTCGTGGAATTTTGTTCATGAATGGCACCACGACAGAGCAAAATCACCAGACTGACTTACAAATTTGCAGCCACGGCACGTGGGATACGATACTGCTACTGCTGTGATACGAAATAGCACGCCAGATCATAACTCCAGTGTGTCTAGCACGCAGACATGTTGGTTGGAGGCTCTCAACTGGTCTCCATCTAACCAACACACGGCCATCACTGGCAGCGAAGCAGAACCAGCTTCCATCAGAAAACGCAACAGACCTCCAACCTACCCTACAATAAGCTCCCACTTAAGATTACTGAAGGCGCAAGTGGCGGTGGTCGGTGGCGGTGTAATGCACGCTACAGGGCATCTGGCTCAGAGCTGTCCTTGAAGTAACCCATTTGTACCAGTTCGTTGTGTCACTGTGGCGCCAGCTGCTGCTCAGATTGCTGTTGCCGATGATCTACGATGCGCCAAACACGATTGTTTTCTCTCTCCCTAGTACCACGTGGCCATCCGGAGACTGGTGTTGTGACCATACATTTTCATGACTTCGGCGTCCAGCAGTCCTGAACAGTGGTGACATTCTGGCTAAGTCTTTTTTTTGCAGTATCGCAGGAGGAATGTCCATCTTCTCGTAGCCTTATTACACGACTTGGTTCGGATTCAGTAAAATGTTAATAATGGCGTCTTTCTCGCTCTGAAGACTTTCTTGAATACCATCAACTGACCACGTCCAATCTGAAAGGCAACCAACACTCACGACCGTTACAGCGTGTATTTAAAGGAAAACTGATTTGCACCCTCATAGTGTCACTACTAGCGCCAGTCTTATGCGACTGGCGCGATATATGGATATACATCCAACTTTTACGTGGCACAGATCCTTCTTCGTCCTGCAGTTCTTTTCCGGCTGAAGTCAGCATTCTCATCCGTCGTGAAGATGCTAAGACAAGCACAGTATATGTTTTTGCAGAACTCACATTGAATTTATACATTTTCTGTTCACAAAACACAGTGTTTATGTTCTTACTATGTCCAGTCCCTGTTGGTGTTCACTTGTTTTTCTATCATTGGCGGCGTCCAGTTTCTACGCCTTCCTTGTCCTATTCTCAAGGATTCTTTGACTCAGTCCACATTCCTGAAGGCTTCTCCTTCTAAATGGATACACAGAACACGATGAGTGAATGAACCTATAGGAGCTGGGTTGTTTATCTAATGTCATCTGCATAGTCCCCACGGGATACCTACGTAGGTGGCTGCGTAATATTCATAGCCTCTGATCTGTGTGGCTGTGTTTGAGGTATTTCAGTCAGGTTCGTGCGAGCCGTGTACCATCTTTCGTTGAGAGAATGCCGTTTAACATTTTTCGAGTTTTCTGACAGGTTCTCTCGCCAACTGAGCAAGTCAGGCTATTATTCCTGTATATCCGATGACCTCAAGTAGTCCAACATGGTAAGGTCCTTATTACATTCCACAGTGTTCAGGTATGGTTATCGAAACTGTTTTTCACACTGTCTCTTTTTAGTAGGCGCAAGCACATTGCCACAACGGACGTCGACTAGCCAAACTTTCACAGAGTGAACTATAATACACATACTCTATTATCGAATACAGAAGCAAAGGCGATGGCGACACCTTGTAAGACATTCTTTTACCTTAACCTAAATTTATTTTTCGTATGTGAGTCATGTTTTCAACGACCGCATTTTAGGATCTCTATAAGAAATATTTCAAATGCCCCAACGTTTTGCCATGCATTGAGATTCTAGAACAATTAAAGATTATACAAGGGTCACTCCAAAAGAAATGCACACTATTTTTTTTAAATACATATTTTATTCTACATGTTTGAAAGTTTTACAGTGTGTAGATACATCCTTTAGGAACAATATTTTAATTTCTCCACATAATTTCCATCCCTCTCAACTGCCTTACGCCATCTTGGAACCAGCGCCTGTATACCCGCACGGTAAGATTCTGGACCAACCTGTTGGAGCCACTCTTTGGCAGCGAGCAAAAGGGAGTCATCATCTTCAAACCTTGTTCCACGAAGAGAGTCTTTCAGTTTCCCAAAGAGATGATAGAACCAGGTCAGGACTGTAAGGCGGGTGTTTCAGTGTTGTCCATCCGATTTTTGTCATTGAATTGCTTCCATGGTTTTTTGACTGACATGTGGCCGTGCATTGTCGTGCAACAGCAAAACATGTGGTCGAACACGACTCAGTCGAGCTTGAAGTTTCTTCAGTGTCGTCACATATGCATCAGAATTTATGGTGGTTCCACCTCGCATGATGTCCACAAGCAAGAGTCCTTCGGAATCGAAAAACACCGTAGCCATAACTTTTCCAGCAGAAGGTGTCGTTTTGAATTTTTTTTCTTTGGGTGAATTTGCATGATGGCACTCCATTGATTGCCTCTTCGTCTCTGGTGAAAAGTGATGGAGCCATGTTTCATCACATGTCACAATTCTTCCAAGAAATTCATCTCCTCATCTCCACCATTCTCGTACTGTTCCAAAATTTCGCTGCATACCGTTTTTCTTGTTTCTTTGTGAGCCACCGTCAACATCCTGGGAACTCACTTGGCACAAACCTTTTTTAATGCCAACACTTTCAGTATTCTGCAAACACTTCCTTCCCCTATTCCGGCGTAGAGTGAAAATTCGTTCACTGTGATGCGTCTGCCAGCAGTCACCAATTCGTTAACTCTCTGCACATTGTCTGGAGTGTGTGCAGTACGAGGCCGGCCGCTGCGAGGACAATCCTCAATACTGCCGTGCCCGCTTTCATCACGTAACCTGCTCGCCCACCGACTAACTGTACTGCGACCGACAGCAGCATCTTCATACACCTTTTTCAACCTCTTGTGGATGTTTCCAACTGTCTCGTTTTCACAGCACAGGAATTCCATGACAGCACATGGCTTCTGACGAACGTCAAGTGTAGCAGCCATCTTGAAGACATGCTGTGACGGCGCCACTCACGGAAACAGGTTGAACTAAGTTTGAAAACAAGCGGGAAGGATGTTTCTACACACTGTAAAACTTTCACACATGCAGAATGAAAACTGTATTTTTACAAAAGTAGTGTGCATTTCTTTTGGAGTGACCCTCGTAATAGGGCAATAGGTGCAATTGGGGAACTACTATTTTGATTAATTTTAAAACTGTATAATGTCTGGACGCGGGGATACGTTCTGCAGTACACAGTTAACGCTGTGAATGCCCCGAGGTCACCGGCGGACACGGCAGAGATAGGCACCTAACGCCATGTGAGCGAGGCGGTCCACTCTCTCCACTTTGTTTAGCGGAGCTCCTTGTGAGCCCCAGATTCCTAAATAATCGAAATGGCATGCATAAACAGCTTCAAATGTCTAAACAATTTACAAATGAGTTACTGTGTTAAATATTTGACTTTAAGAATGTAAAACGAAAAAAGTTTAGGAAAGGTTTGAAGTTATTCTTGAAATTTACTGGAAGTCGCTTAGTGCTGTCATTATGAAACACTTGATGAATACAGTATCCATTTCAAGCAAAATCTAGATTTTTCGCGCATCTCAGAGTTTATAGTGCCATATCTCCTGAACTTTGTGCCGTACAATGATGTGATTTTGTGGGTACATCCTGGGGTATAAATCGCTACTGCCTGCAAAGTCTTTTGCGAACGGAATCGGTAGTAAAGAAGTGACGCGTTAAAACGTCGTGTCTGTTGGTGAAGTTTGACCAACAGCAAAAATGTACTATGCAACAAACATCCTTCCGTTCATCATTTTATGGACGGTATGGACGATAAAATGTTTCATTAAGAGTTGAAATTACGTCTAAGGTTTTTTGGAAGTCGCTAAGTGTAATCATTCTCAAATACTCGATAAATAACATGCCCAACTGCGCACCATCACCTACACTGCCTCAAGACAAACAGTTTCCAATTGTAGCACTTGTCTTATTACTTCAAAAATTCAACATAAGACTGTACGTCTTAATGAGTACATTGTGACAACATTTTAATTTAACTACGCGAAATACAGACAATAAAATTTTCGTTGACATTGGTAGCCTTTAGATAGACAACCTGCAGTTGGTAGCTGATTCTTGGTTCCACGATTTTCGCTTATACGAGGGGCAGTCAAATGAAAACGAGAAAGATGAAAAAATGTAGGTAAGCTGCTAATTATTTCAAAATTAACGACCATAACAGTTAATACATTGCCGACCGGAGTGGCAGAGTGGTTCTAGGCGCTACAGTCTGGAACCGCGAGACCGCTACGGACGCTGGTTCGAATCCTGCCTCGGGCATGGATGCGTGTGATGTCCTTAGGTTAGTTTGGTTAAAGTAGTTCTACGTTCTAGGGGACTGATGACCTCAGCTGTTAAGTCCCATAGTGCTCAGAGCCATTTGAAGCATTTTTTAGTTAATACATTACTGGCCATTAAAATTGCTACACCACGAAAATGACGTGATACAGACTTGAAATTTAAGCGACAGGAAGAAGATGCTGTGATTTACAAATGATTAGCTTTTCAGAGAATTCACGCAAGGCAGGCGCCGGTGGCGACACCCACAACGTGCTGACATGAGGAAAGTTTCCAAACGATTTCTCATACACAAACAGCAGATGACCGGCGTTGCCTGGTGAAATGTTGTTGTGATGCCTCGTGTAAGGAGGAGAAATACGTTTCCGACTTCGATAAAGGTCGGATTGTAGCCTGTATCGACTGCGGTTTATCGTATCGCGACATTGCTGCTCGCGCTGTTCGAGATCCAATGACTGTTAGCAGAATATGGAATCGGTGGGTTCTGGAGGGTAATACGGAACGCCGTGCTGCATCCCAACGGCCTCCTATCACTAGCAGCCGAGATGACAGGCATCTTATCCGCATGGCTGTAACCTGATCGTGGAGCCACGTCTCGATCCCTGAGTCAACAGATGCGGACGTTTGCAAGACAACAACCATCTGCACGAACAGTTCGACGACGTTTGCAGCAGCATGGACTATCAGCTCGGAGACCATGGCTGCGGTTACCCTTGACGCTGCATCACAATCAGGAGCGCCTGCGATGGTGTAACCAACGACGAACCTTGGTGGACGAATGACAAAACGTCACTTTTTTCCGATGAATCCAGGTTCTGTTTACAGCATCATGATGGTCGCATCCGTGTATGGCGACATCGCGGTGAACGCACATTGGAAGCGTGTATTCGTCATCGTCGTAGTGGCGTATCACCCGGCGTGATGGTATGGGGTGCCATTGGTTACACGTCTCGGTCACCTCTTGATCGCATTGACGGCACTTTGAACAGTGGATGTTACATTTCAGATGTGTTACGACCCGTGGCTCTACCCTTCTTTCTATCCCTGCGAAACTGAACATTTCAGCAGGATAATGCACGACCGCATGTTACAGGTCCTGTACAGGCCTTTCTCGTTAAAGAAAATGTGCGACTGCTGCCCTGGCCAGCACATTCTCCAGATCTCTCACCAATTGAAAACGTCTGGTCAATGGTGGCCGAGCAACTGGCTCGCCACAATACGCCAGTCACTACTCTTGATGAACTGTGGTATGGTGTTGAAGATGCATGGGCAGCTGTACCTGTACACGCCATCCAAGCTCTGTTTGACTCAATGCCCAGGCGTATCAAGGCCGTTATTACGGCAAGACGTGGTTGTTCTGGGTACTGATTTCTCAGGATCTGTGCACCCAAATTCCGTGAAAATGTAATCACATGTCAGTTCTAGTATAATATATTTGTCCAATACCCGTTTATCACCTGCATTTCTTGTTGGTGTAGCAATTTTAATGGCCAGTAGCGTACATTTTTGAGCCGTGCCCGTGGTCTAGGGGTAGCGTCTTTGATTCATAATCAAAACGTCTTCGGTCCCGGGTTTGATCCCCGCCACTGCGTAAATTTTGATAAATAATGAGCATTGGCGGCCGAAGACTTCCGGCATAAGAAGTCAGCCTCATTCTGCAAACGGCCTTGTCAAAGAGGGCGGAGGAGCGGATAGAGGTTCAGGGCACTCTCTTGTCCTAGGGGTGGGAAATTGCCACTAAAGGCGGAAGAATCAGATATGATCAACGACATGAGGATGCAGAAGGCAATGGAAACCACTGTATTAAAGACACGTAACGTGTATCCACAGGATATGTGGCCTGTAATTGAAGAAGTGTCATGATGATCTCTCCATCGGCAAAAGATTCCGGAATAGTCCCCCATTCGGATCTCCGGGCGGGGACTGCCAAGGGGGAGGTTACTATGAGAAAAAGATTGAATAATCAACGAAAGGATAACGTTCTACGAGTCGGGGCGTGGAATGTCAGAAGCTTGAACGTGGTAGGGAAACTAGAAAATCTGAAAAGGGAAATGCAAAGGCTCAATCTAGATATAGTAGGGGTCAGTGAAGTGAAGTGGAAGGAAGACAAGGGTTTCTGGTCAGATGAGTATCGGGTAATATCAACAGCTGCAGAAAATGGTATAACAGGTGTAGGATTCGTTATGAATAGGAAGGTAGGGCAGAGGGTGTGTTACTGTGAACAGTTCAGTGACTGGGTTGTTCTAATCAGAATCGACAGCAGACCAACACCGACAACGATAGTTCAGGTATACATGCCAACGTCGCAAGCTGAAGATGAACAGATAGAGAAAGTGTATGAGGATATTGAAAGGGTAATGCAGTATGCAAAGGAGGACGAAACTCTAATAGTCATGGGCGACTGGAATGCAGTTGTAGGGGAAGGAGTAGAAGAAAAGGTTACAGGAGAATATGGGCTTGGGACAAGGAATGAAAGAGGAGAAAGACTAATTGAGTTCTGTAACAAGTTTCAGCTAGTAATGGCAAATACCCTGTTCAGAATCACAAGAGGAGGAGGTATACTTGGAAAAGGCTGGGAGATACGGGAAGATTTCAATTGGATTATATCATGATCAGACAGAGATTCCGAAATCAGATACTGGATTGTAAGGCGTACCCAGGAGCAGGTATAGACTCAGATCACAATATAGTAGTGATGAAGAGTAGGCTGAAGTTCAAGACATTAGTGAGGAAGAATCAATACGGAAAGAAGTGGGTACGGAAGTACTAAGGAAAGAAGACGAATGGACATCTCTAAAAAGGGCCATCACAGAAGTTGGGAAGGAAAACATAGGTACAAAGAAGGTAGCTGCGAAGAAACCATGGGTAACAGAAGAAATGGCTCTGAGCACTATGGGACTTAACAGCTGTGGTCATCAGTCCCCTAGAACTTAGAACTACTTAAACCTAACTAACCTAAGGACATCACATACATACATGCCCGAGGCAGGATTCGAACCTGCGACTGTAGCAGTCGCGCGGTTCCGAACTGCGCGCCTAGAACCGCGAGACCACTGCGGCCGGCAACAGAAGAAATACTTTAGTTGATTGATGAAAGGAGGAAGTACAAACATGTTCCGGGAAAATTAGGAATACAGAAATACAAGTCGCTGAGGAATGAAATAAATAGGAAGTGCAGGGAAGCTAAGACGAAATGGCTGCAGGAAAAATGTGAAGGCATCTAAAAAGATATGATTGTCGGAAGGACAGACTCAGCATACAGGAAAGTCAAAACAACCTTTGGTGACATTAAAAGCAACGGTGATAACATTAAGAGTGCAACGGGAATTCCACTGTTAAATGCAGAGGAGAGAGCAGATAGGTGGAAAGAATACATTGGGAGCCTCTATGAGGGTGAAGATTTGTCTGATGTGATAGAAGAAGAAACAGGAGTCGATTTAGAAGAGATAGGGGATCCAGTATTAGAATCGGAATTTAAAAGAGCTTTGGAGGACTTACGGTCAAATAAGGCAGAAGGGATAGATAAAATTCCCTCAGAATTTCTAAAATCATTGGGGGAAGTGACAACAAAACGACTATTCACGTTGGTGTGTAGAATATATGAATCTGGCGATATGCCATCTGACTTTCGGAAAAGCATCATCCACACAATTCCGAAGACGGCAAGAGCTGACAAGTGCGTGAATTATCGCATAATCAGCTTAACAGCTCATGCATCGAAGCTGCTTACAAGAATAATATACAGAAGAATGGAAAAGAAAATTGAGAATGCGCTAGGTGACGATCAGTTTGGCTTTAGGAAAAGTAAAGGGACGAGAGAGGCAATTCTGACGTTACGGCTAATAATGGAAGCAAGGCTAAAGAAAAATCAAGACACCTTCATACAACTTGTCGACCTGGAAAAAGCGTTCGACAACATAAAATGGTGCAAGCTGTTCGAGATTCTGAAAAAAGTGGGGGTAAGCTATAGGGAGAGACGGGTCATATACAATATGTACAACAACCAAGAGGGAATAATAAGAGTGGACGATCAAGAACGAAGTGCTCGTATTATGTAGGGTGTAAGACAAGGCTGTAGCCTTTCGCCCCTACTCTTCAATCTGTACATCGAGGAAGCAATGATGGAAATAAAAGAAAGGTTCAGGAGTGGAATTAAAATACAAGGTGAAAGGATATCAATGATACGATTCGCTGATGACATTCTTATCCTGAGTGAAAGTGAAGAAGAATGAAATGATCTGCTGAACGGAATGAACAGTCTAATGAGTACACAGTATGGTTTGAGAGTAAATCGAAGAAAGGCGAAGGTAATGAGAAGTAGTAGAAATGAGAACAGCGAGAAACTTAACATCAGGATTGATGGTCACGAAGTCAATGAAATTAAGGAATTCTGCTACCTAGGCAGTAAAATAACCAATGACGGACGGAGCAAGGACATCAAAAGCAGACTCGCTATGGCAAAAAAGGCATTTCTGGCCAAGAGAAGTCTACTAACATCAAATACCGGCCTTAATTTGAGAAAGAAATTTCTGAGGATGTACGTCTAGAGTACAGCATTGTATGGTAGTGAAACATGGACTGTGGGAAAACCGGAACAGAAGAGAATCGAAGCATTTGAGATGTGGTGCTATAGACGATTGTTGAAAATTAGGTGGACTGATAAGGTAAGGAATGAGGAGGTTCTACGCAGAATCGGAGAGGAAAGGAATATGTGGAAAACACTGATAAGGAGAAGGGACAGGATGATAGGACATCTGCTAAGACATGAGGGAATGACTTCCATGGTACTAGAGGGAGCTGTAGAGGGCAAAAACTGTAGAGGAAGACAGAGATTGGAATACGTCAAGCAAATAATTGAGGACGTAGGTTGCAAGTGCTACTCTGAGATGAAGAGATAGCACGGGAAAGGAATTCGTGGCGGGCCGCATCAAACCAGTCAGTAGACTGATGACCAAAAAAAAAGTGTACATTTATCTCACTGTGAGACAAGACAGTCGCTCCACTCACGGAAAAACGTTTGCGGTGGCCTACGGAACTGCAATTGTACCCAGGCGTTCATCTCTTTGTCCGGAGCAAATCGACGCCGAAAATGTCTTTCTTCAAGGCTGCATGAACATGGAAATCGTATGGGGAGAGATCGGAAATGTATGGAGGCTGTGTAAGGGCTTCCCCTGCGGAACGTCCCCAGCTTAGCCGGAGGAATAGGCGGTGCTTACTCCAACGAAAGTTTTGATGACCTTTTCGTTGACTACTTACTGACTTCTTGGAACGCGGCATCACAATTAACACACAGCGGCACGTGGACGCTTTGCAGAAACTGAAACGCACCATCAAGTCTAAACTCCCATGAATGTGGACGGATGACATCATTCTGTTGCAGGGTAATGCCCGCCAACATATTGCCAAGGTTGAAGTTTCGCTGGGACGTCCTTACACATGCTCCCCATGAAAATCCATATTTTAGGCGCCCTGGAGAAAGACATTCGTGGTCGTTGGATTGCATCGAACGATGAGGTGCACAGCTGGATATAGTCTTGGTTCCGTAGGCAGCCGCAAATTTTTCCATGAAGGCACTGACCGACTTATCTCACATAGGGTAAATGCATTAACACTTATGGCAATTACTTTTGAAATAATAAACAGTTTACTTATTTTTTCCCATGCGTCTCGTTTTCATTGATTGCCACCCCATGCACATCTTCCGCTGTTGTGTAAAGTAGGTAAAAAGGAAGTTGAAAACGTTTAACAAGATGCTGCACCCGATTTACCGCACTCTGGTGACAACTCTGTTAAGTAACACAAATTAATGCACAGTACTGCATTATATGTTCACCTCCGTAGGTGAGTCGACAGCACGGCCGGATTCGATTCCCGTTTCCTTCGGGGTTTTTTCCTTGTTGCGGCGAGGGGGGAAGGGGGGGGGGGGGGAAGAGGGCCAGGAACAGGCCGCACTCAGCCTCGTGATGCCAATTGAGGAGCTACTTGACCGATAAGCAGCGGCTCCGGGTCACCAAATGTGACAACGGCTGGGTGGGCGGTGTGCTCACCACGTATCCCTCCATGGCACTTCCAATACGTCATTGGCAGAGGACGACAAGGCCTTCGGTTGGTACCGATGGAGCTGACAGCGCCTGTGGGCGCAATTTACGCTTTTAGTGCTCTCTCTCTCTCTCTCTCTCTCTCTCTATATATATATATATATATATATATATATATATATATATATATATATATATATATATATATATTATCAGGAGAAAGAAAACTGGCGTTCTACGGATCGGAGCGTGGAATGTCAGATCCCTTAATCGGGCAGGTAGGTTAGAAAATTTAAAAAGGGAAATGGATAGGTTAAAATTAGATATAGTGGGAATTAGTGAAGTTCGGTGGCAGGAGGAACAAGACTTTTGGTCAGGCGAATACAGGGTTATAAATACAAAGTCAAATAGGACTAATGCAGGAGTAGGTTTAATAATGAATAGGAAAATAGGAATGCGGGTAAGCTACTACAAACAGCATGGTGAAAGCATAATTGTGGCCAAGATAGACACGAAGCCCACGCCTACTACAGTAGTACTAGTTTATATGCCAACTAACTCTGCAGATGACGAAGAAATTGAAGAAATGTATGATGAAATAAAAGAAATTATTCAGATAGTGAAGGGAGACGAAAATTTAATAGTCATGGGTGACTGGAATTCTGTAGTAGGAAAAGGGAGAGAAGGAAACGTAGTAGGTGAATTTGGATTGGGGGTAAGAAACGAAAGAGGAAGCCGCCTGTTAGAATTTTGCACGGAGCACAAAATGGTTCAAATGGCTCTGAGCACTATGGGACTCAACTGCTGAGGTCATTAGTCCCCTAGAACTTAGAACTAGTTAAACCTAACTAACCTAAGGACATCACAAACATCCATGCCCGAGGCAGGATTCGAACCTGCGACCGTAGCGGTCTTGCGGTTCCAGACTGCAGCGCCTTTAACCGCACGGCCACTTCGGCCGGCCCACGGAGCACAACTTGATCATAGCTAACACTTGGTTCAAGAATCATAAAAGAAGGTTGTATACATGGAAGAAGCCTGGAGATACTAGAAGTTTCCAGATAGATTATATAATGGTAAGACAGAGATTTAGGAACCAGGTTTTAAATTGTAAGACATTTCCAGGGGGAGATGTGGACTCCGACCACAATCTACTGGCTATGAACTGTAGATTAAAACTGAAGAAGCTGCAAAAAGGTGGGAATTTAAGGAGATGGGATCTGGATAAACTGACTAAACCAGAGGTTGTACAGAGTTTCAGGGAGAGCGTAAGGGAACAAGTGGCAGGAATGGGGGAAATAAATACAGTAGAAGAAGAATGGGTAGCTTTGATGGATGAAGTAGTGAAGGCAGCAGAGGATCAAGTAGGTAAAAAGACGAGGGCTTATAAGAAATACTTGGGTAACTGAAGAAATATTGAATTTAATTGATGAAAGGAGAAAATATAAAAACGCAGTAAATGAAGCAGGCAAAAAGGAATACAAACGTCTCAAAAATCAGATAGACAGGAAGTGCAAAATGGCTAAGCAGGGATGGCTGGAGGATAAATGTAAGGATGTAGAGGCTTATCTCACTAGGGAAAATTAAAGAGACCTTTGGAGAAAAGTGAACCATTTGTATGAATATTAAGAGCTCAGATGGAAACCCAGTTCTAAGCAAAGAAGGGAAAGCAGAAAGGTGGAATGAGTATATAGAGGGTCTATACAAGGGCGATGTACTTGAGGACAATATTATGGAAATGGAAGAGTATGTAGATGAAGATGAAATGTGAGATATGATACTGCGTGAAGAGTTTGACAGAGCACTGAAAGACCTAACTCGCAACAAGGCCCCGGGAGTAGACAACATTCCATTAGAACTACTGACGATCTTGGGAGAGCCAGTCATGACAAAACTCTACCATCTGGTGAGCAAGATGTATGAGACAGGCGAAATACCCTCAGATTTCAAGAAGAATATAATAATTCCAATCCCAAAGAAAGCAGGTGTTGACAGATGTGAAAATTAGCGAACTATCAGTTTAATAAGTCACGGCTGCAAAATACTAACGCGAATTCTTTACATACGAATGGAAAAACTAGTAGAAGCCGACCTAGGAGAAGGTCAGTTTGGATTCCGTAGAAATATTGAAACACTTGAGGCAATACTTGTAACGCCGGAAATGCATGTCCTCCTATTTCCATCTATTGTACTATAATTTTTTTCCTTATTTTGTTACCTGAATATATGACATTTCTGTGCCTTTATATATTGTAATTGTTTTACTATTTGTATATATATATATATATATATATATATATATATATATATATATATATATATATATATATATATATATATATATATATGTGTCGATGTATAATTGGTTTGTTTTGTAAATATTATTTGTATTTTACGCTGGGTCTGGCCTAGGGAAAACTATGCTATCGAACGAATACATCGATAGGTCGTGTGGAGAACCAAAGTGTTTAGGATCTTTGGTAGTGTGAACTCCGCCGCGTGGAGCGCGGGCAGAGAGAGTCTGGCGGGAATAGGTCGGCGGAACAGGTGTGTTGTGTGACGCTCCCGCGAGTTGCCGCGCTTTCGGGGTTTGGCAGCATGTAATTGCGCTCGACTTGCTATGGTAGTTTCTGACACTGTGTGGCGGACGGGAAGTATTAGCTGGCGCACATCAAGAGCCCGTTTCGCCTGGTGACCGTGTCGAGAAGAAGGCGCGCCAACATCCAGCTTCTGCAACAGCGACGGCCGACAATAAGTGACTGTCGCCACCTCCTCGATCGACGGCTTCAAAACTTCAATCAACCAACAAGGAAGACTGGAAGCACAAAAAGTTTTAGAACTGTATGGCAGGCCTCAGCTTTTAAAATTGTTCCATTTGCCTCACAAAATTACAGCAACTTAGCATGAACCTTTGTTGCTCATTGTCCCAACTGCATTACCAAGCAGGGTCCCTTCCTTTTCCGAAATGAACCCGAGTGTCGTTGAAATTCAGACGCCAGCATTAAAGTAATTTCATTCCATTTCACTGCTTTAATTTCAAAGTTCAGTTAAGGTATTCATAGCTGGCTACAATATTTAGATTACACAAGCACAAATTAAGAGTGCGAGTTTTGTTAGCATATTTTAGCTTACCTGTGACTGCAGCTCAGCTTGGTACGTACTAAATGTTACTATTGTTAATTGTCCAGAATCATTTAATTCAAGTTCAAAGTTAAATCTCTTATTTCTAAATTGCGTAGACTCTAGTAGCTTTTGAAATGATTGTTGAGGTAGCCCAAGACTAACCTTATTTTAATGAATTTCGTAGTGCTTCAGAAACAAATCTCACTATTAAATTCAGTCACTAAATTAACTTTCAGTTTTCCGGTTTTATTAATTCTTTTGCTAAATTAAGTCAGAGTGTAGCGAAATTTATTACTTCTGACAAACTTTCAGTTTTCACAGAACACATGTCAACCTTCATTTGCCACACTTTTAGTGCTAATTATATGTGCAATAATCTTTCATTTTCAGTTACTATAGTAGTTGTCCATGGGACTGGCGACCGTAATTTTCCCCAAATCTCAAATATCTAATTAACGCCAATTAATTGTTAACGTAACGATGGCACATTTACTTCCTTTATTAACTTTATCCCTTTTCAAAATTAATTTCCACCAATTTCATTTGCATTTTTCCTTTCATTTATATGTAACCCTTTCCTCCCTCTTTACCGACAGATTAACTTCGGTGACGATTGCTTTTCCCAAATTTCCATTAGGTACACGCGGTTTAATTTTTCACTGTCATTAAGGCGGTAAGTGAGGGGGAGGTTACATACTGACCCTACGACTTATCTTAGAAGCTAGATTAAGGGAAGGCAAACCTACGTTTCTAGCATTTGTAGACTTAGAGAAAGCTTTTGACAATGTTGACTGGAATACTCTCTTTCAAATTCTGAAGGTGGCAGGGGTAAAATATAGGTAGCGAAAGGCTATTTACAATTTGTACAGAAACCAGATGGCAGTTATAAGAGTCGAGGGACTTCAATGGGAAGCAGTGGTTGGGAAGGGAGTGAGACAGCGTTGTAACCTCTCCCCGATGTTATTCAATCTCTATATTGAGCAAGCAGTGAAGGAAACAAAAGAAAAATTCGGAGTAGGTATTAAAATCCATGGAGAAGAAATAAAAACTTTGAGGTTCGCCGATGACATTGTAATTCTGTCAGAGACAGCAAAGGACTTGGAAGAGCAGTTGAATGGAATGGATAGTGTCTTTAAAGGAGGATATAAGATGAACATCAACAAAAGCAAAACGAGGATAATGGAATGTAGTCGAATTAAGTCGGGTGATGCTGAGGGTATTAGATTAGGAAATGAGACACTTAAAGTAGTCAAGGAGTTTTGCTATTTGGGGAGCAAAATAACTGATAATGGTCAAAGTAGAGAGGATATAAAATGTAGACTGGCAATGGGAAGGAAAGCGTTTCTGAAGAAGAGAAATTTTTTTAACATCGAGTATAGATTTAAGTGTCAGGAAGTCGTTTCTGAAAGTATTTGTATGGAGTGTAGCCATTTATTGAAGTGAAACGTGGACGATAAATAGTTTGGACAAGAAGAGAATAAAAGCTTTCGAAATGTGGTGCTACAGAAGAATGCTGAAGATTAGATGGGTAGATCACATAACTAATGAGAATGTTTTGAAGAGGATTGGGGAGAAGAGAAGTTTGTGGCACAACTTGACTAGAAGAAGGGATCGGTTGGTTGGACGTGTTCTGAGGCGTCAAGGGATCACCAATTTAGTATTAGAAGGCAGCGTGGAGGGTAAAAATCGTAGAGCGACACCAAGAGATGAATACAGGAAGCAGATTCAGAAGGATGTAGGTTGCAGTAGGTACTGGGAGATGAAGAAGCTTGCACAGTATAGAGTAGCATGGAGAGCTGCTTCAAACCAGTCTCAGGACTGAAGACCACAACAACAACTACTGGCCATTAAAATTGCTACACCAAGAAGAAATGCAGATTATTAACGGGTATTCATTGGACGAATATATTATACTAGAACTGACATGTGATTACATTTTCACGCAATTTGGATGCATAGGTCCTGAGAAATCAGTATCCAGATCAACCACGCCTTGCCGTAATAACGGCCTTGATACGGCTGGGCATTGAGTCAAACAGAGCTTGGATGGTGTGTACAGGTACAGCTGCCCATCAGCTTCAACACGATACCACAGTTCATCAAGAGTAGTGACTGGCGTATTGTGACGAGCCAGTTGATTGGCCACCATTGACCAGAAGTTTTCAGTTGGTGAGAGATCTGGAGACTGTGCTGGCCTGGGCAGCAGTCGAACATTTTCTGTATCCAGAAAGGCCCGTACAGGATCTGCAACATGGAGTCGTGCATTATCCTGCTGAAATGTAGGGTTTCGCAGGGATCGAATGAAGGGTAGAGCCACAGGTCGTAACACATCTGAAATGTAACGTCCACTGTTCAAAGTGCCGTCAATGCGAACAAGAGGTGACCAAGACCTGTAGCCAATGGCACCCCATACCATCACGCCGGCTGATACGTCAGTATGGCGATGACGAATACGCCCTTCCAATGTGCGTTCACAGCGAAGTCGCCAAACACGGATGCGACCATCATGATGCTGTAAACAGAACCTGGATTCATCCGAAGAAATGACGTTTTGCCGTTCGTGCACCCAGGTTCGTCGTTGAGTACACTATCGCAGGCGCTCCTGTCTGTGATGCAGCGTAAAGGGTAACCTCAGCCGTGGTCTCCGAGCTGATAGTCCATGCTGCTGCAAACGTCGTCGAACTGTTCATGCAGATGGTTGTTGTCTTGCAATCATCCCCATCTGTTGATTCAGTGACCGAGACGTGGCTGCAAGATCCGTTACAGCCATGCGGATAAGATGCCTGTCATCTCGACTGCTAGTGATACGAGGCCGTTGGGATCCAGTACGGCATTCCGTATTACCCTCCTGAACGCACCGATTCCATATTCTGCTAACAGTCATTGGATCTCGACCAACGCGAGCAGCAATGTTGCGATACGATATACCGCAATTGCGATAGGCTACAATCCGACCTTTATCAAAGGCGGAAACGTGATGTTACGCAATTTCCTCCTTACACGAGGCATCACAAGAACGTTTCACCAGGCAACGCCGGTTAACTGTTGTTTGTATATGAGAAATCGGTTGGAAACTTTCCTCATGTCAGCACGTTGTAGGTGTCGCCACCGGCGCCAACCTTGTATGAATGCTCTGAAAAGCTAATCGTCGCATATCACAGCATCGTCTTCCTGTCAGTTAAATTTCGCGTCTGTAGCACGTCATCTTAGTGGTGTAGCGATTTTAATGGCCAGTAGTATATATGTATATGGTTTTACAAAAAGGTGCGGCCAAACTTTCAGAAAACATTCTTCACACACAAATAAAGAAAAGATGTTATGTGGACATGTGTCCGGAAACGCTTAATTTCCATGTTAGAGCTCATTTTAGTTTCTTCCACCTACGCCCAATGAGCACGTTATCATGATTTCATACGGTATACTCTACCTGTGCTGCTAGAACATGTGCCTTTACAAGTACGACACAACATGTGGTTCATGCACGATGGTGCTGCTGCACATTTCAGTCGCAGTGTTCGGACGCTTCTCCACAAGAGATTCGGTGACCGATGGACTGGAAGAGGCGGACCAATTCCGTGGCCTCCACGCTCTCCTGACCTCAACCATCTTGAGTTTCATTTATGGGGGCATTTGAAAGCTCTTGTCTACGCAGCCCCGGTACCAAATGTAGAGACTCTTCGTGCTCGTTTTGTGGACGGCTGTGATTCAATACGCCATTCTCCAGGGCTGCATCAGCGCATCAGGGATTCCATGCGACGGAGGGTGGATGCATGTATCCTCGCTAACGGAGGACATTTTGAACATTTCCTGTAACAAAGTATTTGAAGTCACGCTGGTACGCTCTGTTGCTGTGTGTTTCCATTCCAGGATTAATGTGATTTGAAGAGAAGTAATAAAATGAGCTCTAACATGGAAAGTAAGTGTTTCCGGACACTTGTCCACATAACATATTTTCTTTCTTTGTGTGTGAGGAATGTTTCCTGAAAGTTTGGCCGTACCTTTTTGTAACACCCTATATATATATATATATATATATATATATATATATATATATATATATATATATATATATATATATCACACACCATTTTACATTCGAATTCGGAAATAAAAGTTCACATAAAACAATTATCTGTCAGTCACTCTTTTTATTTCATCCCACGACGCGTTTCTAGAATTTACACTCTCATCTGCAGGTGGATTAATGTTACATTTTTGCTAGCTTGATACAGCCAGTTATTTGTTGCGGTTTCATTTTTCTACAAAAACGTATAACAGGCACTTGTTAGCGCCATATGGCACTAAGACGTTTTTGGCAGTCTTCGGCCTTCTGACTGGACTGATGCGGCCTGCCAAGAATTCCTCTCCTGTGCCAATCTCTTCATCTCGCAGTAGCAGTTGCAACCTACCTCCTCAGTTATTTGCTGGATGTATTACGATCTCTGTCTTCCTCTATAGTTTTTGCCCTCTACAGCTCCCTCTAGTACCGTGGAAGTAATTCCCTGAAGTCTTAACAGATATTCTATCATCCTTGTCCCTTCTCCATGTCAGTCGTTGTCCACATATTTCTTTCCTCTCCGATTCTGCGCAGAACCTCCTGATTCCTCACCTTATCGGTCCATCTAATTTTCAGCATTCGTTTATAGCACCATATCTCAAATGCTTCGATTCTCTTCTTTTCCGGTTCTCCCACAGTCCATGTTCCACTACCATACAATGCTGTGTTTCAAACGTACATTCTAAAAAATTTCTTCCTCAAATTAAGGCCTATATTTGACAGTAGTGGACTTCTCTTGGCCAGGATGCCCATTTTGCCAGTGCTAGTCTGCTTTTGATGTCCTCCTTGCTCCCTCCATCACTGGTTATTTTGCTACCTAGGTAGCACAATTCCTTAACTTTATCTACTTCGTGACTATCAATCCTGATGTTAAGTTTTTCGCTGTTCTCATTTCTGCTAATTCTCATTAGTTTCGTCTTTCTTCGATCTGCTCTGAATCCATATTCTGTACTCATTAGACTGTTCATTCCATTCAGCAGATGCTGCATTTCTTCTTCACTTTCACTCATGATAACAATCGTATCACTGACATCCTTTCACCTGGAATTTTAATTCCCCTCCTGAATCTTTATTTTATTTCCACCATTGCTTCTTCAGTGTGCAGACTGGACAATGTGGGCGAAAATTTACATCCCTCTCTTACATCCTTTTTAATCAGTTAATAATTGGCAACCTATGCTGTACAATCGCAATAAAGTCATGAGATGTTCAACTGACTCTTTTATTAGAACATGTTACGCGTTTCGGGATTACACCCATCTACAGATATCACAAAGCTCAACTCCTTCCTAACCAGTCAGGCGTACAGCCTTGACAACTCAAAGAAAGTGTCGAATACCATAAGACTGCGGCACAAGCAGTCTTGAAGCAGAGCATTTCGTCTTGGTCACCCACTCTTATTATTCCCTCTTGGCTCCAGTACATATTGCATATTACCCGCCTCTTCTTATTGCTTGCCCATATTTTTCTCAGAACTTCGAACATCTTGTTCCAGTTTACATTGTCAAACGCTTTCTCCAGATCGGCAAATCCTATGAACGTGCCTTGATTTTTCTTTAGTCTTGCTTACATTATCAACCGCAACGTCAGAATATCCTCTCTGGTGTCTTTACCTTTCCTAAAACCGAAATGATTATCATCTAAGCCATCCTCAATTTTCTATTCCATTCTTCTGTATATTATTCTCGTAAGCAACTTCGATGCATGAACTCTTAAGCTGTTGGCTCGATAATTCTCGCACTTGTCGGCTGATGCAGTCTTCGGAATCGTGTGAATGATATTTTTCTGAAAGTCGGATGGTATGTCGACAGACTCACACATTCTACACACCAACGTGAACAGTCGTCATCTTGCCACTTCCCGGAATGATTTTAGGAATTCTGATGGAATGTTACTCATCCCTTCTGCCTTATTTGATCGTAAGTCCTCCAAAGCGCCTTTAAATTCTGATTACAATTCAGGATCCCCTATCCCTTCTATATCGACTCCTGTTTCTTCTTCTATCACATCAGACAAATCTTCGCCGTTGTACAGGCCTTCAGTGTACTCTTCCCACCTATCCGCTCTCTCCTCTGCGTTTAACAGTGGAATTCCCGTTGCACTCTTAATGTTACCACCCCTGCTTTTAATTTCGCCGAAGGTTGTTTTGACTTTCCTATATGCTGAATCAGTCCTTCCGACAATCATTTCTTCTTCAATTTCTCTACATTTTTCCTGCAGCCATTTCGTCTTAGCTTCTCTGCACTTCCAATTTATTTCATTCCTCAGGAACTTGTATTTCTGCAGTCCTGAATTTCCCTGAACATTGTTGTACTTTCTTCTTTCATCGATCAACTGAAGTATTTCTTCTGTTATCCACGGCTTCTTCGCAATTACCTTCTTTGTACCTATGTTTTTCTTTTCAACTTCTGTGATCGCTCTGTTTGGATATGTCCATTCCTCTTCAGCTTAAGGCCTACTGGGCTATTCATTATTGCTATAGCCACAGACCTAGAGAACTTCAAGCATACCTCGTCATTCCTTAATACTTCCGTATCCCACTTCTTTGCGTATTTATTCTTCCTGACTGATCTCTTAAACTTAACCCTATTCCTCATCATTACTACATTATGATCTAAGTATATATCTGTTACGCCTTCCAATCCAGTATCTGATTTCGGAATCTCTGCCTGACCATGATATAATCTAACTGATAACTCCCCTTATCACCAGCTCTTGCAATTCTTGATCGGAGTTTTCGGTATTACTAGCTGAAATTTATACAGAACTCAATTAGTCTTTCTCCTCTCTCATTCCCCTACAACTACATTCCAGTCGCCAATGACTGTTAGATTTTCATCTCCCTTCACATACTGTATTACTCTTTCAGTATCCTCATTTACTTTCTCTAGCTAGCTTATAAATTTTAAACGGTAATAGAGTTACTTCCAATCTGTTCCAGTGCACAGAATACAACATGGATGACATAAGGTTAGGATTCAGCGCGACAGTTCATTTAAGATGAGACATTTTAGAAAGCATTTCGCAATTATTCTGAAGTTCGTAAAAACTGCATTTATTTCATTTTGCTAAGGTGGCACATCAAATGATGGAAGGAATAACAGACTCAAATACTCTAGCTAGCACGTTCGTATATATTCTAACTGGTTTAATACACAAAAGACAAAGTAGTTCACGTAAAAACTAATCAAAATTAAAATAGGCAGCCTAATTCTTCTGTGAAGTACGTATTTATACTTGGCTTTTGTGACCTAATATCCCTCAAACGTTTGGGGAGCGGCACGTCTTTACACAGTTTAAGGGACGCCACGAGTAGTTCTAAGTGATTAATAGGATAAAAAAAATCAGCTACAGTTGACAATAATTTCTCATTTATTCCACGATCGGTTCCGAAGCCAGAAACTTCATCATTAGGGCCACAGTTTAATTATGGGAGCACAAGTATGTGGCAGTCGGGCTAGTTGTTCTTGGGAGTGACACTCACGTCAAAGAAATGCATGGGAGCGTAGGACCAGCAAACGCGGCGCCCGCCTAGACAGTTCGATACGTAAGTGAGGGACTGCCAGACGTAAGTTGACAACACGCAAAAGCGTGGCCGATGGTTATTGTCATCGTGAATTGAGATCTCTTTGAACTGTTTTTTACTAAAAACGACGTGATAACTAATGAGAAGCAACTGCCTCGAACGGGAAGGAAACAGTGGGATAACTTAACGAAAAGCATGGGGCGGTTGATTGGCTTAAAATCGCCAGTTTGTTAATGGAGGGAAGAATGAGAGGAGGCGGGGGGAGGGGGGGGGTGAAAATTGTAGAGTGAGACTTAGTGCCGGCCGGAGTGGCCGAGCGGTTCTAGGCGCTACAGTCTGGAACCGCGCGACCGCTACTGTCGCAGGTTGGAATCCTGCGTCGGGTATGGATGTGTGTGATGTCCTTAGGTTAGTTAGGTTTAAGTAGTTCTAAGTTCTAGGGGACTGATGACCTCAGCAGTTAAGTCCCATAGTGCTCAGAGCCATTTGAACCATTTTTTTAGTGAGACTTAGTGTTGTCTACGGGATGGAGGCTCAGTGGGATGTAGGCTAAAGAGGCGATGCAGAAATGAAAAGGCTCGCACAGGATAGATAGACTACAATGGAAATTTGCATCACGCAGATTTTGGGCTGAAAACCGCAACAACATTATGATCCTTCCCTTGTTAATACAATGTCACAAATGATAAGAAACGGACTAAGAAATCCAAATCACACACACACCTGACAGAACACAAGCATTTAAAAAACTGTTTAAAAAGTAATGTATGAACCTCAAGACCTGTGTAGTTTTGTGTGAAGTGTTTGTCTTTCAGGTGGAAGACAGTGTTAGTTTTCGGTTCTAATCTCGCTGGAGACAAAATTTTTACTTCTTCTGTGAAAGAGGCACTAGCAGAATGATTGGCAGTCAGTAATGAAGACAACTTATTCCTCATACGTTTTGTCACGACCTTGATTCTGTACCCTGTAGATCTAAAGGTGAGAAACTTACTGAACTGCACATTTATCAGTGCCCGCTTTTCCCGCTTCTGTCAGTCGTATTGACGTGATTGTAGCACGGAATGTTTTGTTAATTGCACTTTGTTTTTTATGACCTGTACTTCTCTATTTGCTTATTTCCGTGTTACTCCTGTAACGCTATTTCAGTATCACTGCAGACTGAACACTGACACTGACTGTATCGTAACCGAAAGTGAATAGCCTACTACGTTGCTAATTCTTGGAAATTTGGGGTACTTCGTTTTATTAAAAATGACTTTGATTGTAGCGTTGTCATGGTAAGCTGTAATTCATTTTTATTAGTACATTGTATACCAAACAGATTTTTTCTTTAGCTTATTGAACACAGCAGATAAACCTTATTACTATTAATCGCTTTCACAATCTAACATTTTACATCTTCCGGTACCCCAAGGTAACACATCAAATTTCATTTTCATTCTCAATTTTTGTCTATCTCTCCACAAATTTTCTACAATATTTCTTCATCTGATAGAGGTTCCTCGAATCATTGTGGTCGGCAGTCTACCTCTTTTCTTTCTTCCTGGTGGGTCCTATTCCATAATTGTCTGTGGTAATCTCTCCTTTGACATGCTTCCTGTACGCCCATACCCCAACAGTTGTTTATCTTCTATAAAATCTGCAACTGAATTTGTAACGTCCGTTTTCTTCCTGATGATTTAATTTCTGATTCTGTCTCGCCTAGGTATCCCTGCTGACCGCCTCCGAAAGTCCAACTCCGTTGCCATCAATCTTTTTACTATTTGCAATTTAACCGTCCGTTCTTCTGATCTGTATGTCATAATTTTTCTGATAATTGGGTTGAAAATTTGTCTTTTTGTTTCCTTTCCAATCTGTTGGTCCCATAAAATATAATTTACTGTTCCAATAGTAAATTTCCCAGCATTTCCTCGTTTTCCATCTTCTGTGATACTGGCTCCTAGATACTTGTACTCTTCAGTGTGCTTAATTCCCATCTGTTCTTCAAGTGTCATACAATGAAGAGCCAAAGAAACTGGTACACCTGTCTAATATCCTGTAGGGCCCCCGCAAACACGCCAAGTACCACAACACGACGTGGCATAGACTCTACTAATATCTGAAGTAGTTCTGGAGGGACTTCACACTATGAATCCTGCTGGGCTGTCCATAAATGCGTAAGAGTACGAGGGAGTGGAGATCTCTTCTGAACAGCACGTTGCGAGACATTCCAGGTTTGCTCAATAATGTTCATATCTGGGGAGTTTGGTGGTCATCGGAAGGGTTTAAAGTCACAAGAGTGTTCCTGGAGCCACTCTGTAGCAATTCTGGTCGTGTGGGGTGTCGCATTATCCTCCTGTAATTACCCAATTCCGTCAGAATGCACAGTGGACATGATGAATGGATTCAGGTGATCAGACAGGAGGCTTACGTGTGTCTCACCTGTCAGAGTCCTATCGAGATGTGTCAGGGGTCCCATATCACTCCAACTCCACATGCCCCACCCAATTACAGAGGCTCCCCGAGCTTGAATAGTTCCCTGCCGACATACATGGTCCATGGATGCATGAGGTTTTCTCCATATCCGTACACGTCCATCCGATCGATAAAATTTGAAACGAGACTCGTCCGACCAGGCCACATATTTCCAGTCATCAACAGTCCAATTTCGGCGTTGACAGGCCCAGGCGAGCCGTAAAGCTTTGTGTCGTGCAGTCATCATAGTACACGAGTGGGCCTTCGGCTCCGAAAACCCATATCGATGATGTTTTGTTGAATGGTTCGCACGCTGACACTTGTTGATGGCCCAACATTGAAATCTGCAGCAACTTGCGGAAGGCTTGCACTTGTTCACGCTGAACGATTCTCTTCAGTCGTCCTTGGTCCCGTTGTTGCAGGATCTTCTTCCGGCCGCAGTGATGTCGGAGATTTGATGTTTTTCCGGATTACTGATTTTCACGGTGCACTAGTGAAATGGTCGTATGGGAAAATCCCCACTTCATCGCTACCTAGGAGATGCTATGTCCCATCGCTCGTGCGCCGACTATGACACCACGTTCAAACTCAATTAAATATTGATAATCTGCCATTGTAGCAGCAGTAACCGATCTAACAACTGCACCAAACACTTGTCTTATATAGGCGTTGCCGACCGCAGCGCTGTATTCTGCCGGTTTATATATCTGTGTATTTGAATACGCATGCCTATACCAGTTTCTTTGGCGGTTCACTGTATTTTGTTTTATTCCTGTTGACCTGAAGTCCCCATTTTTTATACTACACTTCTCCCATATCATCTGAAGCAGCCTGATACTGCTCGGATAATTTTTTACTTCACGCCTGTAAACGATATGTTAGCGGTACTTCGTCCCCTTGCACACTATTCTGTGTTAACGTAGAGCTATGTAGTCCAGCATAATTTTTTATACTATACTTCTACCATATCATCTGAAGCAGCCTGATATTGCTCGGATAATTTTTTACTTCACGCCTGTAAACGATATGTTAGCGGTACTTCGTCCCCTTGCACATTATTCTGTGTTAACGTAGAGCTGTGTGGTCCAGCATAACAAGGATGTGAGTGGTAGCGCGGATTTCGTCATCTATCCACATTGCGCCTATTTACCATTCACTAATATTACACATCGAGCCTCTCTAATATTGCGGTCACATGTGGCTTGACTAATATTAGCGAAAGACCCGTATCTACCAATATTACACATCGAGCCTCTCTAATATTGCGGTCACATGTGGCTTGACTAATATTAGCGAAAGACCCGTATCTACCAACATCGTGTCATCTATCCACATTGCGCCTATTTACCATTCACTAACATTACACATCGAGCCTCTCTAATATTGCGGTCACATGTGGCTTGACTAATACTAGCGAAAGACCCGTATCTACCAATATTACACATCGAGCCTCTCTAATATTGCGGTCACATGTAGCTTGACTAATATTAGCGAAAGACCCGTATCTACCAACATCGTGTCAAGCGCGGCATTATATACTCCGCTGCTGTGGTACGGGCCTGCGAGTTCCAGACGCTCGTCGGTAGCAAAGAGATACGCTTACACTCGCGCCGCCTGTGGCGAAGGCTTACAGACGTTCGGTTCGCTTATCGATGTATGTTCGGCGGCGATGACACCATGACAACTTCTCTGCAGTTTAATTACGCCAAGAGCCGGATTCCATGCTTTGTAAAAATCAAAACTATCACCTCCATTTATTAAATAATTAGCTAATCTAATCTCTATGGATGTTAGAATCTTCACATCACCGTAGTTCGTGGAATGCTCTCTATCAGTACTATGTTCGGCCACAGCTGACTTGTCTGGCCGTGATAATCATGTGTATCCTCGATGTTCTACACATTCGTCAAGAACGGTGCGTGTTGTTTGTTCCATGTATGGCTGGTTCAAATGGCTCTGAGCACTATGGGACTCAACTGCTGTGGTCATAAGTCCCCTAGAACTTAGAACTACTTAAACCTAACTAACCTAAGGACAGCACACAACACCCAGCCATCACGAGGCAGAGAAAATCCCTGACCCCGCCGGGAATCGAACCCGGGAACCCGGGCGTGGGAAGCGAGAACGCTACCGCACGACCACGAGATGCGGGCTGTTCCATGTATGCCTGCTCACAATTTCCGCAAGGAACCTGATACACACCCGCATTACGAAGCAATAAATCGTCATTTACAGAGCCGAGTACAGCTGTAGTCTTTCTGGGAGGCCGGAAAATCACCTTCACACAGTGTTTCTCGAGAATATGGCCTATCTTCGAGGAAAGCGTGTTAGCGTTTTCCGGTTTACTGAAAAAGTTGCGTCATGTGTGATAAATGTCGATACTTCAGGAGGTTAAATTTATTCTGTAATAAATTTGGGTCAATATTTGAAAGCAGGTTCCTAAAAAAGAAATTCTTTTAAAAAACAAGAAAGTTATGGATAACTAAGGGAATTAAAATCTCATGTAAGAAACAGAGGGAAATTTATATAAATTACAGAGTATTTCTGTCATTTATACCGTATAATATTTAAGGGATGATACTAAAATGTCAAGAATTATGCATGCCCTAAGAGAAATTAATAGTGGAGATAACAAAATTACAAATATTTGGTATATTATCAAACAGGAGGCAGGGCAGCTTAGTTGCAAATATTTTTAACATCAAAATTGTAAATGTGATAGCAAATGTAAGATTTGTGGTTTTGTTTAAGGAGCAATAGAATATATTAAAAATGTCATTCCACAAATATTTAACCAACTACAAGTAGCACCAACGTACTTCGAAGAAATTAATAGAATTATAAAAATCCTGAAAAATGAAAGCTAATATGACACTAATGGAATTTCGAATACAATTCAAAAAAGTACTTCTGGCCTAATAAGTAATGTCCTTAGTGTTACGCATATTATGCATCATGGCACAGGGAATTTTGCAGACAGATTAAAATGTCAAACCTCTAAGAAAGGTGATAAGACTTTTACCGTGTAATTTCCTTACTGACAATACTGGGAAAAGTAGGAAACGATCTACTTATCACATCGCAGTTAGCTTCCAGAAGGGTTTCTCCTCTGAAAATGTTATTTATGCATTACAACCCTTAAATAATTAAATATCGCCAACTGGAACTTTGTGGAACTTTTCCACTGCATTCGACTCGGTGGTACGTGTTACATTCTTAGAGAAACTTAAGGTTTATGGAATGGAAGGCTTTACACACAACTGGTTTTAATCATAATAAACAAACTGAATACAAAGAGTTGTGTTGAATAATTCAAACAGTATTTGAAGGGTAGAAAACTTTAAAGACTGGAAAGAAATCACAAAGGGAATTAGTTTTAGAGGGTTCAATTGTGGATACACTCCTATTCCTTATATGTGTGAATGATCTTCTGCTTACCAATCAACAAGCAGAATTGATACTTTTGACAGAGAATACCAGTGTCATAATAACTCCAAGACATTTCAACATCATTTGTCAAAGAAATATTAAATGTCGTTTTTAAGACTATATATTTTTAATATTAAATGTTTTTTGAAAATGAGCTATCACAAAATTTTGTGAAGATGTACTATTTTCAGTTCTATACAATAAATGTAATTATACCAACAAGTTATGTAGCACGTGAGCAGGAGTCAGTAAACAAGGTTCAATGCTTTAAATTTTTGGGTGTACATATTGCTCAAAACCTGAAGTGGAAAAAGCATATTACTGAGCTACTCAGACAATTAAGTTCAACCACTTTTGCTCATCGTATCATTGCTAGTCTTCGAAGCAAACGAATCAGCCTCCTGATATATTTTGCACATTTTCACTCAATGAATTCTTAGAGAAAAGAGTGCTCAGAAAGGAGAGCAAAATGCAGCAACAAAAATTTTTGATCAGTTGCCCAAGAACATAAACTGCCTTTTAGGTACCAAAGCAAGTTTTAAATGTCATGTAAAATAATTTCTCCTGGGCTAGTCCTTCTATACTATGGATGAATTTCTATCTAAAACTGGCAGTCTGTAAAATAGTAGCTTTTAAGTGTAACTGATGAATAACACTAATAAGTAATATAACAGTCTGAACATTAATCATGTACACTTAAACGATCTGGTCTACTCCGGCCGCTAAGAGTCATTAGGGGTGGGAGGAACTGTGAAGGAGAGGCCAGATTTACGCAGGGGTTTACAGTGATACAGTTGTAGCATTAATAGGAGCCTATTCAAGCAGCCTTTTATAGCACACCGGCCATCCTCACGGCCACAGTGTGTGCTTGCAAACGCAGCCAGTCATAGAATTTGCTGATGCCCCAATCCGCTGGTGACGTCCGTGGTCTTGGATCCTGGGGTGTAGCTGCCACAATGCCGAGCAGCCCGTAGGCATGTGACGCTGCGCATGCCGCAAGTGGTGATGAATGGACGTGGTCCGCCCATGTCCTCCGGAGTTATACTGGCTACGCACCCCTGCATTTAATCGTGGTCGCCATGTCGTGCGCTTGGATTCAGTAGCTGACAACAGACACCTGTTGACCTGTAGCAATGCCTCAGTCAACTCCCCCTCCTCCTCTTCCCCCACCACCACACAGAGATCGACCAAGACGATGGCCAGCGACGTCTAGGCGGCCTAGGAAGCCACGTGGGTGCGTCCCCCCCCCCCACCCACCCACCCACATTGTAGACAGCTTGTAGTCCGTCGTCCGAAGTGCTTACACTAGCTCCCCACATCGATGCAGTTCCCCAAGTCCCGTGGCCACTGCACCACAGTCGACACGCCTCGCAGAACTCAATGAGTCAATCAGTGTGCAGGTGTCATCTGATCTTCGTCACCAATGGTGGTCGTGGCTTCCCTGAAACTCAAAAGCTCGTCATTCTCTCAAGTTCAAGATGTAGACCAGAATGGCGGCGCTACTTAATCCGTTTAGCCCAAACGCTTTATTATATATATACTTATTGCTAGCTTGTGACGTAGTCCTAATGGAATGGGGCGAGAAGGTTTGCTCCTGCTACCTCTCCTAACAGCTTCTGCTAGCTCACTCTGCACTGAGAATGGATTGCTAGACCCAGTGAGTTTCTTGGTAGCGCCGGCCGTTGTGACCGCTCGGTTCTAGGCGCTGCAGTCCGGAACGCGCTGCTGCTACGGTCGCAGGTTCAAATCCTGCCTCGGGCATGGATGTGTGTGATGTCCTTATGTTAGTTGGGTTTAAGTAGTTCTAAGTCTAGGGGACTGATGGCGTCAGATGTTAAGTCCCATAGTGCTTACAGACATTTGAACCACTTTTTTTCTTGGTAGCAACCAAGTGCCCAGGTTGCAAATTGTTATTTCACTCTTGGTCTCACTGTGTCAGTTTTTCCCTGCACCCCACCATAGATCCTTGCTGTAGGCCACTGTCTGCACAATGTGTTTCGTCGTAATATCAACAGCACTGTCCAGTGACTTACTTGATTAGCACATTGCCCGGGCTGGCTTCTACTGGCTGGGCGCGGTAGTAAAATTTACAATTTGTGCATTGAACTTTTCTGGGTGCAACAATATATATTTTGAAAAGTGACTCGTCCCACATCATTTCGATTACGTGACCACATCACCTCGTGAACACTTTCCACCAGGAGGCAGTACTTGGCCCAATGGAATGGCCTGTGATACCTACCAACGTGAGCCATGTTGAGCATGTTCGAGACAAGATGAACGTAGCAGCTCATATATATGAAAACTAATGCCCCAAAACTCCGGAACCATCAAAAGCTTCATAAATAAAATACCCCTTTGAGGCCTTTCATGCAGTACAGAACAAAAAGAATGGTTCAAATGGCTCTGAGAACTATGGGACTCAACTGCTGAGGTCATCAGTCCCCTAGAACGTAGAACTAGTTAAACCTAACTAACCTAAGGACATCACACACATCCATGCCCGAGGCAGGATTCGAACCTGAGACCGTAGCGGTCTCGCGGTTCCAGACTGTAGCGCCTAGAACCACTACAGAACAGCACTGACATACGCTCCCACTAGGCATATGCTAAACATACTCACACAACAGTATAACACACAAAATGACAGAACAGTGAAAAACACAAAACTAATAAACCACATAAAACACTTATATTCCAGACACAGCTATGTTGTACTCATTTGACATAGAGAACAACCGAGCGAGGTGGCGCAGTGGTTAGCACACTGGACTCGCATTCGGGAGGACGACGGTTCAATCCCGCGTCTGGCCATCCTGATTAAGGTCTTCCGTGATTTCCCTAAATTGCTCCAGGCAAATGCTGGGATGGTTCCTTTGAAAAGGCACGGCCGACTTCCTTCCATATCCTTCCCTAATCCGATGAGACCGATGACGTCGCTGTTTGGTCTCTTCCCCCAAACAACCCAACCCAACATAGAGAACATGTACCCCCCAATCCAAGTCAAAGAAACCATCAAAATAATAGAACAAGACCTACATACTTACAATCAGTTGTCACAAAAACACATAACAGAGATAAGCACACTCTTGCACCCCATCAGTGGCCAAAATTAGTCTGAATTCCACCTACAAAAATAAGGATTGCCAGTGGGATCCCTAATTTCAGGAACAAATCAGAAGACAAAATTTTCCAGAAAAAAAATTTTTTTTTTTTTTTTGGTCATCAGTCTACTGACTGGTTTGATGCGGCCCGCCACGAATTTCTTTCCTGTGCTAACCTCTTCATCTCAGAGTAGCACTTGCAACCTACGTCCTCAATTATTTGCTTGACGTATTCCAATCTCTGTCTTCCTCTATAGTTTTTGCCCTCTACAGCTCCCTCTAGTACCATGTCTTAGCAGATGTCCTATCATCCTGCCCCTTCTCCTTATCAGTGTTTTCCACATATTCCTTTCCTCTCCGATTCTGCGTAGAACCTCCTCATTCCTTACCTTATCAGTCCACCTAATTTTCAACATTCGTCTATAGCACCACATCTCAAATGCTTCGATTCTCTTCTGTTCCGGTTTTCCCACAGTCCATGTTTCACTACCATACAATGCTGTACTCTACACGTACATCCTCAGATATTTCTTCCTCAAATTAAGGCCGGTATTTGATATTAGTAGACTTCTCTTGGCCAGAAATGCCTTTTTTGCTATAGCGAGTCTGCTTTTGATGTCCTCCTTGCTCCGTCCGTCATTGGTTATTTTACTACCTAGGTAGCAGAATTCCTTAACTTCGTAACCATCAATCCTGATGTTAAGTTTCTCGCTGTTCTCATTTCTACTACTTCTCATTACCTTCGTCTTTCTCCGATTTACTCTCAAACCATACTGTGTACTCATTGGACTGTTCATTTCGTTCAGCAGATCATTTCATTCTCCTTCACTTTCACTCAGGATAGCAATGTCATCAGCGAATCGTATCATTGATATCCTTTCACCTTGTATTTCAGTTCCACTCCTGAACCTTTCTTTTATTTCCATCATTGCTTCCTCGATGTACAGATTGAAGAGTAGGGGTCGAAAGGCTACAGCCTTGTCTTACATCCTTCTTAATACGAGCACTTCGTTCTTGACCGCCCACTCTTATTATTCCCTCTTGGTTGTTGTACATATTGTATATGACCCGTCTCTCCCTATAGCTTACCCCTACATTTTTCAGAATCTCCAACAGCTTGCACCATTTTATATTGTCGAACGCTTTTTACAGGTCGACAAATCCTATGAAAGTGTCTTGATTTTTCTTTAGCCTTGCTTCCATTATTAGCCGTAACGTCAGAATTGCCTCTCTCGTCCCTTTACTTTTCCTAAAGCCAAACTGATCGTCACCTAGCGCATTCTCAATTTTCTTTTCTATTCTCCTGTATATTATTCTTGTAAGCAGCTTCGATGCATGAGCTGTTAAGTTGATTGTGCGATAATTCTCGCACTTGTCAGCTCTTGCCGTCTTCGGAATTGTGTGGATGACGCTTTTCCGAAAGTCAGATAGTATATCGCCAGACTCATATATTCTACACACAAACGTGAATAGTCGTTTTGTTGCCACTTCCCCCAACGATTTTAGAAATTCTGATGGAATGTTATCTATCCCTTCTGCCTTATTTGACCGTAAGTCCTCCACAGTTCTTTTAAATTTCGATTCTAATACTGGATCCCCTATCTCTTCTAAATCGACTCCTGTTTCTTCTTCTATCACATCAGACAAATCTTCACCCTCATAGAGGCTTTCAATGTATTCTTTCCACCTATCTGCTCTCTCCTCTGCATTTAACAGTGGAATTCCCGTTGCACTCTTAATGTTACCACCGTTGCTTTTAATGTCACCAAAGGTTGTTTTGACTTTCCTGTATGCTGAGTCTGTCCTTCCGACAATCCATTCTTTTTCGATGCCTTCACATTTTTCCTGCAGCCATTTCGTCTTAGCTTCCCTGCACTTCCTATTTATTTCATTCCTCAGCGACTTGTATTTCTGTATTCCTGATTTCCCCGGAACATGTTTGTACTGCCGCCTTTCATCAATCAACTGAAGTATTTATTCTGTTACCCATGTTTTCTTCGTAGCTACCTTCTTTGTACCTATGTTTTCCTTCCCAACTTTTGTGCTGGCCCTTTTTAGAGATGTCCATTCCTCTTCAACTGTACTGCCTACTGCGCTATTCCTTATTACTGTATCTATAGCGTTAGAGAACTTCAAACGTATCTCGTCATTCCTTAGTACTTCCGTATCCCACTTCTTTGCGTATTGATTCTTCCTGACTAATGTCTTGAACTTCAGCCTACTCTTCATCACTACTATATTGTGATCTGAGTCTATATCTGCCCCTGGGTACGCCTTACAATCCAGTATCTGATTTCGGAATCTCTGTCTGACCATGATGTAATCTAATTGAAATCTTCCCGTATCTCCCGGCCTTTTCCAAGTATACCTCCTACTCTTGTGATTCTTGAACAGGGTATTCGCTATTACTATCTGAAACTTGTTACAGAACTCAATTAGTCTTTCTCCTCCTTCATTCCTTTTCCCAAGCCCATATTCTCCTGTAACCTTTTCTTCTACTCCTTCCCCTACAACTGCATTCCAGTCGCCCATGACTATTAGATTTTCGTCCCCCTTTACATACTGCATTACCCTTTCAATATCCTCATACACTTTTTCTATCTGTTCATCTTCAGCTTGCGACGTCGGCATGTATACCTGAACTATCGTTGTCGGTGTTGGTCTGCTGTCGATTCTGATTAGAACAACCCGGTCACTGAACTGTTCACAGTAACACACCCTCTGCCCTACCTACCCATTCATAACGAATCCTACACCTGTTATACCAAATTCTGCTGCTGCTGATATTACCCAATACTGATGTGACCAGAAATCCTTGTCTTCCTTCCACTTCACTTCACTGACCCCTACTATATCTAGATTGAGCCTTTGCATTTCCCTTTTCAGATTTTCTAGTTTCCCTACCACGTTCAAGCTTCTGACATTCCACGCTCCGACTCGTAGAACGTTATGCTTTCGTTGATTATTCAATCTTTTTCTCATGGTAACCTCCCCCTTGGCAGTCCCCTCCCGGAGATCCGAATGGGGGACTATTCCGGAATCTTTTGCCAGTGGAGAGATCATCATGACACTTCTTCAAATACAGGCCACATGTCCTGTTGATACACGTTATGTGTATTTAATGCAGTGGTTTCCATTGCCTTCTGCATCCTCATGTCATTGATCCAGAAAATAGTACCAGAAAAATACTATAAGCTTGTTGGAGGTATATGGATGACATCCTCTGCTTGGTAGAAGAACCAGAAAATAAAATGTAGAACAAATACATGCAGAGATAAACGCATTACAAAAAAACATGAATTTTACCTTAGAGACTGAACAAACAGGCCACATAAATGTCCTGGATATATACATCACAAAGAAAAATAACCAACACTCATTCAGCATTTACAAGCGAAACAGCACAACAGAGAAATATTACATCAATCATCTAACCACCCCCGGGTCCAAAAAGAGTTTACCCTCAGATACCTGAACCACAGATTAAACACATTACCACTAGACAAACGAAACTATAATGAGGAATTGGACATAAATAGTTCAGATAGCAAAAGAATAATGGATACCAAGAATCCCTAGTTACAAAACTGAACAAAAACTCCAGAGAAATAGAAAAAAAAGACAACAGCCGGCCGTGTGGCCGAGCGGTTCTAGGCGCTACAGTCTGGAACCGCGCGACCGCTACGGTCGCAGGTTCGAATCCTGCCTCAGGCACGGGTGTGTGTGATGTCCTTAGGTGAGTTAGGTTTAAGTAGTTCTAAGTCTAGGGGACTGACAACCTCAGATGTTAAATCCCATAGTGCTTAGGGCCATTTGATCCATTTGAAAAAAAGACAACACAAATCCAGAGACCCACATCACCCACCATGAGCACACACACCAACATCACTACCTCCACACAATACAGAAACTCAACAGACAAGCTGCTACACACTCACAAAAGAAAAAAAAACCGACACACAGAAATGGGAACATTCTCAAGAAACAATGAATAAAAATAACATACCAGAGCAACAACTATATACAGAAATGTCTAAAACAGGAAGATTAAATGGACATCTACCAAAAATCTGGTATTTACCAACTCCATTGTAACAGTTGCGATGCTCTGAACCTACGAGAGACAGGCAGACTTTTTGGAATAAGATATAAGGAATACAAAAGAGCATGGAAATATGGCTCAAGCCATTCAACATTTGCAGAAAACCTCCGCCAAGAAAATCTCAGCCTTTCATAATAGGAAAGGACACGAAAATTGACAGATTCAGCAACAAGAAACATCTCCTACCGCTACAAGAAAACTTACAAATTCAATAAGCAATAATAGAGAAGAAATACATAATAAATGACCACACAAATATCAGTAATCAGACGCTATTTAAACAAATAAAATGTATTGTCGAGGAAGGATAAGCCCCATAGACCAACACAAAATAACGTCACAAACTAGGCAATATCCCCAGCCCAGATCATCCACTCATGTACCATAGTTAAGCAATAACTTACACATGCGGTATCCAGGAGAGGATATGTTAGATCCTTTCACACACACAGACACACACACACAAACACACACAACACACAAACACGCTCGCTGTTTCTCTCTCTTCCTAGTCTGAAAATACAGTATAAACACTCACAGAGCGACAGCAAACGCCTCCAGTACTACCAAAACAAAGAAAACAGGAACGCATCCCGCAATAGCTAAACGAAACACCCAAAATGGAAAGAGGGCAGCGTTACTTCCCAACACGGAAGTATAAATATGTTAAATGCATTAAATGAAACAATAAGTTTACTGTTACCAGTCACCGTTTTATTTGTTTCCACGACGCGTATCAAAGGTTTAAACCTCCATCATCGGGTGGATTTACATTAGTTAATATGACATTTGTATGTGTGTTGTGTTACGATTTTTTTTTATTGAGGAACTTGTGGCACTGTCTAGTGGAGAAACAAGACACTATTTAAGAACATGGTTTGGGTTTCTTCTGACAAAAATTAAACCGAAATCTAACAGTAAACATAAAATAAGTAAAATAGAGTACCTCCAGTGGTCACAGGTTCCTTTCGCTGTCGTAACACATCACATGTATACTGCCACATTTGTAAACAAATATGGCGTCTGGAACCTGCTGGGTGCAAGGTTCGTATAGCAGAAGAGAAGACATAATTGCGAAGTACAAACAATATTCATAGTAACAATATTATTACAGAATAATTAACTGAAGGATTTGGAGGTGTCTGTTTTGAGGTGTCGAATACATGTGTGTGTACTTCAGGTGGTGGCATATAAGTCCGATTTCGACACGTTAAAACAGCTTAAACTTCATACTCGTATATGCAATCAGGTGAATGTTAAAATGGCTTAAACTTCACATTTGTTAATGATAATCAGCTGAAATGTTACAGACTTTGAGTACAATAGTCATATTGGCAACAGCAGTAAAATTATACATAAATGACAATGTTTGATTGGGATTAATAGACAGATGTGGCAGGCTGGAGGCAGAGGGAGAGGAAGAGGGAGAGAAAGTGTGTGAGTGTGTGTGTGTGTGTGTGTGTGTGAGAGAGAGAGAGAGAGAGAGAGAGAGAGAGAGAGTGGAAAGAGTGATTGTATGAGAGCAAACTTTACATGGTGAGGGGTCTTACGATTACATGCTACATATATTAGCTGCGTATATGTGTGTGTGTGTGTGTGTGTGTTCATTTTTAATGATGTAGGCAGTTGCTGAAAACAGACATGATACTATTGTAAATATTGTCATTTTTGTCATTTAAGATGGATTGAGGTTGTTTTATTTGATGTTTGTATATTTGGAGTGTTTCAAGGATGTCTAGTTTTCTGCCTTTTGGTTGGATGTGTGGGATGCTGGTAACAGTAAACTTGTTGTTTCATTTAATGTCAATAACAGTCACAGTAAAGCCTAACCCAAAATGTTCGCATTTAAAGTTAAATGTTAAATGCAGTGAAAGTGCTGTGTGCAGATACTGAACACATACACGTGGAAGACGTAGAAGAATGGAATAAACAACAAAAAATAAACGCGATTAATGAAAAGAATAATAACAGTTGACAGTAATAAGTAAAGCATGCGAACTGTTAATGACCATATCAAACACAATATAAGAGAAAAAACCTTATTGTTTCAGCGACCACTGGAGATGTTTTAAAACAAAGTGAAAGGCGTCTCGTCTTAATGAGACGTTTATTAAAGTTGCTAATGACGGCAATTAATCTATACGACTTGGAAATGTATACATTTCAATATTTACAAAATAATATCATTTTGTACATATGACAGTAGAAACGCAAGGTTGCTTACAAGCTGTGAATGTCCCCATTAAATTACGTGTATGACAGTTATAAAATCTCTACAATGAGAAAACTGATGTGGATATGCTAGGAGCCTGTGGATATGTAATTGGACACTGCTGGAAGTGGCCCATTCGGGACTCAGTAAGCAAGAGCTCACTGCTACATAGACAAGGAACAAAAACTTTATTAATAACAAAATAAAACCACACTTCAGTGTTCTGTAGTAAACTGCTGTTTGAGTTAAATACACGAATACCAAGGCAAATTCTGTTTGTGAATATAACTGCCTCTAATCAAGCACTTCAGTACTGTAATAAAGAATGGTAGCCGTTCTATAGCAGACTACTTCACTGACGCGAAACGGGCGAAACTCTGTGTACGGAAATACCACAATTAAGGACGTTTCTCCACAAACGTAACACGGCAACAACGGCTGAGAATCAAAGTCCCTGTGATAGAGCTCTTTGACGCCAAGGCTCAGGGTACCGTAAAAGAAGACGGGTGGCGGCTCGAGGTAGACTCCACAGGCGGCTTCCTCCGCGCTACTGAGCAGTTATAGACTTCTTTTTTATTTATTTCTCTTTATTGGCACGACGTAGGTCTAAGCTTCGTCGTCGAAGCGGTGTGTAAAGTGCAGAGGTGCAGGGAATCACTTTATTAATACAGATTTGGGGCCAAATTATCAGGGCCCTTTTGTCGGCCCACAAGATGCGACCAATCTGTGGAATGGCGTCATGGTGCTAGTATACCAAGTAACGTGGCACTTTATACGTTTAACATGGGAAAAGAACACCTGCGGCCAAGAGTTTGTATGTTGTGTATATATTCTCGCAGGATATTAATCTTGTGGTGGATTCCGTTGTCCGTTTACGTACTGGTCCCATGATCGTGTCCAGTCGGAGTTCTGCATGTAGACGCTGCTTCTGTACCGACAGGCACCCAACATCCACCGGATGACTTTATTTAGGAGAACCAGCAGGTGGCTTACCTTGCCCCCCTTCTAACAGCCGTGTACCGCAAGTCGCTAGAGGAACGGAGGGTTCCAAATGATTGGAAAAGAGCACAGTTAGTCCCAGTCTTCAAGAAGGGTCGTCGACCAGATGCGCAAAACTATAGACCTATATCTCTGACGTCGATCTGTTGTAGAATTTTAGAACATGTTTTTTGCTCGAGTATCATGTCGTTTTTGGAAACCCAGAATCTACTATGTAGGAATCAACATGGATTCCGGAAACAGCGATCGTGTGAGACCCAACTCGCTTTATTTGTTCATGAGACCCAGAAAATATTAGATACAGGCTCCCAGGTAGATGCTATTTTTCTTGACTTCCGGAAGGCGTTCGATACAGTTCCGCACTGTCGCCTGATAAACAAATTAAGAGCCTACGGAATATCAGACCAGCTGTGTGGCTGGATTGAAGAGTTTTTAGCAAACAGAACACAGCATGTTGTTATCAATGGAGAGACGTCTACAGACGTTAAAGAACCTCTGGCGTGCCACAGGGGAATGTTATGGGACCATTGCTTTTCACAATATATATAAATGACCTAGTAGATAGTGTCGGAAGTTCCATGCGGCTTTTCGCGGATGATGCTGTAGTATACAGAGAAGTTGCAGCATTAGAAAATTGCAGCGAAATGCAGGAAGATCTGCAGCGGATAGGCACTTGGTGCAGGGAGTGGCAACTGTCCCTTAACATAGACAAATGTAATGTATTGCGAATACATAGAAAGAAGGATCCTTTATTGTATGATTATATGATAGCGGAACAAACACTGGTAGCAGTTACTTCCGTAAAATATCTGGGAGTATGCGTGCGGAACTATTTGAAGTGGAATGATCATATAAAATTAATTGTTGGTAAGGCGGGTACCAGGTTGAGATTCATTGGGAGAGTGCTTAGAAAATGTAGTCCATCAACAAAGGAGGTGGCTTACAAAACACTCGTTCGACCTATACTTGAGTATTGCTCATCAGTGTGGGATCCGTACCAGATCGGGTTGACAGAGGAGATAGAGAAGATCCAAAGAAGAGCGGCGCGTTTCGTCACAGGGTTATTTGGTAACCGTGATAGCGTTACGGAGATGTTTAATACACTCAAGTGGCAGACTCTGCAAGAGAGGCGCTCTGCATCGCGGTGTAGCTTGCTCGCCAGGTTTCGAGAGGATGCGTTTCTGGATGAGGTATCGAATATATTGCTTCCCCCTACTTATACCTCCCGAGGAGATCACGAATGTAAAATTAGAGAGATTAGAGCGCGCACGGAGGCTTTCAGACAGTCGTTCTTCCCGCGAACCATACGCGACTGGAATAGGAAAGGGAGGTAATGACAGTGGCACGTAAAGTGCCCTCCGCCACACATCGTTGGGTGGCTTGCGGAGTATAAATGTAGATGTAGATGTAGATGTAGATCTGTGCTGACTAGCCCCTAAACCGAGCTAACACATAAGATCGTGGAGAGCACCGTCGCTTTGTATAGCCGACGTTTCGCTGTGGTGCTCACTTCAGAACTCTTAAGGAATGGGACGGCCGGACACTGCCCGGACGGCGTCTTAATCACAGTGCTGAAGGAGGAACCTGTCGCGGATATTTCGCTGCCACGTCATGGGGCAAAAGTAAATACGTCCCCACAGACTGCGCCTCGTATTCACGATGTGACTGACCTCAGTCGAGCTCCATGGGTCGCAGCGGTGGCGTCCTGACTTACCCTCAACAACACGCCGTGATTGTTGTCGCCATTTGGCTCTCGAGTTGTTTTGGCTCTCTTTGCCGTGGCCCCTAAGCGCTACTGTGTCGTCTACTCACGGTGCTTTCCAGCTACGTCGGTGGACAACATGTACAGAGACAGCGTTATTCTCACGGAATGAAAACGTCGAGCTACCAGTTAGGGTAAAGAGCGCCCTGTCCAATGTGACCAGGAAGTTCGGCTGTTTAATGATTTCCAGCTGTAACAGGTATCCACGATGATATGTGTGCGGCAAACATGGGGCAGAGGATGCATGCTATCATGGTTGCAGTGCGAATTGATATCCACGGGGTTCTATGTTTTCTAGATGCGCATCAGTACTGACATCATAAAGATTTTTAATTAACGTGCACGTCAGTTGATAGGGACGTGCACAATATACAGGGTGGTCCATTATCGTGACCGGGCCAAATATCTCACGAAATAAGCGTCAAACGAAAAAACTACAAAGAACGAAACTTTTCTAGCTTGAAGGTGGAAACCAGATGGCGCTATGATTGGCCCGCTAGATAGCGCTGCCATAGGTCAAACGGATATCAACTGCGTTTTCTTAAATAGGAACCCCCATTTTCATTACATATTCGTTTGGTACGTAAAGAAATGTTTTAGTTGCACCACTTTTTTCTCTTTGTGATAGGTGGTGCTGTAATAGTCACAAACATATGGCTCACAATTTTAGACGAACAGTTGGTAACAGGTAGGTTTTTTTAAATTAAAATACGGAACGTAGGTACGTTTGAACATTTTATTTCCGTTTTTCCAATGTGATACATGAACCTTTGTCAACTTATCATTTCTCAGAACGCATGCTGTTACAGCGTGATTACCTGTAAATACCACATTAATACAATAAATGCTGAAAATGATGTCCGTCAACCTCAATGCATTTGGCAGTACGTGTAACGACATTCCTCTCAACAGCGAGTAGTTCGCCTTCCGTACTGTTCGCACATGTATTGACAATGCGCTGACGCATGTTGTCAGGCGTTGTCGGTGGATCACGATAGCAAATATCCTTCAACTTTCCCCACAGAAAGAAATCCGGGGACGTCAGAACCGGTGAACGTGCGAGTCATGGTATGGTGCTTCGACGACCAATCCACCTGTCATGAAATATGCTATTCAATACCGCTTCAACCGCACGCGAGCTATGTGCCGGACATCCATCATGTTGGAAGTACATCGCCATTCTGTCATGCAGTGAAGCATCTTGTAGTAACATCGGTAGAACATTACGTAGGAAATCAGCATACATTGCACCATTTAGATTGCCATAGATAAAATGGGGCCAATTATCCTTCCTCCCATAATGCCGCACCATACATTAACCTGCCAAGTTCGCTGATGTTCCACTTGTCGCAGCCATCGTGGATTTTCCGTTGCCCAATTGTGCATATTATGCCGGTTTACGTTACCGCTGTTGGTGAATGACGCTTCGTGGCTAAATAGAACGCGTGCAAAACATCTGTCATCGTCCCGTAATTTCTCTTGTGCCCAGTGTCAGAACTGTACACGACGTTCAAAGTCGTCGCCATGCAATTCCTGGTGCATAGAAATATGGTACGGGTGCAATCGATGTTGATGTAGCATTCTCAACACCGACGTTTTTGAGATTCCCGATTATCGTGCAATTTGACTGCTAATGATGTGCGGATTAGCCGCGACAGCAGCTAAAACACCTACTTGGGCATCATCATTTGTTGCAGGTCGTGGTTGACGTTTCACGTGTAGCTGAACACTTCCTGTTTCCTTAAATAACGTTAACTATTCGGCGAACGGTCCGGACACTTGGATGATGTCGTCCAGGATACCGAGCAGCATACATAGCACACAACCGTTGGGCATTTTGATCAAAATAGCCATACATCAACACGATATCGACCTTTTCCGCAATTGGTAAAAGGTCCATTTTAACACTGTAATGTATCGCGAAGAAAATACCGCCCGCACTGGCGGAATGTTACGTGATACCACGTATTTATACGTTTGTGACCATTACAGTGCCATCTATCACAAAGCGAAAAAGTGGTCCAAGGAGAACATTCATAATTCTTTACATACTATACGAATATGTAATAAAAAATGGGGGTTCCTATTTTAAAAAACGCTGTTGATAGCCGTTTGACCTATGGCAGCTCCATCTAGCGGGCCAACCATAGCGCCATCTGGTTTCCCCCTTCAAGCTAGACGAGTTTCGTTCTTTGTACTTTTTTCGTTTGATGCTTATTTCGTGAGATATTTGGCCCGGTCACTATCAATAGACCACCCTGTATAACTTATGTCTCTATTGTAATGTACAGAAAATGATATATTTTGTATGTGTAGACAGGCATATTATGCGGACACTAAATCGTGGCAGTTTTAGGTGGGCAGTATTTTTTACTACGGTTGCATAAGATACCGGCGTAGGTCGGACCTGAACTACCACTGTCAACCGTTGCAAACAATTGCACTGCAGCCACTACCAAATACTTCGTTACTTCAATTTATTTTGTGTTGTGGATTGCTTGTTCTTTTTCTTATCCTGAAATAAGTGAAGAGACTAATCCCGGTGTATAAAGGCATTCTAATGCGACACTCACCACAAGGAAAGGAATCAGCGATCCCTATGACCATTATATCAATTATGCTTTCATGGAAGCACGGAACGCGGGCTTGACCGTATGCCATGACATACTGTCTGCATAAAATTGTTTGTTGGTCATCTGTAGTGTCACCGACGATGAGCTGTTTTTAGATGCAGCTCGTAGTGTCACCTAACATACGCAAGTTCACGATTAGACGTGCTTGTGGCAGTCCAGCTGAACCGAAAAAGTGATGTACATGAAGTGCACTCCGAAGAAAGAGCACTGCTACTGCAAGCACAAAAGATACCATTTTATGATATAGTGAGAATGAAGGCTAATCATACATTACAGCTTTGAAAAGAAAAAAAGTAAAATAGATTAGGGAAACAATTGGCAAGCCTCTGAATGATGCTAGAAATCATGTACTGCAGTTGGGATGCTCATACGCCGATGACGTAAGGAGACCACTCAGTGAAATTGCACCAGACTATTACTCTCTCCGATTCCAATATTCTAAGCTAAACACTGAATTTAAAGTTCTCAATTATCAACTCATATGCTGTACGTGGTTTCAGCTTCACTCAAAGGCGTTTCAAATGTTTCCCTAATGTATTAATTTATTTTAGATAAACCATCTCACAAAATATATGACTGTTTCTTCCAAATTTGTATTTTGTTTCCAGGTTTAGTTCAGAGAGCATGAATATAATGCAATTATATATCGATCACTATTCTATTACTCTACTATTGTTAAGAGCATGTACATGGATCCCAGAATGAATGGTCAGTATTCAAGGATGTGACAGGAACGACATCGGGAGCAAAGAAATTTATGAAACTTGATTTCTAAAATCCATATGACATAAAAAGCACTGAGATTCCTGAAAAACTTCCGCATCATGAATGACGTTTAAATTCATTATTTCTTTGCTACTAACTCTATTTTCAACATATTCCGCTGACGTTATCCACATACGTATTATCGTATGCCGCTGAATGCATCCCTCCCTCCCCCCTCCCTCCCCCCCTCACACACGTTATTCTTTCGAGACAGTTGATGCAGAATCGCACATCCCCGGGAACACGGCAGTGAGAATACGCTCGCGGAACCTTGTCGCACTGGCTCTAGAAATACATTATGTGAACAAAAGTCTTTGGACACCCCCAAAAACATACGTCTTTCGTATTAAGTGCATTGTGCTGCCACCTACAGCAAGGTACTTCATATCAGCATCATATCTCGTGAACTATGTTTGGTACCATGATATATTTTTGTAGGTGCATTTAGCAGCATGTGCGGATACAGCTTGCGAAATTTATTAATAAAACAGTAAGGGAAATCAATCAGCATGAGTGCTTTCGTTGTAGCTTTGTTTTTTTTTCAGAGATGTGAACAGCGGTATGGCTTTTTTAAATGTCACCCTGTACTTTTTATATGGTAATTCATTTCCTCACCTAAACGCCAATTCAAAACTGTATCACAGTGTACCATTCACTGAAACACAACGTTATTAATTACATAACACAACATTGACGTTGACGCTCCCAGCGCATAGTGCAGGTACTCGGGTTAACAGAACACATCCACGTGCTGACGTTGGCAGAGGACAAATGTAAACATAAGTAGACTGCACACCCGTCATTCCGTCAACCATCATCAGTTGAAGAGTTGTGTGAGTAGAATGTTCACCAACGAAGAGAAGGTAGAAATGCTACTGATCTATGGGGAATGTAAGTTAGCAGAACAGTAGTTGCAATACTGTTTTCTTATGTACGGGTACATTTTTAAATACTGTTGTGTAGAGTAGGCTTACAGTAAAGGCTGTCCTTTCTACAAACTGCATCGACATAACGTTCCTTTTATTGTTGTTGTTGTTGTTGTTGTTGTTGTTGAAAGTAGGTGAAATGCTACGCAGGCAGCGAAACTGTGCAGAGAGCGATACCCTGACAAGAACCCACCTTGCCGAAGGATGTTTTCTCGTCTTGTTGCGACGCTTCTGGAAACGGGAACTTTCAACCCACGACAACGCAATCGTCGTAGCACTCGCACAGACGAAGCTGCCGAAGTTACTGTTCTCGCTTCCGTTGCTATGAATCCACACATGAGCACACTACAGCTTGAACATGAGATTGGCATTCCTAAAACCAGTGTATGTCGCATTCTTGCACGTCACCGGTTCCATCCTTATCATGAACACCTACATCAAGAACTGCGTGGGAATGATTTCCAGAATCGTGTACAGTTCTGTCAGTGGGCACAACAGCAAATCCTCGTCAACCAGATCTTCTTCTCCAATGTTCCATTTACCGATGAATGTTCCTTTTCAAACAAAGGACAAGGACGATGCATTACTGGTCCAGCCACAACCCACGATGGCTTAGACAGGTGGAACATCAAGGTCAGTGGAGAGTTTACGTCTGGTACGGGATGCTTGGTACTACAATTACTGGCCCTTATTTCATCAATAGTAGTCTAAGTGGCACAGCGTATGCCAACTTCCTCAAACGAATTCTTCCTACTCTTCTGGATGATGTGCCGCTAAGAACCAGAATGCTTATGTGGTATCAACACGATGGATGTCCAGCACATAATGCCTTGCGGGCACGTCGTGTTCTGAATCGAAGGTATCCTGCGAGATGGATTGGTCGAGGAAGAACAGTTACTTGGCCTGCCAGCTCTCCTGATTTAAATCCGCTGGACTTTTTTCTTTGGGGATGCATTAAAGACCTTAATGAGATTTTCACTCTGCAGCGGAGTGTGCGCTGATATGAAACTTCCTGGCAGATTAAAACTGTGTGCCCGACCGAGACTCGCACTCGGGACCTTGGCAGAGCACTTGCCCGCGAAAGGCAAAGGTCCCGAGTTCGAGTCTCGGTCGGGCACACAGTTTTAATCTGCCAGGAAGTTTCATATCAGCGCACACTCCGCTGCAGAGTGAAAATCTCATTCTGGAAACATCCCCCAGGCTGTGGCTAATCCATGTCTCCGCAGTATCCTTTCTTTCAGGAGTGCTAGTTCTGCACGGGTAGCAGAAGAGCTTCTGTAAAGTTTGGAAGGTAGGAGACGAGGTACTGGTAGAAGTAAAGCTGTGAGGACGGAGCGTGAGTCGTGCTTGGGTAGCTCAGTTGGTAGAGCACTTGCCCGCGAAAGGCAAAGGTCTCGAGTTCGAGTCTCCGTCGGGCACACAGTTTTAATCTGCCAGGAAGTTTCATTAAAGACCTTGTCTATCGCGATATTCCAACAACTCCAGAGGACATGCAGGAAAGTATCGTGCTTGCTTGCAATTCTCTTCAGCAGGCAACTCTGGAAGCAGTAAATAATTCTTTCATTCAACGAGTGCACCAGTGTATCGGTGTCCAGGGTCACCACTTTGAGCACCTTTGAATGTTCCACTCCTGGGCAATGGTACAGGAGAGTCAAAGTCCATGTTGTGTTATGTTTTTACTTGGTTTTCACTTGTTTTCTGACAACTCAAGCAAGTGGACGAGTTTGTGATCCTGGGCTTAAAGTCAGTGTTGTGTTATGTAATTAATAAGGGTTGTGTTTCAGTGAATGGTACACTGTGATACATTTTTGAATAGATCTTTAGGAGAGGAAATGAATTACCGAATAAAAATTACAGGGTGTCATTTAAAAAAAAGTCATACCACTGTTCATATCTTTGTAAAAAACAATGCTACAGCGAAGGAAATCATGCTGATTGATGTCGCCCTGACAGCTAAAGAACATTTGCTTGAAACATTTTCTAATTTCCATATGAAAAGGTACGGCCAAACTTTCAGGAAACATTCCTCACACACAAATAAAGAAAAGATGTTATGTGGACATGTGTGCGGAAACGCGTAATTTCCATGTTAGAGCTCATTTTAGTTTCGTCAGTATGTACTGTACTTCCTCGATTCACCGCCAGTTGGCCCAATTGAAGGAAGGTAATGTTGACTTCGGTGCTTGTGTTGACATGCGACTCATTGCTCTGTAGTACTAGCATCAAGCACATCAGTACGTAGCATCAACAGGTTAGTGTTCATCACGAACGTGGTTTTGCAGTCAGTTCAATGTTTACAAATGCGGAGTTGGCAGATGCCGTGGATTAGCACGGGGCAATAGCCGTGGCGCGGTACGTTTGTATCGAGACAGATTTCCAGAACGAAGGTGTCCCGAAAGGAAGACGTTCGAAGCAATTGGTCGGCGTCTTAGGGAGCACGGAACATTCCAGCCTATGACTCGCGACTGAGGAAGACCTAGAACGACGAGGACACCTGCAATGGACGAGGCAATTCTTCGTGCAGTTGACGATAACCCTAATGTCAGCGTCAGAGAAGTTGCTGCTGTACAAGGTAACGTTGACCACGTCACTGTATGGAGAGTGCTATAGGAGAACCAGTTGTTTCCATACCATGTACAGCGTGTGCAGGCACTATCAGGAGCTGATTGGCCTCCACGGGTACACTTCTGCGAATGGTTCATCCAACAATGTGTGAATCCTCATTTCAGTGCAAATGTTCTCTTTACGGATGAGGCTTCATTCCAACGTGATCAAATTGTAAATTTTCACAATCAACATGTGTGGGATGACGAGAATCCGCACGCAATTGTGCAATCACGTCATCAACACAGATTTTCTGTGAAAGTTTGGGCAGGCATTGTTGGTGATGTCTTCATTGGGCCCCATGTTCTTCCACCTACGCTCAATGGAGCACATTATCATGATTTCATACGGGATACTCTACCTGTGCTGCTAAAACATGTGCCTTTACAAGTACGACACAACATGTGGTTCATGCACGATGGAGCTCCTGCACATTTCAGTCGAAGTGTTCGTACGCTTCTCAACAACCGATTCGGTGACCGATGGATTGGTAGAGGCGGACCAATTCCTTGGCCTCCACGCTCTCCTGACCTCAACCCTCTTGACTTTCATTTATCGGGGCATTTGGAAGCTCTTGTCTATGCAAGCCCGGTACCAAATGTAGAGACTCTTCGTGCTCGTATTGTAGACGGCTGTGATACAATACGCCATTCTCCAGGGATACATCAGCGCAACAGGGATTCCATGCGGTGGTCTCGCGGTTCTAGGCGCGCAGTCCGGAACCGCGCGACTGCTACGGTCGCAGGTTCGAATCCTGCCTCGGGCATGGATGTGTGTGATGTCCTTAGGTTAGTTAGGTTAAAGTAGTTCTAAGTTCTAGGGAACTGATGACCACAGCTGTTAAGTCCCATAGTGCTCAGAGCCATTTGAACCATTTTTGATTCCATGCGACGGAGGGTGGACGCATGTATCCTCGCTAACGGAGGACATTTTGAACATTTCCTGTAACAAAGTGTTTGAAGTCACTCTGGTACGTTCTGTTGCTGTGTGTTTCCATTCCATGATTAATGTGATTTGAAGAGAAATAATAAAATGAGCTCTAACATGGAAAGTAAGCGTTTCCGGACACATGTCCACATAACATATTTTCTTTCTTTGTGTGTGAGGAATGTTTCCTGAAAGTTTGGCCATACCTTTTTGTAACACCCTATATATATATATATATATATATATATATGGCGTTCAAAATTAAAGCAACAAAGCGCTATTCCCCGTACTATATTTAATTCACGATAAAATCATACAAACTGTCAACAGATGTACGGACTATCGTGTTCTGCACGGAAGATGGCATTTTGGTCAACGGGAAACGGCGCCACCAGTGACGTCAGGGCACTTATAAAGCGGATTAGTGTTTGTTGAGTAGTCACTCACCCAAGCTCGCTGAGTACGCACTCATAGCCGGTGCAGTATGGCACGGACAAGACGCCCACAGGGTCTCTGTTGTGGAGGGCCACTAGAAGAATGGAAGGAGGAGAGTCACAAAGGATGGCTTAACGTGAATCTTTCTGTTGCTTCTCGAATGTGGCGACAGTTTATAGAGACCCAGACTGTATCCCGAAGACCAGCGCAGGGCCGACTACGTGAGAGGACCGTTATTCGGCTGTAAGGGCACGACCGTATCGCCTTAGTACTGCGCAGCATCTACTGGAGGCAAACGGTGTAGAGAAGTCTTCAACAGAGTGGTCTTTATTGTCGGAGACCCGTTGTATGAGTGCCTCTGACGCATCTTCATAGAAGGGAAGGTCTAGAGTTTAGCCGTCAACATGCCACCTGGAAAATCGAACGGTGGGCCAATGTTCTTTTCACAGATGAGTACCGATTTGGTCTGGAGAATGATTCTCGACGGTTTCGCATGTGGTGGGAATACTGAACACGATTTCCAGACCCGAATATTGCACAAAGAGACCGACATCGAGGTGGATCGCTAATGGTGGGGGCAGGGATTATGTTGACTACTAGGACACCTCTTCATCAAATTGTACAGGGTGTTTCAAAAATGACCGGTATATTTGAAACGGCAATAAAAACTAAACGAGCAGCGATAGAAATACACCGTTTGTTGCAATATGCTTGGGACAACAGTACATTTTCAGGCGGACAAACTTTCGAAATTACAGTAGTTACAATTTTCAACAACAGATGGCGCTGCAGGTGATGTGAAAGATATAGAAGACAACGCAGTCTGTGGGTGCGCCATTCTGTACGTCGTCTTTCTGCTGTAAGCGTGTGCTGTTCACAACGTGCAAGTGTGCTGTGGACAACATGGTTTATTCCTTAGAACAGAGGATTTTTCTGGTGTTGGAATTCCACCGCCTAGAACACAGTGTTGTTGCAACAAGACGAAGTTTACAACGGAGGTTTAATGTAACCAAAGGACCGAAAAGCGATACAATAAAGGATCTGTTTGCAAAATTTCAACGGACTGGGAACGTGACGGATGAACGTGCTGGAAAGGTAGAGCGAACGCGTACGGCAACCACAGAGGGCAACGCGCAGCTAGTGCAGCAGGTGATCCAGCAGCGGCCTCGGGTTTCCGTTCGCCGTGTTGCAGCTGCGGTCCAAATGACGTCAACGTCCACGTATCGTCTCATGCGCCAGAGTTTACACCTATATCCATACAAAATTCAAACGCGGCAACCCCTCAGCACCGCTACCATTGCTGCACGAGAGACATTCGCTAACGATATAGTGCACAGGATTGATGACGGCGATATGCATGTGGGCAGCATTTGGTTTACTGACGAAGCTTATTTTTACCTGGACGGCTTCGTCAATAAACAGAACTGGCGCATATGGGGAACCGAAAAGCCCCATGTTGCAGTCCCATCGTCCCTGCATCCTCAAAAAGTACTGGTCTGGGCCGCCATGTCTTCCAAAGGAATCATTGGCCCATTTTTCAGATCCGAAACGATTACTGCATCACGCTATCTGGACATTCTTCGTGAATTTGTGGCGGTACAAACTGCTTTAGACGACACTGCGAACACCTCGTGGTTTATGCAAGATGGTGCCCGGCCACATCGCACGGCCGACGTCTTTAATTTCCTGAATGAATATTTCGATGATCGTGTGATTGCTTTGGGCTATCCGAAACATACAGGAGGCGGCGTGGATTGGCCTCCCTATTCGCCAGACATGAACCCCTGTGACTTCTTTCTGTGGGGACACTTGAAAGACCAGGTGTACCGCCAGAATCCAGAAACAACTGAACAGCTGAAGCAGTACATCTCATCTGCATGTGAAGCCATTCCGCCAGACACGTTGTCAAAGGTTTCGGGTAATTTCATTCAGAGACTACGCCATATTATTGCTACACATGGTGGATATGTGGAAAATATCGTACTATAGAGTTTCCCAGACCGCAGCGCCATCTGTTGTTGACAATTGTAACTACTGTAATTTCGAAAGTTTGTCTGCCTGAAAATGTACTGTTGTTCCAAGCATATTGCAACAAACGGCGTATTTCTATCGCTGCTCGTTTAGTTTGTATTGCCGTTTCAAATATACCGGTCATTTTTGAAACACCCTGTACGTGTGAATCTGAAAGGTTTAACTGCTGTCAGGTACCGTGACGAGGTCTTCGGTCCTCATTTACGATTGTTGCGAGGTGCTGTGCACCCAGACTTCGTATTGATGGGCGATAATGCTCAACCTCATAGAGTACGATGGTTGATGTTTATTTGGAAACGGAAGATACTGTACACATGGCGTGGCCTGCTCGCTCTCCCACTTTGAATCCCATAGAGAATGCACTAGGGACACGGGTTACATCACGTCAACATCCACCAACCACACTTCAAGATTTGCAAGCAGCTCAGCAGGAACAATGGTCGTTATTGCCTCAACACAAGATTGACGACGTTATTCACATCATACTCCAACGCTGTCAGGCCTGTATTGCTGCCAGAGGTGGTCAGACCACATAGTGAGCACATTTACCGATTGTCGGATTGTGTGTGCAAATCTGTTAAGTTGGAAACAAACGAAGAACATTTTCGTCTACTGTTCTGCATGTTGCAATTGTTTACCTTCTATGCTCTTTATATTGTTTCTACTTTGGTGACACCTATTTTTTGTGGAAAAATAAAAGCATCTTGTAAAATTTACTTTTATGCTTTAACTTTGGACACCTAGGTAAATATAACTGTACAACACAATTTCAAGAGATATGACGTCATAAAGAATGAGATACGTGAAAAAATTCCGTATCTTGTATTAAGTTTTAATACATTATGCATATTTCTTTGCCGGCCGGAGTGGCCGACCGGTTCTAGGCGCTTCAGTCTGGATATATGTGATGTCCTTAGGATAGTTAGGTTTACGTAGTTCTAAGTTCTAGGGGACTGATGACCTCACAAGTTAAGTCCCATAGTGCTCAGAGCCATTTGAACCATATTTCTTTGCACGGCTGTTTTATAATTTCAAAGGTGTTTGCACGAATACATGGAAATGAATTTTTGTCGATACTTCACTACCAACTCAGTTCACTTTTCGTTTCAGTTTCTAACAGAAAGCTGGTAAAATGAGTACTAGAACAGTGCCGGGTTTGTCTGTTAATTTTTGACTAGAAACCAGATGACAGTTCTTGCCCATCTGCTGCACAGGCTGAACAGATCGGCGTGACTTCTTCCTCTTCCCGCACATGAAAATTAAGTTCTGTACAGTGGGGGAGATCGAAGCGTAACTGGAGAGGGGACGAAACAGACTAACAAAGGAAGACTTGCAGCATAAATTTAAAAATGAAGGTAACATTCGGATCCGTGTTTCCGCTCCCAAAGAGGCCTCTTTGGTGGCGATGGAGCAGAACAAGAGCTGCGCGAGACGCAATAAGTTTAATGAATATTTTTAGGGAAATTGTGGATGCCATTCGTATTTTAGTGTCCGCCTCCGTAGTTGAATGCTCAGTGTGTCTAGCTGCTATGCGGAGGGCCCGGTTTAGATTTCTGATATTTCCATGCTCCCAACCAGGTGATACCAGATTAGGAACTGGCTTGGTCAGAAGTGGCGGCTGCAAGGTCAAGAAAGTCGGCAACAGCCGAGAGAGCGCGATGCTGAACCGACACCCCTCCACTCCGCATCCAGATCACGCTAGGGTCAGTGGATGACACGGCGGCCGGTCGGTGCCAACTGGCCCATCGGGGCTAGAACACGGAGCTATGTTTTAATTCGCATTGAATTCAAGTCAAGGTTAAACTCTCCCATAGTGTCTGTTTTGCGATCTAGAGGTTGATGTGGAAAAATTTTTAATTTATGCATATTATCAAAAACCAAGGCAGGGTGCTCTAGGACTTTATAGGCTTGAGAGTCCGCGAGCAAGAGAGAGCAACGCAAACTGAGAACAGTGTGACAGCGAGTACGATCTTTCTAACGAAACAGGTGGGCGGACTGTGTACTCGGACGCAACGTGCACTTCTCTCGTTGGAGTCCACCCCACACGTAAAGTGACACGTATGGTGCAATGCATTCGTTTTTGGACCCATATAAGCGGTGAAAGTATCAGTTACATTGCTCTGTTTCAGACTGTTCTCTCTGTAATATACGTACGAGTCAAGTCAGGCAAAGAAATATGTATGTTATTTGTTATTTGATGTGATGATGCCGATTCCGTGTAATTTGCGACTGTTCAGTATTTAACTGCCACCTTCACTGGAAGCAAGGCTGGATAAAAGTATGTTAGAGTACCCGCTGATTCAATCAAAGTTATTCTCGTTCTTGATGTGAAAGACGGGTATCGCACGCTACTCGGCAAGAAACAAGCAACGCCGCAGTTTCAGCAAAGAGTGCTGACAGTTACGTGAAAGGATGATATAGACTGACCTCTTCTTCCACTCATCGATCGGTTCAGAATGTGCAGTGTTAGTATCATAGAGGGTTCGTGTATTAAGGAATGATAATAGCAGTGCTAGGCACTAGTAACTTAAAATATCGCATCAATAAAAAGGGAAAAAAGAGTAGCGGTAATGTTCCAGTAAGATACAGCGGATCATATATTTGCAGTACTGCGGATCAACTTCTAGAACGTCAGTGTCACTAGCTAACTTTTTCTGCTGACATTTACCAGCAAATTATTTTTTGTTATTTCATGCGTCTGTCAGTGCAATATAAAATGCCTGATAAGAAACATGAAGCACCCAGAAGGGGAACAGGAAAAGAAATAAAACGTATGCAATGTTATTTCAGTGATGACAAATTTAAGTCAAATTTACAAAGGACTTGGAAGTATTCAGTACATGGAGTAAGGAAATAGCGTAGGACGCTCCAAATTTTTGTGTTTTCGTATCCATGAAATCTTGAACTAGAAGATACGTATTACTGAGTTTCTCAAGCAGTTAACTTCCGCTACTTTTGCGCTTCGTATAATGGCAACAAACGAATGAATCTCATGATCTATTTTGCATATTTCCACTAAATAATGTTTTACGGAACAGTTTTCTGCGGCAGCTTATTAACATCGAAAATGTAGATAAAATACCTTCTGCACCATCCAAAATTTTCCGCCGTTTAATACCTGTTGATAACTTGTACCGTACTTCTGATTCTGGATCTGTAAACTTTTTGCAGGAAATATAGTTAATATCTAATGGTGCCCTCTACAGTTCCCTCTGGTACCATGGAAGTCATTCCCTCATGTCTTAACAGATGTCCTATCTTCCTGTCCCTTCTCCTTAGCAGTGTTTTCCACATATTCCTTTCCTCTCCGATTCTGTGCAGAACCTCCCCATTCCTTATCAGTCCACCTAATTTTCAACATTCGTCTGTAGCACCACATATCAGAGGCTTCTATTCTCTTCTGTTCCGGTTATCCCACAGTCCATGTTTCACTACCATACAATGCTGTACTCCAGACGTACATTCTCAGAAATTTCTTCCTCAAATTAAGACTGATATTTGATATTAGTAGACTTGTCTTGGCCAGGAATGCCCTTTTTGCCATTGCTAGTCTGGTTTTGATGTCCTCCTTGCTCCGTCCGTCATTGGTTATTTTTCTGCCTAGGAAGCAGAATTCCTTGACTTCATCTACTTCGTGAACATCAATCCTGATGTTAAGTTTCTTGCTGTTTTAATTTCTACTACTTCTCATTACCTTCGTCTTTCTTCTATTTATTCTCAGTCCATACTATGTACTCGTTAGACTGATCATTCCGTTCAACAGATCATGTAATTCTTCTTCACTTTCACTTAGGATAGCAATGTCATCAGCTAATCGTATCATTGATATCCTTTCACCTTGAATTTTAATTCCACTCCTGAACCTTTCTTTTATTTCCATCATTGCTATCTCGATGTACAGATTGAACAGTAGGGGCGAAAGACTACATCCTTGTCTTACACCATTTTTAATACGAGCACGTTGTTCTTGGTCGTCCACTCTTATTATTCCCTCTTGGCTGTTGTACATATTGTATATGACTCGTCTCTCCCTACAGCTTACCCCTAACTTTCTCAGAATTTCGAACATCTTGCACCATTTTACATTGTCGAACGCTTTTTTCAAGTCGACAAATCCTATGAAAGTGTTTTGATTTTTCTTTAGTCTTGGTCAATTATTAACAGCAACGTCAGAATTGCCTCTCTCTTGCCTTTACATTTCCTAAAGCCAAACTGATCGTCATCTAGCGCATCCTCAATTTTCTTTTCCATTCTCCTGTATATTATTCTTGTAAGCAACTTGGGTGCATGATCTGTTAAGTCGATTGTGCGGTAATTCTCGCACTTGTCAGCCCTTGCCATCTTCGAAATTGTGTGGATGATGCTTTTCCGAGAGTCGGATGGTATGTCGCCAGACTCGTACATTCTACACACTAGCGCGAATATTCGCTTTGTTACCACTTCTCCCAATGATTTTAGATATTCTGATAAAATGTTATCTATCCCTTCTGCCTTATTTTATCTTAAGTCCTCCAATTCTCTTTTAAATTCTGATTCTAATACTGGTTCCCCTATCTCTTCTAATTGGCCCTTGTTTCTTCTTCTATCACATCAGACAAATTTTCCCCCTCATACAGGCTTTCAGTGTATTATTTCCACCCATCCGCTTTCTCCTCTGCATTTAACAGTGGAATTCCCATTGCACTCTTTATGTTATCACCCTTCCTTTTAATGTCACCGAAGGTTGTTTTGATTTTCCTGTATGCTGCGTCTGTCCTTCCGACAATCATATCTTTTTCGATGTCTTCACATTTTTCCTGCTGCCATTTCGTCTTAACTCCGCTGCACTTCCTATTTGTTTCACTCCTCAGCGACTTGTATTTCTGTATTATTGAGTTTCCTCGAACATTTTTGTACTCCCTACTTCATCGATCAATTGAAGTATTTCTTCTGTTAGCCATGGTTTATTCGCATTTACCTTCTTTGTACCTATGTCTTCCTTCCCAACTACTGCGGTGGCCCTTTTTAGAGATGTCCATTCCTCTTCAACTGTAGTGTCTACTGTGCTATTCCTTATGGCATTATCTACAGCCTTAGAGAACTTCATCCGTACCTCGTCATTCCTTAGTACTTCAGTATCCCAGCCGGCCGCGGTGGTCTCGCGGTTCTAGGCGCGCAGTCCGGAACCGTGCGACTGCTACGGTCGCAGGTTCGAATCCTGCCTCGGGCATGGATGTGTGTGATGTCCTTAGGTTAGTTAGGTTTAAGTAGTTCTAAGTTCTAGGGGACTGATGACCACAGCAGTTGAGTCCCATAGTGCTCAGAGCCATTTGAACCATTTTTTCAGTATCCCACTTCTTTGCGTGTTGATTCTTCCTGACTAATGTCTTAAACTTCAGCCTACTCTTCATCACTACTATATTGTAATCTGAGTTTATGTCTGCTACTGGGTACGCCATACAATCCAGTATCTGATTTCGCAATCTCTGTCATGATGTAATCTAACAAATCTTCCGGTATCACCCGGCCTTTTCCAAATATACCTCCTGCTCTTGTGAATCTTGAACTGAGTACACGCTATTACTAGCTGAAGTTTATTACAAAAGTCAATTAGTCTTTCTCTTCTCTCATTCCTTGTCCCAAGCCCATATTGTCCTGTAACCTTTTCTTCTACTCCTTTCCCTACAACTGCATTCCAGTTTCCCATGACTATTGCCGGCCGGTGTGGCCGTGCGGTTCTAGGCGCTTCAGTGTGGAACCGCGTGACCGGTACAGTCGCAGGTTCGAATCCTGCCTCGGGCATGGATGTGTGTGATGTCCTTAGGTTAGTTAGGTTTAAGTAGTTCTAAGTTCTAGGGGACTGATGACCATAGATGTTAAATCCCATAGTGCTCAGAGCCATTTGAACCATTTTGATCCCATGACTATTAGATTTTCATATCCCTTTACATACTGTGTTACTCTTTCAGTAACCTCATACACTTTCTCCATGTCTTCATCTTGAGCTTGCGACGTCGGAATGTATACCTGAACTATCGTTCTCGGTGTTGGTTTGCTGCTGATTCTGATAAGAACGTCCCTATCGCTGAACTGTTCACAGTAACACACTCTCTGCCCTACCTTCCTATTCATAACGAATCCTACTCCCGTTATACAATTTTCTGCTGCTGTTGATATTACCCTATACTCATCTGACGAGAAATCCTTGTCTTCTTTCCACTTCACTTCACTGACCCCTACTATATCTAGATTGAGCCTTTGCATTTCCCTTTTCAGATTTTCTAGCTTCCTTACCACGTTCAAGCTTCTGACATCCACGCCCCGAATAGGAGAACTTTATCCTTCCATTTATTATTCAATCTTTTTCCCCCTTGGCAGTCCCCTCCCGGAGATCCGAATCCGAATGTGGGACTATACCGCAATCTTTTGGCAATGGATAAATCATCATGACACTTTTTCAGTTACAGGCCACATGTCTTGTGGATACACGTTACGAGTGGTTTCCATTGCCTTCTACATCCTCATGGCGTTGTTCATTGCGCCAGTGTAGGCGCACCTAATTCGTTAACCCGAGAGTATTGAGAGCAGGGTAGGAGTGAATAGGCGTTTGAAGCTGCAGTTCTAACTGCTGCGTGTCCCATAATTATCTGTGGCTGTGGAGACGACTTGTGGTTTTCAATCAACAGCAGCAGCAAAAGATGTAGCTCAGCATTGTCATCGGCTACGTTCTTCGTCGGTCGCACAGCTGCAACTTCGTAAGACTGTTAACGAATATTGTACATACATTACCCAGTGGCACTTCTTTCACAAAATGTAATAACTTCCTTCCATAATAACCTACAATACTTAAGACTTGTAGGGCACCTGCTATGTCATTGTCCTCAGACATCATTAACAAGCAGAGTCCCTTTCCTTTCCATTTAATCACCGAGTGCCGCAAAAATATAAAAATGGATTTACTGCTTCTGCCAGTTTTTCTTGTTTCCTAATGACCAGTTTGTATCTAAATTTTGGGCCACAGTAACTGCTCATTCTTGTATTCTTGTACTGGATAACAGAGGCCTAACTAATTTGTAATTTTGAGTGTGAACATCACTCAGTTAAAAGAACGTAAAATTTCACTGGGAAAGCTAACAACTAAAGATACAGCACGAATTAAGAGTGCGAAATTTTAATTTATTCTGTATTTACCTTAGCGAGTAGCTTCTGCTGGCTTGGCAAATACCGTATTGTCATATTAAAAGTAATCAGTTGCTCATTTGCTTAAAGTAAATTAAAATCATTCTTTCAATAATTAAAAGTAAATTACATTCCTTTTTCTACGTTTTGCATTACGTACGAAAAAATTTCAGTTACAGTCAGTCATTTATTTAACTAGCAACATGGTCCTTGCCACTGGTGGCGAAGCTTGCGTGCCTCAGTGATAAAGATGGCCGTACCGTAGGTGCAACCACAACGGAGGCGTATCTGTTGAGGGGCCAGACAAAAGTGTGGTTCCTGAAGAGGAGCAGCAGCCTTTTCAGTAGTTGCAGGGGCAACAGTCTGGTTGATTGACTGATCTGGCCTTGTAACACTAACCAAAACGGACTTGCTGTGCTGGTACTGCGAACGGCTGAAACCAAGGGGGAATTACAGTCGTAATTTTTCCCAAGGACATGCAGCTTTACTGTATGGTTAAATGATGATGGTGTCCTTTTGGGAAAATTATTTCGGAGGTAAAATAGTCCCCCATTCGAATCTCCGGGCGGGGACTACTCAAGAGTACGTCGTTATCAGGAGAAAGAAAACAGCTGTTCTGCGGATCGGAGCGTGGAATGTCAGATCCCTTAATCGGGCAGGTAGGTTATAAAGCTTAAAAAGGGAAATGGATAGGTTAAAGTTAGATATAGTGGGAATTAGTGAAGTTCGGTGGCAGGAGGAACAAGACTTTTGGTCAGGTGAATACAGGGTTACAAATACAAAATCAAATAGGAATAATGCAGGAGTAGGTTTAATAATGAATAAAAAAATAGGAGTGCGGGTAAGCTACTACCAACAGCATAGTGACCGCATTATTGTGGCCAAGATAGACACGAAGCCCATGCCTACTACACTAGTACAAGTTTATATGCCAACTAGCTCTGCAGATGATGAAGAAATTGATGAAATGTATGATGAGATAAAAGAAATTATTCAAATAATGAAGGGAGACGAAAATTTATTAGTCATGGGTGACTGGAATTCGAGAGTAGGAAAAGGGAGAGAAGGAAACATAGTAGGTGAATATGGATTGGGGGAAAGAAATGAAAGAGGAAGCCGACTGGTAGAATTTTGCACAGAGCATAACTTAATCATAGCTAACACTTGGTTCAAGAATCATAAAAGGAGGTTGTATACATGGAAGAAGCCTGGAGATACTGACAGGTTTCAGACAGATTATATAATGGTAAGACAGAGATTAAGGAACCATGTTTTAAATTGTAAGACATTTCCAGGGCCAGATGTGGACTCTGACCACAATCTATTGATTATGAACTGTAGATTAAAACTGAAAACACTGCAAAAAGGTGGGAATTTAAGAAGATGGGACCTGGATAAACTGATTACACCAGAGGTTGTACTGATTTTCAGGGAGAGCATAAGGGAACAATTGTCACAAATTGGGGAAAGAAATACAGAAGAAGAAGAATGGGTAGTTCTGAGGGATGAAGTAGTGGAGGCAGCAGAGGATCAAGTAGGTAAAAAGACGAGGGCTAGTAGAAATCATTCGGTAACAGAAGAAAATTGAATTTAATTGATGAAAGGAGAAAATATAAAAATGCGGTAAATGTGGCAGGCAAAAAGGAATACAAGCATCTCAAAAATGAGATCGACAGGAAGTGCAAAATGGCTGAGCAGGGATGGCTCGAGGACAAATGTAAGGATGTAGAGGCTTATCTCACTAGGGGTAAGATAGATACTGTCTACAGGAAAATTAAAGAGACCTTTGGAGAAAAGAGAGCCACTTGTATGAATATCAAGAGCTCAGATGGAAACCCAGTTCTAAGCAAAGAAGGGAAAGCAGAAAGGTGGAAGGAGTATATAGAGGGTCTATACAAGGGCGACGTACTTGAGGACAATATTCTGGAAATGGAAGATAATGTAGATGAAGATGAAATGGGAGATAAGATACTGCGTGAAGAGTTTGACAGAGCACTGAAAGACCTGAGTCGAAACAAGGCCCCGGGAGTAGACAACATTCCATTAGAACTACTGACGATCTTGGGAGAGCCAGTCCTGACAAAACTCTACCATCTGGTGAGCAAGATGTATGAAACAGATGAAATATCCTCAGACTTCAAGAAGAATATAATAATTACAGTACCAAAGAAAGCAGGTGTTGACAGATGTGAAAATTACTGAACTATCAGGTTAATAAGCCACAGCTGCAAAATACTGACGTGATTTCTTTACAGACGAATGGAAAAAACTAGTAGAAACCGAACTTGGGGAAGATCAGTTTCGATTCCGTAGAAATACTGGAACACATGAGGCAATACTGAACTTACGACTTATCTTAGAAGAAAGATTAATGAAAGGCAAACCTACGTTTCTAGCATTTGTAGACTTAGTGAAAGCTTTTGACGATGTTGACTGGAATACTCTCTTTCAAATTCTAAAGGTGGCAGGGATAAAATACAGGGAGCAATTTGTACAGAAACCAGATGGCAGTTATAAGAGTCGAGGGACATGAAAGGGAAGCAGCGGTTGGGAAAGGAGTGAGACAGGGTTGTAGCCTCTCCCTGATGTTATTCAATCTGTATATTGAGTAAGCAGTAAAGGAAACAAAAGAAAAATTCGGAGTAGGTATTAAAATCCTTGGAGGAGAAATAAAAACTTTAAGGTTCGCCGATGACATTATAATTCTGTCAGAGACAGCAAAGGACTTGGAAGAGCAGTTGAACGGAATGGACAGTGTCTTGAAAGGAGGATATAAGATGAATATCAACAAAAGCAAAACGAAGATAATGGAATATAGTCGAATTAAGTCGGGTGATGCTAAGGGAATTAGATTAGGAAATGAGACACTTAAAGTAGTAAAGGAGTTTTGCTACTGAGGGAGCAAAATAACTGATGATGGTCGAAGTAGAGAGGATATAAAATGTAGACTGGCAATGGCAAGGAAAGCGTTTCTGAAGAAGAGAAATTTGTTAACATCGAGTGTGGATTTAAGTGTCACGAAGTCGTTTCTGAAAGTATTTGTATGGAGTGTAGCCATGTATGGAAGTGAAACATGGACGATAAATAGTTTGGACAAGAGACAATAGAAGCTTTCGAAATGTGGTGCTATAGAAGAATGTTGATGATTAGATGGGTAGATCACATAACTAATGAGGAGGTAAAGAATAGAACTGGGGAAATGAGGAGTTTGTGGCGCAACTTGACAAGAAGTAGGGGGGACCGGTTGGTAGGACATGTTCTGAGGCATAAAGGGATCACAAATTTAGCATTGGAGGGCAGCGTGGAGGTTAAAACAGTAGAGGGAGACCAAGAGATGAATACGGTAAGCAGATTCAGAAGGATGTAGGTTGCAGTAAGTACTGGGAGATGAAGAAGCTTGCACAGGATAAAGTAGCATGGAGAGCTGCATCAAACCAGTCTCAGGACTGAAGACCACAACAACAACAACTTCATTTAACTTTACTTTCAAAGTTAAGTATTTCAGATTAAGTAACTGCAAACTCACTACTTTCTGATTCATTTATTCTCTCCTGAGATGGGACGCCGGCGCTGAGGATGCAGAAAAGCCCGTAGTCCAGTGTCTATAAGGACCCGTACGAGAAGTAAACCCGACGCTCCGCCTGACGAGGGTAAGTAAGAAACTTGTTGAAACGTTGCTGGATTTGCCGAGAAAGCCTGCGTTCTCAGGCAATAATGTATCCCGTTAGACCTGTCAAACATAATTGCAACTCTACTCGTGGTGTGTATGTGTACGCAACTTCACTGACATCCGGCCGTGTGTTCTTGGTGCTTCGCACTTTTTGGCTATTTATAAGTTAAGTTCATAGCAACATTCGATAATGAATGTAGGACGAACAGAACTGTAGTTCCTAAGTTGTACCAAATATTTAAAGTATCTAGCTGCTTTGCTGCGTAATGGAGGATAATGCTGCTGACATAATATTGTGTAAAAGTTCCCGACTGAGCCAGATGTTACACTGTAGATGCGTTAGCTCACACTGGAAGTAATGGGGTTCGTCGACATCTAAAAGCCAGAACCTGGCAAAAGCTGGGAAGAATTCTTGAGCACTGTAAATTCTTGGAACAGCTTTGAAAAGACTTCAGGCAGTGTTTCAGTTGCTGAACTGATCATAGCCATGTCTGCACTACAACTACTTGCACTGAGTTCGCATGGATTATCAGAATGAGGGGGGAATATACGATTTAGCTTAAATTTACGAGACGGTACATAATATTAACGTCTGCACGCTGCTTTGTGTGCATCCTACGAATTTGCATGAGAACAGTCTTTCCAGTTGCTGTATTATTGGATGGTTCAATGTAATGTGTCCTTTCGTTAGAAATATGTTTGACAGTAAAATCCAATAGAGAAAGGTTTTTTATTTTCTCAGCGTCCGCGACAAGTATTGCATCGAGGCACGACCTCATACAGCAGCGTCTAAATTTTTATTCAGTTTGGAAATAGCACTTTGTGGCTTATGGTGAGAAGCGTATAATTATTGTCAGTTCTTGTGCTTTTGATTTATTCGAAGCTTCGTTGTCGTCCTGTGTAATATAATCAAAGAAACAAGCAGTTAGGGTTTAGTGAGGTTGCCGTGTCATATGAAACATAAAAATGTTCCTTTTTTGACAATTTTAATTTCTAAAACAGTCTGTGATTTAGATCAACAGGAAAAGTGCCTTAGTCCACATGATTACCCCGTGCGCGGTAGAGCGGAAACTCAAGGACGTTTCGAAGTAAATCAATCAGTTGGGTCGAGTGCAGTAAAAGAAGTCGTAAAGAAAAGTGGACTTCAACTGTCCGTTTGTTTAGCGACATGACACCAGAAGATTTACTCCTTTTCACAGTTTCGATATATCGTGTCTGTACGTGGTTCCCCCTGCTCTCTTAGCACTGAACTGTTGTCGACATGCTGTCAACAAAGACGCATTGCCTCTATCTTTATATCTTGTCATAATCTGCAGCCTTGGTGCAGACAGCAGCTGTGGGTAACACGGCCGCCCTGTAGACCGAGACACTGAGATTAAACATGACCACCTCTGTTCCGACGAATTACTGGATCATAAATTTTGGAGGGAAAAGTCCTACTGCAGCTCAGCAGCTTGAATATGTTCAGTAAAGGTAGTTATTGATATAATTTATCAGCCGATGTTGATTAATTTGAGTCCCTCAGGTTAGGAGATGTATCTACACTAAGGTGACGAAAGTCATAGTATGGTGATATGAACATATACCGATGGCGATAGGGTCTCGTACAAAAGGTATACAAGGGCAGTGCATTGGCGGACCTGTTATTTGTTCTCAGGTGATTCATTTGTATGACGGCACGACGGAAATAAACAGATTTTGAATGCGGAATGGTATTTGGAGCTAGACGCAGGGAACATTTCATTTCGGAAACTGTTAGGGATTTCAGCATACCGAGATCCATAGTGCCAAATGTGTGGTGAGAATACAAAATTTCAGGCCTTACCTCTCACCACAGACAAACCAGTGGCCGACGGCCTTAACTTCACGACTGAAATCAGTGGTGTTTGCGAAAGGTTGTCAGTAGTAACAGACAAGCAACACTGCGTGAAATGACCGCGGGAATTAATGTGGGATGTACGGTGAACGTACCTGTCAGCACAGGGCGGAAAGATATGGCGTTAATGGGCTATGGCGAAGCAAGTGTTTATGCTAACAGTTCGACATCGCCTGCAGCGCCTCTGCTGGGCTCGTGGCCAATATATCGCTTGGACCATTGACGACTGGAAAACTGTAGCCTGGTCGGACAAGTCCCGAATTCAGTCGGTAAGAGCTGACAGTGGAGTTCATGTATGACGCAGACCCCACGAAACTATGGACCCAAGTTCAACAAGGCATTGGCAAGTTGGTGGTGGCTCAACAATTGTTCAAATGTTCAAATGTGTGTGAAATCTTATGGGACTTAACTGCTAAGGTCATCAGTCCCTAAGCTTACACATTACTTAACCAAAAGTATCCTAAGGACAAACACACACACCCATGCCCGAGGGAGGACTCGAATTTCCGCCGGGACCAGCCGCACAGTCCATGACTGCAGCGCCCCAGACCGCTCGGCTAATCGCGCGCGGCTCAACAATTGTGCAGGCTGCGTTCGCATCGGGTGGACTGTGTCCTTTGGTCCAAATAAACCGCTCACTGACTGGAAATGGTGATGCTGACCGACTTAGAGACCAACTGCAGCCATTCATGAACCTCATTGCCCCAAACAACGATGGAAATTTTACGGATGATAATGCACCATGTCACCAGGCCCCAACTGCTCGCGATTGGTTTGAAGACCATTCTGGTCAATCTGAGCGAATGATTTGGCCACACACATCGCCCGACATGAAATCCATCGAACTTTTATAGGACATAATCCTCCCGATTACGTTCGAGCACAACATCCACACTTTCGCAGTTATGGGCAGCTATAGAGGCAGCGTGGCTCAGTATTTCTGCAGGAGACTTCCAACGACTTGTTGAGCCAATTCCACGCCGAGCTGCTCTACAACGCCGGGGAAACCAAGGTCCGACGCGATGTTGAAAGTATGTGTGTGAGTGTGTATGTGTGTCTGTGAATTCCTAAGGGACCAAACTGCTGAGGTCATCGGTCCCTAGACTTAAACACGACTTAAACTAACTTATGCTAGGAACAACATATAACGGCACATTTGCATGCCGTGCGTGAGTTTCCTCGGAAACGCGAAATCTTAATTAAATAATTAATCTGTGACAAATAAATAAAGCCTATGGCACAGAACTGCAGCGCTGTGTCGCTGATAATACAACACACAATTACGATACTCTTATGTTTCATTAAGAAGGAGAGGTCTTGTACAACAACTGGTGCGGGAAGCACGTATATTTTATTAACTGGCACACCGCCATATTTGAAGTTATATAAGAACACTGCGAGTTGCAATCTTACTAGGCACTCGATTCTGTACAGAATTTATATTTATGAAAGTAAGTAGAATTATTTAACTGTAGGATTATTCGTTGAATATATCTGATTTAACTGTGTAAACTTTTTATGTTTAGTAGACAGCCACCTCTGTACGACGTATTGACATGGCTGGCAAATTATTCTAATATTGAGATTTAGATTTGAGTCCGCACCTACCGCAGCAGTCTTTGGAAACGATTTAAATACGAAGTCCGATTATTTGAGTCTTATTTCACGGTCAACTACGAATAACATTACATTTACGAAAAGGCCATTGTCAAGCGTCTGATACCGAATAATTAAACGTCCACGTTCCAAATGGTTCAAATGGCTCTGAGCACTATGGGACTCAACTGCTGAGGTCATAAGTCCCCTAGAACTTAGAACTACTTAAACCTAACTAACCTAAGGACAACACACACATCCATGCCCGAGGCAGGATTCGAACCTGCGACCGTAGCGGTCGCGCGGTTCCAGACTGTAGCGCCAGAACCGCTCGGCCAGCAGCGGCCGGCCCCACGTTCCAGATAAGCAAATATTAATTACATCCAATCACTATCATACATAATTAATAATTAATATTTTATTTTATTTTATTTATTTTATATTGGCGACTGCGTGTCGGACTTGTTATTTTGTCATTTGTTACATTGTTCTCTTTGTTTCACGTGAAAAATCAACTTTCTGGACCTGGACGTGAATGTATGAGAAATAACAAAAATCTGAAGATATTTTCCAATTCTAAAATTTTGCGGGAAGACGCAATGAAGCTTCCAGCAAAATAAGGTAAGACGCAGCATCTTTGCATTGGCAGGCTTGACCAGGCGCATAATTCAGTGTATTAGCTCTTCAGTAGATTATGTAGTATTTCTTTTGCGCGTAGCAGTTTTCAGTGATAAATTTCATTCTCAGTGCTTTTCCTTAAACAATAACTTCTGCAACTATACCAATACACGAGTGTACAATATGGCCGACTTCTGTACGGTACGTTGTAACATGGCCAGCAGCCATTAAGAATAATCCGATATTCAGTTTACATTTTTAAATTAACAAACAGCCATTGTTGCTACGAGCGATTCATGTTCAACTGCAGTTTATTTTAAAACCAGTGTCAAACTTTATTTTCTTGAAGCATACCATACGTGTGGCATGGTCATAACTAGAAAACAATACGCAAAGATGGAACAGCAAAGACATACTATTCAGACGCAATCCGACTCGGACGAGAGACAAATGTTAGAAAATGACTTTACGACAGCAACCGGTAGTGACGATTCATCAAATATTGATGCAAGTGTTAACGGAAATTTTGACAATAGGCCGTCCACCACAAAAATTTCAAAGTCTCAGTCAGAGCCCATGTTAATACATGACGTCACGTCTAATGACGCGGCGGGGGCAGAGACCTTGCAAACAGTAAACATTGCCAACATGTTACAAATGCTAATGAAACAAAACGCAGAAAATATGGCAACCTTAAGGATGCAGAACGCGGAAAACCTGGCAACCTTAAAGACACAAAATGACGAAATTAAATCTGACCTCATAGCAATCAAGGCATGTAATGACACTTTATGTAAACGTGTGGAACTTATAGACGCCACACTGACGAAACAGATGACTGAACTCAGTACGAAATTTTCCAAGGTTAATAAGAGACAAGAAAAGACTACAAATGACGTGGCACTTTTACAGACACAAGTAAAAAACCTTAATGTCACGTGTGAAACTCTTACTGAACAAATTCAAACATATCCTTCAGTACATGACAACCTTGAAAAACGAATTACTGACGTGCAGAATAAATTTGGCGATGTTGAACAACAAATAACTGACAGATTACAATCTGATGCCACAGCTCATTTTCAAAATATTAATAAAGAATTTCATGATTGGGTAGAGAGCAAAGACAAACATTTTGATAGATGCATACGTGAAAATTTACCAACAATTGTGCACGACTCCGTAGCGGAATACATCACTAATAACAAACAGCTGATTAGTGACGCAGTACATTCCGTCACTGCACCAATGACACAATTCACGGATAAACCACAGTCTGAATGTAACGAAAATATCAGTCAAAATGTACAGTTCAGAAACCAATATACATACGAGTATGACGCACACATACCGCACACAACAAACACACAAGAACAAAACACACCACGACAACAACACATACCACGTCGTGCAAACACACGCACAAGCTATTATCATGCTAAACCACAGCAACATTATCGTAATTACTCGCCATCTGAACATTACAGTAATTACAGTGGAACAAATCCATATCATAATGCAAAGGAAGAAGAAAGCTTAATAAAACACAGGCAATTTCAGACTTTTATCCCAGAAAAACGAACCATTCATCCGGTGATTTTTCTTAAATCTTTTAGTAACGCATTTCCACACACTTGGAGTGACCGGAAAAAGATTTCATATATTGTCGGTTACATCCAAGGCGATGCAGCTGTCTGGGCATACAGTCAAGCTGACGTATGTACCACGTACAGTGAGTTTGAGCGTGCCTTTCTGAACAAATTCTGGTCGCAATCCGTCCAGGAGCGACTCAGAAGACAAATTTTAGAACCTGAAACTTTTAACAGTAAAAATGGTAACTTACGTAGATATTTTGAAAAATACTTGAACATGGGACATTTTTTGGACGAACCAGTCGCAACACGTGATATACTCCGTGCGTTGAAGGCCAAATTGCCTTTCAACATTAAAGAAAAACTCTTACATATTCCGGATGACGATCAAGATTATTTTTTAACGGCTTTAGATTCGGTTGACATGTTACTAGAAGATCAGCGCTTCGCGCGGCAAAACAGCAGCCACAATGTTTATACTAGTGGTATGCAAAAGATGCAGGCTTGCCAACTCAATTCTGGCGCGCCCACAGTTGGATACGCGGTACAGCAAAAACAGCAAACTCACATGCCGTCTCAATACGGAAATCAAAATCAACACGCGTATTCCAACACAAACAACAGTTACAACAGTAATAACATTTCATGCGGCAATCCATACAAAAGGCACCGCGGTAATAACAACAACGGTAACAACGGATACAAATGTAACAACAAATACACAAACAGAAATAGAAATAATAATAACTACGAGCCAAGACAGCATCAAGGCTGGACTCGTAGCGATCAATACTTTCATTCAAACACTGCTTTACCACAGCAGCCATCAGGACAAAATTGGAGCATACCTTACGACCGACAGGTAAGTTATAATGCGCAACAGCAACAACAACCGCAAAAGTTTGGAGATCACAACAGGCAAGATGGCCGCAGAGTAAGTGACGCCAGAAACCATTTCCAGAAAGTTAAGTGGTTTAAACAGGAATATAATTTAGTTTAACGCCGACAATAAATTAAATACGTGCATTAGTGTATCGTTTAGTCTTGCCATTAAAGGTGTGACTTTTCTTTGCGTATTTTTTCAGAAAACACGAAAAGATCGTAACTTCGCGAAGTCGCGCTTAGGCTTAAATTTTGTAAACGTGTTTGTTTATTGTTTCACGGTAATTTAACTAGTTTCTCGGTAACAAATAAGTAAACTACCGTAAATAGCGTGTAACTTCATTGTTTTAATACAGATTTCAGAAAACTTTATATCAGAAACTTGCCCATATACATTTGTTTATAGGCCTAATTCTCGTAACGTTTTTGGAGAATCAAAGTTAAAGTACCTCGTTTAATTGTCCTTTTTTTCATTCAATCGAGTGAAATATATAATAAATAGCGTATACCTTCATTGTTTTAATACAGATCTCAGAAAAACAGCGGAATTCTAAATCAGAAACTTGCTTATATACATTTGTGAATAGGCTTAATTCTTGTAACGTCTTTTTTGATTTTCGGTAATTTAATTGATTTATTCTAGCTAAAGTATTATTTTTGCCATGAGTGAGAAGTGCCTGACTTGCCGTAGAATTGTTAGTTCCGGGGTTTGGTGTGATGGATGTAGTAGTTTTTTTCACTGGGGGGATTGCAGTGGCGTGGGTGTTGGGAAAGTGGATCAGGCTCATCAGTGGTTATGTAGGATTTGCAGCAGAGATAGGAAGATAGTGGAACAGGAGGGGAAAATTGCTGCCCTTCAGGCTGAGCTAGATCAGGCTAGGGAAGATCTGGACAGGTTAAGGAGGGAGAAGGGCAAAGAGAGGTGGGAAGTGGCAACAGGTAGCAGAAGGAACAGGCCTAGAACTAAGTCTGACAGTTTTGTGGTGAATGTCAAAAATAAGTTTGACCTGTTGCTTCAGTTAGAAACTGATGAGCCTCAAGCAGAGGTAGGTGTAGACAGGACACAACAAACTTTCAATAGGAAATTGAAAAAGAATGTAGGAAAGTCATCGAAAAGGAAGAAAGTTTTGTTGTTAGGCAGTTCTCATGCCAGAGGTGTAGGCCAACTTCTGCAGGAGGAATTAGGACCAGAATACCAGGTCACAAATTTTTTCAAACCAAGTGCTAGTCTGGATCAGGTGACAGAGGATTTAGGTTCACTCTGTAAAGGATTTACCAGGGAAGACACCGTGGTTATTGTGGGAGGGCAAGGGAACAGCATCGACAGAGATCCTGGGTACAGTATAGAGTGTGACCTGGTAAAGATTGCGTAGGCATCGAGACACACCAATGTTGAATTTGTATCTGTCCTGAGACGCCATGACCGGCCTCATTTGAACTCTTCTGTTGGGAGAGTTAATTTGGAGTTGGAACGGCTGCTTGGGTCGGGTGCGGGGGCTCATATTGGTGTGGTTCCTGTTGATTATCTCAGTAGGTGGGACTATACCAGGCACGGCCTACATCTCAACAGGAAAGGGAAGGGGAAACTGGCTGGGGTAATAGCAGGAAATTTAAGGGGGGAGGCACTGCCATAAATGGTAAAATACCAGTGGTTACAGGTGTTGGAGCAGCACCTTTTTTAGGATAGGTAAGACAGAAAGATGTCAAGTTCTACGAGAGGTCAGGATTGAAACAAATCTTCAGTTTAGGAAAGAAATTAAACAGCACAATTCTACACATTGGATCACCAATCACAGCTATCAATTATAAATTTTCACCAATCACCAGAAATTTTATCTCCACCAAGTTGTATCTCAGTCCCAGGTAATTGCATTGATGAATTAAAGTCACCCAACCCAGTTGACATAATCTGCCTCTCTGAACACCGTGTGACCACTGGTATAGGAACTAGGCCTAAGCACAATGAGAAACTCAGACAGGAGAGTACTGCAAAAGTTAGAATAAGGAAAGGTTCTCATAAAAGTATAATTAAAAATAATGTAAGTTATTTCATCAAAATATTGGGAGTTTAAAGAATAAAGTAGATGAGCTTCTGGTTTGTTTAGAAGATTTAGAAGCTGAGAATGAAATAGATATACTATGCCTGTCTGAGCATCACATTGTTACTGATATGGATAAGGTAAATGTAAGTGGATATAAGCTCTCTGCACATGTAATGAGAGAAAATATGGAGAAAGGAGGAGTTGCCATATATGTCAAAAGTTATCATTGTGCAAAAAGTATAGAAACAAAAAAGTTTTGTGTAGAGAAACATATAGAAGCATGTGCCTGTGAGCTTAAATTAAATAAAGGCACATTTATAATTGTAACTGTATATAGGTCCCCATCAGGAAATTTTCATCTATTTCTGAAAAATTTGGTCTCCTTGTTGTGCTATTTGTCAGACAGGGGGAAGCAAATTATTATTTGTGGGGACTTCAATGTAGATTCTCTGAAAGAGGGTAATAGGAAAAATGACCTTGAAGTATTACTCGGTTCTTTCAATTTGACACCTGTTATTGATTTTCCTACTCGGGTGGTAAAGGATAGCAGCTCACTGATAGATAACTTCTTTATAGACCAAGATAAGTTTAACCAGATAAATGCTCAGCCTGTTGAGAATGGTCTTTCTGATCACAGTTCACAGCTAGTTACAATATATGACATAGCTCCATTCAGCAATACTAAACAGTCCTCCAAAGTAGTACGTTCAGTCAACGATTTAACAATTGCAAATTTCAGGGAAAGCCTACAGCAGTTAGACTGGGATGAGGTGTACCGTGAACCTGATGCCAGTTTAAAATATAATTTATTTCATGACATTTTGGTAAATGCATTTGAAAACTGCTTCCCCAAGAAAATAGTTAAATATACTCGTAAGAAACCTTGTAACAAACCATGGCTTACTAAGGGTATAAAAATATCTTGTAACCGGAAAAGGGAAATGTATCTGACAGCAAGAAAGAGTAGTGACCCAGAAACTATCAAAAATTATAAAAACTTCTGGGTTATATTAAGAAAAGTTATTAAAAAATCCAGGAGTATGTGTATCATGTCTGAAATCAACAACTCTGATAATAAAATTAAAACAATTTGGAATATTATTAAAAGAGAAACAGGTCAACCAAGAGCAGAGGAAGACAGCATTACCATCAAATTGAATGAAAACTTTACGAACAAAAAGTCAGAAGTTGAAAATATTTTTAATAATCATTTTCTAAATGTTGTGGATATAGTAGGACCCAGGTGTTCATTAGAAGATGCTAGGCTGTTAATGGAAGAGGCCATACCTATGCAATTTGATACAATTGAAATCTCACCCACTTCTCTCTCTGAAATTAGGAAAATAATAAACTTGCTTAAAAGCAAAAACTCACATGGAATTGATGGCATTTCCAGCAAAATACTAAAAGCTTGTTCTCAACAGATAAGTAAGATTCTCAGCCACCTGTGTAATAGCTCTCTGGAACAGGGCATTTTCCCTGATAGACTGAAATATGCTATTGTTATACCTTTGCATAAAAAGGGGGATAGATCTGATGTCAACAATTACCGTCCAATCTCCCTTCTAACAGCTTTATCCAAAATTTTTGAGAAAGTAATGTATTCAAGAGTAGCTTCACATATCTGTAAAAATGAAGTACTAACAAAATGTCAGTTTGGTTTCCAGAAAGGTTTTTCAACAGAAAATGCCATACATGCTTTCACCAGTCAAATTTTGAATGATCTGAATAACCGAGCACCACCCATTGGGATTTTTTGTGATCTCTCAAAGGCTTTTGATTGTGTAAATCATGAAATTCTGCTAGACAAGCTCAAGTATTGTGGCATGAGTGGGACAGTGAACAAATGGTTTAATTCGTACCTAACTGGAAGAGTGCAGAAAGTAGAAATAAGTAGTTCTCGTAACATGCAAAGATCAGCACATTCCTCAAACTGGGGAACTATCAAGAATGGGGTTCCACAAGGGTCAGTCTTGGGTCCTTTGTTGTTCTTATTATATATTAATGACTTGCCATTCTATATTCATGAAGAGGCAAAGTTAGTTCTCTTTGCTGATGATACAAGTATAGTAATCACACCTGACAAACAAGAATTAACTGATGAAATTGTCAATACTGTCTTTCAGAAAATTACTAAGTGGTTCCTTGTAAACGGACTCTCACTGAATTTTGATAAGACACAGTACATACAGTTCCGTACAGTGAATGGTATGACGCCATTAATAAATATAGACCTTAATCAGAAGCATATAGCTAAGGTAGAATATTGCAAATTTTAGGTGTGTCCATTGATGAGAGATTAAATTGGAAGAAACACATTGATGATCTGCTGAAACGTTTGAGTTCAGCTACTTATGCAATAAGGGTCATTGCAAATTTTGGTGATAAACATCTTAGTAAATTAGCTTACTACGCCTATTTTCACTCATTGCTTTCATATGGCATCATATTTTGGGGTAATTCATCACTGAGGAATAAAGTATTTATTGCACAAAAGCGTGTAATCAGAATAATAGCTGGAGTCCACCCAAGATCATCCTGCAGACATTTATTTAAGGATCTAGGGATATTCACAGTAGCTTCTCAGTATATATACTCTCTTATGAAATTTGTTATTAACAACCAAACCCAATTCAAAAGTAATAGCAGTGTGCATAACTACAATACTAGGAGAAAGGATGATCTTCACTATTCAAGATTAAATCTAACTTTGGCACAGAAAGGGGTGAATTATACTGGCACTAAAGTCTTTGGTCACTTACCAAATAGTATCAAAAGTCTGACAGATAACCAACAAGTATTTAAGAAGAAATTAAAAGAATTTCTGAATGACAACTCCTTCTACTCCATAGAGGAATTTTTAGATATAAATTAAGAAAAAAAATATTAAAAAAATTAAAAAATAAAAATAAAAAATAAAGAAAAACAAAAAACACAATAAAATAAAGTTGTTATATTAACTTAAGTATGTTGTTAAATTAACCTAATTATCTCATGTATTGGAAAATTCGACTCGTTCCACATCATTACGAAATATCGTATTCATGATCCATGGAACTAATATTAATCTAATCTAATCTAATCTAATCTAATAGAAATGACGCCTGATACACAACCTCAATCTGTGTCAGTACCTAATACAAATGCTAATCCAACAAAATAGAAACAGTCACTTCTATGCCCCGGGTCGTGGCTGATGAATTCTTGGGGGGCGACTTCAATGTTAATCAGTTATTTGACACCACCATTGAACAACAAAATATTGATTTGCCTAATAATTCTAAACAAAAACTACCTGTTTTACTTATAAGATATAACCACAATGAGAATATATCAAATGAACTTTTGCAAGACAGTACACAATGTCGTTCAATCACAAATGAAATTGTTTTAGCCTCTACTACTAGTGTAGTAGGTGGGATTCCAACTACTATTATCTTAGATACAGGTGCAGCTGTGAGCGTTTTGTCTTTTAATTTCTATAAAAAGATGTGTGAGTTGGAGCCTGTGCCTGAGTTTCCTGTCCAAAACTGTAAAATAACTACTGCTCTAGGTAATAAGTCATGTAGGGTTACGAAGCAAGTTTCTGTTAACATTAAAATAGGTAATGGAACCGTACAATGGCCATTCCTGGTTGTACAAAACCTGGTGACAAATTGCATATTAGGAATAGATATTATGAGCGAGAAGGACTGCATTATAGACTTCTCCAAAGGTAAATGTATTTTAAATGATAAAGGCAGTGTAATTATTATTGATTTGGACAGGAGAACTCTAAAGCATAACAAACACTGTACAGGGTACAAGGTTCAGTTATTACTTGACAATGACATTCAAGACATGCAAACACACTCATCTGACACAGAGCTAATGGACTTGAAAACATTGCTTGATCAAAAGATAAATGAAGCTACAGCTCTCAGTGTACATGAACGTATGAAACTACAGGAAGTGTTATCCGAATATTTACAAGTTTTTACCAAACGATTAGGTGTTATCAACACATATGTGTACAAGATTGAAGTTAAGCCTCACAAGATCTTCTACAAAAGACATATAACGTACCGTTATCTCAACGACCTGCTGTGTGGCAAGAACTAAAACAAATGTTAGACTGGAAAATCATTGAGCCATTACCTAATTTGTCAGATAAGGAAATCACACCTGAACAGAAAATAAAAGAAGTATTGACTACACTGACACATCACGCACAGATACGAAACAAACATCACACAAACATAATAAAAAGAAAACAAAAATTCAAGGTAGGAATGCTTGTACTACTTCGTACTCATCATAAATCTGTAGCACTCAAACGACGCAATGCTAAGTGGCGTCTGCTATATGAAGGACCTTGTATTATTGTTAACATACCGCATCCTGGTGCGTATCTGTTACAACATCCTAGAACTAACAAAATTACGCACACCGAGATCTTAGAGCATTTCATGCTAAATAATGTCAAAGTCATACCCATGAAAACATTGCTAAGCAACTCGCAAAACTCTGTTTGCTACAACACAGATAATAAGTAGTATAGAAATTTTCATTTCAGCGGTTCCAGTGACGCAGTTGAAGACAGAAGAACTTTTCTTTCAACGCCGCGGCACCACCGAGAAGACTGAATATTAAAGTAAAATTTATGATTACGTAGCAGTGAAAGATATATTAATTTTTCACAGAACATTTGTGACTGTAGGTACCACTGACTTGGTATGACACCTGACGAACCGACAGACGTCGTCTGTGAAGCGATCTTTTACTTCGAGAAATAGATTAGACGCACATCTCTCAGCAAGAAAAGCATCTACCAGTAGCCAAGGCCACACGGACACTATACACACACGCACAAAACGCGAGGAATCTAACAGCTTTCCGTCTCTTATTATTTTGAATATTTATTGAGTAGTGAAAACGCCTGGTCTTGCCTACTGATGTAATGAATGTTGTGTCTAACCTATCTTAATTTCAGATGACATCACAAAAAACATCGATAAAATCCCAGCAAAACCGTTAAAGAGGACGTAAATATCTGCAATTAATGTAATCAAATGTGACACAATGTAATAATTTATAGCTATGTAATGATGATGTAAACATGTTTATGTGTAACTGTATTATGTTTATGCTAAGAAAATATGTGACGTGTATATGTATGATTACATATGTTTTTTTTAACTGATGTATAATGTAACTGTTACTATGTGAAAATTTGAACGATAACGAGTGCCAAAATGTGAAAAACTTAAAAAAAAAATTGCGTAGTGAACCACTGTTCACGGACATTAACGTACCTTACCAAGTCTGCAACTACGCAGAAACCTATGTGAAAGAAACTGTTAATGACATTCATCATGCATCGTACCTTTGTAAACGCGATGAACGATTTCTTTGATAAGTAACTACAAACATTTAGGTGAGCTACAGTTAGCAAAAAACTGAAAATGTGAAGTGCGTAATTGGTGCATCGTCTAGTGACATTACTACAGTATCTAACTTCAAGATGTTAACTGGATTAAATGGTCACAACGTGCCTGTCCAGAAAACAACACGACGAGTGGAAGAATTTTGGTTGGAACTTCAGGGAATGGAATGTTCTCGAAATGTGACGGACACACTTACCTGGACTGCCCAAGGATCGACGCCAGCTATGTGCCGTCAGAGGTTCTGCAACCAAGCTTCCACGGAATATCGAAAACGAACTGCATATGGACCAATTACTCGACGGGTCACGTCTGATCTGTAATAAACAATGCTTTTTGTCACAACGAACTGCATCACAACGACTATAATGGAAATAGGAAATGGACATGCTTATGTATCAATCACGTTGTTATACAGCGATGTTACTGTGATCAAAAAACTTTACCACGACGACACTAACCTGTGAAAAATTATTGTGCAGCATATGAATATAAACTGTAATAACGACACGATGTGTATAGGTCAACGCACCTGAAACAAAAAAGACATTTTTCTTTGAAGCATTTCAATGCAATACTATGTAACTAAGAACATTCAACAATCTAAAGTTGTATTGTATTATAACAAATATTGTAATTTTAAAACTAAGTTACCTGTCATAGAATGTAGTCTTCATATGTAATCTTGGTGGAATATTTTCTTTGTGCAACGACTAAGAAATGCGCGCGCACACGAACAATATGAACTGCAATACTGTGCCGCGTGATCTAAATTTACGATATAACGGCAGTGCCGGAGTCACACAGACGCTTCTGCGCATGCGCGCACTCTATTTTTCCAACATAAGAACTTTTACGGCGCACGCGCGTCATTCAAATTTTGTATATAATATACAGTATAATGTAAGTCATGTAAATAGTTGTAGATAACTTAGATTTTCTTGTGCCTTTAGGTGAATTGCTCGCCTGCAGGTGTGTCCTTTCGCCTCGCAATTCAGGGGGCAATATAAAGGCACATTTGCATTCCGTGCGTGAGTTTCCTCGGAAACGCGAAATCTTAATTAAATAATTAATCTGTGACAAATAAATAAAGCCTATGGCACAGGACTGCAGCGCTGTGTCGCTGATAAAACAAAACACAATTACGATACTCTTATGTTTCATTAAGAAGGAGAGGTCTTGTACAACAACTGGTGCGGGAAGCACGTATATTTTATTAACTGGCACACCGCCATATTTGAAGTTATATAAGAACACTGCGAGTTGCAATCTTACTAGGCACTCGATTCTGTACAGAATTTATATTTATGAAAGTAAGTAGAATTATTTAACTGTAGGCTTATTCGTTGAATATATCTGATTTAACTAACTGTGTAAACTTTTTATGTTTAGTAGACAGTCACCTCTGTACGACGTATTGACATGGCTGGCAAATTATTCTAATATTGAGATTTAGATTTGAGTACGCACCTACCGCAGCAGTCTTTGTAAACGATTTAAATACGAAATCCGATTATTGGAGTCTTATTTCACGGTCAACTACGAATAACATTACATTTACGAAAAAGCCATTGTCAAGCGTCTGATACCGAATAATTAAACGTCCACGTTCCAGATAAGCAAATACTAATTACATCCAATCACTATCATACATAATTAATAATTAATATTTTATTTTATTTTATTTATTTTATAAACACACACACCCATGCCCCAGGGAGGACTCGAACCTCCGGCAGGAGGGGCCGCGCAATCCGTGACGTGGCGCCTGTAACCGCGCGACCTTAAATCAGTAAGTACTGCCAGCACAGTGAAGCGTTAGGTGGCGGCTATTTCGTCACGGGCGACCGTCTATTGCGCAATCCGGCGGCCTCCAGCTCTACATATCAATCTCCGGCCTCCAGCTCTGCATATCAATCACCAAAGTGCTCTCACGAGCGTCGAAGATACGCACTAAGGAGTCACATCCCAGCTCCACTTTAATACTCACTGACATGCAAGGGTCAACTCTCAGGGCCCATTTAGGAGACAGAAGCCAGAAGCCAGAAGTAGTGTTTGCCACAGAAACGGGATGAGCACCATCAGCGCCTATCCACTCAGGTGACACACAGTGTCCAGGCCAAACAAGGCAAGCGTCTAGCAGACCTGCAGCGTGTTGGCAGTCTCTACGCCCCATCAGTGTTGCCTTGGAAGGTGGCAGTGCAGCTGGCAGAAGCAACATCCTTTCAGTTGGACTCGTGGTTCTATAGATGCCTGAAGACAGCTAGCTGCGCTCACGTTCAACCTCTATAACCTCTCGTCTTGTCAGATAGCTACAACCGACACGAGGGCTGAGACTATTTACTGGACAGTTAGCAATGAACACTTAGCAATCGACAGTGACATTTGTCAGGAGCGGTGGGCTATTTATGTTGGCGCATCCTGTGCGGTCTGGCGACGGTTTACCCTCACTGTCAGCTCGCATAGTGGCTTCAGACTTCCGCAGCTTCACCTTCCAGATCCCCGTTTCTACTGGATCGACACCTGAAACTTAAAAGTTGCTTTGTCACTAGTATGACGGTATCTCTCTGCTTCCATGATCTCATTATGCTTCACTTGTAGACGTGGGCGCTTGGCCGTTCCCCCGTGCTGAGGTAGCTTCCATATTTGCCGCAGCTCGCTCAGTATTTCTCCCTAGCCTAATGATTGCTAAGATGGAACTATCCTGGGGCATAACAGTACTCTTTCCACCTCTCCACTCTCTCCTCTCTATATGCTGACTCAGTCCTCCCGACGATTATTTCTTCTTCGGCTTTTTCACTTTCTTCCTACAGAATTTCAGCTTGGCGTCCCTACATTTCCTATTTTTTTTCTTTTGCATGGGATTTATATTCCTGCATGAAATTCTGATAGTAGCTAGGGTAAAATACAGTGAGCAAAGGGCTATTTACAACTTGTACAGAAAACAGACGGCAGTTTCAAGAGTAGAGGGACATGAAAGGGAGGCATTGGTTGAAAATGGAGTGAGACAGGGTTGTAATCTATCACCAGTGTATTTCAGTCTACAATGAACAAGTAGTAAAGGAAACCAGAGTTCAGGGAGAAGAAGTAAAATCTTAGAGGTTTGCTGATGCATTGTAAATCTGTCAGAGACAGCAAAGAGCAGTTGAATGGAATGGACAGAGTCTTGAAAGGAGGACATAAGATGAATATCAACAAAACAAAACCAAGGATAACAGAAGGTAGTCGAACTATAATGATAAACATTGTGATCACTGCCCATCGCGACGCTGAATGCCACCTCGTGGTTTTGCGGGAACGTGACGCGGTAACAAAAGTATGTAAGCGGAGCAGACACGGATCGGTGATCACCCATGGGAAGATATGGGTTGCGAACGGGGAAATCCATTGAGATAAGTGACTTTGACAAAGGGCAGATCATTTTTATGCAGAGCCTGTGGACGTGTATCCCGAAAACGGCGAAGCTGGTCGAAATTTCAAGTGCTACTGTCGCGAGCATCTCATCTATGAAAAGAGTTAGGACAGTGAAAGTAGCACTAGGTGCTAAATGGGTAGATGTCAACGACTGTTCACAGAATGTAGGGTTTTGGATGCTTGTCTGCTTCAGTAAACCTACTAACAAAGTGCCGTATTTGTGATATTAAGAATCAGAGACGTATTTCGTTCCAAAGACGGACAAACAAGCTATTAAGCAGGTAGTCATAACGTTTTGGCTCATCAGTATAAATCAAGTGATGGTAACGAGATCATATTAGGAAAAGATACACTTGAAGTAGTAAACGAGTGTTTCTATTTTGAGCAGCAAAATAACTAATGATGGCGAAGTAGAGAGGATATAAAATGTAGACTGGCAATGTCAAGAAAAGCATTTCTGAAGAAGAGAAATTTGTTACCACCGAATATAGATTTAAGTGTTAGCAAAACTTTTCTGAAAGTATTTGTGTGGAGTGTAGTCATGTATGGAAGTGAAACATGAACGATAAACAGTTTAAGTAAAAGGAGAATAGAAGCTTTCGAATTGTGGTGCTACAGAAAAATTCTGAAGATTAGATGGTTCGATCACGTAGCTAATGAGAAAGTGCTGAATAAAACTGAGGAGACAAAAAATTTGTGGCACAAATTGACCAAAGGAAGGGATCGTTTCATAGGACACATTCGGAGACATCAAGGGAACACCAATTACCATAGAAGGAAAGTGTGTGTTTGGGGGGAGGGAGGGGGGAGGTGTGTGGCAGGTGAAAATCTTAGAGGGAAACCAAGACATGAATACAGAGAGCAGATTTAGAAAGACGTAGGTTGCACTAGTTATTTGGAGATGAAGAAGTCCTCACAGGATAGAGTAGTATGGAGAGCTGCGTCAGGCCACCATTCAGATTGGAAACTACAGCAGCAAACATCCGTGTCTTGCTCCTAACATTTTTTGTATTTCCTTCTTTCGTCGATAAGTATTCCTCCCGTTCTCCAAGTTTTTTTCGGAGTTACCTTGACTGTTCAACATTTGCTTGACTGACTGCTTGACTGTTCAACATTTGTGTGTGTCTTTTTCAAAGACGTCCACTCCTCTTCAACTGCCCTGCCTACTGTGATATTCCTTATCGCGTTATTCACATCCTTAACCGAACTTAAAACGCGTCTCATCGTTTCTCAGTATTTCAGTATCCAACTTCTTTCCATACTAATTCTTCTCGACGATTCTCTTAAACTTCAGCCTACTCTTTGTCGTTACCAAATTGTGATCTGAGTCTATTATAACACTAGCTACTCGCTTGCAATGACACAAACTAGTGTTACCCTCTGGGAGGATTTTGGGTTGTCACCGTATGTTTTTCTCATGGAAAAAAGGGTATCCGACAGTAATTTTGTAGATATTGCAATTAACAGAAAACTAAACAGGCTTTACTTTGGGCACAATGAAAGTAGAAAAGTTCATACGAATGAAACAATAAACGGTCGCCAGCTTAATTACGCATATTAATTTGAAACATTAGATCAAGGAAATTGAACATTAGTAGTTATAATGACTTTCATTAAGATTCCCTTAGAGTAGTACACTGGATATACAAGACTACAGGGCGATCTAAGATGTTGGTAGCAGTAGTTACCACTAATGCAGAAACCAGTTATTATAGAAAGCAAGATTGTACTCCACGCATAATAATAACAGTTACGATCCCAATCATTATGTAACACAGTACTGAGATGTTACTACAGGAAACAGTGAACTAAAGCTGAGGATGAAAAAAAGATTTATGGATTAACTGACAAATAAATACCACAAATAAGTTAAATAATACTACATATACACTTTGTATATTCCCATTTATGTAAAAGTATCACATTTATTTAGTAGAAATAAATATCCTAATTGTCTTTCTGATACGAGAAAAAATATAGTGTGGACCCATAGACTGATACTGTCTCTCTACGCAAACTCTATGATTATTTCAGAAGCAAAATTCAATTCAATCAACGTTAATTCTTATCCCCACTTGGAATAATTTATGTTTTCATCCTTTAAAGCAAATTACTCAACACTGAGCTCGACTGACCCAAAAAAAATCGTTCATGATTGCAATCAAGACTAAATTACGTTTCAAATAAGTTTAATTTAAGAGCCTTTTTCATCACCTGTGAAGCAGGTATTTTAGACAGTAACATTTACACTCTCTGGCACTGAATTTTTTTTGCACATTTAATTCACAGAAACAAATCACTAGTCAGTTAGAAACAGGATACTCGGTGTTCTGCACACTTAGGAGAGGATCCTGTTTCGGATCATGATTTACGATAAAGTTAGGGTTCAAAATAGGGGTTTACAGCACTTAGATTATTATTGAAAACACTCACACAAATTTACTGGTTCGTGCTATAACACATATCTGTGTGCCTGAAGTTGGTAGAGCAGTGGCGAAGTAGTGGTGGCAAGCGACGTGGCGGCCAACTGTACTCACGTCTCTTGATGTTGAATGCTCTTTACAATTTCTTCTTGGCGACGGTTTTTTTATCGTGTTAGAGCCATTCCGTCTTGCCAAGAGTACTATGCAACAGCGAAATCCACATCCGAGGCTATTTTCCATGCAAAACGACTTACAAATGCCTCCCTTGGCACCCTCGATGTTTACCGTGCAACGGCTAGCCATCGTTCCCACCAAGTAGCCGCCCAGTTCGACCACCAAAACCACCTTTTACATCGCGCCAAGCCACTTCCGTTGCGGAGGGACGTCCCTACAGCTTTTACCTTTCACAATACAAGTTCCCTAAGCATGACCCAACTTCCAATATACAAATTTTTCTTTATGAACATACATATAATTTTTTATTAAAAATTACACTCCTCCAGCTGTACTGAAGATGTCATACTTATTTCGCTACTAGTTTCGACGTTGCGTCAATGCCATCTTCAGGCCAGTACACTTTGATGATATCAGTTGTGTGTGGCTGAGTACGCATTGGTTTCACCGCGGACCTCTAGTACTCAGCCACACACAATTGATATCATCAAAGTGTACTGGCCTGAAGATGGCGTTGACGCAACGTCGAAACTAGTAGCGAAATAAGTATGACATCTTAAGTACAGCTGGAAGAGTTTCATTTTTAATAAAAATTATACCAGCTGATGTCCCACTATCATCCAATTTAAATATGGATGGTGTTGTTGTTTTCTTCAGTCCTCAGACTGGTTTGATGCAGCTCTCCATGCTACTCTATCCTGTGCAAGCTTCTTCATCTCCCAGTACTTACTGCAACCTACATCCTTCTGAATCTGCTTAGTGTATTCATCTCTTGGTCTCCCTCTACTATTTTTACCCTCCACGCTGCCCTCCAATGCTAAATTTGTGATCCCTTTATGCCTCAGAACATGTCCTACTAACCGGTCCCTTCTTCTTGTCAAGTTGTGCCACAAACTCCTCTTCTCCCCAATTCTATTCAATACCTCCTCATTAGTTATGTGATCTACCCATCTAATCTTCAGCATTCTTCTGTAGCACCACATTTCGAAAGCTTCTATTCTCTTCTTGTCCAAACTATTTATCGTCCATGTTTCACTTCCATACATGGCTACACTCCATACAAATACTTTCAGAAACGACTTCCTGACATTTAAATCTACACTCGATGTTAACAAATTTCTCTTCCTCAGAAACGCTTTCCTTGCCACTGCCAGTCTACATTTTATATCCTCTCTACTTCGACCATCATCAGTTATTTTGCTCCCCAAATAGCAAAACTCCCTTACTACTTTAAGTGTCTCATTTCCTAATCAAATTCCCTCAGCATCACCCGACTTAATTCGACTACATTCCATTATCCTCGTTTTGCTTTTGTTGATGTTCATCTTATATCCTCCTTTCAAGACACTGTCCATTCCGTTCAACTGCTCTTCCACGTCCTTTGCTGTCTCTGACAGAATTACAATGTCATCGGCGAACCTCAAAGTTTTTATTTCTTCTCCATGGATTCTAATACCTACTCCGAATTTTTCTTTTGTTTCCTTTACTGCTTGCTCAATATACAGATTGAATAACATCGGGGACAGACTACAACCCTGTCTCACTCCCTTCCCAACCGCTGCTTCCCTTTCATGGCCCGCATCTCGTGGTCGTGCGGTAGCGTTCTCGCTTCCCACGCCCGGGTTCCCGGGTTCGATTCCAGGCGGGGTCAGGGATTTTCTCTGCCTCGTGATGGCTGGGTGTTGTGTGGTGTTCTTAGATTAGTTAGGTTTAAGTAGTTCTAAGTTCTAGGGGACTGATGACCATAGACGTTAAGTCCCATAGTGCTCAGAGCCATTTGAACCATTTGAACCCTTTCATGCCCCTCGACTATTATAACTGCCATCTGGTTTCTGTACAAATTGTAAATAGCCTTTCGCTCCCTGTATTTTACCTCTGCCGCCTTTAGAATTTGAAAGAGAGTATTCCAGTCAACATTGTCAAAGGCTTTCTCTAAGTCCACAAATGCTAGAAATGTAGGATTGCCTTTCCTTAATCTATTTTCTAAGATAAGTCGTAGGGCCAGTATTGCCTCACGTGTTCCAACATTTCTCCGGAATCCAAACTGATCTTCGTCGAGTTCGGCTTCTACCAATTTTTCCATTCGTCTGTAAAGAATTCGCGTTAGTATTTTGCAGCTGTGATTTATTAAACTGATAGTTCGCTAATTTTCACATCTGTCAACACCTGCTTTCTTTGGGATTGTAATTATTATATTCTTCTTGAAGTCTGAAGGTATTTCGCCTGTCTCATACATGTTGCTCACCAGATGGTAGAGTTTTGTCAGGACTGGCTCTCCCAAGGCCGTCAGTAGTTCCAATGGAATGTTGTCTACTGCTGGGGCCTTGTTTGACACAGGTCTTTCAGTGCTCTGTCAAACTCTTCACGCAGTATCGTATCTCCCATTTCATATTTATCTACATCCTCTTCCATTTCCATAATATTGTCCTCAAGTACATCGCCCTTGTATAGACACTCTATATACTCATTCCACCTTTCTGCTTTCCCTTCTTTGCTTAGAACTGGGTTTCCATCTGAGCTCTTGATATTCTTGCAAGTGGCTCTCTTTTCTCCAAAGGTCTCTTTAATTTTCCTGTAGGCAGTATCTATCTTACCCCTAGTGAGATAAGCCTCTACATCCTTACATTTATCCTCGAGCCATCCCTGCTTAGTCATTTTGCCCTTCCTGTCGATCTCATTTTTGAGACATTTGTATTCCCTTTTGCCTGCTTCAGTTACTGCGTTTTTATATTTTCTCCTTTCATCAATTAAATTCAATATTTCTTCTGTTACCCAAGAATTTCTACTAGCCCCCGTCTTTTTACCTACTTGATCCTCTGCTGCCTTCACTAGTTCATCCCTCAGAGCTACCCATTCTTCTTCTTCTGTATTTCTTTCCCCCATTCCTGTCAATTGTTCCCTTATGCTCTCCCTGAAACTCTGTACAAGCCCTGGTTCTTTCAGTTTATCCAGGTCCCATCTCTTTAAATTCCCACCTTTTTGCAGTTTCTTCAGTTTTAATCTACAGTTCATAACCAATAGATTGTGGTCAGAGTCCACATGTGCCCCTGGAAATGTCTTACAATTTGAAATCTGGTTCCTAAATCTCTGTCTTACCATTATATAATCTATCTGATACCTTCTAGTATCTCCAGGATTCTTCCATGTATACAACCTTCTTGCATGATTCTTGAACCAAGTGTTAGCTATTCTGTGCAAATTCTACCAGACGGCTTCCTCTTTCGTTTCTCTCCCCCAATCCATATTCGCCCACTATGTTGCCTTCTCTCCATTTTCCTACTATTGAATTCCAGTCACCCATGACTGTTAAATTTTCGTCTCCCTTCACTACCTGAATAATTTCTTTTATCTCATCATACATTTCATCAATTTCTTTATCATCTGCAGAGCTAGATGGCATGTAAACTTGTACTAGTGTAGTAGGCATGGGCTTCGTGTCTATCTTGGCCACAATAATGCGGTCACAATGCTATTTTTTTATTCATTATTAAACCTACTCCTGCATTACCCCTATTTGATTTTGTATTTGTAACCCTGTATTCACCTGACCAAAAGTCTTGTTCCTCCTGCCACCGAACTTCACTAATTCCCACTACATCTAACTTCAACCTATCCATTTCCCTTTTTAAATTTTCTAACCTACCTGCCCGATTAAGGGATCTGACATTCCACGCTCCGATCCGTAGAACGCCAGTTTTCTTTCTCCTGATAACGGCGTCCTCTTGAGTAGTCCCCGCCCGGAGATCCGAATGGGGGACTATTTTACCTCCGGAAAATTTTACCCATGAGTACGCCATCATCATTTAACCATACAGTAAAGCTGCATGCCCTCGGGAAAAATTACGGCTGTAGTTTCCCCTTGTTTTCAGCCGTTCGCAGTACCAGCACAGCAAGGCCGTTTTGGTTAGTGTTGCAAGGCCAGGTCCGTCAATCATCCAGACTGTTGCCTCTGCAACTACTGAAAAGGCTGCTGCCCTTCTTCAGGAATCACACGTTTGTGTGACCTCTCAACAGAAACCCTTCCGTTGTGGTTGCACCTACGGTACGGCCATCTGTATCGCTGAGGCACGCAAGTCTCCCCACCAACGGCAAGGTCCATGGTTAATGGGGGTAGGAAATATGGATGTACGAAGATATATTATAAAATTTCATTATTTTTAAACATAATTTAGCTTTTACAATATATATATATTTTACAAACTTTAACTTTCCTGTCACAAATCAATGACCTTAACTAACAAAGAAAAAACACTTCATAATCACAGATACATAGTTTTCTAATCGATATTGGTGTTACACTATATTTGCTCGTGTTTACGCCTTACAATGCAAAATCTGATTTCGGAATCTCTGTCTGACAATAATGTCATCGAGCTGGAATCTTCTGCATATGCGGTATTTTCCAAGTAGACCTCATCCCGTTATGACTCTTCAGCAGAGTATTCGCTACTACAACTGAAATTTATTGCAGAACTCAATTAGACTTTCTCGTCTCTCATTTCTACTGCCAAGCCCCTACTCTCCCGCAACCCTTACTTCTATTCCTGCCACTTCAGCCAGGTTCCAATCTCTCATGATTATTAGATTTCAATCTCTCTTTACCAACTAAATGACCCATTCAGTATCCTAAAACATTTCTGATTGCGACGTTGGTATGTATACCTGAACGATTGTTGTCAGCGTTGGTTTGCTGTGGAATCTGATAAGGGCTACCCTATCACTTAACTGTTCATAATAACTCACTCTCGTCCATACTTTCGTGTTTGTAAAGCGTCCTACTCCCTAATTTGATTTTCTGCTGCTACTGATAACGCACTGTGTCAATCTAATCGGAAATAGTTATCGTCTTTCCATTTCGCTTTACTGACCTCTCACACCTCCTTTTCCTTTCCCAGATTTTCTAGCTTCACTATTACGCTCAAACATGCGACATTCCATCATTCCACTCGTAGACTGTTATCCTGTCATTCATTATTCCATCTTTTCCCCATGATCACCTTCCCCTCGGCATTCCCATCCCGGACGTCCGAATGGGGAACTAAACCACAATCTATTGCCAATAGAGAGAACATCATGACACGTTTTGGATTACAAGTCACTGGTCCTATGGATACACGTTATGTGTCTTTAATACAGCGATTTCCATTCTGTTTTGCGTCCTCACACCGTTGATCACTGATTATTCCGCCGCCTTTTACGCACATTTTCCACTCCAAGGGCAACGAAGTGCTCTGAACCTTTTTAACAACTTCAAATGCTGGAAATCTTCAGCCACCATTGCTGATGATTTTTATTCAAAATTTAGGCAGTTGCTCGGTTTGAAAGTGGGGCCCATGACTACTAGTCAAAGGCGTTATGCCTATACCACTGGATCGTTTATATATAGTAGCAACATTAACGGCACTACAGTGAAAAGGCAGAGCACTCAAAAAATTACCTTCAGATTCGTCGATACGTCCTGTTAAGAGCAATTTATTTCTGTCTCCTGGGAAATCCTGAATATATTCACAGAGCCGGTTGTGTATTCAGTAAGCTCCTATTTTTTCGGTAAATGGCAGTATTGACCTGCACTGGTGAAAGAAACTGGTCTTAGTCGTAATCTTTGACCTGCCTCTTATTTTTTCTAGAATGGCAGCATAATATCCTAAACCACGCTGAGGATCCACTTTCAAGTGCTCGTCAACTAGTACACGAAAATTCCTCGAATTTGAGAACTCGTGATGACTGCCACTTCCCTCATAGCATTAACACTGCGCCCATTTATACAGTGTTGTGCAAAATGTAAGGGCGAAGGTAACTGCCAAGTAACATATGTATTTCGATGAAACCTGGGACCACACACAGAGAGAACTGCTACAGTGCAATACATAACGTTACTGGAATAAATACGCAATGAAACGAAGAGAAATGGTACTTTTATACTGAAATCCCCACTATTTATGGTAGTCCTTTCATAATATAAAAAGTGGGGCATAGTACTTAATTGGGTGTGTGATCACCACGGACAGCAGTGGGTGCACGGCGACATGCACCCATGTTGGTCACGGAGTTGATAAAGAGATCTTTGGCAGGACATTCCACTATTTCTCCCACTCCACTCATCTTGCCCTTCAGATGTGAGTTAAAAGTTGACAGTCACTGTAACTCACTGAGTAAGGTAACTGTTTCTTAAGCAGAAGCCGAATTACTGTTCTCCAATAAACTATATAAGCTGTAGTGCCTAACTATTTTCAAATAATATTGCAGCGAGGCAGCTGCTGGGCATAAAATCAGATGTGTCTGACTCGATCCTACGACATTATTGAGCTATTTTTTTTTCTAAACAGAGCCGTGCATAGTCCTGTCACCTACTTTAAAGGTGTGAGCAACACCAGTAAAAGTCGCAGTTGGTTTGCTCTTATGGGGTGCTCATTAGAGAATCTGCTACTAAGTAGAATATCAACTGAGTAACGTCGCATGAGTCAGTGCTGAGATCCTGCAGATAAATTCTCTGTGCATTGGTTAAACTTGATAATTAATAAAATAAAATTAAATATTACATAAAAGATAAATGTATGATCAGTAAAAAGGATGTAGAAGACACCAGAGAATTTGCAGAAAAATGTTTATTCAAGAAAGTATTCTTAAACAAATAGAAAGTTGTCCAGTGACAACCTGTTATAACGCAGACACAACATTGTGAAACACAAAAAAAGCTATGTTGAGAGCGTTACGAGAATAACAGAATCACCAACCTAAACAGTCACCCAAGACATGCGAAAACTAAGTCCATTCTGTGATTCCAGCACACCAAATATTGACCAGCTCAAAATAATACAGAGATCAATATGACAATAACAGAAGAGAAATGACGAGTGGGAACTCATACTCTAATCTCAATTCCAGATGCAGCAGGAAAGGTTAAACTTCCGCACTGTAGCACATCCAGACCTGGCGAAAGTTAGAATCTATTCAAAATTTAAAGTATTCTAGCAGATATTCACCACCCGGAATCAATCGTCTGCACGACCAAACAGCACTCGCTATCACCGACAACCAATACCAAGCATAGTATTACAAGTTTAAGAGTATTTGCCCAGTAGGAAGCAGAGAAAAGAGTAGGTAAAAAGACGAGGGCTAGTAGAAATTCTTGGGTAACAGAAGAAATATTGAATTTAATTGATGAAAGGAGAAAATATAAAAATGCAGTAAATGAAGCAGGCAAGAAGGAATACAAGCGTCTCAAAAATTAGATCGACAGGAAGTGCAAAATGGCTAAGCAGGAATGGCTCGAGGACAAATGTAAAAATGTAGAGGCTTATCCCACGAGAGGTAAGATAGATACTGCCTACAGGAAAATTAAAGAGACCTTTGGAGAAAGGAGAACCACTTGCATGAACATCAAGAGCTCAGATGCAAACCCAATTCTAAGCAAAGAAGGGAAAGCAGAAAGGTGGAAGGAGTATATAGAGGGTCTATACAAGGGCGATGTACTTGAGGACAATATAATGGAAATGGAAGAGGATGTAGATAAAGATGTAATGGGAGATACGATACTGCGTGAAGAGTTTGACAGAGCACTGAGAGACCTGAGTCGAAACAAGGCCCCGGGAGTAGACAACATTCCATTGGAACTACTGACGACCCTGGGAGAGCCAGTCCTGACAAAACTCTACCATCTGGTAAGCAAGATGTATAAAACAGGCGAAATACCCTCAGACTTCAAGACGAACATAATCATTCCTAAGCAGGTGTTGACAGATGCGAAAATTACCGAACTATCAGTTTAATAAGTCCCAGCTGCAAAATACTAACACGAATTCTTTACAGACGAATGGAAAAGCTGGTAGAAGCCGACCTCGGGGAAATCAGTTTGGATTCCGTAGAAATATTGGAACACGTGAGGCAATATTGACCCTACGACTTATTTTAGAAGATAGATTAAGGAAAGGCAAACCTACGTTTCTAGCATTTGTAGACTTAGAGAAAGCTTTTGACAATGTTGGCTGAAATACACTCTTTCAAATTCTGAAAGTGGCAGGGAGCGAAAGGCTATTTACAGCTTGTCCAGAAACCAGATGGCAGTTATAAGAGTCTAGGGGCATGAAAGAGAAGCAGTGGTTGGGAAGGGAGTGAGACCGGGTTGTACCATCTCCCCGATGTTATTCAATCTGTATATCGAGGAAGCAGTAAAGGAAACAAAAGAAAAATTCGGAGTAGGTATTACAATCCATGGAGAAGAAATAAAAACTTTGAGGTTCGCCGATGACATTATAATTCTGTCAGAGACAGCAAAGGACTTGGAAGAGCAGTTGAACGGAATGGACAGTGTATTGAAAGGCGGATATAAGATGAATGTCAACAAAAGCAAAACGAGGATAATGGAATGTAGTCCAATTAAATCGGGTGATGCTGAGGGAATTAGCTTAGGAAATGAGACACTAAAGCAATAAAGGAGTTTTGCTATTTGGGTAGCAAAATAAATGATAATGGTCGAAGTAGAGAGGATATAAAATGTAGACTGGCAATGGCAAAGAAAGCGTTTCTGAAGAAGAGAAATTTCTTAACATCGAGTATAAATTTAAGCGTCAGGAAGTCATTTCTGAAGGTATTTTTGTGGAGTGTAGCCTTGTATGGAAGTGAAACATGGGCGATAAATAGTTTGGACAAGAAGAGAATAGAAGCTTTCGAAATGTGGTGCTACAGAAAAATGCTGAAGATTAGATGGGTAGATGACATAACTCATAAGGAGGTATTTAACAGAATTGGGGAGAAGAGGAGTTTGTGGCACAACTTAACTAGAAGAAGGGATCGGTTGGTAGGACATGTTCTGAGGCACCAAGGGATCACCAATGTAGTATTGGAGGGCAGCATGCAGGGTAAAAATCGTACAGGGAGACCAAGAGATGAATACACTAAGCAGATTCAGAAGGATGTAAGTTGCAGTAGGTACTGGGAGATGAAGAAGCTTGCACAGGATAGAGGAGCATGGAGAGCTGCATCACACCAGTCTCAGGACTGAAGACCACAAGAACAACATGCCCACTAGCTCCGGAGACGATAAAAGAATTGAAGAAACTTGTCGAGAAATAAAAGAAATAATTAAGGGAGACGAAAATTAAATCACGACGGGGGACTGGAACTAGACGCTAGGAAAAGGAAGGCGAAATGGCTCAAATGGCTCTGAGCACTATGGGACTGAACATCTCAGGTCAGCAGTCCCCTAGAACTTGGAACTACTTAAACCTAACTAACGCAAGGACATCACACACATCCATGCCCGAGGCAGCATTCGAACCTGCGACCGTAGCGGTCGCGCGGTTCCAGACTGATGAGCCTAGAACCGCTCGGCCCTCAGCAGCCGGCAAAAAGGAAGACAAGGATAAACTGTATGTACATATGGACTGGGGGAAAGGAATGAAAGAGAAAGCCACCTGGTAGAATTTTGCATTTTTTTAACTCCGTCCGAAGACGCCACGGAGGCCCAGTGGCGCCGACCGGCCGCCGTGTCATCCTCAAACCACATGCGTCACTTGATCCGGATACGGAGGGGCGTGTGTTCAGCATACTGCTCTCCTGGCCGTACGTCAGTCTATGAGACGGGAGCTGCTACTTCTCTGTCAAGTAGCTCCTCAGTTGGCCTCACAAAGGCTCATTGCATCCCGCTTGCCAACAGCGCTCGGCAGACCTGATGGTCACGCATCCAAGTGCTAGCCCAGCCCGACAGCACTTCTGTGATCTGCAGGGAACCGGTGTTATCACTGCGGCAAAGCCGTTGGCGGAATTTTCCACATAGTAGCGTTTAATCATCGCTAAGACTTGCTTCAAGAATCATGAAAGCAGGTTGTATACATGGCAGAGACCGGAGACACGGGAAGGTTTCAGACTGATAACACACTGAAGAGTCAAACGAACTGGTACACGTGCTTAATATCATGCAGGGTTCCAGTGAGCACGCAGAACTGCCATAACACGACGTGGCATTGACTCGACTAATGTCTGAAGTAGTGCAGGAGGGAACTGACACCACGAATCACGCAAGGCTGTCCATAAAGCCGTAAGAGTACGAGGTGGTGGAGATCTCTTCTGAACAGCACGTTGCAAGGCATCCCAGACATAATTAGTAATGTTCAAGTCTGTGGAGTTTGGTGGCCAGCGGAAGCGTTTAAACTGAGAAGAGTATTCCTGGAACCACTCCGTAGCAATTCTGGGCGGGGCGTGTGGGATGTCACTTTGTCCTGTTGGAATAGCCCAAATCCATCGGAGTGTACAATGGACGTGAATGGATGCAAGTAATCAGACAGGATGCGTTCGGACGTGTCACCTGCCAAGAGTCGTATATAGACGTATCAGGGGTCGCTTAGCACTCCAACGCAACATGCCACCCACCATTACAGAGCCTCCAAGAACTTCAACAGTCCCTGCTGATATGCTGGGCCTATGGATTCATGAGGTTGTCTACATATCCGTACACGTCCATCCGATCGATACAATTTTAAACGAGACTCGTCTAACCAGGCACATGTTCCCAGCCGTGAACAGTCCAATGTCGGTGTTGACGGGCCCAGGTGAGGCCTAAAGCTTTGTGTCGTGCAAGCATCAAGAGTACACGAGTGGGCCATCGGTTCCGGAAGCCTATATCGGTGATGATTCGCACGCTGACACTTATTGATGGATCAGCACTGAAATCTGCAGCAACTTGCGGAAGGGTTGCACTTCTATCACGTTGAACGATTCTCTTCAGCCGTCCTTGGTCCCGTTCTTGCAGGACCTTTTCCCGGTCGCATCGATGTTGGAGATTTGATGTTTTACCGGGTTCCTGATATTCACGGTACACTCGTGAAGAGGTCGTACGGGAGAATCCCTCTTCATCTCTACCTCGGAAATGCTGTGTCACATCGCTCGTGAGCCGACTATAGCACCATGTTAAAATTCACTTAAATCTTGATAACCTACCATTGTAGCAACAGTAACCCATCTAACATCTGTGCCAGACACTTGCTTTCTTACATAGGCGTTGCCGACCGCAGCGCCGTATTCTCCCTTTTACGTATCTCTGTATTTGAATACGCATCATTTTCCAGTTTCTTTGGCGCTGCAGTGTATAATGGTGAGACAGAGATTTCAGAACCAGATTTTAACTTGTAAGAGTTTCTAGGGGTGTATGTGGTGTCTGACCACAGTTAATTGGTTATGAACTGTAGATTAAAACCAAAGAAATTGCGAAAAAATAGAAAATTGAGGAGATTGGACTTGAACAGGTTGAAAGAACCTGGTAGATATCCCTGGATAACATAGGGGTATTGAATTAACTGATGAAGGGAAAATAAATTAATAAAAAAATGCAGTAAATGAAGCAGGCGAAAGGGAATACGAACGTCTAAAAAATGACATTGACTTAAAGTGCGAAATGACTAAGTAGGAATGGCTAGAGGACAAGTAAGGATTTAGAAGCATATTTCGCTAGGGGGAAGATAGCTACCGCCTCCAGGAAAATTAAAGAGGGCTTTGGAGAAAAGAGAAGCAGCTGTATGAGCATCAAGAGCTCAGATGAAAAACCAGTCCTAAGCAAAGAAGGGAAAGCTGAAAGGTGAAAGGAGAAAGGAGAATATAGAGGATCTATACAAGGGAGATGAAGCGGACGGCATTATTGTGGAAGTGGAAGAAGGATGAAGATGAGATGGGAGACATGGCACTGCGACAAGAAGTGGAAGAGCACTGAAATATCACGCCGAAACAAGGCCCCAGGAGTAGGATATTCCGTCAGAACTACTGACAGCCTTGGAAGAGCCAGCCGTGATAAAACTCTTCCATCTGGTGTGGAAGATGTATGAGACACGCGAAAATGAACGTGTGCCTGCGAGAGAGGAAGCTGACATCAAGCCTAAGGGTGGGCCAACAGCATGTTTAATTCCACCATTACCGATGGAGGGCGCCACGAACTCGGAAGTCATTTTCAGACGGGTGGCCGGATAGTTTAGATCACATAGCGTAGAATACATTACTTGCGTGTCAGAACGACAGCGTAAGTATCTTTTCGGTGATGTTTGAAACGTCACGTATTATCGGTATAAATCGAAATCTAAATCTAACACAAAATATAAATCAAGATATGTTAAATAATTGCCCAAATAAATAGAAAACAAAAGAAATTAAAGAAATTTTTGAGTCAACTCCACTTTTAAGAAAAAGTTTAGTGCTGTTGAGCTCATTTGATTGCACCTTTTATTTTATTTTATTTTATTATTATTATTTTTTTTTTTTGCTCTTTCAACGTAGAATGTTACTATCAGAGTTTTGTACACAGTACATGATCGATATTTTGGCGTCGATATTTAGACTGTATGCAGTCCAGCCGCCTCTGCAGAAATTCACGACTCCATTGGCCACGTACTGCACTAAATCATGCATCTATCCGTAGCCACCTTCATTGTTGAAGGACGATAGCTGCCGAAATACGACTGTGGTATATTTACGAATAATCGTATGACGTCCCGAATCCTCATAAATTAGGTACTGAACGTCCTTCCCAGTGGAATCGATACTTTCACAATTCGACAGAAAAGCAAAAAGTGGTTTATAGCATTGGCAAGATACATTTGATTCAGTTCGACACTTCAAACACTCTCTCTATGCTCCCTCTTGATAACATGCCTTTCGTGCTATAAAATTTGTTCTACATCGTAAGTCAGCTAACATTTCATCATATCTCACCATTTCATCGCATCTAATCAGAAACTTCAAAACTGAAACATATGTGGTCATAATTCCCCCATTTAACATTCAAAATAGCAGATAACTACGTTTTAAATGCATCAAATATTCCCTCGTAATTGCGCTAATTAACTATTTATCCTCATTAACATTGTACGGAATTTTTACCCCAGGTTTACGTACCTGTGTATAGTATCGCGTAACTCAACGATTGCGACGAGAATGCACGTCCCAATGACGATGCGATGGCGTCTATTTCTCAAAAAAGGAGGCACCGCTAGGAGCAAACCAATTGACTAATCTGAAGTTTGGGTATTTAGTTACCTTAGATCGGCCATCGTCAACATAAATTAATGCGGGGCTGTATGAAGCCAGTGACTGTTCGCTGATGTCATTGTTCTACGATGCATGACCGATCAGTCGAAAAGAAATTGTGTAAGGCAATGGAAATAATCGGAAAATTGGTCTCCGCGGGGGTTCTCTGTTTTTTTTTTTTTTTTTTAAGGAACGGTTGGCGAGAGAACACGAACAGAGTTCGCCGTTTCAGAATCGAGCAATCTGTTTCCAACTCCTCGTATTTGAGCTCTGAAAATTACTTTTGTGAAAAAGAAATAATAAAGGTGATTGAGCTTTTAAATAATTAATACCACCGTATGTAAAAAACGGCGAGATTATTTGACAGCAAACAGAGAGAGCAAAACCTACGTCCGATAGCTTATACAGGCGAAAGGAGAAAATGTAACTATACGATAACTGAGGATCAGTCTGTTCATTTGTTACCAGTGATAGGTTTTTAATAGAAAGCGAGGCTTAGTTGTTAATGCTTTCCGTGATTACAAGAAAAAGAATTCCGGTTTTCTACCAATGACACATTATAGGAAATTCTTTACAGAATACGCTTCTGTATCCATTGTCCTTTCTTTAAACTCAGGGCAGAGTGTAAATGTCACACTGGGGAAGGATATTGCCATGCAGTTTTAATGGCAGCTCTTCCGTGTTGACATTCAACACCTGTGACAGTATGAGGAATTTGTGCTAAATGTGACGAGTTGCAACAGCTCTGTTTACGACACGCCCACGGGGAACCACCCGTGCCTACCCGTGCCTTGTCTATCTCCCTGTGTACATAGCGTGCTGAGTCGCAGTCCCGCGTGTATAAGACGGCGGCAGGGAACCGGAGCAGAGATACTCGCACAGTGCGACATGGCGAAGTTACTGACCGTCTGCCTGCTGCTGCTGGTTGGCTCCCTGCTCTGCGAACAGGCGTTCGGTGAGTTGTGTGCGCCCCAGACCTATCCTAACAGAGATTTTGCTGTGTTATCTGCAATATGGTTTCCCCGTCAGGTTCTGGAGTGTACAACATCCTGACAGTTTTCTTTTGTTTATTTAATTGGTCATTGGGGTTAGCCATTTAGCCAGGGAAGAGAGTGGTTACAAAATATTATTCAATATCATATACAGGGTGTCCCAGAAAGGTTGCAACAAACTTCGAAGGGCTATGGAGGACGTCGTGAGGAACAAATGGGGTACAGGAACCAGTATCCAGAAACGCTGTCCAACGACGCTACAGAGTGTCGAAGTTATAGGCGCTGGCCCCTGCCACCAGGCCACCCCTTCGGCATCAAATGTGACTTTGTACCCTGACGGACTGTAGGCGGAACATCTCGCAATGTTGTTTGTTTATGCAGTGATCGTGATTAACTGCCACGTCCGCCAGTGGAGGAGATGGCACTAGCTGTTGAGTAAACAGGACCTGCCTCCTACGAATGTAATGCTCTGTTGACTTGATAGACGATGGTTTCGGATACGTGTTTCCATGTGCAATTTTTTTCTCATATACTGAAAAAAATTGGAGGTTTGAGAGGCTACAAGAGAAAAATAAACCGTGGATGGAAACCCGTGTCCAAAAACATCATCTACCGACTCAACAGAGCACCGCATTCATAGAAGACAACGCTGTTCTTTCAGTGAGTTCCATCTTCTCTATTGGCGATCGTGGCCGTCAGTCGCGATCACTAAGCAACAAACAACGTTTCGAGATATTCCGCCTACGATCTCCGTCAGCGTACAAAATGGTTCAAATGGCTCTGAGCACTATGGGACTCAACTGCTGTGGTCATTAGTCCCCTAGAACTTAGAACTAGTTAAACCTAACTAACCTAAGGACATCACAAACATCCATGCCCGAGGCAGGATTCGAACCTGCGACCGTAGCGGTCTTGCGGTTCCAGACTGCAGCGCCTTTAACCGCACGGCCACTTCGGCCGGCGTCAGCGTACAAAAGTTACGTTCTCTGCCGAAGTGGTAGCCTTGTGGTAGGCTATAACTTCAACACTCTGCGGCTTTGTTGGATGACGTTACCGGACACGGGTTTTTATCCTCAGTCTGTTGCTCAAGACACCGCCTAGAACAAGTGAAGTTTATCACAACATTTCTGGGACAATCTGTACACAACATAGGCATCTCAAATTACAGTGACACAATTTAAAAGTCATGACACACTTTCCACAATTGAAAGTCATTATTTCATTTCACTGCTTGGAACATCACAGTAACAATTAACAATAAACGTTCACAGGCGCTGTAGAAAGCCCTTCCTACATACTGTGTCTGGAAATCTTGACAGCATGAAGTACCGTGGACAGCGCCAGGTAATTATTCGCCTGAGATCACACTCCAAACAAGAAATTCCCTGAGGCGGCAAAACATTTGGGATAGCGATACCCGCATACACAGATGGAAACAGTATCGTACACGAGGTATGAAAGGGCAATGCATTGGTGGAGCGGCCATTTGTACACAGGTGTTTCATGTGAAAAGGTTTCCCACGTCATTATGGCCATACGGCGAGAATTACAGATTTCGAATGCGGAGTGGTAGTTGAAATTAGACGTATGGGACATTTCATTTCGGAAATCGTTAGGGAATTCTGTATTCCGAGATCCGCAGTGTCAAGAGTGTGCAAAGAATGCCAGATTTCAGGCACTAGCTCTTACCACTGACAATGTAGTGGCCCACGGCCTTCACTTAAGGACAGAGAGTAGTGACGTTTCCGTATTTTCATTGCTAACAGACAAGCAAATACCCATAGCAACTCCAATTTGGGCGGAAGACGAACGTATCCGTTAGGCCATTACGGCGAAATTTGGCGTTAATGGGCTATGGCAACACACGACCGAGGCCACAATTCTTCGCGATTGGCTTGAGGAACAATCTGGACAGACCGAGTGATTGATGTTCCCCCTCTCCACAAATCGCCCAACATGAATCCCATATAACATTTACGAGACGTAGTCGGGAGGTCAGTTCACACACGAAATCCTGCACTGGGAAGTCCTTCGCAATTATGGATGGCTATAAGGGCAGCATGGCTCAAAATTTCCGGAAGGGACATCCATCGACTTGTTGAGTCCATGTCACGTCGAGTTGCTGCACTACCCTGGGTAAGACGAGGTCCGACACGATATTAGTAGATATCCCATGGACTTTTGACACCTTAGTGTACAACATATGCATTTCAGATTAAGGTAACACAATTCGAACCTCATGACATACTTTCTACAACTGAAAGTTACTTTTTCATTCCACTGATTGGAACATCATAGTAAGAAAGGGGAATAATCGTTCGCCGGCCGCGGTGACCGAGCGGTTCTAGGCGCTTCAGTCCGGAACCGCGCGACTACTACGGTCGCAGGTTCGAATCCTGCCTCAGGCATGGATGTGTGTGATGTCCTTAGGTAAGTTAGGCTTAAGTAGTTCTAAGTTCTAGGGGACTGATGACCTCAGAAGTTAAGTCGCATAGTGCTCAGAGCCAATAATCGTTCACAGGTCATGAAGACAGTCCTCCATACACACTGTGTCTGGAAATCTTGAACATATGAAGTACCATGGACAGCGACAGGCAGTTAGTCGTCTGGCGTCACTCATCGCTTACTCGTATCTTATTACCACTTGTTGTACAACGTTGTGCATGTGTCATCTCATGCTGGATTCTAACTGACGTGATAGGACAGCAATTTATCAGATGGCCTTTTGAGTATGAGTGTTTCTCTGTTGTGAATTTTCCAACTACTTCGGATCTGCACTGTACATGTATACTCGCTTCTTTCAGAAACTGTGTAATACCAATAAGCTATCTAATCAGAAGTATCCAGACATGTACTAGTGAACATTAATATCGGCTGCATCCACACTTTGCATTTATGATGGCTTCACTTCCGATGGCGAGGCTTTTAATGACGTACTGAACGTTTATGGAGGAATGACAGCCCATTCTTTCTCAAGAGCCGGAACCAGAGAGCGTAGTGATGTTGGGCACTGGGGTCTGGAGCGAATTCGACTTCTAACTCATCCCAAAGAATTTTGTTTGTCTTCAGGGCAGGACTCTGCAAAAGCCAGTCTTTTTCAGGAATGTTATTGTTCATGAACCATTGCCTCAGAGAAGTTGCTTTATTAACGCCTGCAATATCATGCTGACTCAAAAAATTTTTGTCCCCGAACTGATCCTCTTCTGTATACAGTACAAGTATACAAGGACAAGTCACTCTTTCACTATTCTCCATATTCAGGGTTACTCTTCAATGTTGATTCTACATCCAAGACATCGATTTTTCGTGAGACGACAGGAAGTTATCAGCATGAGCAGGCACTGACGGAAGCATGTACATTAATAATGCGTGTGGGATCTTTATGGTGGCTCTCATTAGAATAGTGTTTCCTGGAGTTGAGAACAAGCAGGCAGTTTGGTCATTTAACAGTAAATCTAGCAGTGGACGTTTGGGGTTTGGAAATCGTGTGCATCTGTTTAGGAAAGGAGCATCCGTAATCACTTACCGGGGACAGAATGCTTGTCTCAAGAATTTATTGCACATATTTTTTTAATCGTATGACTATATGTTCGGCCAAAGAGGCAGAAAAACTGCCTACTTGAACCTACCTGTTAGGTGCCTGTACCCACAGCAGTTACAGGGGCACAAGAAAAATATAGGTTGCCTGGCCAACGGGTTTTGACAGTGTCGTAAACGCCCTTTGTGAACATGGTTGGTGGCCATAAAAACTCACGAGTTTCCATGTTCACTGTGGTCACCACGGTATTGAGGCAGCTGTTAGGTGGTGTCAGCTACGTGCCTGCAGAGATCTTAGGGAAGCGTCAGGCCTTCGAAATAATTTTAGTGTGCTCTGACATACACTCCTGGAAATGGAAAAAAGAACACATTGACACCGGTGTGTCAGACCCACCATACTTGCTCCGGACACTGCGAGAGGGCTGTACAAGCAATGATCACACGCACGGCACAGCGGACACACCAGGACCCGCGGTGTTGGCCGTCGAATGGCGCTAGCTGCGCAGCATTTGTGCACCGCCGCCGTCAGTGTCAGCCAGTTTGCCGTGGCATACGGAGCTCCATCACAGTCTTTAACACTGGTAGCATGCCGCGACAGCGTGGACGTGAACCGTATGTGCAGTTGACGGACTTTGAGCGAGGGCGTATAGTGGGCATGCGGGAGGCCGGGTGGACGTACCGCCGAATTGCTCAACACGTGGGGCGTGAGGTCTCCACAGTACATCGATGTTGTCGCCAGTGGTCGGCGAAAGGTGCACGTGCCCGTCGACCTGGGACCGGACCGCAGCGACGCACGGATGCACGCCAAGACCGTAGGATCCTACGCAGTGCTGTAGGGGACCGCACCGCCACTTCCCAGCAAATTAGGGACACTGTTGCTCCTGGGGTATCGGCGAGGACCATTCGCAACCGTCTCCATGAAGCTGGGCTACGGTCCCGCACACCGTTAGGCCGTCTTCCGCTCACGCCCCAACATCGTGCAGCCCGCCTCCAGTGGTGTCGCGACAGGCGTGAATGGAGGGACGAATGGACACGTGTCGTCTTCAGCGATGAGAGTCGCTTCTGCCTTGGTGCCAATGATGGTCGCATGCGTGTTTGGCGCCGTGCAGGTGAGCGCCACAATCAGGACTGCATACGACCGAGGCACACAGGGCCAACACCCGGCATCATGGTGTGGGGAGCGATCTCCTACACTGGCCGTACACCACTGGTGATCGTCGAGGGGACACTGAATAGTGCACGGTACATCCAAACCGTCATCGAACCCATCGTTCTACCATTCCTAGACCGGCAAGGGAACTTGCTGTTCCAACAGGACAATGCACGTCCGCATGTATCCCGTGCCACCCAACGTGCTCTAGAAGGTGTAAGGCAACTACCCTGGCCAGCAAGATCTCCGGATCTGTCCCCCATTGAGCATGTTTGGGACTGGATGAAGCGTCGTCTCACGCGGTCTGCACGTCCAGCACGAACGCTGGTCCAACTGAGGCGCCAGGTGGAAATGGCATGGCAAGCCGTTCCACAGGACTACATCCAGCATCTCTACGATCGTCTCCATGGGAGAATAGCAGCCTGCATTGCTGCGAAAGGTGGCTATACACTGTACTAGTGCCGACATTGTGCATGCTCTGTTGCCTGTGTCTATGTGCCTGTGGTTCTGTCAGTGTGATCATGTGATGTATCTGACCCCAGGAATGTGTCCATAAAGTTTCCCCTTCCTGGGACAATGAATTCACGGTGTTCTTATTTCAATTTCCAGGAGTGTAAGTTCTTGGTATAACGAGCTAATGGGAGTATCGCACTCTGGAACCTGCCGATACCTCAGGGTTCCGTTAGAGAGTAACTGCGATCCATCCAACATATCGACAGCCACAACTTTGCATATTTCGTGCCCACAACAGCTAATTACAGGTGCTGGACATCGCTGCTGGGCAGACGCTTGAACCACGACCGTCTTCCCAGAAAGTGCTACACATCGAGAAAGGGGTATTACACTGCAGTTACGGCTTGTTAGGGCAAACGGAATCACAGTCTCTCTACCTGTTCTCAACTGCACCCACGTAGTACATCACGTCTGTGGGGAACAAATCCATCGAAGTCTGTTCAGTGTTGTGTAATTTCAGATTGCATGATGTATGTTTTGAGCCAGAATAAATAGTTCAGTCAGACAAACCTTGGTCTTTGTCCACCAGTCGCCACCCAGAGGAGTGCTAACAATTTGTTGCATATTTTTTTGTTGCCATCAGGTCATGTTTTATTTGTCATCACGCTTAGTATGTATTTTTGTCCTATTGTTTTAGTCAATAAACTTGTACGGCAACTTTTATAAAAGATCAATCCTTTGTTGATATATTAATGACCCATCAACAACTGACTGAAATAATGACAGGGCCACCATTGCACTTTCTCGACGTTCTCCGTTAATCCTATCTGCTAAGGATCCCACGCGGTTCATCAGTACTCCAAAAGAAGACGGTCAAGCTTAGTGCAGCTCGTCTATTTAGTAGATCTATTACATCTTCTGTTCTGTCAATAAATGGCAATCTTTGGTTCGCCTTCCCTACAACATTTTCTATGCCTTCCTTCCAATTTAAGTTGTTTATAATTGTAATTCGTAGATGAATCGCTGGGACCGCAATTAACGCTGACAGCTACTGTGAGACTCTGAAAAAACTCCAACGGGCAATTCAGAACCGGAGAAGAGGAATGCTGAGCAAGGGCGTACACATTCTCCATGACAACGCTCGCCCACACATCGCTCGGCAAACCGTTGCTCTCCTGCAACAGTTTCAGTGGAACATAATCCCCCACCCACCCTATAGTCCTGACTTGGCGCCCAGTAACTATCACATGTTCCCTAGGTTAAAAGAACATTTCGCCGGAAAGCGGTTCAGCTCGGACGACGAAGTGAAAGAGGAGGTTCATAACTTTCTGAACAGCAGCATAGCGGCGATCTGGTATGACGTGGGCATACAAAAACTGCCACAGCGTCTACAGAAATGCATCGACAGAAATGGTGATTATAGTTTGAACATTTAGCTATTTCTAGACATAAACTGATGTAAACCATTGTAGAAATAAACAGGTCTATGTATTTATAAAAAAAATAGGAGACCTTACTTTTTGGATTACCCTCGTAATTTATTTTCGAACGCAATATACGTTCCAAAATCCTGCTGCATATCGACGTTAATCATATCGGCCCGTAATTAGTGGGATACTCCCACTGCCTTTCTTGAATATTGGTGTGACCTGTGCAACTTTCCACTCTTTGGGTACGGATCTTTCGTCGAATGAGCGGCTGTATGTCTTTGTTAAATATGGAGCTATTACTGCAGCATACTCGGAAAGGAACCTAATTGGTATAGAGTCTGGACGAGAAGACTTGCGTTTATTAAATGATTTAAGTTGAAACTTCCTGGCAGATTAAAACTGTGTGCCCGACCGAGACTCGAACTCGGGACCTTTGCCTTTCGCGGGCAAGTGCTCTACCATCTGAGATACCGAAGCACGACTCACGCCCGGTCCTCACAGCTTTACTTCTGCCAGTATCTCGTCTCTCGGTCGGGCACACAGTTTTAATCTGCCAGGAAGTTTCATATCAGCGCACACTCCGCTGCAGAGTGAAAATCTCATTCTGGAAATGATTTAAGTTGTTTCACTACTCCGAAGATATCTACTTCTAAGTTAGTCACGTTGGTAGTGAAATCCAGTTTCGCAGGACAGAGCGGATCAGGTTGTGGAAAGGGGCCAAGGTCAATTACCGTTAGTTATACAAGAACACACACAACTTTATTCCTCGAACCAATGCACAGTTTTCTCTTTAAAACAAGAAAGATCAGATCACGGCTGAGGGCCCAAGCAACTTCTCCAGCATAAGTTTAAATGATTGCTTTTAAAACACCGGGATTTAGACTAACGGCTGAAGGCCTTACTTAAGCAAAATTACAATATCTTCTCGGCTAAAGGCCGAAATAATATTTCAGATCAGTTAAGGAAATTGCTTAAAAGCCAAGCATTTAAAAACTCCGGCTAAGGGCCATATTAAGGAAAATTCAAGTTAATTCTTCGATTGAAAGCCCAATAAAAACATTTTATTTACATAATAAAAGAGAGATTTTAAAGATAAGCTATTACACAGTACAACAGAAAAACATCTTAAGAAAACTTGAAGTATCTTGTCGGCTGAAGGCCCAAACAATTACTCAAGAATAATTAAAGACAACCTTAAGATAAACATTTACAGAACACGGCTGAAGGCCGTTTCAAGAATTCAAGATAATTAAAGAGAAACCTTACAGATAAGGATTTACATATTAAAGCCACAGATTCGGAAACAAACGCGGCTGAAAGCCTAAATACAGAGCAACAATAACTTTAAATGAAACACAGCTGAAGACCTAATCTTAAAGTTGTTGCCGGCCGGGGTGGCCGAGCGGTTCTAGGCGCTACAGTTTGGAACCGCACGACCGTTATGATCGCAGGTTTGAATCCTGCCTCGGGCATGGGTGCGTGTGATGTCCTTAGGTTAGTTAGGTTTAAGTAGTTCTAAGTTATAGGTGACTGATGACCTCAGAAGTTAAGTCCCATAGTGCTCAGAGCCATTTGAACCATTAAAAAAAATGGTTCAAATGGCTCTGAGCACTATGGGCCTTAACTTCTGATGATTTTACGTTCTTCCGTTTGTAGGTCACGTTTTATATTGACTGTCAGCGTTTCTCTGGCATACAGGACCTGAGGTTTTAATACTGTATTATAGTGCCTAATTTTAGTGTTTTTAGACATTCATTTTTTATTGTAAACCTTGTAGGTTCTTCCACCATGAATAAGCAACACCTATTACACGGAGGGGGTCCGACATCCGATCAGTTCCAGTCATTCCATCAGGAAGGAGGTACCCAGCTGGTGTTGTCTGTAGTTCAACCATGCCTAAACGGTCAATAACACGGTGCGATCACGTCCGCATTGTCACTTTGTGCCTGGAAGGGCTCTCAACAACGGAAGTGTCCAGGCATCTCGGAGTGAACCAAAGCGATGTTGTTCGGACATGGAGGAGATACAGAGAGACAGGAACTGTCGATGACATGCCTCGCTCAGGCCGCCCAAGGGCTACTACTGCAGTGGATCACCGCTACCTACGCATTGTGGCTCGGAGGAACCCTGACAGCAACGCCAGCATGTTGAATAATGCTTTTCTTGCGATCACAGGACGTGATGTTACGACTCAAATTGTGTGTAGTAGGCTGCATGATGCGCAACTTCACTCCCGACGTCCATCGCGAGGTCCATCTTTGCAACCACATCATGCAGCGCGGTACAGATGGGTCAAACAACATGCTGAATGGACCGCTCAGGACTGGCATCACGTTGTCTTCACCGATGAGTGTCGCATATGCCTTCAACCAGACAATCGTCGGAGACGTGTTTGGAGACAACCCGGTCAGGCTGAAAGCATTAGACACACTGCCCAGCGAGTGCAGCAAGGTGGAGTTTCCCTTCTGTTTTGGGTGGCATTATGTGGGACCGACGTACGCCGCATGTGGAAGGCGCCGTAACGGCTATACGATACGTGAATTCCATCCTCCGACCGATAGTGCAACCATATCGGCAGCATATTGAAGAGGCATTCGTATTCATGGACGACAATTCACAATCCGGCATGCACATCTTGTGAATGGCTTCCTTCAGGATAATGACATCGCTCGACTAGAGTGACCAGCATGTTCTTCAGACATGAAACCTATCGAAAATGCCCGGGATAGATTGAAAAGGGCTGTTTATGGACTACGTGGCCCACCGACCACTCTGGGGGATCTACGCCGAATCGCCGTTCAAGAGTAGGACAATCTGGACCAACAGTGGTTCAAAATGGTTCAAATGGCTCTGAGCACTATGGGACTCAACTGCTGAGGTCATTAGTCCCCTAGAACTTAGAACTAGTTAAACCTAACTAACCTAAGGACATCACAAACAGCCATGCCCGAGGCAGGATTCGAACCTGCGACCGTAGCGGTCTTGCGGCTCCAGACTGCAGCGCCTTTAACCGCACGGCCACTTTGGCCGGCGGACCAACAGTGCCTCGATAAACTTGTGGATAGCATGCCACGACGAATACAGGCATGCATCAGTGCAAGAGAACGTGGTACTGGGTATCAGAGGTACCGGTGTGTACAGCAATCTGGACCAGCATCTGAAGGTCTCGCTGTATGGTAGTACAATATGCAATGTGTAGTTTTCATGAGCAAAAAAAGGGCGGAAATGATGTTTATGTTGATCTCTATTCCAATTTTCTCTGCAGGTTCCGGAACGCTCGGAACCGAGGTGATACAAAACTTTTTTGATGTGTATGACGGACTCCTACTGGTCGATAATGAGATATCTAATTCTAAATCCAACTTATTTCATTTCCTGATTAACATCAAGTGTTTAACATGCAAGACAGAGTAAGCTGCAGTGTGTGAGACGCCAAGTGTCGGCAGTACCTCGTAACGCCGTCTGTCGTTTTGCAGCCTGCGCCGAGGGCAAGCGCAAGTACGATGGCTGCAACTGGTGCACTTGCGTCAGAGGCGGCTGGGTCTGCACCGGGAAGTTCTGTGGCCGCTCCGCCGCTGAGGGTGAGTAGCGTCACAACCAGAGCGGGCATTGGCTCCCTCGTACGTCACGCTGAGTGGCGGGGCGTTTCAAGTCTACTTCAAAACTCCGCATTGTCCACTATGTACAAACGCCTCTACCCTCTACTGATACCACAACTAATGAGTGTACAACTTCAGGTATCTATGAACGTTTGAAGGAACGTTGTGTAACGTGAATTGTCAACACAGATACTGTACAGTAACACACTGAGTATTACATGCCTTGACGGGTTAAAACGACGATCACGTCGAATGTCCCTCCCTGGTGGGAATCACATAGTGTGATCGCGAGTATTAGGAACTGTGGACAGGTGTGACATATGGATGTATGGGACGTCGCTGGAGGCGTGCTCGGTTAGCCGAAGTGGTCATAAGAAGATGGTGAGAAGATGATGACAATATCTCCAAGCCACTTCTCACTCTCAACAGTTCTTCACAAACGACTAGCGCAGTCTTCGTAAACCACCTCACACTTTGGCAGTGGGTGGTCCCATAGTGGAGCTTGACACGAGACGAAGAGATTATCGACTTGGTATCAACGCACACTGTTAAATGCAGAGGAGAGAGGGGACAGGTGGAAAGAGTACATAGAGGGCCTCTACAAGGGGGAAGACTTGTCTGATGTTATAGAAGAAGAAACAGGAATCGATTTAGAAGGGATAGGAGATCCTGTATTAGAATCAGAATTTAAGAGAGCTTTGGACAAACAAGGCAGAAGGGATAGGTAAAACTCCATCAGGATTTCTAAAGTCATTGGGGAAAGTGGCAACAAAACGATTATTCACGTTGGTGTGTAGAATATATGACTCTGGCGACATACCACCCGACTTTCGGAAAAATTTCATCTACACATTCCGAGGACTCCAAGACTTGACAACTACGAGAATTCTCGCACAGTCAGCTTAACAGCTCATGCATCAGGGTTACTGACAAAAATAATGGACAGAAGAATGCAAAAGAAAATTGAGGATGTATTGGATGACGATCCGTTTGACTGCAGCTAAGGTAGAGGCACCAGACAGGCAATTCTGGCGTAGTGGTTGATAATGGAAGCAAGACTAAAGAAAAATCAAGACACGCTCATAGGAAACGTATACTGACTAAATCGTGCCTGCTTCCTCTTTTCATCCACAGTCTCAAAAAATGGCCTTTTTTCACTCTGCCGTCCACCGAGCCACCTCTATACCACTTTCAACAGAAAAGTTTAGTGCGGAGATTAATTTACTTAAAACCATAGCAGTCAATAATGAATATACGCCTAACGTAGTAACGTAGCAAGTACTGCATCTCTTTCCAGTCAGTACAAACTTTAATTTTATTAATGTATTATATACCTAATATGTTTTAGAACAGTTAGTTTAATTCTGAAGACGACGCTCATAGTAGCGTCGAAACCTGGTCAATTTTGACTTAATATTTGTGACCGACGGCTTATTTGTTCTAATATAATTCTGACACGGTCACTGAACCTTAGCAGCTATGTTCAAAAATTTTTAACATATATCTCTCGAAAATTACTGTTTCTGTACAGGAACCACTTGAAAACATTTCAAATTTTAAAGAAAAATTGTCCTTAAATCTAATCGAAGCTCGAACAAACAACAAATACATTATATGTTTCTATGCGGGGAATTTACCAGTTACGTGATGTCTGGTAGCCATGTGCCGATCATAAGGTCTATACGTGGGCAGCGCATCCCATTGGCTTATGCTGACGTTTAATGCTCGTAGTAACTACTGTCGCTCCCTGGGCTCCCGCCACCATTTCGCTGTGTTTGTCTTCGTGCTTATATTTTTGGATAATGAACATCTATATACACAAAGTTTTGAATTTGTTCTTACGTAAGATACGATGTATTTTCCTGATGTTGCATTATGATAGAGTGTGTTACCTGAAACCTTGAGGTTTCAGAGTAGCTCAACGGTCTAAAATGTACAGTAACGGGGGATAAAAGAACGCCGTATATTGTGCCAGCGGCGGAACGGTGATCTCTTTCAGATGTACATGAGATGTATTCACAGTTGAGGATACGAACAACTGTCAGGTGTATAAAGGAAGGACGACGATCAAAATTTCCAAAATTTGTACTGGACTGGGACTCGAAACCGGATTTCTGGCTTGTCGCTAGCTGTCGTCTTTACTGCTTTAGCTATGCTGGCACTACACACGGCCAGATCCCAACTCCCATACGTCGTAAGTCCTGCGTCACAATCTGTACTGGTACACGCTTTATGTAATTCCCGTAAAGGGAAGAACATTTTAATTGAAAGTCACTGCCTGGACCGGCGGATAAATACACTGTACACTGCATCGTTTTTCTTAAAAACACAGGTATTGCAACATATTCCTTCAAAAATGTTACGGAGGGCACACATGCAACTGATATGATCAATAACAATGAATGTTTGAACAGAGAGAGCACAAATGTCATTGAAACATATTTGGGAACTTCGGTGTGATGATCCACATTTCTCAGATCCAAGTACTACCCGAAAACTTCGTGTAACATTATCAAAAGCAATATCAACAGAAATTAGCTAGTTTCTTAAGAACTTCTCTCTATTCATATTCACTCCCCTGAACTTTGCACTGAAGTACTTTAATCTAATCCATTTTAACTTTCTTATTTTACTGCATTTTTTGTCCACCACACCTCTCCCCTCACAACCCAATTGTCAACCTGCCGATTCATCGATGCCCCATGAAATTTCCTATCAACCGATCTCTTACATTAGCGAAGTTGTGACATAAATTTCTTTTTTTCCCCATTAGATTCAGTACCTTCTCATTAGTTATTCCATTTATCCATCTAATCTTCAATATTCTGCTTTAGCAATATATTTCAAAAGCTTCCATTTTCTTCTTCTGCGAGGTGCTTATCGTACACGTTTCAATTCTGTGCAAGGCTACACTACAAACAAATGCTTTCAGAAAAGACGTTAGTTAAATTTAAATTCTATATCATAAAATGCTTTTCGTGGTATTACTAGTCTGCACTATGTATCCTCTCTACTTCTGCCACTGTCCATCATTTTGCAGCTGAACAACAAAACTCGCCTAATATTTTTACTTAAAATTTTTCAAATTAGAATTCCACCATGCACGAGATATACTTTTTTGACATGCTTGTTTTCGTGACCATCTTCCAGAGCACCTGTTATATTAAAATATTACTGATTGTTCTGTCTTAAGCTTAATGCAGATAATTACAGAGTATTTTTCTCCAGAAGCGTTTCGCTTTTACCTATGAAGCATCTTCTGTGGTCATTCTGGAAACATTCTGGATGTGTGTGTTGTCCTTAGGTTAGTTAGGTTTAAGTAGTTCTAAGTTCTAGGGGACTGATGACCTCAGAAGTTAAGTCCCATAGTGCTCAGAGCCATTTGAACCATTCATTTAAATAATGCCTAAAACCTTCATGTTCCAGGCGGCGGGGACACTCCATTGGTGTAAGCGTTATCTCATGCCCAGTTCAGCTCTCCACAAAGCTTCGCTGCGATGCGTTCTGCTGTTTCGGAAATGATAAAATATTAATGTGTACCTAACAAATGGCTAAGAATAAAATCTGATGTACTCAGTTTTGTTCAAGCTCAATTGAATAACACTTTCACAAAATTTTTAGAGTAGCTAAAACCTAATTTTCCATTTTCCTGTTTATGGTTCTTGAGGCTCCCATCTTCTACAAGGACATCTCTACGTTGCGTATTCATTTGCAGTAAATGACGTACGGATTGAAATCTTTTGTTGGATACATGACAAGAACCAGTGTTGTAAAGATATAGCACAAACAGTAGTGTACTATAAATAGCACTCATATTCTATGTAAATATACCAATGTAATCACGTAACATTAAGCGACATATAGCAGACAAACAACAGCTACGTAGTATGATGGAGGAGGCAGTAGAGTTTTGTTTCCACTAGCAGTTTTCAATCTAATTTACTCGATTAAATTTATCTGCCGTAAGAATGAATATCAATTCACAGTATAAAAATATATGAAGATAGTAACAGTTCCGAAAGGACAGATACCAGTGATGACCATGCAGCTTCTCTAGAAAGAAATGATAATTAATCGAAACCCTCAGCTGCCGACAGGTGTTGTTGATATACCTCAATGGGGACAGCTAAAAATGTGCTCCCCGACCGGGACTCGAACCCGGCAGACGCTCAATCCATCTTTTTTTATTAATTTCATTTTTTTCTGCTCGGGGCTGACGTCGCACGACACCCGTTTCAGTTCGTCGTTGATCCATTAACTCAGTTTTTTTTATTACAGAGCGCAGCTAACCCTCAGACCGAACAAGCTGAGTTACCGTGCCGGCTCCATCTGAGCCATCGACGGCGCAGAGGATATTGCGACTGCAGGGACTTATCTCTTGCACGCTTCCCGTGAGACCCACATTCTTAACTGTCCACAAACTACATTCGTAATGTTCCTAAAGGATATTTGCCCATTCACTCATTACTCGCGCCAACTAAGGTGACGATTCCCGTAAGAGTTCGGGCAAAGTGTGCGCATTCGCACAGAAGAAGATCAATGGCCGGGTAGCCTTTAACTATATTAAGATAGTAACTGTTCCGAAAGGACAGATACCAATTATGACCATGCAGCTTCTCTAGAAAGAAATGATAATTAATCGAAACCCTCAGTTGCCGACAGATGTTGCTGATATACCTCAATGGGGACAGCTGAAAATGTTTGCCCCGGCCGGGACTCGAACCCGGGATCTCCTCCTACTTAGCCGGCCGCGGTGGTCTAGCGGTTCTAGGCGCTCAGTCCGGAACCGCGCGACTGCTACGGTCGCAGGTTCGAATCCTGCCTTGGGCATGGATGTGTGTGATGTCCTTAGGTTAGTTAGGTTTAACTAGTTCTAAGTTCTAGGGGACTGATGACCACAGATGTTAAGTCCCATAGTGCTCAGAACCATTCCTCCTACTTACATAATAATAGTTTGCTATTTATGCAGTATACAGATTAAGTTCCTATGATTTCCTTGTCTTTTGTTAGATATGCATTGACTTGTTCCACATCAATGGATGTTTCTCCTTTTTGGGATACACGAAACGCTACGAGTGAATGAGCAAATGAACGAATCTGTGCTAGCAATTATTTGTGTATTGTCATCCGCACCATCCCCACTGAGTAGCTACATAGCAGGCTCCCCTGTGAGGCAACGAATATAACTCAGCCTCACCTGTGAGGTGGTTCTCGATGTTTACTCGTCTGGTTCGCCCGAGTGTAGGGCGTATTCCTTTGAGAGAATGCCACTTAAGATGTTCCAGCATTTCCGTTAAACTCTCTCACCAATTTTACTGAAAGTTATTTGCTCTGACTCGGTAATGCGATCGTTCGGGAGCATTAAAATGCTTGCTTGCCTTTTACACAAAACTGAATGTGCTGTCTTGTGTTGTAAAAAGGTTGAAATGAAATTATTATTTTAAACAGCGTGTCTCAGTGCACACATTTACACAGAGACAAAATAACTGGCGTTCAATATGCAGGAGATTAAATCAAAACTGTTACTCAAAAACCACTACCAAATTCAAACTGTACACTGCCCCAAAAAATTGGAACACTGAGATTACCTAGCAACACTATTAAACAAACACTGTTCACTGGCCTATTAAAAATGCGAATTACAAAGAAAATGCTTAGAATTTGCGTAATGTAAACGTGAGCTGAGAAAAGAAAGAAACAGCAAAATATGAAAAGAATCTTACCTGAAAAATTACAGCACACTCAGCAGCAGCAGCACAGCATGAAGAAATCGCAGCAGCTGGATGTATGCTAAAATGAAACTAAACTTCTGGGAGAAATATTGGGATGGTTTTCACATACTAAAAAAACTTCTTACTTGAAATGAAAATATAGTCCGTTCGTTATAATGGCAATGCCGTATTTTAAACTCTTATTGCACGAGAACATAAAACTTCCAGAAAACCAAAAAGATTACTTCCTTTACAAAAATCTTACAAGGAAATGCTTTTATGATTATGTAATTTGAAATGAATTAAACTAAAATGACCTAAACTGAGGTGTGGTGGTGGGCTGTTCTGTTGCAAGAATCGTTAACATTATCAGCACGCGCCAGCAAAAATTATTACCTTAAAATATATCCATAATGCAAATCTGTTCTCTCTGTTCCATAAATGCAGCGTCTGTAACACCTTCCATCAGATTAATAATTCCCAACAATTTTTCTCAGCAAAATCCTCCTGCAATATTCACTATGCTAAAAGTTGTGCCAGCTTAGTCCATGTCCAACACTCGACTACTCTCCGCTCTACAACTGACCAAACGATACACAAGTTCAGAGATGCTGTTGTCACTGCCATAAGCCGACTGTTCCACAGATGTCAAATGCGACTACTTCGCTCTGGTAACATGAAATTTCCACTCATTCTGAAACAATCCGCAAATAAATGTCAAGTCTATCTATATATATATGTCCACCTTTCGAAACAACCCACAGTACAATATTAATGCACAGACGATGTCTTCGGTCAGTCCAACCTGATAAGGCCTCATTACATTGGAACTGTGTTCATGGTTCGCGTAACTGTTTTGTACACAGAAAGGTGGCGGAAACACTGTGCCCATCTGTATTAGCCCTAAGGCCTTTTCCTTAAATTTTCTGCTGCTAGGGACATCAAAGCCTCAAAAGTCCCCAATTTACGTACACTGCTAGACAAAAAAGTGAAGCACCCAGAGGAAATGCTCGGATGTGAATGTAACTTGGACGTGTAAACAACACCGGCTGGTAGGTAAATAAAGTTGCAACTCTCTATGGCAGGTAGAACGGTCACCAGAGTAGTGAAGTTCACGTTCAGCTCTGTTACCAGGCCGGGGAGATCATCTAAGGGGCATGATTAGCGTCAGATTACGAGTGATCACTTTGAAAGACACGGAGATGTCGCGTAAACGTGTGAGACAGCGTTATCAGCACCTGCCATAGTTTGAAAGGGACCACATTGTACGTCTCTGTGTCTCCAGCTGATGAAAAGGTACAGTATCCAGATTTGTGAAGCATTCGGTGTGAAACTAGCCCTATGGTAGATTGCACGGGAATACACCCTCCTGCAATATTCTGTGTGATCCTGCCCCATTGGTCGGAGAGTATCAGCAGCTGGACTAGATAATTAACTTCCCACGCATAAGCTGCCGTTGACACCACAACATATGCGGGCGCGTTTCGAATAGTACCGCGATCTGGAACCATAGACTGCTGATGAGTGACGTCATGTTCTGGTCTGGAATCAGTCAGTGTCAGCGACTATGGCGGCATCATGGGGAGAGATCCCGCTCTTCCCATGTTGCAACGCGTAGCAGCGTTTGTCCTGCCGTCATGTTGTGGGGAGCCATCAGGTATGATTTGAGGTTACGGCTGGTAGTGACTGAAGGAACTGTGGTGGCACAACGGTACATCACAGAGATTTAGGGTCATGTCTTACCCCTCATGTCACCCCTCATGCGAAAATATCACTGTACCATTTTTCAACAAGTACTTATCCAAACGAGACACATATCTCTATGATATGTCTGTGTGAAGTTCTGGTTCTGCTGTCGTCAGCAATACCCTCCGACCTGTCCCTTACAGAACAGGCGTGGAACCAGCTTGGATGTCAACTCTGTACCAGTGCCGGTACCTAGGGTACCAAGACGCAGTTATAAAGAGTATACAAATCCTTCTGACACCTTTTACACCTTTATCAGACCAGAGGGAGCGGAAAGTCATACTGATAAGTGGGCTCGTAATTCCAGACTCTTTGTAATCACTGAAATAACATATTATACCCTCTCAGATCCATATGTCTCATTTGCCAGGCAGTGTAGTTAAGACATCCTCCGTGACAACGTACCTTCTTTGGAAAATGTTCAAATGTGTGTGAATTCCTAAGGGACCAAACTGCTAAGGTCATAGGTCTCTAGACTTGTACACTACTGAAAGTAACTTATGCTAGGAACAACACACACACCCCTGCCAGAGGGAGCACTCGAGCCTTCGGTGGAAGGGGCCTCCCAATCCGTGACATGGCGCACTACACCGTGCGGCCACTCCGCGCGGGTTCTTCTTTCGACCTCACTAAAAGAGTCACCGCCACACACTGCTGATTTGTCGGATTGTCGGTGGCTTCTCGGTGCTTAAAACAGTGTGTAAGAGGTCCGAGCAGATGTAATTTCGATGTATTGCTCATGCGCTGCCTGCGATATGCAAGGTCTCTGACCAGAGAGCAGTGTTGACTGCAGTAGGAACTGTGTAGCTGTAGCAGTAAGTTGTTGCTAGTCTGGAGTCTGCTCTGGTCTGGTCTGGTGTATCGTGTTGGCTGGCCCGGTAGCGGTGCAGCGATGCCGAAGCCTGAGTATTATTGTACAAGGTAAAAAGCAGCCTCGCGCATATGTAGTAATGTTGTCTCAAGTCGCATGTAAATGTTTTAAAACTCTCGTAATAATAATCTTCCTCATAAAAAGTAACTTTTAACAACCATTCATTTCAGTTTAAAGTATTTACTAATTTCTCCCATCCATGATCATCCCGATTATTGCAATAGAAAAATCAGTTGCTTTCTTTCATAAATGACAGATAGGTCGGCCAGCATTGCACAGAGCTGTGCCGGAAAAATTTATTATAAGAGCAGATATATCCGGCGACTTCATTGAGGTAAGAATTTTTCCTTTTTTTATTCAGAATGATCTTTCAGGGCCATGACGCAGCACTGCTGTCGTCCAAAATTTACCAGGTTAAATTCACAGTGAATTATTGAAAAGTCATAAGTGAGCGACAATTTAATTGAGAGGTTAGTTACATTGTTTTATTACCAGGTTACTGAATTTATTTTTTTATTGGGACGTTACACTGAATGTGAACGACATAATTATAATTTTTTCTGTTGAGAGGTTTAGGAATTTTTCTGTTGTGAGGTTACGCTAAATGCGAATGAATTTTGAGCTTAGATTAAATCAGAAAGAATTTTGTGTGGAGGTTGAATGTGAATGAATTTCTGTAGGGAGGTTATAAATGGGAACGAATTTTGTGGAGAGGTTACACTGTGAAAGAATTTTGTTTTGAGGTTACACTAAATTAGAATCTTATTCATATTATTTATTTATTTATTTTATTTTGTGGGGAGGTTACACTTGGCGACAACCGGCCAGGATCTTATTTCTTTGTGAATCTCTGAGAAGTAGTCATATATCTGCTCTTATTTACTTAAATGTAGTTTGCATCCGGCGCAACGCATTTACTAATTTGTCACTCTTTCTTTCACAGATCGTCGGCAATTTATTGTTCTTTGTTGTAATTGTGTTTGTTCCATTTTTACTTCGTCTTTGTTTCATTTTGTGCTTAATTTTGATTTGTGAAAAATGCCGCGAAAAACTGTTAACAGTAGATCGCGATGTGCAATGAGTGAAATAGTCGACTCGAATAATTTGACCGATAATACTTCCGACACTCAGTGTAATAATGAGAATCCTCCATTTACAGACAATCAGTGCGTACCGATCACTAATATTGATTTTGATCCTAATGATGAGCAAACAAATGCAATTATGTCCAGAGTAAATGTAACAATTGATGACGCGGCACGTTCCGTTACAATGAACGCTGTCCAGTTTGACACGCCTAATTTGCAAAATTTACGTAGTGAACAGATAATTGGCAAACCTTTTCAAGAATTACAGAATGACCAAATGGTTACACAAAACGTGACAAATGCAGATACATCATCACACAGCACAGAGAATAGAGTAGGTAATATTGGAATGGATCAAGTTATGGCATTATTGCTACAAATTAATCAATCGAACAAACAACTTAATGAAAAACAAGACAACCTTATTGAAAATTTCAAACAGTTGAATGAAAAACACGACAACCTAAATGAACAGTACAAACAACTTAGTGAACAGATTACAGCCGTTGCCGCGCAATGTCATGATACTAAAGAACAATTACGTGAGGAAATTAAGGCTTGTGCTAGGAGCAATAGTGAAGAAATTAGATCTGTGGCTCAAATATTAAGTAATACACATGCAGCCACAAGTAAATTACTTAGAGATGAAATTAGTGCAGTTGCTAAACAATGTTCTGAAAACACAACACAGTTACGCAACGAGTTTAAATTAATGTCAGCAGAACTTTCACGCACACTGGATGCAAAAGTAGACGCGAAATTTGACCAACAGAACAGCCAAATTGACGAACGTTTTAATCAACACCTACAAAACAGTGAAAAGCGTTACAGTAAATTTATACAGGAACAGAATAAAGTAAAGCAACAAGTCATGGAAACAATTACTGTACAAAGACAGGAAGATAAGCGTAAATTGTTTACAAAAGCAAAAACATACGTAGACAACAATATTGCTACAGTATCAGACGAAATTAATACTATCAAACAGTTGAAGACCGAATTGCATGATGAAATCTCCGATCTTATAGCAAAAACAGACACACACTCATTAAACTTTCAGACAATTACCAACAGACTTGAAAAGTTGGAACTAATACAGGATCCCGATGCCATAAAAGCAGACGTTAGAAAATTGAACAAAACCACACGTAAAATACAAAAACAAATTAATGCTTGTGATAATAAAAACGACGATCAGGTAAAAGCACTGACTGAAAAATATGATGAATTGGCCAGTCGTACTGACGTTATCGAAAGTAATAATGACACCAAATCAGACGATACGTCACCAGTTTCGTTTAGTCAAACACCCGAATTCCAAAATTTACAGCAGACGATCAGTGAGATAGGTTCGTCTGATAATACTTTTCGTAGAAAATTGTCATCTTTACAGCACGAAGTGATGGAGGTGAAAAATATTTCAGCCTTTAACACATCACAGCATACGCCACTTTCCGAACATTTGTCAGACTCACACAGCGAGTATAATTTAGGTAATTTACAGAGAGTACGTGACTTAGATTCCGAACAGTCACAGACAAACAGAGTATCATACAATCCTGAACCAGTTCAGACATACACAGACGATAATTTTTATTACAAACACTTTCTATCCGTGAGAAAATTTAATGTATTTAATAATGACGGAACACAAATACACCCTTTGGACTGGATACGACAATTTACTTTTGAATTTTCATCGGCATTGCCTGTAATGCAGAAACTAGAATTGGATTGGATACAACAACTTGCTTTTGAATTTTCACCGGCATTTCCAGTAACGCAGAAACTAAAATTTATTTGCAGTGCGTAATTGACCTCAGGGAATTCATTACACTTCGATGAATATGTGCCGTAGCGTGCCCAGGGCCCTGAGCCGTAGTAGTGCTATTTCATCTTTAGTTTTCTGCACTGCTGCCTTCTCTTCTACTATCCTTTATATCTATCAAAACAGCTCTTCAACTATCGATCTATCTAGGATTAAAGATGTGTAAAGAAAACCTGATATGACAAGTTTTACCGAAAGTGACAATTTTCATTAGACACTCAAGAACTACCAGCATAATTTTAATAACAAACAAAATTTTAATCATCAGTATGTACAAAATTTTCAGCTATCGCAGACGCATTTTGGCAACAATAGAGATTTTTCCCCACAACAGCAACAAAACCAGCCGTTTAGCATACCTAACCAACAATGTAATGTGCAAGGTCAACCAAGCTTTAATGTTTCGCCGCCTACACGTATAGCGTCGGCTCCACCAAATAGTAATGCACAGCAACAAGGAAATAACTACGTACAGAACACACAACATTTCAATTCCTATCGCAACGCGCCGTATAGCAATGATTGTTATGACAGACGTAAATGTAATGAGCACAATTTTCAGCGTACGATTAATAACAGTCGGTCTTACCAGCAGAATAATCAACCACAACAACAGATTATCATGGATGAACCAGGCAGAAGGTATCATCCCGAACCTAATACGTCAGGACGAAGTAACAGAACAGTACAAATAGTCGAAATGCCACAGTATCCTCCTGCAAATAACAGCACGTCAGAAAGAATTTAACTAGGTACAGTACAGGTTGCATCTTCCAGCAACGTAAGCAATACTTTTGACACACGGAATCTTGTTCACGAAAATGTTATTAGTTTTGACGGCATCCGATACACACTTTTGCATGAAAGACAGAATCACAACATATGTAGACGACATTCTTATTGCAGAAGCTAACTGGTCTGAACACAGTTTGATTCTTGAACAACTGTTACGAACTTTTCGTGCACAAGGACTCACAGTTAATCTTAGTAAGTCGCACTTTGGCAAAACTTCTATAAAATTTCTTGGACATGTAATTTCAGCAGAAGGCATTGCGCCTCACCCGGAAAAACTTCAAGCTTTACGTGACATTACTGTTCCTACGACGAAGAAACAACTACGCAGTTTTTTGGGTTTAATTAACTTTTTTCGTAAATTTATTCATTACTCTGCTTTAGACACCCCTAGATTATGTCAACCGATCAGCTATATGGACACGTATGTTACGAACAAGAAACATTTCTCCGATTTATATATCCAAATATCACGCTTCTTCGAACCCTTGTGAACGACTAATGAAAGAAATTGGTAAATTATGTAGAATATACTGCTATAAAAAACATATTGATTGGGACACACACATACTGTCATTCCAGGATGTAATTAACTCGATACCAAATGAATCTACTATGCTATCTCCGACTGTTATACTGACAAATGTTGAACCACCTAACAAAATTAAAGAATTAGTATCCTTTCCTACATCTCGTCGACTACGCCACCATGAAATAATTGACATTGCACTCAACAACATCAAACGTGCCGCAGAGCGACGGAGAAGACAGCAAAAACAGGTTTGTACACGCCGTGACTTTCACGTTGGACAGAAGATATTAGTACGCACACATTATTTATCCAACAGAGGAAAGAGTAGATGCAGTAAATTTGAGCTTCTATATGCAGGTCCATACAGAATTCGCAGCATTCCTCACCCCAATGTAGTACACGTCGAAACTCTGAGAACCAGAAAAAGTAAAGGCAATCACCATGTCTCCAATATTAAACCCTTTATTGAATGAACATACTTTATGATTTATCACACTGTAATGCCATTTTCTGATTTTTATATGACCAATGATGCAATTATATTTATGTGACTACTTACTGATGATTATCATATTTTTTCTTGGCAAGTGCCCGGCAAGGTAAGGTTAGCAGGTCGCTTTTCTTGTCGTTACACATCAGACCATGCAAATTTTTCCAGATAAACTTACATATTTTATGACCAATTATGCAATTCTATCTAGTGACATATTAATTTTATCTAATTCTTTCTCCATTAAAGTCTTCAACTCTCGCCTCTATCAACTACACAACATACAAGCTGAACACAAAGAAAGTCATTTCTTGTCGTTATATATCAGACCGTGCCCATTTTCCATTTTTCGTGTATGTATGATTGTTTTCCTGTTTTGTTTGTATGCACTACGAAATCTTTAAGATATAACAAACACCAGTTGACTTTGACATTTTGCCTTGTGATATCTCAACATCGTGACTATTTTACATTTTTTTTGCTACTACATTATGAGACTGTGTGTACATTTTTGCACCTGAACACTCTCTATGTTTCTGACATAATACGTTTTCTGTCATGCTATGCTGTATGCTTAATTATATCACTAGAAACAAGTTTTTATTTAATGGGTATATGATTTAAATGTAAGATATTAATCCTTATTCATCATTTTCAGAAAGCATTAACGTGTAAAAGAAATAAATTAAACAAACCACAGTGGATTACTATGAAATGGGATTTTGACCTTCGGAATGAACGAAAGAAAATGGAATACCTTGTGATGAAGAGTAAATGGATCAGAAGTAACAAGCATTAACAAGAATATACTATACACATCGTATGATAGCAGTCTTAACTAATTTTTTCTTTCAGAATACGAGGTGATTGATGCAGGCTGTTAGACAGAACCACACATCTTAGTTTTAGTGATGAAATATGCTAGAAATAAGAAACTCTATACTATGAATAGTTGTATGAAGTAAATGATAATATGGATAATGAATAATGAAGTGTTTTTTTGCAGATGATAATGAATGACGATGAATAGTTTACGAAGAATATGCTAATATGAATAATGAGGTTTTTCTTTGCAGCTGATGATGGTGATGAAGTTATGGTAATATGAATAATGAAGTTTTTCTTTGCAGATGAGAATAATGATGAAGTTTATATATTTACTGTTAGTTAAGAAATGCTATGTAGTTATTTAAGTATTTGTTGCAGTTCGTTTTGACAGTATGTCTTATATCGCATGTTAGAATGACTGAATGTTTTGGAAAGGACAGCTAGAGTACATACATACTGAGTACACGTTTCATTACCTGTTAATTCGAAGTTCACTACTTTTCAGCATAATATGCGTTTTTTCTTTCAGCTCAATAATCCATTTTGTATTTTTTCCAGGAGAAGCTATTCATGAAATTAATGTGCTATAAGCAGTTAGTTATTAAACCTGTCCTAGTACTTGCATTTTTTTTACCCATTTGTGTGTGTCATTCATGAATGTGATCACATATACTCTACTTGTTTCATAACCTTGCTACAGCTGACTCATGACGAATGACGTTACTAATCCTTATTTACAGCAATAAGTCAAAAGCAAATATTTTCATGCCCCAGCAATTAATTATCGATCCCAACGCAATGCATTGCTGGCACCAAAAAAATGTGTTACCAGTCCCAAATAATGCTACTATTTTAAGAGATATTTATAGTACTAAATATAATGCAGATTTGTCAGATGTGTTGAATCCATTATATCTATGTATTATTGGAACACAGACCTTGAGTAATAGTTACAGTGTGTTACATTTTAAATATGCCTTATGTCACTTGAATGATAAGTTCTGAGTAATACTGAATGATGTTTTCTAGCCATAGACCTTGAGTAATAGTTATAGTGTGTTACATTTTAAAGATGTGTTATGTCACTTGAATGATGAGCTCTGAGTAAGACTGAATGATGTTTTGTAATAATGCATAAATGCTGTGCCAATAATTTCTGTGAATAATATTTTTGTTATACTCTATAAATGCTATGCCAATAATTAACTCTCATTTTGAATGATGACTTCTGAATAATACTGAATAATGTTTTATAAAACTGTATAAATACTTTATAACTGGCCAATGAATGCCACTGTTTCTTATATTTTAAATTTGTCTTATGTCACTTACATGATATTATATATGAATACCAGTACCTTGATGCTACACTCATTAACTCCTGTTTTGAATGATGACTTCTGAACAATGCATAAAAATGTTTAGTAACTGGCCAATGAGTGCCAATGATTACAATAACTAGATGAATTATATTAATGCTATGCCATTAATTAACTCTTGCTTTGAATGATCACTTCTGAATAATGCATAAAAATGGTTTGTAACTGGCCAATGAGTGCCAATAATTACTATAACTAGCTGAATTATGTTAATGCTATGCCATTAATTAACTCTTGCTTTGAATGATCACTTCTGAATAATTCATAAAAATGGTTTGTAACTGGCCAATGAGTGCCAATGATTACTATAACTAGATGAATTATGTAAATGGTATGCCATTAATTAACTCTTGCTTTGAATGATCACTTCTGAATAATGCATAAAAATGGTTTGTAACTGGCCAATGAGTGCCAATATTTAGTGTAATCAGATGACCTATGAATAATGTTCTGTAATACTCCATACATAGTACAGAAATGTTTAGTAACTAGGCAATGAGTGCCAACAATTACTCAAATCGGTTGATAGACTAGTGTAATTCTCTATGATGACTAGCATAAGACTTAATGTCCTTCACCTTCTGACCTAATTACCAGAAATTACTGCAATATCCATTTGTCCTGTCCATCCTTATGATCATGGAGCACCATATTTGGTTTTTGCACTAATTCTACGATGGTGAAAGAGTGTGGTGTTGACACATCATCCTGTCCACCACCTTGAACGATGGAGATGTTATTATGGTCCCACTGTTTGGTGTAACTAATGTACTACCAAAATGATAACATTGAATATTAATACGACATTTCAGTGTCTTGGCTACACTCATTAATACTACTGGGAAGAGCACTTCAGATTGTCTCACTTGGTGCTGTGTTTCTGTAGAAAGATATGAAGATTCAGTGCAGCTACGTGCAACCTACTGTGCTACAACCATGATGCAATCCTTCGCTTTCCTTTCCTAGTTCTTATAAAATGGTAATATATATATATATATATATATATATATATATATATATATATATATATATATATATATATATATATATATACTTTATGTCATTTATTAATATGTTTTGTACTCATTGCGTATCCTAGTTCTTGTAAAATGGTAAAAAATATATACAGTGCGTGTGCACTTTATGTCATTTGTTAATGTGTTTTGTACTCATTGCGTATACATTTTGTCATTGCTTGATATGTTCTGTACTCAGTGCATGTGCCCTCTATTTCATTTCATGTTCTGCACTTTATATATATGTATATACTCTGTGACTGTAAACTTATTTAATTAAGTACATTTTAGAAAAATTTGTTGCTCATGGCAAGTCCAATTGACTCACCATCGCTGCCAAATTTTTGCCCCCCCCAGTGGAGGGTTATGTAAGAGGTCCGAGCAGATGTAATTTCGATGTATTGCGCATGCGCTGCCTGCGATATGCAAGGTCTCTGACCAGAGAGCAGTGTTGACTGCAGTAGGAACTGTGTAGCTGTAGCAGTAAGTTGTTGCTAGTCTGGAGTCTGCTCTGGTCTGGTCTGGTGTATCGTGTTGGCTGGCCCGGTCGCGGTGCAGCGATGCCGAAGCCTGAGTATTATTGTACAAGGTAAAAAGCAGCCTCGCGCATATGTAGTAATGTTGTCTCAAGTCGCATGTAAATGTTTTAAAACTCTCTTAGTAATAATCTTCCTCATAAAAAGTAACTTTTAACAACCATTCATTTCAGTTTAAAGAATTTACTAATTTCTCCCATCCATGATCATCCGGATTATTGCAATAGAAAAATCAGTTGCTTTCTTTCATAAATGACAGATAGGTCGGCCAGCATTGCACAGAGCTGTGCCGGAAAAATTTATTATAAGAGCAGATATATCCGGCGACTTCATTGAGGTAAGAATTTTTCCTTTTTTTATTCAGAATGATCTTTCAGGGCCATGACGCAGCACTGCTGTCGTCCAAAATTTACCAGGTTAAATTCACAGTGAATTATTGAAAAGTCGTAAGTGAGCGACAATTTAATTGAGAGGTTAGTTACATTGTTTTATTACCAGGTTACTGAATTTATTTTTTATTGGGACGTTACACTGAATGTGAACGACGTAATTATAATCTTTACTGTTGAGAGGTTTAGGAATTTTTCTGTTGTGAGGTTACGCTAAATGCGAATCAATTTTGAGCTTAGATTAAATCAGAAAGAATTTTGTGTGGAGGTTGAATGTGAATGAATTTCTGTAGGGAGGTTATAAATGGGAACGAATTTTCTGGAGAGGTTACACTGTGAAAGAATTTTGTTTTGAGGTTACACTAAATTAGAATCTTATTCATATTATTTATTTATTTTTTTATTTTGTGGGGAGGCTACAAGTGAGGTACCCGTTGCTGGCAAAGAGTCGGCCCTGTTTCATTCAGTGTCTACCAACGAACAGGTGTATCTGCTGTAAAAAACGAACCCATTAAGCAGTTTGGGTTTGTTGTTCATGAAGTTCATACTTGGAAATAAATTTTTTGTTGAAAAGATATAAATGATAAAATTCGATAGCGATCTTTTTACACACGAAAGTTGGAAGAAATATATGTTCAGTGGAATGGCCCTCTGAACACACAATATGGACTGTGTGTGCAGTTTGCAGACCATTCGCCCTGACTACTAGCGAACCTTCTCACATCAGTGCCGTGCGAGTTGCCTAAACCACAGGGACTACGCCAGCGGACGACTGATCGGAGACCGCTCACACCAGACCAAAAGGGTTTTAATGCGATTCTGTATGTTTTAATTGTTCTGGAGTTGGCCGTCTGGTTTCAAACTTTCTTTGCTTTTTGCGTTTAATTTGATTGGGAAACCGCTGAGATTGAACTTAACATATACATGGATGGACATGAGAAATGAAAGGTTGCAATTAATTTTTCATCTGTGATTATTACTTTACGTGTCCGCCCCCAGTAGGTGAATGGTAAGCGTGACGGATTGTCATTTCTCTGGGCCCGGGTTCTATTCCCGGCTGGGTGTTGTGCTGTCCTCATCATCATCCTTTCATTCTCCATCGACTGCAGGTCGCCGAAGTGGCGTCAAATCGAAAGACCGGCACCCGGCGAACGGTCTGCCCGAAGGGGGGCCCTAGCCATACGATTAAATAAATAAATTACTTTACGTAAGAAATATTCTGTTGCGGATTAATAAAAATCAATATTCAGAAATAATTGTTCAAGTTTTACATTTATTCAAGTACTAAAGTTGTTTGGCAAGAATGAGAATATTACTGTCCATCGAACTTAGCAAACATTTTCACGTTGCAGTGGATTTTTGTTTAACTGGATATACCCCGACTAGCTTTGAAGCATAAGACTATCTTTACTATAAGAACATGTTTTCTTTTTTTTATATTGCTAAGCTCTCACGAAAATTATCCACTTTTAAATACACTTTACGATATGTTCAGAATTTATCACTTTTTTGAATGAAAATTTACAAAAGCTGCACCTGTGAATGCACAAGATAAAATCTACTATCTCCTTTTATTCTGTGTCTGGAATGCTGTGAAAAGAAACACTTTATTATTTTCGTTCATCTCTACCTGTACCCTTTTTAGGATGTGGTCGTTATTGCGATCGTATATTTAAATCTGCCGCTGCTGCAGACTGCTCGTTCGCGGCGCAGCTCCGCACCGCCAGCGATATCCAATAAAATGCTGAAATTTCTTAAATAAAATCGGTAATATCCTGTGCGAACTTTGCAGTAATTGTGACAAACAGATTTTACTAGATAAATATATTTTAACAGATACAATTAAAATCTTTACACACCTTTTACAATTCCTGCTGCAAATGGCGTCGATCATCGACTTATGACAATTGAAGACTACCTAAGAGCCTATTGTAACCTCACGGGTTCCTCTCCCATTCAGTCCGTGCAGAAGACAAGCGATTCTATTACAATATATTGCCTATTTATATCTTAACTAATTCTTGTACAGTCTTTGTCATTTTTAATTACATATCGTTTCTTCTGTGGCGGTTTTCACATCTTCCGCCACAGATAGTATTTCACATACTTTGAATAATCATTTATAATAGGAAAATTCATAATTATCTTTTTCCTCACAAAATTAAGTGTCCTTTTGAAATTCAATTATAAAAATACATTTAAATTATTTTTTACAGTGAGCATTATACATCGAAATGTTCTTGTAACTTTCACTTTGGATGCTTGCTGCCAGAGAGCGTTACAGGGTGTAGCATGATCTCCTCCAGTGGCCCCTCGGACCTGTTTGCTTTCACGGATCACGTGGTCGCAAATTGATCCAGCTGTATCCTGGCGTTGCGACAGTATTTAGACCGATGCAGAGCTGCCCCAAGCCAATCTTTTCCTTCGAGTCACGGGTGAAAGGTATCAACCTTCGGATATTCCGCTTTGCGCCAGCGGTCGCCTGAACTGCATCGGCTATCCGAGTACACCTCCAGGACCGGCTCATATTTCCATATGTCACCCTGCGTATACCTGGCTTACTCGCAAAATTGGTGTGATTCCCGCACAGGGAGAGACGTAATAATTTTGGCGGCCTTGTCTTAGCATGAAATATTATATTCCAACGCCAGTGTTTTTACGACGTGTCGCTGGAAATAGGCACTACTGCGGGGGACTGTGATGGCCGTCACCATTATTTTAGCTTGTAGCCGTTCCACTTCAGCGTTGTTTCAGATGATCCCAGACATCTGATTCGTCCACTATTGGCGCCGTTTCTCGCTGCGAACTTGTGTAAATTCAGTGGTTACCAAGATCTGCTACAAACAGTTCTTCTAAATAACTTCCTCCAAGAAGGAGCTTTTGTTTATACACTTGTTAATAAATGTGTTCTGTATTGTTTACCTGTGCTGTATTCTCGTTGCGCCTCGGACAGCACAGGACATGTTAGTATGTAAATGAGTGTAACGCGTTAGGGAGAAAAGAAAGACGACCTAAGAAGCAGACATCACCAGTGCCACCTAAGAGAACTTCCTCGCCAACACAATTCTACTAGTGCGAAACACAGACATTATTCTAAGTTATATATCTCTGATAATGTGCCGGCCGGAGTGGCCGTGCGGTTCTAGGCGCTACAGTCTGGAGCCGAGAGATCGCTACCGTTGCAGGTTCGAATCCTGCCTCGGGCATGGATGTGTGTGATGTCCTTAGGTTAGTTAGGTTTAATTAGTTCTAAGTTCTAGGCGACTTATGACCTCAGGAGTTAAGTCGCATAGTGCTCAGAGCCATTTTGTGATCATGTACGTCTGGAGCACAGCATCATACGGAAGTGATGCATAGACTTTGGGACTAACGGAAAGGAAAGTAATAGAAATGGTTGGTATTTAGTGCTGCAGAACGATGTTGACGATAAAGTGAAAATACAAGTTAAAAAATGAGGTGCTCTCATCAGACAGGCGAGGAAAGAGTACTTGGGAAACAGTGACTAAAGGCTGTAAGAAAAATCTAACACAGGTTAAGAAGTAAGGAATCAGTTTCACAGTACTAGAGGGATCCATACTGGGCTAAATTTGTGGGAACAGACCAATATACCTAATACACCTAACACCTGTACCTGCGTAAAGAATGAGGCTCTGCTAGTTTACGTAATGAATGATTTTTTTTTTTGTCATTGGTCTTCTGACTGGTTTGACGTAGCCTGCCAGGAATTCGTCTCCTGTGCTAACCTCTTCATCTCAGAGTATCACTTGCAACCTACGTCCTCAATTATTTGCTAGATGTCTTAACAGATGTCCTATCATCCTGTCACTTCTCCTTATCAGTGTTTTCCACAGAACCTCCTCATTCCTAACCTTATCAATCCACCTAATTTTCAACATTCGTCTGTAGCACCACATCTCAAATGCTTCGATTATCTTCTGTTCCGGTTTTCCCACAGTCCCTGTTTCACTACCGTACAATACTGTACTCCAGACGTACATTCTCAGAAATTTTATAAAATGACTTTTATCTTAATAATATTAATATTTATAAATGTGTTTGGAGAGGGAGAGAGATTGATTTTTGACTGAGATTTTTACTTTAAGTCGTAACTGGTACCTGAATTTTGGTTGTTGCCACCTTGAATGATCAGCTTCTGCACCAGTTGGTGACGTATTATAATTTGGAGGAAGTTATTGTTCTTTAAGGTTTAAAAGACGACTCTGTTAGTTACTTGGTCGTATTGAGGATAGCTTTGAGCCCAAGTTTTCGTAGCGTTTCATACCTACGAGACCACTGTTGTAAGTAAATAAGATCAAACAGCAATCTGCTTTTCGTGAGAAAAGGAGATTGCTTAGCACACAAACTTCCTTCAAACTACACGGCCTGCTCCATCAAAATTGGTCAGTGGAGTTCAGCACCATACTATTATACAAGAACATAAACCAATTACTGCAATTGAGAAATTACAAGAGGTTGTTACGTATTGAATGAAAACTATAGAGAATGCATTTCTTTTCCTGTATTTTAGTGAAGTTTGTACATTTACAGTTCTGTCGAATGATAGCCGGCGACGACAATGAAGTTCACCTCCTTTTCCAAAAGCAAGATATTTCTATTCTTCACTTTCAGAAAATTTGTATACATAAATGTTTGGCAACTGTTACACGTACTACACATACTTTACTCGGTTTTATCACTGAAAAAGCAGTTTTCATTAAATGTAACAATACGTTCTGAGCGACGCCCTAGCAACACGTCAACTTTCCACAAGATACAGATATGAAACGTCCCCTTTGAACAATTATACAAATGACTGTGCTTTAACTGACACACAATATTTTTAGCGCAACGCAATCTGACTTTCAAAAATCCCTACAAAAGAATGACCCTGACTAACATTAACCTATGCGTTTCAAAAATCGCTTACCTCACAAAAATCTTGGTTACTCGAACTACTGCAATACAGCTAGCGCCACTACTGCCAGCTAAATAAAAGATTCAAACTATGGAAGGCACTAACTACTGATAGGGATAGTTAGCAAATGAAAGATATTAATAGAGAACAAACAATGTATTTACCTTAATATCATCATATATATGTATATATAGCAGTTCATGACAAATTTCAAAACTCCGCCATCTCTCTCCCCACATCCACCACTGCTGGCGGCTCACCTCCAACTGCGCGACGCTATGCACTGTTAACAGCCCAGCTGCCCAACACTACAATGGCGAGTATTACAACAATGCAAAGCAGCCACAGACTCCACACAGCCCAGCCAGTGATTTTCATACAGAGGTGGCGTTACCAATAAAAAAACCTAAACAGCCTACTTACATAGCCCCCATGCTCCCCACAAAAAATTTTACAAGTTGTTTTGGGCAGTGGCCAATAATGATTTGATAAAATTTTTCATAATTACAATAACAAAGAAATCAAAGGCACACACTTATTGATACAATGTTGGTCAAAAGCTAAAATTTTCTCACAGTCCATAAAGACAGTCCTGATCATTCATCACAGTAACATTGCAGTGTTTTTCTCAAAGTCTGAGCAGTAAAAGAAAATGCACATGGATGGAGTGGATTTCCATGCAGTCTTGAAGAAGTAGTGTTGTCCTTCCAACAGAAAGACAGTGCTGACTCTTGACATGCTGACAGATAATGGGCCACAACAGAGCAAGCCCACAGCAGAGTCATTCGACGTTTTGAAGAATATTGGTAGGTAGGTCATCACAGAGTAGACCCACTGTAGTCCTGGTAGAGAGTATGGTATTGGTGGGCCACCAGAGGTGCAGACCCACTGCAGTCCTTGTAGAAATAATGGTACTGGTGAGTCAGCAAAGGTGTAGACCCACTGTAGTCCTTGTAGAAATAATGGTACTAGTGGGTCATCAAAGATGCAGACCCACTGTAGTCCTTGTAGAGATTACGGTATTGGTGGGTCACCAGAGGTGCAGACCCACTGCAGTCCTTGTAGAAATGGCCAGCAGCCATCTGTTGTGACTGTGCAGGTGCACAATCACCATTGAAGAGTCTTGCGGATAATATAGCAAGTCCATAACCACCACTTGTGCACTCACAAAGTTTTTGGAATTATCCTTAGAACCAGCAATGCTGTTATCCAGTCCCTTGCTGAATTATTAACACACGTGCAAACACTATCAGTCCCTACTTCTCACATATTGTCCATATACACTCCTGGAAATTGAAATAAGAACACCGTGAATTCATTGTCCCAGGAAGGGGAAACTTTATTGACACATTCCTGGGGTCAGATACATCACATGATCACACTGACAGAACCACAGGCACATAGACACAGGCAACAGAGCATGCACAATGTCGGCACTAGTACAGTGTATATCCACCTTTCGCAGCAATGCAGGCTGCTATTCTCCCATGGAGACGATCGTAGAGATGCTGGATGTAGTCCTGTGGAACGGCTTGCCATGCCATTTCCACCTGGCGCCTCAGTTGGACCAGCGTTCGTGCTGGACGTGCAGACTGCTTGAGACGACGCTTCATCCAGTCCCAAACATGCTCAATGGGGGACAGATCCGGAGATCTTGCTGGCCAGGGTAGTTGACTTACACCTTCTAGAGCACGTTGGGTGGCACGGGATACATGCGGACGTGCATTGTCCTGTTGGAACAGCAAGTTCCCTTGCCGGTCTAGGAATGGTAGAACGATGGGTTCGATGACGGTTTGGATGTACCGTGCACTATTCAGTGTCCCCTCGACGATCACCAGTGGTGTACGGCCAGTGTAGGAGATCGCTCCCCACACCATGATGCCGGGTGTTGGCCCTGTGTGCCTCGGTCGTATGCAGTCCTGATTGTGGCGCTCACCTGCACGGCGCCAAACAGGCATACGACCATCATTGGCACCAAGGCAGAAGCAACTCTCATCGCTGAAGACGACACGTCTCCATTCGTCCCTCCATTCACGCCTGTCGCGACACCACTGGAGGCGGGCTGCACGATGTTGGGGCGTGAGCGGAAGACGGCCTAACGGTGTGCGGGACCGTAGCCCAGCTTCATGGAGACGGTTGCGAATGGTCCTCGCCGATACCCCAGGAGCAACAGTGTCCCTAATTTGCTGGGAAGTGGCAGTGCGGTCCCCTACGGCACTGCGTAGGATCCTACGGTCTTGGCGTGCATCCGTGCGTCGCTGCGGTCCGGTCCCAGGTCGACGGGCACGTGCACCTTCCGCCGACCACTGGCGACAACATCGATGTACTGTGGAGACCTCACGCCCCACGTGTTGAGCAATTCGGCGGTACGTCCACCCGGCCTCTCGCATGCCCACTATACGCCCTCGCTCAAAGTCCGTCAACTGCACATACGGTTCACGTCCACACTGTCGCGGCATGCTACCAGTGTTAAAGACTGCGATGGAGCTCCGTATGCCACGGCAAACTGGCTGACACTGACGGTGGCGGTGCACAAATGCTGCGCAGCTAGCGCCATTCGACGGCCAACACCGCGGTTCCTGGTGTGTCCGCTGTGCCGTGCATGTGATCATTGCTTGTACAGCCCTCTCGCAGTGTCCGGAGCAAGTATGGTGGGTCTGACACACCGGTGTCAATGTGTTCTTTTTTCCATTTCCAGGAGTGTATTATGACCAACAGAAACGTGTGCAGTGAAATGTAACTTACAAGTTACTTAATTTGATGAACTGGTGTCAATTACAATATTATAACATAAGAATACAATTACAAAGGTACAAAATACATCATTAAAGAACATAACGATACAGATAACATTTGTGGTACAGGCTTTACAAAAGAATCGAACTAACATATACATCAGTGTTACAGGAATTATGGCATAAGTAAATACATAAAAGATCAGAATAACTTTTGGAACATCACCTTTACACATGAGCATTAAAACAAAACAGAATAAATAATGTCTAAGCATATTTACAAGGTAAATAACATATTATTAATGCCAATTATATTTGAGGATAACAGTATTCCTCATCATAGTGAATGTAGCTTAGTATTAGAAGAAGAAGAAATTCTATGAAACTACACAGAGACAGGAAGAAAACAAATACACAATGGTACACAAACACATAGTGGGACAACACAAAAGGAAAGGACAGGGTTCGTTTTCAGTGTAACATTTGGTACTGCAGTCCAACCCAAAACTTCATTCCATAGATCTTTCGTCTTATTTCGATATTTGCCCCAGCCAAAAAAATCCTACCCAAACATGCTTTCTGTATTTTTCTCGTATAACCTCTCAGTGCATTTCTTCAAATTCATCGCAACTCATTCTCTTATAGGCTACCCTCTCTTAAGCTAACTTAACTCTACTGAGCTCAGATGCTAAACTAAGGGACGAGGCAATGCAGCAGCACAAAACAATTAACACGAACAGCAATGACAAAAAAATTCAAATTGGCAAAGTAAGCAACAACATTACAACTAATACAAGGCAATGAGCAGCAAACAAGAAAAATAAATCGGTAGTAAACTAACTTAGCCAAGTAACACAAAGTCAAATTCAGTAACACTATGCCTGGCAAACAGCAGCAGCAAATGCTATAACTAATACCTAAGCATGGCAAAGTTCAAGAAGAAAAAATATTACACTAAAGGCAACAATGCAGAATAAGGGAAATGTCTATTCACATCTTAATATCTATGTCATTAAAGTGGTGCACCACAACTTATTCTACAAAATAAATTACCAAGTACTTGAAAAGAAAATTATGAATGCAGTTTCTGTGAAGGTAAATGTCTTTTTGTGCTCCCTCATTTTTTGAAAAAATTATTATTTACTCGATCTGTAGACAGAAAATATTTATATTAGTACATCTATAAAATTTTATTTTAACCAATGCTGCAGCTAGAAACTAGATATTATACAAAATGAGTAAATAAATACATAAAGCAAGCCATATGGCATTTCTCTCAATTAGCAAGACAATATCCATGAAATGTTTCTCATCGTTTCATTAGGCATTTTAGGAAATATCATAAATTAAGAGCTCCACAGTATAATCATATGTTTTCAAGTTCGACCGTGTCGTTTTTTGCGATGCTTTCTACAAAGGAATGTCAATAGCGAGGATAATGGCCTCTTTTTTTTTCACCTGTGCCTCTGAAAGGCACTCACTAATGACTACTTTCCAGGCGACTGTCGCCCATCTGGGTGCCCACGACGCATTACATGCAGGTGGTCACTTAACTTTCTTACGGAAATATTTACGACAGCAGTTTCCGCTACAGTGACAGTCTCATATAAAAATATTTCACAGGTCAAGAATTTGCGTTACAAGTGTGTAGAAACATAATCCTATTGATATAACAGAGTCCAAAGAATTTTCGTCGGCATTGTAACACATTCACGCATTTACACACATTTCATAACTCTTAAAGTACGATTCTTGGTTTCCAACATACTTTTCCACAAATCAGAGTCCCTAAACACTACTCATTATTCCTTACCTTATTCGTCGACACTTCTTCAATATTTCATCATAACAGATACGTGGCATAATCAAATAACTCATATAGCATCAGCTTATTGATCATAAACATACCGCAACAGCATAATACACATAGTCATCGTAATAATAACATCATAACACCGCAGTCAACTCTCAAAATCGTCGTAGCTTCCTCCAATAATTTCAAAATCTAAAAAAAATTCTCTGCTCATGTCAAAAGTGTTATCTGCCTCAAACATACTTTAAAAATCGTGATCCCATACCAAATATATCATTCAAAGCTCTCATAGTATCACGGATATCAGCGTCGTACTTGCATGATATTTCGGTCACGTAGCTCGTAACCTTCATCAGGTGCGACCTGAGACTGCTCCTCGAGTGGACCTGGTCCAGTATTTATGTCTATGGCCTTCCCCCTCCACCAATGGCTGCAGGCGCTTCCTCTGTGGTCCGCGCCCATTCCCTGCGACCTGCTGGAGCGTTGCTGCTCCGTTTTCCGTCCGCTGCGGTTCTAGGTGTTCCCTCTGCGGTCCGCGCCCACCAACCCCGCTCCTGGGGGTTTCATCTACGGTCTGGGGTACCAAGCGTTCCCCCTGCGGTCCGCGCCCGCTCACCACGACCTGTTGGAGCGTTGCCGCTCCGTTTTTCGTCCACTGCGGCTCTGGATGTTCCCTCTGCGGTCCGCGCCCACCAGTCCCACTTCTGGGTGTTCCATCTTCGGTCTGGTGCTCCTGGCAGTCCATCAGGAGCTTGTACTGCCAGCAGACAAAGGGAACTCCACTGTAATCTTGCAGCGGGTGGATTATGATGAGAAAGTACGCCAACTTCTGGAGGACCCTGCATACAGAATTATGGACTGTGACCCCACGGACAAGGTGGCCAAGAAGACTAGTGCTCTGTTGAAGGAAACAGGGATGCCTGATAAGATCATCAGACAACTACGGGAAAAAGCGCCAGTGCCACCTAGACTGTATGGTCTGTCTAAAATACACAAGGACGGCGTGCCCCTACGTCCAATTGTCAGTAATATTGGGGCACCTATGTACACAACAGCCAAGTACTTGAAAGGTCTCCTGTCTCCATATGTGGGCAATTGTATTCACCACATCCGCAACTCAGAAGATTTCCTGCAACGCCTCAAGCAACTGCACATCACAGATTCGGACATCATGGTCAGTTTTGATGTGGTATCGCTGTTCACCAGGGTCCCACTGAAGGACTCACTAGAACTGATTGCAGAGAAATTTGACGGTGCTCTGTTGGACCTGTTCAGTCATACACTGACATCCACGTATTTCCTGTACAGAAACCAATATTACGAGCAAACTGAAGGTGTAGCTATGGGCAGCCCACTGTCCCCTGTGGTTGCCAACATGTTTATGGAGAGTTTTGAAGAGAGGGCATTGGAGACAGCCACATTTAAACCCACATGCTTCTTTAGGTATGTGGATGACACCTTCGTGATCTGGCCACATGGGATGGACAGGCTCAATGAGTTTCTTGAACATCTTAACTCATGCCACCGTAATATCAAGTTCACCATGGAACTGGAGAAGAATGGCCAGCTGCCATTTCTGGATGTACTAGTCCAGAGGAAAGCAGATGGATCAATTGGCCACAGTGTGTACCGAAAACCAACACACACTGATTTATATCTGCAGGCCAGCAGCTGTCACCACCCTGCACAGAAGAATGTGGTTCTGAAGACTTTGGTCCACAGAGCACATGCCCTGTCAGACCAAGAGAATCTACCTATAGAGATAGAACGTCTCAAAACAGTTTTCTCCAAGAATGGATACACGGACAGACAAATTGAGAGGGCACTCCAACCAGCCACCATACCACAGGTTCCTGAAGAAGACCAAGATGAAACAAAGAAGGTGGCATATCTGCCCTATGCTGGCTCTATTTCTGCCAGAATCAGTAGGATCCTCCGTAAACACAATATCAAGTGTGTTTTCTGTCCATCCAACAAGATTGGGGGACTGCTGGGGAGTGTCAAAGACGATCTGGGGTTACGAAAACCAGGGATTTACAATATACCTTGTCAATGTGGCAGGTCCTACATTGGCCAGACGACAAGAACTGTGGAGATCAGGTGCAAAGAACATCAGAGGCACACTAGATTAAGACAGGTGACTAAGTCAGCCATTGCTGAACACTGTCTAGAACTAAATCATGCCATGAAGTATGAGGATACCAGGATTCTAGCACAAACACCCAGATTTTGGGACAGTGTTATAAGAGAATCGATAGAAATTAAAATGGCTGACGATCTTATGAACCGTGACACAGGGTACCAGCTAAGCAGAGCCTGGGATCCGGCTCTGGAATTGTTAAAGGAGCAACGGGGCCAGCTGCAACACTGCACAAACAGAAGAACCAGAGACATGGAGATCGAGCCCCTGACGGACTGCCAGGAGCACCAGACCGAAGATGGAACACCCAGAAGTTTGACTGGTGGGCGCGGACCGCAGAGGGAACATCCACAGCCGCAGTGGACGAAAAACGGAGCGGCAACGCTCCAACAGGTCGTGGTGAGAGGGCGCGGACCGCAGGGGGAACGCTTGGTACCCCAGACCGTAAATGAAACCCCCAGGAGCGGGGTTGGTGGGCGCGGACCGCAGAGGGAACACCTAGAACCGCAGAGGACGGAAAACGGAGCAGCAACGCTCCAGCAGGTCGCAGGGAATGGGCGCGAACCACAGAGGAAGCGCCTGCAGCCGTTGGTGGAGGGGGAAGGCCATAGGCATAAATACTGGACCAGGTCCACTTGAGGAGCAGTCTCAGGTCGCACCTGATGAAGGTTACGAGCTACGTGACCGAAATATCGTGCAAGTACGACGCTGATATCCGGCAGAACACCCGACAACCCAAGATGTCATTAGATCGCCGGGAAAGCCTGAAGAGTTACAGCGTCTATGTCATTTTTCGCTGAGCCAGCCGGCGCAGGTGGCTGCCTGCGGTGCGAGTCATTGTCTGTCCCTTTGTTGGCGCGCGTCGTTATTGGGATTAGGAGACCTAACTTCTACAAATTCACCTTGCCGAGAAGGCCCTGCCCTGTTTAAATCCCGCCAGTTCTGATGCAATTCAGGTCTGTCGTTACGAATATATCGTCTGTCGTCATGTCGGTAGGTTCCGTAGTTTCTTCCTTATCCGTCACATGGTGGAGAATTTCTACCTGAATCGTAACTGTGCGCCGAACTGTTGCGTCTGAAGTTATTCTATCTCCCTTGATAATAATTGTTTTGGTTCCCATATTGTTTGTTTCTATGGTAATCTCTGTCATATTCGTTACTACGGAAATGCGATCTTTCTCTGTAACTAGTTCTGCCAACGGTTGGCATACGGGTGGTGTCTGTTTTGGTCACGATTTGTGTTGTGAGAATAGCCTTGTCGTGTCCAGTTATTACTTCTTTCATCGCGGAATTGCGACGGATGTGACCTGTAATTGTTGTGTTCCTGTTTTCGCGTTCCGCGATTGTCAGTGTCAATTTCTAATTCTTGTAAGAGTCCCTGAAATGCTTCAATGTCGTCTTTGCAACGTCCTGCCAAAATAATATGTCGTAAATGTTCAGGCAGTTTGATTAAGCAAATGCGGATGAGTTCTGAGGGGCTGTATGGGTTTGAAAGATACTGATTCTTATGCAACATATCTTCAAAATATTTCACAAGACTGGAGAATTCAGATTGTTCGAAATGTTTCATCATTATGATGCCATGTTTTACTCGATCTTGTGTGGCTTGAGACCAATATGCTGAGAGGAAGGCATGGTAAAATTCTCCTTCACTGTGGCAATCGTGAATGACCGATCGCATTCTTACAGCTGGTTCATTCTCTAAGTAGCCACACATAAATTCTAATCTGTGTTCTAACGACCAGTTGGGAGGAAAACAATGAGAGAATTGATGGAGCCATGTTTGTGGATGAATGTCGTTGCCAGAATTCTTAAATGTTTTGAATTTACGTGTAGTAATGAACAGCTTATAGTCAAAATCATCATGTCGGCGAGTCGCATATCGGTCATTGTTAGGTCGTGTCGGCCGTTCCATCTCAAAATTCGGTGCACATTGCCAATTTCTTTCATAACTTCCGAAATGCCCTGTGTTATTATTTTGCGGCTTTTCCGTATTTCTAAGTCCCTCTTCCCGTGTTGGAGCGCGAGTGTCCTCTGAAATACGTAATTCTTGTATTACCTGTGTCAGCTGATCTTGTACTTCCCGGATTTCTCTTTGGTGTTGCGTATTAATTTGATTCAGATTTTGTTTCAGTTTCCTAATTTGTTCGCTCTCTTCTGTGTCATTAAAGACTACCGGTTTTGTGTCATTCAGATTATCATCTACCTTCGTAGATAAATTATTTAGCTGATCCGAAAGTTCAACTACTTTCTCTGATAATGAACTAATTTCCTCCATGTGTCTTTCTGAACCAATTTTCAGAGTATCTACTGTGTCCTTTAAGTTTTCTTGAGTTTTTGCAAGTTGCATAACCGAATCGGTAGATGCAACTGAGTCAATTTTAGCTTGCAGGGTCTCATGATTTTGATGAACAATAGTTTGCAGTTCTTTTATGGCTGCTTCGTGATTCTGTAATGCATTTTCATGCCGCGAAAAAATAGGTTGAAAATGGTCACAAATTTGTGTTTTTACGTCATTACAGACTTTTTGACATTTCGATTCAGTGTTATGTAACTCAGTAGTTAAATGTTCACGTGTTTGTTCAAGTGTGGTGTCTAACTTTTGAAGATTTTGTTCCATTGTGTCTAACTTTTTGAGATTTTGTTCCACTGTGTCTAACTGTTGCTGTGTTTGTCTCTGGTGTTGTTCCATTGTGTCTAACTGTTGCTGTGTTTGTCTCTGGTGTTGTTCCATTGTGTCTAACTTTTCAAGCTTTTGTCCCATTTGTTGCATTAATTGTAATAACAATGCACTGGTGTCTGAAACATGTTCCTCAGTGCTTTTCGGCAGTGAACTTGCACCGGCAACATTCACATTTTGACAAGCGGAAAATGTGTCTTGACTCATTTGAAAAAACGGTGAGGACACAAAACCTGAATCTACAGTATTTTCAAAATTGTGTCCTGTCATTTCGGATTCCTGAGGCGAGCTGTTGCCGAGCGATCGATCGAAAATGCTTCCCTGTTTACTACCTGTTTCACTGTCTACGCCATTGTTTGCAGCCCGCTCCATTTTCCTATGCACGGTTACCAAATTACTACTTTGAACGTCTGTTATTCATTACACAGTGGTGCTGGCAAGCTACGCTCGTCGTCACTATTATTTCTCAGTTTACTTTGGAGCCTAGTGTTACGTTTTTCACACGCCATTATTGTCACAATATTTCACACGATAACAGAGAAAAGCACAATTTGAAGAGCAAAAACAAGAGAACACATTAACATAGCACTGAAAATAATATGTAGTTAATTGCAAGCGCAGCTGCGAAATACTTGGTGCAAATCTGCATGCATGCCACAACTGTTTTACTGTACAACAATGAAAGGCTGCAACTATAAAGGAGATTCTCTCTACAATTACGCGCTAGCAATAAACAATAGCTACACTAATTACACAAACTACAAGAAAAAATCAGAAGATTCCAGTGAGGTATCCTGGCAGGGTCGACATATGAAACGTCCCCTTTGAATAATTATACAAATGACTGTGCTTTAACTGACATACAATATTTTTAGCGCAACGCAATCTGACTTTCAAAAATCCCTACAAAAGAATGACCCTGACTAACATTAACCTATGCGTTTCACAAATCGCTTACCTCACAAAAATCTTGGTTACTCGAACTACTGCAATACAGCTAGCGCCACTACTGCCAGCTAAATAAAAGATTCAAACTATGGAAGGCACTAACTACTGATAGGGATAGTTAGCAAATGAAAGATATTAATAGAGAACAAACAATGTATTTACCGTAATATCATCATATATATACACTCCTGGAAATTGAAATAAGAACACCGTGAATTCATTGTCCCAGGAAGGGGAAACTTTATTGACACATTCCTGGGGTCAGATACATCACATGATCACACTGACAGAACCACAGGCACATAGACACAGGCAACAGAGCATGCACAATGTCGGCACTAGTACAGTGTATATCCACCTTTCGCAGCAATGCAGGCTGCTATTCTCCCATGGAGACGATCGTAGAGATGCTGGATGTAGTCCTGTGGAACGGCTTGCCATGCCATTTCCACCTGGCGCCTCAGTTGGACCAGCGTTCGTGCTGGACGTGCAGACCGCGTGAGACGACGCTTCATCCAGTCCCAAACATGCTCAATGGGGGACAGATCCGGAGATCTTGCTGGCCAGGGTAGTTGACTTACACCTTCTAGAGCACGTTGGGTGGCACGGGATACATGCGGACGTGCATTGTCCTGTTGGAACAGCAAGTTCCCTTGCCGGTCTAGGAATGGTAGAACGATGGGTTCGATGACGGTTTGGATGTACCGTGCACTATTCAGTGTCCCCTCGACGATCACCAGTGGTGTACGGCCAGTGTAGGAGATCGCTCCCCACACCATGATGCCGGGTGTTGGCCCTGTGTGCCTCGGTCGTATGCAGTCCTGATTGTGGCGCTCACCTGCACGGCGCCAAACACGCATACGACCATCATTGGTACCAAGGCAGAAGCGACTCTCATCGCTGAAGACGACACGTCTCCATTCGTCCCTCCATTCACGCCTGTCGCGACACCACTGGAGGCGGGCTGCACGATGTTGGGGCGTGAGCGGAAGACGGCCTAACGGTGTGTGGGACCGTAGCCCAGCTTCATGGAGACGGTTGCGAATGGTCCTCGCCGATACCCCAGGAGCAACAGTGTCCCTAATTTGCTGGGAAGTGGCGGTGCGGTCCCCTACGGCACTGCGTAGGATCCTACGGTCTTGGCGTGCATCCGTGCGTCGCTGCGGTCCGGTCCCAGGTCGACGGGCACGTGCACCTTCCGCCGACCACTGGCGACAACATCGATGTACTGTGGAGACCTCACGCCCCACGTGTTGAGCAATTCGGCGGTACGTCCACCCGGCCTCCCGCATGCCCACTATACGCCCTCGCTCAAAGTCCGTCAACTGCACATACGGTCCACGTCCACGCTGTCGCGGCATGCTACCAGTGTTAAAGACTGCGATGGAGCTCCGTATGCCACGGCAAACTGGCTGACACTGACGGCGGCGGTGCACAAATGCTGCGCAGCTAGCGCCATTCGACGGCCAACACCGCGGTTCCTGGTGTGTCCGCTGTGCCGTGCGTGTGATCATTGCTTGTACAGCCCTCTCGCAGTGTCCGGAGCAAGTATGGTGGGTCTGACACACAGGTGTCAATGTGTTCTTTCTTCCATTTCCAGGAGTGTATATAGCAGTTCATGACAAATTTCAAAACTCCGCCATCTCTCTCCCCACATCCACCACTGCTGGCGGCTCCCCTCCAACTGCGCAACGCTACGCGCTGTTAACAGCCCAGCTGCCCAACACTACAATGGCGAGTATTACAACAATGCAAAGCAGCCATAGACTGCACACAGCACAGCCAGTGATTTTCATACAGAGGTGGCGTTACCAATAAAAAAACCTAAACAGCCTCCTTACACAGATTTACAGTCCTCTTTTTTTAATAAATCAATTGTCTTTTTTCTAGGGTCCATACTCAAAGATTCACAACTACTATCGTTGCGGGGATTTCGCGCTAAAGAGTTTGTTGCTGTCCAACTGCGTTTCACTTCACTTCAAGCACTTTTTGAATCAGATTTACATTTACGGTATTTATGTACATTACTGAGCTTCTCAGAGTAAAATCGGGTACAAATTAGTTAGAAAAAGGGGCAGTGAGGCTCACATAACATTACAATTTCTTCCTAAGATTAAGGCCGATATTTGAAATTAATAGACTTCTCTTAGCCAGGAATGCCTTTTTTGCCATTGCTAGTCTGCTTTTGATGTCCACCTTGGTCCGTCCGTCACTGGTTATTTTTCTGCCTAGGTAGCAGAATTTCTTAATTTCATCTACTTCGTGACCATGAATCCTGATGTTAAGTTTCTTGCTGTTTTAATTTCTACTATTTCTCATTACCTTCGTCTTTCTTCGATTTACTCTCAATCCATACTCTGTACTCATTAGACTGTTCATTCCGTTCAGAAGATCATGTAATTCTTCTTCACTTTGACTCAGGATAGCAATGTCATCAGGGGATCGTTTCATTGATATCCTTTTACCTTGAATTTTAATTCCACTCCTGAACCCTTCTTTTATTTCCATCATTGGTTCCTCAATGTACAAATTCAACTGTAGGGGCGAAATGCTACATCCTTGTCTTACTCTCTTTGTAATACGAGTACATCGTTCTTGGTCGTCCACTCTTATTATTCCCTTTAGGCTGTTGTACATGTTCTGTATGACCCGTCTCTCCCTGTAGCTTGCCCCTGCTTTTCTCAGAATTTCGAACATCTTGCACCATTTTACATTGTCGAACGCTTTATCCAGGTCTACAAATCCTATGAACGTGTCTTGATTATTCTTTAGTCTTGCATCCAATATCAACCACAACGCCAGAATTGCCTCTCTCGTGCCTTTACCTTTCTTAAACCCAAACTGATCGTCATCTAGCGCATCCTCAATTTTCTTTTTCATTTTTCTGTATATTATTCTTGTAAGCAACTTGGATGCATAATCTGTTAAGCTGATTGTGCGGTAATTCTCGCACTTCTCAGCTCTTGCCATCTTCGGAATTGTGTGGATGAAGCTTTTCCGAAAGTAAGATGGTATATCGCCAAGCTCATACATTTTACACACCAACGTGAATAGTCGTTTTGTTGCCACTTCCCCCAGTGATTTTAGAAATTCTGATGGAATGTTATCTATTCCTTCTACCTTATTTTATCTTAAGTCCTCCAAAGCTATTTCTAATACTGGATCCTATCTCTTGTAAGTTGACTCCTGTTTCTTCTTCTATCATATTAGACAAATCTTTCTCCTCATAGAGGCTTTCAATATATTTTTTCCACCTATCCGCTCTCGCCTCTGCATTAATTCCCGTTGCACTCCTTATGTTATCACCTTTCCTTTTAATGTCACCGAGGATTGTTTTGATTTTCCTGTATGCTGAGTCTGTCCTTCCGACAATCATTTCTTTTTCGATCTCTTCACATTTTTTCTGGAGCCACTTCGTCTTAGCTCCCCTGTACTTCCTATTTATTTCATTCCTCAGCGACTTGTATTCTTGTATTCCTGAGTTTCCCGGAACGTTTTTGTTCTTCCTCCTTTCATTGATCAATTGGTTTCTTCTGTCACCCATGGTTTCTTCGTAGTTACCTTCTTTGTAGTTTCTGGGATGGCCCTTTTTAGAATTGTCCATTCTTCAACTGTAGTGCCTACTGAGCTATTCCTTATTGTTGTACCTATAGCCTTAGAGAACTTCAACCGTATCTCGTCATTCCTTAGTACATCCTAATCCCACTTCTTTGCGTATTGATTCTTCCTGACTAATGTCGTAAACTTCAGGCTACTCTTCATCAGTACTATATAGTGATCTGAGTCCATGTCTGCTCCAGGGTACGCCTTACAAACCAGTATCTGATTTCGGAATCTCTGTCTGACATGATGTAATTTAACTGAAATCCTCCAGTATCATCCGGCCTTTTCCAAGTATACCTCCTCCTCTTGTGATTCTTGAACAGAGTATTACTAGCTGAAACTTGTTACAGAACTCAATTAGTCTTTCTCCTCTCTCATTCCTTGTCCCAAGCCCATATTCTCCTGTCACCTTTTCTTCTACACCTTCCCGTACAACTGCATTCTAGTCTCCCATGACTATTAGATTTTCATATCCCTTTATATATTGTATTCCTCTTTCAATATTCTCATACTCTTTCTCAACTCTTCATCTTCAGCTTGCGACGTCAGCATGTGTACCTCAGCTATCGTTGTCGGTGTTGGTTTTCTGTCGATTCTGATGAGAACAACCCTATCACTGAACTGTTCACTGTAACACAGTCTACATTCCTATTCCTACCACGTTCAAGCTTCTAACATTCCACTCCCCGTCTCGCAGAACGTTATCGTTCCATTGATTATTCAATCTTTTTCTCATGGTAACCTCCCCCTTGGCAGTCCCCTCCCGGAAATCCGAATGGGGGACTATTCCGGAATCTTTTACCAATGGAGAGATCATCATGACACTTCTTCAATCACAGTGAGTGATATTCCTTATGAAATCGACTCATTGTAAGTCTGTATGCGGTGATTTCATTTAAGGTCAACAGTGTTTAAGAAAAAGAGCAAAATGTTAATGCTACATTCGTAATAAAGTAGTGTGAACCACTTGAGAGATGAAAAACGTGTCTGTGTGTTACGGTTACTCAGGCCTGGGTTGAGGACCAAGTGACGAGCGGCCACTTGGGGGGGGGGGGGGGCAAAGATGACTAGAGTGCCAAAGGGACCCCTATAGCTAAATCTGTGTACAGGGTGCCCCATAATTAGCAGCGAAAAATCTTTCCTCCACGCTCACTGGTTTTAGTTGTACTTTTAAACGTCATACGAAAACCGTAAGGAACAGCAACCAATGTATGAGGGAGGAAGAAATGGGATAGGGGTGTGGAGGCGAAAACTAGTAGATCGCTTCGGTGCAAAAGTGTTCTCGTACTGGGCCGTCCACACACTGTAGAGAGTTTTTATGGGATCTAAGCTCCGCCATTTATGCAAAACAAGGTTTTTTTTCATATAGACAAAACATGTTTCAGCGTCTTTGCGCAATTACCAGTTTTAAGTGAGAACTAATCTACGAAAATTGGGCCTAAACAGATTTGATAGTGAAATACTATTAATGAAGGTGGATTTCATAGTAATTTAATTTATTTACTTTAACTGATATTGTTGCTGTTGTTATCACAATAATTTTGCATTATAGTGTTCTGCAGCATCATCTACACGTTGTTAGTTAATGGTAGCTTGTCATCTGCAACTAAATGATGTTAAAATGATTCTGGTTTGTGAATTAAAACTTTATCTCTAAGCGAAATTTGTTGTGTGAAGGAAGACATTGCGCCCCTATATTTTTGATTACTTACTTTTGGCTGTTGGAAACCACTACTGGCCATTAAAATTGCTACACCAAGAAGAAATGCAGATGATAAACGGGTATTCTTAGGACAAATATATTGTACTAGAACTGACATGTGATTACATTTTCGCCCGCATCTCGTGGTCGTGCGGTAGCGTTCTCGCTTCCCACGCCCGGGTTCCCGGGTTCGATTCCCGGCGGGGTCAGGAATTTTCTCTGCCTCGTGATGGCTGGGTGTTGTGTGCTGTCCTTAGGTTAGTTAGGTTTAAATAGTTCTAAGTTCTAGGGGACTTATGACCACAGCAGTTGAGTCCCATAGTGCTCAGAGCCATTTGAACCATTTTTATTTGATTACATTTTCACGCAATTTGGGTGCATAGATCCTGATAAATCAGTACCCAGAACAACCACCTCTGGCCGTCATAACTGCCTTGATACGCCTGGGCATTGAGTCAAACAGAGCTTGGATGGCGTGTACAGGTACAGCTGCCCATGCAGCTTCAAAACGATATCACAGTTCATCAAGAGTAGTGACTGGCGTAATGCGACGAGCCAGTTGCTCGGCCACCATTGACCAGACGATTCCAATTGGTGAGAGATCTGGAGAATGTGCTGGCCAGGGCAGCAGTCGAACATTTTTTGTATCCAGAAATGCCCGTACAAGACCTGCAACATGCGATCGTGCATTATCCTGCAGAAATGTAGGGCTTCGCAGGGATCGAATGAAGGGTAGAGCCACGGTTCGTAACACACCTCAAATGTAACGTCCACTGTTCAAAGTGCCGTCAGTGCGAACAAGACGTGACCGAGACGTGTAACCAATGGCACCCCATACCATCACGCTGGGTAATACGCCAGTATGGCGATAACGAATACACGCTTCCAATGTGCGTTCACCTCGATGTCGCCAAACACGAATGCGACCATCATGATGCTGTAAACAGACCCTGAATTCATACGAAAAAATGACGTTTTGCCATTCGTGCACCCATGTTCGTCGTTGAGTACACCATCGCAGCCGCTCCTGTCTGTGATTCAGCGTGAAGGGTAACCGCAGCCATGGTCTCCGAGCTGATAGTCCATGCTGCTGCAAACGTCGTCGAACTGTTCGTGCAGATGGTTGTCGTCTTGCAAACGAACCCATCTGTTGACTCAAGGATCGAGACGTGGCTGCAGGATACGTTACAGCCATCTGGATAAGATGCCTGTCATCTCGACTGGTAGTGATACGAGGCCGTTGGGATCCAGCATGGCGTTCCGTATTATCCTCCTGAACCCACTGATTCCATATTCTGCTAACAGTCATTGGATCTCGACGAACGCGAGCAGCAATGTCGCGATACGATAAACTGCAATCGCGATAGGCTACAATTCGACCTTTATCAAACTTCGGAAACGTGATGGTACGCACTTCTCCTCCTTACACGAGGCATCACAACAACGTTTCACCAGGCAACGCCGGTCAACTGGTGTTTGTGTATGAGAACTCGTTTGGAAACTTTCCTCATGTCAGCACGTTGTAGGTGTCGCCACCGGCGTCAACCTTGTGTGAATGCTCTGAAAAACTAATCATTTGCATATCACAGCATCTTTTTCCTGTCGGTTAAATTTCGCGTCTGTAGCACGTCATCTTCGTGGTGTAGCAATTTTAATGGCGAGTAGTGTACTTTTTCATCTGCGTTCCCATGAGTTGCTGAGGACACAAATGCTACACATATTTTGCAGAACTTCTTTCGAAAATAACGCTTGTACTTTTCTAAAGCATCGACTGCGCACCGATCTGCGCCGCACCGCAAAACGGCATCAAGAAGGTGCTCATCTGTGCGCCAATGGGAAGAGCGGACAGCGCCACACCTCCAGGAAGACTAAGTTCAGCGCCTGGTGTCAACGGTGATTTAAACAGCTGCCCATCGCCCCAATTCGGTCGCAGGCTTCGAGAGCGTCAGTACTGAAAGTAATAATAGAGAATACATGAAATTGCATGTAGGAGGTACAGGAAGCAAATCAGGCTACTTAATAACGAGAAGTTATGTTTCTTTCCTTTTTAGGAATAAAGTATTCTGTTAAATTAGAAGTGTATGTGCAGATTTCTGTGTCGTCCGAACACGACACAGCCAGGGCAAAAGCTCCACAGGCGCAAAGATGCGAGCTGGTGCCGGTGCCATAGAGGCTCGCCACTTGCGCGAGTTCAACCACCGCCACGGGCGACTCTGAGGATGAAGATACCGACTTCGCCTCGGCTAATTGCCGGCCGAGTACGATCCGCCAATGACCGGACGACAACGGACAGAAGCCTACTCGGAAAATAGAAGAGCGCTCTCGGCCACCTGGTTACAGGAAATCGTCCAGGGCTGACTTAGACAGGGAACGTCGTTAAGTGAACTCTTAGAAGTGAACAGACAGTTGTTAGTTGCACTTGCTATGTACTGTGAAATTTACGTACGATTATTTGCGCTTAGACGTTGAGGACTTTTTTGGGTTATATTACATTTAGTTTTGCACACCTCAACATCTCACAAGTCACAAAGATAAGTAAACCTTTTAACTCATTTGTGTGACTTTACTACTGATTTGTTGGAGTGTAGTAGAACCTTTGTTCCCTTTTTCTGCTACCTGATCCTGTGAGCCTTCGTTCCCTTTTTCTGCTACCTGATCCTGTGGCATAGCTGTGTAATAGTGGCAGGGAGAAATTGTCTTAGCAGTGTAGTAGTAGTAGTACAGTAGTAGTAGCAGCTTCATTCACCTGTAGATCTCTTTTTACAGTGATATAGGACACGTCAAAGTATTCACAAATTTAGGTCAATTTAAAATAAGCTAATTCGTATACACAGCTATTTAATTCTAGTTAGAGAAATTTAGATTTACTCCTGGTATACAACACTTTTTTTAAAAACAACTTATTAAATAACGTAATGCCACATTGTTCACTCATGTCTCACTATCAGTCACTGCACACACTGTACACACGTTGTTTAATAATACTTCACTCACTACACACACACACACACACACACACACACACACACACACACACACACACACACACGCACACATAATAGGTACTTTTTAGCTGCCTTTCTAATAAGTGTATTTTTGCAATTTCTTTAATCTCTTTTGGTAATTTATTATACAGTTTAATCTTTGGTAGCAAATGCTGTTTTGAGTTTTATGTTTATTTTTTCTTGGTAAATGTAAGTTGAGTTGTTGCATGCTCATTGACAGAGATGTTTGTGCAGTAATTAACAATGTTATTTGTGATGTGTACAACTGACTGGTAAATGTATTCACATGGAGCAGTTAAAATCCCCAGTATTCTGAACAGATCTTTACAATGAGCTCGACTAGCATTTTTGGTTATTATTCTTATGGCTCTTTTCTGGAGTTTGAAAATTGTGTTCATATTTTGTGCATTTGTTCCGTAAAAAAGAATGCCATAGCTACATATGAATAATATGTAACTAAAAGACACTGCATGTTACACACTGATGATAGGGTTCTAAGGGCATAACATGCTGATGACACTCTGTTTGCAAGTACCTTGGTGTGTTCACACCACTTCAACTGCGAATCAATATTCATTCCCAGAAATTTTACATTTGTTACACAGTCTATAGAGGTGTCACTTACATTTAATTTAACATTGCCATTTTTTCTCTTCAAACTGAAAGTCATGGCATTAGTTTTCTTTATGTTCAATGTCACTTTATTATTTATTGACCAATCGTAAACTTTCTTGAGAGTGTACTGCAGCAGAAGCCGTTTCACGAACTCACAAACACTGCCTACCGTAACAACAGTGGCAACTCGGCCTCTACAGCAGGCCTTTACGAAACTGGCTACCAGGGTTTACAAAACAGATCATTTTTTATTTCTGCCACCGTCCATCGCGACTTCTCTTCTTCCTTGTTTATGCCGATGCTGACTCCCACAGCAGCCCCCGCAACAACACTTGTCACTTTCCCAATATAGTGCCTAAACTTTTGAACACAACAGGATCCTGAATAACTTTAGGGAATTAAGGACAGAATCAGGAACATAGACATACCAGACACAGAAAGCCTTACATCATTTGAAGCTACATCAGAGTTGTAACCTCCCAGTGAGAAATTAGAAAGTCAATGATTATTAAAAAAAAATGTGCCAAATGTTGTCTTCCCGCAAAAGTGAATAATAAAAATGAGTCAAGCGTAACCTCCTTGCAAAATTAAAGAATAATAATGGCCCAAATGTAAACTCCCCATAAAATTAACGTTAAGGAATGAAGATTGATCACAAACCCACACAATAATATTGATTAAATAATGAACCATATAGGAAATGTAACTTCCTAACAGAAATAATAATGTCTGGTAAATTTTTTTAAGGCCCTGTGAAATAATTAAACCTGATAAATTCTTACCTCAGTAAAACTGCGTCTATATCTGCTCTTATTTATCGACACAGCTTCGTGCAATGCTGGCGTATATTTAATTCTGATTCTTGGAGGAAATGCATAGGAAGTATTCTTTAAATTGAAATGAATCTTTTTCTTTAAAACATTTACTTTATAGAAAAATTATTATTGGGGCATTTTTTGAACAAATTAATTACAGTTAACATACGTTATTAGCTGAGCGCAATGCTGCTTCATTACCTTCTACTATAATACACATCGTCCACCACAATCCTGACCAGATTCGGAAGAACAGCACGCCGTCGACGCATGCCGACTCCCGCAGACTAGCACCGACTACTACACCAGACTGCTACTACTCTCCAACTGACGACTCGCGCGGTCAAGCGCAGACTAGCAACGATAAAATAACTCTCTGGTCAGAGATTCTGTCATGCCTCGCCATCGCTGGTAATGAATACATACGTCTTTCATAACCCTCCACTAGGGGAGGAAAAATTTGGCAGCGATGGTGAGTCATTTCGACCTGCCAAAAGCAACAAATTTTTTCTTAACTAACTAACTTTACAATCACAGAATATACAGATATATAGGTGTAGAACATGAAGTAAATATAGTGCACATGCACCGAGTACAGAACATATCAGACAATGACAAAATATATATACAATGAGTACAGAACATATCAGCAAATCACAAAAAATGTATATGCGATGAGTAGAAATCATGTTAACAAAATGATAAAAGCGCACATGCACTTAGTTCAGAACATATTTGCAAATCACAAAAATGTATAAGCCATAAATACAAATCATGATAACAAAAATGATTTTTTTTCACTATGTCACAAGAATTAGGATAGGAAACGGAAGGATTGCGTCATGGTTGTAGCACTTTAGTTTGCACGCAGCTGCACTGAAAGTCCATATCTTTCTACAGAAGCACAACACCAAGTGAGGCAATCTAAAGTTCTTTTCCCAGAAGTATTAATCAGCATAGCCAAGACACTGAAATGCCGTAGTAATATTCCATGTTATCCTTTTGGTAGTACATTAGGTACACCAAACAGTGGGACCATAATAGCATCTTCATCGCTCATGGTGGTGGACAACATGTCGTGTCAACACCACATTCTTGTCTGTTACAACAACGTAGAATTAGTGCAAAAACCAAATATAGTGCTCCATGATCATGAGGATATACAGGACAAACGGATATTGCAGTAATTCCAGAGAATTAGGTTAGAAGGTGAAGGACATTAAGTCACATACTAGTCTTCATTGAGAATTACACTAGTAATGGGTGGCACTCATTGCCCAGTTACTGAACATTTCTGTACCATGTATGTAGTATTACAGAATAATGTTCATGAGTAACTTTACAGAGAACATTGGCACTCATTGCCTAATTGTAAACCATTAGAAGTCATTTACAGAGAACATTAGCACTCATTGCCTAATTACAAACCGTCAGAAGTCATTTACAGAGAACATTGGCACTCATTGTCTAATTACAAACCATCAGAGGTCATCATAATATTACAGAATAATGTTTACATAATGATATTCATGAATTGTTTTTACAGAGAACATATGCACTCATTGCCTAATTGCAAACCATCAGAAGTCATTTACAGAGAACATTGGCACTCATTGTCTAATTACAAACCATCAGAAGTCATCATAGTATTACAGAATAATGTTTACATAATAATATTCATTAATTGTTTTTACAGAGAACATTGGCACTCATTGCCTAATTGCAAACCATCAGAAGTCATCATAGTATTACAGAATAATGCACATAATTAATCTAATTAAAGTAATCATTGCCATTCATTTTTTTGCTAGCAATGCATTGCGTTAGGTAATTACTGGGGAATGAAAATATTTGCTTTTAAATTATTGCTGCAAATGAAGATGTGTAACGTCAATCGTCTTGAGTCAGTTGTAGCAAGATTATGAAACAAGTAGAGTATATGTAATCACATTCATAAATGACATGGGTTTAATGAACAACTTCTTATAGCACATTAATTTCATAAATATTTTCTCCTGCAAAATATACAAAAATGGATTATTAAACTGAAAGAAGAAACGCATTTTATGCTGAAAAGTAGTGAACTTCGAATTAACAGGTAGTGAAATGTGTATAAAAATATGTGTGTTCCCTAGCTGTCCTTTCCAAAATCTTCAGTCATCCTACTATGCAATATAACACATACTGTCAAAACGAACTGCAACAAATACGTAAATAACTACATAGCATAAATACATAAACTTCAACATCATCCTCATCTGTAAAGAAAAAACTTTATTATCCATCACTTCATTATCCATATTATCATAATTCCATTATTATCATCACCTGTAAAGAAAAACTTTATTATTCATAGTAGCATATTCTTCATCATCATTCATTATCATCTGCAAAAAAAATCTCTTCATTATTCATTACACAATTATTCCTTATTTCTAGCATATTTCCTCACTAAAACTAAGATGTGAAGTTCTGTCTGACAGCCCGCATCAATCGCTTCGTATTCTGAAAGAAAAAATTGGTTAAGACTGCTATTCTACGATGTGAATAGTATATTCTTGTTAATGCTTGTTAATCCTGGTCCATTTACTCTTCCTCATAAGGTTTTTGCATCTTCTTTCGTTTATTCCGTAGGTGAAATTCCATTTCTGTTTAATTTATTTCCTTTACACGTTATTTCTTTCTGAAAATGATGAACAAAGATTAATGTCTTGCATTTAAATCATATACTCATTAAATAAAAACTGGTTTATAGTAACATAATTGAGCATACAGCATACCATGACAGAAAACGTAATATGTCAAAAAACATAGACAGTGTTCAGATGCAAAATGTACACAGAATATCACAATGCAGCAGCAATAAAAAGAAGTAAAGTAGTCACGATGTTGAGATATCATAAGGCAAAAATGTCAAAGTCAACTGGTGTTTGCTATATCTTAACTATTTCATAGTGCATACAAACAAAACAGGAGAACAATCGTACATACATAAAAAATGATGACAAGAAATGTGACTTTTTTTGTGTTCAGCTTGTATGTTGTGTAGTTAATAGAGGCGAGAATTAAAGACTTTAATGGAGAGAAAATTTAATAAAATTAATATGTCATTAGATAAAATTGCATAATTATTCATAAGATACGTAAGTTTATCTGGAAAAATGTGCACGGTCTGATGTGTAACGACAAGAAGAGCGACCTGCTAACCTTACCTTGCCGGGCACTTGCCAAGAAAAATACGACAATCATCAGTAAGTATTCATGTGAATATAATTGCATAAGTGGTCATAAAAATTAGGAAATGGCACTACAGCATGTTAAATCATAAAGTATCTTCATTCAATAAAAGGTTTAATATTCGATATGTGGTGGTTTCCTTTGGATTTTCTGGTTCTCAAAGTTTCGACGTGTACAACATTGGGGTGAGGAATGCTGCGAATCCGATATGGACCTGCGTATAGAAGTTCAAATTTACTGCACGTACCTTTTATTTTGTTGGATAAACAGTGTGTACGTATTAATATCTTCTGTGCAATGTGAAATTCACGGCGTGTACAAACCTGTTTTTGCTGTCTTCTCCGGCGCTCTGCGGCACGTTTGATATTGTTCAGCGCAATGTCAATTACTTCAAGGTGTCGTAGTCGACGAGATGTAGGAAATGTTACTAATTCTTTAATTTTGTTAGGTGGTTCAACATTTTTCAGTATAACAGTCGGAGATAGCATAGTAGATTCATTCGGTATAGAATTAATTACATCTTGGAATGAGTGTATGTGTGTGTCCCAATCAATATGTCTTTTATGGCAGTATATTCTACACAGTTTACCAATTTCTTTCATTAATCGTTCACAAGGGTTCGAAGAAGCATGGTACCCGGATATATATATCGGAGAAATGTTTCTAGCTCGTAACATACGTGTCCATACAGCAGATTGAAACTGTGATCCATTGTCAGAAATTACTTTCAACTCATGCCCTACATGAAATAGAAAATGTTTTACAAATGCTTTCGAAACAGTTTTAGCAGTAGCTTTGCGTAACGGAGTGAAGGTAACAAATTTTGAAGTGAGTTCAACATCGACAAAGATGTAGCAAAAACCTCTATTAGTTCTGGGAATCGGACCAAAAATGTCTACAGCGTCCATATGTCTCAATTTAACAGGTTCAATGGGATATAATGGAGGAATATGTGAAGTCGTGTCTGACTTAGCTTTCTGGCAGATTTTACATGACGCTAAAACTCGTCGTATACGTTTCTCCATTTTGGCAAAATAACAGTTCTGTCTCAGTATAAGAAAACATTTTCTAACTCCATAATGTGCGTAACTTAAATGAGTATACCAGATTAATTTGTTAACAAGCTCGTCAGGAATGCATAATAACCAATTGTTGTTGTCAGGATGAGAGCGGCGAAACAGAATATTATTGCGTACAGTGTAATGGTTTCTAATCGTAACATTATTCCTATCTTGCCAGAGGTGTTTAAGCTCTTTCCACACGTTGTCTTTACTTTGCTCTTGTGCTATATCCTGTAATGACGACGAAATGAAATTTTCAAATGCAACTTGTTGAATGTACATGACGCTGAAATTTGCTTTGCAGAAGTTGGTTGCGATGTCTTGCTGATTGTTGCTGAGAGAACGGGATAGTGCATCTGCTACAACATTTTGTGTGCCGGGAATGTGAACAATTGTAAAATTAAATTCCTGCAAGTAAAGTTTTCATCTGATTAATCTGTCGTGTGTAAATTTAGCGGAAAGTAAAAACTGTATAGCTCTGTGGTCTGTGTAAACTGTAGTGTGTCTTCCATAAAGAAAATGCCTAAATCTTGTAAAAGCCCAAACAACACATAATGTTTCCAGTTCTGTAACAGAATAATTTCGTTCAGCAGGTGACAGAATGCGACTTGCAAATGCGATGTTTTTAATTACTGTAGAGCCATCTTCTTCGATTTCCTGAAAAATACGTACGCCTAAAGCGGTGTTAGAACTGTCGGTGGCAATGGAAAAATTTCTAGTAAGATCTGGGTGCGATAAAAGTGGTGCATTCAACAAAGCATGTTTCAGATTCATAAATTCAGAATGTGCTTGCTTATCCCAGGACCAAATAATGTTTTTCCCTGTCAATTGGCATAATCTAGGGGTGTCTAAAGCAGAGTAATGAATAAATTTACGAAAAAAGATAATTAAACCCAAAAAGCTGCGTAATTGCTTTTTCGTCGTAGGAACAGTAATGTCACGTAAAGCTTGTAGTTTTTCCGGGTCAGGCGCAATGCCTTCTGCTGAAATTACATGTCCAAGAAATTTTATAGAAGTTTTGCCAAAGTGCGATTTACTGAGATTAACTGTGAGTCCTTGTGCACGAAAAGTTTGCAACAGTCGTTCAAGAATCAGATTGTGTTCAGACCAGTTAGCTTCTGCAATAAGAATGTCGTCTACGTACGTTGCAATTCTGTCTTTAAGTTCTGTCGGAAGTATTGTGTTCAAACCGCGAATAAAAGCTGCTGAAGAAATAGTTAAACCGAATGGTAATTCACAAAATTGATAACAGTCACCAAAACAGAGAAATGCTGTGTACTTTCTGCAGTTCGGATGGAGCTGAATTTGCCAAAATCCCGATTTCAGATCTAATGTAGAATAAATAGCAGTACCGTGAAATTTCTGTAGTAGTTCCTCTAGTGTCTGTGGTCGATCTGTTTCATTAATAATTATGTCATTGATGTGACGTGAATCAAGCACGAGGCGAAGTGAACCATCGTTTTTCTTAACAGTATGGAGCGGGTTTATGTACGGACTAACTGCCGGTTCAGTAATTCCTTGGTCAAGCATATCTTGCAATTCTTTCTTAACTTGTTCTCTATGGATGTATGGAATAGGATAATGTTTGGCTTTAAATGTGTCGTGCTGTTTAACTTGAAATTCATACATAAAACCGAACATAGTACCAGGATTGTTGTCGAAAACTGGAGCTTGCTGTAAAAGAAATTTGTGTAGTTGCGTGCGTTCGTCGTCTGTATTTGCACTGCTCTGTTTAACTTTATCAGAAATCATCTGCATAACGTCGTAGTCGGCTTCGTGAACAATGTGGAATTATAGTCTATGCTACGTGATACGGAAATGACATCAGTACAATTAATTGTTTGTTCTTCCGCAGATAAAGAGTGCTGAAATTCTAAAGCTAGTTGTACATTTTCATCCCTTAACATTAAATAGGAATTTTGAAAATCAATAACTGCGTCGTGTTGTACCAGAAAATTAGTACCTAAAATAACGTCTGTTGTCAATAAAGGAACAATCCAAAAATTTGAGTGAAATGTGTGACCTGCAATACAAAATGATAAATGCGTCTGTAATTTAACATCTACTCCTTTACTCGATACTGCTCCTTTCACTTTCGTTTTGCCTAATGGTAATGTAGGATAGGTATTCTCTTTGTTACACTCGTTGAAAGTTTCTTCATTTTACAGACATGGGTGATCCGGAATCGATTACTGCTGAAAATTTCGATGAACCAATTTTAATTTCGATGACAGGATGTGAAATGGTTTTCTGAACAACCGGTCTTTCGTGCAAAAGAGTGTCTCTGATGTCGTCAAAAGTAATAACATTTTCACGAACAACATTCTGCGTGTCTAAAGTAGTGCTTGTGTTACTGGAAGATGCGACCTGTACAGTATCTAGTAAATTCTATCTGACGTGCTATTATTTTCGGGAGGATGCTGTGGCATTTCCACTATTTGAACTGTTCTGTTATTTCTTCCAGACGTATTACGCTCTGGATGATACCTACTGTCTGGTTCATTCATGATAATATGTTCCTGTGCATGATTTTGCTGTTCGTAAGATCGACTGTTATTAAATGTACGTTGAAAATTGTGCTCATTATTTTTACGTCTGTCGTGATAGTCATTCCTATACGGTGCACTGCGATGGGAATTGAAATATTGTGTTTTCTGTACGTAGTTATTTCCTTGCTGCAGTGCGTTACTATTTGTTGGAGCTGGGACTATACGTGCACGCGGCGAAACATTAAAGCCTGGCTGACCTTGCACACTGCATTGTTGGTTAAGTATGCTAACCGGCTGGCTTTGATGCTGTTGCGGAGAAAAACGTCTATTGTTACTAAAATGTGGTTCTTCTTGCTGATAATTTTCTCGATACTGATAATTAAAATTTTGCCTGTTATTAGAATTCTGGTGGTTGTCGTTCCTGAAGCGTCTATTAGCTTTGCTATTGTAATTGCGCGGCTGATCGTAATTGCTGTACGTTTGTCGACCTTGGTTATTATATGAAAAATTTTTGTTTATAAAGGAACTGTCCGATTGCTGTACTTCCAAAAGCTGTAACAGATCTCTGAATGCCGAAATGTTTTCCTTCTGCTGACCCGTTAAAAGAGACACACATAATGATCGTGGTAATTTAGAGATACATAGTTGAATAAGTGCAGATTCACTATAAGGTTCACTTAAGTACTGGTTTTGTTGGACCATGTGCTCAAAAAATTGCGTGACAGTGGAAAAATTTGAGTTCTCATAATTTGGTAAACTAATTAATTGATCCTTAATTCCGCGCTGTGTCGTCTTCGACCAATACGCTGACAGAAAAGCATTCTGAAACTCTTCTACTGAATAGCATTGCCTCGCGATCGGTCTCATATGAGTTGCCGGTTCGCCTTCCAAAAAACTGCAAATAAATTCAAGTTAGTGCGTTACAGGCCAAGTCTGTGGAAAAGCAAAGCTAAATTGTTGTATCCAATCCAGTGGGTGAATCTGTGTTCTGTCATTTTTAAATACTTTAAATTTTCTCACTGATCGAAAATGTTTGTAATCAAAATTATCGTCTCTATATGACTCAACAGGTTCAGGATTGTATGAGATTCTGTTTGTCTGTGACTGTTCGGAATCTAATTCACGTACTCTTTGTAGATTACCTAAATTATACTGGCTGTGTGAGTGTGAGAAATGTCCGGAATTCGCCGTATGCTGTGACGTGTTATCAACTGAAATATTTTTTATCTCTGTTACCTCTTGCTGTAAACTTGACAATTTTCTACGTAATGTGTTATTAGACAAATCGATCTCATTGATTGTCTGCTGTAAGTTTTGGAATTCAGGTGTTTGGTTAAACAAAATCGGTGCAGTATCGTCTGATTTGCTGTCATTATTACTTTCGATAACATCAATACGACTGGTCAAATCATCATATTTTTCAGTCAGTATTTTTACCTGATCATCGTTTTTAGTGTCAGAAGCATTAATCTGTTTTTGTATTTTACGCGTGGTTTCGCTCAATTTTTTAACGTCAGCTTTGATGACATCGGAATCCTGTGTTAGTTCTAATTGTTCGAGTCTGTCAGTCACTGTTTGAAAATCTACTGTATGTGTATCTGTTTTTGATTCAAGATCGGAAATTTCATCACGCAATTCGGTGTTCAACTGTTCGATGGTATTAATTTTGTCCGATATTGTAGCAATATCGTTGTCTACGTATGTTTTTGCTTTCGCAAACAATTTACGTTTGTCTTCCTGTCTCTGTGCAGTAATTGTGTCCATGACTTGTCGTTTTACTTTATTCTGTTCCTGTATAAATTTACGGAAACGCGTATCACTGTTTTGTAGGTGGTGATTAAAACGTTCGTCAATTTGACTATTCTGTTGGTCGAATTTCGCGTCTACTTTTGTATCCAGTGTGCGCGAAAGTTCTGCTGTCATTAATTTAAACTCGTCGCGTAACTGTGTTGCTTTTTCAGAGCATTGTTTACCGACTGCGCTAATTTCGTCTCTAGGTATTTCTGTTGTAGCTGTTTGCATATCCCTTAATTCTTGAGCAACAGATCTAATTTCTTCGCTACTTTTCCTAGCACAAGCCTCTATTTCCTAATGTAATTGTTCTTTAGTATCATGACACTGCGCGGCAACGGCTCTAATCTGTTCACTAAGCAGTCTAGAATTGTTGTCTAATTTTTCATTTAACTGTCTGGAATTGTTGTCTAATTTTTCATTAAGCTGTTGTTTGAGATTTTCGTTATTTTCATTAAGTTGTTGTTTGAGATTTTCACTAAGTTGTTTGTGATTGTCGTCTTGTCTTTCATTCTGTTGTTTGAAATCTTCTTTAAGGTTGTCTTGTTTTTCATTAATTTCATTAAGTTGTTTCAAATTTTCATTAACTTCGTTCTTAAAATGTAGCAATATTGCCATAATCTGATCCATACCAAAAGTAGCTGTTGCATTCTCTGTGCTGTGTGATGGTGTATGTGCATTTGTCACGTTTTGTGTATCCGTTTGAATATTCTGTGATTCTTGAAAAGGTTTGCCAATCGGATGTGCTCTGTTAGTCACTATCTCGGAATTAAATAAATCCGACGTATTCTGATTACACTGTTCGTTTACATTAAAAAAATCTGTCCGTTCGTCACGTAAATCCTGCAAACCGGTTGTGTTAAGCTGGGCAGCGCTCATTGCAACAGAACGCCCCGCGTCATCAATTGTCGTTAAATTAACAGACGACGCAATTGAATTTATCTGTTCATCAATAAGATCAAAATCAACATTGGTGATCGGTACACACTGATTGTCAGTAAACGGAGGATTGTCATCATTATACTGCATGTCGCAAGTACTATCGGTCAAGTTATTTAAGTCGGTTATTTCACTAATTATACCTCGCGATGTACTATTAACAGTTTTTCGCGGCATTTTTACACAAATCACAATTATTCAATAATGAAACAAAGACAATACAAAATGCAACAAACACAAATAGAAGAAAGAGCAACGAATTGCCGATGATCTGTGAAGGAAAGTGACAAAATTAGTAAATGCGTTGCGCCAAGTGCTAATTACATTTAAGTAAATAAGAGCAGATATCTGACTACTTATCAGAAGATTCACAAAGAAATACGATCCTGGTCCGGATGTCGCCAAGTGTAACCTCCCCGTGAGAAATTAGAAAGTCAATGATTATAAAAAAAATGTGCCAAATGTTGTCTTCCCACAAAAGTGAATAATAAAAACGAGTCAAGCGTAACCTCCTTGCAAAATTAAAGAATAATAATGGCCCAAATGTAAACTCCCCATAAAATTAACGTTAAGGAATAAAGATTGATCACAAACCCACACAATAATATTGATTAAATAATGAACCATATGGGAAATGTAACTTCCTAACAGAAATAATAATGTCTAGTAAATTTTTTTAAGGCCCTGTGAAATAATTAAACCTGATAAATTCTTACCTCAGTAAAACTGCGTCTATATCTGCTATTATTTATCGACACAGCTTCGTGCAATGCTGGCGTATATTTAATTCTGATTCTTGGAGGAAATGCATAGGAAATATTCTTTAAATTGAAATGAATCTTTTTCTTTAAAACATTTACTTTATAGAAAAATTATTATTGGGGCATTTTTTGAACAAATTAATTACAGTTAACATACGTTATTAGCTGAGCGCAATGCTGCTTCATTACCTTCTACTATAATACACATCGTCCACCACAATCCTGACCAGATTCGGAAGAACAGCACGCCGTCGACGCATGCCGACTCCCGCAGACTAGCACCGACTACTACACCAGACTGCTACTACTCTCCAACTGACGACTCGCGCGGTCAAGCGCAGACTAGCAACGATAAAATAACTCTCTGGTCAGAGATTCTGTCATGCCTCGCCATCGCTGGTAATGAATACATACGTGTTTCGGAGTACACTTGCATTCCAACAGATGAAACACTCAACATTATTACACAAAGACTAAAGCAATAAGGTAACATGCTAGACAGACACATTGATGAAATAGGAACAACACTCAGGAACATAATGGCAATAAATTGCTTTGTGTTCAACCAAACATTTTATTCTCAACGTGAATGCCTGCCAACGGGATCACCGATTAGTGGCCTCTTAGTAAGCAGTCCACGAAAAACTTAAGAGTCAGACACATAACAAAACCATCAGCTGCTTATCAGCTTCATCTCCTCGTCCGCAGAGGTTTTGTCTTAAGCTGCCATTGCTGTGTCATCTGGATAAATAGTACATGCGTTGAACAGCTCGGGCGCCAAGACACTGACCTGAGGGAGACCATTTTTAACGTCCTCCATCGGCTCTCATAAGTTTGCACAGTCTAAAACAAAACAAATAGAAAAAGCTCTTAAAAATCATTTGGAGCAAACATTGGATGAACTGTGGTAAACAGTAGCCTTTAGTGACTGACTGTACATTTCTAATCAGCTTCATGTTGTTGACGGTGTCATACGCTGCTGGCAGATCTGTCAATGGCACTAGCGTGATTTGCACTCTTTCGTATCCATCTTCTACTATGCATTGATACCCAAATGACAGAGAACCTAAACCAACAAATATGTAATTGGAAAATGAGGGGACAGACTACACCTACGTAAGACCTTGCAAAATACAGAAGTACCCAACAAACAAATAATGACCATACGCAAGACCCACCAGAGTAACAACCCACACACGAAACAAAATGGCACATACGCACCTATAAAAATATTACTGATCACAGAATAGGCAACATTTTAAATAAACAGGGCTTCAAATAGAAAATGGGGTAGACAACAAACACAGAAAATTCCCAGAACACAGGAAACACCCACAGATCAGATCAGGCATATACGAATTTACATTCAACACTTGCCAGTTAGTATACTTAGCATAAACATGCAGCAACTTTAAAACAAGCTAATCAGAACTCTTCAGAGCTCTAAGAAGTAACAGCCCCCACGGCACAATTACTTTTTAATTAATGTGTGTGAAATCTTATGGGACTAAACTGCTAAGGTCGTCAGTCCCTAAACTTACACACTATTTAACCTAAATTATCCTAAGGACAAACACACACACCCATGGTCGAGGGAGGACTCGAACTTCCGCCGGGACCAGCCGCACAGTCCATGATTGCAGCGCCTGACACCGCTCGGCTAATCCCGCGCGGCGTACACTTACTGTCCACCAAATAAATTCTGACCCATCAGCCAATTAAAATAGAAAGAGATTCAAAGATACTAAAATCCAGGTACAGCCTACACACACAATTTATAATAGAAGAAAGTTTCAACGTACAGAAGACATCAGGAGAACGGGAAACAGGTTTTAAACGATTGTACCACACTAAGGAAAGCGGGTGCGACGTATAGACTACCTCCTAGATCAGTGGTTCCAAACCTGGAGGTAATTATCCCTTGAGGGGCAAAATGAAATTTCCTGAGAGCTAAAAGGATTCGATTGCGTTTCATTCACATAACTAAATTATTTATAAACATAATTTGTATTATCACTTGCCATAAGACTGTAATACTGGTTACGTAAGTTACCAGTGATTATATTTTTTTAATGTACACTCCTGGAAATTGAAATAAGAACACCGTGAATTCATTGTCCCAGGAAGGGGAAACTTTATTGACACATTCCTGGGGTCAGATACATCACATGATCACACTGACAGAACCACAGGCACATAGACACAGGCAACAGAGCATGCACAATGTCGGCACTAGTACAGTGTATATCCACCTTTCGCAGCAATGCAGGCTGCTATTCTCCCATGGAGACGATCGTAGAGATGCTGGATGTAGTCCTGTGGAACGGCTTGCCATGCCATTTCCACCTGGCGCCTCAGTTGGACCAGCGTTCGTGCTGGACGTGCAGACCGCGTGAGACGACGCTTCATCCAGTCCCAAACATGCTCAATGGGGGACAGATCCGGAGATCTTGCTGGCCAGGGTAGTTGACTTACACCTTCTAGAGCACGTTGGGTGGCACGGGATACATGCGGACGTGCATTGTCCTGTTGGAACAGCAAGTTCCCTTGCCGGTCTAGGAATGGTAGAACGATGGGTTCGATGACGGTTTGGATGTACCGTGCACTATTCAGTGTCCCCTCGACGATCACCAGTGGTGTACGGCCAGTGTAGGAGATCGCTCCCCACACCATGATGCCGGGTGTTGGCCCTGTGTGCCTCGGTCGTATGCAGTCCTGATTGTGGCGCTCACCTGCACGGCGCCAAACACGCATACGACCATCATTGGCACCAAGGCAGAAGCGACTCTCATCGCTGAAGACGACACGTCTCCATTCGTCCCTCCATTCACGCCTGTCGCGACACCACTGGAGGCGGGCTGCACGATGTTGGGGCGTGAGCGGAAGACGGCCTAACGGTGTGCGGGACCGTAGCCCAGCTTCATGGAGACGGTTGCGAATGGTCCTCGCCGATACCCCAGGAGCAACAGTGTCCCTAATTTGCTGGGAAGTGGCGGTGCGGTCCCCTACGGCACTGCGTAGGATCCTACGGTCTTGGCGTGCATCCGTGCGTCGCTGCGGTCCGGTCCCAGGTCGGCGGGCACGTGCACCTTCCGCCGACCACTGGCGACAACATCGATGTACTGTGGAGACCTCTCGCCCCACGTGTTGAGCAATTCGGCGGTACGTCCACCCGGCCTCCCGCATGCCCACTATACGCCCTCGCTCAAAGTCCGTCAACTGCACATACGGTTCACGTCCACGCTGTCGCGGCATGCTACCAGTGTTAAAGCCTGCGATGGAGCTCCGTATGCCACGGCAAACTGGCTGACACTGACGGCGGCGGTGCACAAATGCTGCGCAGCTAGCGCCATTCGACGGCCAACACCGCGGTTCCTGGTGTGTCCGCTGTGCCGTGCGTGTGATCATTGCTTGTACAGCCCTCTCGCAGTGTCCGGAGCAAGTATGGTGGGTCTGACACACCGGTGTCAATGTGTTCTTTTTTCCATTTCCAGGAGTGTATAAAACAATGGCCGGCCGGGATAGCCGAGCGGTTCTAGGCGCTACAGTCTGGAACTGCGCGACCGCTCCGGTCGCAGGTTCGAATCCTGCCTCGGGCATGGATGTGTGTGATGTCCTTAGGTTAGTTAGGTTTAAGTAGTTCTAAGTTCTAGGGGACTGATGACCTTGGAAGTTGAGTCCCATAGTGCTCAGAGCCATTTTTATGACACAATGTGGTTTGTGAAACAAATGTATGAACAACAACTTCCTCACATGCTCCACCTATAAGACACATACGACTTTGTGCCATCCATCCACGAGAGTGAAATACATACACATCATATATGCTTAAATATTTCTTGAGAATGTCTTTTTTGAATAGTATGTGGTGACCGCAAAGGATCAGTAATTGCTTCATTATTCACTTGGTTACAGATAAACTAAGTAATTGACAGCATGACACAACAGTAACTGTATAGTGGATGCTACGTTGCTGTGGGCCCTACACAGTACTATTATTATTATTGTTTTTATTATTACTGGTGGCAGTGATCAGATACAAAAGACTACAAGCCTGAAGTCTTGCAGTTTCTTCCACTTCAGAAGAAACGAGTCCTGAAATCAAGCGATTTAGAAACAGTAAGTGTAGTTTACACATTGTAACTTTGTTAATTCCGCATGGGAGGTGCTTTAGTCCGGAACCGCGCTGCTGCTGCGGTCGCAGGTTTGAATCCTGCCTCGGGCATGGATGTGTGCGATGTCCTTAGGTTAGTTAGGTTTAAGTAGTTGTAAGTTTAGGAGACTGATGACCTCAGATGTTAAGTCTCATAGTGCTCAGAGCCAACTGAACCATTTTTTTGCACGGGAGTTCAGAGTATGTGTGAAGCACATGTCACTAGGCAGAGGAGTATTGCAGAGAAAGCACGTTTTCTAACATGTGTCTATCCTCAATGCAAACAGTTGGGCAGCACATATTGTCTTATTCACTCAGTACTTTGTGGTTTAATGAAACACCTACAGAGTCCAAATAACTGAAGTTCAGTTAGACATAATGTTGATGACAATGGAGAAGGGTGGGAGAGGGGGAGGGGGAGGGGAATGGGTATACCAGTAAGTCTCTGACTACATGTTGCGATAATAGGCTCAGACAAGATGGGAACCCCTGTCCCAGGTGGTGTACCCTGGGCACAGCGGCGAAAAGTCTACACGACTACGGCACCGGACCCACTAATGGAGCGAACAAGCTAATTCAGTACGATGATGCTGCATGGACATCATTTCGACATAGAAAGCTACACGAGGACGAAGGGAGAAATCAGTGAAAAAGTTTTAACCAGACATAGAGAGGACGTTGTACTCTCGAAAGAGACTAATGAAACTATCAGTCGAGTCAAAACACTAGAATTTACTAGTGTGGGATGACACAAGCAGCAAGAAATCGTGTCTGACAGGAACATTAACCAACGGATCCTAGACGAAGGGCTGAGGAAAACTACTCAACATAATATGTTACCAAATTTATTAATCCATTTATTAATCAATAATACAAGGCTCAACTGAAAAAAGCGTACATTAAAGATCAAACTTGTGTTTTCACGCCGGCCGCTGTGGCAGAGCGGTTCTAGGCGCTTCAGTCCGGAACCACGCGGCTGCTAATGTCGCAGGTTCTAATCCTGCCTCGGGCATGTATGTATGTGATGCCCTTAGGTTAGTTAGGTTTAAGTGGTTCTAAGTCTAGGGGACTGATGACCTCAGATGTTAAGTACCATAGTGCTTAGGGCCATTTGAACCATTTGTGTTTTCACCCTTAACAAAAGACATTGAATGTGAAACACCAGACGTGAAACTTTAGATATTGTTTAAAGTTTTTTAAAAAAGAAATTACAATCCACGAGAACATTAACTATTAATAATTTACGTTGAAAGTAATGCTTCGATATACGATAACTTGGAAATTACAATAAAGTAATGGAGCAGCCCCACGTCAGGTCAGGAACACAAATCCCCCCGGCAACAACAAAGCCGAGAAACGACAAGGTATGCACTACAACATATAGGACTACAGCAAAGCTGTCTTAAGCAGTGAACTGGTTGAATGAAACCATAGTCTTTGTCCCGGTTCTTAAGGAAATCCAGTAACTACACTACTGGCCATTAAAATTGCTACAACACGAAGATGACACGCTACAGACGCGAAATTTTACCGACAGGAAGAAGATGCTGTGATATGTAAATGATTAGCTTTTCAGAGCATTCACACAAGGTTGACGCCGGTGGCGACACCTACAACGTGCTGACACGAGGAAAGTTTCCAACCGATTTCTCATAGACACACAGCAGTTGACCAGCGTTGCCTGGTGAAACGTTGTGATGCCTCGTGTAAGGAGGAGAAATGCGTACCATCACGTTTCCGACTTTGGTAAAGGTCGGATTGTAGCCTATCGCGATTGCGGTTTATCGTATCGCGACATTGGTGCTCGCGTTGGTCGAGATCCAATGACTGTTAGCAGAATATGGAATCAGTAGGTTCAGGAGGGTAATACGGAACGCCGTTCTGGATGCCAACGGCCTCGTACCACTACCAGTCGAGATGACAGGCATCTTATCCGGATGGCTGTAACGTATCTTGCAGCCACGTCTCGATCCTTGAGTCAACATATGGGGACGTTTGCAAGACAACAACCATCTGCACAAATAGTTCGACGACGTTTGCAGCAGCATGGACTGTCAGCTCGGAGACCATGGCTGCGGTTACCCTTGACGCTGCATCACCGACAGGAGCGCCTGCGATGGTGTACTCAATGACGAACCTGGGTGCACGAATGGAAAAACGTCATTTTTTCGGATGAATCCAGGTTCTGTTTACAGCATCATGATGGTCGCATCTGTGTTTGGCGACATCGCGGTGAACGACATTGGAAGCGTGTATTCGTGATCGCCATACTGGCATATCACCTGGCGTGATGGTATGGGGTGCCATTGGTTACACGTCTCGGTCACCTCTTGTTCGCATTGACGGCACTTTGAACAGTGGACGTTACATTTCACATGTGTTACGTCCCGTGGCTCTACCCTTCATTCGATCCCTGCGAAACCCTACATTTCTGCAGGATAATGCACGACCGCATGTCGCAGGTCCTGTACGGGCCTTTCTGGATACAGAAAATGTTCGACTGCTGCCCTGGCCAGCACATTCTCCAGATCTCTCACCAACTGAAAACGTCAGGTCAATGGTGACCAAGGAACTGGCTCATTACAATAAGCCAGTCGCTACTCTTGATGAACTGTGGCATCGTGTTGAAGCTGCATGGGCAGTTCTACCTGTACACGCCATCCAAGCTCTGTTTGACTCAATGCCCAGGCGTATCAAGGCTGTTATTACGACCAGAGGTGGTGATTCTGGGTACTGATTTCTCAGGATCTATGCACCCAAATTGCGTGAAAATGTAATCACGTGTCAGTTCTAGTATAATATATTTGTCCAATGAATACCCGTTTATTATCTGCATTTCTTCTTGGTGTAGAAATTTTAATGGCCGGTATTGTAAATAAAGTGTCAGTTAAAAATTAAGTACTATGAATGGTTGTATCGACTGTAGCATAAAACAGCAGAAAAGGATGTGGAATTACGTCCATACACAAACACCGTCTCGGCTTGTTCCCGATATGAATACCGGACCATTCCGCTGCTTTCAGTACTCTGTATACATCACAAAGCTTGCAGTACACAAGGAACACACGGCAAATGGTAAGCGCCAAACGTGGCAATGTCACATTTCCGGACACATGACCATACGACCTTTTCTCCTCCACTTCCAGTCAGGAATCCGTCCCCGCTCTTTGTCGGTTTTATTATCGTTCCCCCTGTATAGAGGCGGCAACGGCCTTGCCACAGTGGATACACCGGTTCCAGTGAGATCACCGAAGTTAAGCGCTGTCGAGCGTGGCCGGCACTTGGATGGGTGACCATCCAGCCGCCATGCGCTGTTGCTATTTTTCGGGAAAGCGGTGTGCTAACCCCACGCGCCTCCTATCCGCATCCTCAACTTGAGGATGACACAGCGGTCGGATGGTCCCGATGGGTCACTTGTGGCCTGCAAACGGAGTGCTGTATAGAGCCGCGCCGGGAAATCGATTAACCGTCTCTGCACGACGGCTGCTCATGTTTGAACGAAGTTGCTTACGCACTTCCGTTGAAACTGACGTGCTGTTTGACCTGATAGTTTCTTCAGTTATTTCAAACCATGAGCGAGCTCCGAGCCAAACACCCACAGGCGCAGATATCCTACACTGATGACTCAAGGAACCAGAGGGAACAGCATGTTCCTATAGGAATTCTCTTGTGCAAGCTCAAGCTGCCGAAGAAGGTTACAATAATGACGGCAGAATTTAGGGCCATCTTCGAAGCCCATAAGCTCAATCATACGACAGCGGTGGAAGACATAGGTCTACTTGGAAACTCAATCTGCGCCCTCTCTCTTTAAATATTTTCAACCAGAGAATCAAATCCACCCGACACTCACGCGATTATAGCATATGCAAAACAACTGCAGAGGAACGGCCGTATTCTCTCCATGTATTGGATCAAATGGCACAAGAACGACCTCAGCAAATAGATCACTTGAGTCTCTTGCTAAAGGAGAGGTGACCCGGAGATTTCTTTTTTTTCGTCACTGTTCTCACTGGTTTGACGAGACCCGCCACGAATTCCTCTCCTTTCAAAATCAAATCGCTCTGAGCACTATGGGACTCAACTTCTGAGGTCATTAGTCCCCTAGAACTTAGAACTAGTTAAACCTAACTAACCTAAGGACAACACACACATCCATGCCCGAGGCAGGATTCGAACCTGCAACCATAGCGGTCTTGCGGTTCCAGACTGCAGCGCCTAGAACCTCACGGCCAGCCACTTCGGCCGGCTCCTCTCCTTTGAAAACCTCTTTCATCTCAGATTAACACTTGTTAACGTACGTCCTCAGCTATCTGCCGTAAGTATCCCAATGTGTGACTTCGTCTACAGTTATTACCCTTTACATATCCCTCCAAAACAATTAAAATTATTTTCTGATGTCTTAACAGGTGTCCTATCATACTGTCCCTTTCAATTTGTAATTCTTCTTTACATCCACTGAAGACACCTGCGCCATCAGCGAATGTTAACACTGATATCCTTTCACCTTGAATTTTAATCCCATTCTTGAACCTTTCTTTTATTTGCGTCATTGCTTATTCGAAGCACAGATGGAACAGGAGTGACGAAATACTACATCCCTACTTATACCTTTCTTAGTCTGTGCATTTCGTTCTTCGCCTTCAACTCTCATTGTTCCCTCTTACCCCTCATTTCCTGTAGCGTATCTACATTTTTCTTAGGATATCTAACATCTTTTACCATTCTGCATTGTCGAACTCTCTTTATCGATAGACATTTTGAACGTTTCTTCATTTTTCTCCAGTCTTGCTTCCGTTATCAATCGCAACGTCAAAACTGCCTCCCTGCTGCCTTTACCTTTCTTAAATCGAAACTGATCGTCTTCTAGCCCATCCTCAATTTTCTTTTCCTTTTTCCTGTACACTGATCTTGTCAGCAACTTGGACGAATGAATTGTTAAGCTGATTGCACGATAATTCTCACACTTGTCGGCTCTTGCAATTTTGGAAATTGTGTAGCTGAAGTTTTTCCGAAAGTCTGGTGGTATATCGGCAGTCTCATACGTTTAACACTCCAGCGTGCATAATCTTTTTGTTGCCATTTCCCCCAATGATTTTAGAAATTCCTATGGAATATTGGGCAACGGCCTTGCCGCAGTGGATACTCCGGGTCCCGTGAGATCACCGGAGTTAAGCGCTGTCGGGCGTGGTAGGCACTTGGATGGGTGACCATCCAGGCCGCCATGCGCTGTTGCCATTTTTCGGGGTGCACTCAGCCTCGTGATGCCAATTGAGGAGCTAATCGACCGAATAGTAGCGGCTCCGGTCAAAGAAAACCATCATAACGACCGGGAGAGCGGTGTGCTGACCCCACGCCCCTCCTATCCGCTTCCTCCACTGAAGATGGCACGGCAGTCGGATGGTCCCGGTAGGGCACTCGTGACCTGAAGACGGAGTGCTATGGAGTGTTATCTGTCCCTTCTGCCTTATTTGACTTTGAGTTTTCCTAAGCTCTTATTCAAATTCTGACTAGAACTGGATCCCCTATCTCGTCCCCATGGACTCCTGTTTCATCTTCTATCATCAGACATGTCTTACAACGCCCCCCCCCCCCCCCCACACACACACACAGAAGCCTTCAATGTACTCTTTCCGGCTATCCGCTCTCTCCACTGCATTTAACTGTGGAATTCCTGTTGCCCTTGTGACGTTGCGGCCAAATAACACCAGTGCTACCACGGGAGTGGTAAGGGGGGGGGGAGGGCTATGGGGGCTATAGTCCCCCCAATGAGGTATCATATTACACTGGATAAAGTGATCCCAGAAATCAGCGAATATTTTACTTCAACAAATTCAATCATTTTTCTTATAATTGTGTAGCAATATAAGTTGCAATATATTTGAAACACATTTTAACAAAAGAATAAGAGGGGCAAATAGCTTACTGACTAAACCAACAAATATCATTTAAATTAAAAGGGGCATCTTATTATTTATTAATATACATTGGATACATATTAATGTACGATTACCACTTACAATACTCAAGAAAGCTAAATATGCCGGGTATGCCTACCAACACTTAAATTGCTGACCCATGACAAAAACTTCGAAATCGCCAAACACCTGATGGGCACACATATTCTGCAGACACGTTTTTCCCTGAACTCCCAGTTAACAAAAACTACTCTACGCAACACCAAATTTTACCAATTTGTCGCTGGAGGACCTCAACTCTCCTTTTGTTAAGCGATATTCCATTTCCCCAAATCCCCTCCCCCTCCCCCCCCCTCCGCCATTAGCCCCGCCTTGACCGACTTCTAGAACTGCCCCTGTGTGCTACAACCAGACGTACGGCATCATTACCTCTTTGTTATTGCGTCGAAGTGGAAAACACAAACCACATATTTTATGGGTGTATCAGCCCGTGAAAACTCACTTCAAAGTTGCTAAGTAATGTTGTCAGTAAGGAATATTAGTTACCAACCTCTGTTGCAACGTTGTTACAAACCACACCACTTTTAGTGTGCAACGAACTTTACTCATTTCTACCGGGAACGAAGAGAGACACATGAGACAACTCACGTAAACTAAATAACTTTGTGTTCATCAATATATTGTTGTTGTTTTTATTTTAAGTCATTATCTTCAGTGCTTGTTTTATCACTTTGGCTTTGTTACCTATGCCAGATGTGTGTAATTGTGATTAATTTAGGTGTATGGCAGCATGGGTCTACTCAAAGACTAACAGATAGTAAAGAAGTGAGGTGAAGTTGGTAACAGCGTACTCGTCAGTCTTCCTCGGGTGCTTGTTGTCGTCACACTTTGGTCTCCCACTACAACTGTAGCTCTCGCAGTCAGAAATTTGTTTTGAACATATATATTGAAATATAATCTCTTCTACATCGTAGGTTGGGGTTTCACTGTTACTAGCGCCACGTCATCATAACGCGCCTGTGCGTAGCATACAAAGTATTGCGCCACGATCTAAGGATGAAATTAGAGTAGATTTTCCAGACTTTGTCAATACATGCTTCAGTCTAATAACGTTTAGACGGTAAAAACTCAAGAGTGATCAGAAGTCACTGCTACTAGCGCCACGTCATCATAACGCGCCTGTGCGTAGCATACAAAGTATTGCGCCACGATCTAAGGATGAAATTAGAGTAGATTTTCCAGACTTTGTCAATACATGCTTCAGTCTAATAACGTTTAGACGGTAAAAACTCAAGAGTGATCAGAAGAATATGTTTCCTTAAGTACATGGTTTAAATTAAAAAAGATGTGGCTCTAAGTAATAAAGCTAGAAAGCCAAAAACATTTCAAGATGTGTAAATGTATGTCACAATCAGCTGTTACAAGCTTCAGCTTGATCGGAGCAATATATTGGTCAAAATCGGCGTTTTTACGAAAAATTGAAGGCGCTAAATATCAGACTCAGAAACACGAAAATTCGTTGAAGCTTCAGTTCGATATAAAACCATTAACTATGTAACCCCATTAAGCTACCTCTAATAGTTTTCAAGAAATTTGCTGAAAACTAAATTTTTAACAAAAACCTCCTTGCCGGCCATTGTGGCCGAGCGGTTCTAGGCCCTTCAGTCCGGAACCGCGCTGCTGCTGCGCTCGCAGGTTCGAATCCTGCGTCGGGCATGGATGTGTGTGATATCCTTAGGTTAGTTAGGCTTGAGTAGTTCTAAGTGTAGGGGACTGATGACCTCAGATTTTAAGTCCCATAGTGCTTAGAGCCATTTAGAAAAACCTCCTTATTTGTAATAATGTGCGTCTGAGAAAGTGGCAGTACCTACCTGTGCATAGGAGCCGCGGTGTCTAGGGCGCCTTGCCACGGTTCGCGTGGCTCCCCCCGTCAAAGGTTCGAGTCCTCCCTCAAGAATGGGTGTGTGTTATCCTTAGCTTAAGTTAGTTTAAGTTAGATTAAGCCTAGGGACCGATGACCGGAGCAGTTTGGTCCCAGTTAGGAAATGCAATCCGAAAACAAAGGAAGTAGGATACAGTACGCTTGTTCGCCCACTGCTTGAATACTGCTCAGCAGTGTGGGATCCGTACCAGATAAGGTTGATAGAAGAGATAGAGAAGATCCAATGGAGAGCAGCGCGCTCCGTTACAGGACCATTTAGTGATCGCGAAAGCGTTACGGAGATGATTGACAAACTCTAGTGGAAGACTCTGCAGGAGAGGCGCTCAGTAGCTCGGTACGAGTTTTTGTTGAAGTTTCGAGAACATACCTCCACCGAGGAGTCAAGCAGTATATTGCTCCCTCCTTCGTATATCTCGCGAAGAGACCATGAGGATAAAATCAGAGAGATTAGAGCCCACACAGAGGCATATCGACAATCCTTCTTTCCACGAACAATACGAGACTGGAATAGAAGGGAGAACCGATAGATGTACTCAAGGTACCCTCCGCCACTCACCGTCAGGTGGCCTGCGGAGTATGAATGTAGATGTAGATGAAATAGGATCTTACCACAAATTTCCAATTTCCTGGACATAGAGTGGATGTTTGCAGGTGTTCCGTTCGGCCGCCTGCTGCTCCCATATATAAATACGGCCTGAAAGGCATATACACTTTGCACCCAGCTGCCACTCTGTTAACGTTAGCCAAACGCCAGCTTGCGCGCTGCCCGAAGCCCACGAGAAAGACAGGCCGCGGCGCGTACGTCACTAAGGTAGGCCTGAGCTCGCTCGCTCGACTCAGCAGACAAAATGCGTTTCTACACCTGTTAACTCGCAACTGCGTGCGTACGTACAAACGAGAATTTCATCTTCTACTGGAGTCCTCTGTTATGGAGTCTTACTGCTTTTAGTGCCTCAATGATAGGAAGTCCAAATGCCTGCTAATATTTTTGGTTATGGCTGTACTCGGGTACAACAAAATTAAAATCATGCCAGAATGATTATCGGTTGCTTAAGACACCACATCTTGTATCAAATGAGGACTGTTACGAAGATAGTAAACGTTATGAACAAGCCGCTACAACATTTTTGTCGATAATTGATCTTAAATTTTGTTGCACGACTAGTAATCAGTAAGACTTCATAATAGCAGACGCAGTAGAAGATGCAGTTCTCGTTAGTATGTACACACACAGTTGCGAGTTAACAGGTTCAGAAACGCTTTTTGTCAGCTGAGTTGAGCGAGCGAGTGAGCTCAGGCCATCGTGGAGCTCGGCGCTGCCTCGGATGACGTCACAGCCAGGCTGCAACTAAGCGCGTGTTTAGTTGACCAGCCACATCTCTGGGACACTCAGTTATGTATATTCGTGCCATCGGACGTGGGGGCTCGATCCAAACTATTCGAACTTCAATGTGTAGAGCCCAGTACCGTCGTAAGACTCTCACAATATTTAGGAACTTTTAAGTGCATCTTCAGTGTATATCTGTGCATAATTTTTTTTATATGTTACTACTTGAATGACGGGGAAATGAAGTTACCGGGACATTCCGAAGTACTGATTGAATAAATTTAAACAGGAAAGAAAATTTGTGCATCTAGTTAAGAAACAACGTGTGGATCACATACACCCGACAAATAATGGACCTATTTGTATATAAGATTTGAAATTTCATATCAAAAGACGGTTACTTACAATTCTACGTCATTCGGCGTAGCGAGCTGTTAAAGAATGCCGCAGAGTATCGGATGGCGTGTCTAGGCAGTTGGTAAAACCATTATCACTGATGAACGTTCAGTCTATGAAACCGAAGGAATGGAATAAGGAGTCACAAACGGGCCCTTGACTAAAAATTAGTGAAGCAATGACTAACCTGAAAAATGGAGATGAGGACAGTCTCATGTAAAGTGGAACAGCTGACAAAACGGGACTGACCTGTGTTAAAATCACAATTAACAGTCATCACTTGACCAATTAAAATATGTTCCTGTGGGCTTATGTCAAGCGACGGACGATGCGCCTAACAAAAATTATCCAGGAAAATATTGGGTCCTGGCCTGACTGAAGAATAAAAATAAAGTTTTTGATGAAAACCAATAAAATTAATGTATAAAAATACAATGAATGAAATTATTTTTAACGTCTGTTGGAGAACCCCAGCGATCTAAAGGAAAAAGATTATGCTGAACGTCAAATCTGCCCGGAAGCCGACTCACTTGTGTGTGTGTTTGTCACCAAAGATAATAGTAATCGTAGCGTGTGATAACACAAGCTATGAGGTGCCCAGCGTGCTACCGGAATGTTTGCGAAGACCGCCGTTCGGGCACTCAGGCCGATAAGGAAATTGAACTACAAGGGCAACACGGAAGATAAGAGGAGCTTGCTGCTGGTGCTCTGCTGAGTAACTGCTTGACTATCCGTATTACATATAGGGCGACAGTACTGAACTATATGAAGTAAAATCGTCATAACTTCTTATCGGTTTGTGTTAGGGCGACCAAACTACAGGTTGGCAGCGGGGCATGATGGGAATTAGTATGTACTGTGTAGTTGGTTTAGCGACGAAGGCCGCTTTCATTTGGGTGGGTTTGTCACATTTGCGATCGGGAAGTCTTTTCACCCTCAACGGGTGACCGTTTGGTGTACAATGTCCAGTCACGGAATAATCGGTGCGATATTCCTCGATGGCGCTGTGTCTGCCGAACGGTACTTGAAGGCTTTGGAAGATGATTTCATCCTCATTATCCAAAGTGAACCTGATTTCGACAACATGTGGCTCATGCAAGACAGAGCTCGGCCGCGTTGAAGCAGGAAGATGTCCTGGAGAAGCACTTTAGGGACCTCTTTCAGGCTCTGGTGTACCCAGAGGTACCCAGAGGCCATTGGCATGGGCATCGATTGGCCGCCATATTCTCCGGATCTTAACACATGCGACACTTTAAGAGGTCCATGACTAAGGAATTTATTGCTAGCGCACTCGAGCTAATGTAATTTCGATGGATTGCTCACGCGCTGTTTGCGATATGTAAGCTATAAGAGAATCTCAGACCAGAGAGCAGTGTTGACTGCAGTAAGAACTGTGTGGCAGTAGGAGTAAGTAGTAGCCAGCAGTCTGGTGTATGGAGTTGGCTGGGCCGGTCGTGGGGAGCGATGGCGGTGCCTGAGCGATGTAGTACAAGGTAAAAGCAGCCTCGCGCATATGTACTATTGTTATATCAAGTCCCATGTAACTGTTTTTAAAAAAGTCTCTTAATAATAATCTTTCTCATAAAAATTAACTTTTGACAATCATTCATCTCAATTTAAAGAATTTACTAATTTCTCCAATCCATGGTCATCCCGATTATTGTAAAGAAAAATCAGTTGTTTCTTTTTATACATGACAAATCTATCGGCCAGCATTGCACTGGGCTGTGCCAGAAAATTTTCTTATAGGAGCAGATATTTATGCGTTATCCGACGACCTTATTGAGGTACGAATTTTGAATTTGTTCAGAATGATCTATCAGGGCCATGACGCAGCACTGCTGACGTCCAAAATTTACCAGTTTAAATGCACAGTCAATTGGTGAAAGGTTATAAGTGAGCCACAATTTTATTGACAGATTAGTCCTACGTTATTATTGCAAAGTTACGGAATAATATACTGTTGGAAGGTTAAATTGAATGTGAATGTTATTGAGCCGTGTGTCGGCTCTCAACATATATCGCGCTGTAAAGATTGTTCTGAGTCCTTCCATTCCATCGTTAATTGATTCTTTCATATTTATCGTCATGCTGCGTACGATTCTGTTGAGATTCCCCTCTGGCGGCGTGTCTGGTCTTATCGATCTTCGAGTCGTTGCTTCCTGTTAGCCTTGTGTAAGGGAATAAGATCTTTGGGGGGATGGCCGGTTGGTTGCCTAGTGGTGCCGAGTCGGTCGGTCGGTTTTTGAAATCGGGAATTAGAGAATGTCGTACGACGAGACCGCGGCGTGGCGTGGCGGTGGTGAGTTTGCTGTTATCCCGAGGAGCCGCGTGGTCTATTCTGGCGGTGCGAGACAAGTAGGACGAGTTGACGGGACAAGGCTGTAAGCTCTTGCTGTGAGCACCCGGGGGCCACGCCTGTGGTTCCGAGTCACTACTTGGTGGGAGCGGCAACGGATGTCTTTTAAATTTTCCGTCTGGAGGCGGGAATGATGGACTGGTAACTCGCCTAACCTGAGGAGTGGTATTTCGCCGCCGTGGGTGCAGAGAAGACGAGGGCTCCGGTGACAGAGCTCGTGGGTGCGTGACTGTGCCCAGTTGGGTACGCTGGCGACGCGTACATGGTCGGGTGTGAGGAACCTTTGCATCGGAGTTCACCTGCTGTTTCTCTGATAAACTGCACGTTAAGTTGGTTAAAGGTTTAGATGTTAAATGAAGAATTTTGGTTTGTGCAACCAGCGTCTTTTCTGCCTTGTGGCCTCCTGCGTTCGGGTTTCCTGTCCGTGTCGCCGGTGTATTTATAGACAGTGATCTTTTCCGCTTCTTATTAGTACTGCCCAGTAGGAAGTGTATTTTTGGGCAGTGATTATTGTTTTAGATTACATTTTTTCTGCCTTGTGGCCTCCTGCGTTCGAATTTCCTGTCCCTGCCGTCGATGTAATTATAGACAGTGATCTTTTGGCTTCTTTTTAGTACTGCCTGGGAGGAAGTGTATTTTTGGGCAGGTATTATGGTTCCTGATTTGATTCCTCCTCCTCCCCTGGCCTCGCGTGAGGTCGATGTGTTTGCTGAATGTGAGGAGTTGTGGGTCTGTTAGTCCGCTTCTAGCCTGAGCATCCTTCGGGAGACAATTGTGTCCGCCATTACAACCGGTCGGTTAATTATTTCTATCCCAGGACACTTTGGTGGCAGGAAATGGTATTAAAGTTGTTAGTCATTGTAAAATATTAAGTGGTTGTATTTTACTCTGATTGTTTTTGGCCACTGTTTAAAAAGGTTAAGTTTGCCTTTCATTGGTGGTTTTTTAAAATTACGTGGCTTTAAAATTGTTAGTTATTGTAAAAGGTGAATGACTGTATCTTTACTTTGACTGTTTTAATCTGCTTGACATCCTTTGAAAATGCTAGTTCTGCCTCCCTGTTAGCGAGCCCTTGTAATTTAATATCTTGTTGTGCCAAAGTTTAAAAGAAGTTGGCTCCCTACATGTTCGGTAGCGAAATTATAAGCAAATTGGTGGTTTCTTTGTTTCATTACTTGGAAAGTTTTAATTTTGTTATTAAATGCTTTATCAAAGTAAACTGGACTGGCTATTAACGGTAAAGTAAAGTTTTTAATTTCATTACTTGGAAAATTTTGATTTGTTATAAAATGTTTTATCAAAGTCGGTTTATGCCTACTAGCTTTTTGGATCTGCTCCTGGTCAAGTGATAAAGAAATGACTTTTAATGGTTGAAGTAATCAATAAAGGAATTGTAAATTGCAACTCGACAGTAACCAACTAATTTTCGCCCCGTTTCCCAACTGGGGGTTTTCCTTGATTAATCGTGACACCCAGCTCAGTTATATAATTATATTTTCTTTCTGTTGGGAGGTTAAAACTTCTTTGTGGGGTTATATTAAAGACAAGGTGTACAGCAATAACCCCAAAACCATTACTGAGCTGAAAACAGCCATTCGGGAAGTCATCGACAGCATCGATGTTCGGACACATCAGCTGGTCATGCAGAATTTCGCCACAAAAGGCAGGCATATCGAACATGTCATAACCTAAATCTGAATATCTGTAATGGCATTTACATGTTGAGTAAAGTGTGTGCACGCCGTAGTCTGTAACTAATTTATGTTTTTTTCCCATATAGTTCAATAATGGCCAACCTGTGCTACAGCGTGTGGCTTATAGCGGCGGGAGCCCGCGGTCAGTGCACGTACTGTTGGTTGTAACATTGGCGACTGCCTGGGGCTATCATAAAGCAACAAATCGGAATGCTCACTGCCTCGTGGTATCAGTAATGTTGCATGATATTATGTTAAAATGTATTTTTCATAATGTTCTTAGTTTTGTATTTACACTGATTTCTTCGCCTGTCTGAAGTTTTAACGTGAAAGAATGTCAAACATTTTTCTGTTAGTTACAAGTACACCTCTGCTGTTTTTGCTTTTATCGGACTTTATATGTATTTTATGGCGACTTTTCTGTGTGTGTTGTTACACATAACTATTTTACTTCTGTTCTTAGTGATATTTCAAGAATGGTTCAAATGGCTCTGAGCACTATGGGACTTAACATCTGAGGTCATGAGTCCCCTAGAACTTAGAACTACACATCACACACATCCATGCCCGAGGCAGGATTCGAACCTGCGACCATAGCTGTCCCGCTGTTCCAGACTGAAGCGCCTAGAACCGCTCGGCCACAGCGGCCGGCTTAGTGATATTTCCTTACCTCTATGGAGCACTTACGAAAATAGGCGCAGGCATCCAGTATCAGCGCTCTTTCCCCGGAAAATGAGAACACGGTATTTTGTTCTTCATTGGTGGAGAGTATTGGCAGTGTGGGTATTTGAATGTGAAGACTAGATGGTGGCGGGAACTTCTCTTTGCTTTCTGAAACATGTCGTATGACAGCTTCCTGATGTTGTGGAGGAACTTACGTAATATTTCAATAAGGTCTGGACGTTATTACGGCTCACATTAATTAATCTCGCGAAAGTGCTTAGGATGTTTTCTGTTTGGGCCCCATTGTGAATGAAAAACGAGACTTTCTGCATGATGTTTCACGTTATCGTACTAAGAATCTGCCGGCCGGGGTGTCCAAGCGGTTCTAGGCGTTTTAGTCTGGAACCGCGCGACCGCTACGGTCGCAGGTTCGAATCCTGCCTCGAGCATGGATGTGCGTGATGTCCTTAGGTTAGTTAGGTTTAAGTAGTTCTAAGTTCTAGGGGACTGAAAAAGATAACAGCGAAGCGATTGTGCCTTCTGCAGGCATTATACGCGTTAATTACGAAACTGAGTGGAATAAGGAAACATTTTGGGACAAAAAAGTTGCTGAACCATAATACAGCCTAAAACAAAAAACAAATAAAAAATAAGAAACGACGCCCCACAATGGTACTATCCGAATGGAACGGAAATCGATGGATTTAATGTACAATCCAATTATTACAATTTTAGAAAAAAATGGATGGCAGACTCGATTGAAAGTTTGCAAAGTAATATTTTAGAGCTAGATCAGAAATGTAAGGACTATGGTATGAATATTGGCATCTAAAAAAAAATGGTTCAAATGGCTCTGAGCACTATGGGACTCAACTGCGGAGGTCATAAGTCCCCTAGAACTTAGAACTACTTAAACCTAACTAACCTAAGGACATCACACACATCCATGCCCGAGGCAGGATTCGAACCTGCGACCGTAGCAGTCGCGCGGCTCCGGACTGAGCGCCTAGAACCGCTAGACCACCGCGGCCGGCCTTAGCATCTCCAAAACGAAAGTAATGTCAGTGGGAAAGAAATATAAACGGATTGAGTGCCAAATAGGAGGAACAAAGTTAGAACAGGTGGACGGTTTCAAGTACTTAGGATGCATATTCTCACAGGATGGCAACGTAGTGAAAGAACTGGAAGCGAGGTGTAGCAAAGCTAATGCAGTGAGCGCTCAGCTACGATCTACTCTCTTCTGCAAGAAGGAAGTCAGTACCAAGACTATCTGTGCACCGTTCAATCTTTCGACCAACTTTGTTGTATGGGAGCGAAAGCTGGGTGGATTCAGGTTGCCTTATCAACAACGTTGAGGTTACGGATATGAAAGTAGCTAGGATGATTGCAGGTACTAGTAGATGTGAACAATGGCAGCAGGGTGTCCACAATGAGGAAATCAAAGTAAAACTGGGAATGAACTCTATAGATGTAGCAGTCAGGGCGAACAGGCTTAGATGGTGGGGTCATGTTACACGCATGGGAGAAGCAAGGTTACCCAAGAGACTCATGGGTTCAGCAGTAGAGGGTAGGAGGAGTCGGGGCAGACCAAGGATAAGGTACCTGGATTCGGTTAAGAATGATTTTGAAGTAATAGGTTTAACATCAGAAGAGGCATCAGAAGAGGCACCAATGTTAGCACTGAATAGGGGATCATGGAGGAATTTTATAAGGGGGTTATGCTCCAGACTGAACGCTGAAAGGCATAATCAGTCTTAAATGATGATGATGATTAGAAAAAAATGGATGATTTATTAAGAGAAAGACCTTCACAAATTGAGCAAGTGAGCAACGCATTCTCCTACCTATGCAAGCAGTTATACGCATTGACATTAATTGACAGATATTTTGCATATTTTCCTGAGAGGTATCGAGCCAAAATCTGTACAACTCGTGCAGTAGATCTTTAAAATCCCGTGGTGGCTGGACGGTCATGCCCACAATGCTCCAAATGTTTTCAGTTGTGGAGAGACCCGGCGATCTTGCTGGCCAAGGTGGGATTTGGCAACCACGAAGGCAACAGCAGAAACTCTCACAGTGTGCGGTCAGGCTTATTTTGTAGGCCCAGGATGCATTTCCATAGAAGGAAACAAAACGGAGAGTAGAGCATCGTCAGCATACCGCTGTGATGTAAGGGCGCCGCGTATGACAACCAACAGAAATGGCGTCCCAAAATATGACCCCTGGCTGTCGGGCCGTATATCGGGCAACAGTCGGGTTGGTATCCCAGCACTATGCAGGACGTCCCCAGACACGTCTTCGTTGGCCACTGGGGTTCACTTCGAAGTGGACCTCATTACTGAGAAAAATTCCACTGCAGTCAATGAGATTGCAGACCGTAGACGTGTCTTCATACGTTCTGGATGGTGGTGGGATAACAACCTGACTGTCGCCCGCCTTACGGCAGGGTAACCACGGATGACAACGGTCTAGGGCGCAATTTCTTTTCAAAGCAGGACTCTTTGGTTGTAATTCGCCACACCCTTACAGCACAGCAGATGTCGACGATATTCTACGCCCCGTTTCGTTGCCCTTAAGTCAGGCCCACTGGGTCTACATTTCAGCCAGATCTACATTCATATCTACATCTGTGGCCGAGCGGTTCTAGGCACTACAAGCTGGAGCCGCGCGACCGCTACAGTCGCAGGTTCGAATCCTGCCTCGGGCATGGATGTGTGTGATGCCGTTAGGTTAGTTAGATTTAAGTAGTTCTTAGTTCTAGGGGACTGATAGCCTCAGAAGTTAAGTCCCATAGTGCTCAGAGCCATGTGAACCATCTGCATCTACATGGGTATTCTGCGAATCACATTTAACTGCCTGGCAGAGGGTTCATCGAACCAACTTCACAACTCCCTATTATTCCAATCTCGTATAGCGCGCGGAAAGAACGAACACCTGTATCTTTCCGTACGAGCTCTGATTTCCCTTATTTTATCGTGGTGATCGTTTCTCCCTATGTAGGCCGGTGTCAACAAAATATTTTCGCGTTCGAAGGAGAAAGTTCGAGATTGGCATTTCGTGAGTAGATTCCTTCGCAACGAAAAACGCCTTTCTTTTAATGATGCCCACTGCAAATCCTGTATCATTTCAGTTACACTCCCTCCCCCATTTCGCGATAATACGAAACGTGCTGCCCTTCTTCGAACTTTTTCGATGTATTCGGTCAATCCTGCCTGGTGAGAATCCCACACCGCGCAGCAGTATTCTAAAAGAGGACGGACAAGCGTAGTGTAGGCAGTTTCCCTAGGAGATCTGTTACATTTTCTAAGGGTTTTGCCAATAAAACGCAGTCTTTGGTTAGCCTTCCCCACAACATTTTCTGTGTGTTCCTTCCAATTTAAGTTGTTCGTAATTGTAATTCCTAGGTATTTGTTTACATTACGGCCTTTAGATTTGATTGATTTATCGTGTAACCGAAGTTTAACGAATTCCTTTTAGCACTCATGTGGATGACCTCGCACTTTTCGTTATTTGGGGTCAACTGCCAATTTTAGCATCATTCAGATACCTTCTCGACATCTTTTTACAGTTTTTCTATCTTTTTATGACTTTATTAATCGATAAACGACAGCGTCATCGGCAAACAACCTAAGACGGCTGCTCAGATTGTCTCCCAAATCGTTTATATAGATAAGGAACAGCAAAGGTCCTATAACACTACCTTGGGGAACGCCAGAAATCACTTCTGTTTTACTCCATGACTTTCCATCAGTTACTACCAACTGTGACCTCTCTGACAGGACGTCACAAATCCAGTCACATAACTGAGACGATATTCCATAAGCACGCAGTTTCACTACGAGCCGCTTGTGTGGTACAGTGTCAAAAGCCTTCGGAAATCCACAAATACTGAATCGATCTGAAATTCTTTGTCAATAGCAGTCAACACTTCATGCAAATAAAGAGCTGATTGTGTTTCACAAGAACGATGTTTTCTAAACTCATGTTGACTGTGTGTCAATAGACCGTTTTGGTTCAAATGGCTCTGAGCACTATGGGACTTAACTTCTGAGGTCATTAGTCCCCTAGAAGTTAGAACTACTTAAACCTAACTGACCTAACGACATCACAAACATCCATGCCCGAGGCAGGATTCGAACCTGCGACCGTAGCGCCGGCCGCTGGTGGCCGAGCGGTTCTGGCGCTACAGTCTGGAACCGCGCGACCGCTACGGTCGCAGGTTCGAATCCTGCCTCGGGCATGGATGTGTGTGTTGTCCTTAGGTTAGTTAGGTTTAAGTAGTTCTAAGTTCTAGGGGACTTATGACCTCAGCAGTTGAGTCCCATAGTGCTCAGAGCCATTTGAACCATTTTGCGACCGTAGCGGTCGCGCGGTTCCAGACTGTAGCGCCTAGAACCGCTCGGCCACCCCGGCCGGCAATAGACCGTTTTCTTCGAGGTAATTCATAATGTTCGAACACAATGTATGTTTCAGAATGCTGCTGCATATCGACGTTAATGATATGGGCCTGTAATTAAGTGGATTACAGATACTATCTTTCTTGAATATTGGTGTGACCTGAGCAACTTTCCAGTCTTTTGGTACGGATCTTTCGTCGAGCGAATGGTTATATATGATTGTTAAGTATGCAGCTAATGCAACAGGATACTCTGAAAGGAACCTAATTGATATACAGTCTGGACCAGAAGACTTGCTTTTACGAGGTGCATTCAAGTTCTAAGTGTTGTGTCTAGACCATACAGCCTAGACACAATGCTGTAGCCGATAGTGCACGCAATGCTAACGCAGACGGGCGTGAAGTCTGGAACATGAGACTTATAAATGAATAAGAAGAAAAGTACGTAGATGCTTGTTACTTAACTTTTAATTAGTCCTTGGAATACATCTCTCTTGAATATTAGTAAGCTATAGGCACTGATACAAATGGCGCCTTGCTAGGTGGTCGCCAGTTAACTTAGCAGAGGGCTATTCTACTGTCTATCTCTCGGCAAATGAGAGCAAGGCTTAGCACGTCCAATCGCTAGCTATGTTGTCCGTACAACTGGGGGCGAGGTCTCCTCAGTCTCTCGAGACCTGCCTTGTGGTGGCGCTAGGTTTGCGATCCCACAGTGGCGACACGCGGGTCCGACATGTACTACAGGACCGCGGCCGATTTAAGTTACCACCTAGTAAGTGTGGTGTCTAGCGGTGACACCACATTCCTCCCCCGCAAATCGGCGAACGGTCGTGAGATAAGGCTTCCGCCCGCCGTGGGGAGGACCGCATGTTGACGTATGCGATGAGGTGGGGAGCCTAACAACAGGCGAGGCTGTGCCACCCGCACCCGGCCATTCGGTCCGAGGGGAGCTAGGAAACGCCTGAAAACCTAGTCCAGGGTGCACGTCAACATGCAGTGAATGCGCACGTAATGAGACAGGAGGGGCCGAAGGGTCGACCTCCATTGCGTCGGGGAATCCGACGCGCGAGGACGACATCTGGTCCGGAGCGGGCAAGAGGTCCATGGCGGAGGACGGCTGGTCACGGGAAGCGAGCGGCGGCGCGTGACCCTGGGAGGCGCCAGGCGGTTGCAGCGAAGCGTCCACTGCGGGCGGCGCCGGCGGCGGCTGCGGCGGCGGCGCGACGCCATGAGGCAAAAGGGAAGGCAGCGTCGGTAACACCTGGGGATGAGACGAGCCAGTAGATGGGTCCCCAAGGCGCTGACCGGACGGCTCCGTCGCTGAAAGCAGACGGGGAGCGGCAGAACCCAGGCGACGACAGAGGCGCAGCTGATTGAGATGCCGTCGCACCTCACCAGAGGCCCCCAAAACCAAATACATCGCGCGGCCGAGGCAGCGAAGAATGCGCCCTGCGAGCCAACGCTGTGAACCGCGATAGGTGCGATAATAGACAACGTCGCCAGGAGCAAAAGCAGGAGTCTGCCGCTGCACAGGAACCTGATGTGGCGGATGCAGCAAAGACATCAAGGTGCGATGAGAACGACCATGGAGTAATTCAGCCGGCGAGCGACCATCGCGGGGCTGAGAGTGATACGAAGACAAAAAGAGCAACAATGCGTCCTCCTGAGAATGCGACTCTTTCAACTTCAACATCTGTGACTTGAAAGTCCGGACCAATCGTTCAGCGGCACCGTTTGACTGAGGCGAAAACGGCGCGGACGTCAGATGTTGAATACCATTGGCCCCTTGCAGAATGACTGAAATTCAGCGGACATGAATTGTGGGCCATTGTCGGAAACAATAGTCTGCGGAAGACCGTCAATGCAAAAGATAGCAGACAAGGCTTGGATTGTGGCAGAAGACGTCGTGGAAGACATCCAGACAACAAAAGGAAAATTACTGAAAGCATCGACCACAACCAACCATCGAGCATTCCAAAATGGACCAGTAAAATCGATGTGCAAGCGTTGCCAAGGGGAAGTGGCTTCCGGCCAGGCAAAGAATTGCCGCGGCGGTGCGGATTGCTGTTCGGCACACGCCACGCAAGAGGAGCACATATTCGTAATCGCAGCATCGATTCCGAACCAAGTACAGTGCTGACGAGCAAGTTGTTTCGTACGCACTATACCCCAATGTCCTTGGTGAAGAAGCTTTAAGACAGAGGACTGTAACGAACGTGGGACCACGACTCTGGACTGATCATTATCGGAACGCAACAACAAAACACCACGTCGGTCAAAAAGTCTCTCCTTGTGAGCAAAAAAAACGGCGAACCAAAGGATCCTCGATCCGTGACTTTGACAAGGGCCATTGCGTAGCAACAAAACGCAAAACAGTAGCAAGGACAGGGTCAGCAGCTGTGGCTGTAGCTACACGACGAAAATCAATCGGAAACGATTCGACCACGTCATCGGTTTCCGAATCAATGAACATGCAAGCAAGTTCGGAAGAATCGAATGCTTTATCCTCAGCAACAGACGGGACAACGCATCAGCGTTTCCGTGCTTAGCAGTGGACCGATACAAGATATCGTAGCGGTACTGCGAGAGAAAAAGTGACCAGCGAATGAATTTCTGCGCTGTACGTGGAGGTACAGGCTTGGTCGGATGAAAAAGCGATGTCAAAGGTTTGTGGTCCGTGATGATGGTAAAGTGACGACCATACAAGAAATCGTGAACCTTGTAACACCAAACACGAGAGCTAAAGCTTCTTTCTCTATCTGTGAATAATTTCTTTGCGCAGATGAGAGCAATTTTGACGCAAAGGCAATAGGGCGATCATGCGAGCCATCCTTGTGCGCAAGCACAGCACCGATCCCGAAATCCGAGGCATCTACCATCAACAAAAGGGGTTTCTGGGGATCGAATGGCGTAAGGCACGTATGTGAAAGTAACGCCGATTTCAACTGGCGAAAGGCGCGTTCGCATTCCGTCGTCCAGACGAACGGAACACCTTTACGGCGTAAGCGATGAAGCGGAGCTGAAATGGAAGAAGCATTGCGCACAAACTTTGCATAATAATTAATTTTACCCAGCACACTCTGTAGTTGTTTAACATCCCGTGGCGAAGGCAACTCCTGTATGGCACGGAGGTGCTCTGGACTCGGATGTATACCTTGGGCACTTATGCCCCAGGTAGGGTAAGTCCCGAGCAAAAAACACACATTTGTCCTTCCTCAAGCGAAGACCATTCTGACGCAAGACCTGAAATAATGTTCGGAGATTTTGCAAATGTTCGGCTTCTGTCTTTCCTGAGATCACAATATCGTCCAGATAGTTCGCAGCAGTAGGGACCGACGCACAAACAGTTTGTAAATATTGCTGAAACAAAGCAGGGGCGGATGCACACCCGAACGGTAGTCTTTTGAAGCGATACAAGCCAAGATGCGTGTTAACCACTAAGACGCGCTGGGATTCTTCGTCCACAGGTATTTGCAAGTACGCATCTGCTAGGTCCAATTTGGAAAAATATTTTCCCGGGCACAGTTTGTCAAAAAGATCTTCCGGGCGGGGCAAAGGAAAAGTGGCAGTCACAAGTTGTGGATTCACTGTTGCCTTGAAGTCCACACAAAGTCTCAGTTTACCGGAAGGTTTTGGCAAAATTACTAAGGGTGAGGCCCAGAGAGAAGCCTGCACACGTTCAATTACACCTTGAGATTCTAAATCGGCTAATGTTCTGGCGACCTCATCACGCAATGCGTGGGGAACATTGCGCGCTCTGAAAAATTTCGGTTGCGCGTTTTCTTGCAGTTCCAAATGCGCTTCATAGTTCTTAGCGCAACCAAGGCCCGGTGCAAAAATGTCTGCAAATTCTTCACAAAGACTAGAAACACTGGCGGAAGGCACAGTCTGATTCACTAATAGGACCTGATTTACTATAGACATATTAAACAATTGAAATAAATCTAAACCAAACAAGTTCACTGCAGTAGAAGAACGAAGAACGTAAAATGAAACAAGTTTCGTTTGTCCCTTGTATGTTGCAAGAAGGCTGCACTGTCCTAACACAGGGATATGCTGTCCTGAGTAACTATGTAACTTAACATTTGCGGCACGCAATGGCGGTTTGCCCAGTTGTTTGTACGTGTCGTGATTGAGCAAAGAAACTGCAGCTCCGGTATCGAGCTGGAATGGTATCACTTTGCCTTCAAAGTCTAAGTCCACAAAAAGTTTATTGTCCTGCTGACGACAAGAGCGACTGTCACGTGCAATTTGAACTGATACAGGTACAGAAGCACTTGCGACTTCACGGGATTTTCGGCGACGTCGACGCACACTGTTTGTGGGACGAACACAGTCACCGTTAGCTAAAGTGTCACTGGACGGGTGGGAATGAACTACATGAATGTCCATGGGCGAAGGTCCACGAGCCTGATTGTCCTGGGTTCGATTTCGGCGCGAAGCAAAGGGCCTGGAATTATTGTGATTGTCTGATCTAAGCTTTTTCTGGCAAACACTTTGAACATGTCCTTTCTTTTGACAGTAAAAGCAAATAGCTTGGCGTGACGGGCAATTTTCACGCGAATGTCTAGCTGCACACCGCGGGCATGATTTCACTACAGTTGCTTGCTTACGCGGCGCACGTGTTTGCAAGGTAGGCTGCCGCTGCTGTGACGGGCGCGAGGGCCGCGTAGCGTCCCGTGCAGCGGGCCCGGCGGGCCGGTTAATGTGACACACTGCTGGCGAAGTTTCAAATGAGTCCTGAGCAAAGTCAAGTGTGTCTTGCCTATCCAATATGTCTATCACTTGTTGGAGGGAGGGATTAACGAGTTTCAAAATCTGTTCCCGTATGCGAACATCAGAAACGTTCTGTGCTATTGCATCACGCACCATAGTGTCTGAATAAGGAAGGCCACAGTCACATTCAAAGGCACACTCCCTAGTAAGTCCTTGCAAAGTTGCAACCCACTCCCTATTAGTCTGACCGGCCGTACGTTTTGTACGAAAGAACGTATACCTTTTTGCAACTACATTAACTGTTTCCTTGAAATAGGCATCTAAAGCAGACAAAATTTCTTCGTAGGTCAGAGTTGCTACGTCGCGTCGGGGAAACAATTTCACTATCACACGGTAGGTAGACACACCGACACAAGAAAGCAAAAACGGCTGCCGCTCGTTACCTTGAATTCTGTAGGCTGTTAGATGAAACTGGAACTGGCGGGACCATTCTTGCCATGTTTCTTCGGCCGCCACGAATGGTCTAAATTGCGGTGCAACAGCGTTTTGTGGCAGCGGTAGCGATGAAGCGGCGGCTGCCGCATCGTGTTGCAGCAACGTTGACCCTGGACGAGCTGTCCCAGGGCATCCAATAACGCCTGCGACTGCTGATTCTGCAAGCGAAAAAATTCGGACAGTACATCCGGAGATTGTGGCGAAGCCATGACACAAACGAATTAATACAAAATCCCATCCTCGTCGCCAATAATGTTGTGTCTAGACCATACAGCCTAGACACAATGCTGTAGCTGATAGTGCACGCAATGCTAACGCAGACGGGCGTGAAGTCTGGAACATGAGACTTATAAATGAATAAGAAGAAAAGTACGTAGATGCTTGTTACTTAACTTTTAATTAGTCCTTGGAATACATCTCTCTTGAATATTAGTAAGCTATAGGCACTGATACAAATGGCGCCTTGCTAGGTGGTCGCCAGTTAACTTAGCAGAGGGCTATTCTACTGTCTATCTCTCGGCAAATGAGAGCAAGGCTTAGCACGTCCAATCGCTAGCTATGTTGTCCGTACAACTGGGGGCGAGGTCTCCTCAGTCTCTCGAGACCTGCCTTGTGGTGGCGCTAGGTTTGCGATCCCACAGTGGCGACACGCGGGTCCGACATGTACTACAGGACCGCGGCCGATTTAAGTTACCACCTAGTAAGTGTGGTGTCTAGCGGTGACACCACACTAAGGCCTCCGATTTTTTTTCTAATTAACTACTCACCCGAAATCGATTAAACTGGCGTTACTTCTCGACGTCATCGCCCTGCAGACGTACACATTTTTCACAACGCTGACGCCATGATTCCATGGCAGCGGCGAAAGCTTCTTTAGGAGTCTGTTTTGACCAATGGAAAATCGCTGAGGCAATAGCAGCATGGCTGGTGAATGTGCGGCTACGGAGAGTGTCTTTCATTGTTGGAAAAAGCCAAAAGTCACTAGGAGCCAGGTCAGGTGAGTAGGGAGCATGAGGAATCACTTCAAAGTTGTTATCACGAAGAAATTGTTGCGTAACGTTAGCTCGATGTGCGGGTGCGTTGTCTTGGTGAAACAGCACACGCGCAGCCCTTCCCGGACGTTTTTGTTGCAGTGCAGGAAGGAATTTGTTCTTCAAAACATTTTCGTAGGATGCATCTGTTACCGTAGTGCCCTTTGGAACGCATTGGGTAAGGATTACGCCCTTGCTGTCCCAGAACATGGACACCATCATTTTTTCAGCACTGGCGGTTACCAAAATGTTTTTGGTGGCGGTGAATCTGTGTGCTTCCATTGAGCTGACTGGCGCTTTGTTTCTGGATTGAAAAATAGCATCCATGTCTCATCCATTGTCACAACCGACGAAAAGAAAGTCCCATTCATGCTGTCGTTGCGCGTCAACATTACTTGGCAACATGCCACACGGGCAGCCATGTGGTCGTTCGTCAGCATTCGTGGCACCCACCTGGATGACACTTTCCGCATTTTCAGGTCGTCATGCAGGATTGTGTGCACAGAACCCACAGAAATGCCAACTCTGGAGGCGATCTGTTCAACAGTCATTCGGCGATCCCCCAAAACAATTATCTCCACTTTCTCGATCATGTCGTCAGACCGGCTTGTGCGAGCCTGAGGTTGTTTCGGTTTGTTGTCACACGATGTTCTGCTTTCATTAAACTGTCGCACCCACAAACGCACTTTCGACACATCCATAACTCCATCACCACATGTCTCCTTCAACTGTCGATGAATTTCAATTGGTTTCTCCGCAAATTCAGAAAACGAATGATTGCACGCTGTTCAAGTAAGGAAAACGTCGCCATTTTAAGTATTTAAAACAGTTCTCATTCCCGCCGCTGGCGGTAAAATTCCATCTGCTGTACGGTGCTGCCATCTCTGGGACATATTGAAAATGAACACGGCCTCAATTTCAAACAATGCGCATGTTTCTATCTCTTTCCAGTCCGGAGAAAAAAAATTGGAGGCCCCAATTGAGAATGGAGCACAATTTGCAGGGCCCCTACAACCAGCTCAGTATTTTGGCGATCTAATGCGCCAGTTGGACACAATTTGACAGGCTATTTGCGGGAGGGTTGCACTTCTTTCACGTTGAACTATTTTCTTCAGTCGTCGTTGCTCCAGTTCTTGCAGGACCTTTTTCCGGCTGCAGCGATGTCGGAGACTTGATGTTTTATCGGATTCCTGACATTCACTGTACACTCGTGAAACGCTCGTACGGGGAAATCTCCACTTCATCGCTCCCTCGGTGATGCTGTGTCCCATCGCTCGTGCCCTGATTATAACACCACGTTCAAACTCACTTAAATGTTGATAACCTGTCATTGTAACAGCAGCAATCCATCCAACAACTGCGCCAGATACTTGTCTTATATAGGCGTTGCCGACCGCAGAGCCGTATTCTGCCTGTTTACGTATCTCTGTATTTGAATACACATGCCTATAACAGTTTATTTCGCGCTTCAGTGTAATACAGGGTGGTGAGAAGGTCAGGCTTCATTTCCAAGAAGTAATGGACGCAATCACATAATTATAATACATCTCTATAATTGCGGGCGCCTACTAATATTTTGCCGGCCGCGGTGGTCTCGCGGTTCTAGGCGCGCAGTCCGGAACCGTGCGACTGCTACGGTCGCAGGTTCGAATCCTGCCTCGGGCATGGATGTGTGTGATGTCCTTAGGTTAGTTAGGTTTAAGTAGTTCTGAGTTCTAGGGGACTGATAACCACAGCAGTTGAGTCCCATAGTGCTCAGAGCCATTTTTTACTAATATTTTTTACAGGGAAATCAAGAAGAATGCCTGCAACAGAAGAACGTCTAGTGAGGAGCAACAGAAGTTCACTTGGAAATTTCACGATTCAGTATCAACAAGAAAAAGCGTCCGACCACTTGTTAGAAAATTACAAGGGATCGGGAACGTTGCCGGGGACTCACGCTTTCGGAGACCTTGTGTACAACAAGAGACTGGAAGGGACTGGAAGAAGGCCCAGGTCATAGCAAACTATAAAATGGGTAGAAAATCGGATGCAGATAATTAACGGCCAATTTCACTGACATCGATTTGTTGTAGAATCATGGAACATATTTTGTGTTGAGACATAATCACCTGTCTAGACTCTGAGAAGCTCATCTGCAGAAACCAGCACGGTTTTAGGAAACAGCGGTCATGCGAGACACAGCTGGCCCTCTTTTTGCATGATATACAACATGTCTAGATACCGGCTCCCAGGTTGATGCCATGTTCCTCGACTTTCGAAAGGCGTTCGACTCAGTTCTGCACTGCCGCTTGCTCCAAAAAGTGCACGCTTACGGTCTATCCGATGACACATGCGGTTGGATAGAAAGTTTTCTACTGTTAGGCAGTATGTCGTCCTGAATGGGGAGACTTCAACAGAAACAAGCGTAACGTCAGATGTGCCTCAGGGCAGTGTGATAGGTCCGCTGCTTTTTACGACTTACATAAACTATGTGGTTGATGGTATTGACAGCGGCATTAGACTGCTTGTCGATGATGATGTAGCCTACAGGAAAGTAGTATCACACGAAAGTTGTAAACAAATCAATGAAGATTTGCAGAAAATAAATGCGTGGTGTAATGACTGGCATTTATCTCTCAATATCAGTAAGTGTAACCTGTTGCGTATAACAAAGCGAAAATCCCCATTAATGTACGAGTAGAAAATAAATGCCCAGTCTTTGGAATCGGCAACATCTCTCAAGTATCTGGGTGTGACTATTCGAAGTGATCTCAAATGGAACGCTCAGATTACACAACTAACGGGTAAGGAGAACTCTAGACAGCGGTTTATTGGTAGAATCCTGAAGCGATGGAGTCCTTCAACAAAGGAAATTGCTTACAATACTATAGTTCGTCCAGTCGTAAGAGTATTGTTCGTCGGTGTGGGACTCTTATCAGTTGTGTCTGATTCAAGAGATTGAGAAAGTCCAAAGAAGAGCGGCAAGATTCGTGACTGGTACATTTAGCCATCGCGAGAGCGTTACAAATCTCATAGAAAGTTTGAAGTGGGACACACTCCTACAAGTAATTGCACTCTAGCCCCTAAAACTAATTACAGAAATGCGAATAAGACTCATTGACATATAATGATGATCTTGCGGCCCTTGCCACCCGCAACTTTGAGACGAAGCTATAGTCACTTCCGATGTCACTCACAGAACACATCAGCTGGTATCCTTCCTGGCAGTATAACTGAAACTTGGCAACAGCGCAAAATATGTTTGGCAACTCTGTGACCGACGAGTTACTTCCTTGATGGCACAGAACTATCCTGCTAAATTCACTTGATATTATCGTGTCATTTCAAATGAATACTGTGAGTTATTTTCTCTTGAGATGTGACATAAGGATATCAGTTAATGCTTTTGAATCAACGAAAGTGGTTCCACACGGGAAATACAACTACTCTCGTCTCTTATGTCGCGATTAATCTGCCACAGCGGCTACTGAGCCAATAAGTATGTCAAAGTCCGGCACCTGCCTCTAGCTCCAAGGTAATATGCGAGAGACTAGCGAGCACGGTAACTCAGCGTATTCGGTGAGAGGGTTAGCTGCCCTCTGTAATAAAAAAAACCGAGTTAGTCGATCAACAATGAACTTGAACGGATGTTTTGCGACGTCCGCCCCGAGCAGATGCAACGAACTAAAGCGAACAAAATCAGATTAAAAAAAAAAAGGTAACATGCTTCCCTGTCAGGTGCACGCTTCCTTTGTTCGCCCTTCGAGACTCGCTGAAAGCCAGATTTTTAATTCTTTTGTAGCAGAACTACAGGCAGGCAGATACAAATTCAATAAGGGAATCGTAAGACAACGCTATAGCAAAATTCGTCTTGCTACTTTCAGTAACCCTTAGTGTCAGAGCGAAAACCTTACGGTACTGCCAAATTCATAATGCCACTTTTGTTTTCTGCCGACATATTTTTTGTTGTTGTGAATGCGTAATTTTATCTATAAACTGCCACATTTTCTTAATACTTGCGAAGCAAATCAGGTGAAGTAACACTTCACCAACTTGTTGGGAAGGTGAATAATGCACTACCCTTTCAGGATGCTCTCTGTATCTTCCTGGATGTCGATGGGGTTCTAGTAATACGACCTTCGAGGAAATGGTTAGAGATGAAGAACCTAGTGTTGAATGAACTCACAGATGAGCAGAATGCGGGAGACTACTCTTGAAAAGAATAAGTAGACGATTTATTCACAGTAAGAAAATTTACTAGTACTGTTAATCCTATGTGCACTGAACAGTGTGAAAAAGTATTTGAAGACGAGCCCCACGAAAATTGGTGTAATATTATTTATGGGGAAGCATGTCCAACACGCATACTGAAAAATTATGTTTCTCGATGAAACTATAGAGAGGGTTGTAGTGTATCTAGAGGTAATCTTGGATGGAAAACTATTATGAACATCTCACATAAAGAATATGTTCCACTGCGAAAGATAATTTTATAAGCACTAGACGCTGCTGTAGGGTAAACTGGGGTCTAAACCCAGTACGTACTGGATATACATCCCTGCAGAAAGACCAATGATAATTTACAGGCCTATAATATGATCAAAGTCGAACAGAAGGTGGCTGCTAGGGAGTCTGGCAAAGTGCAGAGACTGGCCTGCTTTCACAAACAGATGGAATTAGCAGGACATCCACTCTTGGAATGGATATTATGCTAGAGATGCCCGAAATACACCTATCGCTTAAAATGGAGGCAGCGGCAGGAACATAAAGGCTAAAAATTGGAAATAACTGGATATAGTTAGAATATACGGAATCCCAAATCAGTATGGCGATGGCTGGGGAAATGCCGACTAACTATACAATAACTTCTAGCTCTTTCAATAAACCTTGCCATGTAACCGTTGGAAGCAGGGAGCAGTGGAAGAACGAACCACTACACCGTGCAGGAGACATAATATAGCGGTTCACTGACAGGTCGAAAACAGATGAAAGTACCGGGTCTGGTGTACTGCCTAGAATCGAAGATGGCCACAGTATTACACGGTATCTTCTATCAGCATGTGCACGGAGGAGAATTAGAGTAGACCCTATAAAAACCATAGCATCTACTTTTATTCAGACAGCCAAGCAGCTCTGAAATCTCTATCAGCCCCGCAACTAGATCATAGGTCGTTGCAGAAGGCCATGAAGCATTTTCTTTCGGACATGTCCGAAAGAACAGACACCACACATATATCCATATACAGGGTGTTTCAGGAGGAATAGTAGATACTTTAGCAGGTAGTAGTACAGACGAATTGCATAAAAAAATTCCTTATAAATGCGTCCACTTTTTATTGAGTACAGAGACACAGCTCTTACTACGTAACCCTAACAAACTCAAAGCAAAGGCAAATCAGGACATTCAAATTTGATTTTCAAAAATTCCCCCACCAACTTCAATGCACATTTGACTTCTCTTGATAACACCACGTGTAGCTCTTCTGAGGTCGTCCTTGCGTTCTTTTGTGAGGGCTACACTATTCATAATCCGAACGATCAAATCGGTTCTTGGGTTTACTTTTTCTTTGTAGACTTCGGCTTTAACCATCCCCGCAGGCAAAACTCCAAAGAGATAAGGTCCGGGGACTAGAGGGCCAAGAAAAGTGCCCATATCTAATGAGCCATATTCAGGGAAATGTTAGGTTTGGATAATGTCACCTGACGATTAAAATGTGCAGGAGCCCCGTCATGCTGGAGGAACATACATATTCTTGTAGTCAAATGAACCTGCATCTCGGTTCTTATAATAGTGCAATAGGTGCACACTGGTTAGATTTAACTGAAGAGAGACTCCAACTCAGATTGTGGTTAAGGGCGAATCCCAAGCGCATGGCTACGAACAATTGGGAGCGGAAACTTAATGTCATCGGAACCTTGTTGAAGGACCATGACATGCGATCGTTAGACCAACTGCAGAAAGTTCAGTTTACAAATACATACATACTTAGCAAAATATATCATGCCGCAGCAGTCTTACCGATACCGCAGACCACTCCACTTAAATTTTAGCTGTAGCCTCTTGATATGTGTGGAAACAAAATATCAACAAAGTATCCTCCCACACGGCGACTTTGTGGAGGCAAAACGGAGGACTTGGAATTAAAGACGTGCTTTTAAACTAATACACGCCACTATGAGAGGCATCACGAAACTTCTGTTCCTCTCGTTAGATCCTGGTGATAGGAACGCTCCTGTTAATGTAGCACGCCAGCCTAGATTACGTCCGAAAGTACTATGGCGATTGGAGCTGTAAAAGACTTCCACCAGCACAAACCAACACTAGAACCGTCTATGATTATATTACCAGACATCGTCTTCACAAACCAATTCCGGTAAATTAACCTACACAAAACTGGAAGAACGTTTGGAAAAATATTAACAATAATATTTTACGAACTAGAGTCAGTGCCGTATGGTGCGACGTTGTAAACGAAACCACACCCACAACGGAACGACTATGGAAAATCAAATTGAGACCATCTCCATACTGCGACAAATGTAGGCTTGTAGAAACTGTAGCGCACATCTTGTTATGTGAAAATAGAATCAGAATTTGGAACTGGACTAGGAAGAAATTAGCACTATCAACAGAACCGCAGAAAGTCATATACCGATAACTGAAGCTTTACAACCCGACTGGAAATGTGACCCGCCCGCAAAGCGTAACAGTTATTCGTGGCTTCTGGGACAGTTTGTGTTTTACGTCGTAACAAACAAAACTTAGAACAAGGAAGAGTACATGTTATTGCAGAAGAACATATTAAGCTGAAGAAGAATAACAAATATAAGGAATGGTAACAAATTTTTTAATCTATTGCTTTATGTGGGCTACAAAGAGGTGGACAGTTTTATTGATTCTTATTCCTGGAATATTCTTTTACGTTGGTTCTAAAATCAGATCTGTTCTAATTTGGCAAAACCCCTCCGGCTCCGAAATTTCTTTCATTTGTTGAAAAATATACGCATCCAGTGCACAATAACTTAAATTGCGAATATATTTCTGAATGAATGTTTGTTATGTATTTTTCCGTCAGATAAGTTATGTTCTACAAGGAACGTACGCCACTGGAGGCGGCAATCTGTAATTTATGTTACCTTAATAACTACTTCAATTTTGTTCCACAATTTAAAGGAATATATGGGTGCAAACATGGAATACATGGGAATAATGCAGCTGCTCAGTGACAGGTACGGGGAACGCATTGTGGCCAGGCCTTGGATCTTCGACCCCTGCCCTCTTTGCCTCCGCCTACCTGGTGCTGAAAGTCTTCTCAAACTTTTAAAAAAAATAATAGTGCAGTAGTCAGCACGTCTGTCTAGTAAGCAGGAGGTCCAGGTTCGAAGCCCAGTCGGTCACAAATTTTCATCTGCCGTCGTTGCTGTATTTCAACGCGCTGTGACAGCGTGGACGTCGGTCCTTCGATATTTAAGATGCAATTGTTTTTTGAGGCAATAGAGGTGACTTGCGAACATTTGTCTTGCCATCTATGTAACGAGACTTCAACGGCATCCAGCCCTTAGTCATTGCTTTGCGCCGGCGCTAACCCATGTCATATATATGCGAATCAGATTGTGGTTCACATTTAGTCAAATAACGAATGCTCAGTATACAAGTATGCCGGCCGGGGTGGCCGAGCGGTTCTAGGCGCTACAGTCTGGAACCGCGCGACCGCTACTCTCGCAGGTTCGAATCCTGTCTTGGGCATGAATGTGTCTCATGTCCTTAGGTTAGTTAGATTTAAGTAGTTCTAAGTTCTAGCGGACTGATGACCTCAGAAGTTAAGTCCCATAGTGCTCAGAGCCATTTGAACCATTTTTTAAATATACAAGTATTTAAGAACAGTAGAAGCACGATTGCAGCGAACTGATCACTTAACTAAGTGCAACATAGAGTACCTGTGTTATGAGTCATTCCAGCTGCATAGCTGAGGGTAATATTTGTTAAGCAATTCATTGCAGAATTAATGTAATACCCGCACGATGATCTCTGTAGTCATACTGTATCATTAGTAGCCCGAGAATGGAGTACTATGTTCGTTAAATTGGATTACTCAAGCTGAGGCCAAATAAAGAGAAGCGACGACGCCACAACACTATCTTTACTTATGTAGGTAGTCAGCGCTAAATTATGGGTGCCACCATTAACGTTACTGTAAGGAGTATGACAGCATAACACCACCACAACTACTGACAACCTGAACCATTATCATCACGCAGTTGTGACTCTCAGTGATTAGAAGTTGCTGATGTTTGTCAAGAATAGCGGAAAGCGCCTCTGAAGTTCCATTTGCATTACGACTAGGACGGAGAGAATCCGAAATAACAGTAATAGGTCACCCAAGGAAGAGAAGAGTCCACGTATTGTCTCAAGTTCTTGCCGTTTGATATTAATGCAGTTCCCGATGGTTTCACACTAACGTGTTCTTTTGGCTATCGGAATACTCGTATGGGAATTATAATAGTGTAATTGCTAGAACGCTCAACTACCTTAATAACACCTCATTCTGGATTGAATACGACTCGGAAAGCGACGTTAATTTGACGTTTCGATCCATCTCCAGACGTCTTACTGAATGAAGTCTGAAGTGCACGCGCAGCTGTGTTGCCTGCCGCAAGGATTCTGTGAAGTGTTGTGACAGCTGGCAGTCATTGCTGAATAGAGACGTGTGCAAATATCCTCACTGCTCTAGGGGAACTCGTCTTTGTTGCATTTTTTCCATACCGTAATTAGCACAATAACATAAGGCTTGTTCTGCTGAAGAACTTGATGCTTACAAGTCCTTAAATAAGAAACTCCTAGCATGAGTAATGCATGAAAGGAAACAGACTGTTGGCAAAAGAATGGACAGCTCCCTGCTTTTTGCGTTTCCGATAGCGCCTACGATAAGAATCAGGTGTCATATTATGCTCCACAACCCTAAACTGTTAATTTTCTTTACTTCATACTAAAAGAAAAGTTATGAGATGAGAAGAGGAAATGACTTATATGCTTCTCAGGAACTTTAGTTTTTCGTGTTTATTTTCTCACTTCATACGAAAACGAGGGCGTTAATATGAAAAGACGAAATGAAATATACGCTTCCAAGACATAATATTCCCTTGTGTGCTACTACTGCATACATGAAAGCCCTGCAGTTAATTTTTGTATGTTGGATAAATTTTGATATCACCTCACATTCCTTTGTGAGAAGGTTCCTATTTTCTTGGGATTGCACTTGTCGCGAGCCTCGACAGGAAGAGCGCACTGTTTCTGCTAACGATACCAAGGAGTTAATACACCTTACTTAACGTAACGTAATATGCAGGTCGTGGGGTGTGTAATAATTCGGTTTGTAACTTCCCATCACATTAAAATACTTCACAGCCATATGTGATGCAATATTTATTGTTGGTTGTCTCTCTAATGTTAATAGTATTGATTCAGATTGTGCGTGAAAACGAAAACACACACACACACACACACACACACACACACACACACACACAGAGTCATTGATTCCAGTGAGGGTGACAACTACTGTGTGTTGAACAACACATGCACCAGTCAATTCCTCAGCTGACATCGAGTGGATGAGATTTTCAAGTAACTTGCACTGCAAGAATTGTAAGGGGGAGACTGAAAGTAAATGGACTTGTATGCTAAAGAGCTGCGACAAAGCAAAGCTTGACCGATTATCAGATAATTGTCAACATGGGTTTTGTGGACGAGTATACTTTTAGTAACCAGACCACCCACGATCATTACGTAAGATTTCTCGAAGGCGTAGGGTCATAGATTTCATTAAGTCGTCGACAGTGTAGCGTGATGGTTTACTTCCCACCATACGTTTTCTATATTCGTCCAAAGGTCGCTTGAATTTGTCGGTCCACATGGCAATGACCTTGTTACCTCTGCCCACATACTCTCTATCTGGTTGATGTTCGGTGATCGTAACAAACGGCAACGATTTATCCTCTCTTGGCCCTGAAACCAATCTCGCACTGCTCTGCTATGAAGGGTGGGACTCTGCTCCTGTAAATAAACTGTTATCTCGTTAGTTCATATATTTATATTTAAATAACGTGTTTGTAATAAGCGCATTGGATTATTATTTCCCACAGTGTTTAAGAATCCAGGCCCTGTCATAGATAAGTGATCTAGATTCAACAGTCCGATTAAGAATGTGGTTTACCCAGCCTATGATATGATTATATGATGTGATATCCACATTAACATTGACTGGCTGAATCCGATTAGAACGATCTGTTATCGAAATGAAATTACAGAAGTCGGATAATTTGAACGTCTGTATTGCAACAATGCTGCGCACATAAATTCCTATGATGGGGTAACAGGTAGCAACTGTCTAAGAAAAAGTGAGAAATATGTCTACTAGCAGCAATGTAACGTAATTATAACCCATATTTATGTGATGGAAATACTAAATCGAACAATACACATCTATTTCAGTGGTGGGAAGATACACCATATCGGGTTTGCTGATGACATAATGATAATAATAATAATAATAATAATCGCGTGTGGCGGATAAGTGAAACCCTCCCTCATATGGGTTGTACCGCGGAAATCAAATAGCTGGGGTGAAACAAATACTAACACAATCCTCAACGACTACTCAATCCGCTGAACTCAAAATCCACGCACGTCTGAGTGAAAACCACCGCTACTCTGGTCACCGTCTGTTAGCTCAATGAGCTCGGCTGAAAATATTTACTTCCAAAGGCTTCAACACCCTCTAGTCCTGTCCGGTCCTGGAATCACCCAGGCGAAACCAATGAAACACAAACAAACATAAACTATGCAAGAAAAGTCAACTTTACCCCCAGGTGGTACACAACCTGGCTGTCGACAGGCGGCAGTTGGATTTTCGGATTCTGGGGAGTCCGGGTTAGAACGGCAGAGAATATCGAAAATCTCTGGTAAATTTCCCTACAAGCAGAAAACATGTATTTAAAAACTAAACAACGATACATTGATGCAAACACGAAAACTAAATAATCTCAGAAAAGAAATCGGCCGACAAAAAATTCTCACCCTTACTCTTCAAAAACAACGACTAACTGACAATGAAACCTTGCATTACGGAACCATTGCATCTTCAAGAGCAAAATACAACAAAAGGTAGCGAATGGCGTACCAATCTTCGGCATTGCATTTCTCGAACACAGATCTATCAACAACTCTGTCAAAGAAATCACACCCATCAACAATCAAATGGTAGAGATGGATCTGAGCACGATGGGACTTTACAGCGAAGGTCATCAGTCCCCTAGAACTTAGAACTACTTAAACCTTACTAACCTAAAGACATCACCCACATCCATGCCCGAGGCAGGATTCGAACCTGAGACCGTAGCAGTCGTGCGGTTCCGGACTGAAGCTTCTAGAACCTCTCGGCCTCAGCGGCCGGCCCATCAACAAACTACTTATGACTATGCTCAATCAGAGCACAAATAAAAAATGTAACTCATCAATGCACATGCCCCCACCAACACCGAAAATAAGGAAAACACCGAGAATGTCGAAAAACTCTGGAACACACTCCAAAATACTATGAGCAAATTTCGCCAAGATGACGTGAAAATACTAATGGGAGACTTCAACTCTCTATTTGAGACAGAAAAAACCTGTAGAAAAATCATTGGTACAAATTCAACACACGGAAACTCTTAGACCAACGGCGCACGCCTGACTGACATCGGGCAACAATTCAACCACAAAAGGATGTCTTCCCACTTCAGGAAAAAAACCAGTTCCCAAAAAAAAATGGTTCAAATGGCTCTGAGCACTATGGAACTTAACATCCATTGTCATCAGTCCCCTAGAACTTAGAACTACTTAAACCTAACGAACCAAAGGACATCACAAAACACCCAGTCACCACGAGGGAGAGAAAATCCCTGACCTCGCCGGGAATCGAACCCGGGAACCCGGGCGTGGTAAGCGAGAACGCTACCGCACGACCACGAGCTGCGGACACCAGTACACAGCTAACATGCTTGGCTACCAGGTGCAAGCTGCTTTCGTTCGCCTTTCGTGATTTTAATTCTTTTGTAGCAGACCTACAAGCAGGCAGATACAAACTCAATAAGGGAATCGTAAGACAACTCTCGAGCAAAATTCGTCTTGCTACTTTCAGTAACCCTTAGTGTCAGAGCGAAAACCTTACGGTACTGCCAAATTCATAATGCCACTTTTGTTTTCTGCCGATATATTTTTTGTTGTTGTGAATACATAATTTTATCTATGAAATGCCACATTTTCATAATACTTGCGAATGATGCAGTAAATGAAGTAAATGCAGATCTTTTCGAAGTCAAAAGTCGGAAATATCCTTCTAATTCGTGTTAAAATAGGCTCAATCGTCTTACAGATACTTAATGCTTTATTAAGATAGACTGCCGTCATGATGTTTCCGTAGTAAGCTGGATTTAATTTGTATTAGTACAATGAATGTTTTAATTGCATTTTCCATTAGTTTCCTAAACGCAACAGTAATCATCAAAGAGGAATTGAACAGCAGCAATATTTTCTTTCACGATATCTAAAACAATCTGACAATGCTAAAGTCGTTTACAAATTCTACGCCCGTAGAACGCCACTGGTTCTAACGATCTCATTAAACCTAAATGAATTGCCTTGACGGTTGGTCGATCAAGAGCGGGAAATGTAAAATTTTACGAATATATGACGAGAGGGACAAGTGCTTGAGAGAGGACTTCCTTATCATACAAGGGCCTGAGAGACGACTTTCCTATCAATCTCCTCGATAGTTTTGTTTCTCGAATCAACAGAGTGCGTTATCATGCAGTAGCACAGGTGATGTAGTTTTGTTGTTCGATTTTCTTACACTGCGACTGAAAGGTGTCTCAGTTGTTGGCAACAAATTCCAGCTGTGTTGCACACACCCCTTGGGGCAGAATTCGTAGCCCAAAACACACTTTCGGAGCTATGATGTAAAATATTAAGTTCACACTACTCTTTGCTCGAGTTTACGTCTTTTGGTGGGGCTCAGCCTTTCATTTCTTCTTAGGAAGTTAACGATAAAGGCATCATAACACGACACCAGTAACAGTACTGCATGGCGTTCAATAATTGTCACTGTGTTGATTTTTGTTGTTTCGAATTAGAGCATGCAGTACTCCTACACCAGACTTCTGAACTTTGCCTGTTGAATGCAAATGTCGCATGATGGTAAAATGATAATCTTTTTCTGGCGTATTTTTCCCAAAAGCATTCACTCCACACACAGTTCAAATCTTTGTAGCTGCCTCCTCTGCATTCAGCCCTGTGTTATACCAAAAGTAAACTATGTGTTGCAGATGTTACACCTATTTTCCACTTGCGACTCAATTTTACAATGCTTACTTAATAGTAGTTCAGGATTTTCAAGTATGCAAAATCCAATGCTTAGCTGCAAGATGACAACTAGAACTTCAGATTCGAAAATGACAGTTGATACATACACTGACAGTGTGGCACTGCGTTCACATGGGCGGCGCCGTATTTCAGGCGGCGGGTGGCGTCTGGCCGGTGGCCGGTAGCCGCTGCAGCGCGAGGAAACGCTCGAGCGTAAGCTGTTACGATCGCGACGCATCCACGAGCTGTCCTGCGGAATTGTTTCTAGAATAATTGTTATTGCTGGTGGGTAGAATGTTAAGCGAATTATCTTAGATGTTCAGACTCATAACTTTAGACCGAAATGTGGCAAAAAAAAAAAAAAAAAAAAGAAAACAGTTGGACGCGAACAGGCGACTGTAAGTTTAGATTGCACTTATGTTACCACCTTTTTTTTATCTCATTTTGTTCGCTATTGTCCGTTGCATCTGCTCGGGGCGGACGTCGTAAGACATCCATTTATATTCGTTGTTGATCGATTGACTCAGTTTTTTTTAATATAGAGAGCACGTAACTCTGGTTTTTTTTTTTTTTTTTTTGTAATGTCATTTTGTTCGTTACAGTTCGTTGCAATTGTTCGTGGCGGACGTCCCCTGACACCCGTTGAAGTTGTTTATTGATCCATTCACTCAGTTTTTTTATTAGAGAGGGTAGCTAACCCTCTGACCGAACATGCTGAGCTACCGTGCCGGCATTCCACTAGACCACGGGCTCACACAGTCCGCGAACATCTCGGAAGTAGACAACACTTCCTCCTAACACTTCCCCATCTTACAGTGTTGCCAGATGGTGCAGATGGCCAGACTTAAGAGTTGTCATGGGCGGTCAGTTTTATTGCCCACCTTAAGTGAACGACTCGGACTTAGTTTCTGTGGCGGCCGGCCGGCGGCCAGTTTTTATGTCTAAGACTGTACATTCCGACGGACTTGGGTAAATCCAGGATCAGGACAATGCGACACCCCACACGTCAGAATTGCTACAGAACGGCTCCAGGAACAGTCTTCTGAGTTTAAACCCTTCCGCTGGCCACAAAACTCCTCAGACATCAACGTTACTCATTATATCTGGTATGCCTTGCAACATGGTGTCCGGAAGGGATCTCCGCCCCTTTGTAATCTTACAGATTTATGGAGAGCCCTGCTGGATTCATGGTGTCAGTTCCCTCCAGCACTCTTCAGACGTTAGTTGAGTCCATGCCACGTCGAGTTGCAGCAGTTCTGTGTGCTCGCGGGTGCACTACACTATATTAGGCAGGTGTACCAGTTTCTTTCGCTCTTCAGTGTAAGTCGGCCAATATTTACACTTACAGTGGAATGGAGTAAGTGTCTTCCCACCTGGCTAAGTATTTATAATCAGAATATTATCTGGCTTAAAATACTTTTTTATATGATTGCATGGCGTATGTTCTTTTCAACATGTCTGAAAGAACAGACATCATGAATTCATATAATTGATTCACCACGATGGGCAATGAACCCACCGTCTTCAGTGCAGATGTACAACAACGTTCGACCTTCTGCGGGAGTCTCAAAGTAGCGAGGTTGGTCGACATGGGCATTTACGGCGGATAGGTGGTGCTAGGTAGGAATGCGGGTCAGCTGGGAGGCATGCTGAGATAGTCCGTGCAAGTGTGATACACTCTGCAACAATGTGGTGCAGTGGTTAACGCAACTGCCTAATGAGCATGAGATCCTGGTTAAGAATCCCAGTCCGGCATACATTTTCGCTCCACTCTACTGATCGATGCAGCGTACTGTAAGCAGCAGAATGATCCGTTATTAATGTCGGGAACACGTCGAGATGGTGTTTGTGTGTGGCCAAGAGGATGGAGACGGTCGAGAGGCAGAACCCGGTCCTCCAAATCTTGTGTACACACAGTTAGCAGCCTTCCTGCACGTTCGTCTGTCTGAAAGGACGTACGATCACACAAACTACCAAAACGGGCTTGAAATGTTGAGTTATGTGGTTGGTGTCTGTGAGGGTATAGCCATGCTACCTCTCGACCGTTTCCATTTGCTTGGCCGTACACAAGCACCATCTGGGCTTGTTCCCAACGTGAATACCTGATCGTTCTACTGCTTACAGTACGCTGCGTCGATCACGCAGCCTGCAACGTACAAGGAACACACGGAACGTGGCCAGAGGAACTGTCATTCGTTAGCGCCATCTACCGCGGCGGGGATGCACACCCGGACACGTGTTCATGGGACCTTTTCTCCTTCATTTCCACTCACGAATCTCTCCCTGCAGTTTGTCAATGTTATTAACGTTCACCCGGTGTAAATAAGTTTGTGCAGAGCTCGCAGTACCCGTGTCCTACTCGCATTCGGTCAATTGTTTCTTAGCATTTAAGTGTGAGTTGCTGAGTGATTATGTAAAATGTAAAATTTCGTCCCCACTGCGAGGTTTTTTTCTCGAGACGTTATCGGTCGCAAAGTTTGTTAATGGCGGTCAAAATTTAGCTGAGTATAGACTTTAGAATAGGCTAGGAATGTTAATAACTTTCCTTTAATTTACGTCTACGGTCACAATCTTTTCTGTTTAACAGATTACGTCTTTAATGACCATCATCAGATCTGCAGCAAAAATGGGAAAAATATAAATACACTCGCAAACTGTATACAGCTTAAGAACAATACATAGAGCATATTGAAAAGTAGTACTGACAAAATTTACATTTGTGCGCTTTAAATGTGAAGAGGCATACCTGTCTCATAAAAACAAAGTCCTAATGCACTGCAGCCATAGTGACATAGTCAACTGTTAAATGCGGAATCAGCACCAGCATCGTCAAATACATATAAATCACATCACGTGCACGAGTCATGTTGTCAGTAAAACTACTGTTTAAAACAAGCTGCCGTACAGTAGCCACAAGATGTTTGTGTAGTAAGTTGACCAGATGTCGCTAATGTCAGCCTACTCTAGTTTTCAATAATTAATTGAAACAGCGAAAATAAAAGGGGAATACAATAGTTAAAGTCTGTAATTAGCTTATAAAGTATAAAAAGTGTTACAGTAATAAAAAGCAATAAAAAGAAGAACACTACAAAAGTAATATTGTTAAAAAGACGAAGAGTTAAAAAAAACAGTGGTTGACATATGCTCTAGTGCCAATATTCTAGGCAATGACATAAATATTAAACACCGTTGATATTGCACCGGGTAATATTAAACAACATAAAACAAATCGCTAAAGGAGCCACAAATGAAAGGAAATATAGTTCTGCACATAATCAGCGCCCTCTGTTAGCGCTAACGCCAGAATTCCGCACACGTGGGAAGCGGTTGGAGGAACGTGACCGGCAGAGGGCCCCTCGTACCCTGCGGTACTCCGTTGCAAGAAAACAATGATAAAATTCCGTAACAGCGGATGATCTACGTTATCTGATTAATGCAGTCTATGAAATGAATAAATAAGGAAAAAGAACCTACTAGAGACATGCGTAACACGTATGAAAACGAAGTAAATATGTGATACACTCAATACTAGGTGAGCCGGCCGATGTGGTCTAGCGGTTCTAGGCGCTCAGTCCGGAACCGCGCGACCGCTACGGTCGCAGGTTCGAATCCTGCCTCGGGCATGGATGTGTGTGATGTCCTTAGGTTAGTTAGGTTTAAGTAGTTCTAAGTTCTAGGGGACTGATGACCACAGATGTTGAGTCCCATAGTGCTCAGAGCCATTTGAACCAATACTAGGTGAACTTGCGAACACACTATAATACATGGTGTACCAGCTATCTTGTCCACCCAAAATATCTCTGGAACAATAACATCTATTCGAAAACGACTTTCACCGGTATCAATGTAGGGCTGGGGCCCGTGAATGTACATATTTGGAAACATTCTAAAACGAAAGCATGTGTGTTTTTTAACACAAACTTATGTTTTTTTAAATGGACCTCCTGTATTTTTTCTTCAGCAATCCATAGCATGACAAAGCACATACACAATGGCGTTGATTGCATCGCAATATTCCCATTACATCCCGAGATATTTAGGCGTGAAGTTGACGCTTGAAACACCCGACATGCGCTGCTAGCGCACGTCCTGAGGCTCAGGCGTGAACCCCATGCTGCCCGTAATCGCGATGTGATTGACATGGGTAATCATACCTCCATACTTATCAAGAGGTCCGTAAGCACATAATGGTTTCCCTCTTGCACGTTTTACGTATGTACGTACACAATATGAACCAGTACCGATCGGTGCACACCCGTCAGGTTGTCTTATTTATCCTGCACACCCAAAATAAGGTTTATCTAATGCGTTATATGACCCATTGTGCCTGTCGCGCAGGGCCTGGCTCTACCTAGTCAAGTGTCCAACGTAGTTCCCACTACTGCCACAGTTACCACTTCGCCTTGTTTATGATTTGCGACCCATGCAAACTCCTGTACTCCACCACCCTCCGAGCATCCCATTTGTTGTTGCTTTGGCTTGCAGTACACCGCTTGCCAGTATAGTCGTGCATCAGAGTAATCTATGACGGCACGGAGGTAGTACACATTGTGAATAAACATTGTGCTGTGGAACTTATACTGTACAGTGTAATGTACACACATGAAGATATGGTAGAAATGCTGCTGATCTATGGAGAATGTACGTTGACGGGAAATACGTTATGAGATTGCTTGTTTGTTGATAGTACTGTTAGCGAACATTGTGATTATTAAGTTAATATGTCTGTTTTCTACCCTACTCTACATACCTGTACTGTACCCTGTTGTAGGTGGACGCAATGCTGTTCAGGCAGAACGACTGTACAGAAAACGATTCCTGACAAGCCGTCGCCTTCGCGCCGGATGTTTGGTCGTCTCACATCTCGTCTACGTGAAACGGGAAGCTTAAATCCAAGACCTCGACATGGTCCTAGAACACGCACAGATGAACGTGCTGAAGTTGCTGTGCTCGCTACCATAGCTGTGAATCCTCAAATCAGCACACGTCAAATTGAAGGTGAAGTTGGTGTGTCGAAATCAAGTGCACAGCGTATTCTTAAACGTCATAAATTTCATCCTTACCATGTTCATTTACACAAGCATCTTCATGGAAATGACTTCCGCAATAGGGTAACATTTTGTCGGAGGGCTCAGCAAAAACGTCGGACTAATCCAAATTTTTTTGCAGATGTTCTCTTTACCGACGAGGCATCATTCTCCAACAAAGGAATTGTCAATATGAGGAATATGCATTATTGGTCCGCAGAAAATTCAAAATGGCTCCGTCAGGTAGAGCATCAACGTCCGTGGAATGTTGAAAGGTGGCTACACTGAGCCACAGCGCCAGAGATCGCTAGAGAGCATTGTTCCGCCGCCTCCACGGGCAGTCATTATTGAGATGTGCTAGAGGTCAGTGCTTGTCCAGGACTCGTAGTAGTCAGTTAGTGTTCAGATGTGCTAGTAGGGAGTGCTTGCTGAGATGTGATACTGAAAGGTTCTTGTTCAGATGTGGTAATAGCGAGGCGGTGTGGAGATATATTGTAATTATGAGAGTGATTTTGGTCAATATATGAAGGTAACGAAACTTGATTTATTTTTCATTATTTCCATGTTTTAAATAATGTGTCATTACAGGTTCAGTCAACAAAGCATCTGGCTTGGGTTCTTGGATTAGAGTGTAATTGTGGTTCTCTTGAGTAATTATGGTATTTGTATTTTCTTTAATTAATTCAGTATAATGTTATTTAAAAATTGTTGTGTTGTTGAAGAAGAACTGTGCCAGATGCGTACGTTGAGTCACACTCCCACACACAGAACAGTTACTCTTGTGCTTGTTGTTGCGTTGGTTTTATAGTTGCTGGGGGCTTAATTAATTAACTGTGTTAATGAAAATTTCCATTTCATTCCTTGTTGTTGTTCTAAGCAGTCAGATAGCGTAATAATAACAGTCAGGGCCAACCGTTTACGAGACTTCGTAAACGGACAGACAGCTACTAAAGCAAAAAAAAAATTAAAATTATTTGCATTCAATATTTTTATTAAGCCCCCATGCACGCGTGCATGGGGGCTTAATAAAAATATTAATGCAAATAATTTTAATTTTTTTTTTTTTTTTGCTTTAGTAGCTGTCTGTCCGATTACGAAGTCTCGTAACGGTTGGCCCTGACTGTTATTGTTACGCAATCTGACTGCTTAGAACAATAACAAAGAATGAAATGGAAATTTTCATTAACACAGTTAATTAATTAAGCCCCCAGCAACTATAAAACCAACGCAACAACAAGCACAAGAGTAACTGTTCTGTGTGTGGGAGTGTGACTCAACGTACGCATCTGGCACGGTTCTTCTTCAACAACACAACAATTTTTTAATAACATTATACTGAATTAATTAAAGAAAATACAAATACCATAATTACTCAAGAGAACCACAATTACACTCTAATCCAAGAACCCAAGCCAGATGCTTTGTTGACTGAACCTGTAATGACACATTATTTAAAACATGGAAATAATGAAAAATAAATCAAGTTTCGTTACCTTCATATATTGACCAAAATCACTCTCATAATTACAATATATCTCCACACCGCCTCGCTATTACCACATCTGAACAAGAACCTTTCAGTATCACATCTCAGCAAGCACTCCCTACTAGCACATCTGAACACCAACTGACTACTACGAGTCCTGGACAAGCACTGACTACTACGACATCCCAATAATCACTGCCCGTGAAGGCGGCGGAACAATGTTCTCTAGCGATCTCTGGCGCTGTGGCTCAGTGTAGCCACCTTTCATATGCCCTTCCTCCACGGCTAGAATTTGATGGTATTTTTGCCAGCATTGGTGGTGAAAATACCACCAAATTCGTCAAAAAAATACAGACAAAAATAAAAAATAATATTAATACGTAAATATCACATACTAGATAAAATTTTGGCTTTGCACTGACCTTTCAATAACCTAATATATAAAATACAGTAAGCAATACAAATTCTTTCATACATGTGACTTTACATAACAGTTTACACAAGTATTATGTGGTTAAACAGTTCAATCAATAGCGTCAGCAATGACGAATATGTGCAGGTAAGAGTCTCTTAACTTTTCACAAACAGTAATACACAAAAATCAGTTTATACAAATATTCACATAAACGCTTTCCATAGCCCAAGAATAAGAAGTTGACAGTTCCAGCAGTAGCACCCAGCAATGGTCAACAGGTGCAAATACCAATAAGTAACATTTTTTCAATAGAAGCAGTCCATCAGTGGCACCCAGTAATGTTGATCAGGTGCACACAGCAACAGGTGACTCCATTTCAGTAGAAGCAATCCATCAGTGGCACCCAGCAATGTTGAGTAGTTGCAGACATCAACAAGTAACACCATTTCAGTAGAAGCAGTCCATTAGTGGCACCAGCAATGTTGATCAGGTGCACACAGCAACAGGTGACTTCATTTCAGTAGGAGCAATCCATCAGTGGCACCCAGCAATGTTGAGCAGGTGCAGACATCAACAAGTAATACCATTTCAGTAGAAGCAGTCCATCAGTGGCACCCAGCAATGTTGAGCAGGTACACACAGCAACAGGTGACATCTTTTCAGTAGAAACAGTCCATCAGTGGTACCCAGCAATGTTGAGTAGGTACACACAGCAACAGGTGACATCTTTTCAGTAGAAACAGTCCATCAGTGGTACCCAGCAATGTTGAGCAGGTACACACAGCAACAAGTCACATTTCTCAGCAGAAGCAGTTCAATAAAATACACTGTCACTGATCACACTGTTCATCAGAGTTTATAAGCAGAAATTAAACATGTCCTAGTGGCACCAATATTGTAGAAAAGGTACAAGTAACAGTCCATAATTTTTTTTACAATCACTGATCACACAGTTCATCAGCAGAAATTAAACATATCCTTGTAGCACCAATCATGTAGAAAAGGTGCAAGTAACAGTCCATACTATTCACCATAACTACTGAGACAGTTCAGTCATGAACAATAGTTTGAATGCACATACAATTTCTTTAACAAAATATAATCAATGCTCTTACACTAAACATACAAATCATAATAAACACACAAATGATATCAGTTAATTGTCACATTAACTATTACAGTACACAATAACAGTTAACCTATAATATTTATGGGTGTCAGTGCAAGCCACAACAAACAAGTGAAATAATATTTAGGAGATAGGTTGGGATCACTTCTCTGGGATTATAAAAGGAAAACACACAAAACACACTCACTCATCTTTCATCCGCATTAGTGCTACTGTGTAATTGAATAGTGTTAACTGTGTAAATGTAACTCTGTCCAAGATTTGATGTTCATCATGTGTACCAAGTACTAGTGGCAGCAATGTATAACAGTCAATAATAGTTAAGTCAACGTCATAGTCATCATGTTAAGACCAATGTTTGCCAAGCCAGATCAAAATGTACGGTTGCTGAACAACTGTCAGTGTACCAAGATATGCAAATGCTTCCTCTCTCAAGAAAAAGTATATACTGCTTAGTGATTTAACAAGTGTGTGTATAGACAATCTTCCTTCCACTTTAGTGTTCTAGTCTGCCATCTTCATCCTCCTTGTTCCATATAAACCAACAAAACAATATGCTCCTCATTTACTTTACCTCTTATCCACCAAAACTCCAATAATCATCAACTTCACTTAATCTCAATACCTCAATAATACGTCGATACATATAAACCTCAGCACCAATATCATTTCACTTCCATAACAACTCTTTCCTCTAGTCAGTCTCCTCGAACAAGTACAGACAAAATCCTAGTGCAACTTCAATTCAGCATCCCATACAATCTGAAGACACAGTGTCCACACACAACCTCTGTGTAATCCATCTGACCCAAATTTTCTACTCATTATAAATTATAAGATACATTTTGGTTCCTTGTCCATCATTAAATAAAAGAAATGCATACATGACCTCTAACAGACTTTAGTTCGAATAACTCTCAGTAATTAGGTACGATTACGGAGTGTGAATGATCATAATATTTCACAGTGTGTACACCACTTCAAGAATCAAAGCAGAAGCAAACATGTGGAGTATTTTTTGTGTCAAGTGTCACTTCCTATTTCAATTGCTCACGAAAATGCAGTGTAATACTGTCAATGGTCTAAACCTAGTTTTGCGTGCATGGGGGCTTAATAAAAATATTAATGCAAATAATTTTAATTTCTTTTTTTTTTTTTTTTTGCTTTAGTAGCTGTCTGTCCGATTACGAAGTCTCGTAACGGTTGGCCCTGACTGTTATTGTTACGCAATCTGACTGCTTAGAACAATAACAAAGAATGAAATGGAAATTTTCATTAACACAGTTAATTAATTAAGCCCCCAGCAACTATAAAACCAACGCAACAACAAGCACAAGAGTAACTGTTCTGTGTGTGGGAGTGTGACTCAACGTACGCATCTGGCACGGTTCTTCTTCAACAACACAACAATTTTTTAATAACATTATACTGAATTAATTAAAGAAAATACAAATACCATAATTACTCAAGAGAACCACAATTACACTCTAATCCAAGAACACAAGCCAGATGCTTTGTTGACTGAACCTGTAATGACACATTATTTAAAACATGGAAATAATGAAAAATAAATCAAGTTTCGTTACCTTCATATATTGACCAAAATCACTCTCATAATTACAATATATCTCCACACCGCCTCGCTATTACCACATCTGAACAAGAACCTTTCAGTATCACATCTCAGCAAGCACTCCCTACTAGCACATCTGAACACCAACTGACTACTACGAGTCCTGGACAAGCACTGAGCCACAGCGCCAGAGATCGCTAGAGAGCATTGTTCCGCCGCCTCCACGGGCAGTGATTATTGGGATGTCGTAGTAGTCAGTGCTTGTCCAGGACTCGTAGTAGTCAGTTGGTGTTCAGATGTGCTAGTAGGGAGTGCTTGCTGAGATGTGATACTGAAAGGTTCTTGTTCAGATGTGGTAATAGCGAGGCGGTGTGGAGATATATTGTAATTATGAGAGTGATTTTGGTCAATATATGAAGGTAACGAAACTTGATTTATTTTTCATTATTTCCATGTTTTAAATAATGTGTCATTACAGGTTCAGTCAACAAAGCATCTGGCTTGTGTTCTTGGATTAGAGTGTAATTGTGGTTCTCTTGAGTAATTATGGTATTTGTATTTTCTTTAATTAATTCAGTATAATGTTATTTAAAAATTGTTGTGTTGTTGAAGAAGAACCGTGCCAGATGCGTACGTTGAGTCACACTCCCACACACAGAACAGTTACTCTTGTGCTTGTTGTTGCGTTGGTTTTATAGTTGCTGGGGGCTTAATTAATTAACTGTGTTAATGAAAATTTCCATTTCATTCCTTGTTGTTGTTCTAAGCAGTCAGATAGCGTAATAATAACAGTCAGGGCCAACCGTTTACGAGACTTCGTAAACGGACAGACAGCTACTAAAGCAAAAAAAAAAAAAAATTAAAATTATTTGCATTAATATTTTTATTAAGCCCCCATGCACGTGGCGTCCACTGCTTCGGATCGTCCCTTGGAATTCTTCTGATTGTAGAAATAGTAGACAGTAGGATTGTTGTAGTAATTTGTAGTTAGTAATTGTAGTCTATATTGCATGTGTAGATTTGGTAATTAGCATTCTTCTAATGGTATTTTTCAAAATTTAATTTTTATTGCCTTGTATACGCGTTTGACAATTTAATGCAATTATTTCAATTGTTCGTTAATCGTGTTTGAGGGAAGCATTTCGTGTGAAGGGTATTGTTGGAGATAAAGAGTCATTGTGTGTAATTTTCATATAGTGACGAGTTTTGTATATTTTGTAAATGATTACGCGATCAATGAAAAAGGCAAAAATGATGAATAGTGAGAATGACGAAATTGTTGACATGGCGAACTCGCCAACACAGGAGAACAGTATGTTGAATAATGAAGTGGAAATCAATTTAATAAGTCGGGAAAGTAGTCCGGAACCATTTCAAAATTTTTCTCAATCAGAAAATTCACAGAATACGAGATTAACGATAGAAAATTCTGGAATAGCATCAAACACAGATAGCTTTACAGCTATGACGAATGAAACTGGTTTTGCGGGAAATGTTAGGGGCGAAAGGAATTGCGAACAAGCTAATATGGAGCAGTTGATGGGTGCAATATTAAATTTGGGATCACAAATAGGAACAATTAAAACACAGATGGGAACAATGGAAACACGGTTAGACTCACTGGGATCACAGTTACGATCTGAATTAAAAACAGATACGGGAACAATGGAAACACGGTTAGATTCACTGGGATCACAGTTGGGATCACAAATAGGCACAATTAAAACAGAGATGGAAACAATGGAAACACGGTTAGATTCACGAATAGGGACATGTTTCAAAAATATGAAAGATGAATTAAAGAAAGAAATCAGAGAAGAAGTACAACCGATTTTGAATGCTCACAATAATAGATTAATTGCAGTAGAGATTAGACAAAGGGAACAGGATAGAGAACAGGAGGAGAGAGATCGCGTGATAGTACAGAAATTTTCAGAGTTAAATTTACAACGTGCACACGATAAGGAAGAAATATTTGAGAGAATCGAGGAATCCGTACCAAATGACAGAATAAATAAACTAACACAACAATATGAACAGTTAACTACCAAATGTGTTAATACTGAAACCCGAGTCGCGACACTTACGGAAGACGTAAATAGACAGAAAGAACAAATAGGTGATTTATCGGAAAGAGTTGAGGAGATTTCAGATAAATTGACAAGTCTTAGTTTAAATGGGGATAGAGATTCAGATGATACAGCTCCATTACCATTTGCAGAAACCGAAGAGTACCAGAACATAAATAAGCATGTTGAAAATCAGGGAAAATTTAATGAACGCGTTAAAAGGGAAGTTGAGGCATTACGAAAGCAAGTCAAACAAATTGAAGGCGAAATCGTAGGAAAAGACAGCAGAAGAAATTTAGAATCACAGATAGCAGAGGGGTTTGAAGAAAGTAATTTATTTCATTTACGGGACACAACAAGAGAGCGCCAGGCGCGCGAACTTGACAATAATCGACATTCAAACTGGGACAGACGCGGTAGGTCTTTGTCGCCACGAGGCGAAAACTTTGACTATAAACACTTTTTGACTGTTCGGAAATTTAAGATCTTCCGCAATTCTAAAAATGACATACATCCATGTGCATGGTTAGATCAATTTATGTATGCACTCCCACCAAATTGGCCACTAAGTCACAAACTGGAATTTATGTGTGGATATTTAGAAAACGAACCGGCGACGCGGATGCGTGCACTCATTAGAGATTGTAATAATCTGAATGATTTTTATCATGCATTTCTATCGGCATATTGGTCCGAAAACACGCAAGACAGAGTCAAACACAGTCTTATTATGCAGCGTAATTTCAAACAGTCTGAATTCCGCACGCCAGCAGAATATTTTGAAGACATGATTCAAAAGAATCAGTTCCTTTCCAACCCTTACAGTCCGACTGAATTAATTCGCATTTGTTTAACTAAGCTGCCACAATCCATAAGACAAATTGCTTTAGCCGGAAGATGTAAAGACGACATTGAGACTTTTAAGACTTTGCTACAAGAACTTGAGTATGACAACGACGACGGGACTTCTTGTAATTTTTTCAGTAGCAGTAATTACAATACATTTTCAGAGAAAAGGGATAGTGATCGGAACGGACGTTATTTGGGTAACTTTGAGAATGACAGACGTAACAGACAGGACAATAGATACCAGCCTTATGACAATAACAGACGTTCTAACAGAAATTACACAGACAATTATAATAACGGTAATTCCTACCGGAATGATCAACCATACGGAAACAGTAATCGGTATCATCAAGATAGAAATTATTCATACAGTAACAGAAATTCTTACTACAGAAATAACCAGGGTAGTAGATACAACAATAATTTCAGAAGTGACAGTCGAAATTACACAAGAAGTAGTTATGCAGACAGACAGGAAAACAGAAATTTTAATAACAGACACAACCAAGAATTTGCATCTAACAGACAGGAAGGACCTAATTGGCATCCTCCACGTGACAGAACTTCAGAGAGACAAGTGCAATTAGTAGAAATTGATCCGCGAAATGACGCGAATAATCAAAGACGTGACGCAAACAATCCACAATGACTAACAGCTTCGGCTTCTGGCAGCAATATAGACGGTTCAGAAAGTAATGACACTTCGACTTTACACTACGTACGACTGGAAGACATGAGAGACATTTTGTTAGACGAAAAGGAAACTAATGTAGACGCATTTTTACATCCTGTTATTGAAGTATGTGTGGGTAAGAATAAGTTCACTGCAGTTTTAGATTCTGGGAGCCCATTGAACGTCATTAGTGAATCAGTTTTTCGTATATGTGAAAGAACTATTGCCTGTCCCGTGTTACCTATTTCTAAAACTACAATTCGAGGAGCGATTTCTGGAAAAGGTGTGGAAGTTAAACAACAGACCAACCTAAATTTCATTTGTCAAGGATACGAATTTTCTGCTAATTTTATTATTGTTCCATTACTCAGTACACAGATTATTTTAGGTATGGAGTTTCTTAACGCACATAAGGCAATTTTGAACTTTAAAGAAGGAAGTGTGAATTTGACTGTTGCCGGAATGCCGAAGTGTTTGAAATTCTTCGAGTGTTTAGCAAGATCTGAATCAGATACAAAATGTTTAAGGTTTCTTACTTCTGATGCTTTTGTTGAGCATTATGACGACAGTGTGTTTATTCATGACAATGACAATAGATACAGGGACGCGATGGATGATGTAATTAATAGCGAAGAATTAATTAATGAAAAGGTTAAGAAAGCTGAAGTGCCAGATGACGTTGCAAGAGAAGAGCTGCACCATATTTTGACTTCACATGCTACAGTGTTTAGTCATCACACAGGAACTATACAAGGCTTACAATATTTATTTAAAGTAAAAGAACACACACCATTTCGCGGAAAAACGTACGCTATTCCTTTGGCTTACAGAGACAAGGTTAAGAATGAACTTCAATACATGTTAGATCAGGGCATTGTTGAGCCAGCAGTCAGTCCTTATACCAGCCCATTACACGTTGTTCTTAAAAAGGATGGGTCAATTCGTTTGGTTCTGGATTCCAGACAGATAAATAATATTATTATTCCTGAAACTGACCGTCCACAAAATTTAGATGAACTTCTTCGACATTTCCATGGAATTAAAGTTTTATCCACGATTGATATGCGCGCAAGTTTTTGGCAAATAGAACTCCACCCTGATTGTAGAAAATATACTGCTTTTTTAGCCTTTGGTAACTGTTACCAGTTTCGGAAATTACCGTTTGGACTTACTGTATCTTCTGCAGCATTCATTCGTAGCTTAAATGAAATTTTACCTGTTTATCTTCGTGACAATATTACTTCTTATGTTGACGACATTCTTATTGCTAAACGTTCTTGGAGTGAGCATAACAAAATTTTGGATTCATTATTACGTATTTTTGCACGAGTTGGCATGACAGTGAACTTGGAAAAATCTGAATTTGGTCGTTCTCAGGTGAAATTTCTCGGTCACATTATTTCTACAGAAGGTATTCTCCCTGATCCAGAGAAACTAGACGCTATTCATAATTATGCTGTTCCTACCACAAAACGTGATGTTCGTAGTTTCCTTGGTGTCTGTAATTTTCTTAGACGCTTTGTTAGATTGGACAATTTGGCCACACCTCGTTTATGTGAATTATCTGGAAAAAATTCTAATTGGTGTTGGGATGAGGAAGCTCAGTCAGAATTTGAACAACTTCGTGATGCTTTAGTTGCTGCCCCACTTCTTTCACATCCGGATTTATCTAAAGATTTTTGTTTGGCGACGGACTCATCATACAAAGGCCTAGGTGCACATTTATTTCAAGAGATAGAAGAAAACGGCGTTGTAGTACAGAAGACTATTGCATTTGGAAGTCGTGTTCTCTCTAAATCAGAGAAGAATTATTCGATTACGGAACTTGAAGCTTTGGCTGTTGTATGGGCTTTCACAAAATTTCGCACATTTTTGTTTGGCAGACATACTAAGGTTTACACCGATCATCGAGCTCTGGAATTTCTTATGTCGACAAAATTAACTCATGGCAGATTGTCACGATGGGCGTTGTACCTACAGGAATTTGATTTTAGTATTGTTTACATACAGGGATCTTCAAATATTGTTGCTGATGCTTTATCACGTGCACCTATGGGTTTGAAACAAAGTGCCGAAGAGGACGGCAAAGAAAACCATTATTGTTTGATGTACATTCAAGGTGTTGCGTTTGAGAACTTTATTTCGTCTTCGCTCCAGGACATCGCTAAGGAGCAAAATAAGGATCCAATCTGGAAGGACATTAAGGAGAAGTGGAGGAGAAAGGAAAGCGTAGCGATCAGACAGTATTATTTAGTTCGCAATGATATTCTTTTCAAACGAAAATCGGTCGACAACTCTGTTTGGTTAGTTTGTATTCCTGATGAGTGGGTCAATAAATTGATTTGGTACACACATTTCAGTTATGCGCATTTTGGTCCCAGAAAATGCTTTCATAAATTACGAGAAAATTGCTACTTCAGTAATATGGAAAAACGTATTCGATCTGTTCTTGCCAAATGCAAATTATGTCAAAAGGCTAAGCCGCCAACGATTTCTCACAGAGCACCGTTGTTTCCTATCATTCCAGCGAAATTAAAGGTCATGGCTGCAGTCGATTTGTTCGGTCCAGTGGTTCGTTCTACTAATGGTTTTGCGTACATTTTCGTAGCAGTGGAATTGACATCAAAATGTGTGTTTTACACCGTTACGCAAAGCAACAGCTCGTTCAGTATCTAATGCTTTCATCAAACATTTTCTTAAAGAAGTTGGTCATGTTGATAAGGTTATATCAGATAATGGATCACAGTTTCGCTCTAAAATTTGGTTTCGTACTCTACGGCGTCGTAAGATTAAACCAATTTTTATTTCACTTTTTCACCCTCAGTCTAACGCTTCAGAGAGATGGATGAAGGAAATCAATAAATTGTGCCGTCTTTATTGTCATCAGAATCACAGAACTTGGGACCAGTATCTTCCTATTTTTCAAAACATTCTGAATGAACTTCCTAATGACTCAACTTCTTTACCGCCTCTATTGATATTAAAAAATAAAGTACCAACAAATCGCATTTCTGAAATCGTTCCTTTTCCGTCTTCACGGAAACTGCGGCATTCTGAAGTTGTCAACCTGGCTCTACGAAATATTGCATCTGCGGCTGCTAGAAGAGAGAAATCAGCGAAACGTCCTGGTCGTTTAAAAATCTTGTCAGTTGGTCAAAAGGTATTAATTAAGTCTCATCGTTTGTCTCATAAAGGAAAAGGCTTATGTCGCAAATTTTTTCTGCTTTATAACGGTCCATATAGAATTCGCAAAATTATTCATGATAACACTGTTGAAGTAGAAACTCTTAAATCTCGACGCTCTAAGGGAATACATCACATATCTAACGTAAAAATTTTTGTGGAATGACATACTTGTGAGAAACTAATAGCTATACGTAAACATGGAGAGAGTACAAGGATACCGCGCTGTGTTTGGCGGCGGCACATACTCAAAGCAACAGTCAGTCTGCGCGCCGCACAAGGCAGTCGTTGACCGCAAACAATCACTTCCTACGTCACGCGCCTACAGCTGATCGAGCGCTCAGTGCGAATGCACTGACAGCCGTAAACAAATACACAGTTTAATTTCTCCGACTAAATTCAGTATAAAGCTATAATGACTTCAAAAATTATGTTATTAACGTTCAGTATTTTTCAGGATACGGTGTGTAAAATATTTAAGACCTTCAGGTAAATTCTGTGTGTGTCCGACGTTAAGAGGACTTACTATCGAGAAAATTTCAGGAAGAATGTAATTTCGAAGATGAAACTAATAAACAAAAAAAAGGTAACGATTAATTGAGTTTATTTTTCAGGTAACATAATTTCACTTAGGTACGTACTTTAGATGTAATTTGCTGCTCGCGATTACGTGACTCATACTTTGTGCTAAATTTTATGTTCTATGAATTTACTTGTGAAGCGACGTGCTTGTGTACATTTACTGATTTTGACAATTATTGATTAATGAACAGTGTTATTACTTGTGTATATTATGCATCGCTTGGCTGCTATGCTTTTTCACTGTCATATTTTTTTATTATGTGCCTGCTGTGCTTATTAATTTAAATTATAATTGTCACCTGATTAATTGTGCTGATGTGGTTAGATATGTAAGTTATACTTTGTGATTTATCTGCTTGCGCCTTCATGTTTACTTATTAAGATTACATATGAACATTTATTTGCTTATGTCGATGTGATGCTAATGACCTGTTTATTGTGTAAGGCATGTTTGCTGCTGTGCGTATGGATTGCATATTTACACGTTTCTGTTTTGTTGTCATAACTACTCTTCAATTTAGAATATAGAAATGCTGATATACTGTGTACGTACATAGAGTTTAGGTCACACTATTGTATTAATTATAGATTGTTCGCTTGGCAGAGCCTCGTTGTAAGAATTGTGCTGCATCCACTTGTTGACATTCTGTTCTCTACTGGTATATTTACTCGCTATTGCATGTTTTGCTTACGCTCAGTGCCTTATATTTTTAAGATAAGAAAATGAACTGCTATAATTCGACGAACGACATTAGTAAAAGAAAGTCATAGAAGTCACATGAGCTGAGGTTTTATGGAAGCTGTATAAATTTATGCTAATAGGAAGGAAGCTAACGACATGACATACCAAAACTAGGTTTAGACCATTGACAGTATTACACTGCATTTTCGTGAGCAATTGAAATAGGAAGTGACACTTGACACAAAAAATACTCCACATGTTTGCTTCTGCTTTGATTCTTGAAGTGGTGTACACACTGTGAAATATTATGATCATTCACACTCCGTAATCGTACTTAATTACTGAGAGTTATTCGAACTAAAGTCTGTTAGAGGTCATGTATGCATTTCTTTTATTTAATGATGGACAAGGAACCAAAATGTATCTTATAATTTATAATGAGTAGAAAATTTGGGTCAGATGGATTACACAGAGGTTGTGTGTGGACACTGTGTCTTCGGATTGTATGGGATGATGAATTGAAGTTGCACTAGGATTTTGTCTGTACTTGTTCGAGGAGACTGACTAGAGGAAAGAGTTGTTATGGAAGTGAAATGATATTGGTGCTGAGGTTTATATGTATCGACGTATTATTGAGGTATTGAGATTATGTGAAGTTGATGATTATTGGAGTTTTGGTGGATAAGAGGTAAAGTAATGATGATGATTATTGGAGTTTTCGTGGACAAAGGTTTATATGTATCGATGTATTGATGCTGATGATTATTGGAGTTTTGGTGGATAAGAGGTAAAGTAAGTGAGGAGCATATTTTTTTTGTTGGTCAATATGGAACAAGGAGGATGAAGATGGCAGACTAGAACACTCAAGTAGAAAGAAGATTGCCTACACACACACTTTGTTAAATCAATAAGCAGTATACATTTTTTTTTTTTTTGAAGAGAGGAAGTATTTGCATATCTTGGCTCACTGACAGTTGTTCAGCAACAGTACAATGTGATCTGGCTTGGCAAACATTGGTCTTGACATGATGACTATGACGTTGACTTAACTATTATTGACTGTTATACATTGCTGCCACTAGTACTTGGTACACAGATGAACATCAAATCTTGGACAGAGTTACATTTACACTGTTAACACTATTCAATTACACAGTAGTACTTAATGTGGATGAAAGATGAGTGGATGTGTTTTGTGTGTTTTCCTTTTCTAATCCTACCCACCTATCTCCTAAATATTATTTTATTTGTTGGTAGTGGCTTGCACTGACACCCATAAATGTTATAGGTTTACTGGTATTTGTGTATTGTAATAGTTAATGTGACAATTAACTGATATCATTTGTGTGTTTATTATGATTTGTATGTTTAGTGTAAGAGCATTGATAATAATTTGTTAAAGAAATTGTATGTGCATTCAAACTATTGTTCATGACTGAACTGTCTCAGTAGTTATGGTGAATAGTATGGACTGTTACTTGCACTTTTTCTACATGATTGGTGCCACAAGGACAGTTTAATTTCTGCTGATGAACTGTGTGATCAGTGATTGTAAAAAAATTATGGACTGTTACTTGTACCTTTTCTACATGATTGGTGCCACTAGGACATGTTTAATTTCTGCTTATAAACTCTGATGAACAGTGTGATCAGTGACAGTGTATTTTATGGAACTGTTTCTACTGAAAAGATGTCACCTGTTGCTGTGTGTACCTGCTCAACATTGCTGGGTACCACTGATGGACTGCTTCTACTGAAATGGTGTTACTTGTTGATGTCTGCACCTGCTCAACATTGCGGGGTACCACTGATGGACTGCTTCTACTGAAATGAAGTCACCTGTTGCTGTGTGCACCTGATCAACATTGCTGGGTGCCACTAATGGACTGCTTCTACTGAAATGGTGTTACTTGTTGGTGTCTGCACCTGCTCAACATTGCTGGGTGCCACTGATGGACTGCTTCTACTGAAAAGATGTCACCTTTGATGTCTGCACCTGCTCAACATTGCTGGGTGCCACTGATGGATTGCTTCTACTGAAATGAAGTCACCTGTTGCTGTGTGCACCTGCTCAACATTGCTGGGTGCCACTGATGGACTGCTTCTACTGAAATGAAGTCACCTGTCGCTGTGTGCACCTGATCAACATTGCTGGTGCCACTAATGGACTGCTTCTACTGAAATGGTGTTACTTGTTGATGTCTGCAACTACTCAACATTGCTGGGTGCCACTGATGGATTGCTTCTACTGAAATGGAGTCACCTGTTGCTGTGTGCACCTGATCAACATTACTGGGTGCCACTGATGGACTGTTTCTATTGAAAAAATGTTACTTGTGGTATTTGCACCTGTTGACCATTGCTGGGTGCTACTGCTGGAACTGTCAACTGCTTATTCTTGGGCTATGGAAAGCGTTTATGTGAATATTTGTATAAACTGATTTATTGTGTATTACTGTTTGTGGAAAGTTATGAGACTCTTACCTGCACATATTCGTCATTGCTGACGCTATTGATTGAACTGTTTAACCACATAATACTTGTATAAACTGTTATGTAAAGTCACATGTATGAAAGAATTTGTATTGCTTACTGTATTCTATATAATAGGTTATTGAAAGGTCAGTGCAAAGCCAAAATTTTATCTAGTTATATGATATTTACGTATTAATATTATCTTTTATTTTTGTCTGTATTTTTTTGACGAATTTGGTGGTATTTTCACCACCAATGCTGGCAAAAATACCATCAAATTCTAGCCGTGGAGGAAGGGCATATGAAAGGTGGCTACACTGAGCCACAGTGCCAGAGATCGCTAGAGAGCATTGTTCCGCCGCCTCCACGGGCAGTCATTATTGAGATGTGCTAGAGGTCAGTGCTTGTCCAGGACTCGTAGTAGTCAGTTGGTGTTCAGATGTGCTAGTAGGGAGTGCTTGCTGAGATGTGATACTGAAAGGTTCTTGTTCAGATGTGGTAATAGCGAGGCGGTGTGGAGATATATTGTAATTATGAGAGTGATTTTGGTCAATATATGAAGGTAACGAAACTTGATTTATTTTTCATTATTTCCATGTTTTAAATAATGTGTCATTACAGGTTCAGTCAACAAAGCATCTGGCTTGGGTTCTTGGATTAGAGTGTAATTGTGGTTCTCTTGAGTAATTATGGTATTTGTATTTTCTTTAATTAATTCAGTATAATGTTATTAAAAAATTGTTGTGTTGTTGAAGAAGAACCGTGCCAGATGCGTACGTTGAGTCACACTCCCACACACAGAACAGTTACTCTTGTGCTTGTTGTTGCGTTGGTTTTATAGTTGCTGGGGGCTTAATTAATTAACTGTGTTAATGAAAATTTCCATTTCATTCCTTGTTGTTGTTCTAAGCAGTCAGATAGCGTAATAATAACAGTCAGGGCCAACCGTTTACGAGACTTCGTAAACGGACAGACAGCTACTAAAGCAAAAAAAAAAATTAAAATTATTTGCATTAATATTTTTATTAAGCCCCCATGCAATGTTTGGTGTGGGATTATTTGAGATACCATTATCGGACCTTTCTTTATAAATGGCATCTATATGGCAGACAATACTCCGGATTTATACGACACAATCTTCCTGTTCTCTTGGACACCGTACCTCTGAACCGGAGAATGGTCATGTGGTATCAGCATGACGGATGCCCTGCACATAACGCCTTACGAGCACGACGACTTCTGAACCGTAAGTTCCCTGGTAGGTGGATTGGACGAGGTGGCCCAGTTAGGTGGCCTGCCCGATCTCCGGACCTTACACCGCTGGATTATTTTCTTTGGGGAGCAGTGAAGGATGCTGTTTACCAACATGAACCAACAACATCAGAGGACATGAAGCAACGCATTATTGATGCTTGTACAGCCATCAAAGAGGAAACAGTAGCACGAAGTAGGGCATCCTTCATCCGCAGAGTGAACCTATGTATGCAAGCCAATGGGCATCACTTTGAGCATGAGATGTGAACGCTATGTTTAGTACGAGTATGTAGTGCTGGTATCACAGTGGAAGTTTCTACAAAGGACCATTTTACCCAGTGATGTTAAGAAACATTTGTTTGCAACAATTTGTCATTTAACGCATTAGATAAACATAGCATTGATAATTATGTGATAATAAAACTAATTGATTAAACATGTTTACATTCATCTTCTATGTCCCACCTGAACTTCCCAAATCAAAACGTTTTTACCTAAACAACGGTAAAACTTTTTGTCCACTTGCTCGTTTCACTAAAACCATCAACATGAATTTTACTATTACGAGTGAATGATTAACTGTCACTTGCGCTAGATCTACAGTAAAGTAAAGTTTTAACGTTGAACGGCATTACCTTTTTAGTAACGGATTAACGATAAGCGAAGTTAACTTTGTGACTAACGTTGCGGTACACAGAAATGTTACAGAACCGCATCACCCCTAGCCTATGGGATACATACCTGCTAGAATGTACGACGTTAATGCAGGATGGCAGCAGACCGTATTATTCGTTTCGCACCTCTGGATAAGTGTGGAAGTGTGATTACGCATGTCAATCACATCGCGATTACGGGCAGCATGGGGTTCACGCCTGAACCTCACGACGTGCGCTAGCAGCGCATGTCGGGTGTTTCAAGCGTCAACTTCACGCCTAAATATCTTGGGATGTAATGGGAATATTGCGATGCAATCAACGCCATTGTGTATGTGCTTTGTCATGCTACGGATTACTGAAAAAAAATATAGGAGGTAATATAGGAGGTCCATTTAAAAAAACATAAGATTGTGTTAAAAAACACATATGCTTTCGTTTTAGAATGTTTCCAAATATGTACATTCATGGGCCCCAGCCCTACATTGATACCGGTGAAAGTCGTTTTCCAATAGCTGTTATTGTTCCAGAGATATTTTGGGTGGACAAGATAGCTGGGACACCCAGAGGCGTGGAGTGATTAGGGTTAAACATTGTCAAATAAAGCAAAGTAGGCATTGGGCACAAAATCGTTTTGCCAGTTAATCAGTTTATTTGGTTCTCTATTTTTTGCTTTGTAAATTTCAAGCTCCTCTAGCAGATTAAGAGCACGGCCCTTTTGCACCCTGTGAAGAATACGCATAGTTCTCAATGCTCCCTATGGAATGACCAGTATCAGACAAATGCTGTCCTAAAGCCGTTTTGTTTCGTGGCTGTGAGTGTTCTTTAAACCTTAATTTAAAAGAGCGGCCTGTTTGACCTATATAATATTTGTAACAGTTACTGCAGTCGATTCTGTACACTCCACAGCCATCAAATTTATCATAGTTCCCTTTCAATTTATGTTTTATTCGTAGTTTTACGGTGTTATTGACCTGAAAGCCACATCTGACATCAGACTTTTTAAAACATTTTTCTATTTGCAGGGACATTTTACCGTTAAATTTCATAGGAATAGTTTTTATTCTATCTTTGCCGATTCTCTTTTGTGTGTGAGTGTGTGTGTGCTTGCTGTTTGTTAAACGTTTCTTTAGCCTTTTGTAGGGGCGCGTGACGTCGTTGTAGAAAAGCCGTTAGCTAACGCTATCTGCTTTAAAATGATAAGTTCTTTACGTATTTAGTTTTCGTCTAAAGGTAGACGAAGGAGCCGGTGAACCATGGAAGAGAAGAAAGCTTTTTTGTATCTGGGAGGATGGCATACGTTACTTTAATAACTGTCAAATGGTTCAAATGGCTCTGAGCACTATGGGACATAACATCTGAGGTCTTCAGTCCCCTAGAACTTAGAACTACTTAAATCTAACCAACCTAAGGACATCACACACATCCATGCCCGAGGTAGGATTCGAACCTGCGAGCGTAGCGGTCTCGCGGTTCCAGACAGAAGCGCCTAGAAGAGCTCGGCCACAGCGACCGGCTTAATAACTGTCGCTTTCCCCTCTGTTACCCCTACTTAAATTTGGATATTATTATTATTTATATTGATTCAAATCTCCAGTGGTGTTAGTACAGTCTATATTCGATTACTCAGGACGCGCAGAATACGAAAATATAGTCACTGTTCATTTGACAAGAATTTCAACGCCAACAGTTTTACATCACACTCAGCCATCACTGTGCTACAATATTATTTCGTATTGTAAATAGCCTTCACGGGTTTGCCGCCAGATCGCCTTGTGCAAATTCTCTAGGCAGTTCAACCTTGCTGGTGGCTAGGTACTCAGTCGTACCTAGCCACCACCAAGGTTGAACCACCAAAGATGTCGAGCAGTTGTTACGAGAAAATATTGTGGAATTCGCACAACGTGATCCGGCGGGAAACCCGTAAAGGCTATTTACAACATATCCGACGGAAAAGCTTGAAAAGTCACTTATTTCGTAATGTTTCCAACGAAAACCACGAAAAGATTTGTGTGATTGGGTTGAAGAGTTCCTAGATAACAGAACGCCGCACGTCATTCTCAATGGAGACAAGTCTTCCGATGTAAGAGTGGTTTCATGTGTGCCGCAGAGGAATGTCGTAGGACCGTTGCTATTCACGATATACATAAATTACCTTGTGAATAACATCGGAAGTTCACTGATGCTTTTTGTGGATGATACTGTAGTATATCGAGAGGCTGTAACAATGGAAAATTGTACTGAAATGCAGGAGGATCTGCAACGAATTGACGCATGCTGCAGGGAATGGCAACTGAATCTCAATGTAGACAAGTGCAATGTGCTGCGAATACATAGAAAGAAAGATCCTTTATCATTTAGCTACAATATAGCAGATCAGCAACTGGAAGCAGTTAATTCCATAAATTATCTGGGAGTAGGCATTAGGAGTGAATCAAAATGGAATGACCATACAAAATTAATTGTCGATAAAGCAGATGCCAGACCGAGATCCATCGGAAGAATCCTAAGGAAATGCAGTCCGAAAACAAAGGAAGTAGGTTACAGTACACTTGTTCGCCCACTGCTTGAGTACTGCTCACCGGTGTGGGATCCGTACCAGATGGGGTTGATAGAAGAGATAGAGAAAATCCAACGGAGAGCATCGCGCTTCGTTACAGGATCATTTAGTAATCGCGAAAGCGTTACGGAGATGACAGATAGACTCCAGTGGAAGACTCTGCGAGGGAGACGCTCAGTAGCTCGGTACGGGCCTTTGTTGAAGTTTCGAGAACATACCTTCACCGAGGAGTCAAGCAGTATATTGCTCCCTCCTACGCGTATCTCACGAAGAGACCATGAGGATAAAATCAGAGGGATAGAGCCCACACAGAGGCATACAGACAATCTTTCTTTCCACGAACAATACGAGACTGGAATAGAAGGGAGAACCGATAGAGGAACTCAAGGTACCCTTCGCCACACACCGTCAGGTGGCTTGCGAAGTATGGATGTAGATGTAGATGCAGAAAATTAATTTGAATAGTAACATATAAAAATTACTGTTTCTTGTTACATACTCGCGGTAGTTAACTTCAGCAGCTTCAGCCATTCGTAATCTGAACACAACTTCTTTAATAATCATCACAACCTCTTCTCCCCATTTGCTAACTAGTCTTCCTCTCATCGAATTTCTCCCGGTTTATTCATGGTCTACATTAGCACTATATTTTACATCTGTTGCTGATCGACGTGACGACACTGCGTTAGCACTGACAGACTTAGAATCATTATGCTCCCTCCCACCTCAAATGAAGTACTGTCCGTATGCCAGGACGCATACTTGGTGGAATACAAACACCACGGGCTGTCAGTAGTTAACGACGTCTGCCACGTTACCAAATATGTTGGCCACGGTATATACATTCTTACAAGATAAGATCTAGTTGTAGAAGCGCTGTTATGCACTGAGTGACTGTCAGACATAGTACGAGGGTAATCCCAAAAGTAAGGTCTCCTATTTTTTTATAAGTACTTAGACCTGTTTATTGCTACAATGGTTTACATCAGTTTATAGCTTGAACATTTGGCTGTTTTTGACATTATCACCATTTCTGTCGATGCATTTTTGTAGACGCTGTGGCAGTTTTTGTATGCCCATGTCATACCAGCTCGCCGCCATGCTGTTCAGAAAGTTATGAACCTCTTCTTTCACCTCGTCGTCGGAGCTGAATCTCTTTCCGGCCAAATGTTCTTTTAACCTAGGGAACAGGTGATAGTCACTGGGCACCAAGTCAGGACTATAGAGTGGGTGGGTGATTATGTTCCACTGAAACTGTTGCAGGAGAGCAACGGTTTGCCGAGCGATGTGTGGGCAAGCGTTGTCATGAAGAATGTGTACGCCCTCGCTCAACATTCCACTTCTCCGCTTCTGAATTGCCCGTTTGAGTTTTTTCAGAGTCTCACAGTACCTGTCAGCGTTAATTGTGGTCCCAGCGAGTCAGCTCCGACGACGAAGTCAAAGAAGAGGGTCATAACTTTCTGAACAGCATGGCGGCGAGCTGGCACGACATGGGCACAAAAAAACTGCCAGAGCGTCTATAAAAATACATCCACAGAAATGGTGATTATGTCGAAAAAAAAACTAAATGTTCAAGCTGTAAACTGATGTAAACCATTGTAGAAATAAACGGTCTATGTACTTATAAAAAATAGGAGACCACACTTTTGTGATTACCCTCGTATGTAAGAACAAACAACGGTTTCTGAGTTTTATCTCTCTACCTGCACATTATAGACTCAACGCAAACTAAAGTTCATGTTCATTATTGTAGAAAGTACTGTAGATACCTGTGTAGATGTAAAGGTTTCGAACGTCTTTATACGTAGTTTTATGTTGGAGGAAACTTCGTTCCAAATACTGTGTTTATTGCGTGAGAGCTCAGTGTGGCCGGTGGACAGCGGTTTTCGTAACCCCGCGGAAGGATGCGGTCGAGACTCAGGATGCGGGCTGTGGCCGTCCGCTTCTGCGAAGCTCACACCGGCTGCCCTGGGTTCCTGCCGCCAGCGCAGACAATAATAAATTCATGCAGCCGAGCGGCCTGGTGCAGTTCTTCCAGTTGGACGCCACTTCGCCGACTTGTGTATCCCTAACCTACCCCAGCACTACTACCGGGGGAAAGGCACCTACACTTTAACACGGAATGCGAACCGCGTGTCGTTCTGCGACAAAGGAAAGGCAATGCATGAAATTAACCGTAGCCACAAAGCGACAAGTAGCAGGTGTAGCGGCTGCAAGAATAGCTTCCCAGCAGCCTGAAGATAGATACCTATAAGCCCATTACCCAAGAAAGAACCCGTCAAGGAGTCCTCCAACAAGCAGCCCATTCGCATCCTACCTGTATTACTAATTACATAAATTTGTAAACGAGTACCAATCAGATTTCAGCAAAAATCGCAACACTAAGAGTTCTCTTTTAAAGCTTACGGAAGAACTGAAAATACACTACTGGCCATGAAAATTGTTACACCACGAAGATGACGTGCTACAGACGCGAAATTTAACCGACAGGAAGAAGATGCTGTGGTATGCAAATGATTAGCTTTTCAGAGCATTCACACAAGGTTCGCACAGGTTGCGACACCCACAACGTGCTGATATTAGGAAAGTTTCCAACCGATTTCTCTTACACAAACAGTAGTTGACCGGCGTTGCCTGGTGAAACGTTGTTGTGATGCGTCGTGTGAGGAGGAGAAATGCGTACCATCACGTTTCCGACTTTGATAAAGGTCGGATTGTAGCCTATCACGACTGTGGTTTATCGTATCGCGACATTTCTGCTCGCGTTGGTAGAGATCCAATGACTGTTAGCAGAATATGTAATCGGTGGGTTCAGGAGGGTAATACGGAACGCCGTGCTGGACCGCAACGGCCTCGTATCACAAGCAGTCAAGATGACAGGCATCTTATCCGCATGGCTGTGACGGATCGTGCAGCCACGTCTCGTTCCCTGAGTCAACAGATGAGAACGTTTGCAAGACAACAACCATCTGCACGAACAGTTCGACGACGTTTGCAGCAGCATGGACTATCAGCTCGGAGACCATGGCTGCGGTTACCCTTGACGCTGCGTCACAGACAGGAGCGCCTACGATGGTGTACTCAACGACGAACCTGGGTGCACCAATGGCAAAACGTCATTTTTTCGGATGAATCCAGGTTCTGTTTACGGCATCATGGTGGTCGCATCCGTGTTTGGCGACACTGCGGTGAACGCACATTGGAAGCGTGTATTCGTCATCGCCATACTGGCGTATCACCGGGCGTGATGGTATGGGGTACCATTGGTTACACGTCTCGGTCATCTCTTGCTCGCATTGACGGCACTTTGAACAGTGGACGTTACATTTCAGATGTGTTACGACCCGTGGCTCTACCCTTCATTCGATCCCAGCGAAACCCTACATTTCAGCAGGATAATGCACGACCGCCTGTTGTACGTCCTGTACGATCCTTTCTGGATACAGAAAATGTTCGACTGCTGCTCTGGCCAGCACATTCTCCAGATCTCTCACCAATTGAAAACGTCTGGTCAATGGTACCCGAGCAATTTGCTCGTCAGAGTACGCCAGTCACTACTCTTCGTGAACTGTGGTATCGTGTTTAAGCTGCATGGGTTCAAAAATGGTTCAAATGGCTCTGAGCACTATGGGACTCAACATCTTAGGTCATAAGTCCCCTAGAACTTAGAACTACTTAAACCTAACTAACCTAAGGACATCACACACACCCATGCCCGAGGCAGGATTCGAACCTGCGACCGCAGCAGTCCCGCGGTTCCGGACTGCAGCGCCAGAACCGCTAGACCACCGCGGCCGGCAAGGTGCATGGGCAGCAGACCTGTACACGCCATCCAAGCTCTGTTTGACTGAATGCCCAGGCGTATCAAGGCCGTTATTATGGCCGGAGGTGGTTGTTTTGGGTACTGATTTCTCAGGATCTATGCACCCAAATAGCGTGAAAATGTAATCACATGTCAGTTCCAGCATAATATATTTGTCCAACGAATACTCGTTTATCATCTGCATTTCTTCTTACTGTAGCAATTTTAACGGCCAGTAGTGTAGTTATGTATTAGGTTGCTGCGTAAGTTCTTGGTGTGCTTACTTATCATGTTGGAATTCCGGCTGCTATGGGTTTATTTACTGATTGTCGTTATTTATTTGTAGTTCATTGCTTCTATTTGAGTTTACATATTGTCATTTTGTGATGTGGAGATAGTGAGTGTAGCTGTGAACGCTAGAATACGGGTTGGCGAGTCGGCAGGTCGGATCATTTCCAACATATTTTGCTGTTCTAGTTCAATACAGGATTGATAGTAGCAGAAACAGCCAGAAACACTTGGGTCGTGTACAGAAATAATGTCATTGGACACAGCAGGCAAAAAAAAAATTGGTTTCCTCGTTTTAAGGAGGACCCTTTTCACAATAATGACTCTCCACGTTCAGGAAGACCTGCGGGGTTTGATAAAGGTCGTTTAAAAGCATTAATCTACGATGATCCACGTCATTGTACTAGAGAACTGGTAAATGTGGTGAACAGCGACCATCGCACTGTCGTGCAACATTTGCATGCAATGGGGAAGGTTCAAAATAGGCTGTAGGGTACCGCACGCTTTAAGCCCAAGTCACAAAAATCAGCAGATGTCCAAATGTGCATCTCTGATTGTCTGTCATAAATTGTCCAGTGAACAACACCTATCATTCCTGTCTTGCGCTGTTACTGATGACGAGAAATGATTTTTTTATGCTAACACGAGGAAAAGGAAGTTGTGGTTGAGCTCGAACAAAGAGGCAACTCTCCCTACAAAGACCTGCGCGCATCCACAAAAGATGATGTTATGCACCTGATGCAACAGTGACGGTGTGGTGTACAACGAATTTCTTCCCCGATGCGTCGCTGTCACTTCTGACATTTACTTTCGACAACTGAGATGTCTTGCAGCCGCAGTCCAAGAACTACGACCAGGAAGACTGCGTGAAGTGATATTAATCCATGACACCGGCTGCACGCGTTCTGCTAGGATGACAGGAAACACTATACAGGAGCTGAGTTAGGAAGTCATTCCGTGCCCACCTTATTCACCTGAACTTGCGCCTTCAGATTTTCACCTTTTCCGCTCTCTATCGAACAGCCTTCAAGGAACTTCCTTTCCGGGTAAAAATGCTCTCCGAACATGGCTCAATGTGTTCTTTCTTCGCCTCAAAACCACTCGATTTCTACATTCATGGAACCGAAAAGTTACCCCAGAGGTGGCAGACCTACTTAGTGAAGGAGAATATATTATAGATGAATAAAGTCTCTGTTATGTGCATCTTTTCTGTTTATTAAACTTATCGAGAAACGCTACGAACTGATGTACCAACCCTGTAGAAACAAGGAGCAACAATTACGCACTTTTTGGACTTCAGATAACTTTTCCACTGTGTCGAATTTGACATTCCACTTGCAAAACTCACAAGCCAATATTTTTCTTCAAATGCTATGCAGGGGTTCCACTACTATATTACATTTCCCCAGCGGTGTGTAATGATCAGAGGAATGAGTTCACACTGGAGGGAGCCAGCATCGGTGCTCCTCAAGCACCAGTACAAGGTCCATTACTATTACTATCGTATGTTAATGATGTTTCAACTAATCTCTGTTATTACAAGTATCATCCGTTCGCTGACGACCGTCACTTATACCTAATAAGCTCCTACTGTCCTAGATCGAAATGGCGTTACCTTATCGTAACGAAATGAAAGTAATTGAGCGTAAATTCTATGAACAGACAATCCTTGATGAGGCAGAGAGAGAGTTCGGCAGCAGTGATTGGGACCGGTGACCTCGTTGTTTGGTCCCCTCCCCCAAATCAACCAACCAATCAACAATGATTCAGATCATTGTAAAGTCCTCGCCTAGTACCATTAATAGCTGTTAAGATTAAGCGATTACAAGAGTTTGATTTATCTTCATGCCCCTAATTTTTAAATAAAAATCTGGGATTTTGATGACTGTACTATACCAACACAGCAGCGAGAACTTCACCACACTAGTTACGAGTTAATTTGATCCTATACAGTATTTCTCAAGACATCTACAATTTCGATTCCAGGGCTTCCAGAGTGGCGTCTCATCCATAACATTTCGAATTTGTGTACCTCCTCTTACACAATCACGATTTCAATGACCGATCTACTTAAAGGATCTGCACAACTGTTAAGGGTGTCACTAACTAATCAGAGGGCAGACAATGATTACAGTATCTTCAGTATTCTCCCTTGAAAATAAATGTTGATTCCCAGGGTGGGGAAAATGAAAATGTCGCAGAAAATACATTGATGGAAAGAAATTGGAACATCAAAAAATAACCAGTGTGAAGTAAGTAAATATCGGGAATATTTTTGTCTAAGTAACAAGCCTATAAGAGTAGGCTGAAGTGTAAGAGATCAGTCAGGAAGAACCAACACACAAAAAGGCTATAGATACTGCAATAAGAAATAGCTCAGTAGGTAGTTCAGTTGAAGAGGGATTGACATCTCTGAAAAGGGCAATCACGGAAGTTGGAGAGAAAAACATAGGTACAAAGAAACCAACTGCGCAGAAACCATAGGTAACAGAAGATGTACTACAGTTGCTCGATGAAAGAAGGAAGAACAAAAATGTTCAGGGAAATTCAGGAACACAGAAATACAGGTCGCTGAGAAACGAAATAAATAGTAACTGCAGGGAAGTTAAAACGAAGTGAAGAAATCCAAAAAGAAAATATTGTTGGAAAGACTGACTTACGACACACAAATGTCAAAATCCCACTGTTAAATGCAGAGGAAAGAGCGGATAAGTGGAAAGAGTACATCGTAGGTATCTATGAGGGAGAATATTTGCCTAATGTAATAGATGTTGGCATTTAGAATGTATGAATTCGGACTTTCGGAAAAATATAGTCTACACAATTTCAAGGACTCAAGAGCTGAGAAGTGCGAGAATTATCGTACAATCAGCTTAAAAGTTCATGCATGCAAGTTGCTGACAAAAGTAATACAGAGAAGAATGGAAAAGAAAATTGAGGATATGCTAGATGATGATCAGTTTGTTTTAGGAAAGGTAAAGGCACAAAAGATGTACTTCTGACGTAGCGGTTAAAAGCGGAAGCAAGACTAAAGAAAAATCAAGACACGTTCAAAAGATTTGTCGACCTGGTAAACGTGTTCGACGATGAAAAGTCTTCCAAGATGTTCGAAATTCTGAGAAATGTAGGGGTAAGCTATAGGGAGAAACGGATAATATACAGGTACAAGAGCCAATAGTGAATAATGAGTGGAAGACCTAGAACGAAATGCATTCGGCCGTACCGTTCAATATATACGTCGAAGAAGCAATGATGGAAGTAAAATTCAAGGTAAAAGGATATCAATGATAAGATTTCCTGATGATATTCCTAATCTCAGCGAAAGTGGAGTTTCATGAGCTGCTGAATGGAATGAGCAGTCTAATGAGTGCAGAATATGAACTGAAAGTAAATCAAAGAAAGACTGAAGTAATGAGTAGTAGCAGAAATGAGAACAGTGCGAAACTTAACATCAGGATTGATGGTCAACAAGTAAATGAACTTGAGGAATTCTGCTACCTAGGCAGCACAATAACGGACGGAGCGAGGAGGACATCAAAGAAGACTAGCACTGGCAAAAAGGGCATTCCTAGCCAAGAGGAGTCTACTAGTATCAAACATAGGCCATAATTTGAAGAAGTAATTTCTGAGAATGCACGTCTGGAACGCAGCATTGTGTGGTATCGAAACATGACTGTGGGAAAACCGGAAAAGAAGAGAATCAAAGGATTTGCGATATGGTGCTACAGAAGAATGTTGAAAATTCGGTGGGCGGATAAAATAAGAAACGAGGAGGTTCTGCGCAAAATCGGAAAAGAAATGAGTATATGGAAAACACTGACAAGAAGAGGGTACAGGATGATAGGACATTTGTTAAGACAACAGGGAATAATAATTTCGTTGGTATTAGAAGAAACTGTAGTGCGTAAAAACTACAGAGGAAGACAGAGACTGGAGTACATCCGGTACATAATTGATGACGTAGGTTGCAAGTCCCTTGAATGATGTCCATAAATGGCAGCACAACAGGTCGAATCAGTCAGAATACTGATGACTCAAAAAAGAGGGTAACATATTCTACTGAATAACATTGCACGATCACATGTTAACGTAAGCGGGAGGTACGTCACTGCAAATGTGAAAAGTTGGCACAATAATATCGGTGTAACCGCCAGAATGTTGAATGAAAGCATACAAACGTGTGTGCATTCTACTATACCTGTGCCGGATGTCAGTTTGTGTGCTGGAGTTCCAAGTCTGTTGTACTTGGTGGTTTAATATGGCGACTGTTAATGCTGGTTGTGGATGAGATTGCATTTTTCATCCGATTATGTTACATATGTGCTTGATTGGAGACAGATCTGGTGATTGTGCAGGCCAAGGCATCTGGTTGACATTCTGCAGAACATGTTCGGTAACAACAGCGGTATGTGTACAAGCGTTATCCTGCTGAAAACAGCCCCTTGAATGATGTCCATAAATGGCAGCACAACAGGTCGAATCACTACACTGACGTGCAAATTCGCAATCAGGATGCGTGGGACAATAGCGAGAGTGCTCCTGCTGTCATACGAATTCGCACCCCAGATCACAACCCCGAGTGTAGGTCCAGCGTGTTTAGCAAGCAGACATTTTGTTTCCAGGCCCTCACTGGCCTCCTTCTAATCAATACACGGCCATCACTGACACCGAGGCAGAACCAGCCATTATCAGAAAACACAACAGGGTTCGACCCTCACCTGCAGTGACCTATCACTTGGCATCACTGGAGTCTCAAATGGCGTTGGTTTGGGGTCAACTACAGCACGTCTGTATTTGAACTAATAGATCTTTAACAGTTTCTTACGTCACTGTGGTGCCAACTGGTGCTCACGTTGCCGCTGCAGATGCATTGAGATGTGCCAGAGCCATGTATCCAATACTATGGTCTTTCCTCTCGGCAGTGCCACGCGGCTGTCCAGAGTCCGGTCCTCTTGAGACTGCACTTTCCAGTAACCACCACTTCCAGCAGTCATGTACGGTAGCTACATTCCTACAAAGTCTTTCTGCGATATCGCAGAAGAAACATCCAGCTTGTCGTAGCCTTATTACACGACCTCGTTCAAACTTACTGAGGTGTTGATAATAGCGTCTTCGCCGCAGTAAGGGCATTCCTGACTTTCGCAGGCAGCACATGAGCAATACATCGAAATTACATCTGCTCGGACCTCTTACATATAATTACATCTGCTCGGACATCTTACAACCTTTCTTTTATTTCCATCAGTGCTTCTTCGATGCGCAGATCGAACAATAGAGGCGAAAGACTACATCCCTGTCTTACAACCTTTTTAACCGATCCCTTCGTTCTTGGTCGTCCACACTTATTATTCCCTCTTCGCTCTTATAAATATTCTATATTATCTATCTCTCCCTGTAGCTTACTCCTATTTTTCTTAGAATTTCAAGCATCTTGCACCATTTTACACTGTCGAACGCTTTTTCCAGGTCGACAAATCCCATGAACGTAGAGATACCGCGTCATTTTACACTGTCGAACGCTTTTTCCAGGTCGACAAATTCCATGGACGTAGAGGTACCGCTGGATATTCGACTGTGTATGTGGCTGCAACACGACGGTTGTCCAGGTAACTGGTCCCATGTTGCGACGCAAAAACTGAATAAGAACTTTCCTGGAAGTTGGTGAGCACGAAATTCTGTTGTCAAATAGCCTGATAGATCCCCTGTTTTGACTCTTCTCGATTTATTTCTTTGGGGAGCACTCAAAGATGCTGTTTATGACGATGCCCCAACTATACCAGAGGATATATGTCGTCGAGCCGCCAATGCATGCTTTACCATATCATCCACTGTAATTACAACTGTTCAGCGTTCTTTCGCACGGTGATTGTGAATGTGCCTTTCAGTCCATCGTCAACAGTTTGACCATATGCGTAAATAAAGGATAAAGCTATTTTTTGGAAGACAAAGTTTATGTTAAGTGATTTGGGTGGTTACCAAATCATTATTGCCGCGCGGGATCAGCCGAGCGGTCTAAGGCGCTGCAGTCATGGACTGTGTGGCTGGTCCCGGCGGAGGTTCGAGTCCTCCCTCGGGCACGGGTGTGTGTTTGTGCTTAGGATATTTTAGGTTAAGTAGTGTGCAAGCTTAGGGACTGATGACCTTAGCAGTTAAGTCCCGTAAGATTTCACACACATTTGAACAATTGAACAAATCATTATTAGTAAATTTTTTATTTTATTTACGTGTGTACGAAATTGCATCGCAGTGTCAAATAAGTCGACAGTGTGTATTGCGCGTAGCTGGCAACACTACATTACACTCTTACGTTCAGTATGAAACGGCGGTGTGTTGAAGATATTTTACAACTTAGATATCGTACTTGCTTGGCGGCCAAACGAAGTATTGAAACACATTAAATGTATTCGCTGTTGCGAATATGGACAACCATCATCTGTATATTTGAATGAAGACTGAAAATTTATGCCGGACCGGGTCTCGAACTGGATTTCCCCCTTATCTGGTGCGGTCGCCTTAACATTTGGCTATCCGAGCATGACTCAAAGCCAAACCCAAATTTTCATATGTCGTAAACCATGTGCCTACAACTTGTACTCATACATATGTTATGTATATTATTGGACAGAGTAGACATTTACTTGATAGTCGCTTGCCCAATTTCGGCGGATAAATACGATATTGCAGTGCGTGCGTTATTCCCAATTACTATGGAAGGTTCCTTTGGACATTCATGCACGCCCGAAGCAACTTTGCATCGTAATTAGGAATAACACAGGCACTGCAATAAGCCATGGTAAATATTGTAGTATTGAAACTGTTAGTCGGTTGTGACAGGTAGTTAACATTTCACGATTTCGTGAAGAGGCGGGATTGGGAGGGGTGTAGATTTTGATTTTAGGAAGATTCGGGTATTCACAATGTTGTTGGCTATAATACTACTGGGGACACTCAGTACTGGTATTCAGATCTCCCCTATATTATTTTATGCTTTCCCATTTTAGCAATACATTTTTTACATATTGTTGTGTACATAGTTCCGCGTAGTCAGCGCGTACACAACTTTCCCACTAGAGCGCGCCCCGCTAAGCACAACAGCGCAGGCGCAGCGCTTGTCCATCTCCGCACTACGAGATGGCGCTGTCTTAGAGACAGACCAAATTCTGCTTCGATCTGCGTATTAATATGTCATGCAGCCAATGAGATTGCTGCTAACGTACAACATTTTCTCCTCGCGGATCACACTCGCGCAGTGATACCTGAACGCTCGAGGTATTATAACGAGTGTACAGACCTCCGATTAGTCAGTCTGCATTAGTCTGCATCACTGTGCCTTAGTCTGCATTAGTCTATAGTCAAGTTTCAGTCTGCGCCTAATAAGATTATCATATTCCTGTACATAGCCATGAAGAGAAATGTATAGACACTTTGTCAAGTATCAGAGATATGTGAGAATAAGATCAACGTACCAAGACCAAAGGAACTTCAGATTGTCAATTGTAAACAGCATCCAGAATCAAGTTACGTAATATCTATGATTTTTATTATTCTAATAAATGTGTGTGAAAATTAATCAAGTTCTGTTTAAAGTTGGTCACCGTCAATCTGCTACTCTAAGCGTGCAAGTGGCATTTCTATCGTCTGACCTAACGACAGAAGATAAACACGCCACGATAAGACCACAAGACATTTTGCTGACACTCGCCTACTTCGTTAGAGCGACAAGTCAAATAATCTGATGGTGTGTGTACCGAAGGTCTTACAGTACGCACGCCACACATATATTAGTTTCAAGTTTTTAGTCATCCTAATTATTCTGGCCATTAACGTAATTTAAATTGTACTTGATACTCTATATTACAATTCCTTTGTTTATACCTGTACTATGCTGATGCTATCCAGATCTGAGGACGGTAACTCTGATTTACCTAAACTGGCTATTGAGAATAAAGGTTATTATTAGAGATCTTGACTAAGAAGTTTATCTTCTCTAATCTTTTAATGTGAAAATTTTATCAGCAATTTTTTTAGAACACCAGTCATCTATAATAACTGTTGTGGTTTGTTGCTATTGTTGAACATTATCATAGCTCACTACCTGCAGACGCATCTACCGAGAGCTCCATGCACTAGCCTTAGGGGCCTAGTATGTATGTTTTCATATACAGTGTGATGTGTGCAGCCAGAATATGTACTACACGTCCGGCATATTTACGACGTAAAGCTTCACTGTAGGCCTGATCCCGTTATGTGTGCACTGACCTGCTCCACATGCTGTAATAATGTATTCTGCTGCTTTCTCCTTATTTCCAGTGTGGGTTATGAATTTGTGGATAAAGTAGACTACACTTTTTTTTAAGTACCTTTCGATTATCTTCTCTTTTACTCTATTTCATATGACACCATGCATTGTTTTTAAGGCTTTGACAAGGGACCTTTACCTGCTGGGATATTTTATGCGCTGTATCCCATGTGCCCATTGCTACCAAATATCAGTAAGTAGTTTTGTATTTTCTTGGTAATCCAGTATCACTAAATAATGTCACATCACTATTATGAAATTTTATTTCTTCCATAGATCAATCCGAAGAAACCTAAATAAAGGTGTGTGGATATTACGAGTCGTAGATCGATAATAACACATTTTTTGCAGTCGAATGAACATTTATTTAAACACTGAACAAGCTGAATACAATATGGCTGTACGAACATAGGGCGCAGAGAGAGCTACAAAGAAGCAGAGTAAAAGATCATCAGGTACAAAGACATGGCGCTTCACCCCAGAGGCGCCACAGGTGAAATGCTCATTGGGAAATAATAATATTTACTTACTAACTTACTTACTTATACTGGCCATATAAACCACAGCCGGTCCTTCGCCTCACTCAGTCCAGCCTTCCACATTTTTCCTGTCATCTGCATCTTCATCTCCCAGACCTAGTATCTGCATATCTCCCATGGAATTATCCCTCCATCTCTTTCCTTCAGCTTCTCCATCCATTACAGCCTTCATTACCATGTTCCCCCTCCCCCCTCTCCTTCTCACATGTCCATACCATCTTAGTCTCTTAATTTTCACCCTCTCTACGATGTCAGGTAGTGTGTCTAATTGTCTGAGTTCTCTTTTTTTCCTTATTCTCCACTGTTCATTCCATATTTTTTTCTGTACTTTATTTTCAAAAGTGATGAGTTTTTTCTCTGTTTTCTTTGTCAGGGTCCATGTCTCACTTGCATAGCACACTATTGACTTGATGATGGTCTGATATATTCTTATTATTGCCTGCCTAGATGGTAACTTCTATCTTATGATGTTGTGCATAGCTCCTAGACATCTTCCCCCAGCTTGAATTCTTGTTACTATCTCTTGTTCTATCAGGTTTTTTTGGTTGATGTTGACACCGAGGTACGTGAATGTGTCCGTCTCTGTACTGTTAGATTCCCGATTTTTAGATGGTTTGATCCCAAATGAGCTCTTCTTCCTACTACCAGGAACTTTGTTATACTTTCATTTATACTTAGACCTAGTTTCTTTGCTTCTTTCATTAGCACAGTCCCCATTTTCTCCAGTTCTTACATGTTATTTCCTATCAGCACAATATCATCCGCAAAAGCCAGGACATTTCTCTTTTCTTCCTATGGCGTCTCCTTCACTTTCTCACGTTACTCTCCTCAGGGTGTTGCTGAGGGCCATATTGAACAGGGTTGGTGATATAATATCTCCCTCCCTCACTTCTGCTTTTACTTCAAATGCTTCTGAGAACTCCCCCTGTACTTTCACTCTACACTTAGATTCCATCACACACATCTGAGTTAGCTTTATCAGCTTGTCAGGTATCCCATGCTCTGCCATTATCCTCCACATTTCTTCTCTTACTATACTGCCATATGCTTTGTTGAAATCTATAAACAGGCCAAAGGTACCATGATTGTGCTCCCGGTTCTTATCTACAATTTGTCTTAATGTGAATATTTGGCTGATTGATGATTTAGCTTTTCTGAATCCTCCTTGTGCTGTGTCTAATATTTCCTCGATGTATGGGTTGAGCCTGTTCAGTATAATTCGTGACATTAGTTTAGAGCATGCAGTTCTGTGTCAGCATTTCGTCTCCTTTCTTGTATGTGGGACATACAGCAGCAGTTTTCCATTCCTCCAGCACTACTTCTTTTCTCCATACCTCTTTTATCAGTTTGGCTAACTATTCATGTAGCTTCTCTCCCCCTTCTTTCATGAGCTCTGCTGATGTCATGAATGCCAAGGGACTTTCCATTTTTTGGTCTTTATATTGTCTCCTTCACCTCCATCACAGTTGGTTTTTTGATTAATGGTTGTAATTCTGATTGTTTTCTGCCATGTTTTCATTGTTGTAGATATCTACCGGGTTGTTCAGCAGTTCTTTGAAGTATTTCCTCCAGTTCTCTAAATTTCCTTCATTCATAGTGATCAGTTTTCCATTGTCCTTAGAGCTCTGTACTCTTTTCTATAGCTATTCATTGTCCTGTAAAACTGTTTACTATTGTTCTGGTTATAGCCCTCCTCAGACTTCTCTACCTGTTTATATATGAGTGCTCTTTTATCTCGCCTTATTATACTCTTCATTTCTCTCGTGGCTTTCCTGTATGTTGTTTGGTTTTCATGGTGTTATTGTTCATCATTGCCTGTCTGGCTTTCTTCCTGTCCTGTACTGCTTTTCTACATGTTTCATTGGACCATGATTTTTCGCTTTATAGTGCTATTATTATCAACTCCTAGTAGCTCATACGCTGTCTCCCTCAGAACTGTTGTCATCTTCTTCCATTTTGTGTTGATATCTTCATCTTCTTTTCTGTTGTTGTCATTCTCTAATTCAGCGAAACTATTTTTAAGCTTAATCTTAAACGGTTTATTCACGTCCTCCTCTTTTAGCCTACTCACATCTACACTTTGGGTTCTTTTACCACTGTTGTTCTTACTTGGTGGTTTTGGCAATGATTGTTTCATCTTTATAAGCACAAGAAAATGGTGCGAGCCTATCTCAGCCCCTCTCGTTGTCCTAACATCTGTTATTGCCTTTTTATGCGTTTTCTCTATCAAAACATGGTCTATTTGGTTCCTAATTAATCCATCTGGTGAGGTCCATGTTGCTTTATGTATTGCTTTATGGGGAAATGATGTACTTGCTATTTTCATGTTTCTAGCTGTGGCGAAGTTGAAAAGCCTTATACCATTATCATTTGATTCAGTGTGAAGGCTGGACATGCCTATACATGGTTGCCGTTGCTGTTCTTGTCCTATTTTGGCATTTGAGTCTCCCATCACAATTTTGATGTCATACTGTAGTAATCTGGAGTACATCTGGTCTGGGGTGTCATAGAATTCGTCTTTTATGTCTCCCTCCTTGCCTGCAGTTGGGGCATGGACACTTATTAATGACAAAATTTTGTACATGCCTGCACATTCAGAGATCGTAAATGGTTGCAATTGAAAGAAAACAGCCCTCGGGCACTACTTTTAACGAATTAACCGGGTTTCAACACTGCCAAGAGTGTCTTCCTCAGAATTTAAATCAATGAATGGTCTATAACATGGTCACAGAATTACGACTAAAAGCGTATGATACAGAGTATAAGTACAGAATCATCGTGAAAGACTGGCAGTACTTATGTCATTTGTAAAATAATAAATATGCCAAAAGGGCATTAGTCACAAAGATATTTACGATAAAAAATTTTGATGGCGAGCCACTAAGGGCTGCTCGTTACTTACGCAGTTACAGGTTGCGAACGGAGTCTGTAAGTAACGAGCAGCCCTTAGTGGCTCGCCATCACAATTTTTTATCTTAAATATCTTTGTGACTAATGCCCTTTTGGCATATTTATTATTTTATAAAGGACATATAAAGTACTGCCAGTCTTTCACGATGATTCTGTACTTATACTTGTATCATAATTCTGTGACCATGTTATAGACCATTCATTGATTTAAATTCTGAGGAAGACACTCTTAGCAGTGTTGAAATCCGGTTAATTCGTTAAAAATAGTGACTGAGGGCTGTTTTATTTCAATTGTACTTATTAATGAGATGTTTCTATATTTGCCTTTGATTCTGATGTAGCATATTCTTTCATTCACATTTTCTAGTGTCATCACATTGGCCATTATTTTATTCTGAACCGCAAAGCCTGTCCCAAATATGTGGTGACTATGTTTCTTTCCGCTGTATATGATCGTATGGAAAATAATAATAATAATATGAATAAATTGCAGCCAAGACTACTCTTTTCTTCGTATCACAAATACCGGTTGCTGTACCAACCCCGTTATGAACTGGAAAAGGGATTAAATGGAAAATGAAGTTACGGATCAGTGAGATATTTGTCTGTGCTGGCACGGGAGGGTGCAGCGGACAACGACCTGCACGCTGCAGAGGGTTCTGAGGACGGAAAACGCCACAGGTGCGATAGTCGACCGCGGTGCGCTTCCTCTGGCGGCCAGGGGGCGGAAGCGGTCGCACTGCGCTTCTCCACATAACGGCAGATCCGCCGCGCACGATACCCAGTGTCCTGAGCGAAGCGACGCCATGAGGACAGTGGTTCTGCTGTGCGCCGCCGCGGCGCTGCTGTCGCTACCGGCGCAAGTGAACTCTGGTAAGGCGACATCGCCGCTACCGCACTCGCGGTTTCCCTGAGTCTGAGACTCAGGTGCCAACTTGTGAAATTCCTATTCCCAAAACTTGGTTCTGAGTTGTCGAAATGCCTTCTGCTGCCAGTGTTCCACGGGTGTTTAAATGTTATTTTAATAATATTAGTTATTTATTGGAATCAATCTGAAATTATCATCACATCGTAAATAGCCCAGTTTAAAAACTTCGTTTTCGAGTAGCAGTTGCAGAATTTTTACAGCATAACGAGTTACGATCTCCCTGGGTATCTAGTCTTACTGTAAAATTTCTGGAACTGGCACTGAAAAGTGAAAGATACATAAAAAATTTCAAATATCAATGTAGTTTCTGAATTGTCTCGCGACAAATATGTCGGCTATAGTGACAACTTAGTTTGTTGACGTACGACGTCTGGCTAAACAGTGCCTTTGGATAAATATCGACGAACGTCCCTCCCATAATACCAGGCGATCAAAATGTCAGTATAAATTTGTAAACTGAATAACTCACGGAATAATGTAGACAGAGAGGTACAAATTGACACACACGCTTGGAATGACATGAGGTTTTATTAGAACCAAAGAAATACAAAGGTTCAAAAAATGTCCAACAGATGGCGCTTCATCTGATCAGAATAGCAGTAATTAGCATAACAAAGTAAGACAAAGCAAAGATCATGTTCTTTACAGAAAATGCTTAATATGTCCACCATCATTCCTCAACAATAGCTGTAGTCGAGGAATAATGTTGTGAACAGCACTGTAAAGCATGTCCGGAGATATGGTGAGGCATTGGCGTCGGATGTTGCCTTTCAGCATCCATAGAGATGTCGGTCGATCACGATACACTTGCGACTTCAGGTAATCTCAAAGCCAATAATCGCACGGACTCAGGTCTGGGGACATGGGAGGCCAAGCGTGACGAAAGTGGCGGCTGAGCACACGATCATCACCAAACGACGGGCGCAAGAGATCTTTCACGCGTCTAGCAATATGGGTGGTTCTAATAAAACCCCATGTCATTCCAAGCACGTGTGTCACTTTTTACCTCTCTATCTACATTATTCTGTGGTTTATTAAGTTTTCAAATTTATACTGACTTTTTTATCACCCGGTATGATGATAATATTGGCACATCTTACGAATATCCAAGATCTGAACCAGTCAAAAATAAGAAAATCATTCATATAAGAGCTTACGGCAGTCCTAATTTTGTTTTTCTGGTTCAAGAGTTGGTAGGCCCTGTGTCGGAATTCCGTTTTACCACCATGACTGAAGAAAACGTGCCGAGCTACCATTTCAACAAAGCAGTGATGTTATAGAAAGGCAATTTTCTCGAGACTGGATGTTAACCCTTCATCCCTGAATTGTTAGATGACTTAATTTTTAAGTTTTATACTTTTCAAGATAACACATTTAAATTAATAACAGAATTGCGTTAGACCCCTCCAGTGCGAGTACACGCTTAGTGATACACGGAAAGGATTGCGTTTCAAGTCGAACGCAGGCCATTCTGTTCAAGGGGAGTAGTGACAGATTTTCGACATTCTCGACACCTGATTTCTTTTTAAAACGGAAATTGTGGAAAAACTGCAGTACCAACGTGATCTTTGATACCTAGCAACACGGTTTTTTTTCCAGAGATTTAGGTACCTGCCATGCAGGTGTCCGTATTGCAGTGCGATAAGATTAGAATTGTCTTTTGTAGCTGTTGTTCAAACGGTAGCTACTGTTATTGGAAGGCAAGCAACTTTACGTAACATCTACAATCGACCATACATTTTCCAACACATAATCAAGACGCAAGATACAGTTTAGTTTCGGCCTTATAGAGAAATCATGTGCACCTTCCTGCAAATGGCATTTTTCGCGTGAGAAGACTACTCAATAAGGTGTTTTCCTTCGAGAACAGTCAATGAGAATGATCAACAAATTCTACAAATAAAAAATAAAAAAAGTAAGAACTGTTTATTTAGGATCTTTTCATTTACTCTTCTTCTGTCGCTACGTAGCTGGTCCTTCCTCCAATATTTAATCCATGTCTGAATCAACTGAAAAGATGTGTAAGGGCGATGAAGAAGTTTCCGTTCTAATGCCGTACAGTTCCAAATTAGGTATGCTGATCAGGCAAAATTTCCGTTTAGCATTGAGGCAATTATCCCAGCGAGGTGACAGATTGAGATACCTGTCTGGCAAAACACCGTTACCTGCTGCGTAAGAAGAACGTAACTGCCGGTTGCACATCTCCATCCGATAGGAAATGGAGAACCTTCAGTGCCTTTTATAAGGCATTTGCGATGTGGGGACGTTCGCTATGACGAATTTCGGCGCACCTTTCGACAACGGTGGTTTCGACAGACATGCTGGGCCATACTCTTTGTTCAGTCACCGATTGGTGTGTACCGACGTTTGTCCTTCGGCAGCCAAGAAAATAATAGCGTCATGTTGGTACTGCTTGGGCGGATTTGGTAACAACGTCGCCATAGTTCACGTTTCCGTATTTACCGCTCGCACGACCGAAAGTCACGGATGCCACACTAATTGCTTGCCTACATGTAGGCGCTGATAAACCCGTATATGAGTCGCGCTACGATGCATATACCTGCAGCAACGCCTTCAAACAGTAAATGTTTGATCGCGTCTTGTGTTTAGGTTGCATTTACTATGTAATAAAGTCAGTGATCTAGAATTTTTTTTAAAAGTCTGTATTATCCCTTCGATTCGTGACTGGCTGCCTGTACTGTGATCGCTCAGGATCATTTAGGACGCTTTGAGAACTAAACCACTCAAAAAGTTGTAACGAAATGAATTTGCTACGTCACAACTACGAGATAACCAAAATGCCGGATATTTAGGTGGCCATATGTACATAAAAACCATCGTTCTTCTTAATACAAAACAACTACATTTCACCCGATAACTGCACTGATTCTTTGATGTGTCAAGAAATACACTCCTGGAAATGGAAAAAAGAACACATTGACACCGGTGTGTCAGACCCACCATACTTGCTCCGGACACTGCGAGAGGGCTGTACAAGCAATGATCACACGCACGGCACAGCGGACACACGAGGAACCGCGGTGTTGGCCGTCGAATGGCGCTAGCTGCGCAGCATTTGTGCACCGCCGCCGTCAGTGTCAGCCAGTTTGCCGTGGCATACGGAGCTCCATCGCAGTCTTTAACACTGGTAGCATGCCGCGACAGCGTGGACGTGAACCGTATGTGCAGTTGACGGACTTTGAGCGAGGGCGTATAGTGGGCATGCGGGAGGCCGGGTGGACGTACCGCCGAATTGCTCAACACGTGGGGCGTGAGGTCTCCACAGTACATCGATGTTGTCGCCAGTGGTCGGCGGAAGGTGCACGTGCCCGTCGACCTGGGACCGGACCGCAGCGACGCACGGATTCACGCCAAGACCGCAGGATCCTACACAGTGCCGTAGGGGACCGCACCGCCACTTCCCAGCAAATTAGGGACACTGTTGCTCCTGGGGTATTGGCGAGGACCATTCGCAACCGTCTCCATGAAGCTGGGCTACGGTCCCGCACACCGTTAGGCCGTCTTCCGCTCACGCCCCAACATCGTGCAGCCCGCCTCCAGTGGTGTCGCGACAGGCGTGAATGGAGGGACGAATGGAGACGTGTCGTCTTCAGCGATGAGAGTCGCTTCTGCCTTGGTGCCAATGATGGTCGTATGCGTGTTTGGCGCCGTGCAGGTGAGCGCCACAATCAGGACTGCATACGACCGAGGCACACAGGGCCAACACCCGGCATCATGGTGTGGGGAGCGATCTCCTTCACTGGCCGTACACCACTGGTGATCGTCGAGGGGACACTGAATAGTGCACGGTACATCCAAACCGTCATCGAACCCATCGTTCTACCATTCCTAGACCGGCAAGGGAACTTGCTGTTCCAACAGGACAATGCACGTCCGCATGTATCCCGTGCCACCCAACGTGCTCTAGAAGGTGTAAGTCAACTACCCTGGCCAGCAAGATCTCCGGATCTGTCCCCCATTGAGCATGTTTGGGACTGGATGAAGCGTCGTCTCACGCGGTCTGCACGTCCAGCACGAATGCTGGTCCAACTGAGGCGCCAGGTGGAAATGGCATGGCAAGCCGTTCCACAGGACTACATCCAGCATCTCTACGATCGTCTCCATGGGAGAATAGCAGCCTGCATTGCTGCGAAAGGTGGATATACACTGTACTGGTGCCGACATTGTGCATGCTCTGTTGCCTGTGTCTATGTGCCTGTGGTTGGTTGGTTTTGGGGAAGGAGACCAGACAGCGTGGTCATCGGTCTCATCGGATTAGGGAAGGATGGGGAAGGGAGTCGGCCGTGCCCTTTCAGAGGAACCATCCCGGCATTTGCCTGGAGTGATTTAGGGAAATCACGGAAAACCTAAATCAGGATGGCCGGACGCGGGATTGAACCGTCGTCCTCCCGAATGCGAGTCCAGTGTCTTACCACTGCGCCACCTCGCTCGGTCGTGCCTGTGGTTCTGTCAGTGTGATCATGTGATGTATCTGACCCCAGGAATGTGTCAATAAAGTTTCCCCTTCCTGGGACAATGAATTCATGGTGTTCTTATTTCAATTTCCAGGAGTGTAGCTTGTAGACCGTCTGTAAAGTAACTTACGTAGGACACGGATTACTGAACTCATTCCTGAACCGCATGTACCACTGTTTTGTAACACTTCTTTTAATATAGAAGCACTGAAGCACATATTATTAACTGAATGTTGTACCTAGAAGCGAAAATTGTGCTTAAGCAAGACAGCTATACTCTTAAAGACAATGTTATCTCTATTTACCTGACAAAAACTAACTGACCTTCTAAAAATTTGAGTACAAGTGTCCCGACTTCAGGAAGTCGTTTGACACCGTCCCGCAATACCTAAGGAAAAAAAAAAACTACACTCCATCCGAACAGGCCTTGGAAGGCATTTCGATCGGTCTCCGTGTCATGCTCAGCCCACAGGCGTCACTGGATGCGGATATGTAGGGCATGTGGTTAGCACGAGTTTACGAGGCCGGAGCCGCTCCTTCTCAGTACAGTAGTTCCTCAGTTTGCCTCACAAGGGCTGAGTGCACCCCGCTTGCCAACAGCGCTCGGCCTTACCGTTTAGTGAAAAAAATACGAGCTTAGTACCCGACGAGGTTTGCGACTGGTTTCAAGACTTCCTTACAGATAGAAATCAACGCGTCGGTTTTGAAGGAAAAAAAATCGACAGATGTAAAGGTAATTTCCGGAGTACCACAAGGAAGTGTGATAGGACCATTACTCTTGTACACGGTATACAAAAATGATGTAGCACAAAAATTCGGAAGTTCCTTAAGACTGTTCGCAGATGATACCATTAACTACAGCAAAGTACGAGGGTCATACCAAAAGTAAGGTCTATTTTTTCATAAGTACATATACCTGTTTATTTGGTTCAAATGGTTCAAATGGCTCTGAGCACTATGGGACTTAACTACTGAGGTCATCAGTCCCCTAGAACTTAGAACTACTTAAACCTAACTAACCTAAGGACATCACACACGTCCATGCCCGAGGCAGGATTCGAACCTGCGACCGTAGCGATCACGCGGTTCCAAACTGAAGCGCTTAGAACCGCACGGCCACATCGGCCGGCCTCTTTATTTCTACAATGGTTTACACCAGTTTACAGCCTGAACATTTAGATATTTTCCGACATAATCACCATTTCTGTCGATGGATTTTTGTAGACGTTGTGGCAGGTTTTGTGTGCCTATGTCATACCAGCTCGCTGCCATGCTGATCAGAAAGTTATGAACCTCTTCTTTCACCTCGTCGTCGGAGCTGAATCGCTTTCCGGCCAAATATTCTTTTAACCTAGGGAACAGGTGATAGTCACTGGGCGACAAGTCAGGACTATAGGGTGTGTGGATGATTATGTTCCACTGAAACTGTTACAGGAGAACAACGGTTTGCCGAGCGAAGTGTGGGCGAGCGTTGTCATGGAGAATGTGTACGCCCTTCCTCAACATTCCTCTTTTCCGGTTCTGAATTGCCCGTTTGAGTTTTTTCAGAGTCTCACAGTACCTGTCAGCGTTAATTGTGATCCCAGCGATTCAGCTCCGACGACGAGGTGAAATTAGAGGTTCATAACTTTCTGAACAGCATGGCGGCGAGCTGGTATGACATGGGCATACAAAAACTGCCATAGCGTCTACAAAAATGCATCGACAGAAATGATGATTATGTCGAAAAATAGCTAAATGTTCAAGCTATAAACTGATGTAAACCATTATAGAAATAAACAGGTCTATGTTCTTATAAAAATATAGGAGACCTTACTTTTGGGATTACCCTCGTAGAACCGCCAGGAGACAGTATCGATTTTCATGACGACCTACAGAAGATTGATCAATGGTGCAGGCTCTGGTAGTTGGCCCTGAACTTAAATAAATGTAATATATTGCGCGTACATAAGAAAAAAAATCCACTACTGTACAACTTCATTATTGATGACAAATTGCTGGAACCAGTATCTGCAGTAAAACATCTATCTAGAGCGTCCTTAAGTAGAATGACCACAGAAAACAAATAGTAGGAAAAGTAGATGCCAGACTGAGACCCACTGGATGAATCTGAAGGAAATGTAATTCATCCACGTAGGGACTGGCTTGCAAGGCGCCTGTTTGATTTATCCTTCAGGATTGTTCATCAATCTAGGACCCTTACCAGGTAGGACTGATAGAACAGATAGGTAAGATCCAACGAAGAGCGGCGGGTTTTGTCACGGGATCGTTTAGTCGGCGCGAGACCATTACCGAGATTCTCAACAAACTCCAGTGGCACACGTTACAAGAGAGGCGCTGTGTCTCACGGGTTACTAATGAAATTCAGAGAGAGAAATTTCGGGGAAGAGTCGGAATACATATTTCTTCCTCCCACATACATCTCGCATAATGGCCACGACAAGAAAATGGAGAAATTAGAGCTGCTACGGAGGCTTTCCCTCATTCATTCTTCCCACGCGCCGTTTCCGAGTGGAACAGGGAAGTGATCATCAGTTTGTTGAACCAAAATGGTTCAAATGGCTCTGAGCACTATGGGACTTAACATCTGAGGTCATCAGTCCCCGAGAACTGCTTAAACCTAACTAACCTAAGGACATCACACACGTCCATGCCCGAGGCAGGATTCGAACCTGCGACCGTAGCAGTCGCGCGGTTCCAGATTGAAGCGCCTAGATCCGCTCGGCCACACCGTCCGGCGTTTGTTGAACCAGAAGTACCCTCGGTCACATACCGTCAAGTGGATTGCGCATTATTCATGTAGATGTAGATATTTACCGTCACGCCACAACGCACACCAAGTCTAAGGACCACAGTATAGGCCTATAACAAAGACGAATAACTGTAGTGTCCGACTATATGAGTAGTGGCGAACATCATTAGCGCGCCTCAACATTCTGGGAAAAAATTGATAAGCTCTAGGAAACGCGAAGCTAATACCGTGCAAAACGGTGAGGAAGAGTGCACCAGGTGTTCAGGTAAGCCATATGCACGTCACGGCTTGTATCCTTACGGCTACCAAACTGCGGGCCCGTTGATTGCTGCGCTTCACTCGCTGTTGTAACTACTGCCAGACGTTTTCCATGGAATTAAGGTCGGGTGATTAACCGGACCAGCTGACGTGTGACAGGGCGCCAGAGTGGTCGTCAAATCAGGAACGTTGGCGTGAAGTCCTGTTCATACCGTTGTTGCCATCTTGGAACATGGGAATGTAGCTGATACAGAAAATGTCGAAATAAACATCGTGATTCATGTTTATGTTATCCTGAATGGGTGATCCGAGTCGATGCAAAAAATAGCACCAAATAATTAAACAGAGAACCGACTCGTGGAGATAACATCTTGGACCTACTGATAACAGACTCGAACTTTTCGACTCTGTACGCGCGGGACAGGGAATCAGTGATCATAAGGCCGTTGCAGCATCCCTGAATATGGAAGTAAATATGAATATAAAAAAAGAGCGGAAGCTTTATCTGTTTAGCAAGAGTAATAGGAGGCAGATTTCAGACTACCTAACAGATCAAAACGAAAATTTCTGTTCCGACACTGACGATGTTGAGTATTTATGGAAAAAATTCAAGGCAATCGTAAGTTGCGTTTTAGACAGGTACGTGCCGAGTACAACTGTGAGGGACGGGACAAACCCTCCGTGGTTCAACAACAAAGTTAGGAAACTACTGAGAAAGCAAAGAGAGCTTCACCCCAAATTTAAACGCAGCCAAAACCTCTCAGACACACAGAAGCTAAACGATGTCAAAGTTAGCGTAAGGAAAGCTATGCGTGAAGCGTTCAGTGAATTCGAAAGTAAAATTCTATGTACCGACTTGACAGAAAATCCTAGGTAGTTCTGGTCTTACGTTAAACCAGTGAGTGGATCGAAACAGAATAGCCAGACACTCTGGGGTGATAATGGCATTGAAACAGAGGATGACACGTGTAAAGCTGAATTACTAAACACCTTTTCCAAAGCTGTTTCACAGAGGAAGACCGCACTGCAGTTCGTTCTCTAAAACCTCGCACGAACGAAAAAATGTCTGACATCGAAATAAGTGTCCATGGAATAGAAAAGCAACTGTACTGACGGGATAGCAATTCGATTCTACACAGAGTACACGAAAGAACTTTCCCCCCTTTCTAACAGTCGTGTACCGCAACTCTCTAGAGGAACGGAAGGTTCCAAATGATTGGAAAAGAGCACAGGTAGTTCCAGTTTTCAAGAAGGGTCATCGAGCAGATGCGGAAAACTATAGGCCTATATCTCTGACATTGATCTGTTGTTGAGTTTTAGAACATGGTTTAATTGCTTGCGTATCATGTTGTTTCTGGAGACTCAGAATCTTCTCTGTAGGAATTAACATGGATTCTGGAAACAGCGATTGTGTGAGACCCATCTCGCTTTATTTGTTCATGAGACCCAGAAAATATTAGATACAGGCTCCCAGGTATATGCCATTTTCCTTTACTTCCGGAAGGCGTGCGATACAGTTTCGCATTGTCTCCTGATAAACAAAGTAAGAGCCTACGGAATATCAGACCAGCTGTGTGGCTGGATTGAAGAGTTTTTAGCATACACAACACAGCATGTTGTTCTCAATGGAGAGACGTCTACAGACCTTAAAGTAACCTCTGGCGTGCCACAGGGGAGTGTTATGGGACCATTGCTTTGCACAATATATATAAATGGCCTAGTAGATACTGTCGGAAGTTCCAAGCGGCTTTTCGCGGATGATTCTGTAGTATACAGAGAAGTCGCAGCATTAGAAAATTGCAGCAAAATGCAGGAAGATCTGCAGCGGATAGGTACTTGGTGCAGGGAGTGGCAACTGACTCTTAACATAGACATATGTAATGTATTTCGAATACATAGAAAGAAGGATCCTTTATTGTATGATTATATGACAGCGGAACAAACACTGGTAGCAGTTACTTCTGTAAAATAACTGGGAGTATGCGTACGGAACTATTTGAAGTGGAATGATCATATAAAATTAATTGATGGTAAGGCGGGTGCCAGGTTGAGATTCATTGGGAGAGTCCGTAGAAAATGTAGTCCATCAACAAAGGAGGTGGCTTCTAAAACACTCGTTCGACCTATACTTGAGTATTGTTCATCAGTGTGGGATCCGTACCAGGTCGGGTTAACAGAGGAGATACAGATCCAAAGAAGAGCGGCGCGTTTCGTCACAGGGTTATTTGGTAAGCGTGACAGCGTTACGGAGATGTTTAGCAAACTCAAGTGGCAGACTCTGCAAGAGAGGCGCTCTGCATCGCGGTGTAGCTTGCTGTCCATGTTTCGAGAGGGTGCGTTTCTGGATAAGGTACCGAATATATTGCTACCCACTACTTATACCTCCCGAGGAGATCACGAATGTAAAATTGTAGAGATTCGAGCGCGCACGGAGGCTTTCCGGCAGTTGTTCTTCCCGCGAACCATACGCGACTGGAACAGGAAAGGGAGGTAATGACAGTGGCACGTAAAGTGCCCTCCGCCACACACCGTTGGGTGGCTTGCGGAGTATAAATGTAGATGTAGATCACGGAACTACCTCCGGTCTGAAATAAACATGCAACTTAATGCGTGTGAAACACCTCGTTGGAAAGTCTTTGCACTAGACTCTTTGCATCGCTTTGAAAATAGAGAAAATGGCAACTCGACGAACAACTTTAAACGCTTCTACTCATCTATCGTCCAGCATCTGTGCTGTTTGGCCTATTCTCCAGCTGTATGAACCACTGCGAGCAGCAACCATTTTGCTAGCTATCCGATACCAGAGCGCCACTACCTGCAGTTCCCTTAGCAATGTTCGTTCAGAATCTGGCAGAGACGTACCAGCGTTCTCTGCCACTAGCATCTGCACGTCAACAAATCGGGTAATGTCTTTCAGTCTGTGGTTCTGGGCACGTCAAAATACGGCAGTTCCTTTCTGTGTTACATCGTTGTCGACTCATATCACAGATTCCATGCAACCGAGTGGACATACTGCTGAATAACTTCCATGACTTACGGCAGCTGTGCAGTGTCACGTGACCCCAATGTGACCTGTTCTGCTCCGCATATAGTGCTCCAAAGCGACCAGTGTGCACTTTTTAGAGAGTGACGACATTTTATTCGGGGCGCTTATTTTCGAGTAACACCAAGAAGCGATATGAAATGAGACTAACACATGAAATATCTGATGGGTAACGTGAATGGAATATTTAGATTTAAATGATAATTAGTTGAAACCCTCAGCTGCCGACAGGTGTTGTTGATATACCTCGATGGGGACAGCTGAAAATGTGTGCCCCGACCGGAACTCGAACCCGGGATCTCCTGCTTACATGGCACACGCTCTGTCCATCGGAGCCACCGAGGACACAGATGAATAACGCGACTGCAGGGACTTATCCCTTGCACGCTTCCCGTGAGACCCACATTCCCATCTGTCCACTATCTACATACGTAATGTACCTAATAGATATTTGCCCATCCACTCATTACTCGCGCACACTAAGGTCACGATTCCCGTAAGAGTTCGGGCAACTTGTGCGCATTCGCACAGACGAAGGTCAATGGCTGGGAAGCCTTTAACTATATATATGAAGATAGTAACTGTTCTCGAAAGAACAAGGTGAGAAGGTATATCAAAAACACCTGTCGGCAGCTGAGGGTTTCAAGTAATTATCATTTATTGTAGAGAAGCTGCACAGTCATCAATGGTATCTGTTCTTTCGAGAACAGTTACTGTCTTCATATATTTAGATTTGTTGCAAGGGTTTTGACAAAGTACGTTTCGCCTGTAAACAAGACCACAGGCAAGGTGCTAATGCGAACAATCTGTAGGACTGTGTCTGTGCTTTGAGTCTTTACCAAGAACGCATGACAACAGACAGTGGAGGGAATTAAACAGGTGGTGCTAAGACAGTAACAGTTTGCAATAGCTTAATCGAAAGCGTAACAGAGTAGGTTGGCGAACGTAGATAGGAAAGCCAGGAAAGGAAGCGACATAGTTCCCTAGAAACCCTACTGCCAAAATTTTTAGATCTGGTGCTCGAACAAGACTGACAAACAACCTCTTGAGTGCGATGTTGCAAGTTCAACCTTCAGTAAAACTCATCTGAAAGTGACGTGTTAACAACTATGACAGCAAAACATTAGCAGTTAATGACTCACTATGTGGAGAAAATGAATGTCCAGAAGGTGCACAGATCAATTTTCTATGGGACGTATGTATTACACTTCACAAAACGGACGTAAGCGACATTCAAGAAACGTTCAAAACAAATTGTCAGCTTGTACCATGAACACCGAATGAAAAATTGCGCTGGCCGGTGTGGCCGAGCGGTTCTAGGCTCTTCAGTCGGGAGCCGCGCGACCACTGCGGTCGCAGGTTCGAATCCTGTCTCGGGCATGGATGAGTGTGATGTCCTTAGGTTAGTCAGGTTTAAGTAGTTCTAAGTTCTGGGGGACTGATGGCCTCAGATGTTAAGTCCCATAGTAGTCAGAGCCATTTGAACCATTTTTGAAAACCTGCGCGCCACAGTGATCACAAAGATCGGCACCATCAAGATCGAAGGCGATATCCTTGGTTCATCTAGGTATTCACTCTTAAAGAACACACATAGAATCATGCTGGTGTGCCGGGGTGATGAGAACTGATGGAATGTGATGGCAGTCTGTCGTGGAGCTTATCGTGGTTATCCTTTAAGGCGTAGCTGCAGATAGTGCAACGATATGTTTTATAGGTACGGAAAAAGAACAAACATTCAGAGACTGAATTCTTCGAGTGGTTCATAAACTGCAATGTTTTCTCTAAAGGAGTACAACTTTTCTAAGCAGACCAGGAATGAAGCAAAAGTAAGTTATTTTGACCAGCTATTGGCTTGAAGCAGTGCTCGTACCGCAGCTGTCGCTCTCTTACGCGTATTTTCCCAGTCTTGCCTGCTGTGACGTAAATATTCTCTAATGCCCTTGCAAGATCACGCACACGAGAAAGAGTCGTAGGGAGCGGAACAGCCGGCCGCTGTGGCCTAGCGGTTCTAGGCGCTTCAATCTGAAACCGCGCTGCTGCTACGGTCGCAGGTTCGAATCCTGCCTCGGGCATGGATGTGTGTGATGTCCTTAGGTTAGTTAGGTTTAAGTAGTTCTAAGTTCTAGGGGACTGATGACCTCAGATGTTAAGTTCTTTAGTGCTTAGAGCCATTTGAGCCATTTTTGGAGCACACGACCTCCAACTTTTCACAGTACCATGAATAACTTTCCAACCATTTCACCACCTATATTAACAGTCGGGATAATTGTATATGAATGTGTTTAAGGCATCGATGTTAGCTGATCTTGATCCAATTCTCTTGGTGCCTCTAATTTCCAGGGTTGCTTTCACATTGCGTTTCCTCTCCAAATTCTGATTGTTAGGTGTTGAAACCAAATTCATTACTGAACGATTGGATAAGTTTGTTTATCTCGTTACGAAATTTCTGGCCGATTCCGCTGTTTGTTGTGCATCGTAGAGTTGACATTTTGTTTGTAATTTCTTTAGCATTGTCCTTCCAATTGTGTTGCACTGTTTGAAGCTATGCAAACATCCACTACTGCCCTTGAAATCACTGTAATCTATACCGCGCAAAATTTGATGTGCTTATCGTAGTAGGTCATTATCATGCAAATCCTGTAAATTGTATCGAGCATCCTTCAATCGCACGAACACCAGTTTCTGTAACAAGTGCGCCTTGTCCTTTGAATATCGGCAGTTCCATGGTCATATTGCTGCGGACTTAATCGCAGTCTGTCCATAGTTACGTTTTTACTATGCTGTGGAAGATCATGCACATAAGTAATTACGTGTAGCGTCCGCTCCTCGGGCAACGATTGTCGTTTGCTATGTTTCACTGGAGACGGGATTTATGGCAACCTGTCCGACAGGGGTGAGGAACTACACGGTTCGACGCTGGCTTCAGTATCACTTTCCCTTGTAAAGGACGTATCGTCATCCAGAATGAGATATTCACTCTGCAGCGGAGTGTGCGCTGATATGAGGTACTGGCAGAAGTAAAGCTGTGAGGACGGGGCGTGAGTCGTGCTTGGGTAGCTCAGTTGGTAGACCACTTGCCTGCGAAAGGCAAAGGTCCTGAGTTCGAGTCTCGGTCCGGCACATAGTTTTAATCCGACGTATCGTCATCATTGTATTCCTCAAGTACATTGCTCACAGACTCGAACCTATACATCAAACTTTCCACTGACTCATCTTGCAGAAACGCTAATATTTCATTTGCTACTTACTTCTCTGCGAAATTCCCTGGGTTCGTCTCTAACGAATGTCAAATTCGGCACCTGTTGTTGTAAATATAATGCAGAGTTTGCTTTGTTTATCGTTGACAATGCTCTTTTTTGTATCAAGACTACTAGCACTGCAGCACTGTTGTGAGTTGCTCGTCGACTAAGCAGTTCAACTACGCTCCGCAGCCTCTTGCTGTACTCACCATAGGATACATCCAGTCCCGCCCGCTGTTCCCATTAGCAGCCAAAATGCTGCCACAATAGTATGTCTCGCTGAGTACCATTGGAATAAAATGCAGCGTGTATGGATGCGTACAGAGATATATAAACAATTATTTTACCTTCCCTCAGTATACAGACGGAACAGGGTAGAAAATGACTTATTTTAGTACGATATACTCAGCACCGCACACTGTAGAGTGGCCAGTGAAGCACTCGTATTGACGTAGATTTTACAGACTAAAGTACATAAAAATGTATCAGAAACTTCAGGATAACGACGAAGACTGTAACAGAATTTGCACACAGTAGAATGTAACAATAAATATATCAAGATAATAATGATTTAGAAAATAAGCAGAGTCAAGGCAAGAGGCAAAGTAAAAGACGGATCAAATTCCGATAAAAGTAAACTGAAATACGAGGGTAAGTCAAATGAAAATCTTAAATTTGTAGTAACAAATCGAAATTTCGCGCCTTTATCCTGTAAGTTGGTAAGCGTGCTACAAACAGCCTGCAGAATGTCTTGTAGATGGCAGCATAGTGCAGATGCACTCATACCGTCGCAGTATCAGTATAAAGATGGCCGCCCCACTTGCGACTTGCACCAGGGAAGAAAAGCGTTCTGTTATTAGGTTTTTACGTAGTGAGGGTGTGAAACCTATTAAAATTCATCGACGAATGAAGGTTCAATACGGTGCTGCATGTTTGTCACAGCAGCAAGTCTACGAATGGGGTAGGAAGTTCGCAAATGGTGTGACTTCAGTGGAAGATGCACCTCGTCCAGGTCAGGCGTAACGAGTTGTGACTCCACAGAACATTGCAGCAGTTGAAGCCATAGTGAAGGAAAACCGCCGAGTGACACTGAATGACATTGCAGCATGTTTACAGATTAGTCATGGATCAGCCCACCACATTGTGCATGATGCGCTCTAGTTTCACAAAGTGTCTGCAAGGTGGATTCCACGGCAGCTGTCTCCTGAAATGAGAGAACGACGTGTTGATGCTTGTGAAGAAGTTCTTCGGCGCTTTGAACGAGAAGGTGATGGCTTCCTTTCAAGAATCGTTACTGGGGACAAAACCTGGATTCGCTTCCATCAACCGGAAACGAAGAGAGCGAGCAAGGAATGGCGCCATTCCTCATCACCAAAACCAAAGCAGTTTCGAACAGAACCATCAGGAGGGAAGGTCAAGCTGACTCGCTTTTGGGACAAAAAAGGCGTCGTTTTGGAGAATTACGTGCCTAGAGAGACCACTGTCACCAGTGCATCATTCACAGATCTCCTAAAAAATTATCTGCGGCCTGCAATCAAATCAAAGCGACGTCGATTGCTGTCAGCAGGTGTCCGTTTGCAACATGACAATGCAAGGCCCCACACTGCCCGTACAACAGTTGCAACAATCACATACCTGCATTTTCAGTGTCTTCCTCATCCACCATACTCACCAGCGCCTTTATCCTGTAAGTTGGTAAGCGTGCTACAAACAGCCTGCAGAATGTCTTGTAGATGGCAGCATAGTGCAGATGCACTCATACCGTCCATATGTCCGGACCATTCAAAGACGCAATGGGAGGAAAGAAGTTCCGTTCCGATGAAGAGGTACGCCACGCGGTGCATGCGTGGTTGCGCGGACTACCAAAAGAATTTTTTTTCTAAACGAATTTATGCATTTTGTAAGCGCTGGAGGATTTGCATTGAGCGTGGGGGAGATTATGTTGAAAAGTGATATAGCTTTGTACCACTTACGCACAATAAATAATATTTCAAAAAATATTTAAGGTTTTCATTTGACTCACCCTCGTACGAACTCGGATTCTACAGATATGGGGACAGAGTCAACCGCCATTTTGTTGAAAGACTTATCTCAAGCTGTGCGCGTAGACTTCCGCGGACGTTGTCACAGTTAATAAAATTCTTCTGGGTGTATGACTGCATTGTCAATGTGTAAAATTCGGTTGCTGTTGCAAATGGCTTTTCGCAGGGTGTTTCTACTAACTGCAGAATGAGAGAAGCTTAGGTTCCTATGTACTGGTTGAAGAGGGCGTTACCGCAATCCAATATACTACTGAGGATGAGGAGGATTGGTATTAAACGACGTGTATTGGTATTTGTATTTTTTTTTTTTTTTCAAACGCCGATAAAGGACGTCGGACACCGCTCCTCCTCATCCTCAATGCCATATCAATTACCGGTAACATCTTCTTCCGTCAATATGTAGGAACCAAAACTTCCTCATTCAGCAGTTAGCAAAAACACCTTGAGGCAAGCCATTTGGAACAGTGACCGCGACGTCGAAGAATTTTATTGACTGCGACAACGGCTCTTCAGGAAAGCCCTATTTAGGAAGACCAGGCTGAGATTAATCATCTTCATCATTAGTCGCTTTAACAATTACAGATTGTTATGACCTCATTCCTTCATTCATTTCCCAAGTAACTGAATCTCCGACTAGAAGTCTCCATCCACAACTATCGTCAGCTCTCCTGCAATGTAACGTGAAGGGCTAGGCTTGTAATCTTCTTCGCTCGACCCCACCATCTACTTGCTACTCTTCCTCGTGGTCTTCCGCATTCCATTTGTATCTGAATATTACTTATTTATTTACTGCTTTTTTAGTCTGACCAGTTTAGGGCTTTAAGGCTCTCTCTTCCATCTGGCCAGGAACAAAACATACCAAAGATTTCACAAAAAAAGTTCACAGTAATAACAGTCAAAATAATATTAACAATGATAATAGTGAGTTGAACTGACAATAATAATGATGATGATAATAGTAACTATGACAATGAATGGTATAAGAAATTTTATAAGTTACTTTAGTAGATTTGAGACTATGATTAGAGTTATCAGGAGTGAAAAGGATATGTATGAAGGAGAAGATTGAGATGAAAGTGACATTAGAATATAGGAAACAACAAAATAGAGAACTGCTGAAAGGAAGGGGGGGGGGGGGAGGTTGTGGGATAGACGAAATTTGCGATACTAAGCTGCTATTCTGAGTATGGGATAGATGGCTATTGTAATAGAAGGTGGACAATTAGCTGTCTTTTGTAAATTGGAAGGGATTTGGTTTCTCTGATATTTTGTGGAAGACTGTTCCAGTTACGGATACGGTGAATGATTTAAATTACGTGGCAGTGTTATGTGCTGGTACAGAGAGAATTTTACTGTATTGTGAGCGGGTGTTTCTGCTGTGCTGTTCAGATAGTAGTGTAAAACTTGACGATATTAATCCATTTTCTTCACCTAAGAACCACCTCACTCGGTCACTACACACTGGAACTAAATTTGTGAAATTATCGTGACATTCGTAAGTTACTTCTGAGCTTATCTTCAATGTAGACATTATCCGTTGTTAGAGCACATAAGAAATTACTGTTAATATTTTTGTGACGTACAGGAAACATCTAGCCGGCCCTTAGAAGGAACCATCCCGACATTTGCCTTAAGCGATTTGGGGAAATCACAGAAAAAATAAATCAGGATGGCCAGATGCGGGTATGAAAGGCCGCGCTCCCGAATACGTCCATCATTCTAACCACTGCGCCAGCTCGCTTGGTAGCATCATTCTAAAGGCAACCATTTGTGTTGTGGTGTTAACGGCAGTGGCCGAGCGGTTCTAGCCGCTTCAGTCTGGCACCATGTGACCGCTACGGTCGCAGGTTCGAATCCTGCCTCGGGCATGGATGTGTGTGATGTCCTTAGGTTAGTTAGGTTTAAGTAGTTCTAAGTTCAAGGGGCTGATGACCTCAGATGTTAAGTCCCATAGTGCTCAGAGCCAACTGAACTGAACTGAGACATCTTCTAGGGTAATGCAAAAGATCATTAGTGATGAAGCAAAACATTGCACTAGACGGAAATCTATACCGCCGCCAGACAATAAAACGTATAGAGTTGGGCTTAACGATGATATTACTGTTTCTGTATTCGTGACAAGTTTATTTCCTATGTCCACTGCCTACTTTGATCGTTACACAGTCTGAATTTTAAGAGTCCCTTGACATGACAGCTCACGCATGTTAGTAGCTGCCACACGCGCTGTCAGTGATGTATCGTATTTAGGCATCTAATGGTGGGTTTTCTGTTAGTGTCCATGAAGCTAGTGCTCACACCGTAGCCTTTGGTTTCCTGTAACTGTTATCTTGTTGAGACTGCCAGGCGACGGTGTAGTTCCATGTAAGCAGCGACGCTTCCGACACATATTTTGTACTTCCTCCTTTTCTTCCTACGACAACTTCCCTCTCCGAAACCGCCGTACAGGAAGAGAGGCTTGGAAGTGCTTTACCAGCTTCTAAATAATGCAAACTTACACAATGCAGGACATTTTATTCCTTTTTCCGCATCTAGAAATAAAGGGGCAATTGTTGCGACAATATTCACGTATCATAAAATTTGAATGTTACCTGAATTATTTCACACGATGCTCAGATTAGGAATACCATTTTCGTATCTTTGTCGTCTTACATACAGGGATTACTCAGCTGCATGTTCCGCCAAAGTCCGCCACTCCCCTCTCCGACCTTTGTCCGTTCTTATTTTCGAATTATAATACAAGATTATCTTGGGAGGTCTTCCATCCTTCAGTCTACGCTCATGTTGTTGCCACCTACACTTGTATTCAGTTATTTCCCCATTAACGTACATTCATTCCTTTCTAATTAGATATCTTCTTGCACAGTCTTTAACTCCACTCAAGAATCTTGTCTGTGTTAGGCTGTCTTTTTCCTTTTATTTTTCCATCTCTTGCTTCCGCACAACAGTCATAGTATCGTTATAGTTATAGGGTTTCTAGAGATGATTTGTGTAAGATGAATTAATTATTTGATTTTTGTATATTCCTTTACTTCTAGTTATGCATACTGTTTATTGTTCCGCAAATTGCTTGAAAAACACAGCCTGATAAAAAAATTAGGTACACAGATGGCCAAGAGGAAACGAAAAGTAACTTTCAGGATGGAGAGGGTATGCTGTGTTACTTCATTGATTACAAAATCGAGTCAAAAATACTTGACCGCCTGAGTCCACTTATCAGCATGACAATGCACACCCTCTTGCATGGATGCATACACTGATTCGGTTGGGAAGAGTGTCTGAACGCCAATGTGTTCTCTCCTGAGACAAGCTCGCCCACAACCCTAATTCTGCCTTGATATCCTGGATACTGTCACTGGGATGGCGCTGACGTTTGAGCTGATCCTGGGGTCCCGGGTTCGATTCCCGGCCGGGTTGCGGATTTTCTCTGCCCAGGGACTGGGTTTTTGTGTTGTCCTCATTATTTCATCATCATCATTCCCGAAAGTCGCTAGATTTGACTGTTTAAAGATTGGAACATTGTAAGAGCGCTGAAGAACGCGCAGTTGAGCTCCCCACGAACCAGACATCCTCCATCCTCATGAGCTGATCCCATACACGTTCTGTCGGGAACACGGTGGGGATCTTGCAGGTCACGGAATTACCTCAATATCATACAGTTCATACAGGAACGTGTCGTGTGTAGGCGAGCATTGTCCTGTTGAAAAGTGAGATCACGATACTGTCATGTCAGAGGTAACACGTATGCCCATGACGTATCGTTGTGCCGAAAGAGTTCCCTCATTCACTAGCAGCCGTGACCTGAAGTCAAACGCGATGCCTCCTGACAACATGACGTCAAGTGCAATACCACTGTGCGTTAGCAAAACATTGGAAGAATGAGACTTCCTCTCAGGTCAACGCTATACTCACTGATGATGGACACGCGGAGTAGTGCAAACCGTGATTAACTGCTAACTGCAATGTCACAACATTCATCAGCAGTTCACGCTTCTTGGTCATAGCATCACTCTCATGGTTGGTTGGTTGAGTTGGGGGAGGGGACCAAACAGTCCCATCGGATTAGGTAAGGATGAGGAAGGAAGCCGTGCCCTTAGAAGGAACCATCCCGACATTTGCCTTAAGCGATTTGGGGAAATCACAGAAAACATAAATCAGGATGGCCAGATACGGGTATGAAAGGCCGCCATCCCGAATACGTCCATCATTGTAACCACTGCGCCAGCTCGCTTGGTAGCATCATTCTAAAGGCAACCATTTGTGTTGTGGTGTTAACGGCAGTGGCCGAGCGGTTCTAGGCGCTTCAGTCCGGAACCGCGCGACTGCTGCGGTCGCATGTTCGAATCCTGCCTCGGGCATGGATGTGTGTGATGTCCTTAGGTTAGTTAGTTTTAAGTAGTTCTAAGTTCTAGGGGACTGATGACCTCAGATGTTAAGTCCCATAGCGCTCAGAGCCATATGAACCATGTCAACGGCAGGTTACACTTGGGACGCCCATTCCCTAATCTAACTGCTGGAATCCTCTGCCCAATGGTGTGGGACTACAAAGAGTGTTGCAAGGAGTCCGTTACTTCGACTCGGGTGGTAGGAGGAGATGTGAAAGAGCTCCAGTGTGGAAACGCAGAGATTCTCCCTTGTGATGGTCAGACATGGACGACAGGAAACTTGGAGATGAATATTCCTGCACTTACATACCCAAGCCATCCAATATCGGACAACTGTCACATCTGAATGTCCCACAAATGCGAACATTGTTCGATACGACCGACTGCCCAAATGGAGCCCCACAATGAGCCCCTTTCAAACTCTGTCAGGTGCTGATGTCACTGTCTCACTCGAGATCACGCCGTTTCCGTGTCCTTAGACGACGTTCAGGCCCCTGATATTCCCTACTAGGGCTGGTAACAGCACTAAACACAAACAATACTAAAGCACTCTGATGGTGTTCTACCTGCCAAAGGGAATTAAAACTGTAATCATTTACATACCCACCAATGGTGTATACATGTACGAAGTGACATGTCTTCTGGCTGCTTCACGTCTTCTCAGTCTACATGCAGTTTTTCTCCTATACGTCGTTATCATATAATACAAGATACAAAGCGTATAAGTGCAGATATTTCTGTTGGTGACTGAGGACAGTATACTGAGCAGCATTACATCAGTATTTACATCATTTGCAGACTGATAATGATATCTGTTGCAAGCTGTATGTTTTTAGGTTTGGTAGTACCTCCAAGAACATGTGGCAAGAGCAAGCCATTAACGCCAAGTTTCCCCTTGGCAGCAGGTCAGGTATTGCAATGTGAATGCGGTTAGTCTATACTGACTGGCGTAGTCCACTTAGTGGTGCAGTAACAAGCGTGCAGAAAACATCAGCTCTTAAAGTTTGTGATGTGTTTGTGAAAAGAATGTTCGAGGCAGAGAAAAAACAATCATCACACTGACGTGTGTACATATTAAGGTATCCACACAAAAATATCTGCACTCATACACGTTACAACCTTTACATAGTGCCACAGCCAATATATGTAAAATGTGACATCCCTTCAACTATTGTGTTGTTTGTTACTATCCACAGCTGTATTACTATTTATCAACAAAGGCCATCAATTTCGTCTGATTGAATGAGATTTTAAGACTGTATTCTGTACGCATTTAGCTTGGCCATAATACTCATGGCTCGACGTTATCTTCAGTTTCTTGTATTACACTACTGGCCATTAAAATTGCTACACAACGAACGTAACGTGCTACAGACGCGAAGTTTAGCCGACAAGAAGAAGATGCTGTTATATGCAAATGATTAGCTTTTCAGAGCATTCACACAAGGTTGCGCCGGTGGCGACACCTAAAACGTGCTGACATGAGGAAAGTTTCCAACCGATTTCTCATACGCAAACAGCAGTTGACCGGCATTGCCTAGTGAAACGTTGTTGTGATGCCTTGTGTAAGGAGGAGAAATGCGTACCATCACGTCTTTGATAAAGGTCGGATTGTAGCCTATCGCGATTGCGATTTATCGCATCGCGACATTGCTGCTCGCGTTGGCCGAGATCCAATGACTGTTAGCAGAATATGGAATCGGTGGGTTCAGGAGGGTAATACGGAACGTCGTGCTGGATCCCAACGGCCTCGTCTCACTATCAGTCGAGATGACAGGCATCTTATCAGCGTGGCTGTAACGGATCGTGCAGCCACTTCTCGATCCCTGAGTCAACAGATGGGGACGTTTGCAAGAGAACAACCATCTGCACAAACAGTTCGACGACGTTTGCATCAGCATGGACTATCAGCTCGGAGACCGTGGCTGCCGTTACCCTTGACGCTGAATCACAGACAGGAGCGCCTGCGATGGTGTACTCAACGACGAACCTGGGTGCACGAATGGCAAAACGTCATTTTTACGGATGAATCCAGGTTCTGTTTACAGCATCATGATGGTCGCATCAGTGTTTGGCGACATCGCGGTGAACGCACATTGGAAACGTGTATTCGTCATCGCCATACTGGGCTATCACCCGACGTGATGGTATGGGGTGCCATTGGTTACACGTCTCGGTCACCTTTTGTTCGCATTGACGGCACTTTGAACAGTGGACGTTACATTTCAGATTTGTTACGACCCGTGGCTCTACCCTTCATTCGATCCCTGCGAAACCCTACATTTCAGCAGGGTAATGCACGACCGCATATTGCATGTCGTGTTGGGCCGTTCTCTATACAGGAAATGTTCGACTGCTGCCCTGGCCAGCACATTCTCCAAATCTCTCACCAACTGAAAACGTCTAGTCAATGGTGGCCGAGCAACTGGCTCGTCACAATACGCCAGTCACTACTCTTGATGAACTGTGGTATGGTGTTGAAGCTGCAACGGCAGCTGTACCTGTTCACGCCATCCAAGCTCTGTATGACTCAATGCCCAGGCGTATCAAGGGCGTTATGACGGCCAGAGGTGTTTGTTCTGGGTACTGATTTCTCAGGATCTATGGACCCAAATTGCGTGAAAATGTAATCACATGTCAGTCCTAGTATAATATATTTGTCCAATGAATACCCGTTATGGTCACAGGTTCGAATCCTGCCTCGGGCATGGATGTGTGTGAAGTACTTAGGTTAGTTGGGTTTAAGTGGGTCTAAGTCTAGGGGACTAATGACCTCAGATGTTGCGTCCCATAGTGCTCAGAGCCATTTGAACCATTTTTTTCTCAAAAGCCACTAGCTCGACGCAACATTTTTGTTTCTTCAAATTTGTACGCACGTCTCTCATTGAGGCTGTGTTCTGCGACTACAGATTTGTTTTTATGTCCCAGATGTGCGCATCTAATGTGCTCCATGCACGGTTGTCAGATACAGGGCTTTGTCTGCCCAATGTACTGGCGCCCATACACCGGTCATTTGCAGTTGTAGCTTTTGACACTCGTCGAAACGGCGCGGAATTTCGACGCATTCACTTGAATGGAAGCCCGCGACGGTGTCATCACAAAAAAAAAAAAAAAAAAAAAAAAAAGGTCTCTGAGCACGGGACATCACATCTGAGGTCATCAGTCCCCTAGAACTTAGAGCTACGTAAACCTAACTAACCTAAGGACATCACACACATCCATGCCCGAGGCAGGATTCGAACCTGTGGTGTCACCGCCAGACACAACACTTGCTAGGTAGCCTTTAAATCGGCCGCGGTCCGTTAGTATACTTCGGACCCTCGTGTCGCCACTATCAGTGATTGCAGACCGAGCGCCGCCACACGGCAGGTCTAGTCTAGAGAGACTCCCTAGGACTCGCTCCAGTTGTACAGTCGACTTTGCTGTCTACGTACGCTCTCATTTGCACAGACGACAGTTTAGTATAGCCTTCAGCTAAGTCATTTGCTACGACCTAGCAAGGCGCTATGTTCAGTTACTATAATTACTTCAGGAATGTATTCTGAACAGATAATATTGTGAATCACGTGCCGTCAAGAGCGACGTTCATCATTAATGGATTAAAGTCAAGTATCAAAGAAATTATGTCGGCTTTCTGAATTCTTATTCCTTGTTATGTTCCAGTCTTCACGTCAGTTTAGTTCTTCCCTCATCACGCGAGCCTGCGTGAGCTAAAACGCGTGCATTTCGGCCTCCATTCGTAACACGGTGTTGGCTCTTCTGCCACCACGAAAGGACCTGCGACCGTAGCGGTCACGCGGTTCAGACTGAAGCGCTTAGAACCGCTCGGCCACACCGGCCGGCATTTCATCACAAGTTATATAGTTCTGTAATCTTGTTAATATTCTCTGAAGTAAATTTCACACAAAATAACGTTCCTTTTGAATGATAACAAATTATATAGTACAAGAAATGTGCGACTTCAGTAGAGAAGTGATAAAACAGAAAAAGTTGGACTGTTCAGGTGAAGAGCAAGAAAGAATATGGTAAAGTAGGCACATGAGGCGGAAGAAGGAAAACATATATATGATGAGGAGAGCTATGGTCGTGTTGATAATAAGACAGAAATGCAGGTTCGCTGTTTGACACAACGCAAACAGCTGGATGATAACCGTAGGGAAGCAATGCCTGTGGAGATTGGGAACTCCTCAACTCTCGAACTGCACAAAGAGTGTTTTTTAATCAGGTTCAGGTTACTGGATACTTTATTCGAGAGCCGTACTGCTGAGATGGAAGAGCGCCTTGGCTCATTCTCCTGCTAGGCACGCCACCTGCCGAACACAGCCGCTCGCGTGCGGTGCCACTCCCCCTTTGAGCCGTGTGGACCGCACCTCGCAGCACGCTGTTTCATGTGAAGGCCCGACGGCAGTCATCTTACGTACTCTACTATAGTCTCTGAAGGCATGTACCAACCCTACTATTTGGCCATCATGTCTGTCCTCTCTCATCTCTCGTAAACCGGCAGGGAACATTCTCGGTTTATGGGCTATCCATTTGCCTGGCTACTGATCCTGCCCACTTCAGTTTGATTTATATTACAGCTATAATTACTTCTTCCACTTGAGCCTATTGTCTTGTCCATTTTTATGTCTTCTTGCCTCTCATACACTACTGGCCATTAAAATTGCTACACCACAAAAATGACGTGCTGCAGACGCGAAATTTAACCGACAGAAAGAAGATTCTGTGATATGCAAATGATTAGCTTTTCAGAGCATTCACACAAGGTTGGCGCTGGTGGCGACACCTACAACGTGCTGACTCGAGGAAAGTATCCAACCGATTTCTCATACACAAACAGCAGTTGACCAGCGTTGCCTGGTGAAACGTTGTTGTGATGCCTCGTGTAAGGGGGAGAAATGCATACCATCACGTTTCCGACTGATAAAGGTCAGATTGTAGCCTGTCGCGATTGCGGTTTATCGTATCGCGACATTACTGCTCGCGTTGGTCGAGATCCAATGACTGTTAGCAGAATATGGAATCAGTGGGTTCAGGAGGGCAATACGGAACGCCGAGCTGTATCCCAACGGCCTCGTATCACTAGCAGTCGAGATGACAGGCATCTTATCCACATGGCTGTAACTGATCGTGCAGCCACGTCTCGATCCCTGAGTCAACAGATGGGGACGTTTGCAAGACAACAACCATCTGCACAAACAGTTCGACGACGTTTGCATCAGCATGGACTATCAGCTCGGAGACCATGGCTGCGGTTACCCTTGACGCTGAATCACAGACAGGAGCGCCTGCGATGGTGTACTCAACGACGGACCTGGGTGCACGAATGGCAAAACGTCATTTTTACGGATGAATCCAGGTTCTGTTTGCAGCATCATGATGGTCGCATCAGTGTTTGGCGACATCGCGGTGAACGCACATTGGAAACGTGTATTCGTCATCGCCATACTGGGCTATCACCCGACGTGATGGTATGGGGTGCCATTGGTTACACGTCTTGGTCGCCTCTTGTTGGCATTGACGGCACTTTGAACAGTGGACTTTACATTTCAGATGTGTTACGACCCGTGGCTCTATCCTTCATTCGATCCCTGCGAAACCCTACATTTCAGCAGGATAATGCACGACCGCATGTTGCAGGTCCTGTACGGGCCTTTCTGGATACAGAAAATGTTCGACTGCTGCCCTGGCCAGCACATTCCCCACATCTCTCACCAACTGAAAACGTCTGGTCAATGGTGGCCGAGCAACTGACTCGTCACAACACGCCAGTCACTACTCTTGATGAACTGTGGTATCGTGTTGAAGCTACATGGGCAGCTCTACCTGTACACGCCATCCAAGCTCTGTTTGACTCAATGCCCAGGCGTATCAAGGCTGTTATTACGGCCAGAGGTGGTTGTTGTGGGTACTGATTCTCAGGATCTATGCACCCAAATTGCGAGAAAATGTCAGTTCTAGTGTATTTGTCCAATGAATACCCGTTTATCATCTGCATTTCTTCTTGGTGTAGCAATTTTAATGGCCAGTAGTGTAGTATTTCTCAGAATGCCTCTCTCGGTTGATCACTGAGTAAACCACAGTGTTTGAATGGATTTCGGATGTAATGTCCATCTCTCTCTGACATACGCAATAGTGGAGCACACACTGACTGTAAACTTTCCTTATCATTCACACCGAAAGTACAGTTACAGGAAACACAGGTAGTGTACCAAAAGCAGCCAACACCGTTCTCACACTTTTTTCCCCAGTCAGTCCAGTCATTGTCTTCAACTGATCCGAATATAAAAATTCCCAAATTTCTTCTATAAATTCGCTATTACTTTGAACTATTTTGTTTTCGATACGTTTCGATTTTGCCTTCCTCCAATCTTGTTTCCAAATTATTTACGCTGGAGGTAAATAGTACAATACCTTTTGCAAAATATATGTATCATTAACTCGACGTTCCGTTTTCGTTCTCCCAGTTTTTTGTCCTGGAACCTATGGTTGGCCGGAATACTTCCGATGATGCGAAGTACCTTTGCCTCAGACGAATTGCGATTATGAATTTTCTACTATTCATCTGCAGTTCAGTAACGTATGTGTTGTTGTTGTTGTGGTCTTGAGTCCGAAGACTGGTTTGATGCAGCTCTTCACTTCAGTCTCTGAGCTGGTCGTAGGTTTTGTTCGAAAAATGAACAGTATAGAGACAGAAGTGATGACACTTCCTGCAGAACCTGAGCATCATTTTGCAGGAGAATGCTCTCAAGCACGTACAGTACAAGCTGCTACTGATTTGTTTGACTGATGGGGCTGCTAAGTGCTGCATCACCTACTGCACTCCCCTGACGTAAGCCCTTGTAAGTTCAACTCGACTTCTAAACTGAAAGAAACACTTCACGGTATTCGCTTTAGAACTGCTACAAATTCGTCGGGCAAATAGACCGCGCCGCTCGAACTGTCAACACAACTGGCACTGCTAAGAGTATCATCCTACGACTTCCACATCGCTGGCAACGGGTTATACACAGTGCTGGTGACTACTTTGAAGGTCAGTAAAACTTTGAAACACATATCTATTTTGTACGAGCTGTACATAAATAGTTGCCACTATTAAAGTTCCAACCCTCGTATTATGCCTCGAGGAAGCGCAATGTTGTAAACGTAACGAATTATTTGATGAAGATACGTAGGGGGATCTGTGAACAGAAGAGAATAAACGAAAACAATATATCATTACGGTTTCATTGCTCAAAATGTGTGGTCTCTAAAATATTTCAAAACAGTGATGGACACACACCGGAACTTGGATATGACTATTTGCTGTACAGGTTCTTTACCTTTGTTTGTGCTGCACTATCTACGTTGCAAATCCAGAAACGAATACGGTCCGCCATCAAATTCTGCCATGGCCTCAAAAACTTCTGAAATCTAAGTTGCTGCTCTTTATTGTAAAATACTTGCCTACCGCATGTAGACACACATTATAAGGAAATTAGATACCGCCTACATTGTTTTTTAGAGGAAAATTGTACTGTGCTCCATATTTTTATCTTTTATTCAGCAGGAACATGTCCTACAAGAGTCAGGAGTAAAGGCGGGGCTACAGTTAACACCATTGTTACAGTACCATTGATGATGCATTTTATTGGTTTAAGATTCGATACGACTATAAAATACTCCTGTTTTGGCACACATTCTCATCAGGGGAATGAAAATAGAATAAAGAAACACCTACGACTTAGAAATTCAAGGAGTTGCTTTCAAGCTCAAACGAATGATAGATAATGTGACAAATAAATTATTAGGACTGACAGAGGATTGAACCCGACATCTTTGGGTATGTACGGTAGTATTTCGCTCACACAATTACCTACCAAGCCACAAAGAGACACGGTTTAAGACTCACTTATTGTTGCTTTCTGCTTGTAACATTACATGTAGTAGCTAAAGACCTTGCTGATCACCTTAGAACTGTAGACTTGCATTGTATTTAATTTAAAAAATAATATATAAACAGCATTTCACCAATAAAGTAAATGATCAGTGCAAGTTGTAAACTAATAGTGAAGGAAAAGAGTCAGCGGCTAAGAACGAAATCAGGAATAAAAGAAGATAGTTGCCTAACTTACTAATTTAAATTATCTACTAAAGGAAACCAAAGGTCATACCTTTCCCCAGCTAAAACTCGCTGTGCGAGCGCCGTTACTGATTAAATAACTGTAAGTAATTGTTCACGCTGCACAATTAGAAGCCAGGAAAACTTTTCAGTTCCTAGCCACCGATAATATTGTTAGACGCGATTTTTCTCTAATGCTTATGAGTATTGAGTCAAGTACACTAAATTTAGCATAACTAGTAGAAATTCATGTGTGAAGACAGTAAGATGCAATACAGGAATATCACTACAGCATGGTAATCGACATGTTACAGCATTCAGTGCAATGTGTTTACTAAAGAACCCTGACGCCCAAGAGTTTAATGTTTAAACTTCTTACGGAGGGCGTGAACGAACTTTTGTTCAAACAAGGTCAGGAACTGTAATCTACCACGCCAACGAAAAAGAGGATATAATTACGTAGTAATTTTCTCAAACAGCTTTAAAAAAATGTCCGCAATTTCTGCTTCCAACGCCTCTACAAGTTGTCATCAAAGAAGAAATGTCTTTTTGTGGCCACAGATACACGCGGTGCCTTCTCGTTCACTGGTTATCTAAAACGTCTGCTGTAATCGGCATCACCTATCCTGTCAAGACGTTATTTTCAGGATGCAGCCTGTAAAGCCAGCTGCATTAACCGCAAGTATGCAACGAGGTGTATCATTTGGACTAACAAGCGCTTACATGCCGGGATAATGCATCGTTAGTAATACTGCAAATAAGCCCGTTCTACGTGGAAACAGCACTATATTGTTAAAGGAAAGACAGTCGAAGTAGGAGGGATGCTTGGAACTGAGCCCATTGCTATGAAGAACGACAGTAACAGTTAAAATGTCAGAATTTGATTATCTGTATCTACATCACCTGCATACTCTTGCTGTATGGATATTACGAAGAGATAAACAAAAGCTCCTGCAGTTTGAATTTTGTTTAGAAATGATTGCAAGTACACTGAAATTCCGCTAGGTGTCTCTCCATACAACCCTCTTGAATCACTGTGAAAAGTTGCTGCGAGCTGACTGCTTTGAATAGTTATCAGTGAGCATATTTCCACTGTCATGTTTCCGTGAATTAGCAGTTTTTCGATGTCTTATGTGAAGGAGGGAAGTACATGAATAAATTTTTGCTTTAAACTAGTAGGAATAACTGCACGATAGCACCAAATGTTGAATGAAGAGTTTAGAGACAATGCTTTAATGTCAGGTACAAACTTAATTTACAACTGTGAAAGTATTCTGTTAGAAGAATTGAACGTGAGAAGGAATGTGGTAAATTTTGTGCCCCAAATACCTCAAGACACACACAGCCAGCATTGCGTGTCTGCAGGGAACTTAACATCGTCTTCGAGACGATCCGGTCTTTCTTTCAACGAAATCCCTCTGCAAGTCAGCTTCCAAGGTGCATTTCAAAAGTGGCAGGAACACTGAGGTCACTGTATTCGCTACCAAGGGGACTACTTGAAGATGATGATGCAAAATGAAATCCAAGTAATAATTTTAATTAATACACACAACCCGACCAAAAAAATGGAACGCGCCGAACGGGAGAACTAAATGAAATGAAATTTCACGGGTTGAGAAGGAATGTGATGTTAGTTCATTAATTATAACATCGTATAATATTTGTAAAAACTTGGCAGTATGAGCCCACAAATCAATATGATATTGGCCCTCCTCTGGCAGATACTTATGCCTCCCTTATTCCATTGAAGAGGGTGTCATAAATTCGTAGTATCATTTCGTGAGGCAAGTTAACCCACAATAGTTAGTAGATACTGGTGCTGGGGCCGAATGGATGCCAGAACTGGTCCCACACGGTTCTGTCGGGGAAACATGGCGCACTATTCACAGAGACAGGTGCTATCTATTGATGAGCATTGTCCTGTTGAAAAATGATACCTCAGTACAGTCGCGTGACAGGTAGCACGTGATGACGCAGGCCGTCCGTGCCTCCCGTTGTGCCGTTACATTTACGATTGTCATCCGTCTTACAGCAGCACCGTGGTTCAGCACTGAACACACTGCGATGCCATTCGTCAGCAGAACACGCTAACCGGCCACATAGGCACTCCAAACCCGGCCGATTGTACTGTGGTGTTAACGGTAGCCTACGCATCGTCTGGCTGCTGCTGGTCTGCGACCAATGATGCGGGAGGGCCCAGAATTGCTTGGTCTCGGATAGCAGTCGCAGATGAATTTGGTGGAGACTACGACGATCTTCCCTTGTCGTTTTCAGGCGTGGAATACCCGGCAGATATTGCATGATTCGAACAGCGGGCCAAATTCAAGCAATAAATGATGCCACTTTCGCACTCTGTTAGCTGCTGATAATGCTGTCTCACACGAAACGCGGTTTCTCCTTGTCCTTCACAGTGATCACTCAATATCTGAACGCTGTTCGCACCTCTTATACAGTCTAACAGGCCCAATAACAACACTAAACGCGAAACACACTAATACAGGCTGGTGGAAATGAAGGAAACTGACGTAGTTACAAAATGTTCAAAAGTGTGAGAGTTCCTAAGGGACCAAACTGCTAAGGTCATCGGTCCCTAGACTTACACACTACTTAAACTAACTTATTCTAAGAACAACACACACACCCATGCCCGAGGGAGTACTCGAACCTCCGGCGGGAAGGGCCGTGCAATCCGTGCCATGGCGCCTTAAACCGCACGGCCACATCGCATGGCGGTGTAGACTAAAGTGCCACATGCATTGGAGAATGGCAGTGTTTGAACGTGGAAGTGAAACAGCTGTTGTCCGTAATTGTGAGTTTAAAGGCTGTAAACCTTAGTTTCCTCGAAAAATGGAGTAAACATTAAAATATCAGTAAACAGTTGCTCAGTAGGTGTAATAGCATAAAGAAAACGAATGTCTCTCAGTAATTAAACAGATTTTTTTTGTTAGGCCATAATTATTAGACAAAACTACAGATTTGTCAAAAATGGAGTAAACATTAAAATGTCTGTAAATAATCGCTCTGTAGGTGTAACAGCATAAAGAAAACAAATGTCTCACAATAATTAAACAGCATTTTTTTTTAAACTTCCTGGAAGATTAAAACTGTGTGCCCGACCGAGACTCGAACTCGCGACCTTTGCCTTTCGCGGGCAAGTGCTCTGCCATCTGAGCTACCGAAGCACGACTCACGCCTGGTACTCACAGCTGTACTTCTGCCAGTATCTCGTCTCCTATCTTCCAAACTTTACAGTTTCGCAGGAGAGCTACTGTAAAGTTTGGAAGGTAGGAGACGAGATACTAGCAGAAGTAAAGCTAGGAGTAGCGGGCGTGAGTCGTGCTTCGGTAGCTCAGATGGTAGAGCACTTGCCCGCGAAAGGCAAATGTCCCGAGTTCGAGTCTCGGTCGGGCACACAGTTTTAATCTGCCAGGAAGTTTCATATCAGCGCACACTCCGCTGCAGAGTGAAAATCTCATTCTGGAAGCATTTTTCTTTGTATTTTCTTGGTCCATGATTATTAGATAAAACTCTGTATGTCTTATGTAATAAACTGATTTGAATGTCTGTGGATGTTTTTAAATGATAATTACTTTCGAGTAAATAAGAAAAGTAAGTCCAGAAACTGATTTAGCAGTAAACAGGCGTGTCTTACTAAGTTACTGTAGCGTGCAGATGTCGGCAAGGCAGCTAAGGACGTAACGTGCAGGTTATTGCCCTCACTTACCTGTACGTGTTCATTACTTCAAAAGGGCCACCGTTGATTGCGCTACACCTACAAACCGGAAAATAAAGGAAACAAGAAGTAAATTAATAATTTTGTACAGGCTGTATCTCCTCGTCCTTTTAAGAGCAACCGTTGTTGCAGCTCAGGAAGAAGAACGTGAATAACACCGACGATGACAGAAACTTGACAGAAATGTCTGACTGAGAATAGTGCCTCCAATCAGTGCGGGCGCACATGACTTATCCCTTATGCTGCTGCTTCGAACTGATGTTACCTTCGTTTGCAGGTATCATACGGTTGTGCACCCCGAACGAGTTCAGCTGGAAGGAGTGCAACACCTGTCAGTGTGACCAGTTTGGGTCGTTCCAGTCTTGCACACAGAGGCGGTGCCGGGAACTCCATCGACTCCGCAGAGGTGAGTGTTCTTACATGTTGTTACATGGCCTCTAGGTGTTAAGTTATTTAGGTTCTCACAAATTGAATAAATATTTGATATAGTTAGGGTACGTTTGCAATTCTAGTTCTCACCATTCTTAATTACATGTTGTCACTCCGAATAACTCAAACATATAAACCAAATATTCCTTTGACAACTGACCATTACATGTCAGTAATTATCCCAAAAGTAAGGTCTCCTATTTTTTATAAGTTCATAGACCTATTTATTTCTACAATTATTTACATCAGTTTACAGCTTGAACATTTAGCTATTTTTCGACATAATCACCATTTCTGTCGATGCATTTTTATAGACGCTGTGGCAGTTTTTGTATGCCCATGTCATACTGTAAGTAGGCTGTTTAGGTTTTTATGTTGGTAACGCCATGTAGCGCTCTATATGAAAATCACTGACGTTGCTTGTGTGCAGTCTGTGGCTGGTTTGCATTATTGGAAGTCGCTATTGTAGCGTTGGGCAGTTGGAGGTGAGCTGCCAGCAGTGGTGGATGTGGGGAGAGAGATGGCGGAGTTTTGAGAGCGGATGATCTGGACGTGTGTCCACCAGAGACAGTAAGTTTGTAAGGCTGGATGTCATGAACTGGTATATACATTATGACTTTTGAACACTATTAAGGTAAATACATTGTTTGTTTCTATCGAAATCTTTCATTTGCTAACTATGCCTATCAGTAGTTAGTGCCTTCAGTAGTTGGAATCTTTTATTTAGCTGGCAGTATTGGCGCTCGCTGTATTGCAATAGTTTGAGTAACGAAGATTTTTGTGAGGTAAGTGATTCAAGAAAGGTATAGGTTATTGTTAGTCAGGGCCATTCTTTTGCAGGGATTATTGAAAGTCAGATTGCGTTGCGCTAAAAGTACTTTGTGTCAGTTTAAGCACAGTCATGTATAATTTTTCTAAGGGGACGTTTCAATACCAGCTCGCCGCTATGCTGTGCAAAAGGTTGTGAACCTCTTCTTTCACCTCGTCATTGGAGCTGAATCACTTTCCGGTCAAATGTTCTTTTAGCCTAGGGAACAGGTGATAGTCACTGGACACCAAGTCAGGACTATAGGGTGGGTGGGTGATTATGTTCCACTGAAACTGTTGCAGGAGAGCAACGGTTTCCCGAGCGTTGTGTGGGCAAGCGTTGTCATGGAGAATGTGTACGCCCTTGCTCAACAATCCTCTTCTCCGGTTCTGAATTGCCCGTTTGAGTTTCTTCAGAGTCTCACAGTACCTGTCAGCGTTAAATGTGGTACCAGCGATTGAGCTCCGACGACGAGGTGAAAGAAGAGGTTCATAACTTTCTGAACAGCCAGCATGGCGGCGAGCTGGTATGACATGGGCATACAAAAACTGCCACAGCGTCTACAAAAATGCATCGACAGAAATGGTGATTATGTCTAAAAATAGCTAAATGTTCAAGCTGCAAACTGATGTAAACCATTGTAGAAATAAACATCTCTATGTACTTATAAAAAAGTAAGAGACGGTACATTTGGGATTACTCTCGTAACAGCGTATGACCTCCGTTGTGAGTTTTATCGGTTTCAGCATTAGACATAGGCCTGAATGACACAGACTTGGCATTAACGCTGTGGTTGCAAATAACCAGTTAACGAGCAAATGACTACTGATACTAGGTAACAACCGGTGTGCACCTCTACTGAAGTCTGTGAAATAGTACCATTTCCGTAGGACGGTGTTTTCCCATCTTGGAATATTCAGACAATGTCAATCTCCTGTAAATATCTTGCTGTGTGAAATTAGTGTTTTGGCTGTCAAAGGTTAACGATTACCTTATGAAATTTAACCAGGAGACTGGTGTAGCAGCAACAGACGATTGCCAGAAGATTCAGACCTGCCAAGTATTATGTTCAATATTCGAAGTGTGGCGACAGTGAAACTCGAATTTAGTGGAGATGCGCAGGGTAAAATCCATGTCGGATCCGCTTTCTTATTGTTGAAACGCATTCTTCCATAAACAGTGAAGCAACCTAAAGAATGTTTGTCCTATAATGCAAAAAGGAAATACAGACACCTGGATCGGTAGAATAAGAAACTGAATAATATTGCATAACTTAATAAATACGGATCTATCAAACTATTTAACATGTGCCATGATGCAAATATGTTTGTACAAAAACGCACGTGTTGTTGATTCGAAAGTAAAGTTCTGTGTACTGACTTGGCAGAAAATCCTAAGAAATTTTGGTCTGATGTCAAAGCGGTAGGTGGATCAAAACATAATGTCCAGACACTCTGTGACCAAAATGGTTCTGAAACAGAGGATGACAGACTAAAGGCCGAAATACTAAATGCCTTTTCCCAAAGCTGTTTCACAGAGGAAAACTGCACTGTAGTTCCTTCTCTAAATTGTCGCACAGATAACAAAATGGTATATATCGAAATAGATGACAGAGGGATAGAAAAACAATTAAAATCGCTCGAAAGAGGAAAGGCCGCTGGACCTGATGGGATACCAGTTCGATTTTACACAGAGCACGCGAGGAACTTGCCCCTCTTCTTGCAGCGGTGTACCGGAGGTCCCTAGAGGAGCGTAGCGTCCCAAAAGATTGGAAAAGGGCACAGGTCATCCCCGTTTTTAAGAAGGGACGTCGAACAGATGTGCAGAACTGTAGACCTATATCTCTAACGTCTATCAGTTGTAGAACTTTGGAACACGTATTATGTTCGAGTGTAATGGCTTTTCTGGAGACTAGGAATCTACTCTGTAGGAACCAGCATGGGTTTCGAAAAAGACGATCGTGTGAAATCCAGCTCGCGCTATTCGTCCACGGGACTCAGAGGGCCATAGACACGGGTTCCCAGGTAGATGCCGTGTTTCTTCACTTCCGCATGGAGTTTGATACAGTTCCCCACAGTCGTTTAATGAACAAAGTAAGAGAATATGGACTATCAGGCCAATTGTGTGATTGGATTGAAGAGTTCCTAGATGACAGAACGCAGCATGTCATTCTCAACGGATAGAAGTCTTCCGAAGTAAGAGTGATTTCAGGTGTGCCGCAGGGGAGTGTCGTAGGACCGTTGCTATTCACAATATATATGACCTGTGGATAACATCGGAAGTTCACTGAGGCTTTTTGCGGATGATGCTGTGGTATATGGAGAGGTTGTAACAATGGAAAATTGTACTGAAATGCAGGATCTGCAACGTATTGACGCATGGTGCAACGAATGGCAATTGAATCTCAATGTAGACAAGTGTAACGTGCTTCGAATACATAGAAAGAAACATCCTTTATCATTTAGCTACAATATAGTAGGTCAGCAACTGGAAGCAGTTAATTCCATAAATTATCTGGGAGTAGGCACTAGGAGTGATTTAAAATGGAATGACCATATAAAATTAATCGTCGGTAAAGCAGATGCCAGAATGAGATTCATTGGAAGAATCCTAAGGAAATGCAATCAGAAAACAAAGCAAGTAGGATACAGTACACTTGTTCACCCGCTGCTTGAATACTGCTCACCGGTGTGGCATCCGTAAGAGATGGGGTTGATAGAGGAGATAGAGAAGATCCAACGGAGAGCAGCGCGCTTCGTTACAGGATCATTTAGTAATCGCGAAAACGTTACGGAGATGATAGATAAACTCCAGTGGAAGACTCTGCAAGAGAGACGCTCATTATCTCGGTAGGGGCTTTTGTTGAAGTTTCGAGAACATACCTTCACCGAGGAGTCAAGCAGTATATTGCTCCCTCCTACGTACATCTCGCGAAGAGACCATGAGGATAAAATCAGAGAGACTAGAGTCCACACAGTCATACCGAGAATCTTTCTCTCCACGAACAATACGAGACTGGAATAGAAGGGAGAACCGATAGAGGTACTCAAGGTCCCCTCCGCCACACACCGTCAGGTGACTTGCGGAGTATGGATGTAGATGTCAATGTACATGTACATATACTTACTATCCAAGTAATTAAAAGTATGTAGTATCATAGCAGTTGAATAATCTTTGACATGTCAACTATTGTGTGAAGTAATGGTGTTGTGCCTGTTCCTGTGCTACTAGTGGCATATAAGGATATATTCCCGCAACATGTAAGTCATGATATCGTCCAGACTATCCAAATATAAAATATCTAGATTATAGCACAATAAAGTAAATTAATTTATCGAGACTGGGACATTAACATTCGAACATAACCTCACTGGCACTCTCATCATGAATCCTTCTTGTCATGTCACTGAAACCGATGTATAAATAACAGTTAGGCAGATGATGATGGCCACAGGCAGCCGAAACGCTCTTTTTCTGATCAAGATCGGATCATAAAAGTGACTGAAACTGAGAAATTGATATTTTATAAAATTCTTGTTATTGATGTTACATGACGTCGAACAAATTTCAACTCTGAATACAGCCTTCTTTTCGGAATAAACAGGTGCATTGTGTCTTCCTCTCATCAGCTTATAATACCCCCTTCCACCTGTGTGTGTATTTTATACTATTGTTAGAAAATGAATTTGATCGTACTGTAAGAATTTTCGTTACTGTATCTGTCACGAAAGTGAAAGATGGTTAGGACCATGTGAGTGTTGCCTTGACTTTTATCTAAAAAAACTCGGATTTTAGTTATATTAATCAAACGAAACAGATGCGAATACGACCACACATTCTCTATACGTGAACAGTTACACCGAAGGTGCAAAATCATAAAACTGCAGAAGAGCGCGAGTACTTCACTGAGATATTATTCATGAATAATGCAGTACGCCCTTTGTGGTATTCTTATAATAACGCACGCCAGTCATACTAGGATATTTACTTACATCTATCTTTCATTTCTTTAATAGTATCGGATAAACGCATTAATTCACAGAAATAATAGCACTCCATTTTAAATTTTCATTCACGCTGTGCAAAGAGAGGCATGTAGTCAATTTCACAAGGTATCAACAATGAACAATTTAGAAGTGGAATAAAACTTCAGACTGAAACCTCAATCACCATAGTAGCGTGTATTATCTATTACCTCAATATTTTAGTACTGAGAATTTCTCTCACACATCAAATAAGAGAAATGGAACATAGCAGTGCTGGTATCAACACCGTACACAGTGTACAAAATAATCACGAAAAATACACCAAACATGACACAGTTGAAGATAATGGACGGCTTTAAAAGTTATTTTCAAATACTTTTCGCAGAGTTTTTAAACGGAGTGATTATTTTAAAACTGCAAGAAAAAGCAAGTGTCTTACTTTGATATTGCTAAAGTGCCCTAACTCACCTACCTCATTGTTCCGTTTTTTTGAAATCAAATTCGTTATATTACTCACAAAATATTTACAAGGCACTTTTATCACCATTCGTATTTTATTCTCTTATATGTTTATTGTTTCGATCCTAAAGTTCAGAACTGAGAATGCGGGTTATGAACCTGTCTCAGATAAGGTGACGTGTGCAAGTCGATGCTCGAACAACAATATGGAACAGAAGATCCATATACTGAAACAAAAATTCTGACCCTTGCGCATGCAAGTCCAGTGGTTACTTTGCCTCAAGACAGTGGGAAAATGAGTCGAGTACAACGTACGAGGGCATGAGAAAAGTAATGCCTCTGAATTTTTAATGTGAAAAATTTAAAGCATTTTAAATAAAATAAATGTTATTAATCATGGACTTTGCGTGCCTCAACGATACAGATAGCCGTACCGTAGGTGTAATCACAACGGAGGGGTATCTGTTGAGAGGTCAGACAATCGTGTGGTTCCTGGAGAGGGGCAGCAGACTTTTGAGTAGTTGCAGGAGCCACAGTCTGGATGATTGACTGATCTGGCCTTGTAACACTAAGCAAAACGGTCTTGCTGTGCTGGTACTGCGAACGGTTGAAAGCAAGGGGAAACTACAGCCGTAATTTTTTCCGAGGGCATGCAGCTTTACTGAATGGTTAAATGATGGCGTCCTCTTCCGTAAAATATTCCAGAGGTAAATCCTCCCCCATTCGGATATTCAAGTGGGGTCTACTCAGGAGGAAACTGGCGTTCTACGGATCGGAGCGTGGAATGTCAGATCCCTTAATCGGGCAGGTAGGTTAGAAAATTTTAAAAAGAGAGACGGATATGTTAAAGTTAGATGTAGTGGGAATTAGTGAAGTTCAGTGGCAGGTGGAACAAAACTTTTGGTCAGGTGAATACAGGGTTATAAATACAAAATCAAATAGGGGTAATACAGGAGTAGGTTTAATAATGAATAAAAAAAATAGGAATGCGGGTAAGCTACTACAAACAGCATAGTGAACGCGTTATTGTGGCCAAGATAGATACGAAGCCCCCGCCTACCACAGTAGTACAAGTTTACATGCCAACTACCTCCGCAGATGACAAAGAGATTGATGAAATGTATGATGAGATAAAAGAAATTATTCAGATAGTGAAGGGAGACGAAAATCTAATAGTCATGGGTGACTGGAATTCGATAGTAGGAAAAGGACGAGAAGGAAACGTAGTAGGTGAATATGGAATGGGAGTAAGGTATGAAAGAGGAAGCTTCCTGGTAGAATTTTGCACAGAGCATAACTTAATCATAGCTGACACTTGGTTCAAGAATCATAAAAGAAGGTTGTATACATGGAGGAAGCCGGGAGATACTAGAAGGTATCAGATAGATTATATAATGGTAAGACAGAGATTCAGGAACCAGGTTTTAAATTGTAAGACATTTCCAGGGACAGATGTGGTTCTGACCACAATCTATTGGTTATGAACTGTAGATTAAAACTGAAGAAATTGAAAAAAGCTAGGAATTTGAGGAGTTGAGACCTGGATAAACTAACAGAACCAGAGGTTGTAGAGAGCTTCAGGAAGAGCATTAGGGAACGATTGACAAGAATGGGGGAAAGAAATACAGTAGAAGCAGAATAGGTAGCTTTGAGAGATGAAATAGTGAAGGCAGCAGACGATCAAGTTGGTAAAAAGACGAAGGCTAATAGAAATCCTTGGGTAACAGAAGAGATATTGAATTTAATTGATGAGAGAAAATGCAAAAACGCAGTAAATGAAGCAGGCAAAAAGGAATACAAACGTCTCAAAAATGAAATCGACAGGAAGTGCAAAATGGGTAAGCAGGGATGGCTAGAGGACAAATGTAAGGATGCAGAGTCTTATCTCACTAGGGGTAAGATAGGTACTGCCTACAGGAAAATTAAAGAGACCTTTGGAGAAAAGAGAACCACTTGTATGAATATCAAGAGCTCAGATGGAAACCCAGTTCTAAGCAAAGAAGGGAAAGCAGAAAGGTGGAAGGAGTATATAGAGGGTCTATACAAGGGCGATGTACTTGAGGACAATATTATGGAAATGGAAGAGGATGTAGATGAAGATGAACTGGAAGATACGATACTGCGTGAAGAGTTTGACAGAGCACTGAAAGACCTAAGTCGAAACAAGGCCACGGGAGTAACAACATTCCATTAAAACTACTGATAGCCTTGGAAGAGCCAGACCTGACAAAACTCTACCACTTGGTGAGCAAGATATATGAGACAGGCGAAATACCCTCAGACTTCAAGAAGAATATAATAATTCCAATCCCAAAGAAAGCAGGTGTTGACAAATGTGGAAATTACCGAACTATCAGTTTAACAAGCCACAGCTGCAAAATACTAACACGAATTCTTTACAGACGAATGGAAAAACTGGTAGAAGCCGACCTCGGGGAAGATCAGTTTGGATTCCGTAGAAATATTGGAACACGAGAGGCGATACCGACCCTACGACTTATCTTAGAAGCTAGATTAAGGAAAGGCAAACCTACGTTTCTAGCATTTGTGGACTTAGAGAAAGCTTTTAATAATGTTGACTGGAATACTCTCTTTCTAATTCTGAAGGTGGCAGGGGTAAAATACAGGGAGCGAAAGGCTATTTACAATTTGTACAGGAACCAGATAGCAATTATAAGAGTCGAGGGGCATGAAAGGAAGCAGTGATTGGGAAGGGAGTGAGACAGGGTTGTAGCCTACCCCCGATGTAATTCAATCTGTATATTGAGCAATCAGTAAAGGAAACAAAAGAAAAATTAAGAGTAGGAATTAAAATCCATGGAGAAGAAATTAAAACTTTGAGTATATATGGTTCTCGAGCGAGACGTCGGATGTCATAGTGAAAACTCCACAATATTTCGTCAGCGCAACTGGCCGACATCTTCAGGTGCGACGAACACACTGCTAAGGCAGGACCAGGGCTCCCCATTTATGCCCGTTTTAGGCAGGAAGTGCGCATGCGTGGAGGCGCCAAATTCGATGGCCAATAGCGACGATATCAACTGATAGCTGGAAGGACAGTAACGCCACCTACAGGATGAAGGACCAAATACTTCGGCGCACGCGCGGAGGCTGCCGCGGCTGCTCTGCGCTGCCATCGGCAGCCCCAGCGACCTCTGTCGGAAGCCGCAAGCAGTACTGCGCATCCACGTAGGCGCCTTGATTATCCTCCCGTTGTCAACAGAATATTTATGTTGCTGGCGAATCGTCGTCCGCCTTATGACCAAAAGTATTCCTCTCTGCTCGAAGCGACTTCAATATGGCCAGTGCTGGATCCCATGCTGAACTAAGCTGAAAGCCCGTGTCTCTGTTTACAAGATTCGTCGAGCTACGTATTTCCACTGCTTCCTTAATAACACTGTCCCAGTACGAACTTGTCGATGCGAGAATTTTTGTATGTAGGTAATTCATAGAATGGTCTGTACTGAGACAATGCTCGGCCACTGCAGACTTTTCTGGTTGCTCCAGACGAGTGTAGCGTCGGTGTTCAGTGCACCTCTCTTCTACAGTGCGACAAGTTTGTCCGATGTACGACATGCCGCAGCTACAAGGAATCTCGTAAACACCGGTTCTTCTTAGGCCAAGGCTGTCCTTAGATGAGCCCAAGAGAGCTCTGAGTTTTGCCGGCGGACGAAAAACACATTTAACTTTATGCCTCTTCAATAGTCTTCCTATTTTTGAAGAGACACCGCCGATGTATGGCAAGATGACCATTCCCCTTTGTTCTTCGCCTTCTTCCACTTCCTCACGTTGGGTAACCCGCTTTGGTTGTAAGGCACGGCGAATCTCCCGTTCGGAGTATCTATTTTGTTGGAAAATGGTACGCAGATGGAGTAGCTCATAGGATAAGCTGTCTGAGTCTGATATGGCTCGTGCTCTGTGGACCAACGTCCTCAATACGCCACTTCGTTGCGAAGGATGGTGACAGCTGGTGGCCTGTAAGTATAAGTCCGTATGTGTTGGTTTACGGTACACTGAGTGACCTAACGTGCCATCTTCTTTTCTCCGTACCAACACGTCCAGGAATGGAAGTTCGCCGTTTTTCTCCATCTCCATCGTGAACTTGATGTTGGGATGAAGCGAGTTAAGATGCCCAAGAAAAACATTCAGCGATGCAATGCCGTGAGGCCAGATAACAAAGGTGTCGTCCACATATCGCCAAAAACACGTGGGTTTCAAATCCGACGTCTGGAGCGCTCTCTCCTCGAAGTCTTCCATGAAAAGACAACGGGAGGATAATCAAGGCGCCTACGTGGACGCGCAGTACTGCTTGCGGCTTCCGACAGAGGTCGCTGGGGCTGCCGATGGCAGCGCAGAGCAGCCGCGGCAGCCTCCGCGCGTGCGCCGAAGTATTTGGTTCTTCACCCTGTAGGTGGCGTTACTGTCCTTCCAGCTATCAGTTGATATCGTCGCTATTGGCCATCGAATTTGGCGCCTCCACGCATGCGCACTTCCTGCCTAAAACGGGCATAAATGGGGAGCCCTGGTCCTGCCTTAGCAGTGTGGCCGTCGCACCTGAAGATGTCGGCCAGTTGCGCTGACGAAATATTGTGGAGTTTTCACTATGACATCCGACGTCTCGCCCGAGAACCATATATACAACATGTCCGTCGGGAAAGCCTCATAAAACTTTGAGGTTCGCATATGACATTGTAATTTTGTAAGAGACAGCAAATGACTTGGAAGAGCAGCTGAACGGAATTTACAGTGTCTTGAAAGGAGGATATAAGATGAACATCAACAAAAGCAAAACGAGGACAATGGAATGTAGTCGAATTAAATCGGGTGATGCTGAGGGAATTAGATTAGGCAATGAGACGCTTAAAGTAGTAAATGAGTTTTGCTATTTGGGGTTCAAAATACGTGTTGATGGTCGAAGTATAGAGGATAGAAAATGTAGACTGGCAATGACAAGGAAAGCGTTTCTGAAGAAGAGAAATTTGTTAACACCGAGTATAGATTTGCTTGTCAGGAAGTCGTTTCTGAAAGTATTTGCATGGAGTGTAGCCATGTATGGGAGTGAAACGTGGACGGTAAATAGTTTAGACAAGAAGAGAATAGAAGCTTTCGAAGTGTGGTGCTACAGAAGAACGCTGAAGATTAGATGGGTAGATCACATAACTAATGAGGAGGTACTGAATAGAATCGGGGAGAAGAGAAGTTTGTGGCACAACTTGACTAGAAGAAGGGATCGGTTGGTAGGACATATTCTGAGTCATCAAGGGATCACCAATTTAGTATTGGAGGGCAGCGTGGAGGGTAAAAATCGTAGAGGGAGACGAAGAGATTAATACACTAAACAGATTCAGAAGGATGTAGATCGCAGTAGGTACTGGGAGATGAAGAAGTGGTGGTGGTGGTGGTGGTTAGTGTTTAACGTCTCGTCGACAACGGGGTCATTACAGACGGAGCGTAAGCTCGGGTTAAGGAAGGATTGGGAAGGAAATCGGCCGTGCCCTTTCAAAGGAACCATCCCGGCATTTGCCTGAAACGATTTAGGGAAATCACGGAAAACCTAAATCAGGATGGCCGGAGACGGGATTGAACCGTCGTCCTCCCGAATGCGAGTCCAGTGTGCTAACCACTGCGCCACCTCGCTTGGTTGATGAAGAAGCTTGCACAGGATAGAGTAGCATGGAGAGCTGCATCAAACCAGTCTCTGGACTGAAGACCACAACAACAACAACGTACCACATTTTTGTACTTCATGTCCGCATATTCACTTCTCAGCACATCATCCTGGCAACCAACACATTTCTCTCAACGAGAGCCAAGTTGCTTGATACCGTTACCGAAGGATGTTTTGCTTTGTTGACGGAGCCACAACCTCATCTTTCCTTGCACCTCTTCATCGTTATCAGGGTGATGTTCTCGAAGGTATTATTCAAGTTTTAGAAATTTTAACCATATGGTCCTTTCAACTAGTATGGGTAAGTGATCTTAGGATAGAATTCTATCCACCACACACGGATCACCGTCTCCTTCAGCACGGCAATGCCAGGCCACTCACGAGGGCTGCGGCGTCTGCAACAATCCGACGCCTTGGGGTTAGTGTCACCGACCATCCTTCATGCGATTTTCATGTCCCAAGTAAGAAACCGACGACGCTTGTGGGAAATATGTTAACCAACCACTACTTCAAGGTTAGCGTTGGACAAAAACAGAGCAAGTCATTTACCTTGAAAAATGGGCTCCCCCAAGGGTCCGTCCTAGAATCCCTATTTCTCAATCTGTACAACAGTAACATGCCAAACACTGCTAGTGAAACATTTTGCTATGCCGACGACCTTGCCATAGCCGTACAAACCACCACACTTGTGTAAGGAGAAGCTATGTTATCTGGAGACTTAGAAACTCTCAACACATACTACAAAGCTTGAAGACTTCAGCCAAATGCAGCAAAGACGGAAGTCTGAGCATCTAAACAGCAGAATTGCAAACCGGCAGTTGGATGTGACCTTCTACCAGCAAAAGGTTAGACATAGTTTTCAAGCCTAAATACCTCGATGTCACACTAGATCAGTCTCAGACGTATAAAAAAACGTTGGAAAAAACAAGCCAAAAACTAAAGACCCGACACAACATTGTAAACAAACTACCTGGTACAACATGGGGTACCGGCGCATCGACTCTACGTACTGGAGTACTTACGCTGGTGTAACCAGTTGCCGAATACTGTGCTCCAGTGTGGCAACATAGTGGCCACACGAGGAAGCTGGATGGGCACATTAAAATCCACCCTGATGCCCTGGCTGTACACTATCAGCATCACCCCACCACCTGAAATACGACGCCAAGAAGCAATCAATCGAGAATGAAGGAAACTACACCACCCTGGCTACCACAAAAACCGCCAAGTTCATACAGTCTTAAACAACCCTCCCCCAGACCGCTTAAAATCTCGCAGTCCACTGTGGCATAATGGAAGGAACGATAAGAAGTTCGACATTAGAGAAGAGTGCGCAGGAGGTGGAATGCTACAACAATAGCACATCAAGGAGTCCCAAGACCCAACTGCCAGCCTACCAGGATTTCATCTGCAGAGAAGTGAGTGGACAAGGCTGAACAGAATATGAACTCGCCACGCCAGGTGCAACGCTATGATGCACAAGTGGGGACTCTGAGATTCTCCAGCCTGTTATTGTGGGGCCCAATAACAAAGTCTTCAACATATTGTTAGAGACTGTCCTCATGGGAAGTATCCTGGACCATATAGTGACTTTATTAATGCTACTCCCTCTGCTGTTAGTTGGCTTCAATTATTAGATATTGAACTAAGATTAAATGTATCTGTCTTTTTTTCTTTTAACTTGCAATTACATCAGTTAAAGTAGTAAGTAATTTTAAATTAGTAATTTTCATAATTTAAAAATGTGTACAAAATTTGTGCCACAAGTAAAACTAAACTATATGTAAATATTTAACTAGATATACATGTAAAATTAAACTTTATGTACCTGTCAATGTTTGCTGTTGTTGGCATAAGATAAACAAATAAATAAACTTTCAATTAATACATACAGGATAGAATTCGAAACTCGATTACAGTACATTGTTTCTCACGCAATGGCACAGTTGCGTTACACACCGCTATATTACGCGCTAAAATTCGGGGCCCTCTGGTGACAGAGGGCTGAAAGCACACAGAAACGAAGAATAAAGGTGCAGAATGTTAACAGCTTTTGTTTTACTTAAAAAGCTTCAAGAGTTTTCACATAAATTTTTAATGTCAAAAGTTTAAAGCATTTTAAATAAAATCTGTCGATAGACGTTACAGCCTGTCTGCTCACAGTACAACTTCTAATGGCCGATATCTAGCAGCCGACTGAATGTACTGTTCGTCGATCACGACACTCCTGATTGGTGTGTCTGGCTTAACAAGTAGTCACTCCTGTTCCCCGCCGTTTACTTTTGGACCCATATTCGTACCTAATAGAGAGGTATTTTTCCCATGATTTTCCTTCACTCTCATTACAAAATTTATGTTTCAGACGAACAAAAATATTATTAAGTATATGTGTATAAGATCATGTGACAAATGAGCTAGTACTACAATCGCAGAAGCCTCCCATAACCGTCAGAATTCATCGAATTCCCCAATCTTCGTTCTAGCTTAAATGTCTGAATGAGGTAGATGTATTACTCTTCTCCAATTAGTTGACAATTTCCTTGTGTGTCATTCCAGAATAGCCTTTGGCACAGAGAAATTCAACTCTTCTGTAATTCCGTGGAGCTCAATAGCTTGGTAAAAATCCTATTGGACAACATTTCGACGACCTGCGCGTCCCTAACCTACACTATGTGATCAAAAGTAACCGGACACCCCAAAAATATACATTTTCATATTAGGTGCATTGTGCTGCCACCTACTGCCAGGTACTCCATGTCAGTGACCTCAGTAGTCATTAGACATCGCGAGAGAGCAGAATGGGGCGCTCCGCGGAACTCACGGACTTGGAACGTGGTCAGGTGATTGGGTGTCACTTGTGTCACACGTCTGTAAGCGAGATTTCCACACTCATAAACATATCCAGGTCCACTGCTTCCGATGTGATAGTCAAGTAGAAACGTGAAGGGACACACACAGCAAAAAAGCGTACAGGTCGACCTCGTCTGTTGACTGACAGAGACTGCCGACAGTTGAAGAGGGTCGCAATGTGTAATAGGCAGACATCTATCCAGACCATCACACAGGAATTCCAAACTGCATCAGGATCCACTGCAAGTACTATGACAGTTAGGCGGGAGGTGAGAAAACTTGGATTTCATGGTCGAGCGGCTGCTCATAAGCCACACGTCACGCCAGTGGATGCCAAACGACGTCTCACTTGGTGGAAGGAGCGTAAACATTGGACGATTGAACAGTGGAAAAACGTTGTGTGGAGTGACGAATCACGGTACACAATGTGGCGATCCGATGGCAGGGTGTGGATGTGGTGAATTCGCCGTGAACGTCATCTTCCAGCGTGTGTAGTGCCAACAGTGAAATTCGGAGACGGTGGTGTTATGGTGTGGTCGTGTTTTTCATGGAGGAGGCTTGCACCCTTTGTTGTTTTGCGTGGCACTATCACAGCACAGGCCTACGTTCATGTTTTAACCACCTTCTTGTTTCCCACTGTTGAAGAACAACTCGGGAATGGCGCTTACATCTTTCAACAGGATCATGAGTCTGCTCACTATTCACGGCCTGTGTCGGAGTGTTTACACGATAATAACATCCCTGCAATGGACTGGCCTGCGCAGACCTGAATCCTATAGAACACCTTTGGGATGATCTGAAACGCCGACGTCGTGCCAGGCCTCATCGACCGACATCGATACCTCTCCTCAGTGCAGTACTCCGTGAAGAATGGGCTGCCATCCCCCAAGAAACCTTCCTGCGCCTGACTGGACGTATGCCTGCGAGAGTGGAAGCTGTCATCAAGGCTACTGGTGGGCCAACACCATATTGAATTCCAGCTTTACCGATGCTATGAACTTGTAAGTCATTTTGAGCCAGGTGTCCGGATACTTTTGATCACATAGTGTACCACAGCAGTCCTACCATGGAAATAGACAACTTAACGTGAATTCTAACACACTTGTCGGTCTCGTCGAATTTTCACATCATTGGCAGTTGAAGGCTAGGTTAAAGACACACTGAAATTTTTCCGTGACACGATCGTACTGTATTTTGAATCCGCAACCTTTCAGTTTACCACTGAACCACCAGGCATGATTGCTGATAAATTATTTCATGTACATCTAAGAGTAATAATTCATTTTCGAGTCACAGGATTCATGTTTCTAGTTTCCCGAGGACGCTCCATGGATTTGTTAGAGTTTTAGGAGAGGTGAGTTGACCAGTTCCCTCATGCGCTGTAAAATCTCAGTATACTTCAAAAGTGCCACTAGACTGAACGTAATTACATTAGTAGAGGGAGCCTAGGTGTAGCTGCCATAGCGTATACTCCTTTCATGTTGCAGATACGCTGTGTCCACCGGGGCAGACTTTCCAGAGCGGCTGTGACATTTGCCACTGTGCGGACGATGGGAGCACCATCTGGTGTACCAACGATGGCTGTTCTGGGTAAGCTTCCGCGCCGACTCCTTCCTATATTTCTAAGGATATTTATGGTCTGATGTTTCATTGAGGCAACCGGTTTCTATAGAGGAGTTTAAACTCACATGTAGGTACACATAGGAAGCTGATTGTGTGCCCAGTATCTAGGTTCTTATTGCTAATTTAATAAACTCTGATTATTACTCATTTCAATTCATTTGGATAATAATTAGTATGTAGACGGCTTATATTAAGTAATTCAGAAAGAAAAATACGTAGATGTAGTCAATGTTTATATAACAAGCATTTCAGCTCTAACAGTTTCAGTTGCCACTCATAACCATTGTTACAAAACCTTTGTCACTACAGTCATTGTCACTCTCGTTTGTTCCCCTTGAAAACCATAAGAAGCTAGGTAAAACATTGTAAATTACATTTACTGTTTTTTCATCAATCACACGTTACTCTTGAGCCACTTTAAATCTGATGGCTGATACCTTAATAATTCATTATTACCATCTGCGAACTACTATTTAACGTTCCTCTTCTCATCAAGTTTCCCCAGTGTCACTTAATGTCTACCTAAATCTCACATTTCACATTACAGTTGCAGTTGGCATTCATGACTGTTGTTTTAATATCATTCTGACTGTGGGCAGTGTCACTATGGATTGTTCCCCGTGAAAACCACAAAAAGTAAGACGAAACATTAGAAATTACACTTACTGTTTTTATCATTCACACTTGAATGTAGAGCCACTTTAAATCTGAACTCCGCTGTCTTATTCTTTGCCTGTGTGTTACTAGATAATATTCTCCTCATCACGTATGCGGTGTTACTTAACGTCTACCTGAAACTCACATATAATATTCATTAATATTCCACATAACACTGATCCTCAAAAATTTGGCAGCCTGCACTGATGGGTCATCTGAGAACCGAGATCTACGAAGTACTCGATTACAAAGACTTCTTGGTGTTCTTGAGAATCGATTTCTGTTCTCGCTTCTCAATTCTCGAGTCTCGGTTCTCTGTTCTCAGTTGCCACTCCTCAGTTTTCGCTCCACAGTGCTCCCTCCGCAGGCCTCAAATACGAATTCGTTTCTGTTAATCGAAACGAGACCAACGTTCTCGGTTTCCGGATTTGTACATGACTCAATTTGGTGTCTTCTGCTCCTTACTGTAGTAATTCGGCACTGATTCGCTTTTTTTTACGAGGTAGAACATTGAATTGAAAGTGGCGTTAAAGATATACACGTGGAATACATTGTATTTGTGATAAAAACAGAATTGCACTACGAAGTGTTTCATTAAATGTCATAAATCATTATGAAAAAAGCTGGGGACAAAGTATTTTGAAAACGGATGCTGGTGAATATAATTAAGTGGTCTTGGGACTAAGGGGATGAAAAGCAGCAACCATTTTTGAGCGATCCCTGAAAATACGAGTAAATGCTGCCTAGGAACATCATAGCGATCAAGTCACTGAATCCATGAACGGCTGAAAATAGTCTCCAAGAAGCCGAGCATAACTATTTCACTATAAGTCCATCCTTAAACAGATGTTCTTTTTTTTTTAATTTTATCCATATTTTGCAGCTTCAAAGGTAACTGTATTCAATACACTGGAAGTATGAATTAAAAAACGCCTTCAGTCATAACTTTTCGTGTTTTAGTAAATACACGATGCATTTCGGACCCTGTGAGTCCATCGTCAGGTGTAACTTGTCTGAATACATGTTTTATTTCTTTTCTTGAATGAGGTGAAAAGCATATTCCTGTCACGAAAAGGTTTAACGTTAGGTTATTAATTTCGTAAGTCGAACTTGGAAGGTATGTGCAAAATAGTGAAAAAGATGAACAGTCTAAACTTACAACATAATTCAAGAAAAAGCGTTTTTAACGTTTTAGCACCATCAAACATGCTTTTCTCCGTCGTTTTCGTACATGTCACTTCAGTCGAGAGGCACATTTGCACACACATGTTTCTAAGCACTTCACAGTTATTTTTGTAAATGGTGTTGTCAAAGATGAATTTATTCGTAGTGCTAAAGATGTAATTATTAAAATTACTGAAATAGCTATGGCTTGCGAAATCTGTTTGTTCAATTAACATAGGTTCTGGTTTTCTGATTTTGTGGAGGTATCTCTGCAGTTGTTCTAACAGATTTACGGTCTTATTTACGTAGTACTACCAAATTGTTTTCTAGACTGTTGATGACATGTTTCGTTGCCAACATATGTTGTGCAATGTCTGAGTTTTCGAAATGGTTGAGCCTGAAAGCATTTACGTGTTCCTGAAACCGGGTTTTGAAGTTTCTGCCTGTTTTCCGGACATAGTGGGCAGGAAAACTAGGGCATGATACTTTGTACACTCCTCTGTTGTCGTATGTTTCCGTATTTGGTTTTACGTTATGGACGAGTAAGTTTACCACCTCATTATTAGTTGAGAATGCAATTGTTACATTTGTTTTCTGAAAAAGTCAGAAATTTTTTGTCATAGGGGCCCAGGTATGGCATACTGGCGAATATTTTTCCTTCTTTCACAGCGTGGCCATTCGTTGTCTTACTTTTGTGTATTTTTAAATTGTCAATTGTTTTTTTCTGTATAACCATTGCTTACGGCAATGCTCTTTATTGTATCTATCTAATTCTTGACGGTGTTTCCTTCTAAATCAAGGGAGTGTGCTCTGTGTAGCATGGACCTAAATGACGTATGTTTCTGTGTGGTGGGATGGCATGATGAGGTCTCCAGTGTTATGTCTACGTAAGTGCGTTTTCTGTGTATGCTGAACTTGTGTTTTTCTTGTTGGTTGGTGATTTTAAGATCCAGGAAATTTATGCTTTTGTTGTCCTGATGTTCTACTGTGAATTTTATGTTTTTGTGGAAAGAATTGAATACTGCTAGTACATCTTCGAGCTCATCTTTTGTTACATCAAATAGCAGCAAGGTGTCGTAAACATATCTCCAGTAATATATTATTTTGCTTTCGAGTCTATTGTCTTCATTAAAGAACTTACTTTCAAGATGACTGAGAAATATGTCTGCCAGAAAACTTGATATGCTACTGCCCATGGCAAGACCCTCATTCTGTTGGTAAACTTTCCCATTAAATGTAAAGTAATTGTGAGATGATATTAGCTGTGACATGTCCTGGACTTCTGGTATTTGAGCAATTCACAGTTTTTTATGTTTTAATAAGTTTTCAAACTGTCCTGCCTACTATGTAGGGAAAACAGGCAGAAAATTCAAAATCAGATTTCAAGAACACATAAATGCTTCCAGGCTCAACCATTTCGAAAAATCAGTCATTGCAAAGCATATGTTGGAAACGAAACATGTCATCAACAGTCTTGAAAACAGTTTGGTGTTACTACATAACCACAACCCTAAATCTGTTAGAACAACTGGAGAGATACCTCCACAAAATCAAAAAATCCGAATCTATGTTAAATGAACAAACAGATTTCGCAAGCTATAGTTATTTCATTAATTTTAAATACCTATTCTACAGATATTTCCAGCATGTGTCAATTGTTTACTAGTTATATCTTTAGCACTACGAATAAATTCAATAAATTCATCTTTGACAACAACATGTACAAAAACATCTGTGAAGAGTTTAGAAAAATGTGTGTGCAAATGTGCCTCTTGACTGAAGTGCATTTTCGAAAACGACGGAGAAAAACATGTTTGATGGTGCTAAAACGCTAATAACGCTTTCCTTGGATTATGTGGTAAGTTTACACTGTTCATCTTTTCCACTATTTTGCACATACCTTCACGAAATTAATAACCTAACATTAAACCTTTCCGTGACAGGAGTACGCATTTTACCTCATTCAAGAGAAGAAATAAAACATGTATTAAGACAAATTACACCTGATGATGGACCCACAGGGTCCGAAATGCATTGTGTATTTAAAAAGCACGAAAAGTTGTGACTGAAGGCGTTTTTTAATTCAGTTTCTTAGTGTTACCGGCTCGCGACCCGGCTATTTGCCACAAAAAACTACCACTGGCAACGCACACAGTTGGCGTCAGCTGCTGTTCCTCGCTGCACACAGTAGAGTGTTGGAGTCACATTCTGAACTTAACAAATCTAATATTATTTGCTCAATAAATATCTTTTAAACCACTTTGGAACAAAACTTTTGACCTGTGTACTTATTCCCGTAGGTACTAATGAATGAAGAGATACGCCTGAAATCTTCTGACGGTACAGATACTGTGATAGGGAATGGCTGAGTAGGCAGTTCAGTCAATGAGGAATGGACATTTCTGAAAAGGGCAGTCACAAAAGCTGGAAAGAAAAAAAAGTAGGTACAAAGAAGGTAGCTGAGGAAAAACCATGGGTAACACAATAAATATTTCAATCGGCCGATGAAAGGAGGAGGTACAAAAATGTTCACGGAAATTCAGGAATACAGAAAAACAAGTCGCTTATGAATGAAATAAATACGAAGTGCAATGAAGTTAAGGCGCAATAGCTGCTTGAAAAATGTGAAGAAATCAAAAAAGAAATAATTGTTGGAAGGACTGACTCAGCATACAAAAAAGTCAACAAAACTTTCGATGAAATTAATAGCAAGGGCGGTAACATTAAGAGTGCAGTCGGAATCCCATTCTTAAATGCAGACGAGAGAGGCGATGGGTGGAAACAGTACACTGAAGGCCTCTATCAGGGGGAAGAATTGTCTGAGGACGTGATAGAAGAGAAATAGGAGTCGATATAGGAGAGACAGGAGATCCAGTATTTGAAACATAATTTAAAAGAGCTTTGGAAGATCCAATAAGGCAAAAGGGATAGCTAACATTCTTTCAGAATTTCTAAAATCATTGTGGAAGTGTCAACAAAACGAGTATTCAGGTTGGTGAGCAGAATTTATGAGTCTGACAATATGCTATCGGACTTTCGGAAAAATATCATCCACACAATTCCGGAGAATGCAAGAGCTGACAAGTGCGAGAATTACCGCACAATCAGCTTAACAGTTCATGCATCCAAGTTACTGACAAGAACAATGTACAGAAGCATGGAAGAGAAAATTGAGTATGTGTTGGATGACGATCAGTTTGGCTTTAGAAAAAGTAAAGGCACGAGAGAGGCAATTCTGACGATGCGCTTGATAATGGAAGCAAGACCGAAGAAAAATCAAAACACGATCATAGGATCTGTCGACCTGGAAAAAGCGTTCGACAATGTAAAATGGTGCGTGTTGTTCGAAATTCTGAGAAAAATATGGGTAAGCTATAGAAAGAGATGGGTAATATACAATGTGTACAAGAGCCAAGAGGGAATAATAAGAAAGGGCGACGAAGAACGAAGTGTCGGATTTAGAAGGTTGTAAGACAGGAATGTAATCTTCTGCCCCTACTGTTCAATCTGTACATCGAAAAATCAGTGACAGAAATAAAAGAAAGGTTCAGGAGTGGAATTGAAATTCAGGGTGAAAATATATCAATGATACGATTCGCTGGTGACATTGCTATCCTGAGTGAAAGTGAAGAAGAATTACGTGATCTGCTGAATGGAATGAACAATCTAATGAGTAGAGAATATGGATTGAGAGTAAATGGAAGCAAGACGAAAGTAATGAGAAGTAGCAGAAACGAGGACAGCGAGAAACTTAACATCAAGAATGGTGATCAAGATGTAGATGAAGGAATTCTACCACCTAGGCAGCAAAATAACCCATGACGGACGGAGCAAGGAGAACACAATAGAAGACTAGTACTGGAAAACACGTCTTTCCTGGCCGAGAGAAGTCTGCTAGTATCAACCTGAGGCCTAAATTTGAGGACGAAATTTGTGAGAATGTACGTTTGTAGCAACGTGTGTGGTACTGAAGAATGGACTGTAGGATAACCAGAAGAGAATTGAAGAATTTGAGATGAGGTGCTACAGGAGAGTGTTGAAAATTGTGTGGAGTGTCGAGGTAATGAGTGAGGAGGTTTTCCAGAGAATCAGAAAGGAAAGAGACATGTGGAAAACACTGACCACTGACAAGAAGAAGGCACAGGATGGTAGGACATATTTTAAGAGATTTAAGACTAGGGTAAAAGGTGTAGAGGAAAACAGAGGTTGGAGTACATCCACCGAATAACTGAGAACGTACGTTGCAAGTGTTACTCCGAGGTGAAGACGTTGGCACAGGTGAGGAATTCGGTGCGGCCCATATCAAACCAGTCACAAGACTGATGACAATATAAGTAAATAAAATAAAAAAATAACACAAAAAATCTAATCTGAGGTGAAGGGTTTAGCACAGGATAGGAATTCGTCGTGGATCGCTTCTATCTGGTCCTGCTGTTTATCGTGGATTTAATTTTGTTTTTGCGTTTACGATCGTAGATGTTAATGGAGGACAAGAAAAATGCTATGTTTATTATGGCACAGGAGAATATTTCTCCTCGTGATGGTGTGCCTTATAAAACTTCGATGTTGAATTAATCCGTTTCGAGTTTCTCTTGTGCTGCTAATGTACCTGTTGAAAAAACTTTATGACTTCTTTCCATATGTGTTTGTAAACTGAGTCTCGATAACAAGTTTACTATGCGGATTTAAGGTCGTGGTGATGATCTTAAATTTTTCGCAATGGTACTGCATATACTAATTTTTATGTGTTGTATATTTAAGACAAATGGAACTACAAATTGATCTTACCAAAAACCGAGAAGTGATTTTTTCTTTTCTTTTGTGCCCCTCTGGCTGCGCAACACAGTATCCTGTCACTGGATGTGTTCTTAAAGGCGAAGATCTGTTAGAATTGGTAACAGTTCGCTCAAATAAAGAAAGAAGAAATAAATTCTAACGGAATATATATTTGATTTAAAGTAATCAAAATCAAATGAACTTCTATCCAAAGCACAATGGTAATAGGAGAGTGCATCATGGTCACATAAATGCACTTGTATTCGTCTACTGCACTGCCTACCTTAGTGATAGTCTTTACGAGTGGTTCCATAATCATGGTAGCAACACTTAGACTAGGAGAGAACTAGTTTCAATCGCTCTGAAATCGAACTATGAATACAAAGCTTTCGTCGCCAGCTGTGAAGGAGCAAATGAATTTAATGTTCCACAAATGAACCTGAATTTACTTTAAACTGAATAAGCCCTGTGTTTAGTGTAGAGGACTTTCACTTAGAGAGGATATGGATCAACGCTTTCATATTATACGTAGCACTGTACCTACCGCCTTAAAGTTACGCAACATTTGAAACTCTAATGATTGAAAATTAAGTATTCTAAAATCACTCGACAGTAAAACTGCAGAGTAGCAATGCGACTGTCATATGCAGATGAAACAGATTAGCTCTGCCGGATCAACTGCACTGTGACTGAACATTTGGCTCATGAGACATAGGCATTGTCGTAAGTTTCAACTATAAACAAACACAAATATTTACATATTGTTGACACCGACCTACATAGGGCGGAACGATCACCACGATAAAATAAGGGAAATCAGAGCTCATACGGAAAGATATAAGTATTCATTCTTTCCGCGCGCTATACGAGATTGAAATAATAGAGAATTGTGAAGATGGTTCGATGAACCCTCTGCCAGGCACTTAAATGTGATTTGCAGAGTATCCATGTAGATGAATATGTAGAAAATGTTGTGGTAATGATACAGGTTATATATCGACTTTAGGTGATTAACTTTACAAATAATTTGAATAACGTGCATGTATTCAGAAAAAGATTGTACTATACTACATGAATCGAAATCACTGACTGTGCTTCTTAACAATTCTGAGTTACGTAAAACTGTGCAAAAGTTCTTTCCTTTGGTGATGGTGATGTATTGCTGTCAGTGTAATTTGGTGACTGGTGGTTTCTTCTTCACGTCTTAGTAGTGGTGGAAAATAATGCCACTTGCCATTTCGCCCGCCGCCACCATTAAGTTTGGAGCTGCTGCGTCCAACATTTCCATCTAGATAAAGTCCGAAAACTTCGCATCCTGAGCCTCGAATATTTTCATGCAAATAATGTAGCCGCAGCAGATATTGGCGGCCAAGACACTCGATGAGCACATGCAAACTTTTACCTCAGAATGTGCATAAGGGCACATGCTTTCGTTTGCAACCTTTACAAGACTCCCTGCCGGTCCCTATTAAGTATTCTTCGCTTGCTCGCCCTGTGACGCCCGAGGATCATCCAGACGACGGGCAGCTACACTGAAAGGCCAAAGAAACTGGTACACCTGCCTAGTATCGTGAAGGGCCTCCGCAAGCAACAAAAGTGCCGCAAGAGCACGTGGAATGCACTCGATTAATGTCTGTAGTAGTGCTGGAGGGAACTGACACCATGAATCCTACAGGGCTGTCCGTATGTCCGTAAAAGTACGAGGGGATGGAGATCTCTTCTGAATAGCACGTTGCAAGGCATCCCAGATATGCCCAACAATGTTCATGTCTGGGGAGTTTGGTAGCCAGCAGAAGTGTTTAAACTCGGAAGAGTATTCCTGGAGCCACTCTGTAGCAATTCTGGACGTGTGGTGTGTCACATTGTCCTGCTACAATTGCCCAAATCCGCCGGAATGCACAATAGACATGAATGGATGCAGGCGATCACATACGATGCTTACGTACGTGTCACCCCTCAGAGTCGTATCTAGACGTATCAGGGGTCCCATATCACTCCAACTGCACACGCACCACACATTTACAGAGCGTCCTTCAGCTTGAACGGTACCTAGCGGAAATGCAGGCTTCATGGATTCATGATGTTGTCTCCATACCTGTACACGTCCATCTGCTCGATACAATTTGAAACGAGACTCGGCCGACCAGGGGATATGTTTCCAGTCATCAAAAGTCCTGTGTCAGTGCTGACGGGCCCAGGCGGGGCGTAAAGCTAAAGGGAACACGAGTACGACGCCTTCGGCTCCGAAAGCGCATATCGATGTTTCGTTGAGTGGTTCGCACGCTGATAGTTGTTGATGACCCAGCTCTGAAATCTGCAGCAATTCGCAGAAGGGTTGCACTCCTGTCACGTTGAACGATTCTCTTCAGTCGTCGATGGTCCCGTTCTTGCAGGATCTTTTTCCGGCCGCAGCGATGTCGGAGATTTGATGTTCTACCGGATTCCTGATATTCGCGGTACACTCGTGAAATTCTCGTTCGGGATAATCCCCATTTCGTCACTACCTCGGAGATGCTGCGTCCCATCGTTCGTGCGCCGACTATAATACCACGTTCAAACTCACATCCAGATAACCTGCCAATGTAGCAGCAGTAACCGATCTAACTGCGCCAGACACTTATTGTGTTATATAGGCGTTGCCGACCGCCGCGCCGTATTCTGCCTGTTTACATATCTGTGTATTTGAATACGCAGGCATATATGAGTTTCTTTGGCGCTTCAGTGTAAAAACCACAGTGGATACCTCCCTCTGTACACAATTTGTTACTGCTTTAGTTCAAATGCATGTGAATTCCTAAGGGACCAAACTGCTGAAGTCATCGGTCTCTAGACTTACACGCTACTTGAACTAACTTATGCTAAGGACAACACACCCCCGACGGAGGACTCGAACCTCTGGCGGGAGGGGCCGCGGAATCCGTGACATGGTGCTTCTAACCGCGCGGTCACTCCGTGCGGCTACTGCATTAGTTGGAGATAGTCAAGTCACTTTATACTCAACAAAAATTCATTTGAATTAAAACTGATAACATGTCGTTTATTCGTCCACCTTCATTTAGAATCAATGAGTATTTAGGTGATGACAAGTCGATACGTCTGTATTGATCTTCCAAGATTTCACGTGTTTTATAATTGCTCATTACAGTTTCAGCACTTACATTACAAGTTGCACAAAGGTATGAGGCATATGTACTATTTGATCAAAAGTATGCGGACACCTATTTAGTACTCCGTCTTCAGGCCACGAGTGGCCTACCGGGACCATCCAACCGCCGTGTCATCCTCCAGGAGGATGCGATAGGAGGGGCGTGGGGTCAGCACACCGCTCTCCCAGTCATTATGATGGTATCCTTGACCAAAGCCGCTACTATTCGGTCGAGTAGCTCCTCAATTGGCATCACGAGTCTGAGTACACCCCGAAAAATGGCAACAGCGCATGGCGGCTGGATCGTCACCCATCCAAGTGCCGGCCACGCCCAACAGTGCTTGGCTTCTGTGATCTCACGGGAACCGGTGTATCCACTGCGGCAAGGCCGTTGTCCCAGACACCTATTAGTGGATAGTAATATGGCGTGTGTGCATCCTCCGCCCTAATGATTGGTTGAATTCTGCTGAGGACATTTCAGTAAGGTGTCTGTTGAGGAATGGCAAACCATTCTTACTCACGAGCCAAAATCAAAGGTTGCAGTGATTTTGGATGCTAGGGCTTGCAGCAAAGTCGACGTTCTCTTTCGTTCCGAAGGTGTCCAGTAGGATTCAGATCGAGACTCTGGACGGGTCAGTTATTTTCATGAATGTTACTTTCTCCAAATCGTTGTCTCACAGATACTGCTATATGCCAAAGTGTAGTGTCACGCTGATGCAAAAAAATCATCGTTTCTGAACTGTTTCTCTACTGCATGCACTACACAATGCTGTAAAATATGTAATGTCCTTCAGCAGTTATTGTTTTCTTAAGTGCAATAAGGAGACCATATCCCCCATACCGTAACCTCATCTTCTCTCTGCGTCACAGTTGGCACAAAATAAGACGGCGGGAGACGTTCTCCAGACATTGTGAAATACAGAGTCTTCCACCTGATTGCCACAGGGTGTAGTGTGATTCATCATTCCAAGTCACTCATTCGAGCGCAGATGTCTAAACCAAGTCTAGCGTCGCTTAGCACTGACTTCTGAACTGAGTGACTTTTACGGAGCTTCTCGACCATTGTACCCCATTCCTTTTTAACTTGCCATTAAGAGTAGTCATGTTAGGTGGACTGCTCACGGCACTTCGAAACTTGCGAGTGATTCCGTCCACCGATTTCATGCGATTTTTTACAACCAGCCTCTGCAGCGCTCCCTGTCTATCAGTACTTGACGTACGCCTGGTTTCACTATGGCTTTTCATACGCCTTTCCACTTTACAATCATTCCGTGAGCAGTCGACTTCGTCATCTTAAGAAGGCTTTAAATTTTCCTGATGGGTTTGTTACTTAGATGACATCCAATGACTAATCCAAGTGCGAAATCATTGAGCTCTCCCGGTTCACCACATATGTTAATACTGCTTATACACTACTGGCCATTAAAATTGCTACACAAAGAAGAAATGCAGATGATGAACGGGTATTCATTGGACAAATATATTATACTAGAACTGACATGTGATTACATTTTCATGCAATTTGAGTGCATAGATCCTGAGAAATCGGTACCCAGAACAACCACCTCTGGCCGTTATACCGGCCTTGATACGCCTGGGCATTGAGTCAAACAGAGCTTGGATGGCGTGTACAGGTACAGCAGCCTATGCCACAGTTCATCAAGAGTAGTGACTGGCGTACTGTGACGAGCCAGTTGCTCGGCCACCATTGACCAGACGTTTTCAGTTGGTGAGAGATCTGGAGAATGTGCTGGCCAGGGCAGCAGTCGAACATTTCCTGTACCTATACAGGACCTGCAACATGCGGTCGTGCATTATCCTGCTGAAGTTCAGGGTTTCGCAGGGATCGAATGAAGGGTAGAGCCACGGGTCGTGACACATCTGAAATGTAACGTCCACTGTTCAAAGTGCGTCAGTGAGAACAAGAGGTGACCGAGACGTGTTTCCCAATGGCACCCCATACCATCGCGCTCGGTGATACGCCAGTATGGCGATAACGAATACACGCTTCCAATGTGCTTTCACCGCGATGTTGCCAAACACGGATGTGACCATCTTGATGCTGTAAAGAGAACCTGGATTCATCCGAAAAAATGATGTTTTGCCATTCGTGCACCCAGGTTCGTCGTTGAGTACACCATCGCAGGCGCTCCTGTCTGTGACGCGGCGTCAAGGTTAACCGCAGCCATGATCTCCGAGCTGATAGTCCATGCTGCTGCAAACGTCGTCCCTGTTGACTCAGGGATCGAGACGTGGCTGCACGATCCGTTACAGCCATGCGGATAAGATGCTTGTCATCTCGACCGCTAGTGATACGAGGCCGTTGGGATCCAGCACGGCGTTCCGTATCACCCTCCTGAACCCACCGATTCCATATTCTGCTAACAGTCATTGGATCTCGACCAACGCGACCAGCAATGTCGCGATACGATAAACCGCAATCGTGATAGGCTACAATCCGACCTTTATCAAAGTCGGAAACGTAATGGTACGCATTTCTCCTCCTTACACGAGGAATCACAACGTTTCACCAGGCAATGGCGGTCAACTACCGTTTGTGTATGAGAAATCGGTTTGAAACTTTCCTCATGTCAGCACGTTGTAGGTGTCGCCACCGGCGCCAACCTTGTGTGAATGCTCTGAAAAGCTAATCATTTGTATATCACAGCATCTTCTTCCTATCGGTTAAATTTCGCGTCTGTAGCACGTCATCTTCGTGGTGTAGGAGATTTAGTGGCCAGTAGTGTATAATGACAACAAAATACTCCACGCCTCCTTTCGTACTGGCGGGTTCCTCCATCGTGACGTCTAGTGGTCAATTCCGCAATCCGTGGGGTGTTCGGATATTTGTCAACTACGCGTGGCAGAGACGAGCTACGAGGACCGTAACAGGTCAGTGCAGTTGATACAAAAGTGTGTAAATATGCTCAGTGAAGTTAAATAGTAATATCTGGAAGAAAAGTGATGTTGTCTCGCGAAACAAGATTGCGTTAACTTCAAGGATTGTTATTCAAGCACAAGTGTCTGACAAGTCTACTTGCCGGCCGCGGTGGTCTCGCGGTTCTAGGCGCGCAGTCCGGAACCGCGCGACTGCTACGGTCGCAGGTTCGAATCCTGCCTCGGGCATGGATGTGTGTGATGTCCTTAGGTTAGTTAGGTTTAAGTAGTTCTAAGTTCTAGGGGACTTATGACCTAAGATGTTAAGTCCCATAGTGCTCAGAGCCATTTGAACCAAGTCTACTTCCATTGCCATATTTCTCACGTAGATCAAGACCCTCATTTCGCGAATGGTTCAAGATATCGAAAGCTTTTCGGTAAACGATATTATAACAGGGAAACGTAATCTTGTTGCATGTTTAAACATTTTAAATATAGTATCAACCGAAATTTTGAAGCAAGTCCGCTTTACTTAGTGAAGCAATATACTTTTTTTACCTACGATCTAAAGATCTTGAAAAGTTCAACATAACGTTTGATGATTATTGTACGCAAACTTCCTGCAATAAACTCCGAGCAAAAGCAGCACAAAATGGGTTTCTCATGTCAGGCTTCTTAGCGAAAGATCTGGCAGAGAACAAGAGAAAACTCTGGTCCTATGTAAAATCGCTAAGCGAGCCAAAGGCTTCCATTCCGTCCCTTGTCGATTAGTCTGATGTGGCGGCTGAAGATTGAAACGTCCCCTTAGAAAAATTTATGTATTACTGTGCTGATAAAACTCTTACACTATTTGATTTTCAAACAGCTGAGCAAAACTGAACGTACTCAGACATTTCACTCTTTACCTATTCTGATCAACGCTAAACTGACACAATATTTTTAGCGCAACGCAATCTGACTTTAAATAATCCCTACAAAAGAATGGCCCCGACTGACATTGATCTATACCTTTCACAAATCACTTACCTCACAAAAATCTTCGTTACTCGAACTACTGCAATACAGCGAGCGCCACTAATGCCAGCGAAATAAAAGATTCAAACTACTGAAGGCACTAACTACTGATAGGCATAGTTAGCAAATGAAAGATTTTGATAGAGGACAAACAATGTATTTACCTTAATAGTGTTCAAAAGTCATAATATATATAGCAGTTCATGACATCTAGTCTTACAAATTTACTGTCTCTGATGGACATACGTCCAGATCATCCGCTCTCAAAACTCCGCCATCTCACTCCCCACATTCACCACTGCTTGCGGCTCACCTCCAACTGCGCAACGCTACGTGCTGTTAACAGCCAACTGCTCAACACTACAATAGCAACTTCCAACAATGCAAACCAGCCACAGACTGCATACAGCACAGCCAGTGATTTTCATACAGAGCGCTACGTGGCATTACCAATATAAAAACCTAAACAGCCTACTTACAAGATAACATAACGAAAACCGAAGTTTTAAATTTCGCATTGAAGAAATCGTTCACACAGGGGTATCGTACAAACATAGTCATTTGACCATCGAAAAGACTCCCATATGGACGACATACCTGGACATACCTGATGTAGAGAAACAACTGAAAGTTTTGAAAGCAAATAAATCACCAGGTCCCGATGAAATTCCAATTCGATTTTGCAAAGAGTACCGTATGGCATTGGCTTCTCATCCATCTTGCATCTGTCGTGATCTATCGCCTAGCACAGAGTCCCAAGAAACTGGAAAAAAGGCGCACGTGACACCAGTATACAAGAAAGGTGAAAGAACGGACCGCAAAGTTACAGACCAATATCCCCAACTTCTGTTTGCTGCAGAATCCTTGAACATATTCTCAGTTCAAATATAACAAACTTTCTTGAAGCTAAGCAGCTTATGTCCACGAATCAGCATGGTTTTAGAAAGCATCGCTGTTGGGAAACTCAGCTTGCCCTTTTCTCACCTGATATACTGACAACAATGGACGAAGGGCAACAGGCAGATTCCATATTTCCAGATTTCCGGAAAGCACATGATACGGTGCCCCACTACAGGCTCTTAACTAAGGTACGAGCATATGGAACAAGTTCACAGGTATGAGAGTGGCTCGAAGACTTCTTACATAACAAAACACAGTACGTTGTCCTCTACGGCGAGTGTTCATCAGAGACAAGTATATCGTCGAGAATAAACCAGGGAAGTGTGATAGGATCACTCTTATTCTCTGTATACGTAAATGATTTGGCGGACAGTGTGGTTAGCAATCTGCTGTTGTTTTCTGATGATGCCGTGATGTAAGGTAAAGTATCGGAGTTGAGTGACTGTAGGAAGTTACAAGACGACAAAATATCCAGTTTGTTTGATGAATGGCAGCCAGTCCTGAATGTGGAAAAATGTAGGTTAATGCGGACGAGTAAGAAAAACAAACCTGTAATGTTCGGATACAGTATTACTGTTGCTGTTGTGGTCTTCAGTTCTGAGACTGGTTTGATGCAGCTCTCCATGCTACCCTATCCTGTGCAAGCTTCTTCATCTCCTAGTACTTACTGCAACCCACATCCTTCTGAATCTGCTTAGTGTATTCATCTCTTGGTCTCCTTCTACGATTTTTACCCTCCACGCTGCCCTCTAATGCTAAATTTGTGATCCCTCGATGCCTCAGAACATGTCCTACTAACCGGTCCCTTCTTTTTGTCAAGTTGTGCCACATACTCCTCTTCTCCCCAATACTATTCAATACTTCATCATTAGTTATGTGATCTACCAATCTAATCTTCTGCATTCTTCTGTAGCACCACAATTTCGAAAGCTTCTATTCTCTTCTTGTCCAAACTGTTTATCCTCCATGTTTCACTTCCATACATGGCTAAACTCCATACAAATACTTTCAGAAACGACTTCCTGACACTTAAATTTATACTCGATGTTAACAAATTTCTCTTCTTCAGAAATGCTTTCCTTGCCATTGCCAGTCTACATTTTATATCTTCTCTACTTCGACCATCACCAGTTATTTTGCTCCCCAAATAGCAAAACTCCTTTACTACTTTAAGTGTCTCATTTCCTAATCTAATTCCCTCAGCATCACCCGACTTAATTCGACTACATTCCGTTATCCTCATTTTGCTTTTGTTGACGTTCATCTTAAGTCCTCCTTTCAAGACACTGTCCATTCCGTTCAACTGCTCTTCCAAGTCCTTTGCTGTCTCTGATAGAATTACAATGTCATCGGCGAACCTCAAAGTTTTTACTTCTTCTCCATGGATTTTAATTCCTACTCCGAATTTTTCTTTTGTATCCTTTACTGCTTGCTCAATATCCAGATTGAATAACATCGGGGAGAGGCTACAACCCTGTCTCACTCCCTTCCCAACCACTGCTTCCCTTTCATGTCCCTCGGCTCTTATAACTGCCATCTGGTTTCTGTACAAATTGTAAATAGCCTTTCGCTCCCTGTATTTTACCCCTGCCAACTTTAGAATTTGAAAGAGAGTCTTCCAGTCAACATTTTCAAAAGCATTCTCTAAGTCTACAAATGCTAGAAACGTAGGTTTGCCTTTCATTAATCTTTCTTCTGAGATAAGTCGTAAGGTCGGTATTGCCTCACGTGTTCCAATATTTCTACAGAATCCAAACTGATCTTCCCAGAGGTCGGCTTCTACTAGTTTATCCATTCGTTTGTAAATACTTTGCGTTAGTATTTTGCAGCTGTGACTTATTAAACTGATAGTTCGGCAATTTTCACATTTGTCCACACCTGCTTTCTTTGGGATTGGAATTATTATATTCTTCTTGAAGTCTGAGGGTATTTCGCCTGTCTCATACACCTTGCTCACCAGATGGTAGAGTTTTGTCAGGACTGGCTCTCTCAAGGCCATCAGTAGTTCTAATCGAATGTTGCCTACTCCCGGGGCCTTGTTTCGACTCAGGTCTTTCAGTGCTCTGTCAAACTCTTCACGCAGTATCGTGTCTCCCATTTCATATTCATCTACATCCTCTTCCATTTCCATAATATTGTCCTCAAGCACATCACCCTTGTATAGACCCTCTATATACCCCTTCCACCTTTCTGCTTTCCCTTCTTTGCTTAGAACTGGGTTTCCATCTGAGCTCTTGATATTCATACAAGTGGTTCTCTTTTCTCCAAAGGTCTCTTTAATTTTCCTGTAGGCAGTACCTATCTTACCCCTACTGAGATAAGACTTTACATCCTTACATTTGTCCTCTAGCCATCCCTGCTTAGCCATTTTGCACTTCCTGCCGATTTCATTTTTGAGACGTTTGTATTCCTTTTTGCCTGCTTCATTTACTGCATTTTTATGTTTTCTGCTTTTGTCAATTAAGTTCAATATTTCTTCTGTTACCCAAGGAGCTCTACTAGACCTAGTCTTTTTACCTACGTGATCCTCTGCTGCCTTCACTACTTCATCCCACAGAGCTACCCATTGTTCTTCTACTGTACTTCTTTCCCCCATTCCTGTCAATTGTTCTCTTATGCTCTCCCTGAAACTCTGTACAAACTCTGGTTCTTTCAGTTTATCCAGGTCCCATCTCCTTAAATTCCCAACTTTTTGCAGTTTCTTCAGTTTTAATCTACAGTTCATAACCAATAGATTGTAGTCAGAGTCCACATCCGCCCCTGGAAATGCTCTGTGCAAAACTCTACCAGGCGGCTTCCTCTTTCATTTCTTATCCCCAATCCATATTCACCTACTACGTTTCCTTCTCTCCCTTATCCTACTCTCGAATTCCAGTCACCCATGACTATTAAATTTTCATCTCCTTTCACAACCTGAATAATTTCTTTTATCTCATCATACATTTCTTCAATTTCTTCATCATCTGCAGAGCTAGTTGGCATATAAACGTGTACTACTGTAGTAGGCGTGGGCTTCGTGTCTGTCTTGGCCACAGTAATGCGTTCACTATGCTGTTTGTAGTAGCTTACCCGCACTCCCATTTTTTTATTCGTTATTAAACCTACTCCTGCATCACCCCTATTTGATTTTGTGTTTATAACCCTGTATTCACCTGACCAAAAGTCTTGTTCCTCCTGCCACCGAACTTCACTAATTCCCACTATATCTAATTTTAACCTATCCATTTCCCTTAAATTTTCTAATATACCTGCCCGGTTAAGGGATCTGACATTCCACGCTCCGATCCGTAGAACGCCAGTTTTCTTTTTCCTGATAACGACGGCCTCTTGAGTAGTCCCCGCCCGGAGATATGAATGGGGGACTATTTTACCTCCGGAATATTTTACCCAAGAGGACGCCATCATCATTTATCCATACAGTAAAGCTGCATGCCCTCGGGAAAAATTATGAGCGTAGTTTCCCCTTGCTTTCAGCCGTTCGCAGTACCAGCACAGCAAGGCCGTTTTGGTTAATGTTGCAAGACCAGGTCAGTCAATCATCCAGAAGTACTGAAAATCTGCTGCCCCTCTTCAGGAACCACACGTTTGTCTGGCCTCTCAACAGATACCCCTCCGTTGTGGTTGCACCTACGGTACGGCCATCTGTATCCCTGAGGCACGCAAGCCTCCCCACCAACGGCAAGGTCCATGGTTCAGGGGGAAGGACAGTATTACTAGTGTCCTGCTTAATACAGTTACATCGTTTAAATATCTGGGCGCAACGTTGCAAAGCGATATGAGGTGTGGAACCAGCATGTGAGAACTGTGGTAGGGAAGGCGCATGGTCCGCTTTGGTTTATTGGGAGAATTTTAGGAAAGAATGGTTCACCTGTAAAGGAGACTGCATATAGGACACTGGTGCGACCTATTCTCGAGTACTGTTCGAGTGTTTGGGATCCATAGCAGGAAGACATCGAAGCAATTCAGAGGCGGGCTGCTAGATTTGTTACCGGTAGGCTCGAACAACACTCAAGTGTCACAGAGAGGCTTCGAGAAATCAAATGGGAATGCCTGGAGGGAAGGCGACGTTCTTTTCGAGAAAACCTTTTTGAGAAAATTTATAGAACCGGCATTTGAAGCTGACTGCCGAACAATTGTATTGCCGCTAACATACAATGCGAGTAAGGACCACAAAGATAACATATGAGAAATTAGGGCTCATACGGAGGCATACTGCCGGCCGCTGGTGGCCGAGCGGTTCTGGCGCTACAGTCTGGAACCGCGCGACCGCTACGGTCGCAGGTTAGAATCCTGCCTCGGGCATGGATGTGTGTGTTGTCGTTAGGTTAGTTAGGTTTAAGTAGTTCTAAGTTCCAGGGGACTTATAACCTCGGCAGTTGATTCCCATAGTGCTCAGAGCCATTTTTGAGGCATACTGGCAGTAGCTTTCCCCTTGCTCTATTGGCGAGTGGAACAGGAAAGGAAATTAGTGGTTCAGGGTACCCTTCGCCACGCACCGTACGGTGGCTTGCGAAGTATCTATGTAGATGTAGATATATGCAGCAACAGGGTAGTCGTACGGTACTATGGTGTTTCCCTCTGGGCTCTACTTTATTCCTCGTAGATACAGAGTCAGCTACGAGTCAAACGAGTGTTGTATCTTCAAGCGTATGAGAGAAATATTATTTCAGATATTTGTACTTACACATGTGTAAGCGGCCAGCTTCTGAGGAGACAAATAAACAGAAGGAAGACCTTATACACCGACGGAGCCTGTCAATTTGTGTACACTTCTCGGATACTTTTATAAAAAGTTAATATGCCATCATTAACAATTTCTATATTACCCAGTATTCTCTTTTTCAAGAACATTTGATTGTCTTTAAGAAACATATATCATTCCACTTGAAAAAAGGAAATAGCATACCTCCGTTGCTCGGCTAGTGGACGAGTTAAGGAGATAAAACATGCGACAAAATTACGTGACTGTCTCTGCAGTACCATTCGCTGAAAACTAGTTCTGATACGTCGAACCGTTCACGAAATAAAAGAGGTGTTACGTCTTATGTGATTTTTTGTGCATATTTAAATGTATACGAGTTCGGAAAGTAAGGTCCGATTGCTTGCGAAATAGAAGAGTACAGGGAAAAAAACGAGTTATTTCCAAGAGTTTGCTACACCTCCCATCTATTTCTTTATAAAGTCACCGCTCTGACTGAAACGTTTGTCATAGCGTTGTAGCAGCTTTCCAATACCCACGTCATACAAGACAGCCGCCTGTTCTTTCATTCAATTCTCTGCGCTGATCCGCAGTTCGTTGTCGGTGACAAAATGTTGTCCTTGTAGCCAGAGTTTCATGTGAGCAGAGATGAGCATCAGAGGGAGCCAGTCTGTCTTATACGTAGTTCGAACAAACACTTTCATCGAATACGTTGCAGGGGCGTCATCATTGCCCCTGCAGTGTACCGTCACGAATTATCATGAAGAAGGAAGTACACTACTGGCCATTAAAATTGCTACACCACGAAGAAGACGTTATACAGACGCGAAATTTAACCGACAGGAAGAAGATGCTGTCATATGCAAATGATTGGCTTTTTAGAGCATTCACACAAGGGTGACGCCGGTGACGACACCTACAACGTGCTGACATGAGGAAAGTTTCCAACCGATTTCTCATACACAAACAGCAGTTGACCGACGTTGCCTGGTGAAACGTTGTTGTGATGCCTCGTGTAAGGAGGAGAAATACCTACCATCACGTTTCCGACTTTGATAAAGGTCGGATTGTAGCCTATCGCGATTGCGGTTTATCGTATCGCGACATTGCTCCTCGCGTTGGTCGAGATCCAATGACTGTTAGCAGAATACGGAATCGGTGGGTTCAGGAGGGTAATACGGAACGCCGTGCTGGATCCCAACGGCCTCGTATCACTAGCAGTCGAGATGACAGGCATCTTATCCGCATGGCTGTAACGGATCGTGCAGCCACGTTTCGATCCCTGAGTCAACAGATGGGGATGTTTTCAAGACAACAACAATCTGCACGGACAGTTGGACGACGTTTGCAGCAGCATGGACTATCAGCTTGGAGACTATGGCTGCGGTTACTCTTCACGCTGCATCACAGACAGGAGCGCCTGCAATGGCGTACCCAACGACGAACCTGGGTGTACGAATGGCAAAACGTCATTTTTTCGGATGAATCCAGGTTCTGTTTACAGTATCATGATGGTCGCATCCGTGTTTGGCGACATCGCGGTGAAAGCACATTGGAAGCGTGTTTTCGTCATCGCCATACTGGCGTATCACCCGGCGTGATGGTATGGGGTGCCAATGGTTACACGTCTCGGTCACCTCTTGTTCGCACTGACGGCACTTTGAACAGTGGACGTTACATTTCAGATGTGTTACGACCCGTGGCTCTACTCTTCATTCGATCCCTGCGAAACCCTAAATTTCAGCAGGATAATGCACGACCGCATGTTGCAGGTCCTGTACGGGCCTTTCTGGATACAGAAAATGTTCGACTGCTGCCCAGGCCAGCACATTCTCCAGATCTCTCACCAATTCAGGACGTCTGGTCAATGTTGGCCGAGCAACTGGCTCATCACAATACGCCAGTCACTGCTCTTCATGAACTGTGATATCGTGTTGAAGCTGCATGGGCAGCTGTACCTGTACACGCCATCCAAGCTCTGTTTGACTCAATGCCCAGGCGTATCAAGGCCGTTATTACGGCCAGAGGTGGTTGATGTGGGTACTGATTTCTCAGGATGTATGCACCCAAACTGCGTGAAAATGTAATTGCATGTCATTTCTAGTATAATATATTTGTCCAATGAACACCCGTTTATCTGCATTTCTTCTTGGTGTAACAGTTTTGATGGCCAGTAGTGTATGTAGATCGAACAAACACGTTCATCGAATACGTCGCAGCGGCGTCCTCTTTGCCCCTGCAGTGCACAGTCACGAATTATCATGAAGAAGGAAATGCATGACACTTACGTTATGTTGGGTTGCATGAAACCGGGCGAAACTTCGCAGTGGGCACCCATAATTCTCCTAAACATCTTTACTTTCTCACCTTGTGCTCACAACTGCATAGAGCTACGTGGCACGATTGACAGGCACACCAGAGACACGACCCAACACATCTGCGCAAAACTTCGTCCATATTCGCTGTCGTTTCCATTTCGCGTTTGAGCGGACCTTACTTTCCGAATAACGCTCGTATATACTGTAGACTTTGCATGCTAACCTTTGTTTAACCTACGAAATTAACATTAGTTAAAAATTTATCGCTTCTCATTGTCCACAGGAAAGACTACATGCAGAACGTGGACCAGGTGCAACACCAGTACCAACAAGTCGGCAGCCTGGAACCAGGGCACAAATTCGCGGGTGGTCAGTTCTCTGAAATAGGAGATCTTTTGCGGCCGTACCAACACCATCAACGTTCAAATGCGTACAGCTTGCCAGCATGGTATAGAGATGTCCTGAAAGACAGGCAAGAGATGTGGCAGCAGATGCAGCATAACCAGATGCCCGAGTTTGACCAGTCTGGGCAGCTGTACCAGCAGGGCTACGATTACGACCTGGACGACAGCCAGCAGCAGCAGCATCACGACCCCAGTTCAGACTTCGATCAGGCGGTACAGCAGATTCATCAATACGGAGATCCTCAGTCTGGTAAACTAGTAAACGATCAACAAGAATCTGAAGAAGGTCTTCAGGTGTATCAGCAAAGTGAGGCATCAGATGCAGATCAAATTGCACAGCAATCATTGCAAAATCAATATTCTCAACAGGTTAATTGGCATCCACAGCAAGACCAGATTTCAGATACAGGAGACGTCCTGCAACAACATCAACAGATCGATACACCAAACAAAGACCAAGACCTTCAACAGACACAGCAAGAATTAGATTCTGATAATGAACAAATCAGTCATCATTCACAGCAGGATCAATCTTCCGATTCTGGAGACAATCTGCAACAGTATCAACAGACCGATGCATCAAACGGAGACCTACAACAGATACAGCAAGAATTAGATTCTGATTCTGAACAACTCAGTCAGCATACACAGCAAGATCAATCTTCCGATTCAGGAGACGATTTGCAACAGTATCAACAGACCGATACATCAAATGGAGAACTACAGCAGACGCAGCAAGAACAAAATTCTGATAATGAACAAATCAGTCAGCATACACAGCAGGATCAATCTTCCGATTCTGGAGACAATCTGCAACAGTATCAAGAGACCGATGCATCAAACGGAGACCTACAACAGACGCAGCAAGAACAAAATTCTGATAATGAACAAATCAGTCAGCATTCACAGCAGGATCAATCTTCCGATTCTGGAGACAGTCTGCAACAGTATCAACAGACCGATGCATCAAACGGAGACCTACAACAGATACAGCAAGAATTAGATTCTGATTCTGAACAACTCAGTCAGCATACACAGCAGGATCAATCTTCCGATTCTGGAGAGGATTTGCAACAGTATCAACAGACCGATACATCAAATGGAGAACTACAGCAGACGCAGCAAGAACAAAATTCTGATAATGAACAAATCAGTCAGCATTCACAGCAGGATCAATCTTCCGATTCTGGAGACAATCTGCAACAGGATCAACAGACCGATGCATCAAACGGAGATCTGCAACAGATACAGCAAGAATTAGATTCTGATTCTGAACAACTCAGTCAGCACACACAGCAAGATCAATCTTCCGATTCTGGAGACGATTTGCAACAGTATCAACAGACCGATACATCAAATGGAGACCTACAGCAGACGCAGCAAGAACAAAATTCTGATAGTGAACAAATCAGCCAGCATTCACAGGAGGATCAATCTTCCGATTCTGGAGACAATCTGCAACAGTATCAACAGACCGATGCATCAAACGGAGACCTACAACAGATACAGCAAGAATTAGATTCTGATTCTGAACAACTCAGTCAGCTTACACAGCAAGATCAATCTTCCGATTCTGGAGACGATTTGCAACAGTATCAACAGACCGATACATCAAATGGAGACATACAGCAGACGCAGCAAGAACAAAATTCTGATAATGAACAAATCAGTCAGGATTCACAGCAGGATCAATCTTCCGATTCTGGAGACAATCTGCAACAATATCAACAGACCGATACATCAGTAGGAGACCAAGTCCCCCAGCATATACAACAAGATCAATTTTCAGACTCTGGGGAAAATGTACAGCAATATCAACAAAGTGGTACACTCAACGAAGAACAAGATTTACAACAAACACAGAAAGAATCTGCTTCTGATTTTGAACTTAGCCAGAATACGCAACAAGAGCAGTCTTCAGATTCCGGAGAAAATCTGCAGCAATATCAACAGGGCGAAGATCAAATTCTGCAACAGACGCAGCAAGAATTAGATTCTGATTCTGAACTTAGCCAGAACACACACCAAGAGCAGTCTTTAGATTCTGGAGATGATCTGCAACAATATCAACTCGGCGAAACCCAAAACAATGATCAAATTCAACAGCAGAACCAACAACATGTTGACTCAGATTTTGAACACCTCAGTTTGTATCCCCAGAAACAAGATCAATCTTATTCTAGCGATGACCAGCAGCAGTACCAGCAGAGCAATATCTTCGACTCAGACGAGTTAGAACAGCAAGCACACCAAGACGATACTGAAGGCAATAGTCATGATCGGTATCAGCAGTATCAAGAACCTGGATCAGAACAGATTGTACAGCAATATGAGAAGGAACAGTTTCCCATCAGTAATCAGGACTTGCAGCAATATCAGCAAAGCCACTTTGGGAACGATGCGGACGTTTACCAGCAGTCCCATGAGCCAGACGAATTCCTTGAAGGCTATCAGTACGATCAGAATAATCGCTTGCATAAAATAGACCAACAGCAGCATGAGGCTATATTCTAACAGCACGCATCAATAACGTGAGTAAGATTTTATATTTCTTTCCAAGACACCAGACACCTGGACTCAGTTGTACCTTAATATGTAAGTTATTTATAATGAAATCACCTCAATAAGTTTCTAATCGTCAACAGGGATCTTCATTAGTTTTCATTTTTCCTCTTCAATACGAATTGAGCTAGTGCTGTGTTAAATTAACTGATTACGTACATGGGACAAGCAATGTTAAAATCCCAGTCTGGCCACATCCGTTTAATTTTTTCCATGATTGCAGAAATCACTTGCGGCCAGTAGGGGGGAGGGTTCTATCATATTAAACGAGGGTTCCTGTCGAGCTGAGCTACTGCTCTGTCTGCTGTGAAAAATTATACTGGAGCATTCTTTCCTTCCTTTATTTCTTGCCTTCGTTCCTTCCTTTCCTCATGTCTTAAATCCTGACTTCCTGCTTACACTCCTCCCTTCTTTCACTTCCTTTTCCTTTCCCAATATTCTACTATCCTTCCTTTAATTTTTCCCATTTTTCCCTGTGATGTAAGATAGTCGGTACTCGTGCCACACTCAGTAGAACTAATACGCTTATGATACGGATTAAATTTTTTGTGGATGTTTGAAATGAAGCTCTTGTGCTCAGATTAATTTGGTACATGTCTTATAAACTTGTAGAACTACTAGTAGTTCGGTCATAATAAAACAAAATGCGGTCAGATGATTATTCATTTAGGCAATATTGCGGATTACACTTAAAATTTACTATCTTTGATGCAAAGAAGACGAGATTATTGTGTGAATTTGTCTCCACTTCCCGCTTGTGGAACATATTTCTGTACTTTAACCAAGTTAACTAGTTCAGAAATATACACATGTGAATTAAATTCTCTTGTATTATTGTGTGTGGTGAGTAACGCCATTTTTAGCATGTACTGCCAAGATATTATGCATAACTGCCTTAGCTTAGTTAAACAGGTACCTTTAATTAAATGAGTACAAATATATGATTGTTCTACTACAAGCAGTAGTTATACAGCGCATGCTGGGTGCTTGCAAAGTTTCATAACTACGGTGTATATACATACATACCGCGTGAAAAGTGAGTGATGTGTTGTTACCAGCTGTACATCACAATGGAAGCTGACAGATGGATATCAACAAGAAAGCCAGCCAGCAGCCAGCATCCAGAATTACGCTTTGAAATAGTCAACTGATAGATGGATATTAACAAAAAAGCCACGCATACTGTCGCAAGGCAGCACCCAAAATTACACCTCGATATAGTCGTGTATCATGTCGTGCACCATCTGAAGACGAGCCGGAAAAGATTCGAAAACCAGTTTATGGAATAAATAAGTATTTCAGTTGTCTGTGTTTATACTGAAGTATAGTGCCTACACTATGCTTGGCCATCCTCTGTTAGAGTAGTGGTGTGCGGTATGGGATCCTTACCAGATAGGGTTGACGGAGGACATCGAAAAAGTTTAAAAAAAAGGGAGCTAGTTTTATATTTACGCCAAATATGGGAGAGATTGCCACACATATGATAAACAAGTTGGATAGCAATCATTAAAACAAAGACTTTTACGTTGTGGCGACACTTTTTCACGGAAGTTCTATCAGCACCATTCACCTCTGAATGTGAAAATATTCATTGCTGCCAACCTACTTAGGGAGAAATGATCATTGTAATAACATAACAGAAATGAAAAGTCATACAGAAAGATTTAAGTTTTCATTTTTCCCACGCTCTGTTACAGAGTGGGACGGGGAAATGTTTTTATTAAAAATGAAATTCCTCCAGCTGTACTTAAGATTTTATATTTACTTCGCTACTAGTTTCGACGTTGCGTCAACGCCATCTTCAGGCCCGTACGCTTTGATGAAATCAGTTGTGTGTGGCTCAGTCTAGAAGCCCACAGTGAGACCAACACGTGCTCCCCATGGATGGAGGGATGGCGGGATGGAGTTACTGCCCGCCATACAAGTGGAGCACGTGTTGGTCGCACCGCGGACTTCTAGACTGAGCCACACACAACTGATTTCATCAAAGTGTACGGGCCTTAAGATGACGTTGACACAACGTCGAAACTAGTAGCGAAGTAAATATAAAATCTTAAGTACAGCTGGAGGAATTTCATTTCTAATAAAAATTATACCAGCTGTGTCCCACCTTCATCCAATTTAAATTTGGATGTACGAAGGGTAGAGAAATAGTCTGAAGGTGCCTCTGACAGGCACTTAAGCGTGAACTGCAAAGAAGTCGTGTAGTTGCAGATGTACAGTGTAAATGCGTGGAGAGATGAGCCTCATCAAGTTCATCGACGTGTCGATGACCTCTGTAGGCTATTTCAACAAGATGCAGTCATCATTATAGGAGATGACTAATGCTATCAACTTTATAGGAGACGACTGTTGCATATTGTTTTAGTGACTGAATGCGTCATTTGTGTAAGAAGTACGGAGGTGTCGTGGGTATCACATGTTTCGCTCTTTACTCTCTTTATGAAGGGCTATTCTCTATCTTATATAGCAGCCACGATACAAGAAGACAAGTAAAATGCCACAAAACGTAGCATAGCGCCTGCTTGAACGACCAGGACGTGGAACTTCCATACGAACAGACGAGTGAAATACTACAAAAACCAGCATTGCGTGTGTTTAACCGACCAGGTAGTGTAACTTCCGGTCACGTTGAAGTTTGACAGATCCACCACATAGACACCTCGTACGTCCAACTGGCCAGCACTCGAAAACTCGGCTAAACTCTGACAAAGTGGCCGCGCCAAACACATCTTCCGCCGGGCGTTCCGTCTGTTATTTCCATAGTAGGAGGTCTTCCGTACTGAGAAATGTTATCCTGCGCAAGTGCAGTACATATTTCAAAACAGGCGTTGCTAATGGAAATATTTTAGGAAATAAGACAGTAGAAGTAGTAAGTAAGCACTACTATTTGAGCAGCAAAAATAATTGATGATGGTCGAAGTAGAGAGGATATTTAAAGTCGAGAGTTTCTATAACAAGGAAAGCTACTCTGAAAAAGAGGAATTTGCTATCACCGAATAGAAATATGTTAGGAAGTCTCCTCTGAAAGTATTTGTGTGGAATGTGGCCTTGTACAGAAGTGAAATGCGGATGATAAGCAGTTAAGACAGTTAGAGAATACAAGATTTTGAAAAATGATGCTGTAGAAGACTGCTGAAGATTTGATTGATAGATTGCGTAACTGACCAAAAGAAGGTTCAGGACACAACCTGATGCGCCAAGGGATCGTCAATCTCGTAATGGGGGGAAGTGCAGGTGAATAGAAATCGTAGACGGAGATCATTATTTATGTACGGTAAGCAGCTTCAGATTGATGTTTGTTACATTAATTATACAAAGAGGCTTGCACAGGTTGCAGCAGCGTGGAGAAAAGCATCAAATGAGTCTTCGGACTGAAGACCACAAAAGCATCAACAATAACCTGACATTTCTTGAACGAGGGCGATGCGGAAAGTAAGTTCCCCTTCCATGGAGGTTGGGAAGTAAGAGCATACCGCTGTCAATTAAAACAGCAACGCCGTGAAGGGGGCGCAGCAATTGCAACCTACATCGTCAAATACTTGCTGGATGTATTCAAATCTGTGTTTTCCTCTACAGTCTTTAGCCTCTACAGCCCCTTCTAGTACCATGGAAGTCTTTCCCTGACGTCTTGACATACATCCTGCCATCCTGTTGCAAGATCCCCTCGCTTCTAAACTGATGCTGTTATTACTCAGCTTAGCCGCGAGTCCGTAGAGCGTGGTATATGTGGCGTACAGTATAACTGGTCAGCATTTCAACCCGGAATTTGCGAGTGTAAGTCGGACCTTCCTTGATCCGCATTGGTGGGTCGTGTCGTCGGATTTCCTCCTGCCTGTGCGCGGTGCAGCTCTCGTAAATGTCGTCCCGTACAGATTCTTCATTGGCGCATTGGACGTCTCTGTCGGTGGAAGCTAATTACCTGAAATTGCTGTCGATCAACTTTGGCGTATCTATTTACTCGAAATTAACATTCAGAATGCCGTAATATCACTTTTATTCCTATTAGATCAATAATGAAACACTCATGTCACGTATCCGAGATCATGGCTACCATCGAACAAGACAGGAAGAGCTCTTAACGCCGACTGCCGACTTTGGAGCGCAGTCCGTATCTCTTACTAGTTTCGTAACAGTTCGTGGATTTCCGATCAAGTTCGTACTTACTAAGATATGCATTTGTTAATGAACGGGTGTGAATTTTAACGACGCAAAATTATGGTAGATAGTTTTAAACATCCAGAGGCTCCTCCTAGTATTCATGTTGTCATAAATGACTTTAATTATTAAATATAAATAAACAAAATCGGTGACTTTGGTGCCAAGATGGCGGTACTTCCCGTCATGTATATTTCCCAGGCTGAAGCTCTGCTGCTACGGTCCAGCGCCGAGCCCCACTCCACTACGCGCAACATATGGTCGCTTCGTCACCTAGCCAGACAGCGTGCGAAATGCTCTCCGACTCATGGCCGGCTACGGACTACAGCACTTCCTAACTATCGTGAATACATCAATAAGAGACAATAATTTATTAAAACTAGTAAAAATGTCTTCCTCACGTAAGCAGCACCTTACACTGTCCCTTCTTCTTGCCAGTGTTTTCCATGTATTCCTTTCCTCGTGGGTTCTACAGAGAACCTCCTCATTCCTTACCTTATCAGTCCACCTGATTTTCAACATTCATCTGTAGTACCACATCTCAAATGTTCGATTCTCCTCTATTTCGGTTTTCCCACACTCCATGCTTCACTATAATACCGCGCTGTGCTCCAAACGTACATTCTCAGAAATTTCGTCCTCAGATTAAGGCCTACGTTTGATAGTTGCCCAGGCACGCCCTCTTTGTCAGTGCTAGTCTGCTCTTTATGTCCTCCTTGCTCCGTCCCTGATGGGCTACTTTGGTGCCTTAACTTCGTCTACTTCGCCGTCCCCATTTCTGATGTTAAGTTTCTCGGTGCTCGCGTTTCTGCTACTTATCATTTCTTTCGTTTCTTCTGTTTAGTCTCAGTCTATATTCTGTACTCCTTAGACTGCTCAAGACAATTCCAATCAATACATCCTGTAATTCTTCTTCAATTTCGTTGACGATAGCAATGTCATCACCGAATCGTTTCACCTTAAAACCTTTCTTTTTTTTAATTTCCTTCATTGGTTCTTCGATGTATAGACTGAACAGTAGGAACGAAAGATTATATCACTGTCTTACACCCTTTTTAGTCCGAGCACTTCGTTCTCGGTCGTTCAATCTTACTGTTTCCTCTTGGTTCCCTCTTGCTCTTCCATTATAGCTTACCCCTACTTTTCTAAGAATTTCGGACATCTTGTATCATTTTATATTGCCGAACACTTTTTATAAGTCAATAAATCCTATGAACGTGTCTCTGATTTTCTTCAGTCTTGCTTCCATTATCGAACGCAGAGTCAGATCTGACTCTTTGTGCCTGTGTCTCTTTCGTGTCTCTATCGTATACTGACATGTGTAAATGATTAGCATTAACGCAACCGCAGAAAATAGGTAGGATTAATGTCAACTGAAATCCATATATAGGCACGATTACGTAGCAGCTTTCTCATTCGTAAATCTGATTTGAATGTTCGTGATTTGAGAGAAGATCGTGTTATGCCTCGTGTAAGAAGGAGAAACGTCCGTCAGTATGTGTCGGGATTAGACAGCAGCATGATCGGGGCCTATCGGTATTCTTGTTTATCGTTCAGTGAGATTATTTCTCGGGTAGGTCGATATGCCGCGACTGTTATACAAATATGGAATCGATGGAATAAGGAAGGTCACACTCAACGCCATGCCGTAGTTATATTGTCCCAAGCGTCTAGGCCTCTGAGGACAGACACAATGCTAACCCTGCCGTTCAGAATTGTATAGACACATCACGTACCCTGAATCAGGAAATGGGATTGTTGGTTACAGGACGAGAATCCTCGCGGATAATGAAACGTGTGGAGCAAAGTGGCCATGTTTCAGCTTTCCTGGACACGGAAGAACAGAGAGGCGCACCGCCACATGTGGGATGCAATGGCAGCACACGAGCACTACCACGTCCTCGTTTCAGAGGAGTCACGGTTCTGCAAATATCACGACGGATGTATCAGTATCAGATTCGGTATCATTGTCATATGCGCCCAGCAGCTGCCGTGTTGGTAGGGAGACGTCACTGGGTACGCAATACGATCACCTTCGGTTCGAAAAGCCCGTTATTCCGACAGCAGTAAATACAGTTCTGACATGGTAAGCTCGGTGGGTGTGCTCGATCTCCGACGTCACTGTGAGGCGTTATCTTTCAAAAAAATAAGGCAAGACCTTCGTGGTGTCGCAACTTCATGTACCTGTAATGTACTGTGGGGAAAAAGAACAGCCGGTACGCTGTTTAACTCGGTACGTCAATGTGCTTAGAGCTGCGATAGCGGTAGAGCCGCATCGCAACTCATTCGCCTAGAGGAGCCGTTCAAAGTGAGCGACACAACTAAAAATACTGCCAAATGTCACATCCGTTCTATAACAGTGGTCTAGGTGTAGCTTCCATGATTGGTAAACAAATCGTTCTCGGTCCAGCGTTCGAAACTCGGCGCTGCTTAAATTTTGAATAATAATCAACATTGGTGGCCGAAGACTTCCGGCATAAGAAGTACTCTCACTCTGCCCACGGCCTTGTCAAAGAGGGTGGAGAAGCAGTCAGAGGTTCAGGGCTCTCTTTTGTTCCAGTGGTCGGAAACTGCCCCTAAAGGTGGAAGAATCAGCAACGACCAACGACGTGAGGATGCATAAAGCACTGGAAACCGCAAAACGCGTAACGTGTATCCACTGGACATGTGGCCTGTACTTGGGAAAGTGTCATGATGATCTCTCCACTGGCAAAAGATTCCGGAATACTCCCCAGTTGGGGTCTCTAGAAAGGGGTTGCCAAAGGGGAGGTGACTGTGAGAAAAACATTGAATAACCAACGAGAGGATAATGTCTTTCGAGTCGGGGCGTGACATGTCAGAAGCTTTAACGTGCTAGGAAAGCTACAAAATCTGAAAATGAAAATGCAAAGGCTCGGTGTTGGTGTAGTAAGGGTTGTAAAGTGAAGTGGAAAGAAGACAAGGATTTCTGGTCAGATGAATAGAGGGTAATTTCAACAGCAGTAGAAGATGGTATAACGGGAATAGGATTCGTGATGAACAGGAAGGTAGGGCAGAGAGTGATATACTGTGAACAGTTCAGTGACAGGGTTGTCCTTATCAGTCTCGCCGGCAAACAAACACCGACAACGATAGTTCAGGTATACATGCCGACGTCGCAAACTGTAGACGAGGAGACAGAGAAAGTGTATGAGGATATTGAAAGGGTAATACAGTGTGTAAAGGGATATGAACATATAATAGTCGTGGGGGATTGGAGTGCAGTTGTTGGGGAAGGAGGAGAAGAAAAGGTTACAGGATAATATGGGCTTGGGACAAGGAATGAGAGAAGAGAGAGACAACTGAGTTCTGTAATAAAGTTCATATAGTAATAGCGAATACTTTGTTCAAGAATCTCAAGGGAAGGAGATATACTTGGAAAAGGCCGGATGATACGGAAAGATTTCAGTTAGATTACATCATGTGTCCTCGGAGTCTTTCGCGACGGCATACATGAATAAAACGTTCTAGGTTTTCAAGCCGCGTCAATTCGAATAATATCCTCGAGCTTTCGATTACCAGCTCCGTCATCGTCGTCGGGAGTTCACTGACTGCCAGGGCTGCTACGGTTTCGCCGGCCGCGGTGACCGAGCGGTTCTAGGCGCTTCGGTCCGGAACAGCGCGACTGCTACGGTCGCACTTTCGAATCCTGCCTCGGGCATGGATGTGTGTGATGTCCTTAGGTTAGTTAGGTTTAAGTAGTTCTAAGTTCTAGGGTACTGACGACCTCAGATGTTAAGTACCATAGTGCTCAGAGCCATTTGAACCATTTGAGCTACGGTTTCTCGGTTATATAGACTCCGCAGACATGTTGCGTCCTGTTAAAGACGACGTTGTTCTTCGAGTATCTGGCGTATATGGTGTAACCTGTAAATTTGGCAGCATGTATATCGGACAAACAATTCGCACGGCTGCGGAGCGTTGTACTGAGCACAAGCGCCATACAAAACAAAGGGAGCTTGACAAGTCGGCCATAGCGGAACATTGCCTAGAAAACGGACATAAAATACAGTTCGAAAATACAAAAGCGTTGGCTCATGCGTCTGCATATTGGGACTCCGTTATAAATGAGGCGGCCTTTAAACAACTACAATTTCAACAGAAACCAGGGGTACACACTCAGCAGGGCATGGGGGCGGGCGTTGGACATCGAAAAAAAGCAAAAACTGATGCGCGACGCGGGAGCGGCAGTTTAAAACGTAGCGCCTGCCCCTGGCGCCACGTGACGTCACCGGTGCTACCACGGGCAATAGCTCCGCTAGCTGCACGGGTCGACTTACGCGCTCGCGTCACATTGGGTGTATCTGATTGGCTGCTGATAATGTCATCATGCCTATATAAGCGAGAAACCGTAGCAGGCCTGGCTCACCCCCACCCTCACCTACCTTGGCCTCACCATTGACCGTCAACTCACCTAGATCCCTCATCTCCGCTCCACCCAATCCAAAGCCCACAACCGTCTCCGACTCCTCAAACTCCTCTCTGGCCGGACATAGGAGTTGCACCCCTCTACCATCCTCCACACCTACAAATCCTTAATCCGTCCCATCCTCTGTTATGCCAGTCCCACCTGGATATCTGCCCCCCCCCCCCAAATTCTATAATTCCCTCCAGATCCTTGAGCGTCATGCACTTCGCCTCCCCTTCCGTATACGCCTCCCGTCCCCCACGCAGATCCTCTATGACCTCATTCCTTTCCCCCATCTGCTCCTATTCCTCGAACATATTCGCATACTCTACACCTCCCGCCGCCTTGATCCCCCTCACCCCCTGGTTGCTCCTCTCCTCTCCCGTCCCCACCCCGTGCCACGTCTTCACTGTTGTGTCCCCCCTACCCTCCATCTCTACACCCTTAATCTCCTATCCCAAGGTGGCTTCCATCAACTCCCCCTCCCAGATGATGCCCTCTCTCCCTCCATTTATCCCTCATATCAACTCTGATCCTCATCCTCCCTCCTTTCCTCCGTCCTTTCCCTGGGCTCCCTCTTCCCCCCTTCCATCCTGTGGTTCTCCCCACCTAACCTCTCCCTTCCCCCCCCCCCCGAGTCCTCTGCCTTCCCCTGTTGCGTCTGCCCAGCACCCCCCACCCCTCTTATGGGTCCTCATTCTCCATTGGCTCCTTTCCCCCCTCCCCCCTTCGCTTTTCCTCACCTTCCCCCCTTTCTTATTTTCCCATCATCTGACCAGTTTCCGCCCACCTGCACTCGGCTGTGGTATGTCATATTTTAGTGCAGTGTTCCAGTGACTGTTCAGTGTTGTTTCGTCTTTTCCCGTGTTGCGAACAGAAACCATGCTGTCGCTGGGTGTGAATTTTATGTCTTTTGCGACCAGAAACCAGACTGTCACCGTGTTTTTTAATTGTCTGTCTATTATTTTACCTGTCTGCTTCATACGTATTTTATTAGCATCATCATCCCTTTGTTTCTTTGTTTTAAGTTCCACGATTTTTTCGCCATGTTACCCTTTGTCTCCGATTTTGTCGCCTGTTTTTTTATTATATATTATCTTCTCCTTTTTTAAAACAAAGTATATAGGCTGAAAAGCGGCATACTAAGCTGCTGCCAGCCCACCCCCTTCGGAGGGAATCGAAATTCAATAAAGAAAAAAAAAAAACAGGCCTGGCAATCAGTGAACTCCTGACGACGATGGCGGAGATGGTCACCGAAAGCTCGAGGATTCTATTCGAATTGACGCTGCTTGAAGACCGATAACGTTTTGTTTAGATAACATCATGGTCAGACAGAGATTCCGAAATCAGATACTGGACAGTAAGGCGTAGACTCAGATCACAGTGTAATAGTGATCAAGAGTAGGCTGGAGTTTCAGAGATTAGTCAGCGAAAATCAATATACAGAGAAGTGGGGTATGGAAGTACTAAGGAATGACATACGCTTGAAGTCCTCTAAGGCTATAGAAACAGCAATAAGGAATAACTCAGTAGGCAGTACAGTTGAGCAGGAATGGACACCTTTAAAAAGGGCAGTCACAGAAGTTGGAAAGAAAAGCATAGGTACAAAGAAAGTAGCCGCCAAGAAACCATGGGTAATAGAAGAAATACTTCAGTTGATCAATGAAAGAAGGAAGAATAAAAATTTTCAAAGAAGTTCAGGAGAACAGAAATAGAAATCATTGAGGAATGAAACAAATAGGAAGTGCAAGGAAGCTAAGACGGAACGGCTGCATGAAAAAATGTGAAGAAACCGAAAAAGAAATGTTTGTTGGGAGGACTGACTCAGTATATCTAAGTCAAAATAACCTTTGGTGAAATTAAAAGCAATGGTGTCAACTTTAAGAGTGCAACGGGAATTCCACCGTTAAATGAAGAGGAGAGAGTGGATAGGTGGAAAGATTACATTGATGACCTCTATGAGAGAGAAGGTTTGCCTGACGTGATTGAAGGAGAAACAAGAGTCGATTTAGAAAAGATAGGGGATCCAGTATTAGAATCGGAACTTAAGAGACCTCCGGAGGACTTAAGATCAAATAAGGCAGAAGGGATAGATAACATTCCATCAGAATTTCTAAAATTATTGGAGGAACTGGGAACAAAACGACTCTTCACGTTGGTTTATAGAATGTGTATAGAGGTAAGCTAAAGGGAGAACGGTTAATACACAGTATATGCAAGAACCAAGACCCTTACTGTTCACTCTGGACATAGAAGAAGCGATGATGGAAATAAAAGAAAGAATCAGGGGTGGAATTAAAATTCAAAGTTAAAGGATATCAGTGATACGATTTACTGATGACGTTGATATCCTGAGTGAAAGTAAAGAATAATTACATGATCTGCTGATTTCAATGAACAGTCTAATGATAAACAGAAAGTGGACTGAGAGTAAATAAAAGAAAGACGAAAGTAATGAGAAGTATCAGACAAGAGAATAGCGAGAAACTTAACATCAGGACTGACAGTCACGGAGTAGATGAAGGCAGATAAATAACCAATGACGGACGGAGCAAGGAGGACATCGAGAGCAGACTAGCACTGGCAAAAAGGGCATTCCTGGCCAAGAGAATTCTACTAATATCAAACGTAGGCCTTAATTTGAGCCGGCCGGAGTGGCCGAGCGGTTCTAGGCGCGGCAGTCTGGAACCGCACGACCGCTACGGTCGCAGGTTCGAATCCTGCCTCGGGCATGGATGTGTGTGGTGTCCTTAGGTTAGTTAGGTTTAAGTAGTTTTAAGTTCTAGGGGACTGATGACCTCAGATGTTAAGTCCCATAGCGCTCAGAGCCATTTGAACCTTAATTTGAGGAAGAAAGTTTTGAGAATGTGCGTTTGGAACACAGCATTGTATGTTAGTGAAACATGGACTGTAGGAAAACTGAAACATATCTAGAATCGAAGCGTCAACGAATGTTGAAAATTTGGTGGACTGGTACGGTAAAGAATGAGAAGGTTCTGCGTAGAATTGGAGAAGAAAAGAATATGTGGAAAACGGTGACAAGAGGGAGCGTCAGGATGATAGGACATCTGTTAAGACATCAGGGAATGATTTCCTTGGTATTAGAGGCTGTAGAGGGCGAAAACTGTAGAGGAAGACTAAGATTGGAAAACATCCAGCAAATAAATGAGGTCGTGTGTTGCAAGTGTTACTCTAAGATGAAGAGATTGGCACAAGATAGGAATTCGTGGTGGGGAGCATCAAACCAGTGAGGAAACCAATGGCTCTTGGTGTGACGTCATAAGCGAGTGACTGCGTGTGAGATCGCTCTCTAAGTTTTCATATATTTTTAGGTTCCAGATACATATTTTAACGGTTTTTGTGATAATATTTACTATATAAGTGACGTATTAGTGGTTTCTTCATTCAGCTCTGCCTTTCTTCTGTTGTGACGTGATATTTGTGAGTGTTTCGTATCGAGCAACTTAACCTCTTGCCTGTGTTTACATTCCGCGCTGACCAGTTGCAGCTGTAGCGGCGCATCGAAAGCTAAGTACTAATTAATTGTTTGTGCATAGTGATTTATTTAGGAACTTTAGTAGTCTTCAACCGGTGTTCGTGGTGTTTTCTGGTGAAATAATTTCAGAAGAACCTTTTGGGAACTGTTTACAGCTCGTTACTGTGTGATTAGACGTTTGATTCTCTTTCTGTATTAGTCTTTTGTTATATTCACATTTGTTGTTTATTAATACTGTTAATAATAGTAGTTACTTCCCTTGTAGAGTAAGTTTGTAATTATTGTAGTCAGGTTTTTAGCATCTTCTTATTGTAGTAGCGGAACTTAGAAAAAGTAAAATTTTACCATGAGTGAGAAGTGTGGGCTTTGCCGTAGGTTCGTGAGTAGTGGATTGCGGTGTGACACTTGTTCGAAGTATTTTCACTGGGGGGAATGCAGTGGGGAAGCCAGTGGGCATTCTGGTGAGATCCTCTCCTGGAACTGCAGGTTATGTAGCAAGAGTAAACTGATAGAGGAGCAGGAGCGTAAGATCTGTGCCCTTCAGGTGCAGTTGAAAAACGCACAGGAGGAGCTAGATAGGATGAGGAGGGAGAAGGGGGTTGGGGAATGGGAGCTGGCTGTTGGCAAGAGATCTGCTAGGAGAAGAAGATTTTCAGATAGTTTTACTATTGGTGTTTACAATAGATATGACCAACTGTCAGAGTCTAGTGGAGAGGAATCTCTAGTAGCTGTAGATGTAGGAAGTATGCAGCAGACCTCAGTAGTTACTGTACCTAGAACAGTTGCAAAGTCGAAGAGGAAGAAGAAGGTTCTGCTGTTAGGTAGTTCACATGGCAGAGGTGTAGGCCAGCAGTTGCAGGAAGTGCTGGGAAGTGAGTACCAGGTCACCAGCATTGTGAAGCCTAATGCAGGGTTGGCTCAGGTGACTGTTAACATAGGGGGGTTATGTAGGGATTTTACTAAAGAGGATCAGGTAGTGATTGTGGGTGGGGCTGGTAATAGTATTGGTAGGGATGGGGAGTATAACATAGATGGTGACCTGGAAAAGATAGCCACTCAGACTGGCAACACGAATGTGCATTTCGTGGAACTGTTTCAGCGTCACGATCGGCCTCATCTTAATACAGCCGTCAGGCGTAATAACATGAGACTTGGGGGTGCGCTGATGACAGAAAGCATGGGTCACATTTCAGTGGTGTCGGTGGAGTCTATCAGCAGGACGGGTTTCACTAGACACGGCCTGCACCTCAACAGGTATGGGAAGGGGAGGTTGGCAAAGCTTATAGGTGACAGCATAGGAAGTGGGATCACTCATGGGAAAATTCCTGCAGTAGTGTGTGTTAGAGCTGCACCTTTTTTAGATTGAAGTCAGCTGATAGGTATTCCTGCTTAAGGGAAGTCTCTCTAACAAGGGAATCACTTTTGACAAAGCTTAGGTATCCGGGTAATGAGGGAATTAGTATATTTCATCAAAATATACAAGGTATTAGGGATAAAGTTAGTGAACTGCTTATAGATGTTGACTCTGAAATTATTGGTATATCTGAACACTTCTTAAATAAGGAGATAATTCAGAGGCTTCCTTTACCAGGATACAGGTTGGCTGGCTGCTTTTCGAGGAGCTCTTTGCGGTGTGGGGGAGTAGCCATGTATGTGAAAAACGGCATCGCATTTGAGTCAATTGATGTTTCAAAGTACTGCGCTGAAAAGGTGTTTGAATGTTGTGCAGGTGTGGTTAAATTTAACGGAGTTAAACTTGTAACTGTTGTTATTTATAGATCCCCAGACTCCGATTTCACAGCATTTTTGCTAAAGCTAGAGGAGGTTCTTGGTTCACTTTATAGGAAATACAAAAAGTTAGTTATATGTGGTGACTTCAATATTAATTGTATAAGTGATTGTGCAAGGAAGAGGATGCTGGTAGACCTCTTTAATTCATATAATCTTATGCAAACCGTATTCTTTCCAACGAGAGTGCAAGGGAACAGTTGAACAACCATAGACAACATTTTTGTTCATTCCTCATTACTAGAAGGGCATTCTGTTAGAAAAAAGGTGAATGGCCTTTCAGATCATGATGCGCAAATTTTAACTTTAAAAGATTTTTATGCTGCAACTCGTGTTAAATATAGTCATCAGCTGTTCAGGAAAGCTGATCCGGTTGCTGTAGAGACCTTTGTAAACCTTATAAAGGAACAAGAGTGGCAAGATGTTTATAGCGCTGAGACAGTAAACGATAAATATAATGCTTTTCTAAAGACCTTTCTCATGCTCTTTGAAAGTTGCTTTCCGTTACAACGTTTAAAACAGGGTACTAGCACAAACAGGCAGCCTGGGTGGCTGACTAGAGGGATAAGAATATCTTGTAGAACAAAGTGGCAATTATATCAAAACGTTAGAAACAGTCAAAATCTAAATGCAGCAGCCCATTACAAACAGTATTGTAAGGTGCCTAAAAATGTTATTAGGAAGGCAAAAAGTATGTGGTATGCAGATAGAATAGCTAAGTCTCAGGATAAAATTAAAACCATATGGTCAGTCGTAAAGGAAGTTGCTGGTCTGCAGAGACAGGTCGAGGATATAGAATCAGTGCGTAGTGGGAATGTCCGTGTTACTGATAAGTCGCATATATGTACAGTATTTAATAATCACTTTCTGAATATAGCAGGTGAACTAAATAGAAACCTAATTCCAACAGGGAATCATATAGCGCTCTTAGAAAAAAGTGTTCCGAGACTGTTACCTGAAATGCTCCTCCATGATACTGACAAGAGGGAGATTGAGTTAATAATTAAATCACTAAAGACCAAGAACTCTCATGGATATGACGGGGTATCTAGCAGAATACTGAAGTATTGTTCTATGTATGTTAGCCCAGTACTTAGCCATATCTGTAACTTTTCCTTTAGGAGTGGTCGGTTTCCTGATCGATTAAAATACTCGGTAGTGAAGCCACTTTATAAAAAGGGAGACATTGATAATGTTGACAATTTTAGACCTATTTCTATGCCATCGGTGTTTGCTAAAGTTATCGAGAAGGTTGTATATACAAGGTTACTGGAGCATTTAAATTCACATAATTTGCTGTCAAATGTTCAGTTTGGTTTTAGAAATGGTTTAACAACTGAAAATGCTATATTCTCTTTTCTCTGTGAGGTTTTCGACGGATTAAATAAAAGGTTGCGAACGCTAGGTGTTTTCTTTGATTTAACGAAGGCTTTTGACTGTGTTGACCACAAAATATTACTGCAGAAGTTGGAACATTATGGAGTAAGGGGAGTAGCTTACAATTGGTTCGCCTCTTACTTTAAGAACAGAAAGCAGAGGGTAATTATCCGCAATATTGAGAGTGGTAGTGATGTTCAGTCCCAATGGGGCACTGTTAAGTGGGGCGTTCCCCAAGGGTCGGTGCTGGGGCCACTGCTGTTTCTTATTTATATAAATGATATGCCTTCTAGTATTACAGGTGATTCAAAAATATTTCTGTTTGCTGATGACACCAGCTTGATAGTGAAGGATCTTGTGTGTAATATTGAAACAGTAACAAATAATTTAGTTCATGAAATAAGTTCGTGGCTTGTGGAAAATAATTTGATGCTAAATCACAGTAAGACTCAGTTTTTACAGTTTCTAACTCACAATTCAACAAGAACTGACATTTTAATCAGACAGAATGGGCATGTTATAAGCGAGACGGAACAGTTCAAGTTCCTAGGCGTACGGATAGATAGTAAGCTGTTGTGGAAAGCCCATGTTCAGGATCTTGTTCAGAAACTAAATGCTGCTTTATTTACCATTAGAACAGTATCTGAAATAAGTGACACTTCAACACGAAAAGTAGTCTACTTCGCATATTTTCATACGCTTATGTCGTATGGTATTATTTTTTGGGGTAATTCTTCTGATTCAAAAAGGGTATTTTTGGCTCAAAAACGGGCTGTTCGAGCTATATGTGGTGTAAGTTCGAGAACCTCTTGTCGACCCCTATTCAAAAATCTGGGAATTCTGACATTGCCCTCACAGTATATATTTTCTTTAATGTCGTTTGTTGTTAGCAATATTAGCCTATTCCCCAGAGTTAGCAGCTTTCACTCAGTTAATACTAGGCAGAAATCAAATCTGCATGTAGAATGCAGTTCCTTGACTCTTGTGCAGAAAGGAGTGCAGTATTCTGCTGCATCCATTTTCAATAAGCTACCACAAGAACTCAAAAATCTTAGCAGTAGCCCAAACTCTTTTAAGTCTAAACTGAAGAGTTTCCTCATGGCTCACTCCTTCTATTCTGTCGAGGAGCTCCTGGAAGAGCTAAAAAATTAAGCAAATTCCAGTGTTACATTGTTGATTGTCTTCATTTAAACTTATGACTTGTCACCTAAATATGTTTTTTTTCTATATTTCATTTTATCTGTTTCTAATATCGTGTTATAATTTCATGTATTGACTCGTTCCATGACCATGGAGATTTCTCCTTAATTTGGTCCCACGGAACAATAAATAAATAAATAAATAAATAAATAAATAAATAAATAAATTTAAAAGAAATCTACATTCGTCGTGAAATTTGTGTCGTATACAGACGGAGTGTGTACAGTGAGTACCTTTAGCGTAATAATGTTAGGCCAATTGTGATGATGAGATATGCGGCCGACTGTCTGTAGTCAGCAACCAACTGCGGTGAGACATCGGTTTTCTCTGATGACGCGAGACAAGGCGGCAGATAATGGTGTAAAGTCATATCTTAGAGTCCAACAAACAAAACAAAAACATGACCACCTCCGCCAGCCAGATGGCTTATAGCTGTTGTTTCTTTAGTATGATAAAGGAATCTTCATTGTGGATAGAATGAAATGTAAAAGTACAGTCACTTCTGAAGCCTGTTGTGACATATTAAGTAAACTGGAAGGAGTCATTCAAAACAAGCGACGCGTTTTGTGAAACACCTGTGGCTTGACATTTACACTACTGGCCATTAAAATTGCTATACCAAGAAGAAATGTAGATGATAAACGGGTATTCATTCGACAAATATATTATACTAGAACTGACATGTGATTACATTTTCACGCAATTTGGGTGCATAGATCCTGAGAAATCAGTACCCAGAACAACCACCTCTGGCCGTAATAACGACCTTGATACGCCTGGGAATTGAGTCAAACAGAGCTTGCATGGCGTGTACAGGTACAGCTGCCTATGCAGCTTCAACACGATACCACAGTTCATCAAAAGTAGTGACTGGCGTATTGTGACGAGCCAATTGCTCGGCCACCATTGACCAGACGTTTTCAATTGGTGAGAGATCTGGAGAATGTGCTGGCCAGGGCAGCAGTCGATCATTTTCTGTATCCAGAAATGCCAGTACACGACCTGCAACATGCGGTCGTGTATTATCATGCTAAAATGTAGGGTTTCGCACGGATCGAATGAAGGGTAGAGCCACTGGTCGTAACACATCTGAAATCTAACGTCCACTGTTCAAAGTGCCGTCAATGCGAGCAAGAGGTGACCGAGACGTGTAACCAATGGCACCCAATACCATCACGCCGGGTGATACGCCAGTATGGCGATGACGAATACACGCTTCCAATGTGTGTTCACCGTGATGATACCAAACACGGATGCTGCCATCATGATGCTATAAACAGAACCTGGATTCATCCGAAAAAATGACGTTTTGCAATTCGTGCACCCAGGTTCGTCGTTGAGTAAACCATCGCAGGCGCACCTGTCTGTGATGACGCGTCAAGGTTAACCGCAGCCATGGTCTCCGAGCTGATAGTCCATGCTGCTGCAAACGTCGTCGAACTGTTCGTGCAGATGATTGTTGTGTTGCAAACGTCCCCATCTGTTGACTCAGGGATCGAAACGTAGCTGCACGATTCGTTACAGCCATGCGGATAATACGCCTGTCATCTCGACTGCTAGTGATACGAGGGCGTTGGGATCCAGCACGGCGTTCCGTATTACCCTCCTGAACCCACCGATTCCATATTCTGCTAACAGTCAATGGATCTCGACCAACGCGAGCAGCAATGTCGCGACACGATAAACCGCAATCGTGATAGGCTACAATCCGGCCTTTATCAAAGTCGGAAACGTGATGGTACGCATATCTCCTCCTTACACGAAGCATCAAAACAACGTTTCACCAGGCAACGCCGGTCAACTGTGGTTTGTGTGTGAGAAGTCGGTTGGAAACTTTCCTCATGTCAGCACGTTGTAGGTGTCGCCACCGGCGCCAACCTTGTGCGAATGCCCTGAAAAGCTAATCATTTGCATATCATGGCATCTTCTTCCGGTCGGTTAAATTTCGCGTCTGTAGCACGTCATCTTCGTGGTGTAGCAATTTTAATGGCCATTAGTCGAACTGGTTGCTTGTATAAATCTGACTGCTGCTGATATAAAGTAGTATTGCAGCGATATAATTTTAAGATCTTTTAAAGTTGTTTTAGCTATCCAAGTTTTTATTTGTAGGCTAATGGACTTTACTTTCCGCAAAGCCCTCCTAGGTTGGAGCGACAGACAATGTGGTACACTTCGTTATTCCTGCTGATACCAGAATAGGCGCCAGTCCCTGTACGTATTCACTTATTTACTACAGAATCTAACGGGGTCCGCATCAACGATTGTGGTCTTACCTCTAGCGAGCGATTTGCACTGTTTCTACTTCTATGCTTTTTCATTTCCGTAGTTATCGTTTAGGAGCTTATGGAACATTCAAAAGTAGGAACTGCAATTTGATAATCTTACGTGACGTAGTTTCTGAAGGCAGAATTCTGCATGGACAGACGGCCCTATTCCCTTGACTTATGCATAACAAAAGTTTCTAAGGATTTTGGCCGGCCGCGGTGGTCTAGCGGTTCTGGCGCTGCAGTCCGGAGCCGCGGGACTGCTACGGTCGCGGGTTCGAATCCCGCCTCGGACATGGGTGTGTGTGATGTCCTTAGGTTTAAGTAGTTCTAAGTTCTAGGGGACTTATGACCTCAGATGTTGAGTCCCATTGTGCTCAGAGCCATTTGAACCATTTTTAAGGATTTTGACAGCTCAGCGGGTGAAATCTTTCTTGCAGATTCTGTAAATGCTAGTTGCATTGCTGTTTCTTCAAAAAGCACGATTCTTTTAATTTAGTTTTGTTTTTGTGTGCCAGAGAAATTATAACATTTGTTTCTGGGAAAATTAATTGAACTAGTCTTTTAGGTTATCCTTGGTGTATTAGGTGCACAAGAACCACCTCATGTTTAATCGTATGAATCACTGTTATTGAAAACCCTGATACTTATTGCACATAAAAATTTCAAATTTGAACCGGTTTTTTTACAGTGCTTTTAAAAAAGTCACTGTTAATCACGTCCCTATTTACATCACTGTACGTTTTCCTAACTCTCTAAGCCACATGAAGTACATTGATCTTATATCATGCAATGTATGACCTCGCTGATATGAACCACAACTGAGTGTGATCCAGCCTTCTCTGTTACAGGTGAGAGACTTCTATCTGTATCATCCGTCGGTTGCAGACAATAAACGGAATCCGTTTACTGAGATCCGTGGAAACATCCTAAAAAGGGTTTTCGTTCTATCACAAGACCACGTGAAACTTCATTTACGTAATGGGTGTCTCAACATAGTGTCCCCGTTACATAACTTGCGTATGAATGCCTAAATAGTGTTTTGTAATGTTATGAACATTACATTCGAAAAATCGAAAATTATGTGTATTTTTTAGTAATAAATGTGATAGATGGGAAAAAATTTGGTGGACCTATACCCACTGCTGTTTTATTTTACTATCCCTGTCGTTTAACTGCTGTCTAGAAAACTTATGATGTAAGAGTTCGCAGTTTGTTATAGAAATGCCACATCTTCACTCTGCAAAGCCCACATTCTACTCTTGCTTCTAGAAAATATAAGAACTAAACATTTTTTCTTGAGAGTCATACTACTTCCTTCTAATCAAATGGAATTTTACTAAACTACTGTAATTATTGAGCCGGCCGGAGTGGCCGAGCGGTTCTAGGCGCTACAGTCTGGAACCGTGCGACCGCTACGGTCGCAGGTTCGAATCCTGCCTCGGGCATGGATGTGTGTGACGTCCTTAGGTTAGTTAGGTTTAAGTAGTTCTAAGTTCTAGGAGACTGATGACCTCAGCAGTTAAGTCCCATAGTGCTCAGAACCATTTGTAATTATTGCTATCGGGATCAGTATAGCTATACTTATTCAAAAAAATAAATAAATAAATAATAATGATTGATCATTTGATTCTAGGGTTCAAATCCACATACAGCCATTCATATTTATGTTTAACCTGATTTCCTTGAATCGCTCCAGGTAAATGTCAGACTTGTTCCTCTGCCTGGGCGTCGCTATGTCCTTCCCCATCCTTGAAGCGATCTAAACTTGTGCTCTGTCTCTAAGTAGATTATTGTCAGAGGAACTTTAAGTCCTAATCCTCCTCCCTTCCTTTAAATATGAGTTTTTATCATGAAACTGAAAAATATCGTAAATATTGTTGGCATTTGAAAGGTAAGGTTATTGTCTCTCAGGTCTAAAATGGAAACCCATCTCCAACGAAGCCAAGGCACGTCTTGCTGAAGAAGGAACGACTGTTCAGCGTCCGTGCTACGTGGTTCTCAGAACTGTCTTAACAGGTGAACTGTTCTCTATCATTACAGTGTATCGACGACGTTTATTTTCAGCAGAACAAGTGAAATATTTATTTTTATATTTTTTCCGAGAGATTTCTTGTATTTAAATTCAAAAAAAGAGGAAAAAATAAGGTGTGTATCAAAAGTATTCAACCCAATTTGCAAGATTACACTTTCAGCATGAATGGAGATACGAACTTATGGTAGATTTTTAACTTATACGTCGAAATTATAAATCTGCCTTGTAGTCAGCCGGTTCACATATTTGCCAGTAGGTGCATCCATGGTACAGGTCATTCGCACACTTCTCACTCAAAAGGAGACCACATGGAGACTGCCAAAAGCCAGTGGTGTAGAATTTCCTTTACTCTTCCAAAACCAGTATTGGGTAGGCCAACTCTTTAAGAACTAAGCTCTAAATGTATGTGTGCGATGTTAAATGAATAACCCGAAGTTTACAGCCCTAGGTATAGCACTTAAAGTGGAGAATTTGCACAAAATTTCGCTCTCACGCTATGTGACTGGAGTAGTATGTTGTTTGTGATTTAGACCCAATAGCTAGCACCTTCTTGCAAAGGCCCACAATGTAATGCAAGTGAAGAGGTGGAACAGAAAAAAATTATTAAATTCAGTACTCATATTTCTTCATAATCACGTTTATGGGATCAACACATAAACAAATAATCAAAACCTGTGATGGTTATTTCTATCCTAGTTTGCATTAATATTAAATGGAAATCAGTGTCACTCCACTGTCAGTTACATTACTTCTTGCTCTCTTAAGAATTTACACTCTCTTGATGTCCAACGATAACTGAAAACTATATAGTCCCGTAATTCTCAATCGGAACAGTAGCTGCAAGTTGATGACTAAAAACCCTTCACTCTACACGTTCATTACAAGGGCAAAGGAGATGAGATAGGCGATCGTCCAGCATTCCACAAGTGTGAAATCAGACTGAACCAGTCTGCCGGTGCTACGAATTATGCTCACCCTGCGACCTTATGGGTTGTATGGAAGTGTGCACGTGGTGTGGATGACGAAATAAAATACAATCTCTCTCATCAACTCGCCGAAAATCAGAATTATATACTGGTTGCAAGTTCTGTATCAGCTCGGAGTCCCCTGGTGCTCTTGCGTGAATCGATTTACCCACGCATTGCACAGCACAAAAACTTCAATGGGCCCCCCGTAAATGTGATTGGACTTATAAGTTTGGCTACGTTTCGTCTAAGGAGCGCCAGCTCACATTCGTAGCAAATGTACCCAATCTTCCACAAACGTATTTAATATTAACGCAGGTATTTAAAAATCACATACGCACTCACGTATTTCTTAAAGTTTCATACATTCGAGTTCATTTCCAATAAGAACATAGAAAAATTGAAAGACACAGTTCACAATAAATTAACTTCAGAGCCTGACCGAGTTTCTTAAGATCTTCGAGGCGGTTGAATAAACCACGAAAAATTGTGTGAATTATCTTTCTAAAACCATTAAAGTTCCAGAGTATCACAAATTTCAAATTTCGGAATGGGTACACACTGAAACCTTCTACGTAATACTTGTGTTACACGCAACCCGAAGAGTAACAAGTCCAAGAGATGTTGAAAGATTTCAATGTCCGGAAGTAGGAACTCTGAATAATTCAAAAGCGAACTAGTGGATGTTTCACCGCTCGTCAGATAACACTTTCTCGATGCACAGACCAACACTGCCTGACCTCCAACGGCGTCCGAACATAGACTCCCCTTCAAAACGCCGCTGTTCACCCAGTTAAACCACTGAACACGAAAATTGCTGAAATTCTTAAATCTTTTATGCACGTATTTTCCGAGAAATATTATGCTGTAATCAGTTTTCTTATGTCTGCCGCAGTTTATTTATAAACAATAATTTCTATGGTTTTTGTGCGTTTTCGGATTTATAAGTGTGAGCATTATCACACAATTAAAATTATATATTAAATATTTTTCTGTATATCTAAAGTTTACAGTACTGTCGCTATTTTCAATGTTTCTCTATTTATTTAGTAAGAAGAGCTGTTTTTAATGGCACGAAATCCACTTCTCAGCCTCTCATTTAAATATGATTTCAATAAATCTACTATCACAGTCCGAAACTGTTCTACGAGACACCTCGTTTGTTGTAGCCGCATAATGCATTGCCGTGATATTCATTTTTACAGTTCAGGAATTATTTATAACGCTTAACTCACAATAACTCATAACTAATGCAGATATCGAAGGTGCATCTTCACACACGCAACCACCAGTTTTTCCGCTTCAAAAGAGTCTACTGGCTATTCTGTGACACATGCGGCTCAATATTTATTAAGTTTTGGGGTCAGCTTTAATTTTGCACTGGACGCGAAAAGCGGCCATGAGGAACGAGCAGCCATTGTGCCGCCCAACGGAAGGGTTTTCCTGGTCACGTGGTCCACCGTAGCGATCAGTGGAAGAGCAGACACAACCACATCTGCGGCGCCTAATGTGAAACTAGCCCTCCACGTACTCCTGTCAAGCCACCGTGGTACAACAACCGAACTAGAAAACTGCTGCGGAAGCAAAGGGAACTTCACAGCAAACATAAACATAGCCAAAGCCTTGCAGACAAACAAAAATTACGCGAAGCGAAATGTAGTGTGAGGAGGGCTATGCGAGAGGCGTTCAATGAATTCGAAAGTAAAGTTCTATGTACTGACTTGGCAGAAAATCCTAAGATATTTTGGATCAAAACAAAATGTCCAGACACTCTGTGACCAAAATGGTACTGAAACAGAGGATGACAGACTAAAGGCCGAAATACTAAATGTCTTTTTCCGAAGCTGTTTCACAGAGGAAGACTGCACTGTAGTTCCTTCTCTAGATGGTCGCACAGATGACAAAATGGTAGATATCGAAATAGACGACAGAGGGATAGAGAAACAATTGAAATCGCTCAAAAGAGGAAAGGCCGCTGGACCTGATGGGATACCAGTTCAATTTTACACAGAGTACGCGAAGGAACTTGCCACCCTTCTTGCAGCGGTGTACCGTAGGTCTCTAGAAGAGCGTAGCGTTCCAAAGGATTGGAAAAGGGCACAGGTCATCCCCGTTTTCAAGAAGGGACGTCGAACAGATGTGCAGAACTATAGACCTATATCTCTTACGAGCCGGCCGCGGTGGTCTAGCGGTTCTGGCGCTGCAGTCCGGAACCGCGGGACTGCTACGGTCGCAGGTTCGAATCCTGCCTCGGGCATGGGTGTGTGTGATGTCCTTACGTTAGTTAGGTTTAAGTAGTTCTAAGTTCTAGGGGACTTATGACCTAAGATGTTGAGTCCCATAGTGCTCAGAGCCATTTCAACCATATCTCTTACGTAGATCAGTTGTAGAATTTTGGAAGACGTATTATGTTCGAGTATAATGACTTTTCTGGAGACTAGAAATCTACTCTGTAGGAATCAGCACGGGTTTCGAAAAAGACGATTGTGTGAAATCCAGCTCGCGCTATTCGTCCACGAGACTCAGAGGGCCATAGACACGTGTTCCCAGGTAGATGCCGTGTTTCTTGACTTCCGCAAGGCATTCGATGCAGTTCCCCACAGTCGTTTAATGACCAAAGTAAGAGCATATGGACTATCAGACCAATTGTGTGATTGGATTGAAGAGTTCCTAGATAACAGATCGCAGCATGTCATTCTCAATGGAGAAAAGTCTTCCGAAGTAAGAGTGATTTCAGGTGTGCCGCAGGGGACTGTCGTAGGACCGTTGCTATTCACAATATACATGAATGACCTTGTGGATGATATCGGAAGTTCACTGAGGCTTTTTGCGGATGATGCTGTGGTATACTGAGAGGTTGTAACAATGGAAAATTGTACTGAAATGCAGGAGGATCTGCAGTGAATTGACGCATGGTGTAGGGAATGGCAATTGAATCTCAATGTAGACAAGTGTAATCTGCTGCGAATACATAGAAAGATCCCTTATCATTTAGCTACAATATAGCAGGTCAGCAACTGGAAGCAGTTAATTCCATAAATTATACTGGAGTAGGCATTAAGAGTGATTTAAAATGGAATGATCATATAAAGTTGGTCGTCGGTAAAGCAGACGACAGAGATTCATTGGAAGAATCGTAAGGAAACGCAATTCGAAAACAAAGGAAGTAGGATACAGTACGCTTGTTCGCCCACTGCTTGAATTCTGCTCAGCTGTGTGGTATCCGTACCAGATATAGTTGATATAAGAGACAGAGAAGATCCAACGGAGAGCAGCGCGCGTCATTACAGGATCATTTAGTAATCGCGAAAGCGTTACGGAGATGATAGATAAACTCCAGTGGAAGACTCTGCAAGAGAGACGCTCAGTAGCTCGGTACGGGCTTTTGTTGAAGTTTCGAGAACATACCTTCACCGAGGAGTCAAGCAGTATATTGCTCCCTCCTACGTATATCTCGCGAAGAGACCATGCGGATAAAATCAGAGAGATTAGAGCCCACACAGAGGCATACCGACAGTCTTTCTTTCAACGAACAATACGGGACTGGAATAGAAGGGAGAACCGATAGAGGTACTCAAGGTACCCTCCGCCACACACCGTCAGGCGGCTTGCGCAGTATGGATGTAGATGTAGAAGCTGATTTCAGCCGCCGCCTGTGCGTCCGCAGACGGGTGTTTGTGTCTGAACGAAGGGTCTCTTCCCTTTACTACCGTAAGTAAGATTGTGCTGCGCCAAGCTGTGGAATGCAGACGCGCTGGTTCCTTCGCATGGACAGAGTCGTCCGGCACTCTCCCGGTACTCCAAGATGTGGCGGTCTCTACCGCGCTGGTACGCCATGTCGGTCAGCACACCCTCGCGTCCTAGCGTAATGACGAACCCAACAGGCCCGCGTCATATCGCCCAGTCTTTCATTTGGGGTACTCACTCATATTCCTTGCTGCCAAATGCTGCAATTCGCAAACCGCAAAATGTCCAACCACTGCTGACCAATCCCGAGGGTTCCCTCCAACAGAGAATCCCGCCAAAAACAACGCGTCTCTTCCGGCCTCCAATGACGACATGACGATCTCACCTACTACTAACAATCATTCATTTCAACGTTGGGATCTGATATCACAGGCCCGCCGGTGTGGCCGAGCAGTTCTAGGCGCTTCAGTCTGGAACCGCGCGACCGCTACGGTGATGTCCTTAGGTTAGTTAGGTTTAAGTAATTCTAAATTCTAGGGGACTGATGACCTCAGATGTTAAGTCCCATAGTGCTCGGAGCCATTTGAACCATTTTTGATATTACAAATACGTACGACAACCGTATGTTCTCCCACAACTGGGTTCGAGAAATTCAGAGAAAATCGCTATTTGGCTAGAGTTTCTTTCTGTGGCCCAGGCGTATCAAGGCCGTTATTGCGGCCAGAGGTGGTTGGTCTGGGTACTGATTTCTCAGGATGTATGCACCCAAATTGCGTGAAAATGTAATCACATGTCAGTTCTAGTACAATATATTTGTCCAATGAATACCCGTTTATCATCTGCATTTCTTCTTGGTGTATCAATTTTAGGGGCCAGTAGTGTATGATGCTCAAATGATGCTTCCCTGTGTTAAATTATACATAAAACTGTGCTAAAATAAAATCTTGAGGACAATTGAAAAACTCTGATGTGATAATTAAGTTAATAAAAGTTGAGCCTTGTACTTAGTTGCTGTTTAGAGAAAGAAATTGTTATTGGTTAATAACTGTTTTAAGGAGTACTTGGTAATAAGTGATGTTCAATAATTTTCCCCAGCCCTTCCCCCAGGGCCTGTTGATTGGTTGCTTGCTTGTTGCAAGCATCACTCATTTCGTATACCTGCATCATTTCAACAGAAAATTCCAGTCTGTGTGTTTTTGAATCTGCTTTTTTCATTCGTCTCTTGGTCTCCCTCTACGATTTTTATCCCCCTACTTCCCCCCCCCCCCCCCCACACACACACACTTCCCTCCAATACCTAATTGGTGGTCCCTTGATATCTCAGAATATGACCTATCAACCAATCCCTTCTTTTGGTCAAGTTGTGCCACAAATTTCGTGTCTCCCCAATTCTGTTCAGTACTTCCTCATTCGTTACGTGATCGACCAATCTAACCTTCAACATTCTTCTGTAGCACCAAATTTCGAATACTTCTATTCTCTTTTTGTCTAAATCGTTTATCGTCCATGTTTCACTTTCATACATGGCTTCACTCAAGACAAATACCCTCATAAAATACTCTGATTAACACTATCCTTTGTATTTTTTAAGAAAAATATTCTCTTTTTTCTAATTACACGTTGGATAAAACATCCTGTGTTCATTGCAAACACAGGGTGTCTCATAAAAATATCGACAAGTTTTAAGAACAGGTTCCTTACGGCAGTACAACGGAAAAATGACTAGTAAACAAGGGCTCTAAAGTGCATACCTTAAGAGATACTATCTACCATATCTCTTCTACTGAAAGCTCTTTACTTCTCATATTTCGGTAGGAGGTAGTACGGATCTAAGCGAGAAAAAATATCAAGTAAACATCGGCTCTGCATACCTTATGAACGATGAGCACTTGTTCAGTAGAAAAGATGTGTTTCACACTAACGAAGATGAACAGGTGATGATAGCTCTTAAAGTATGTGTTTTAGACCCCACGATTACTAGACGTTTTTCTTGTTTCGGTCAAAAAGTGGAAAGCAAAGACCTTGCAGTGGAAGAGATCTGTTTCATAGAACCGAAGATGAACAAGTGCTCATACCTCTGAAAGTACGCATTTCAGAACCCACGTTTACCAGGCGCTTTTTACTTATTCCTGTATAGGGAAATTGTCCCTAAAGGTTTTACATGGTTTTTTTTGTGGACACCCTAAATAAATTCTTAACTCTCAGTGTTTTATAAAAGATTGTTAATAAAGATTGCTTAAATTAAAAATACATTACAAATGGATTTTTTCACCTTTACATATTTTATGATTTATGGAAATGCCCGTAGTATTTGTACCTTTGTTTAAAGGTCTGCTCCAGGTAGAAACTGAACCTGGGCCAGCCACATGATGAACATTGTTCCAAATAGTCACATTCCTCCTTCGAAATAACGACCTTCAAAGTACGATTTCTCGAGAAATTTTGAGCGTTGCATCGACACCTTTGGGTGACTGATATCCGAGCTCCGAACTTCACGTACGAGTAAAAAAAAAAAAAAAAAAAAAAAAAATATGTTTGCTGTGTGGTCTCGTCATTAGTGTGCATCTAGTCAAGACAGCGATACCACAACGACAACCCGTGTTCTGCGTTCTCCGTTTCAAAAGGTGGCGGTAGCCATGTGTCATGAATTCCGTTGAGAGTTGGGCACTACACACCCTACGGCTCGAAGCATCCGACGATGCTATCTCAAGACACTGGTTCTTTATGACCCGAGGACTCCGCAGGCCGCCCAAGTGTGCTCGTTCAAGAGGCAGAGCGTGTACACCACAGCTTTACACGCATATTAGGTCAATTTTAGTTGTGTCACTCAAATTAGAAAAGGAGAAGATCTGGAAATCCAGTGATTAGATTATATCACGATTTTTGTAAGCAAACAATGAGCGAATCAGGAGAACAAATTTTTGAAACTGAATGTACTGTGTCAAATGAATAAAATTGCTATAATCCTGTTTTTTATTAATTAAAAACCATTGTTCACAGTTCTTAGGTCAGAAAACTGATAGCAACTGTTCGAAATATCCTCCAATTGCAAGTACAATCACACTTAATTTTACCGGACCACAGATTGTCATAAAATTTGATTGTATGAAACGGTTTTGCTACTCCCACAACTCGTCACTACCACATGAGTGATGAACTCTCTTCACTACCACACAAGAGGATTACAATTACTTTCAAAATACTAAATAGTGTTAAGCGATTTACAATAAGCAAGGAAATCTATTTCTTTTGTGTTCGTTGTAAACAGTAATTTGCTACTGATTCATGTCACCCTAGTTACCATTTTGGTAATTTATTTATTATATACATAAAACCTCCTGGCAGTTTGAAACTGTGTGCCGGTCGGGGACACGATCTCGGGGCCTTTGCCTTTCCCATGCAAGTGATCGAGCATCCGAGCTACAAAAGCACGATTCACGACCCGGCCTCACAGCTTTAATTCCGCCAGTACCTAGTCTCCTACCTTCCAACCTTCACATAAGCTCTCCTGCAGACCTAGTAGAACTAGCACTCCTGGAAGAAAGGATATTGCGGATACATGACTTAGCCAGCGCCTGGGGGATGTTTCCAGAATGAAATTTTCACTATGCAGCGGAGTGAGCGCTGATATGAAACTTCGCGGCAGATTAAAACCGGTAAAGCCCGAGAAAGGCAAAGGTCCAGAGTTCGAGTCTCAGTCTGGCACACAGTTTTAATCTGCCAGGAAGTTTCATATCAGCGCACACTTTGCTGCAAGGCGAAAATTTAATTCTATTATAAACATTCTCGCACAACAACTGTCAACGGTCTTGCAGCAGTGGCAACACTGGTTCCTGTCAGATCACTGAAGTTAAGCGCTGTCGCGTTCTGCTCGTCCTTGAGTGAGTGACCTTCCGGGTCTGACGAGCACTGTTGGAGACTGGGGTACAGTCAGCCCATGTGAGGCCAACTTGACTGAGAAGTAGTGGCTGCAGTCACGAAGACTGACATCGGTCAAGAGAGCTAAGTGCTGACCACACGCCCCTCCATATTCGCATCCAATGACGCCAATAGCTTGAGGATGACGTGGCGGTCGGTCGGCACCGTTTGGTCTCTCAAGGCCTCTTCGAACGGAGTTTAGCTTCGCAATGAATTTAAAGACGTATATTGGTACTTGTTTACTTACTGTGCTGGTCACACAGCCACTGTCGAAATTTGGCCCCGCCAATCAGCTTCCTCCGTCTTCCTCCAGCCACGCCTTCTTCTCCAGCTCGTCTCATCGCACTCCTGTCCGCTCTGATGTAAATCCATCTCACAATGAGTTGTAGTCTTCCCCTTGGTCTGTTAACTCTGATATATCCTTCCACTACCTTCCTGGTGATCTGGCCTTCTGGGCACTTTGCCGGCGCAGTGGCCGAGCGGTTCTAGGCGCTTCAGTCAGGAACCGCACGGCTGCTACGGTCGCAGGTTCGAATCCTATGCCTCGGGCATAGATGTGTGTGATGTCCTTAGGTCAGTTAGGTTTAAGTAGTTCTAAGTTCTAGGGAACTGATGACCTTGTGTGTTAAGTCCCATAGTGCTCAGAGCCATTTGAACCATTCTGGGCACTTTACGTGGCCGTACGACTTTAGTCTCATACATATAACTGCTGCCACAATACAGCTCCTGCAGTTCGCAGTGTTCCCTTTACCTCCACTCGTCTCATTCCTTCATTTGTCCAAAAATCTGTCTCAGAACAGCGTTCTCAAATGTCGGGAGTCTTCTTGGTGCCTTTGGGGTCAGCGATCCAACACACAACACAATGATGGCAATCTACGCGGATGACACAGCCATCCTTGCGCAAGATTGGAAACCATCAAACATTACGTCACGCCTACAAACTGCACTCAGAGTGGCCGAGCTTTGGTTGGAGAAATGGCGTGTTAGAGTAAACGTCGACAAGTGCGAAACCGTTCTGTTCACTAGAAGACCGAAGCAACTGCGCAAACACCGCTAATGCAGACCAATAACTCTACATGCACGTCCAATACGTTTCCGCGAGAAAGTCAAATACCTCGGTGTCTGGCTGGACCGGAAATTATTCTGGGGGGACCACATACAACACATGACCAACCGAGCTAGCGCGAGGCTCAAGCAGCTCTATCCTATGCTCAACAGGCGTAGCACACTGAACAGAAGGGTGTCGAGGTCCATGTACATGACACTTATCCGACCCGTGATGACGTATGCAGCTCCTGTCTGGGGATACGCTGCGCCTACACGCCTGCGCCGTCTGCAGCTCATACAAAACAAAATACTGAAAATCATAAGCAATGCTCCAAGATACACACGCATCGCGGACCTTCACTGGGAATACCGACTTGAGACTCTCACGGAGGTAATCCACAAACTCACCACAAGACTATACAGAAACTCCAGACATTCGCAGAACCCGTTTATTCTGAATCTGGGGAACTACGACCACAACCATAGATGGAAACATAAAAGACAAAAAGACATACTTGTAAGGACATAACATCTATGGCCAAGCATACGCAAACATAACGGCACAGGCGAGCCCCTGTTAATCAGACGCATTTACTGGATTCCCAGCTGAAATACACTGCCGAATAACTGGAACCACACAGGGAAGCCGTACCGTACACTGCATGCAAACAAGCTCCACACATCCCCCACACAGTGAGATGATCTATGGCCGATCTCCCACTACTGTATAACGATCTTGATTGTTCCAGGAATGTAGCAGCTGCAGCAACTGGGACACATCGCCATCGTTTGTCACGGTAATGATGCATGATACCTATACTAACAAATCCAACCTTGCATGAGCTATCGCAGCTAGTAAGCCACTACTGCTCTTACTACCCATCCCACTGTCGCAGAGGTTTTTCTTCCCACGGCACGAGCCATGGCACTTTTTTCCCTCTGCTCTTCAAATCGCTACCCTCACTCGCGTTTCGTCCACTATCTATCACCTGATGGACCGTGTTAATGCGTAGCCTTACCCAGACGCACGGACAACATCACAGCCCAGCATCCTATGATCCACTTACTAGACAACTAACATGTTTACGGAGGTGACAGTAGAACTTGGTGCGGGAGTGGAGGGGCCCCATCTCTTTTTTTTCCGTATAGGTCCTTATGTTGTAGGCTTATTACAGTCCCTTAGATCCTAATATTCGTAGATCTCGATAGAAGCAAGGACCTGAGTAGCTTTCTGAGTGGAAACCTTGATCCACCTCTTGCTTGAATCCTTGCGATTATTTTCTTGTCTGTCTCACTCCTTTCACTGAGAACTACCTCGAGATATTTGAACTCTTTCACACTTACACAGGTTTTACCATCCACATTTAAAATTCTGTCATCGATCTCTCTGCTCATTACGAGGCATATCGTCTTATCCTTAATCTTCTTCAGGTATTAGCACTATTACCATCAGAACCGGATCTTGCTCATTCTGTGCTACTAAAACAGCATCCGCATAGGCCAGGGTATTGATCCTTCTATCCAGCTGATTTCCTATATCTAGACTGCTTATTTTAATAAGTGGTCTTTTCAGAATCACATTAAACAGAAAAGGAGGAGCGGGGCGGGGGGGGGGGGGGGGGGGGAAGAAGCAGTCTCTCTCTGTTGCACTACAGTCCTTACCTCGAAATTCTTCAAACTTCCGCCCACCTACGCAGTACATGTTGTCTCCTGCATACATACTTATGTTAGCCTCACAGATTAATAACGGAACAATGTTAATTTCCATGCAAGTAGTGTATTGTCGAGACATGAAGTGTTTATTTAATGTGTCTGTAAAACTTTAATTAGAGTAGAAAATGCACCATTACTTTAGTGTTCTATAGTTACGAAGATGAAAAAAATCGTTTCTGTATGGTTTAGCTCTTGCTTAATTTGATATTATTTGTTATTGCGGAAAGAATAAAATTCTACCAAAGAGCTAGGGAATCACTAGGCCTGAGGAATGTTGATATTTCGTCCTTGTCGTCCCGTTTGGTGTTGACCTTTTCTAGAAGGGAAAAGGCTCACTCGGCAGATCTGGTGGACAGTTTTGAGAGAGGAGCAAAAGGTGATCTTGCAGCGTTTCGTTTTGGGACAACCTTTAATGTGGAAAAAAGTGTACCGCAGTCAGTTTGGGCGGTGGAGGGTGCCCAGCCAGCAGTGGTAGCGAGCGGTCGAGTCTTGGTGAGCTCCGCGAGACATTCCTATTAATCTGCACATATTATTTGCAGAATATGTTTATTAATACTTCAGCAGAAGTTAAGGCGTCTCTATAAACTATTAGCCATCGCTGCAAGGCTAAACAATGACATTGCAACAATTGCACCTCTTTGCAGCAAGCAGGCATAAAGAGGTCAGCCCTTACGACGTCTGTGGCCTATCACTCTAACCCGAGACGTGAAGAATTTGCGGGTGTGTTAGTCGCGCCATATCCTCAACGGTACTGCGCCTGACAAGGCAAGCTACAGACTGCTTACGTATTTCCAACATGACGTCAGTGCAGGACTAGCAAATAGTACAACAAAAATGTTGCCACAGTTACGTTTTATCATGTCGGCCACTAGTTTCGAATTACGAAGCTCATTTTGAATCCGGCCTATTAAAACTAATAGCGCTTGGTTAGACGACAACCACATGGAATATTAAACCAATTTCACAATGAAAATATACACTACTGGCCATTAAAATAGCTACACCAAGAAAAAAAGGAGATGATAAACGGATATTCATTGGACAAATATATTATACTAGAAGTGACATGTGATTACATTTTCACGCAATTTGGGTACATAGATCCTGAGAAATCAGTACCCAGAACAACCACCTCTGGCCGTAATAACGGCCTTGATACGCCTGGGCATTGAGTCAAACAGAGCTTGGATGGGGTGTACAGGTACAGCTGCCCATACAGCCCCAACGCGATACCACAGGTCATCAAGAGTAGTAATTGGCGTATTGTGACGAGCCAGTTGCTCGGCAACCATTGACCAGAAGTTTCCAATTGATGAGATATCTGGAGAATGTGCTGGCCAGGGCAGCAAGCGAACATTTTCTGTATCCAGAAAGGCCCGTACAGGAACTGCAACATGTGGTCGTGCATTATCCTGCTGAAATGTAGGGTTTCGCAGGGATCGAATGAAGGGTAGAGCCACGGATCGTAACACATCTGAAATGTAACGTCCACTGTTCAAAGTGCCGTCAATGCGAACAAGAGGTGACCGAGACGTGTAACCAATGGCACCCAATACCATCACGCCGGGTGATACGCCAGTATGGCGATGACGAATACACGCTTCCAATGTGCGTTCACCGCGATGTCGCCAAACCCTGATGCGACCATCATGATGCTGTAAACAGGACCTGGACTCATCCGAAAAAATAACGTTTTGCACAATCGTGCACCCAGGTTCGTCGTTGAGTGCACCATCGCAGGCGCTCCTGTCTCTGATGCAGCGTCAAGGGTAACCACAGCCATGGTCTCCGAGCTGATAGTCCATGCTGCTGCAAAAGTCGTCCAACTGTTCGCGCAGATGGTTGTTGTCTTGCAAACCAGGGATCGAGACGGTGCTGCACTATCCGTTACAGCCATGCGGATAAGATGCCTGTCATCTCGACTGCTAGTCATACGAGGCCGTTGGGATCCAGCACGGCGTTCCGTATTACCCTCCTGAACCCACCGATTCCATATTCTGCTAACAGTCATTGGCTCTCGACCAACGCGATACGATAAACCGCAATCGCGATAGGCTACAATCCGACCTTTTTCAAAGTTGGAAATGTGATGGTACGCATTTCTCCTCCTTACACGACGCATCACAACAACGTTTCACCCGCCAACGCCGGTCAACTGCTGTTTGTGTATGAGAAATCGCTTGGAAACTTTCCTCGTGTCAGCACGTTGAAGGCGTCGCCACCGGCGCCAGCCTCGTGTGAATGCTCTGAATGAAAAGCTAATCACTTGCATTTCACAGCATCTTCTTCCTGTCGGTTAAATTTCGCGTCTGTAGCACGTCATCTTCGTGATGTAGCAATTTTAATGGCTAGTAGTATATTTATGAAGAATAGTCTAGTTCAACTGCACTTCACGACTACATCTACATTGTGAAATTGGTCTGACATTCCATGTGCCAACGTATTATGTGTGTATTACCTATGAGTGAATCGATTATTGCCTAACTAGGCACTATTAGTTCAGCTTTAATAGACCTGAGTTCAAAATGAACTTGATAGTTCGGGGATAGTCTCCAGAATAAAACACAGCAACTGTGACGGGATTACAGTGAATAATTTACTGACTAATTATTTGTTATATTTGTAAAAGGAAAGCCAGACATAATTCAACACGTACCGTGCCGTGTGCTGTGTATAACGGCAACAAAAATAACTGCAGTGTTATATTTCAGTTTAATGAGACAGATGATTACACACTTTTGATGGATGGCTTTGTTGCAGTATTTTAGTAAGATTTGTTTGCTTTGCATGAAGTTCTATAAAACATTTGCTTAAAGTTGCAAGAGTTAATAATCTTCATTCGAAGGAGAACTATTAACTTTAAATTTTCCCCGAAAAATCTTAAAGTAATGACATGAAGTCTTGTCAGTTTCATTCTGATTCCAAAAAAGAAGATTTATTTTTGTTAATACGTATTTTAAATGTTTAAAGTTGGTTGGAGAGATTTGAATTCTCAAAATTCTTTCCATTGGAGCGTGTCGACATAAACAGTAAATACAGTGTGGGTCAAGTAAAAGTGGCCCAAACGAGTGTATATAATTGGACGTTAATTCGTGGCACCATTGACGGACGAGAGAGAGACCTACAGGTACTTCCAACAGGATGTAGCAACTGCCCGTAAGGTAGCTGAACCCTAGGTCACGATGGCACAGTCATAACACGTGACAGAGCTGTCAGCAGAGGTCAGTCTAGTCGCAGCCCCAGGTGGCCGGCCATTCAGGTCACCTGGTCTGTCAGTGTACGATTACTTTGTGTGGGGAGCCCTCAAGTCTATGATGTTTACCAACAACCCTCATGGTCTTCAAGAACTGCAGCGAAACACGTCCGATGAGACTGCAGCAATTGCAGCTGTCCTACTTCCATATGCTTTCAGCAACTCGCTGACCATGGTCCAAAATTGCCAAGAGATGAATGGCGCTCACTTTCAACAAGTATTACAGTAAGCCTAGTGCTGTGCTTCCTTTCCTCTGCTGTGTTTCTTTGTACCCTGGAAATCTATTCTCCGGGCCACTTTTATTTGCCCCACCCTGTAGTCCAGTTAAATTCCGGGAGGAAGTTCTTAAGGTGAGTTCAGCTACACTTCCAGTGGTGAATGCATCACTGTGTTTAGTGGAGACCATTAATTATTAAAACGATAATTCAAAAGAAGCAGTGAAGCGCAGTGAACACGTTGTTGCTAACTGTCGAATAGCTTGTCTGCTAAACGCTTCGGAAGAAGTTCGATAGCTAAATTAAAATTCAGTCACATAAACACGCTGTCAAACTTTGATCAAATAGTACAAGATTAATTAAGATAGTTTTGGAAGTGTTAATAGTGTTGCTTCGGTTCGTGAGTCCTAAATAGACGCTACAGAAGGCGGACAAATTCGTGGTAAAGTAACGTCGTTCACCGACGCTATCAGACCCTCGTCAACACGGAAGTAAAGACAAACGCCATATTTGATAATGGGAAAGAAAGTGATAGAGTCACCGAAAGTTCTTTGGTAAGTTGTGCCCTTTCCAGTTCTTGCCATATTCCTTGGTACTACCAAAAATGAAGAGTTGCAGTAGCAGGATATTGTTTTACATACCAAAGTGCTTCATTTTTCAAAGTTACTATCCCGTATAATTTTCTCACTAGAGCTTGACGCCTTGCGCATACTGTGGTAGGGACGGCGGCTATCACTGGAACAAACAGTTCCGGTTATACCGGTTTTTTCAACGCTAATTTAACCCGAGTATTAAAATCGCTCAAAATAATCGGTATCTGAAATAATGGATTTTCGTTTTTTTTTTATTCCTATTATTTCCTGTAATACACACATAAATCGAACAAAGATTGAAAAAGTTTGACTTCCTCAGTTTCAAGATACTTAGAATCAAAATATCAAAGCAAATAGGTAAATAAAGGAATACTTAGTCCGTCCACTGTTCGGTGCTTTATTATAGAAAGTGATAAGTGGTTAAATACTAGAAAAAATCAGCAGTATTCTCCTTTTGATTTTGATTTTTTGAAATTCTACTCAAAAATCATGTTGTTATCGAGGATCGTACCACTATTTGGGCATTACGAATAGTGCTACAGGGTGAAAACTGAGGCTGAAGAACCATATTTTTAATGTTAGTTTGCCAATTTTCAAGGCTGCAGGAAGACAGAGACATATTTTATACTAGCATTCGGCAGGGCGACGGTTCAATCCCGCGTCCGGCCATCCTGATTTATGTTTCCCGTGATTTCCCTAAATCGCTCCAGGCAAATGCCGGGATGGTTCCTTTGAAAGGGCATGGCCGACTTCCTTCCCCGTCCTCCCCTAATCCGGTAAGACCGATGACCTCGCTGTCTGGTCTCCTCCCCCAAACAACCCAACCCAACATATATAGACACAGGCAGCAGATCTTCATCTACATCCATACTCCGCAAGCCACCTGACGGTGTGTGGCGGAGGGTACCTTGAGTACCTCTATCGGTTCTCCCTTCTATTCCAGTCCCGTATTGTTCGTTGAAAGAAAGACTGTCGGTATTCCTCTGTGTGGGCTCTAATATCTCTGATTTTATCCGCATGGTCTCTTCGCGAGATATACGTAGGAGGGAGCAATATACTGCTTGACTCCTCGGTGAAGGTATGTTCTCGAAACTTCAACAAAAGCCCGTACCGAGCTACTGAGCGTCTCTCTTGCAGAGTCTTCCACTGGAGTTTATCTATCATCTCCGTAACGCTTTCGTGATTACTAAATGATCCTGTAACGAAGCGCGCTGCTCTCCGTTGGATCTTCTCTGTCTCTTCTATCAATTATATCTGGTACGGATACCACACAGCTGAGCAGAATTCAAGCAGTGGGCGAACAAGCGTACTGTAACCTACTTCCTTTGTTTTCGAATTGCGTTTCCTTACGATTCTTCCAATGAATCTCTGACATCTGCTTTACCGACGACCAACTTTATATGATCATTCCATTTTAAATCGCTCTTAATGCCTACTCCAGTATAATTTATGGAATTAACTGCTTCCAGTTTCTGACCTGCTATATTGTAGCTAAATGATAAGGGATCTTTCTATGTATTCGCAGCACATTACATTTGTCTACATTCAATTGCCATTCCCTGCACCATGCGTCAATTCGTTGCAGATCCTCCTGCATTTTAGTACAATTTTCCATTGTTGCAACCTCTCGATATACCTCAGCATCATCCTCAAAAAGCCTCAGTGAACTTCCGATGTCATCCACAAGGCCATTTATGTATATTGTGAATAGCAACGGTCCTACGACAGCCCCCTGCGGCACACCTGAAATCACTCTTACTTCGGAAGACTTTTCTCCATTGAGAATGACATGCTGCGTTCTGTTACCTAGGAACTCTTCAATCCAATCACACAATTGGTCTGACAGTCCATATGCTCTTACTATGTTCATTAAACGACTGTGGGGAACTGTATCGAACGCCTTGCGGAAGTCAAGAAACACGGCATCTACCTGGCAACCCGTGCCTATGGCCCTCTGAGTCAGCTGCTTTCTATTTTTACTGTAAACTATGACTGGATTGTTAAATTTTAAGTTTTCTCCTTATACGATGTTGCAGGTTCGTTGTGCCCCCTTCCAATTTTAATGTTCTAAAGCAAGTGGATCGTTTTACTTTATTGGTATCGTACTTTGTGAAATACTTGCAGACAAGGGATTGCGCCATTTTGTAATACAGCTAGTGTCCAACAACGACAGTGAGAAACCACCATACAGACCGGACGGGGAAAGTCCTGCACACTTCATGTATACGCGTGCCATCTAATAACCCACATGGTAGCAGGCATAGTATTGTCTCGGCAGTGCTGTACCATTCCTTATGCGATATACTTATTGCACGCTTTTTTTTCATTTTCTATGATAACGCAGACTTACAAAGCAATTGAAATTTTACCAATAAAATTTTTTCGTATTTAAAATAAGGTTTATTTAAAAACCAAAAGTTTTAGCACTGATGCTTACCCGGTTATTAGTAAAAAAAATACCTGTTACAACCGAAACCAAACAAGTACCGAAAAATGCCGGTTACTCAGAACTACACAAATGGCCATTAAAATTGCTACACCACAAAGATGACATGCTACAGACGCGAAACTTAACCGACAGGAAGAAGGTGCTGTGATATGCAAATGATTAGCTTTTCAGAGCATTCACACAAGGTTGGCGCCGGTGGCGACGCCTACAACGTGGTGACATGAGGGAAGTTTCCAACCGATTTCTCATACACAAACAGCAGTTGACCGGCGTTGCCTTGTGAAACGTTGTTGTGATTCCTCGTGTAAGGAGGAGAAATGGGTACCATCACGTTTCCGACTTTGATAAAGGTCGGATTGTAGCCTGTCGCGATTGTGGTTTATCGTATCGCGACACTGCTGCTCGCGTTGGTCGTGATCCAATGACTGTTAGCAGAACATGGAATCGGTGGGTTCAGGAGCGTAATACGGAACGCCGTGCTGGATCCCAACGGCTTCGTATCACTAGCAGTGGAGATGGCACGCATCTTATCTGCATGGCTGTAACGGATCGTGCAGCTACGTCTCGATCCCTGGGTCAATAGATGGGGATCCCTGAGTCAACAGATGGGGACGTTTGCAAGACAACAATCATCTGTACGAACACTTCGACGACGTTTGCAGCAGCCTGGACTATCAGCTCCATGGCTGCGGTTACCCTTGACGCTGCGTCACAGACAGGAGCGCCTGCGATGGTGTACTTAACGACGAACCTGGGTGTGCGAATGGCAAAACGTCATTTTTTCGAATGAATCCAGGTTCTGTTTCCAGCATCATGATGGTCGCATCCATGTTTGGCGACATCGCGGTGAACGCACGTTGGAAGCGTGTATTCGTCATCGCCATACTGGCGTATCACACGGCGTGATGGTATTGGTTACGTGTCTCGGTCACCTCTCATTCACACTGACGGCACTTTGAACAGTGGGCGTTACATTTCAGATGTGTTACGACCCCTTGCTGTACCCTTCATTCAATCCCTGCGAAACCCAACATTTCAGCAGGATATTGCACGATCGCATGTTGCAGGTCCTGTACGGGCCTTTCTGGATACAGAAAATGTTCGACTGCTGCCCTAGCAAGCACATTCTCCAGATCTCTCACCAATTGAAAACGTCTGGTCAATGGTGGCCGAGCAACTGGCTCGTCACAATACGCCAGTCACTACTTTTGATGAACTGTGGTATCGTGTTGAAGCTGCATGGCCAGCTGTACCTGTACACGCTATTCAAGCTCTGTTTGACTCAATGCCGTATCAAGGCGTATCAAGGCCATTATTACGGCCAGAGGTGGTTGTTCTGGGTGCTGATTTCTCAGGATCTATGCAGCCAAATTGCGTGAAAATGTAATCACATGTCAGTTCTAGTATAATATATTTGTCCAATGAATACCCATTTACCATCTGCATTTCTTCTTGGTGTAGCAATTTTAATGGCCTGTAGTGTATAATATCGGTATCGCTTTTAACCGGGCTGTTTTCCCGTCCGTGCTCTGTGGTCTGCAGTAGTGAAGTTGTCGCCACTGCTGCCACCTGTACGGAGGAGGTGCCGAACTCGCCATTTTTTTTTTATCTCATTTTGTTCGTATTCGTTCGTTGTATCTGCTCTGGGCGGACGTCGAAAGACACCCATTTCAGTTCGTTGTTGTTCCACTAACTCAGTTTTTTTATTACAGAGGGCAGCTAGCTCTCTGACCGAACGCGCTGAGCTACCGTGCCGGCGTCATTCGTCAGACTAGGCGCCGCTCGTGTCGTGTTCCGTCCTGTGCTCTCTCACCGCCCCTCCCCCCTACCCCTCCGCCTCCCATTCGACGCCAAAGGAAGCGCTGCGGTCAGCCGGGGAAGTTTTTTATCAGCGCTGTGGCTGCGGCCGTGGCTACTGCCGTACTTCCCACCGGGTGCCACTAAGTTTCGCAAAACTGCGGAGGACACTACTCCTGTCCTACACAGAAACGGGAAGACTTCTCCTGTATAACTCCTCCTATCTCTGTGGGGAATATTCACCAGCTACGTGGTGATAGTATACTGCCACCTCACAAAACAAAAGCGGCGTGCTGAGAAAAAAAAAAAAAAAAAAAAAAAAAGAAAAAAGTACGTATGTGAAATGTTTATGCTAGGTTACACAGAGATGTTGTTAAGAGTTGTTGCAACATCTAAAGTGATCGCATAATTAAACTAAAGACCTATTTTCCTGCCGGATGGAGTGGCCGAGCGGTCCTAGGCGCTACAGTCTGGAACCGCGCGACCGCTACTGTCGCAGGTTTGAGGAGGAGTATATTGGTGTTTAACGTCCCGTCGACAACGAGGTCATTAGAGACAGAGCACAAGCTCGGATTAGGGAAGGATGGGGAAGGAAGTCGGCCGTGCCCTTTGAAAGGAACCATCCCGGCATTTGCCTGGAGTGATCTAGGGAAATCACGGAAAACCTAAATCAGGATGGCCGGACGCGGGATTGAACCGTCGTCCTCCCGAATGCGAGTCCAGTGTGCTAACCCGCAGGTTCGAATCCTGCCTCGGGCATGGATGTGTGTGATGTCCTTAGGTTAGTTAGGTTTAAGCAGTTCTAAGTTCTAGGGGACTGATGACCTCAGAAGTTAAGTCCCATAGTGCTCAGAGCCATTTGAACCATTTGAACCAGCCTATTTTCCTTACACTGATATTCTTTTAGCACAAACGCGCAAGGGTGGATATACAGAGTGGTCCATTCATCGTGACGGGCCGAATATCTCACGAAAGAAGCGTCAAACGAAAATACTACAAAGAACTAAACTTGTCTAACTTGAAGGGGGAAACCAGATGTCACTACGGTTGTCCTGCTGGACGGCGCTGCCATAGGTCAAACGGATATCAACTGCGTTTTTTTTAAATGGGAACCCCCATTTTTTATTAAATATTCTTGTAGTACGTAAAGAGATATGAATGTTTTAGTTGGACCACATTTTTCGCTTTGTGATAGATGGCACTGTAATAGTCGCAAACCTATGGCTCACAATTTTAAACGAACATTTGGTAACAGATAGGTTTTTAAATTAAAACACAGAACGTAGGTACGTTTGAACATTTTATTTCGGTTCTTCCAATGTGATACATGTACCTTTGCGAACGTATTATTTCTGAGAACGCATACTGTTACAGCGTGATTACCTGTAAATACCACATTAATGCAAGAAATGCTCAACCTCAATCATTTGGCAATACGTGTAACGACATTCCTCTCAACAGCGAGTAGTTCGCCTTCCATAATGTTCGCACATGCATCGACAACGCGCTGAGGCATGTTGTCAGGCGTTGTCGGTGGATCACGATAGCAAATATGCTTCAACGTTCGCCACAGAAAGAAATCCGGGGACGTCAGATCCGGTGAACGTGCGGGCCATGGTATGGTGCTTCGACCACCAATCCACCTGTCATGAAATATGCTATTCAATACCGCTTCAACCGCACGCGAGCTATGTGTCGGACATCCATCATGTTGGAAGTACATCGCCATTCTGTCATGCAGTTAAACACCTTGTAGTAACATCGGTAGAACATTACGTAGGAAATCAGCATACATTGCACCATTTAGATTGCCTCGATAAATTGGGGGTCAATTATCCTTCTTCCCATAATGCCCCACCATCGTGGATTTTCCGTTGCCCAATTGTGCATATCATGCCGGTTTACGTTACCGCTGTTGGTGAATGACGCTTCGTCGCTAAATAGAACGTGTGCACAAAATCTGTCATCGTCCCGTAATTTCTCTTGTGCCCAGTGGCAGAACTGTACACGACGCTCAAAGTCGTCGCCATGCAATTCCTGGTGCATAGAAATATGGTACGGGTGCAATCGATGTTCATCTAGCATATTCAACACCAGAATGAGATTTTCACTCTGCAGCGGAGTGTGCGCTGATATGAAACTTCCTGGCAGATTAAAACTGTGTGCCCGACCGAGACTCGAACTCGGGACCTTTGCCCGCGAAAGGCAAAGGTCCCGAGTTCGAGTCTCGGTCGGGCACACAGTTTTAATCTGCCAGGAAGTTTCATATTCTACACCGACGTTTTTGAGATTCCCGATTCTCGCGCAATTTGCCTGCTACTGATGTGCGAGTTAGCCGCGACAGCAGCTAAAACACCTACTTGGACATCATCATTTGTTGCAGGTCGTGGCTGACGTTTCACAGGTGGCTGAACACTTCCTGTTTCCTTAAATAACGTTCACTTGGCGCACACAAAACAGTGAGATGATACTTAAGATTTAAACGTTTATCGTAGATGTCTGATGAATGGCGCTGTCGGAATCAAATTATAATCAAACTGATAATTAACTTTTCAAGAAATTCAAATTTTATTTCAATATTCCGCAACAGCACATCTGAAGCATCTTCGTCTTCGCTCAGCTAATATATTATTACTCAAGCACCTTCTAATCTCAGACAGTCTTTCTTAGGTTAAATTAGACACTGTTTTCATTATAATTGTTGTTGTTGTTGTGGTCTTCAGTCCAGAGACTGGTTTGATGCAGCTCTCCATGCTACTCTATCCTGTGCAAGGTTCTTCATCTGCCAGTACCTACTGCAACCTACATCCTTCTGAATCTGTTTAGTGTATTCATCTCTTGGCCTTCCTCTACGATTTTTACCCTCCATGCTGCCCTCCAATACTAAATTGGTGATCCCTTGATGCCTCAGAATATGCCCTACCAACCGATTCCTTCTTCTGGTCAAGTTGTGCCGCAAATTTCTCTTCTCTCCAGTTCTATTCAATACCTCGTCATTAGTTATGTGATCTACCCATCTAATCTTCAGCATTCTTCTGTAGCACCACATTTCCAAAGCTTCTATTCTCTGCTTGTCTAAACTATTTATCGTCCATGTTTCACTTCCATACATGGCTACACTCCATAAAAATACTTTCAGAAACGACTTCCTGACACTTAAATCTATACTCGATGTTAACAAATTTCTCTTCTTCAGAAAGGCTTTCCTTGCGATTGCCAGTCTACATATTATACCCTCTGCCGGCCGAAGTGGCCGTGCGGTTAAAGGCGCTGCAGTCTGGAACCGCAAGACCGCTACGGTCGCAGGTTCGAATCCTGCCTCAGGCATGGATGTTTGTGATGTCCTTAGGTTAGTTAGGTTTAACTAGTTCTAAGTTCTAGGGGACTAATGACCTCAGCAGTTGAGTCCCATAGTGCTCAGAGCCATTTTTTTTTTATTATACCCTCTCTAATTCGACCATCATCAGTTATTTTTCTCCCCAAATAGCAAAACTCATTTACTAGTGCCTCATTTCCTAATCTAATTCCCGCAGCATCAACCGATTTAATTCGACTACATTCCATTATTCTCGTTTTGCTTTTGTTGATGCTCATCTTATATCCTCCTTTCAAGACACTGTCCATTCCGTTCAGCTGCTCTTCCAGGTCCTTTGCTGTCTCTGACAGAATTACAATGTCCTCCGCGAACCTCACAGTTTTTATTTCTTCTCCATGGATTTTAATTCCAATTCCGAATGTTTCCTTTGTTTCCTTTACTGCTTGCTCGATATACAGATTGAATAACATCGGGGAGAGGCTACAACCCTGTCTCACTCCCTTCTCAACCACTGCTTCCCTTTCGTGCCTCTCGACTCTTATAACTGCCATCTGGTTTCTGTACAAATTGTAAATAGCCTTTCGTTCCCTGTATTTTACCCCTGCCACCTTCAGAATTTGAAAGAGAGTATTCCAGTCAACATTGTCAAAAGCTTTCTCTAAGTCTACAAATGCTAGAAACGTAGGTTTGCCTTTCCTTAATCTTTCTTCTAAGATAAGTCGTAGAGTCAGTATTGCCTCACGTGTTCCAATATTTCTACGGAATCCAAACTGATCTTCCCCGAGGTCGGCTTCTACTAGTTTTTCCATTCTTCTGTAAAGAATTCGCGTTAGTAGTTTGCAACTGTGACTTATTAAACTGATAGTTCGGTAATTTTCACATCTGTCAACTCCTGCTTCTTTTGGGATTGGAATTATTATATTCTACTCTAAGTCTGAGGGTATTTCGCCTGTCTCATACATCTTGCTCACTAGATGTTAGAGTTTTGTTGGGTCTGGCTCTCACAAGGCTGTCAGTAGTTCTAATGGAATGTTGTCTACTCCCGGGGCCTTGTTTCGACTTAGGTCTTTCACTGCTATGTCAAACTCTTCACGCAGTATCATATCTCCTATTTCATCATTATAATTATAAAACTATATTATATTTTGGTAGTCGGTCCAGGATCAGGTCACAGCTAGCACGACTTGAGTCAGTGAAAGATTGGGTACAAACGTAAATTACATTCACAAAATAAAACACAATAAATACTGTCCCATCCCTTCTTACAAAACTAAAGAAAGCAGTACTTGCCTTGCAGGTGACGATGCGAGGCGCTGCTTTTGTGTCGGCGAGTACTGAGTAAAATTAGCCGCAGCCTCCACATAGCTCACACATGACGCTTCCTCTAATTACCAATTGCCGTGGAGCTCCAAACAATCATCACACGACTTTATATGCAGAACCGACGTCCATATGAGTCTATAATTTTTGGAACTGTAGATTCACTATCTGATCAAAAGTACCCGGACACCTAACAGTGGACATTATTATGGGTTGTGTCCACTCTTCGCCTTTACGACGGCTTCAACTCTGCTGAGGACATTTTCAGTGAGCTGACTCTCTGTGGAGGAATGGCAGGTCATTCTCCCTCGATAGCCGAAACCAGAGAAGGTCGTCATGTCGGATACTGGGTCTGAAATGAAGTCGACGATGTAACTCATACTAAACATGTTACATTGCTTCAGGACGGTACACTGAGTAGGACAGTCCGTTTTAGGCATGTTACTCTCCACATACCACTGTCTCACAGACCCTGGTTTGTGACAGTGTGCACTTTTATGCTTATATAAGCAATCATCGTTTTCGAACCGTTCCTCTACTGTACGCTATGCACAATGCTGTAAAATGTGATCCTATTCATTAAGGACAATAAGAGGACCGCGTTCTAACCACAAGGAACACCTACATACTTAAAGACCACTTCTATGTCATCTCATCTCTACTCTCAGCCCCCACCACAATGGGAAGACTCTTGCCCTGACAGTAATTTTTTTCAGATAATAAGCGGTATGTGTACCAGCCGGTTTAAATCAATTCAGTGGTTTAGCTGGAGAGCTGGAACATACGTACATATATACACTTCTGTAATTTATTAACTGCTTCATTTTAATCAAAACTAACAACAAAAGACAACGACATCAACAGCTTTATAAGTAGCTACAGGGTTTATTTTGTGCTATCGACATCGATACTACTACTTTATTTAGTTGGACTGTCTACCGTTTTTGAAAGGCCAGCGAGAGTGCAATGTAATCTTAGGAAAGTATATAAAGTGTCATCTAACTTATGCTACGTCTTAATGGGACTCAATTGCATACTCAGTCATAGTGATCAGATGTGTACTAGCAAATCTAACAGAGACAGTGGCCATAGCCTTGGTAGGCCTTAGGGATTGGTGGTAGAAACGAAGCACTTTCAATTAAACAAAGCGAGATTTCAAGGGGAAGTGATGGCCAAGAGGACAGTCTCCGTTCTTCTTCCACCCTATAAATCACCATTGGAGGGGACAGTGTGAAGACAGGAGAATATGCATTTTGTTCACTCTCCGTTGCTCGCATTTGCGCATGGAAGTCACGGCCAAGGTGATATGACTCCGCTAATAGTAACCCATTTCCCTAAAACAGAAACGCATTTGTGAGATTAAGGAAAACACACATGAAAATCATATGGTTCAAATGGCTCTGAGCACTATGGGACTCAACTGCTGTGGTCATAAGTCCCCTAGAACTTAGAACTACTTAAACCTAACCAACCTAAGGACAGCACACAACACCCAGTCATCACGAGGCAGAGAAAATCCCTGACCCCGCCGGGAATCGAACCCTGGAACCCGGGCGTGGGAAGCGAGAACGCTATCGCACGACCACGAGATGCGGGCACACATGAAAATCGAATGGGTAATAAAGTGTACATATGAGGGGGGTAGAAACAAGAGGGTGTAAGTGACAGTCCTCACAAAAATAAGATAAGTGCATCTAGACCGTGGTAAGGCATGTGAAGTAGTTGTGGAAAAGAGATACAAGTGAAATCCCACATTGTGCTGCTCCGTGGTGAACGAAAAGAAAACTTGTTACAAGATGTTACGAAATAGTTACGTGCATGTCGGATTATTCAGATTTTTTTAGGTTAGATATTATCTAGATAATCTTTTTGTTATTCAAGAGAAAAAGGAAATGACCCAAGTGGTACGAAACATTTTCAGTGATGGGATATCACATTAAACAGTAATCTTTTACTACTGTAAGCCACAAAAGACATGGTGTTCATGTACTATTGCAGAAATGATTTATTATAGCACTAAATAGCAATTTTATGATAGCTAAATTGATAACAACTAATAATAAAGCATTATACAGAAGATGAAGTAGGCGATAGGGAATACGAACATAACAAAATTAGATTGACAAAAAGTGCAAATTGACTAAGGAGAAATGAATAGAGGGCAAATGAAAAGCCTTAGAAGCATCTTTCACTAGGGGAAAGATTGATACCGCCTACAGGAAAATTAAAGAGGCCTTTGGAGAAAGGTGAAGCAGCTATATAAATATCAAGAGCTCAGATGGAAAATCAGTCCTAAGCAAAGAAGGGAAAGCTGAAAGGTGGAAGGCTTGCACAGAGGGAAATCAACTTGAAGGTAATGTTATAGAACTGGAAGAGGACGCAGACGACTATGATATGGATGGAAGAATTTGACAGAGCACTGAAAGACATAAATCGAAACAAGGCCCCGGGAGTAGGCGACATTCCGTCAAAACTGCTGATAGCCTTGGAAAAACCAGCCATGATAAAACTATTCCAGCTGGTGTACAAGATTTATGAGACAGGCGAAATACTAATGGCTCTGAGCACTATGTGACTTAACATCTATGGTCATCAGTCCCCTAGAACTTAGAACTACTTAAACCTAACTAACCTAAGGACATCACACAACACCCAGTCATCACGAGGCAGAGAAAATCCCTGACCCCGCCGGGAATCGAACCCGGGAACCCGCGCGTGGGAAGAGAGAACGCTACCGCACGACCACGAGCTGCGGATGGCGAAATACTCTCAGATCTCACAAACTGTATGATAATTCCAATTCAAGAGCAAGCAGAATATTAACACGAATTCTTTACAGAAGAATGGAAAAATTTGTAAAAGCCGACCCTGGGAAAATCAGTCTGGATTCCGCAGAAATGTAGGAACACGTGAGACAGTACTAACCTTACAAATTATGCTAGAGGATACATTAAGGGAAGGCCGACGTACGTTTATAGCTTTTGACAATGTTGACTGGAATACTCTTTTTGAAATTCTGAAGGTAGGAGGGGTGAAATGAAGGGAACGAAAGGCTGTTTACAACTTGTACAGAAAACAGACGGCAGTTAGAAGAGTCGAGTGTCATTAAAGGGAAGCAGTGATTGATAAGAGAGTGAAGCAGTATTGTACCCTATCGCCAATTTTATTCAATCTGTACATTTAGAAAGGAGTACAGGAAACAAAAGAAACATTTGGAATACGAATGAAAGTTCCAGGAGAAAAAATAAAAACTCTGAGAATTTTTTATCAGACTATAATTCTGTCAGCAAAGGACTTGGAAGAGCTGTTTAATGAAATGGACAGTGTCTTGGAAGGGAGATACAAGATGAACATCAACAAAAGCGAAACAAGGATAATGGAATGTAACAGAATTATATCAGGCGATGCTGAAGAAACTAGATTAGAGAATGAGACACTTAAAGTAGTAGATGAGTTTTTTTGTCTGGGCAGCAAAATATCTGAGGATATAAAATACGGACGGGCAATAGGAAGCAGAGCGTCCGTGAAGGAAAGAAATCTGTTCGAGTATAGATTTTGGTATGGGGAAATCTGTTGTGAAAGTATTTATATGAAGTGTAGCCATGTAAGGAACTGAAATATGGACGATAAATAGTTTAGACAAGAAGGGAACTGGAGCTTTTGAAATGTGGTCCTACAGAAGAATGTTGAACATTAAATGGGTAGATCACGTAAATAATGAGAAGATACTGAATAGAATTGGGCAGTCAAGAAATCTGTGGCACAGCTTGACTAAAAAAAAGGATCGGTTGACGTGACACATTTTGACACATCATGGGCTCGCCAAGTTAGTATTAGAGGGAAATTTGGAGGTGGGGGTAATCTGTAGAGGGAGACCAAGAGATGAATACAGTAAGCAGGTGGAGAAGGATGTAAGTTGCAGTAGTTATTCAGAGATGAAAAGGCTTTCACAGGATAGAGCCGTATGGGAGTTGCATCAAACCAGACTTCGGACTGAAGACTATGACACAACAAACACAGAGCAAACTTAAATCACACCAGAGGTTGAAAATTCCGCTTCAGTTGTAAATTTCTTTTATTACCACGACCGGTTTCGTGCTCTCATAAGTCCATCCTCAGGTGTCACAACTGTGCTGTGGCACCCCGAGCGCCGCGGTGGACGTGTTTTAGCAACAGCGACTCAAAGAAAGGCCTCGGCGCTTGTTCGTGACGTCACGTCAGCTAGGCACGGTGAACGCCAGGTCTGTTGCAGGCATACTCATGATGGTGGTGTCCCCCTCTCTGACACAGGAAAATGTGAACATATTGGCGGTAGTTGACCAACACACATTGTTCTGAGAGATTTATGCAATCAATTAATTGTGCAATTCATTACACTTCTTAACAAATAGTGTACTCCTGAACTTAAATTTCCACCTGTTTTAAGGTTTGACATCAAAAACAACTTCATGGCCAAGCAGCAACAGAATTCGTGCTTCTTTACCTTATTTGTAAATCTGAGGAAGTTACGTTTGTACTGGGTTGCTTTTACAAGAAACTGTGAACATATTGTTGCTCTTCTTTAGGTATCTTGGTTGACTATGGGGTGAGGAGCACTGAATGTTAATGAAATATCTTGCGATTGTACACGTTGGGGAAGGCGGTGGGGGACAGAAGAAGAGGCAAAAGAGAGATACTTGTTTTATCAAATAATTTTTTTTATCTTATAAAGTTTCTCCTTTCAGTTGCAAGAGGGGAATATTTATCTTTTCTAATGTGTATGTTTAAAAAAGTTTAAGCTCAGCAGTATTTTCGATGTATGAAGCTATTTTGTTTCCTGTTTAGAATTCCTTTCGTTGAAAACGACTGTAATCTAATGACTGGCAACAGTTGGACATTTACACATGTAAATTAGTTCACATTTCCAATGACGATGTCAAACGAAAATAAATAAATAAATAAAAGAAACGAGTTAATTGTAAGGGGGTTGGGGTAAGTTTCGGTAACAAAATGGATCAAGTAAATATAGTTACTTCAATGTAAAATTTCCGAAGTTTGCAATGGGGCAAAGCATCTTCTCATGTTGATCTACGTTTGTTTCGACAGGATTCAGTAATACGGAACTATGATCTTCATTTGTAGCTTTACTATAGTAAGAAAATCTTTCATCTAAATAAAACTGCAGAATCCAAAACAATACCAAACATTTTGTCTAAAAATAAGAGATTTATAGTGATTAGCACTCCCAGGCGTTTCTGCCTGCAACAGACCTGGCGTTCGCCGTGCCTAGCTGACGTGACGTCACCAACAAGCGCCGAGACCTTCCTTTGAGTCGGTGTTGGTATTAGGCGCGGTGTGCTACCTATGAGCGCAGAAGTCCTTGTTCTGGATCGGTTCTCCCTGTTCTGCGCTCAGGGAGCGTTATTTTCAACCTCTGGTATAATGCTCAGTTGCGGATGTTCTTCCAACACGACAGTTTGTAGTTAAATCACATCCTTCTTAATTAACAATTTTCTCAAAGCAAAGAGATACAAGGACATATAGATTTTGATGAGCCATGATATAAAAGTGATCATTTTATTAAGCTGTTATTCTGAGATGCGAACAGAGAATTTTGCAAAATATTTGTATCTCTAATATACACAAAGATTTTGATATTCCATTTTGCAATCTCGAAAAGATTCTAAAACATTGTGAACTTTAACTTCAGTTTTCTCAAAACAACAAGTAGTGTACTAATACCCCTTTGTTTCTTAACCCTCATATATTATTTATGACTGTTGAAGGCTTAGCCTCAAGGCTAGAATGTTATTCAGAATGGGCACCAAGAAGCACCGTTCTGCCTGCACCGACGTTCCGTCAGGCAGCCATCAACTGACGAAGAGGCTGGTGAACACTTTCGAAAGCTCGAATTTTACCTCAGACGTAATACTTCTTGATCGCCAAGAAAGTTTCATACATGGGTGAAACATCGATAAATTCTGAAACCGGATCACAATGTACAGAACAGCCAGGCAGCGGTAGGAGATGGAAGACAGGCGTGGTTTAAAATAGGGCGTAAGTATGTAATATGATAGTGACAGAAACGTTTCGCAGAATCGGTGCTTCCTCATTACGCAAAATAACTACCATTGGATAAAAAAGACCTTTCACCCACGGTTTCAGTAGCTGTCCTCTGAATCGGTAGGAACGTCTATTTTATTCGATGACAGCTATTTTCCGCTCGCAGAAAACTTTTATGCCAACGCACTCAGGCCGTAGAAGGTTGCTCTCTTGCAGGTGTAGTCTTCAATATAGCAGCTCCAATATTCATGTATAATAGTGAGGAGACTGTGGAGAAAATAGAAAATTTATAATAGGATCAGTGTGCAATATTTTTGAACTTCACAGATGAAATTTTCTGCTGATTTGATTGCGGCGAAAGATCTGCGTGGCGTCGGGTTCGGGCTGGGGATTGTGAAGGAGTTTGGTATGCAGGCATGGACTTTTAAAAACAATTGATTGAACATAAAATATTCTTCTCGACAATAGAGAAACAATAATAAGCAGAATTTAATTTACACCGCAATACAGTTCTTGAAGGCAGGGCTTAACAAGACAGTAACATCATAAAATACCTTTAGCGGAATGAAAACAAAATCCACAAGACTTCGCCCCAGCAAATAGAATCGGATCAACAGCAGTAATAGTTGATGTTATAAATCTCATAGGGAGATGCTTGATAAGCAATACTAAAACAAAGGTAAAGAAAAACAAAGATTTATTACAACCACAATAGAGAGATTTCATAACAAATGAAAAACTCTCCTCAACAAAAGTAATACAACTTCTCAGACACTAATAGGCATATGCCTGGAACACATAGTGAGTGAACGTAGTGAGGTGTGAAGACTGTGCCACTGATAATCCCCAATGATGGAGGTGGAGCTTTCTGCGTAGTCGGCTGACAGACAATTCACATGATAACGCTTGAAAGACGTAGGTACCGCTGCGATGGCTTCTGACCATGCATGAGTGGGCCCAGAGCTTCGGTGAAGCGAACTGTCGACCTGTTTCTTTTTTTCTTCTTTATTAGATTTCGATTCCGATCCCCCCCCCCCCCCCCCCCCCCCGAGGGGAGTGGGCTGGCAGCAGCACAATACGTCTCTCTGCAGCCTACAGAAAAGTTAAAAGAATGAGGAGATATGAGAACAATAAAAGCAGGTGATAAAACGGTGGCTGTTAAAAACTGAAACATGGAGAAAAAGATGCAAAGAAAATATAAAAACAAACGGTCGGTGATGCTGATTAAAACACATAGTAAATAGACGGGCAAATCTGGTTTCTGTTGGCACGAGATAAAAAACACAACTAGCCACAGTATGGTGGCTGTTCGCAACACTGACAGGGGACGCACAACACTGAACACTCACTTAAAACAGCAGTATAGAGGTGACACGGTGGCAGATGTGGGGGGGAGACCCGGACCAATGAGGGAGAAAAGGGGGAGGAGGAGAGGAAAAGGAAAAAGAAGGAAGCTGATGGAGGGAGGGGACATAGTAAAAGGGGGCTGGGCGGATGCGAGGAGTGGGAAAGGCAGTGGAGGGGAGAGCAAAAGGACTTAGGGGAGAGAAGGGAGTCAGGGAGAGGGTAGGTGGGGAAAAAACAGGATGGAAGGGGGGAGAAGGAGCCCGAAAAAAGGACAGAGGATGGGAGAGGGAGGTGAGGATCAGAGTTGATAAGGGAAAGTGGGCATGATCTGAGATGGGGAGTTGATGGAAGCCACCTTGGGAAAGGAGATGAAGGGTGTAGAGGTAGAGGGTAGGGGGGACACAATGGTGAAGGTGTGGCAGAGGGCAGGGGCTGCAGAGGAGTGGAGCAACCTGGGAATGAGGGGACCAATTCGGCGGGGAGTGTAGAAGATGCAGATTTGTTCGAGGAAAATGAGCAGGTGGGGCAAAGGAATCAGGTCATAGAGGATCTGCATGGGGGACGGGAGGCGAATATGGAAGGTGAGGTGGAGTGCACGACACTCAAGGATCTGGAGGGATTCATAGAATTTGGGGGGGGGGGGGGGGGAAGATATACAGGCAGGACTGGCATAACAGAGGATGGGTCGGATTAAGGATGTGTGGGTGTGGAGGATGGTAGGGTGGTTCAACCCTCATGTCCAGCCAGAGAGGAGTTTGAAGAGTTGGAGGCAGTTGTGGGCTTTGGGGATCCAGGTGAGGTGATGGACAATGGTGAGGCCAAGGTAGGTGAGGGTGGGGGGAGGCAGACAGGACTGGCGCAGATGATAAGGCATTGGCCTGTTGACTTGCACCACACTATATACAACTGTAGGCAGGGCACAGAGGAATTCCTGCCTATCCAGTTCCACACACGTGACACAGTGCGGGACATAGGTCCCTGGCACGGAGGACCTCTGGTGGCGCTTATACTGCTGGCTGTCGTCCTTGTGATCCACGTATCCGGGGAGGCAACGCCTGGTGAACATGAAACCCCGTGACACGTCGGTGTCTGAGGGGTTTCCTATAATTTTGGGCGAACGTCGTCCACATGGCGGTTACAGTATATGGTCCCTGGCTACAGGCAAGATGATCAAGAAATTACAGTAATTAACCGCAGGACACCAAATCAGGAGACAACTCATTCTCCCTTCCTCTTCTTGTGCCTCTGTCACACACCGACGCAGTTTTGGCATTGCTATTAACGCATTTATCATGGTCAGTTTAAGGGATGGTCAGATGCCCTTCCTGTCCCACTGCACTACCGCCTGGGTCAGTGCAGTGTAGACTGAGTCATCTTAAAGTGAACGGAAGTTTTCTAAATGTTTGTCAACCGTGTAACTGAGGCGGGACTTGGGTACCAGCCCAGCATTCACCTAGTAAGATGTGAGAAACATCCAAAATCCACATCCAAGCTGAGAGGCACACCGACCCTCATTGTTAATCCACTAAGTGGATTCGATCTGGGGCTGGTGTACCTCCCTGTCCCACAAGCAGCACTTAAACAAGAATCGCTATCAGTGTGGGTAAATTAAGAGACAATTCTATCACTTAATTAAGGCTATTTACGTTAGCACTCAACTAAATATTTCCGTAAGAGCGTGCAAAAATTTAACAGGATATACTGGATGCTCCAATGAACAATTTGTGGTAGGGAGCCTGGGGATGGAGAAGCCAGCTTAAGGAGATAGTAGGAATACAATCACATTACTGTGTAATTTTTCATTTACATTAGTTAACTGCAAATACCATCATTGACACAATGAACGTACCATTTGTACTGTATATGACAAAATGTGCTGAAACTGACGGCCATCAACCTCAAAGCAAACACGACGTCGACGAACAAGATTCTGACGCACCATGAAAAATATCCCTGGTGTGTTTCGGATCACATCAGATGCAGCTACAATTCTGGCAACTAATTCCATCTCCGTGTCCACAGGAGCCTTATACACAAGTGACGTTAGATATCCTCATAGGAAATGGTCAAGGGGATTCAATTCAGGTGACCTCACAGGCCTTCGAATAGGACCTCCCCTTCCAATTCAGTAACCAGGAAATACAGAATTGAGGTGGTTGCAGACATCCACACTGAAGTGAGGCGGTGCACCGTGATGTTGTATCCACATACTCTCACGAACAGCCAAGGGTACGTTCTCCAACAACTCTTTGCATGAACCTCAAGTACAGGTGGCAGTTCAGACGGCCAGGTAGAAATTATGGGCCAATGAGATTATCGCCTACAATGGCGGCCCAGATATTCACAGATAAACGTACTTGATAGTGTGACACCTCTACAGCGTGAGGATTTTTCTCGTCCCACACATGGCTATTCCCGGTGTTCGAAGTACCATCATGATCAAATGAGGCCTCGTTAGTAATCAGTAGAATTTGGCGGGATTCTGGTCGATCAGTCCATTGTTGGAGCAACCACTAACACAATGCAAAGTCACTCACAAGCATTGCATGGATTCGTTGTGAGTGATATGGATATAATTGTTGTTCGTGTGGTGTTCGCCACATCCTAGTATGTACAGCCCCCATTTCGCATTCAATATGACAGTAGTTGTAGTGGGGTCCGCTGCAACACGGCTCTGAGCACTATGGGACTTAACTACTGAGGTCATCAGTCCCCTAGAACTTAGAACTACTTAAACCTAACTAACCTAAGGACATCACACACATCCACGCCCGAGGCAGGATTCGAACCCGCTGCAACACGTTCCAGCAAGAATGTACACTACTTGCCATTAAAATTGCTACACCAAGAAGAAATGCAGATGATAAACGGATATTCATTGGACAAATACATTATACTAGAACTGACATCTGATTACATTTTCACGCAATTTGGGTGCATAGATCCTGAGAAATCAGTACCCAGAACAACGACCTCTGACCGTAATAACGGCCTTGATACGCCTGGGCATTGAGTCAAACAGAGCTTGGATGGCGTGTACAGGTACAGCTGTCCATGCAGCTTCAACACGATACCACAGTTCATCAAGAGTAGAGTCTGGCGTATTGTGACAAGCCAGTTGCTCGGCCACCATTGACCAGACGTTTTCAATTGGCGCGAGATCTGGAGAATGTGCTGGCCAGGGCAGCACTCGAACATTTTCTGTATCCAGAAAGGCCCGTACAAGACCTGCAACATGCGCTCGTGCATTATCCCGCTGTAATGTAGAGTTTCGCAGGGATCGAATGAAGGGTAGAGCCACGGGTCGTAACACATCTGAAATGTAACGTCCACTGTTCAAAGTCCCGTCAATGCGAACAAGAGGTGACCAAGACGTGAAACCAATGGCACCCCATACCATCACGCCGGGTGATACGCCAGTATGGCGATGACGAATACACGCTCCCAATGTGCATTCACCGCTATGTCGCCAAACACGGATTCGACCGTCATGATGCTGTAAACAGAACCTGGATTCATCCGAAAAAATGACGATTTGCCATTCGTGCACCCAGGTTCGTCGTTGAGTACACCATCGCAGGCGCTCCTGTCTGTGATGCAGCGTCAAGGGTAACCGCAGCCATGGTCTCCGAGCTGATAGTCCATGCTGCTGCAAACGTCGTCGAACTGTTCGTGCAGATGGTTGTTGTCTTGCAAACGAACCCATTTGTTGACTCAGGGATCGAGACGTAGCTGCACGATCCGTTACAGCCTTGCGGATAAGACGCCTGTCATCTCGACTGCTAGTGATACGAGGCCGTTGGGATCCAGCACGGCGTTCCGTAGTACCCTCCTTGAACCCACCGATTCCATATTCTGCTAACAGTCATTGGATCTCGACCAACGCGAGCAGAGCAATGTCGCGATACGATAAACCGCAATCGCGATAGGCTACAATCCGACCTTTATCACAGTAGGAAACGTTATGGTACGCATTTCTCCTCCTTACACGAGGCATCACAAGAACGTTTCACCAGGCAACGCCGGTCAACTGCTGTATGTGTATGAGAAATCGGTTGGAAACTTTCCTCATGTCAGCACGTTGTAGGTGTCGCCACCGGCGCCAACCTTGTGTGAATACTATGAAAAGCTAATCATTTGCATATCACAGCATCTTCTTTCTGTCGGTTAAATTTCGCGTCTGTAACATGTCATCTTTGTGGTGTAGCAATTTTAATGGCCAGTAGTGTACATGTAAATAAACAGCAAAGTATGTGTAAACTTGTATGCGTGTTACCTGTAAGTAAGCTGGAAAACAGTAATGTTAGACAAACACGGTAGACAAGATTACTTGCATATCCTTTTAACTGATTTCTCCGACCCCAAATTGTTCAGTGGAGCACTTGCTATGTCCTGTTACATTTTTGATTATGAAAATACTCTGTATAGATCTACAGCCACTCCGATCACCAGCTGATCATTAAAGGAAAGCCGCTGTCAACCATCTACAGAACTACCTACGCAAATTTCTCAATTCAGTTCCCTGTATAAAATGATGTACCAAATGCATCACACTCACAAAGTAAAGTTACAAGATAACTTCAATACCAGCCATCTACACAGCGTAACAGTAAGACCACTATCTGTACAAAAGCACATACAAAAGTTATCACGCTGCGTAGTTGCTCCTCTAAACAGCATCCCATACAAGCAAACCAGTTGCAACTTCACTTGATATTGGTCGTAACTTAGGCGCTTGGGCTTCGCATGACTGTTGAAACGGAATGGCTCGCTGTAACCATAGGGTCACGCCACGTACGTCCGCATTCATGCCCAGCAGCTAAATCGCTGCAAATAATAATCTGTAATTGTGATCCTGCAGTCGATCAGTATATGCATTGGCTAGAATTGCGAATTAATAGAATAAACAGGAATATAAAGTAAGAGACAAATGAATAATTTATTAAAAATGGTTTTGTTCTAACGTCTGTAACTGATGTAGATGACAGAGAATTGTGTTGAATAATGTTTCTTCAATAAAGTGAAATTCAAATAAATGGTATGTGGTACTACGGTAATGAAGTATAGAACAGACAGAAATACTCTAGTAAAATACAGTAAAGTTACGTTGAGAGCATAAAGAGAATGATAATGGAATCTCCAAGCTAAATAGTCAGCAAAGAAAATCAAGTCCATTTCGTGATCATAATTCACGAAATATTCACTACCTCAAAACAGTTCAGAGCTCAACATGATGATGTACAAATTAACACATGAGAAATGACGAGTAGAAACTCATACTTAGTCTATCCTCTATTCGGTAACGCAATCGGAAAAAGTTAGAGTATCTACATCTACATCATACTCCGCAAGCCACCTAATGGTACGTGGCGGATCCACAATCTGATCCCTCCAACCCTGTTCCACTCGCGAATAGTGAATGGGAAGAATGATTGTCCGTAAGCCACTGTATTGGCTCTAATTTCTCGAATTTTCTCCTCGTGGTCAATACGTGAGACGTATGTGGGGGGAAGTCACATGTTGTCCGACTCCTCCTTGAAAGTGCTGTCCCGAAATTTCAGTAGTAAATCTCTCCGTGATGCACAACGCCTCTCATGTAATGTCTGCCAGTGGAGTTTGTTTAGCATCTCCGTAACGCTCTCTCGCCAGCTAAAAGATCCCGTGACGAAACGCGCCGCTCTTCGTTGGATCTTCTCTATCTCCTATATCAGTCCTACCTGATAGGGATCCCAGATAGATGAACAATACTCAACACTCGGGCGAACAAGCGCCTTATAAGCCACTTCTTTCGTGGATGAAATACATTTCCTTAAGATTCTTCCAGTGAATCTGAGTCCGGTGTCTGCTTTTCTCACTATCTGTTTTATATGGTCATTCCGGTTAAGGTCGTCCTGGATGGTTACGCCTAGATATTTTACAGCAGACGCTGTCTCCAGCTGTTTCTCATCAATAATGTAGCTGCACCGTAGTGGATTTCTTTTCCTATGTATGCGCAATATGTTACATTTATTTACGTTCAGGGTCCACTGCCAGAGTCTGCATCATTCATCAATTCTCTGCAGGTCGTTCTGCAAATTCTTATTATCTTCTGGCGTTGCTACTTTGGTATTGTGGGGAGGCGCATGGAGAATTATTCTCATTGTTGCCGTTCTCAACACAGGCTCTCTAACTACACTGTTGGCAACCAGAAAGTGATTAGCAAAAACTTGATGCCTGTAATTAAAGTTCACTGTGCCCACGCTGATGGAGAAATAAAATTATTGATCATTGAAGTTCATAACGCTGAGGATTTAGGATGATGTCTGGGATTCATAGAAATTGCAGTTTACTGTAACAGTTTTCACTATATTCTGAAAACGAGAAAGCGTAAAGTTCCAGACAATTGTTTACCCAAGCAATGCTACTATCTGCTCCTGTACTATCACAGCTGTTCAGAGTCTATTGCGCAGATCCTATTATCCCTAGATAACGAAACTGTTCAATAATCGTTATCGATGTAAATGTTCAAAGTGAATGCTCGCCAAACTTCGATGTTAATACTCATCAAATGCCATGCTAGTGATGGTAGAAGGACTGTCCTGCGGCGACACGTGAAAATACGACATACGCAAACTGAGAATAAATCACTGAAGTCGTTGCACAATTAATACTTTACCACAATGCGAACTCATAGTTATGTGCATACCGCATTACGTAATATGGGATCCAAGGCTATTCCATGCAACTGCACAGACGCGACGCGGCTTCCGACATAGAGTGCGCGCTGATACAAATCTAGAAGAGAACTGGGGCCTGACTCTAGCTCGCAGCGGTCTTATTTACGAATATACGAGGGCAGTTCAATAAGTAATGCAACACATTTTTTTTTTCTGAAACAGGGGTTGTTTTATTCAGCATTTAAATACACCAGGTTATTCCCCAATCTTTTAGCTACACAACACTATTTTTCAACGTAATCTCCATTCAATGCTACGGCCTTACGCCACCTTGAAATGAGGGCCTGTATGCCTGCACGGTACCATTCCACTGGTCGATGTCGGAGCCAACGTCGTACTGCATCAATACGTTCTTCATCATCTGCGTAGTGCCTCCCACGGATTGCGTCCTTCATTGGGCCAAACATATGGAAATCCGACGGTGCGAGATCGGGGCTGTAGGGTGCATGAGGAAGAACAGTCCACTGAAGTTTTGTGAGCTCCTCTCGGGTGCGAAGACTTGTGTGAGGTCTTGCGTTGTCATGAAGAAGGAGAAGTTCGTTCAGATTTTTGTGCCTACAAACACGCTGAAATCGTTTCTTCAATTTCTGAAGAGTAGCACAATACACTTCAGAGTTGATCGTTTGACCATGGGGAAGGACATCGAACAGAATAACCCCTTCAGCGTCCCAGAAGATTGTAACCATGACTTTACCGGCTGAGGGTATGGCTTTAAACTTTTTCTTGGTAGGGGAGTGGGTGCGGCGCCACTCCATTGATTGCCGTTTTGTTTCAGGTTCGAAGTGATGAACCCATGTTTCATCGCCTGTAACAATCTTTGACAAGAAATTGTCACCCTCAGCCACATGACGAGCAAGCAATTCCGCACAGATGGTTCTCCTTTGCTCTTTATGGTGTTCTGTTAGACAACGAGGGACCCAGCGGGAACAAACCTTTGAATATCCCAACTGGTGAACAATTGTGACAGCACTACCAACAGAGATGTCAAGTTGAGCACTGAGTTGTTTGATGGTGATCCGTCGATCATCTCGAACGAGTGTGTTCGCACGCTCCGCCATTGCAGGAGTCACAGCTGTGCACGGCCGGCCCGCACGCGGGAGATCAGACAGTCTTGCTTGGCCTTGCGGCGATGATGACACACGCTTTGCCCAACGACTCACCGTGCTTTTGTCCACTGCCAGATCACCGTAGACATTCTGCAAGCGCCTATGGATATCTGAGATGCCCTGGTTTTCCGCCAAAAGAAACTCGATCACTGCCCGTTGTTTGCAACGCACATCCGTTACAGACGCCATTTTAACAGCTCCGTACAGCGCTGCCACCTGTCGGAAGTCCATGAAACTATACGAGACGAAGCGGGAATGTTTGAAAATATTCCACAAGAAATTTCCGGTTTTTTCAACCAAAATTGGCCGAGAAAAAAAATGTGTTGCATTACTTATTGAACTGCCCTCGTAGCCGCGGCGCAGACCGCCGAAGGCGCAGCCGACATTTGCCTTCCTGACTAACCGCTGGGGCTAGCAGAACACCACTTCAAGTTACTAAATAATTAATTGCTTCATTCGCTGAAGGCCAATGAAGCTCTCAATTTAATTGTGCTATCAGCACACAGGTAAGTATCTGTAATAAAATTCTGATGTGGCTAGATTAAATACTTTTGGCAAGAGAATTATTTTAGTTGCACTGCACGCAATAGATGAGCTTTGAACTTGCCCTTTGGAGAGACGTTACAGCTATAGTTTTATAGCTTCCTTTTGGAAACTTCTCACATCTTTGTTATTATATAGTATATTCTTTCAACCTAAATCTAAACATCCTAGCTTTATCTAATCACTTACTTAATCTATCTTGCTTCCATACTTTTAGGACACAAAAACAGAAAATCATGAATTTCAACCAAAATATTACTTTGTGAGATCCAGCATGCTATTCACATTAAATTACAATGAAAAAGGAATCTAAATATAAATTTTGAAGTTTTTAGCTTCTTCCTGTTGCGCCGATTATTTTTGCGTAAAATGTCCAAATTTCGAAAACTGTTAAAATTACTAAACTAAAACTTAAAACATTATTTTAGCATCACTCCTTACATGATATTAACTTTTCAGATAATTTACTTTACTTTTAAGGTATTTCACAACATTTGTGACGTCATAGCTGGTTAGAGCTAGGCTGGCACATAATGGAAATCATTGAATTCTATATGGCGTGAATAGGCTGCTTCCCTACACTACAAACAACTGCATCATCTGCGAATAGCCTTAAAGATCATCCGAAGCTTTCTACTAGATCACTTATATATATTGTAAACAGCAATGGTCCTATCATACTTCCCTGTGGTACTCTGGATATTAACTTTATATCTGTCGATTTAGTTCCGTTAAGAGCGACGTGTTGAGTTCCATCCTGAATCCAGTCGCACGTCTGCTCTGATACTCCGTAAGCTCGTATTTCTTTCATTAAACGGCAATCAGCCTGAGCGCCGTTGTCCACTGCGCTGTGGATCTCATGGAGAAACAGAGCGAGCTGAGTTTCGCAGGAACTCTGTTTGCGGAATCTATGTTGATTTTTATAGAGGAGATGTTCATTTTCCAAGAACGTCATAATTCTTGAGTGTAAAACATGTTCCACAATTCTACAACAGATTGACGTCAACGGTATAGGTCTCTAACTGTGTGGCCTTTCTTAAAAACAGGAATGACCTGCGCTTTTTTCGCACTGGCCATTCACCGTCCAGAATCAGTCACCCACGCAACGTACATCACACATTACCATAGGCATTTCTGCCTTCCACCAGGTCTTAGCATAAGGTGTTCTCTTCAACATCTCAATGAAAAGTGCTTAGACTCGCCCCTTAAGGTCTTCGCTCAAAGAAGTCTCTCTCTCCACGTCACTGTAGTGGTGTTAGGCACCTGTCTGCTTTTCCACTGGCTGAAAGCTGTCCCCACCAAAATTACACCTTTCTTAAGGTCTGCAGACATGATTTGACAGAACTTGACCACTCCCCGCACCAATCTGATATACCACTACAATTTTTGAAACATGAAAACGTTATAGACATTCAGGCGCACTCAGACAATTCACATTAGTTACAAACAATGATTTCCAGAATGAGATGTTCACTCTGTAGCGGAGTTTGCGCTGATATGAAACTTCCTGGCAAATTAAAACTGTGCGCCGGACCGAGACTCGAGCTCAGGACCTTTGCTTTTTGCGGACAAGTGCTCTACCAACTGAGCCACCCAAGCACGACTCGCAGGAGATCTCCTGTGAAGTCTGGAAGGTAGGAGACGAGGTATTGGCAGAAATGAAGCTGTGAGATTTTTAGATTAGATTAGACTAGATTTTTTTATTTTTTTTTATTTCATTTTATTTTTTAGCTGAAATAGCTGAATAGGATTGGGGAGAAGAGGAGTTTGTGGCACAACTTGACTAGAAGAAGGGATCAGTTGGTAGGACATGTTCTGAGGCATCAAGGGATCACAAATTTAGTACTGGAGGGCAGCGTGGAAGGTAAAAATCGTAGAGGGAGACCAAGAGATGAATACACTAAGCAGATTCAGAAGGATGTAGGCTGCAGTAGGTACTGGGACATGAAGAAGCTTCCACAGGATGGAGTAGCATGGAGAGCTGCATCAAACCAGTCTCAGGACTGAAGACCACAACAACAACAACATAATATACAAAATGTAAAACTTCGTTGTATCAAACAGTGGAAACTCGAGGTTGGTATATCAACACACACACACACACACACACACACACACGCACACACATATTCACACAAACAAGCACACATGATCTCTACCACCACCAGCTCCAACCGGAGTGCGACTGTCACGTGATCAGCAATGAGGAGTAGTGCATGGAAGGTGGTGGAATAGCAGGATACGTGTGGGAGGGGGGGGGGGGGGGGGGGGAGAAGAACACTGTCTGGCAGAGCGTGCAGGGATTAGAGATTGCCAGGTGCAGTGCTGGAAGGTGGGGTGTGGCAGAAAAAATGGGAAGAGGAAAAAGAGAGAAGCAGTGAATGTGAAAGTATGTAGGCAGAGGGCAGTGCACCTAACTAATATTATCCTAACACATAACTACTTTCTCCTTTGAAGGGAAGATGCATATACTAAAAAAAAGAATTGGCACAACCATGGGCAGCTGCATGGAACCCTCCTGTGCCATCGTGTTTATGAGCCATCTAGAAGAAATCTCATCTGGTTCAGGTTCATCAATGATATTTTCATGATCTGTACTAGGGGGCCAAGACACCCTATCCTCATTCCTTCACATCCACTTCACCTGTACCTCCTCAACCCAGTGTGCCACCTTCCTAGGTGTTGACCTCATCCTCTCTGATGGCTCCTTCCACAGTTCTGTCCACATTAAACTCATCAACCACCAACAGTACTCGCATTTTGCCAGCTGCCATCCCTTCCACACCCAGGGACAGTGTATTTGCAGTGACAAGAACTCCCTTTCCCAGTATGCTGAGGGGTCACACCAAGGCCTTCACAGACAGGCACTATCTCCTGGACCTAGTGAACAAACAGATTTCCCATGCCATTTTCCCACACACACCTAATCTCCAACATCCCCAAGAGCCACCTGCAGAAGTGTGCCCCCTTCATCACCCAGTACCACAGTGGACTGGAACAAATGAACGACATTCTTTGCCAGTGCTTTGACTATCAACCATCATGCCCTGAAATGATGGATGTCCTAACCTACATCCTTCCCACCCCTCCCAAAGGGGCGTTTCATCACCCACCCAACCCTAAAACATACTAGTCCACCCCTAGGCAACTCCCAAAGCCAACCCCTTTCCACTGGGATCATATTCCTGTGTTAGACCCAGGCATGTAATGGGGCCCCTTAGGGATATGGCTGCAAGGGAGGGGAAGAAAACCAATGTGCACTCCATGTGCATACCAGGGGGAGTCATTCCAGATGCGGAAAGGGTTCTTCCAGATGCCATGAAGGGTATGGGGTGCACCTATCTGCAGGTGGTCGCTCATGTCAGCACCAATGATGTGTGTCGCTATGGATAAGAGGAAATCCTCTCTGGATTCCGGTGGCTATCTGATTTGGTGAAGACTGCCAGTGTCGCTAGCAGGATGAAAGCAGAGCTCACCATCTGCAGCATCGTCGACAGGACTGGCTTCGGACCTTTGGTACAGAGCTGAGTGGAGGGTCTGAATCTGAATCAGAGGCTGTGACGGTTCTGCGACCGTGTGGGCTGCAGATTCCTCGACTTGCGCCATAGGGTGGTGGGGTTTCGGGTTCCTCTGGATAGGTCAGGAGTCCACCACACACAGCAGGGGGCTACATGGGCAGCAGGAGTTGTGTGGCGTGGACTGGGCGGTTTTTTAGGTTAGATGGCCTCAGGCAAGTACAGAAAGGGCAACAGCCCCAAAGGGGGCGGGGAAAAGTCAGGACATGCGGAGACCAAGCAGCAATTGGTATTGTAATTGTAAACTGTCGAAGCTGCGTTGGTGAAGTACCGGAACTTCAAGCGCTGATAGAAACCACCTAAGCTGAAATCGTTATAGGTACGGGAAGCTGGCTGAAGCCAGAGATAAATTCTGCCGAAATTTTTACAAAGGCACAGACAATGTTTAGAAAGGATAGATTGCATGCAACTGGTGGTGGCGTGTTTGTCACTGTTAGCAGTAGTTTATCCTGTAGTGAAATAGAAGTGGATAGTTCCTGTGAATTATTATGGGTGAAGGTTATACTCAACAACCGAGCTAGGTTAATAATTGGCTCCTTTTACCGACCTCCCGACTCAGCAGCATTAGTGGCAGAACAACTGAGAGAAAATCTGGAATACATTTCACATAAATTTCCTCAGCATATTATAGTCTTAGGTGGAGATTTCAATTTACCAGATATAGACTGGGACACTCAAATGTTTAGGACGGGTGGTAGGGACAGAGTATTGAGTGACATTATACTGAGTGCACTATCTGAAAATTACCTCAAGCAATCAAACAGAGAACTGACTCCTGGAGATAACATCTTTGACCTACTGATAACAAACAGACCCGAACTTTTCGACTCTGTAAGCGCAGAACAGGGAATCAGCGATCATAAGGCCGTTGCAGCATCCCTGAATATGGAAGTAAATAGGAATATAAAAAAAGGGAGAAAGGTTTATCTGTTTAGCAAGAGTAATAGCAGGCAGATTTCAGACTACCTAACAGATGAATATTTCTGTTCCCACACAGACAATGTTGAGTGTTTATGGAAAAAGTTCAAGGCAATCGTAAAATGCGTTTTAGACAGGTACGTGCCGAGTAAAACTGTGAGGGTCGGGAAAAAACCATCGTGGTTCAACAACAAAACTACTGCGAAAGCAAAGAGAGCGTCACTGCAAATTTAAACGCAGCCAAAACCTCTCAGACAAACAGAAGAAGCTAAACGATGTCAAAGTTGGCGTAAGAAGGGCTATGCGTGAAGCGTTCAGTGAATTCGATATTCTATGTACCGCCTTGAAAGAAAATCCTAGGAAGTTCTGGTCTTACGTTAAATCAGTAAGTGTATCGAAACAGGATATTCAGACACTCTGGGATGATAATGGCATTGAAACAGAGGATGACACGCGTAAAGCTGAAATACTAAACACCTTTTTCCAAAGCTGTTTCACAGAGCAAGACCGCACAGCAGTTCCTTCTCTAAATCCTCGCACGAACGAAAAAATGGCTGACATCGAAATAAGTGACCAAGGAATAGAAAAGCAACTGAAATCACTCAACAGAGGAAAGTCCACAGGACCTAACGGGATACCAATTCGATTTTACACAGAGTACGCGAAAGAACTTGCCCCCCTTCTAACAGCCGTGTACCGCAAGTATCTAGAGGAACGGAAAAGAGTACAGGTAGTTCCAGTTTTCAAGAAGGGTCGTCGAGCAGATGCGCAAAGCTATAGGCCTATATCTCTGACATCGATCTGTTGTAGAATTTTAGAACATGTTTTTTGCTCGCGTATCATGTCATTTCTGGAAACCCAGAATCTACTCTGTAGGAATTAACATGGATTCCAGAAACAGCAATCGTGTGAGACCCGACTTGCTTTACTTGTTCATGAGACCCGGAAAATATTAGATACAGGCTCCCAGGTAGATGCCATTTTCCTTGACTTCCAGAAGGCATTTGATACAGTTCCGCACTGTCGCCTGATAAACAAAGTAAGATACTAAGGAATATCAGACCAGCTGTGTGGCTGGATTGATGAGTTTTTAGCAAACAGAACACAGCATGTTGTTTTCAATGGAGAGACGTCTTCAGACGTTAAAGTAACCTCTGGCGTGCCACAGGGGAGTGCTATGGGACCACTGCTTTTCACAATATATATAAATGACCTAGTAGATAATGTCGGAAGTTTCATGCGGCTTTTAGCGGATGATGCAGTAGTATACAGGGAAGTTGCAGCATTAGAAAATTGGAGAGAAATGCAGGGAGATCCGCAGCGGATAGGAACTTGGTGCAGGGAGTAGCAACTGACCCTTAACATAGACAAATGTAATTTATTGCGAATACATAGAAAGAACGACCCTTTATTGTATGATTATATGATAGCGGAACAAACACTGGTAGCAGTTACTTCTGTAAAACATCTGGGAGTATGCATACGGAACTATTTGAAGTGGAATGATCATATAAAATTAATTGTTGGTAAGGTGGGTGCCAAGTTGAGATTCATTGGGAGAGTCCTTAGAAAATGTAGTCCATCAACAAAGGAGGCGGCTTACAAAACACTCGTTCGGCCTATACTTGAGTATTGCTCATCAGAGTGGGATCCGTAACAGGTCCGGTTGACAGAGGAGATAGAGAAGGTCCAAAGAAGAGCGGCTCGTTTCGTCACAGGGTTATTTGGTAAGCGTGATAGCGTCACAGAAATGTTTAGCAAACTCAAGTGGCAGACTCTGCAAGAGAGGCGCTCTGCATCACGGTGTAGCTTGCTCTCCAGGTTTCGAGAGGGTATGTTTCTGGATGAGGTATCGAATATATTGCTTCCCCCTACTTATACCTCCCGAGGAGATCACGAATGTAAAATTAGAGAGATTTGAGCATGCACGGAGGCTTTCAGGCAGTCGTTCTTCGTGCAAACCATACGTGACTGGAACAGGAAAGGGAGGTAATGTCAGTGGCACGTAAAGTGCCCTCTGCCACACACCATTGAGTGGCTTGCAGAGTATAAATGTAGATGTAGATGTAGATGTCCTGTCACAGGTTTTTCTAACCCCATCAAAGGCTGACCCACATGTAAAAGCAGCCATGTTGTATACCAACTCTGCCACAATGATTGTGTAACTTTTTTTATTCTTATGACTACCAACCAGCTGTCCATCAGGATGAACAGCCAGCACCAAACTATAGCCAAGAGCAAAGTGGCATAACATGCAACTGAATATAATGTGCTAAATTTCAATGGCTGCTTCACAACCCAGGCACCATCTTTTCTGAACTGCGCAGATGGGAGTAATCCTTACAAAACTTTCTTCACTCTTGAAATTATCCCGACCTTAGCCTATGCTAACCTAATGTTCTCACATGCTCCACCCCAACACTTTCAGCCCCCTCACCCTATTACTTCCTCCTGTTTCACATTCCGTCTCTGGTTGCAGTCGGTTTATTTACCGATTGTCATTTTTTATTAACAGTTTGCTATTGCTATTTGAGTTTACGTATTGTCATTTTGTCATTTGGAGATAGTGAGTCAAGCTGTGGATGTTAGAAACATCTCTGACATGTTCTTTGTTTGAGTTCGATAGAGGGGTGACAGCAGTAATAGCAGCCAGATACATGTGCACCATGTTTGCAGATAATGCCATTGGACAGATCATGGCAAGAAAATGGTTTTCTTGTTTAAGGAGGATCATTTTGAAATGAATGGTTCTCCACATTCAGGAAGACGTTTGGGTACTGAAGACTGTTTAAAGGCATTAATCCTCAATGACCCACATCAGTGTACTCAAGAAGTGGTAAATATGGTGAACTGTGATCATTACACCATCATGCAACTGTTGCATGCAGTGGGAAAGCTTCAAAAACTGTGTGTATGGATAACAGATGCTCTAAGCCAAAATCACAATATCATATGTGTCTCTTTGCATGTTCGTCATCAACTAGCTCTTGAACAACACTGACCATTCCTATACTGTGTTGTTACTGGTGATGAGAAATGGTATCTTTATGTTAACATAAGGAAAAGAAAGGAATGGATGAGCCTAAATAAACAGCAAGGTCCTGTAGAAAGACTTGTGTGCATCACAAAAGATAACATTATGCATCTTGTGAAACAGTGACTGTGTGATGTACTAGAAATCATCACTGCTGTTATTTACTGTCAACAACTGAAATGTCTTGCAGATGCAATCCAAGAACAACAACCAGGAAGACTGTGTGAAGTGATGCTTCTGCACGATAACACCTGCCTGCTTTTTGCTAGACTGACAAAGAACATTATTCAGAAGCTGGGTTGTAAAGTCATTCCACACCCACCTAATGCATCTAATCTTACACCCTCAGATTTTCACCTTTTCTACTCTCTATCAAACAGACTTCAAGGAACTTGCTTTCCGAATGAAAATGGGCTTCAAACATGGCTCAATGGGTTCTTCGCCTCAAAACCATGTGATTTCTACAGTCCCAGAATTGAAAAGTCATCCCAGAGTTGGCAGACTGTTGTAAATAATGAAGGAGAATACATTATTGATGACTTAAGTCTGTGTTATGTCTATCTGTTGTGTTTATTAAACTTACGGAAAAAAGTTATGAACTTTTGCACCAACCCAATACTTTGCAAATGCAACAGCTATACTTTGAGTTCATTGTTGTGATGATTCCACCATAAGATGCTGGCCTCAGCATGGTTGACAGAGAGATGCCTTGGAGAAGCATCAGTTTCGAACTTTGCCACTACGCATGTGGGAAGGGGTCATGTACAGCCCAGGATGCAGGCAGTGAAGTTCTGCTGCGGATGTGCTGTGCATTCGACTTCTGGCTTCTGTTCTGTAAATTCTCTCATGTTCCACCCGGGACCTTGGTTGAAGGGCTACTTCCCAACAGATGCAAGTTCCTGAGTTACATATTCTGCATCCCTTTACTCTGAAAGAAAACTATTACATGGCCTGATTTTTACCAGATTTTCACCTCTTGTTCTTAAAATGAACTGAGCTAGATGCCAACCCACCTATACCCCTCCTGATCATTCCTGTGTAATGCAATGGATTTGTGCACTGCCCTTTTTGGAAGTAAGTGGGGGTTTTTTGTCAACTCAAAACAGTACACAACAGTCATTTATTTACCTTTTCATTCTTCTTGTTTTTCCCACCCACTCCATTTGACATAAGCTGTCACTCCAGCTGGCTGCATTGCCATAGCAAGTATGTGTGTGTGTTCTGTACATGCATTTTTGAGTGAGATTGGATGTTAAAATATTAAAATCACAAAGCTGACTTCTGGAATTCAAAAACAACCATTAGTTAGTGAAGGAGATTAGAGGGACAAATCAAAGTTAAATGTATGACTGTGCTTTTAAACATTATTTATTGATTGAATTAAGAAAAGATATAACTATGTACATTTTAATCAAAAATAAAAAAGAGAAAATAAGTTTTTTTTTAAATACTGCTGGTTTTCAAGAATGATAATGTACTCATTTTGTATAAAACAGTCACAAAACATATGAATAAAAGATAAATCCTATAATATGGAATTTTAAACAATTCTTTTTTATGTTACTGATGCATGTAGGGTGATCATTTTGATTGGAGGAAATCTGAACTAGTAATTTTAGAAGCTGTTATTAATAACTGATTGAAGATTGATTTAATATACTATAATACTGATATACATAGGTAACATAAAAATTACTAAATTTCTAGAACAATATTACAACCTTAAACATTTAAAGCAACTACTGAGAGAATATCTGCACTGTTGAAATGACCACCATACTGCTTGCATTGGTTGTTTCCTAGAAATTTCTTTACTCATTTTATAATTCACATCAATTCTAATGCAATACAATGTCCTGTCAAATATTCAAACTATTGTATTTGTGAAACAGTGAAAGACCAAAAGATGGCCAAACAATACTCTTTATCAGAAATGCATTACTTGAGGCTATTACTGACATATATTTTTATATATATCTAGATATTATTGTCACAATTTATTATCTTTCTTTGTAGAATTAGGCAATGCAGAGAAACATGAGCTCTCTTGAGGTAGCAAACTCAACCACGTACCAGTAGGATCAAGTATTTTGAAATTACTGTAAAGGCTGCACCATATGTAAGGTAATAATTTCTTAAACAATCATAACTGTATCACATGAACTCAAATTAATAATGGCAGCTAAATACATTTACAGAGAACAGAAATGATATTGATGAGCTGCATCAATCCTTGGACAAGATGCAAAGTTCACTGCCTCTATATCAAAGGAAATTATGCCTTTTGAAAACTAACTATGCTGTTTCAGTCTAAACATTGTGCTGAGTATTTTTAGTTACACATTCATGTCAAAGTGGCTGTATTGATTCAATACAAATAAAGCAAACTTGGTCAATAATTTTAAAATTAAATATATGCAAAATCTAAGCAACTGCTTTCCAAAGCTGTTGTATTAAAGAACACAAAATGTACATCGATCTTATGCACAATATAGACATATACATTTATATACATACTTTTTTCAAGGTTAATGATATTTACAGAGTAATTACAATAATTTAACACAACTTTAAATTATCTAGTTGGTGCTTTTTAATTATAATTGAGGTACTATTGTCTGTTATGATTAGAGAGATATACCAGATTTGTTTCTGACCAACAGAAATTATCTTTAATCATTTATGAGGATAATTGAATGTGTAATTTAGCTCCTGTCAGACACTGACTACATACTATCTTCTGGTAGATCTCTTGCAAATTTACATAGGAAGCAAGCATAATATAATTTTAGTAGGAATGAGTCTGTGAACGAGCGTTCACATTATCACATGGTATATTTAAAATGAGAGAGCTAATTTACTTGCCCTTGATTTTGTTGCTGCTGTGAATTACACGTATGTTCATCACTGTTATTCCTTCATGTAACATAGGCACAAATAATAATATAAAATTGCGATCTGGCAGGTTGGCATTTAAACATGCTTTAATTTCTTTATATTTAAGTTATTTCTATATAAAATGACTTTATCAGATCTTTTCAAAACAGAATTGCTGTCTTCATGACAGTATAATCTTAGTTGTACTATTTTGACAAATTGGATACAAATTTTATAACTATTCTTCTATAGCTTGTTGAATTCTATTTTCAGCTGCAGCAGACAAACAATAGATGAATAATTTAAGAATGATTTCTTTCTGAAAAATAGTCAGTTGGCATACAAATTGATGTTATGTAACAGTCAGCAATATATTTGATGGTAAGATGCTTATATTTGGTATTTGAATATCTGCATTTAATTAAGTTACAATCTCTGTATAAGGTTACTCAAGAGACTGTGAACTACTGTAAAAATAACTTTACAGATGATGTAGTATCTAAAGACACTCCTCCTATTAGTTATATGTTATAATAACTGAAGATCCTTTGGAACCACTTTGTCTAACCTGTGGCGTCTGCGGCATTTTCAATGGCTGTTCTGAGTCTTCATTTCAGAAACAGTCAGCAAACCTTTGCATCAGAAAGCATTGTTTCAGTGGGGCTGCTGTAATCTTTTTAAAAAAAGTTTTTTTTCAATAGTACAGCTATATAAGCTGCCATTGTTTGACTGCAATAAGTCAATTTTTTTTCTTATAACATTACATTGAGACACTAGCATAACAGTAACTACAGTTCAGTTTTAATACACACAGCATCAAGCTGAAACGACCATTCAAATAAGCATGTATGTGGCAAGTAGTGCTAAACATGCCTTTGACAGACAACTGATGGTGTGGGTTCCAACTTCTACCTCTTTAGCATCAGTACTTATAAATCAGGTTCTTGAATATGAAGAACTCAACATAGTACACTGCTTATCTAAGACTCTGCACATTGCTGACAACACATATTAGCAACACTATTTTTCAGAATTTTTAGTTACATAAAATTGAAGTACCTGCAGTTGTAACTAACAGCATCACATCTTTGAAGAACAGCAGACACGGATCACAACATTCATTGTACACATAATGCAAAAGTTCTCTATTAAATATTTGGTATCTCCATTACACTTAGCATCCTATCAGTCACTTCTCCATATCTCACTCAATGTGATGAAGACATCTACGGGAAACAGGTTTTGTAAAGACACTAATTTAAAGATAGCTGTCCACGTATTTTTACGCAATAATGGCAATAAAGAGGGGAAAAGTGAAATATTTAACGTTATTCATCTCTTTCCCTACATATAAATAGTTATAATTAAGTCTTTGGTATGAATTTCTTTTAATACAAGAGGATCTGGCACGAATGCATCCCAGAACTTGCGGACTCTCTCTGGTTACACACAGTTTATTTGACACAAAAGTCACAGTCTAATCAGAAGTTTCCAGCTGTCACCTATGTGGCTTGCATTACAATCATGTCTGCACAGTGGCAACCATTGTCACTGCAATTTGAGCTCATGGAGGCATGTAAAAGCGTTCTCTGCTAAGGCAAGCAGGCAGGAGGCAGGTTGATTTTTGGACAGTGAGACGATCTACTGCAGCTCCTATGCTCTGTCCCTCACTCTTCTGTTTCTGAGCTGCATACAAAAAAATGATGTAACTATATAAAAAAATTCATGTTATCATCACAAAAATATAAATATATATGTAGTTTGTGTTTCTCAGAATGTACAATGATAAAGTTGTCAAATTTATTATAAAAGATACATGGGAAGCTGAAAAAGAATCATTAGCACCTTTTTCATACAAAAGTTTCAATAGATGAAAAAATACAGAGAACAAAAGTTTGAAATTAATTTATAGATATTACTACAATACTATTTACAGTTATAATTTTTTATTACACACGACCAAGTTAAAATTACAGTGTAAGATGATGACTATAAAAAAACTGCTGCAATGTACATTTGTACAGGCATTATTGCACATCAGCAAGTGCAATATCATTTTTACACGTATGGATAAATGTATTTTTTGTACAGTCTTAGTTTCAGTGAGCTATGTTAAATATATTCTTACTCTTTAGTTCATTATAAATCTTTAGTCTCATATATAGTGGCATCTGGGAAGAAAATTTTTATTGCTGTGGTGTTAAATTTAAAACTTTCTTTATGAGCAGTGCTGTAATAATGCTTGAAATGGTAATTTTCAAGTCTGAAATGGTTATTGTAGAGGAAAATAAAAATTTCATAAATGTATGAAGAAGGTAAGGCTAGTATTGTTAAGTAATGGGGAACATGGGTCTCTGTTTGTCATCACTTCACTAAATCACATACCAAATAAAGTAGCAATTTCGCCTGATATGATGGAAAGGTAAGGATTTCTCAGCAGCTACATTACTTGTCCATACTGTTTCACTTGAAAATATAGTTTTGGACATCATGAAGTCCCATATGAGTCCCTGTACGCTATACTAAATTAAGATGTGTAACATGCTTTTCTTTTTAATTCTTCCTGAAGATTAGTACCTTAATGTTCAAATAGCTCTGTTGTGTTTTCCAGTATCACATTTGATTTTGTAAACCATGCATTGCTTATTTACAGATTTGAAAAGAAGAGAATTAGGGACACTGCCCTACAATGGCTTAAATCCTACTTACTAAACAGAAAGCAAAGAATTAACATCCCTTTAAATAGGGCAAATTATTATTCTGACTGGAAAAATATATCTCAAGGTGTTCCACAAGTCTCCATATTAGATCCAGTCCTATTTCTCTTGTATGTTTATGACTTACCATTAAATATCAGCTCCCTATATCCCTTGTTGATTCTATTTGGTACAGGTCTTACAGACTTGACAAGTATTCTATGATGGGTCACAATAGCATTTTGTAAGCTATCTCCTCTGGAGACTCTTGAATTTTGTTAGCATCCCACCAATGAATTGAAGTATGCCACCTGCTTTACCTACAGCAGTGTATGTGACTGTTTCCTTTCATAACCCAATGAATTGTTAAATCCCCCACAGGTATTTGTATGAGTTGCTTGATTCCAGTTGTGATGCATTGATACTGTAGTCATAGGATACTACATTTCTGAGTATTTAAAACAAGTCGCCAATGCTTGCCCCACTTTTGAAATCTTGCCAAAATTGGATTGAATATTTGTGTAGCTTTTTATCTGGTAGTACTTCATTATAGATAACTACATCATCAACAGAAAGTCATAAGTTACCATTAATGTTTTGTACAAGAACATTAACATACAACATTAACATCAGGGGTTCCAGCACATTTCCCTCGGTCATCTTTGAAGTTACTTCTAGATCTGTTTATAACTCTCCATCCAAGATAAGAAACTGCATTCTCCCCGCCAAGAAATCCTCAGTTGCACTTTTGATAACAAGCGTATGTTTGGTACCAAGTCAAATGCTTTCCTAAATTCGAAGTACTGCACTGACCTGACTCCCTGATCCATGGCTTCCAGGATGTCATGTTAGGGAAGTGTGAGTTGGGTTTAGCATGATTGTTTGACTGATGTTTCCAGAATCCATGCTGGTTGGCTCGAAGGAGGTCATTGTGGTCAAGAAACTTATTTATGTTTGAGATTTGAATATATTCTACAGTAGATGAATGTCTTCAAAAACATTGAATAGTAGTTTTGTGGGGCACTTTTTGTACCCTTCTTGTAGACCGATGTAACCTTTGCTCTCTTCCAGCTACTGGACACAATTTCTTGTTCAATGTATCTGTGGTATGTTATGGTTAAAAGACTGGCTAACTCAGCTGTAAATTCTGTGTAGAATTTGATTGGGGTTCCATTGGGTCCTAAAGCTTTTATCAATTTTAGGAATTTCAGCTGTTTCTCAGAACCATTTTCACTAAATTCTATATCACATTTTCAGTGGTGTGACAATTAAACTGGGGCAATAGTCTTGGATTTTTGTTGGTAAAGAAACATTTTAAAATGTAGGTCATCATGTGTGCATTTGCTTGCTACTTTCAGTTTGACAGCTATATGTATTTCATTCAGAATCTGTCTATCTACAACTCTGTGCTTTGTTTTACATCTGTTTCTTTAGGAGCTTCTTTGTGATGACTGTACACCATGAAGGATCTATCCCATCATGAACTATTTAACTAGCTACCAGTACATATCTATCCAACACATAGTCAACTTAACTTTTAAACTTGTGCCATAATTCTTTTACATACTCCTGTCTAGAGCAAAATTTTTCAAGATCCTCTTTGTGATATGAGACTATTGCTTCTTTATCTAGTTTGCTCAACATTAAAGTTCTTTCTGTTCATCTTAGTGCCCCTTTGTACTTTGGTAATCATTGTTGCTATGACTGCCTAGTAGTCATTGACACCACATTCAATGTAATAATTTTCAAATATATCAGGTCCATTTGTTGCCATTGCATATAATGTGTTATATTTGTACTATGCATGGCCACCTAAACTATCTGTTCTAGGTAGATTTCAGAGAAAACATTTAGCAGTGTTTAGGATGTCATGTCATACCAACCACTGACAAACCTATAGCTATCCCAAACAAATTGTTGGATGATTAATCTCTCTTCTGATGATGACAGTATGATTGGGAAATATTCATACCAGTGAACTGTGAGTTTTTGGTTCATCTTGGAGTGAGTCTGGTGGTCAACAGAAAGCTCTGATTATAAGTTTATGTCAACCCTTGATACTGACTCTTGTCCAGACACTCTCAGATGCAGATTCAATTTCTGCCTTGGTGGATTTGAATTTCCTGTTACTGTGATAAATAGATCACCTCCATTTGCAATTAGCCTATCCAATCAGTTGATAGAGTTATCTCAAAAATGTCATTGCTACCTATTTTGGCATCTTGAATAATAACTGCTTTGGTGCTCTTGTAAATAATTTATTTAATGATTAGTTTCATAGCTTAGAAGCCATGTTACCAGGTCAGCAACATTATCAGGTTATATATGTTAATTCATGACATTAAACTTGCAACATAGATGGGTCTGAACAGTCCTTGACCGTGAGTAAATGACTCAATTAGTGATTTATCAGGTAAGCAGAAAGCATAAGTGTATGATTCCTCAAGCATACCATGCATCTGGAAGGTCTCACATAACCAGTTAACCATTCAACTGAGGCTCACAACCCATCAAAATTGCCATGAATGCAGCAGACTGTGATGGATGGAGATGCAAGCAAGAGAACCTTAATTAAAAGCAGCACTAAATTCAAATCAAAGCATGGTATTTTGGTCTGAGTGGACCTTGCAAATAAGAAAAGCTCTACCTATCTCACACAGCACTAAATCAGAATCCTCTGATGTCTGACTTTGTTTTCCAACATACCAGTAGAGGAATGTTTTGATATTCTGAGAAAAGTGATGTGCAGGTCTAATGTCAATTCTGTAGAATTGAATGACTTGAGACCAATCACAAAACTATTTTCAGGTCCAAGAGACTCTGCATAAACAGACAGCTTAGCTACAGGGTTCCCTCTTAGTCCACTTTTGGCTGAAATATTCGTGCACCATTTTGAACAATAGTTTTTGAATCAAGAAATTTTGAGTACAGAGTGCAGATATTAAATATTGGTTCGGATACATAGGTGATGTGCAGTGTATGTAGACAGGCACTACAAGACAGCTCAACACATTTTTGCATAACGTAAGGAGAAGGTCAACATAAAAATAATTGGTTCACAATGGAAATTGGCAACAAGCCCATAATCTTCCTAGATCTCATCATTGACAACAATACATGGACACATTGTTTCAGAATTTACAGAAAAACTACAACTACAGACACAGTAATACCTACTTGAGCACCACACCCAGTAAAACACAAACATGTAGTTTCCCTCTCAAAGATGCAACATCTCATATCTGTTCCCATGCCAAGAAAGCTTTCAAAGTGAAGTTAGACACAATTAAATGTATTGCCTCAGCCAATGGCTATAATCCTGTCCTGACTGACACATCTTGCATAGGAAACAAAACCTGAAAATTATACCACTTCTCTATGGTCCCTCTGCTGGTTCTTCCACTGTCTGCCAGAAGAGATGTATAGTACCACACCTAGGATAGGTATCAAAGATTCTAGCAAAAACACTGAAACCTGCAACTATAGAGTTTCCTACTATGTGAAGAATACCACAGCCCAGTGTATTTTCAGTAGGAAAGATAAGACCCAATTACTAGCCAACAGTGGGGTATACAAAATTACTTGTCCTTATTGTGATAAGTTTTATATTTGTTAATCAGGCAGGGACATAGCAACTACGCTGGGTGAACATGAATGCAGGTTGCAAAATTATGACTCCACATTTGCTGAGTACGTATTGAGTGAAGACCACGACTACCAGCCACAGTCACATGTTCTTCACTTAGCAAACAAAGACCAAAAACTCAAACTGCTAGAAGCCCTGGAATCCAACAAACATCTGTTCCACAGTCCTGATTTAATCTTACATGACCAAATGCAGCTTAATACTTCCCCTCTTCTAAACTTCACGTAATAGTGTTAGTTTTCCATTACTTCCCAAACAGTCTGTTTCTTCATATTCCTCAATATTTGTGTTTATTCAGTTCATTTTATTTCATTATGACTACTTGTGTACTCAAAATGTTCTATTGTTACATTTGTTATGTCTTGTTACGATTGTTACATCTTGCTTTTACTTGGTTTGTGTATCACCTTCTGTGTGTAATACTTCTTGAAGTAGTCTTATCAGGTACTAATTTTATTTTATGTTTGTTTATTTAATGTAAACTGTTATATAGGCACTGTTTATTAAGTTTCATGTTAATGTTTTTTTCTGGTTTGCTCCCTTTATATTTATTGTTTGACTTTTTACCTCATAAACTGCATGAATAGTGCACTGTCAAAGATAACATTTACTGTGTGTTTGTGCCTCAGTCTAGATGAGTAACATCTTTTCCAATGCTGTTTACAAACGTTTGTAGATGTCCTTGTAAGTGGAAAATCTGTCAACCTGAATAAATTAATTCTGTAGAACATACACAATATAGTGCGTACCACTTATTATTTACAGACTTCTGTGATATAGATGTGAGCCCCAAAGTAAATGGTTTATCAGGCTGCAGTGGTCAAATGACAACAGTAAAGTATCCACATCAGACTGATACAAAATAGTCAGCACTTGTAATTCTGTGATACTGATCCTAAGGGAAACTGTTCAGAGAGAATTTACTGGATGAATAACAGGAAGAAGGTCACCGAGCACACACAGTAGATGAGAAATTCAATTCTTTCCTAAAAACTTTCTTACGATGCTATGAATTCCTTTAAAGAGGATAATGACAGTGTAAGCTGAGAGAAAGGACAGATAACACCTTGAATCAAAGTATCTTGTGCCAGAAAGAGAGAACTTTATTTATTATTGAGGGCTAGCACTAATCAAAACTTAACTAGCAAACGGGCTTGCCAATTATCATAACACAAGCGGGCACAAGTATGCATTTAAAGAATAGCAGTCTTTACATTACCAAGGAAAATCATGGTTTAATTAAAAAGTGATAAAATAAACTTACATAATATACACTAAAGCACTATATAATTTAACAGTAATGAAATAAATTTTCATATATTACTCTGTTCCCATAGACAGGTGTTACCCAACAGTAATGACCCACTCGAAGCATTAAACAGTGCAGTTGCATCAGATTCCAGACAGCCACTTATTCGATTGCACATTATCTCATAGAGAACTGCCTCATTTTAGGATTTTGTTGTAAGCCCATAATGCGGGTCATTTACTTGCAAAAATCATAATTTTTTCTGACCTAGATCACCTTTTATTTTATATTACTGCAGCTCACTTGGGCTTATGAAACACAATTTATCACTGTGTTAACTGAAGCAGTAATGAAGGGACAGATATTGCTCACAATTATGAAACAACAATCAAACAGTACAAAACAATTTTACTTGTGTTTGGCACACTTTTTACATAGCTGCTCCAGGGTTAACGGTACTCTACAAGCAATATTGCAAAAGCTGACATTGTGTCATCAAAAGACAAAAGCTGTGCACTCTGCACAAAAATTATAAGTACAAAGAAGAGGCAGTTTGATGGATTACTACATATCAAATGAATAAATTGTGTAAGGTAAAAGGTTCTGAACCACCCGATGACAGTACCAGTGAGGTGGATGATGTTTAAATCATTTGCACTGAAAGAAATGAAGTCTTCTTATCAATAGCTGAAAACATTGAGAGAAAAATGGGTTGTCAAAAGCAGATTTTTTAGATATACTTGAAAAGGCGTTGGACACTTCACCAGCAGACATAAATCTGCTGTCAAAGAACTCACCCAAATTGTTAGGTAACTGAAATGTAGTAATTCTTCTGACTGTGATGGTATTTCAACCAAAGTGTTGAAATTTTATGTGCACTTACAGCACCTCCCTGGTGATAGCATTGCAATCAATTGAAGAATCGCAATATATTTCTTGAAAGATCAGAAGTGTTATACAGGAATGTATAGGTGCCCAAACTTATTCTCATATTTGATGGCACTGTCATTCATCTTCTCAAAGCAAACCTTCCACAAGGTGTAGGAGTGGAGTACAGTACTAATAGGGAAATACTGCAACTAAAACAATCAGGGGCTATAAAATAGTTGTCTTCAGTTTGTGATACTGAACGCCAATGTTAATATAAAAAGACCTGTATTCTGTATCATCCTTTTTTTCCTACCTTCACAATCAGTGGTGAGTTTCTGCAGAGCTTAGGATATTTTCCTTTCCTGAACACTCACCTACTGATATGTGCAATCATTGATGCTAAAACTCAACATTGACCTGAATGTGCTAACACAATTTTCAGTTGCATGTGGAAAAGTGGTTTCAATAATCACAGATTCAGCACTTGGACTCAGCTGTACGTTTATGTCTCTATTAATACAATTTCCAATCTGCAGCTTGAAAGTTTGATAACCTACAGGATGCATCTTTCTTGGATAAATACCAGCACTGTCTGAGACAAATCCATACTAATGATTCAATTGCAAAAGTTCCCCTGTCTGTTATCTTTTCACAACCAAATCACAGAAACAATTTTGATTAAATTTGCTACAGAGAGAGTGTGAACATAAAAAAGGAACATCTACATCTACATGTATACTCGGCAAACCACCGTGAGATGCATAGCAAAGGGTATATCCCACTGTACCAGTTATTACGGTTTCTTCCCATTCAGTTCACATCTTGAACACTGGAAGAATGATTGTTTGAAAACCTCTGTGTGTGCAGTGATTATTGTAATCTTATCCTCTCGATCCCTATGTGAACAATACATAGGGGATAGTAATATATTCTTAGAGTCATCATTTAAAGCCAGTTCTTGAAACTTTGGTAATAGACTTTCTCAGGATAGTTTACATCTATCTTCAAAAGTCTTCCAGTTCAGTTCCTTCAGTATCTCTGAGACATTTTCCTATGGATCACACAAATCTGTGACCATTTGTACTGCCCTTCCCTGTATAAATTCAATATCCCATTAGTCATATATGGTACGGGTCTCACACACTTGAGCAATATTCTACATAGGCTACTTTAGAAGGTGTAATACAGAATATTTAATGATTTAAACAATATAATGTGAATTAGAGAAACATATTTACTACACTCCTGGAAATGGAAAAAAGAACACATTGACACCGGTGTGTCAGACCCACCATACTTGCTCCGGACACTGCGAGAGGGCTGTACAAGCAATGATCACACGCACGGCACAGCGGACACACCAGGAACTGCGGTGTTGGCCGTCGAATGGCGCTAGCTGCGCAGCATTTGTGCACCGCCGCCGTCAGTGTCAGCCAGTTTGCCGTGGCATACGGAGCTCCATCGCAGTCTTTAACACTGGTAGCATGCCGCGACAGCATGGATGTGAACCGTATGTGCAGTTGACGGACTTTGAGCGAGGGCGTATAGTGGGCATGCGGGAGGCCGGGTGGACATACCGCCAAATTGCTCAACACGTGGGGCGTGAGGTCTCCACAGTACATCGATGTTGTCGCCAGTGGTCGGCAGAAGGTGCACGTGCCCGTCGACCTGGGACCGGACCGCAGTGACACACGGATGCACGCCAAGACCGTAGGATCCTACGCAGTGCTGTAGGGGACCGCACCGCCACTTCCCAGCAAATTAGGGACACTGTTGCTCCTGGGGTATCGGCGAGGACCATTCGCAACCGTCTCCATGAAGCTGGGCTACGGTCCCGCACACCGTTAGGCCGTCTTCCGCTCACGCCCCAACATCGTGCAGCCCGCCTCCAGTGGTGTCGCGACAGGTGTGAATGGAGGGACGAATGGAGACATGTTGTCTTCAGCGATGAGAGTCGCTTCTGCCTTGGTGCCAATGATGGTCGTATGCGTGTTTGGCGCCATGCAGGTGAGCGCCACAATCAGGACTGCATACAACCGAGGCACACAGGGCCAACACCCGGCATCATGGTGTGGGGAGCGATCTCCTACACTGGCTGTACACCACTGGTGATCGTCGAGGGGACACTGAATAGTGCACGGTACATCCAAACCGTCATCGAACCCATCGTTCTACCATTCCTAGACCGGCAAGGGAACTTGCTGTTCCAACAGGACAATGCACGTCCGCATGTATCCCGTGCCACCGAACGTGCTCTAGAAGGTGTAAGTCAACTACCCTGGCCAGCAAGATCTCTGGATCTGTCCCCCATTGAGCATGTTTGGGACTGGATGAAGTGTCGTCTCACGCGGTCTGCACGTCCAGCACAAACGCTGGTCCAACTGAGGTGCCAGGTGGAAATGGCATGGCAAGCCGTTCCACAGGACTACATCCAGCATCTCTACGATCGTCTCCATGGGAGAATAGCAGCCTGCATTGCTGCGAAAGGTGGATATACACTGTACTAGTGCTGACATTGTGCATGCTCTGTTGCCTGTGTCTATGTGCCTGTGGTTCTGTCAGTGTGATCATGTGATGTATCTGACCCCAGGAATGTGTCAATAAAGTTTCCCCTTCCTGGGACAATGAATTCACGGTGTTCTTATTTCAATTTCCAGGAGTGTATTTGAAAAAGCTATGTGCTTTTTGACTTTCGTACTTTATTGTCTTTGTGAAAATGCTTTTGGTTGATACAGTCTACATAATATGATTAAAAGTAATGAATACAATACTTATACAGTCCTCAATGTGTTAATCCATACTTCCATACTAACATTATTAAATGTGAAAGTAACTTTGTGTGTAACATTTCACGACTAAACAGATGAAACAATGTCAGTGGAATTTGATAATAAGCTACATCTTTTTTTTTTACATTAGTGAACAAAAATCATGTTAAAAAATTCTTAAATTTTTTGCACAATGTACACATTATGTAATGTATAGTGACTTCAATAGCGCAATGCATAGATGCCTGCTCCTGCTGATGCCCCTCTGTGCACACCACATGGCAGTAACTGCATTGGGCAGTGGAGGAGTGGGAGGGGGGATAGGGGTGGCACATCATGAGCTATTCTTACCTGCACAGCTCTTCTAAAATATCATTATATTCTTTAGGAGACAAGATGCCTTTTCATTGTAAGTGGAGGCATATAGCTGTGGCCAAGAACAGGAAAGAAATTATGAATATTATTGAATTTCACACTCTTTTCCAAGAATGCTGTAAGCTTCACCATCATAAAACTTTTTTTAATTTAACTGCTGCAAAAATTTGAGAGTAGATGTATAGTGTTTGTCCCATCATTTGGTTGTTTCTTATGTAATTGAAAAAGAAAAGTCCAGCAAAGCCAAAGCAACTTGACTGCATCCCCTTGAAGATTCTGCACCCAATCAGGTGTAGGGAATCATGCTTTCTTTTGTTTGCTCCTTGGTATGGCTTATGATGCAAGGATTGTATATTCATGCTTGTCTAGCATAGAAAATCTAAATGATGGCTAGTTTTGGAATACATTGATTTTGCTGCATGGCAAAGCAAGTCTTAATGGCAGTTGGATTATCTTCCTCCATTACATCATAAAACCCCATAGCACAAATCTTATTTAATTTGTGTCTATTTCATAGTTCATTCTTCTTCTACATACATGTTTGTGCTTTTATTTCCATTAACACGAACTTAAAAATGGAGAATCCAGGATGGAATGTAACAGTATTATGAAAAGGATAGTTGCTACTCACCATATAGTGGAGATGCTGAATCATAGATAGGCACAACAGAAAGACTGTCAAACAAGTACGCTTTGGGTAAAAAGGCCTTCATCAGAATTAGACAACATACACCCACATACAAACGCATCTCACACACATATGACCACAATCTCTGGCTGTCTGGCCTGGGCTGGCCCCTGGCTGCGGAGACTGTAGTTTGTGTGTGTGTGTGTGTGTGTGTTTGTGTGTGTGTGTGTGTGTGTGTGTGTGTGTGTGTGTGTGTGAGAGAGAGAGAGAGAGAGAGAGAGAGAGAGAGAGAGAGAGAGAGAGAGTGAGTGAGTGTGTCTCTGTTTATCTCTGATGAAGGACTTGTTGGCTGAAAGCTCACTTTTTGACAGTCTTTTTGTTGGGCTTATCTGCAGCTCAGCATCTCTGCTGTATGGCGAGTGTCATTTCCTTTTCATGGTATTGTTAAAAACCAAACTTTCAAGTGGAGGAGACATTGATGTGAAGAGTACTAAATGATACATTGAGATATTCATGAAATATATGCTTGTATTTTGATAAGGGGCACTGTTTCAGTCCTAAACTTGTTCTTCCTTCACAGAATCTCTGGAACATCCTATTGACTGTGAGATCTGAATGCAAATAATCTTTCATACACTTTTCCCTGCCTTGTGGTTCTTTCTGCATTTGCATTTCTTTACATCGTTTTTAATAGCAATCGTTAGGTTCTTATCCTTTCCTGATCTGTTATCTTTTTTCCACTGGCAGCCTGCATATTCATTATCCAGTTCATGCCAGGGACAAGCCTTGCTCTTTCCTCCATAACCTCAGCACTTTCTTCCAAATCAGCTTCATCTGGTCCTTCTCAACTTAACAAGCTACCTTCTTAGATGCTGATCTCTGTCTCTTAGAATGCTCCATACATATTTTCGTTCATATCAAGTGCACCAACTACCAGCAGCATGTCAACTTTGACAACTGTCAACCGCTCCACATCAAAGTCTTCCTTACGGCCTCACCACCCCTCAACACCACAGACTACAGTGGAAATCTGGAGTTGAAATACACCAATAATCTCACAAGAGCCTTTACTGACAGACAGTATCCTATACAGCTCATCCATAAACAGATCTCCCATGCTATCTCCTCTGACACCAGTAAACCTTTTAGCCAGCTACCAAACAGCACTCCATCTGGCCTTCAAAACCTTAATCACATCATTCACCAGGGCTTCTGCTACTTACCGATGTGCTCTGAGATGAGGGACATCCCACCCAAAATCCTACCCACATCTCTCAAAGTTGTGTTCCATTTCTCAACCAACCTACAGAATATCCTTGTCCACCCCTATTCCAATCCACCTCCCAATCCTGCATCCCAAGGGTCATTCCCTTGTGGTTGACCCAGGTGCAAGATCTGTCCCACACCCACAACTTCCTGTTTCTTACCCTATGAAAGACAAGGCCACTTGTGAAAGCAGCCACATTATATATCACCTATGCTGCAATTACTGCACAGCACTCAAGTAGACATGACAAGTGACCGACTGTCTACTCACATGAAAATCCACTATCAAACTGTGGCAAACTGAAAACTTGACCTTCCAGCTGCCAAACGTGTTACACACCACAACACAAGTTACTTGCTGGCCGCGGTGGTCTAGCGGTTCTGGCGCTGCAGTCCGGAACCGCGGGACTGCTACGGTCGCAGGCTCGAATCCTGCCTCGGGCATGGGTGTGTGTGATGTCCTTAGGTTAGTTAGGTTTAAGTAGTTCTAAGTTCTAGGGGACTTATGACCACAGCAGTTGAGTCCCATAGTGCTCAGAGCCATTTGAACCATTTTGAGCCAAGTTACTTCAACAGTTGCTTCACCATGTGTGCTGTTCAGATATTCCCTTCAGACACACTGGTTTCCCTGAACTACACTAGTGAGAATAGCGTACTTAGTGTTCTTGCAGTCCCCCAGGCCTACCTGCCTCGTCTTATGTTTCCCTTCTCGCTTCTGTCCACACCACTCTTTCCCTGTCCACATCATTTCTTCTTCCTCCCAACACTCTTCCTTCCCCATCCCCCCAATCCCCTCCCCCTTGCGGGCCTGAAACCCCCCCCCCTGCCCTCTCCACCCTTCGGTGCTTGCTTTCCTTCTGCCCTTCTGTCCCTCCTCTTCTGCTCTCTCCTCCCATTACAGTCATCTCTTTCCTCCCTATCTCCTTACTCATCTCCACTTTACTCCCCTTCCCTATTTCTTATATTCTCTAACCTCTGAATTCTTTTTTTCTTGTTCCAGAATCACTGACCCACCTCACAGTATACCACTACCCTCTTATTAGCCCACCAGTATCCTATCAAGCTTCCCAAGCAGGAAGGTGTGCCGGTTCCTGGCACAAATCTGCCCAGCGGATTAGTGTCAAGGTCCGGTGTGCTGGTCAGCCTGTGGATGGTTTTTAAGGTGGATTTCCATCTGCCTTCATGAATGCTGGCTGGTTCCCCTTATTCTGCCTCAGTTACACTATGTTGGCAATTGCTGTGCGAACACTGTCTCCACATATGTGTACACCATAATTACTCTAACACACAAATATCTGGGGTTACACTCGTCTGGTATGAGACATTCCTTGGGGGTTCACTGGGGGCTGAACTGCATAATAACCATGGATTTGGTGAGGGGCGGTGGTGGGGTGAGTGGATTGCTGTATCCTGTTGTGGGGTTGTGAACCACTGAGGGCTACGGTGGGGACAAAGCCTGTCCATTGTTTCTAGGTCCCCAGTTCAATACACACACACACACACACACACACACACACACACACACACATACACACACATACACACACCCTCTTCTTGTCTCGTGTGCCCTTCCATACCCCCTCCCCACCTCCAAGAGCCCCGGCAACTGCTATTGATAATCAACAGTCAGTCTTGCCATGGCCATGGGCTTGTGTGTTTGGTTGTCTGTGTGTGTGTGTGTGTGTGTGTGTGTGTGTGAGAGAGAGAGAGAGAGAGAGAGAGAGAGAGAGAGATATCACTGAACTTTGGAGTACATCAATATGTAATGTTTCTACTGCAAATTTAGTTTTATTCTTGAAGGTTATTTGTTAATGGGCCCTCAGTTTTTTGTTGTTAGGATACCACTTACAGAAGAATGAAAAAACTGGTAGAAGGGGGAGATCAATTTGGATTCTGGGGAAATATAGGAATATGCCGGGTAATACTGACACTACTACTTGTCTTAGATTAGATCACATTAGATTTTCTTTCATTCCAATTGATATGTAGTGAGGAGGTCCTCCAGGATGCAGAACATGTCAGAAAAACAATAATTAGATTAGATTACGTTTACTTTCATTCCAATTGATCCATAGTGAGGAGGTCTTCCAGGATGCAGAACATGTCAGAAAAACAATAATACATGTCAAATATTTACAAATAAAACAAATAAGCTAATGGACCTTCCACAGGTCCCAAGTGGAATGATTGTCATTTTTTTTAATGAACACTGTATGAAAGAATCATTTTACAAACACTAATGCACTGAATTTAAAATAAAAAAGTTTTTTTTATTTATAAGGTAATAAACATGTAATAGAACTACTATAATCCTTATTTACAATCAACACATTGCTGCTCTGAAATGGTGCAGAAGTTAGATTGTACTAAAACACACACACACTTATCTGCAATGAACACATTACTGCACTGAAATTGTGCAGAAGTTATATACACACAAATCAGTTGGTTCTACTGAGAAATTCATCAATGGAGTAGAAGATAAGGAAAGATAAACCTATGTTTCCAGCATTTGTCGACTTAAAGAAAGCTTTTGACAAGGTTGACTGAAACACTTTCTTTGAAAATCTGAAGGTAGGAGGAGTCTTATACAGGGCACAAAATGCTTTTTACAATTTGTACAGAGACAAGATGGCAGCTGTAACAGTTGAGGGGCATGAAAGGGAAGTAGTGATTGAGAAGGGAGTGAAACAGGGTTATAGCCTATTGCCAAAGTTATTCAGTCTGTAAATTGAGCAAGCAGTAAAGAAAACCAAAGAAAAATATAGAGAAAAAATTAAAGTCCCGGGGAAAGAAATAAAAACATTGAAATTTGCTGATGACATTATCATTCTGTCAGAGACAGCAAAAGACTTGCGAGAGCAGTTGACCAGAATGGATATTGTATTGAAAGGAGGATATATTGTAAGATGAACACCAACAAAAGCAAAACAAGGACAATGGAATATAGTTGAATTAAATCAGGTGATGCTAAGGGAATTAGATTAGGAAATGAGATACTTAAAGTAGTAGATGAGTTTTTCTAATTGGGCAGCAAAATAACTGATGATGGCCAAAGCAGAGAGGATATAAAATGTAGATTGGCAATGGCACAAAAAGCATTTCTGAAGAAGAGAAATTTGTTAATGTCAAATATAGATTCACAATTTTGGAAGTCTTCTCTGAAAGTATTTGTCTGGAGTGTGGCCATGAATACAAGTGAAACATGGATGATAAACAGTTTAGATAAAAAGAGAACAGAACCTTTTGAAATGTGGTGCTACAGAAGAATGCTGAAGATTAGATCATGTATCTAACCAGGAAATATTGAATAGAATTGAAGAGACAAGAAATTTGTGGCACAATTTGACCAAAAGAAGCGATCAGTTGATACAAGACAGTCCGAGACATCAAGGGATCACCAATTTAGTATCGGAAGGAAGTGTGAGGGGTAAAACTAGTAGAAGGAGGCCAAGAAATTAATACAGTAAGCATATTCAGGAAGATGTAGGTTGCAGTAGCTATTCAAAGATGAAGAGGCTCACACAGGATATAGTAGTGTGGACAGCTGCATGAAACCACTCTTTGGACTGAAGACCATGACCACAACAACAACAACAACAACAACAACAACAGCAACACATACCAGGGAAAAGAGAATTTTATAGTCTAGGCACATCTTTTGGTCTACTGGTAAAGCAGCTGAGTGGAAATCAGGAGGTCACAGAATTGAATGCTGGTGGAACCTTGGATTTTTCAGTGTGCATTTTATTGAGCCCTCACTTCTCAATCATATCATGTGTCACCAGAAATGACACGTGGGTCAGATTCTACGTAAAACTGTAGGTTCCCTTTCCGCAGTTGGATAACCAGTGTAGGTTAAGGACACACAGGTTGCCAAACTGACATCCCGTTGAAAGACATGCACCAGGCTAGTGAGCCACACAAAATTATTATTTGTGGTCTACACAAAGACATTCACAAGTTAACAGAAAACACCAATTTTATTGTTTAGGTCTTTCATGGCAGGCTTTTTGGAATGATATTTTGTTTTGCTTGTATATAATCATTTATGTGTGCCATGATGAGTTCCCATTAAAGGGTTTGTGTCAGAAAATTTTACAGTATTCTAAGCTACCATCTCAAAATGTTTTGAGAATAAAGAAAGGCAGGGGATGGATCTATAAATAAAGGTGTCTTGCTGTTCTTCATTTTTGTAAATGGGAATTACTATCATATACTTTAAACTTTCAAGAAGTTATTATTATTACAGACTATCACTTGCTTACAAATATGATGTCTTTCGGGACCTGATAAGCACATTAGTTGTAAGTTCTCTGATGACTATATACACCAATAATGATGTTACAAACTGAGGAGCATTTTTTAGAAGTCTATGAATGCACAATTTCAAAACTGAATAAGACAAAGTAAAGGCAAAATGTTGATCATTTACATCAACTTCTGAACCAAATTTTAGAAAAGGTTGAATACTGCCATGTCTATAAGCACTCCAAATCACAAGGTTTTAATACATTATATCTATTCTTAGTGTTACAGCAAAGGTTGACAATTCAGTAAAATTACTCTCAAGTGTTTTTACTTTCTTTGCATAGCATGCGGTTGGCAATAATAGAGTAGACCAGTACACCAGGCTGCCGTATGCCACATTGCTTTTTATTGTAATGATTACTGGTGGAAATAGTGTTGCAACCAGATTTTATTGCTGTCAGAACATCTACAGCTTAGTTTTGGACAAGTATTCACTTGATGTTCTCATGTTAGTCTACAAAGAAGTATTCATGGGTTAAGCAGAATGGATGATGATTTTGTGATCCTGAAAATGGCATACAGGTCAAAGAATGTTCAGGTGGGAGAAAATCCCGATTCAAAAAGAGGTTGCATTGATCTGAAATCCGCAAGACCGCTACGGTCGCAGGTTCGAATCCTGCCTCGGGCATGGATGTTTGTGTGTCCTTAGGTTAGTTAGGTTTAACTAGTTCTAAGTTCTAGGGGACTAATGACCTCAGCAGTTGAGTCCCATAGTGCTCAGAGCCATTTGAACCATTTTTTGATCTGAAATGCAAAGGAAAAAGTATAAAACATGACCTCTTATTAAATGCTCTCATGGACTTGAGGTTTTGTGCCAAAAGTTAAGGGAATGAAAGAATGCAAAGCTACTGAACTCTGCTATGAAGATATTATCTAGTTTCGTCATTAGGTGACAACATTGAATAAAGTAAATCAAGATAAATTTCTGATAAAATTTATGAATGTTTCTTCGCCACAGTGCAGAGTAGTGAACACCCAGAATGCAAAATGGAAGAAAACAGTGACAATGAAGTACGGCGTTAAAAAAAGGAATGATGGAATAGTGCCTGTCTGTACTGTGATTTTCCAAGGAGTTTCCGGTTTGTGGGTTGGAGGATCATTTATGTTACCTAATTCATTTCAAAGTAAAATTAAAGCTATAGCAGCCCACGGTTGCAAAAATGAAATCTTTTGACCTAGGTTTCTGCACTGCTATGAGTGCCTTCATCAGAAGTAAAACACTCAAACCTGCATGTCATGTATAAAACTAAATATCAAGTGCTAAAGCTTTAGGCAAAAAATGTTTGAAATAGAATACATAGAAGGTAAGCCACTATGGGCTGCTCACATGTGTTGAGCTACGATAGCATCAGACCCTGTTGCTAGCGTATCTTGATACATGTGAGCAGCTCATAGTGGCTTGCCTTCTATGTACTCTATTTCAAAAATTTTTTGACTAGAGCTTTATCACTTGATATTTAGTTTTATATGTGACATACCAGTTGGATTGTTTTACTTCTAATGCAGGCACTCATAGCACTGCTGAAACCTTGGTCAAAATGCTTCGTTTTTACGACCGAGGGCTGCTATAGTTTTAATTTTACTTTGAAATGAATGGTGTCTTGAATGTAGGGTGCAAGGTTAAAGACAATGGTGTGGAAGTGTTGGTCATAGAAGGAAGAGCTTCATTCTGTGGGAGCCCTGTACCCAGCCATAATGTGAAGGATCATGGTTGTGTAGAGGTGTCTGAAAGTCGACTGAGACCATCAGCCACATAGTCATTACGATTCATGACAACTGTGATAGTCTTCACCACACACCTCACTGACAACAGCCAACCAAACCTCATTCGCAATCTTGTTTAAAACACTTTCAACCTCCTTCCAACTGTGATCTCCCTCCCCTTCCACCTAGACATCCTCGGTAATCTTTCAGGTATTTGTCACTTCTAACCTGACCTCAGATTACTAAATCACTCCCCAGTGAGCCCAAAATTGCACACAGTATCAGTACCTGAAAACTAATACAGACTATAATGTCCTTGCCACAGACAAAGACTCCACCACAGTGATCATGAATTGTAGGTCTACGTGGCTGAGGGTCTCTGCCAACACTCTGACACCTCTGCACACAAACCTTACAACCAATATCCCATCCCAGAAATGCAACAGAACCTCCAACAGCTCCTCAGGGCCTTACTTTCATCCCAAATCTGATACCTGAATTATTCTCACTCTTCACAGAAACAACTCTGTGCACTGCTACCTCTCATCTACTCCCCAACCTCCACAAAGCCAATCCCACAGGTCTCCTTCCTGGTTGACTCATGTGGCTAGGTACAGTGCTTCTATGGAAGGAACCTCTGGTTTTGTTGACCAGCATCTCCAAAATCAACATTGTCCATAACCTCCCAGTTCAAAACACTGCTAACTTTCTTCACCACTTTTCCAGAGTGAAATTACAATTAAATCAATATCATTAGCTGCTGATGGGCGTTAATATACATCAACAGTTACAGTTGAAAATGTGTGCCCGACTGGGACTCGAACCCAGGATCGCCTGTTTACATGGCAGACGCTCTATCCATCTGAGCCTACAAGGGCACAGAGGATAGTGCGACTGCAGGGACTTAGCACCGGTACACTCCCATAGAGACCCACATTCTCAAGTTACAGTCCACACACTACATTCATAGTGTTCCTGCCATTATGTCCATTACTTGTGGCAGACAATCCACTGAATCCCATGAGAGTTCAGGCAATTTGTGTGCATCCACACTGCAGAAGGTCATCAGCCAGTTAGCCTTAAATGATATGAAGATGGCATCTGTTCTTTTGGACATGTCTGTCAGAACTTGTCTGCCCTAAAGAATGAGGTGAAATATCTGTAGGGAAACTCCATTTCTATCAAGACACCCACTTGCAGTGTGCTGAAGTGTAGCAGTCAATCTCTCATTCACCATATCGTTTGGAACAAGGTATTGTACATAGTCTCAACCATTTGTAAATACATTTACCAATCATCAGATTTGATTGAGAGTTCTAGAACCTCAATTATTGTCCTTGTGGAACATTTTTAATTACATTACGTGATTCAGTCACTCAGGATCATCTTCAGATCTAAGTAGTTGTGTCAGCAACCGATCTTGTCTACTCAGAAACACATCATCTAAAGGTGACCGTGAGTGATCAAAACATATAATGCAATTAAAAATGTACAGCTGAGATGGAACAATAAATGAGAATTATCCTAACTATCAGCACAGTTGCTGTTTCTTACAAGGAAAGTATGTCAGCTGTAGTGTAATTCTTGAACCACTGTTAAATGACTTCATTATCTTCTAGCTGATAACCATATTTTCTGCCATTTCATTTCACATTTTCTTTCCTTTATATAAATGCAAACAGCAGTGGTAGGTAACAAATTTATATTAATTCATAGCCACAGGCATTTGTTAAAAATGTTGCACAGCATGTTGCAGACCACTGTGAATTAATGGGGAAGTGGTTCAGTGGGGCCCATTCATAAGTTTGAACTGATACTAAATGAATTCAGTTCAAGTGGACTATGGCCAAAAGGATTGATCATGTGTGCCTACCTGTAAACTTATTCTTAGACAGAAAGGAACGAAGCATATAGCTACCAAAATCACCTTGGTTCCGAGAGTTCCAGAATCTGTACAGAAAATTGGAATAGAGGTCAACACAAACACCATTTCCACCCTTTCTATAGCTCATAAAGATCACACATGTCATGTTGTACCACCAACAGTGAGACCTTCAGAGCTGGTGGTCCAGATTGCTGTATACAGCAGTACATCTAATACCCAGTAGCACATCCTCTTGCATTGATGCATGGCAGTATTCATTGTGGCATACTATCCAAAAGTTCATCAAGGCACTGTTGGTCCAGATTGTCCCACTCCTCAATGACGATTCAGCGTAGATCCCTCAGAGTGGTTGGTGGGTCACGTCAACCATTTTCAATCTATCCCAGGCATATTTGATAGGATTCGTGTCTGGAGAACATGCTGGTCACTCTAGTTGAGCAATGTTGTTATCCTGAAGAAAGTCATTCACAAGATGTGCATGATGGGGGTGTGAATTGTCGTCCATGAAGATGAATGCCTCACCAGTATGCTGCTGATATGGTTGCACTATCAATCGGAGCATGGAATTCACATATTGTACATCTGTTATGGCAGCTTCCATGACCACCAGCAGCATACGTTGACCCCAGATTATGCCACCCCAAAACAGCAGAGAACCTCTACTTTGCTGCACTCACTGTACCATGTGTCTAGGGCGTCCAGCCTGACCCGGTTGCATCCAAACACCTCTCCAACAATTGTCTGGCTGAAGGCATATACGACACTCATTGATGGAGAGAACATGATGCCAAACCGAAGTGGTCCATTTGGCATACTGTTGGGCCCATCTGTACTGTGCTGCATGCTATTGTGGTTGCAAAGATGGACCTCACCATAGACGTTGGGAGTGAAATAGCGCATCATGCAACCTATTGCGCACAGTTTGAGTTGTAACACAACGTCCTGTGGCTGCACAAAAAGCATTATTCAACATGGTGGTGTTGCAGTTAGGATTCCTCCAAGCAATAATCCATATGTAGTGGAGGAGGAGGAGCAGGAGGAGATTAGTGTTTAACGTCCCGTCGACAACGAGGTCATTAGGGACGGAGCACAAGCTCGGATTAGGAAAGGATCCATTAGGAAAGGAACCATCCCGGTATTTACCTGGAACGATTTAGGGAAATCACGGAAAACCTAAATCAGGATGGCCGGAGACGGGTTTGAACCGCCGTCCTCCCGAATGCGAGTCCAGTGTGCTAACCACTGCGCCACCTCGCTCGGTCATATGTAGTGGTCATCCATTGCAGTAGTAGCCCTTTGGCGGCTCAAGCAAGGCATGTCATCGACAGTTCCTGTCTCTCTGTATCTCCTCCATGTCCGAACAACATCGCTTTGGTTCACTCCAAGACTCTTCATTTGTTGAGAGCCCTTCCTGGCACAAATTAACAATGCAGACATGATTGAACAATGGTACTGACCATATAAGCATGGTTGAACAACAGACAACACGAATCATTTACCTCCTTCCTGGTGGAATGACTGGAACTGATCGGCTATCAGACCCTCTCCATCTAATAGGCACTGCTTATGCATGGTTGTTTACATCTTTGGGTGGGTTTAGTGACATCTCTGAACAGTCAGAGGGACTGTGTCTGTGATACAATATCCACAGTCAATGTCTATCTTCAGGAGTTCTGGGAACTGGGACATGCAAAATTCTTTTTATGTGTGTATTTGATGAATTACGGCAGTGTTTGATTATTAGTGACTGAAAAATTATATAATATGAAGCAAATTTGTGACAACAATAAAAAAATCAATGAGAGGAGAGATGGAGGGAAATTACATAAGTGATGATCATAAAATGATAATGGATAAAGTAGGAGATAGTGAGTGAAAAGAAGATTAAGAATGTAATTGTTGAAAGGAGACCATTCTGTGCACCAATGAACAAACTGTCATAAAAGATGAATAAAGAACAATTTGACTGTGGAGGCAAGGCAGAATCAGAAGAAAAACTAAAACCATGGTATACAGAAGAAAGGAAATGTTTTAAAATAGAGAAACTGTGGGACCCTAAATAGGAATGGGTTAATCTGCGTAAAGCAAAACTTAGAACTGTGAAACAGCCTGCAAACAAGATGGTACTTATGATGCATTTTATTTGAATCAACTGTGGGTTCTTGGTGAAACATTGTAAATAACTAAACAAACACTGTTTTTAGCCTTGTTTCAGAATTTTTTATTAATGTTATTGCACAACCTATGTCTCGGGTTATAAGCCCATTTTCAAGAACATTACTGATTATGCATTACTGATGATAATGCACAGATAAACATGATGACAAGGTGAACATAATCATCTCAACTTCTTAAGATATCAATCCATAGCTTAATGTGCATTTATGTAAATGACCATTTTTTAACAAATTACTTACGTTATTACACATTCACCAATTATACTGCAATGATCAGACTAAAGTTATGCATCAGCCAAGATATTTTTAACTACAATGGACTGGGGCCCAAAGTATTGTTTCTATCCTGGGTTGTGATCTCATCTAAAAGAGGTGAATTGGGTTTGCTCATTTAATAATAGGTGTGGGGATATACACATCTGTTTTTAATTTCTAACTGGTTCAATTTCACCCCTTGTACAAGTCCTACACACAGAGGAAAACGGGGCCAAACTCAAGATGGTGGCTATCACAAATTGGCAGACTGAGTCTATTGAGAAATACTTTAAAATTAAACAATAATTCACAGTTTTGAACATAAAGCAAAACCAATTGCATCAGAGTAATTACGACATCAAGGTGCATGTATTGAGATGTTGGTATTGTGTGTGTCACAAGAACTACTGAAGTCAGGTCATAACAGTAAATGAGAACTTTGATAAGAATCGTTAAAAATTAATATCAGTTGAACAGTTCATGTGATCTGGACAAAATATTAGGATGGAAGCTGTCATCACTAAAAGCCATGTCTTCTTGTATATTTTATTTATGAAGTTATTATTTTTTATGTAAATGTGCCCTCCCCCCCTTCCCCATGAACTATGAGGTTGTCATTGGTGTGGAGGCTTGCATGCATCAGTGATACAGACAGCCGTACTGTAGGTGCAGCCACAATGGAGGGGTATCTGTTGAGAGGCCAGACAAATGTGTGGCTCCTGAAGAGGGGCAGCAGCCTTTTCAGTAGTTGCAGGGGCAACAGTCTGGATGATTGACTGATGTGGCCTTGTAACATTAACCAAAACAGCCTTGCTGTGCTGGTACTGTGAATGGCCGAAAGCAAGAGGAAACTACAGCTGTAATTTTTCCTGAGGGCATGCAGCTTTACTGTATGCTTAAAGGATGATGGCATCTTCTTGAGTAAAATATTGTGGAGGTAAAATAGTCCCTCGTTCAGATCTCTGGGTGAGACTACTCAGGAAGACGTTATCAGGAGAAAGAAAACTGGTGTTCTATGGATTGGAGTGTGGAATATCAGATTTTTTAATCAGGTAGGTAGGTTAGAAAATTTAAAAAGGAAAATCAATAGGTTAAAGTTGGAGACAGTGGGAATTAGTGAAGTTCAGTGGCAAGAGGAACAAGACTTCTGGTCAGGTGAATACAGGGTTATGAATACATAATCAAATAAGGGTAATGCCAGAGTAGGTTTAATAATGAATAAAAAAAAATAGGATTGTAGATGAGCCACTGTGAACAGCATAGTGAATGCATTATTGTAGCCAAGATAGACATGAAGCCCATGCCTACCACAGTAGTACAGGTTAATATGCAAACTATTTCTGCAGATGATGAAGAGATTGAAGAAATGTTGATGCAAAAAAGAAATTATTCAGATAGTTAAGGGAGGTGGAAATTTAATAGTCATGGGGGACTGGAATTCGATAATAGGAAAATGAAGAGAAGGAGAAGTAGTAGGTGAATATGGAGTGGGGGTAAGGAATAAAAGAGGAAGCCACCTGGTAGAATTTTGCACAGAGCATAGCTTAATCATAACTAACACTTGGTTTAAGAATCATGAAAGAAGGTTGTTTACATGGAAGAGGCCTGGAGACACTGGAAGGTTTCAAATTGAATATATAATGGTAAGACAGAGATTTACGAACCAGGTTTTAAATTGTAAGACATTTCCAGGGGAAGATGTGGACACTGACCACAATTTATTGATCACAAACTGTAGATTAAAACTGAAGAAACTGCAAAAAGGTAGGAATTTAAGGAAATGGGACCTGGGTAAACTGAAAGAACCAGAGATCATAGAGAGTTTCAGAGAGAGCAATAGGGAATGATTGACAAGAACAGGGGAAAAAATTACAGTAGAAGGAGAATGAGTAGCTTTGGGAGATGAAATAGTGAAGACAGCAGAGGATCAAGTAGGTAAAAAGATGAGGGTTAATAGAAATCATTGGGTAACAGAAGAGATATTGAATTTAAGTGATGAAAGGAGAAAATTTAAAAATGCAGTAAATGAAGCACGTGGAAAGGAGTACAAATGTCACAAAAATGAGATTGACAGGAAGTGCAAAATGGCTAAGCAGGGATGGCTAGAGGATGTAAGGATGTAAGGATGTAGAGGCATATATCACTAGGGGGTAAGATAGATAAAGCCTACACGAAAATTAAAGAGACCTTTGGAGAAAAGAGAACCACCTGTTTGAAAATCAAAATCTCAGATGGTAAACCAGTCCTAAGCAAAGAAGGGAAAGCAGAAAGGTGGAAAGAGTATATAGAGGGTCTATACAAGGGTGATGTATTTGAGGGCAATATTACAGAAATGGAAGAGGGTGTAGATGAAGATGAGATGGGAGATTTGATACTGAACGAGGAATTTGACAGGGCACTGAAGTCAAAACAAGGCCATGGGAGTAGACAGTGTTTCATTAGAGCTACTGATAGCCTTGGGAGAGCCATCCATGATAAAACTCTACTGCTTGGCAAGCAAGATATATGAGGCAGGTGAAATACCCTCAAACTTCAAGAAGAATATAGTAATTCCAATCCCAAAGAAAGCAGGTGTTGACAGGTGAGAAAATTACCAAACTATCATTTTAATAAGTCAGAGTTGCAAAATGCCAACACAAATTCCTTACAGACAAATGGAAAGACTGCTGTAAGCTGACCTCTGGGAAGATCAGTTTGGATTCCATAGAAATATTGGAACACATGAGGCAATACTGACCCTATGACTTATCTTAGAAGATACATGAAAGAAAGCAAACCTACATTTATAGTATTTGTGGACTGAGAGAAAGCTTTTGACAATGCTGACTGGAATACTCTCTTCCAAATTCTGAAGGAGGCAGGGGTAAAATACAGGGAGCAAAAGGCTATTTTCAATTTGTACAGAAACCAGATAGCAGTTATAAGGGTTGAGTGGCATGCAAGGGAAGCAGTGGTTGAGAAGGGAGTGAGACAGGGCTGTAGCTTATCCCCAAAGTTATATAATCTGTATAATGAGCAAGCAGTGAAGGAAACAAAAGAAAAAATTTGAAGTAGGAATTTAAATCCATGGAGAAGAAATAAAAACCTTGAGGTTTGTAGATGACATTGTAATTCTGTCAGAGACAGCAAAGAACCTGGAAGAGCAGTTGGATGGAATAGACACTGTCTTGAAAGGAGGTTATAAGATGAACATCAACAAAAACAAAATGAGGATAATGGAATGTAGTCAAATTAAATCAGGTGATGCTGAGGAAATTAGATTAGGAAATGAGAGACTTAAAGTCATAGATGAGTTTTGCTGTATGGGGAGCAAAATAGCTGATGATGGTCAAAGGAGACAGGACATAAAATGTAGGCTGGCTAAGCTAAGGAAAGTGTTTTTGAAGAAGAGTACTTTGTTAACATCGAGTATAGACTTAAGTGTCAGGAAGTCTTTTCTGAATGATTTGTATGGAATGTAGCCTTATATGGAAGTGAAACATGGACTATGAATAGTTCAGACAAGAAGAGAATAGAAACTTTTGAAATGTGATGCTACAGATGAATGCTGAAAATTAGATGGGTAGATCATGTAACTAATGAGAAGACACTGAATAGAATTGGGGAGAAGAGAAATTTGTGGCACAACATGACTAGAAGAAAGGATTGGTTGGTAGGACACATTCTGAAGCATCAAGAGATCACCAGTTTAGCATTGGAGGGAAGCTTGGAGGGCAAAAATCATAGAGGGAGACCAAGAAATGAGTACACTAAGCAGATTCAGAAGGATGCAGGTTGCAGTAGTTACTTGGAGAAGAAGAAGCTTGCACAGGATAGAGTAGCATGGAGAGCTGCATCAAACCAGGCTCTGGACTAAAGACCGCAACAACAACAACATGTAAATGTGACAGAGCAGTGTATTCTCCACAAATACATGAACATGAACACAGCTTGGTGTTCCTAATACCATACCCATTGTAATTAAGTATTGTGAATAACCTGTTATGTGTTCACTAGTTTACTTAATAAAACATTAAATTTGGCCTATATTAAAGACTCTTGTTGCTCGAAACTGTAATTTAAATGGAATAGTTGATACCACCATGGAATAGAGTGCAAAGAGATGCTTCTATCGAAGAGACCACCTTTGTATTTATCATGTTTTAACAGAAATTTCTTTGTCATTTATCATAAGTGAGTGTTTGCAAATTTCATGTGTTATTCATTCATGCCTAAACTATTGGACTCATGATAATGTGTATCACTGGTGGCGGGGGGAGGGGTATTTTATATTCATTATGAATTTTGGTGGGGAACAGAAAGCTTTCAAGCAAGAGTGAGCAAACGTTAGATGATATGCAGTGTTGAACTTTGATTTTTTTTTTTTTTTTTTTTTTTTTTTTTAATTTCAGGTATGGAATTATTATTCAATAGACTGCTGCAGGAATCTACTCATAATTATGCGATTTCTGATATGTAGATCAGTACAGTTAATGTTATTTATTTATGAATTGGTGAATATTTTTCATTTTGCTTAACAGAATGGGCTTCTGTATTTCATGGACCAATGTCATTTAAATAGTAATTGGAGAATCTGATATCACTTTAAATACACGGTCTTCACTGCATTTGACAACTTCTTCATTCAGTTTCATGATTAAACAATATTTGGAGGACCACCATTTTAATTTCTGTGCTTTAACAGGTGACATAAATCATCAGTTCATTATAACATAAAAGATTTGGTTTTCACTATATATGTTGCTTAGAAGAATATAACCTTTTTCATCATTTTACTCCTAATTACTTTGCTGAAACTTGTGTAAATTTAAATTTGCATTACTTGCTAATGCTTCGATAAATTTGACCAAAGGGTCACAGGACGGTAATATTTTTGCTGTAAATTTAGTTGTTGGGCATGAAAGCAGACATGTACTGTTTGACCCTATGACAATATTGAAGCAGTACTCCAAATAGAGCCGTGTGTCACCTGACTACCTCCACTTTTAATCTCTTCACAGGGTTATTTAGTAAGCAGTGGTGTGGTAGGTCTGTCACAGGCTGTTATTTATTCAACAGTTTGATGCAGAAATTTTTCAGACCAGAGGATCAGAAAATGTAGTGGCAGACATTTCATTGAACTATCTGGGAGGCTGCCAGTTTTAAAATACTTTATGTTGAGATAAGTATAATTTTACTCTTGTGAATATTTCATTTGTGCTCACCTTTCAAGTGCCTGGGAAGGTGCCATTATTAAAGTTGTGAATTTAGTTAAGAATATTTTTTCTTGGAGAGAATTTTAGTTGTGTGTAAATTTTGCCTATATGTGATACACTGCAGACTGTTTAAAATGCTTAACACGAGTGATGTTACTTGAAGTTTCAGGATGAAATTTGAAAGAGACTGTTAGAGAAGTGTAAATGGAGAGGACCCATTGAACTGAGTACTTAAAATAACTGATCAAGAGTGTGATACTTGTTGAAATAAAGAGGCAGACGAAACAGAGTAAGATGTTTGCACATGTGAGAATGCTACCTGTTGGTGTCACTGAAAGCCAGCAGCAATGTATGATGAACTAAAACAATTGGCTGGGAACTACCAAGAAGTTGAGAGGCAGTGAACTATTGAGAGAGGAGAGGAAGATGTAAGAATTATGGATTGAAATGAAGGGAATGCTGGTGCAACATCATAATGTGATCTGATGTGATTTTTATGATTTGGTTTCATGTGTAGCTGTTTGATTTTATTTCTTTTTGAAGGAAGTAAACATACTAAAATTAACTTTTAAATGTTAAATGTTGTTAACATCTTTAACAATGTGAAATAATGGCTCAATTAGAAAAATGGAAATTTATTGTTGCTTATCATTAGGCGTTCCCTTAACTTTTGTAATTAATTTTCCTAAATAAAAATTCAGTCTTGATTAAATTAATGATAAAAATGTCTTTTTGTTGCATTAATATTTCAAAATCCTATTTATTACCAAATAACTTTACTCAACAATGTTGAAGGATGAATTTTGTAACTGTCAAAATTTGGAAGTTAAAACCCAGGATTGAATAATGACAATATTATGAAAAGGATAGATTGCTACTCACCATATAGCAGAGATACTGAGTCACTGACAGGCATAACAAAAAGATTGTCAAACAAGTAAGCTTTCAGCCTTTTGGCTAAAAATGTCTTCATTTGATAGTTGCAGAAACATTACCATTTCTGCAACTGTCAGATGGTTTGGCACATCTTTTGTATAATAACAACAGAGAGCCTGACGCAGTACCCCAGGGTTTCATGATAGGTCCTCTGTTGTTCTTGGTGTATATAAACGATTTACCAAACCATCCGACAGGTGCAGATACGGTGATGTTCGCTGATGACACTAGCATTTTTATAAAAGGATACACTGAGGATAATCTACAGCATAGTGGCTCTAGAACAATAAATGAGACAGGAAAATGGTTTAGCGATAATGCTTTCATCATAAATAAGAATATAACTGTATTGATGAATTTCAGTAATATTAAAAGTAAAGCTAGAAGCAGAGTAAAAGCTGGGTTAGGAAACAATGTTGTTGCACAAGCTCCATACACAAAATTCCTAGGTATATGGGTGGAAGAGCACTTGAGATGGAAAAAGCATCTAGAAGTTTTGAGCAAATAACTAAGTAAATGTTGCTATGTGCTAAGAATGCAGGTATGTTGCAACACTGAATGATTGCTGTGTGCCTATTATGCTTATATGAACAGTTTGCTTAGATATGGTATGATCTTCTGGGGAAGTACAGGTATGGCAAAACAAGCTTTCAAACATCAAAAAAGGGCCATTAGAATAATGAAATGGGTTCCCTGTAGAGTGTCATGCAGGGAAATATTTAAAGAATTTAAAATAATGGCTCTTCCTAGCTTATACATCTATCAATGTGTCTGCTTTCTGAAAACTCACCAGGAATTTTCACCATTAAATAATCAGGTTCATAACCATGAAACAAGAAACAGAGATGATTTTCACAGAGACACCCACAAAGGAGCGCTCTACCAAAAAAAAATGTAAACTACTAGCCCAAAATACTTTTTAGTGCATTGCCTTCTACAATAAATAAAATCAAAGAATTTCATAAATTCAAGGTAAATCTTAAACAATTTTTACTAAAACATAGTTTTTATAACATTGAAGAATATGTGAATATGGAAAAGCAATATTATTTATATATACTGACATGAAATATTTATATTTATTACCTAAGTTTTTGTAACAAATTAAATATAAGAAATTATATTGTAACTGACAACATCCATACAATGTATATCATTAATGGATGAATAAAGATACTGAATTGAATTGAGTCAGAATTACACAAAACACATACACACACTCACGCAAATGCAACCCTCACATATATGACCCTAGTCTGTAGCTGTCTGGCCTTGGCAGCCAGAGACTGTGGTCATGGGGGTGTGTATGTTATCTAGTTCCTTCCAATAAAGGCCTTTTTGGCTAAAGCTTATGTGTTTGGCGTTTTTTTCCCTTTTTTTCCAACTTAGCATCAGCACTATACTTTGAGTAGCAATCTACCCTTTTCAAACTATTTATTAAAATTATCACTTCCCCAAAGAAAAAAGTAACAGAAAAAAGTAAAATATACAAGAACATGGTAAAATACTTGGTAGTTGTGAGGAGTGTTAATTTACTTGCACCACAATGAATAAATTTTGGGGAATTTTTGAACTTAATTTTGACTGAATAAATAATGTTTTGGTATTCTTTTCTGTGTTATCATTATGCAGGTCCATCTGACTATTTGTTTATTTCGGATTGGCAGAAATTGGTTTTGTGCCAGGTATTCTGTTACAAGCACTCAGCAAGCACAGGAGAGATGCATGTAGGCAATTACTTCAAAAGATAGAGAACAAACAAATGAATCCTAAGGTCTTTGCAAGATTCCAAGATATAAGAAAAGGCTAAAATGAGAACTCAAATGACTGTGAACATATGACTTTAGAAAACATCCAGGAGTAACATGGACGCATATCACTCAAGATTTTAATGCATAGGTAAGCCTAGAGTAAATCTTTAGCCAACAGTGGATTTCAAAATGCTGATCTACTTATATAGTCTCTGAATCATGGTGGAGAGCATGGCAAAAGATATTATTTTATTGTACCATATATTAACCCTCGAGCGGGTATGCCTATGTATAAAGTGAGCCACTTGTACCATTCCATTGTTATTTTACATTTGCCAGCCTATACCTATTCCTTCAGTACTGCTTCAGATAGCACAGTGCTAAATGTTTCTGTCATATGTCCAAGTGAGTGGCAGTAATAGAAAATAAATTATGAGATAGGTGGCAAAAATTTACAATCTGTGAAAGAAAATGATCTAGATTCTGAGCGAGCAGCAAAATGCTCCAATGAGGCACGTGTCTATGTGCTAATTAGCAACTGAGTAAGTGGTTGGCAGGGATCTGATGCATCTGTACTGTTTAATGCTTTGAGTGGGACGTTTCTGTAGGGTAACACTTTTACTCTGGAACAGATTGGTTATAATGATATTTTATTTTATTATTGTTTTATTATATAGTAATTTAAATAACATAGTGTAAGTTTATTTTATAGTGGTGTAATTAAACTAAGATTAAACTCCCATATATTTTTACCCTCATAATATAAAGACACTGCACACTCGTGTTACAAAAAAATGGCATACCCACTTGAGGGTTACGTTTTCCTCTCATTCCATTCCTGTATGAAGCATGGGAAGAACAGTGACCTGGATATTTCTGTGTGGGCTGTTGTTTACCTAATTCGATTTGCACTCTGTCTGGGTGCTAGATTTGAAAGGAGGCTGAAGAATGATCATGATCTCTGCCCTGAAAAAATGTGTCTTCTGTTTTATGGATAGATTCACGTGAGTTGCATGGTGTAATTCACAAGTGTCCAAGAGTGAAGAAGACTTCATTTCTTGCAAAAGTGCTGTGTCTTGGTCAGTTCTGTGATTGTTGAGTAATATTAAAACAAGGCCATACAACTGTTTTGTTGTATGAATCTCTTTCATACATATTTAGCAGCTTCTTAGTATCTTACAAAAGAGTTTTATAACTTCACCTTTGTTGTAATTCTATTTCATATCTCTACAGACTGATGAAGAGGATCCTTGATTTTACATTGTTTAATTTCACATTGTTCACGATTGTACACCATAAATTTGTAGCCCCTCTAAAAAGCCCACAAGATCAATGCTAAAAATTCCTCGATCTTATATTCCTCGTAAAGTTTACCTCAGTTCTTACTCAACATCTCACTTGACTTTGCCCTGTTTTCTTCCTGTTGATATTTGGTGTGACAGAATGAGTTATAAGTGACACAAAAGACAGATGGTTCACACCATGGGTGGTTGCAGAGTTAAGGGAATATTGTAGGCTGTTGTGGAGAGAGAAGATGTGAGAGAGCAAATGCTGATGTAATCCACGATAAGTGTTGCCAACACAACTTCCAACATTTAGCTTCACCGCACAGTTATTACACAACTACTGCTAGGTTGCAGCAGTAATGGAAAAAATAGAGTCAACGAAAAGTGTTCTGGACTGAGACGATACATGACAAATGGACCCAGCCACCACCCTTTCTTGTGCCACCTATAACTTCAGTCTTATCTTTTTGCCTGTTCTTCTGATGTATTATATTCAGCAACAACATCAATCATCAACATTTCAAATTCAAACACTGAATCTTGAAGAATACGCTTGGTGATAGTTGAGGAAATGTCACCCACTTCCGGCTAGTGAACTATTATTGGCTGGCAACTTGTTAAGTCACCCAAGCGCCAGGACAGCCACCGCACCACACTAACGCATATGAAATGAGCTTGCCTACTGGATGTGTGGAGAGGGTGAGTAGCTCTTCAGTGACAGGAGTGCTGGTAGAGGTGAAAGTATTTTGTGAAGAGCTGAAAATACAACATCAAAAAAAGTTTTGCATCATCTCAGTTCCCAGAACTCCTGAAGATAGATGTTGACTGTGGATATTGTATCACAGACACAGTCCCTTTGACTGTTCAGATATGTCACTAAACCCACCCAAAGGCATAAACAACTATGCACGAGCAGCGCCTATTAGATGGAGGGGGCCCTACAGCCGATCAGTTCCAGTCATTCCAGCAGGAAGAATGAACACGGCTTGTGTTGTCTGTAGTTCAACCATGCCTAGACTGTCAATATTGCAATTCAATCATGTCTGCACTGTTACTTTTGCGCCAGGAAGGGCTCTCAACAAGCAAAATGTCCAGGTATCTCAAAGTGAACCAAAGTGATGTTGTTCAGGCATGGAGGAGATACAGAGAGACAGGAACTGTCGATGACATGCCTTGCTCCAGCTGCCCAAGGGCTACTACTGCAGTGGATGACTGCTACCTATGGATTATGGCTCAGAGGAACCCTGACAGCAATACCACCATGTTGAATAATGCTTTTCATGCATTGTGTTATGACTCAAAGTGTGTGCAATAGGTTGCATGATGCGCAACTTCACTCCTGATGTCTATGGCGAGATCCATCTTTGCAACCATGACACCATGCAGTGCAGTACAGATGGGCCCAACAACATGCCAAATGGACCGCTCAGGACTGGCATCATGCTCTCTTCACCAATGATTGCTGCATATGCCTTCAACCAGGCAATTGTTGGAGGTGTGTTTGGAGACAACTGAGTCAGGCTGAACACCTTAGACACAGTCTTCAGTGAGCGCATCAAGGTGGATGTTCCCCACTGTTTTTGGGTGGCATTATGTGGGGCCAATTTATGCTGGTGGTCATGGAAGGCCCCATAATGGTTGTACTATAAGTGAATGCCATCCTCAGTGCAATCATATCAGCAGTATATTGGCAAGGCATTTGTTTATGGATGACAATTCATGCACCCATCATGCACATCTTGTGATTGGCTACCTTCAGGATAACTACATCACTTGACTAGAGTGGCCAGTGTGTTCTCCAGACATGAACCCTATCGAACATGCTTCGGATAGGTTTAAAAGAGCTGTTCACGAACGATGTGACCCACCAACCATTCTGAGGGATCTATGCCAAATCACCGTGGAGGAGTGGGACAATCTGGACCAACAGTGCTTTGATGAATTTGTAGATAGTGTGCCATGACAAATACAGGCATGCATCAATGCAAGAGGATGTGCTACTGGGTATTATAGGTACCAGTGTGTACAGCAATCTGGACCACCAGCTCTAAAGGTCCCACTGTATGGTGGTACAACATGCAATGTGTGGTTTTCATGAGCAATAAAAAGGGTGGAAATGATGTTTATGTTGATCTCTTTTCAAATTTTCTGTATAGGTTCCAGAACTCTCAGAACTGAGGTGACGCAAAATTTTTTTTGATGTGTGTATGCTTTTTGTACAGATGATGTTCTATGACATAGATTTCACATGAAACTAGGACAAGGGTTTTGTGATAGCACCTTTTGAAGACTTTCATGTTCAAATCTGTCATGATACAGTTGCAACAACTGCATACGCTACTCATGTATATAATTTTCACCACAGATCGTAAGGATTGGCACCAGAGACAGAGGGTGTGATGTGAAACAGTAGCATATGAGCATTCTTTCAAATTTACATTTTACAGTGTACAGAAATGAACTGAGCCCACTTCTAATAAGTTTATAATGTTAACTGGGGAATACAAACTCATTTTTCACATCTCTGTTTCTCTCATCAGTCCTAAAATAACACTTTAACAGTGGTGAGCATATGGAGTGCAGCTCGTGAGAAAAGCATTAAGCAATAACAGCAATGGTGACAATGTGTATTATTAAGCAGACATCTGCATTTATGGTTATGGTTTAACCACTGAGCTGCTGTGATGTTTTTGGTTTAATTCAACATGTTCATCATGTGGTGTCACCGCCAGACACCACACTTGCTAGGTGGTAGCTTTAAATCGGCCGCAGTCCATTAGTACATGTCGGACTCGCGTGTCGCCACTGGCAGTGATCGCAGACCGAGCGCCACCACACGGCAGGTCTCGAGAGACTTACTAGCACTCGCCCCAGTTGTATGGACGACATTGCTAGCGACTACACGTACGAAGCCTTTCTCTCATTTGCCGAGAGACAGTTAGAATAGCCTTCAGCTAAGTCCATGGCTACGACCTAGCATGGCGCCATTAACCATATCTGGAGAGAGTCTCACTTGTATTATCAAGAGAAATGTACCACAAAGAATTAAAGTTAAGTATACGAGAAACTCCGTTCTTTTCTTTATAGCTTTCATCACGTATCCTGTTTCAGACTTAACGCAAGACGGCTTGAGTTGACGCGTGCCCTTTCGGCTACCTCCCTTGAGTCTAGACTGTCTTGTCTAGACACAGCACATCAAGTTTTGCTTTTTGTGGGTGATCACAAAGGATGCTCTCTCAGAAACACGTGTTTTGGTTGTAGCATGTTGGAAAACAGCTTGATTGCCTTGTACCCACACACCAATTTCATTTTTTTTTATGAGTTTTTACTTGCTGTAGCACATATCTGATTTTTTAAGAACTAATGAAATTGATTACCACAAATTATTGTGTAAACATTGTATTGTACATTTAAATTCCTTCTTTAGACAAATTTTATACAAATTATTGAAGAGGATAGCAATTTTTAATTGTGTGTGCCAATTATATGTGTTTTTGCTCATATTTTTGGGGGTTTTAACATTTTTCTTGATTGCACATTCTGCTCAATTTTACATTTTTTAAGGCTGGACTGCAGAAAAATGCAAAATAGGGATTTCACTGTATTGCCAAATTCATATGACACAACTGACTTTAGTTGTCTTGCACTGGTGAGAGGATACCAACATTTACACATTTCTACATTTACATGTACATCTACATGATTACTCTGTAATTTATACAATAAGTCTTGGTTTATAGAACCATTTTCAGGCTATTTCTTGATTATTCAACTTTTGAATAGCCTGTGGGAAGAATGAACACCTAAATATTTCCATATGAGCTCTGACTTCTCTTATTACAATCGTCATATCTCCATATGTAGATGATAATCAATAAAATATTTTCAGATTTGGATAATTTTCATGGAAAGATTTCACTTCAAAGAGAAACACCCCACTCTCTTATCATTTCCATGACACTGTTTACCATTTTGTGATAATACAGTACAAGCTGCCCTCCTTTGAAGTTTCTTGATGTTATCTGCCAATCCTTTCTGGTAAGGATCTCATACCATGCAGCAGTACTTCACCTTCTCAGTGTTCTGCCAATAAAACACAGTCTTTGTTTTGCCTTACCAACAACATTTTCTATGTCATGGTTTCAGTTTAAGCTGTTTGTATTTAATTGAACTGACTAATTTTAAATTTTTGTGATTTATCATGTAACTACAATTTAAGAAATTTCTTTTTAGTATTCATGTGGAAGTTCTCACACTTTTATTGTTTACAATATTGTGAAAAGGGAAGATGCCACTCACCACGTAGCAGAGATTCTGAGTTGCAGATAGGCACAACAAAAAGACTGTCACAAATAAGGCCTTCTTCAGTATCAGATGGCAAACACACACATACATACTCACGCAAATGTAGCTCACACACACGATTGCAGTCTGAGGCAACTGAGGTCACACTGCAAGCAGCAGCACCAGTGCATGATGGGAGTGGCAACTGTGTAGGGGTAAGGAGGAGGCTGGGTTGCGTGGGGAGGGGGAGGTATAACTGTTGGGGAGCGCAGAGGGACGAGGTGGAAAGAGGGTAGGGCAGCTATGTGCAGTCGGATGGTGGGGAGGGGGGCAGGGGTGGGATAGTGGTGGAAAAGGAGAGAAGTAAAAAGACCAACAGGCAAACTAACCTTACATCCACAGAAAGAACCACAGTCAACCATCTTAAAACTGATCCTGATCTTACAGTCTTACCTGCGGATAAAGGCTCCACCAATGTTGTTTTGAACTGCAAGGATTATCTGGCAGAAGGACTCCATCAGCTGTCAGATACATCCAAGCACAAAACCTTGCCACAGTGACCACATTCAAGAAATCCAGCAGGATCTCCAGTCACTCCTCAAATCCTTAGGCTCTTCCATGAACCTCTCCCTGGACTCCATCTCTCTACTCACCCCTACCCCTCCCCACACTCCCACCTTCTACATGATTCCTAGAATCCATAAACCCAGCAGGGCACCCCATTGTGCCCAGTTACTGTGCCCTCACTGAGAGAATCTCTGCTCTCATAGACCAACACCCGGAACCTACCCTCCTATATAAAAGATACCAACTATTTCCTACGACGACTCTCCACAGTTCCTGTCCCTTTACCACATGATGTCCTGCTCATCACTATTGATGCCATCTTCCTTTACACTAACATCCCAAATGCCCATGGCCTTACCAATACCAAAAACTACCTTTCCCAATGCCCAACCAATTCCAAACCAACTACCTCAATGGTCGCCATGACCAACTATTTCCTGACCTGCAATTACTTCTCCTTTGAAGGCATTACAGGGTATCTAAAAACAAATCCGAGGTACGGCTATGGGCACCCACATGGCACCATCCTATGCCAACCTATTTGTGGGCCATCTAGAGGAATCCTAAGCCCCTCAGCTAGTTCACATTCATTGATGACATCTTTGTGATCTGGATCGAGGGTGAGGACACCCTATCCACATTCCACCAGAACCTCAACAACTTCTCCATTTGCTTCACTTGGTCCTACTCAACCCAACAAGCCACCTTCCTAGATGTTGACCTTCTCCCCAAAAATGGCTACATCAGTACCTCCATCCATATCAAACCTACTAACCACCAACAGTATCTCCACTCTTGACAGCTGCCATCCATTCCATACCAAGAAGCTCCTTCGATACAGCCTTGCCACCTGTGGTCATCGCATCTGCAGTGACAAGCAGTCCTCTTGAAATATACTGAGGGTCTCACTGAAGCCTTCACAAACCATTATTATCCTCCAAACCTTGTACAAAAACAAATCTCCCATGCCTTATCTTTTGAGTCTCCCAGCACCTCACAAAGTCCCAGCATCCAGCCAAAGAGGAGCATTCCCTTCATAACTCAGTACCACCCAGGACTGGAGCAAATGAATTACATTCTTCACCGTTTTTGACTACACAGTGGTATTCCACTGTCCACTGAACCTACACAATATACTTTTCCATCCCTACACCTTTCTGCTCAGATGGCAAAGACTACCAAATCCACCAGTTAGTCCCTCAACCATTAGGGGTAAAACTCAATGGGAACTGGGGCAAGTAAGGCTAGCAACCTGCTTCCCTGGTATTTTAAGTATGATGCTGGCAACAATCAGAGCAAAATGCCTCGGACTTTTGGAGGTGACAGAGTCCCACTTCTAATTGACAAACCAGGGACTCCTAAGATATGACTCAGCAAATGAATGGTAACGAGATGGGGAGCTATTAATTAATATCAATGAGGGCTACTCTGGGAAGTAGGTAGAGCTGGCAGAGGCTGCAAGTAAGATGGGGATGGATGTTTTAGCAGTTAGTGACATTCTGGTAAGGGGTGAGAAAGAAGAGGAAGTGGGAGAATACAAGGTCTACCTGTCAGGAGTTGTGATGTAGTTGTTAGAGTAAAGGACAAGGACAGTGTTCTGCTCATGGGTGATTTTAATGTCAGGATTGGAAATTGAACAGAAGGGTATGAAAAGGTTATGGGTAAATTTGGAGAGGATATGAAGGCCAATAGGAAAGGGAAACAACTCTTGGATTTCTGTGCCAGTATGGGCTCAGTAATCACAAACTCCTTTTTTAAACATAAGAACATTCACCGGTATACTTGGGAAGGCAGGGGAACCAGATCTGTCATTGATTATATAATAACAGATCAGGAATTCAAGAAGGCCGTGAGGGACACATGTGTATTCAGGGGATTCTTTGATGACACTGATCACTATTTAATCTGCAGTGAAATTGGTATTGTGAGGCCGAAAGTGCAGGAGGTCAGGTACATATGTAGGAGGATAAGAGTGGAGAAACTTCAGGATAAGGAAATCAGGCACAAGTATATAACAGTGATCTCAGAAAGGTACCAGTTAGTTGAATATAGTCAATTACAGTCATTGGAAAAGGAATGGACAAGGTACAGGAACACACTACTAGAAGTGGCTAAAGAATGTCTTGGAACAGTAGTGTGTAAAGGTAGGATGAAGCAAACAGCTTGGTGGAATGACACAGTCAAGGCAGCACGTAAAAGGAAAAAGAAGGCGTATCAAAAATGGCTATGTACTAGAACTCAGGTAGACAGAGAAAGTTATGTTGAAGAAAAAAACAAAGCCAAACAGATAACTGCAGCATCCAAGAAGAAATCTTGGGAAGACCTTGGAAACAGGTTGGAGACTTTGGGTCAAGCTGCTGGAAAACCATTCTGGAGTGTAATTAGCAGTCTTCGAAAGGGAGGTAAGAAGGAAATGACAAGTATTTTGGACAGGTCAGGAAAACTGCTGGTGAATCCTGTTGATGCCTTGGCAGATGGAGGGAATATTTTGAAGAGTTGCTCAATGTAGGTGAAAATACGATCAGCAATGTTTCAGATTTCGACGTACAATGGGATAGGAACGATGATGGAAATAGGATCACATTTGAGGAAGTGGAGAAAATGGTCAATAGATTGCAGTGCAATAAAGCAGCTGGGGTGGATGAAATTAAGTCGAAACTCATCAAATACAGTGGAATGTCAGGTCTTAAATGGCTACACAGGATAATTGAATTGGCCTGGGAGTCGGAACAGGTTCCATCACACTGGACGAAAGCAGTAATCACACCAATCTTTAAACGTGGAAACAGAAAAGATTGTAACAACTACAGAGGTATCTCTTTAATCAGCATTGTGGGTAAAATCTTCTCAGGTATTGTTGAAAGGAAAGTGCGAGTATTAGTTGAGGACAAATTGGATGAAAATCAGTGTGGGTTTATGCCTCTTAGAGGTTGTCAGGACCAGATCTTTAGCTTACAGCAAATAATGGAGAAGTGTTACAAGTAGAACAAGGAACTGTATCTATGCTTTATAGATCTAGAAAAGGCAAAGCAAACTTTCGCAAGCAATTAAAAATCTTTACATAGACAGTCAGGCACCAGTTAGAGTTGATGGTAAATTGAGTTTATGGTTCAGAGTAGTTTCAGGGGTAAGACAAGGTTGCAACCTGTCTCCACTGTTGTTCATATTATTTATGGATCATATGTTGAAAACAATAGACTGGCTGGGTGAGATTAAGATATGTGAACACAAAATAAGGAGTCTCACATATGCAGATGACTTAGTTGTGATGGCAGATTTGACTGAAAGTTTGCAAAGTAATATTTCAGAGCTAGATCAGAAATGTAAGGAGTATGGTATGGAGATTAGCATCTCCAAAACGAAAGTAATGTCAGTGGGAAAGAGATCTAAACGGATTGAGTGCCAAATAGGAGAAACAGGTGGACAGTTTCAAGTACTTAGGATGCCTATTCTCACAGTATGGCAACATAGTGAAAGAACTGGAAGCGAAGTGTAGCAAAGCTAATGCAGTGAGTGCTCAGCTATGATCTACTCTCTTCTGCAAGAAGGAAGTCAGTACCAAGACTAAGTTATCTGTGCACCGGTCAATCTTTCGACCAACTTTGTTGTATGGGAGTGAAAGCTGGGTGCATTCAGGTTACCTTATCAATAAGGTTGAGGTTACAGATATGAAAGTAGCTAGGATGATTGCAGGTACTAGTAGATGGGAACACTGGCAGGAGGGTGTCCACAATGAGAAAATCAAAGAAAAACTGGGAATGAACTCTATAGATGTAGCAGTCAGGGCGAACAGGCTTAGATGGTGGGGTCATGTTACACACATGGGAGAAGCGAGGTTACCCAAGAGACTCATGGGTTCAGTAGTAGAGGGTAGGAGGAGTCGGGGTAGACCAAGGAGAAGGTACCTGGATTCGGTTAAGAATGATTTTGAAGTAATAGGCTTAAATCAAAAGAAGCACCAATGTTAGCACTGAATAGGGGATCATGGAGGAATTTTATAATGGGGACTATGCTCCAGACTGAATGCTGAAAGGCATAATCAGTCTTAAATGATGATGATGATGATAATGATCCCTATACAACCCCTGCTCCCAACCTTTCACCTCAGGGCTCATACCCCTGTAATAGACCTAGATGCAAGACCTGTCCTATACATCCTCCCACCACTGCCTACTCCAGTCCTGTCACAAACATCACCTATCCCATCAAAGGCAGGGCTACCTGTGAAACCAGTCATGTGACCTACAAGCTAAGCTGCAACCACTGTGCTGCATTCTTTGTGGGCATGACAGCCAGAAAGTTGTCTGTCTGCATGAATGGCCACTGACAAAATGTGGCCAAGAAACAAGTAGACCACCCTGTTGCTGAGCATGCTGCCAAACATGACATCCTTCAATTCAATCACTGCTTCACAGCCTATGCCATATGGAGCCTTCCCAGCAACACCAGCTTTTTTGAATTGTGCAGTTGGGTACTTTCCCTGCAATATACCCTATGTTCCCATAACCCTCCCGGCCTCAACCTTAATTAGTCATTGTCCCCTCCCATCCACCCCTTCTCTGTCCCCATTTCAGCACTACACAGCCCTCTTTCCTTCATTGCAAGCAGTCATTTTACTTCTCTCCTTTCCTGCTATCCCCCCCTCCCCCTCCCCACCTCTCTGCACCCTCCGTCTAACTTCCCGACTGCACATAGCTGCCCTGCCCTCTTTCCAATTTGTCTCTCTGCACTCCCTAACAGAATGTCACTGTCCACTATGCCTACCCTACTATCCCTCCCCCTCTCCATCCCAGCCTCCTCCTTACCCCCCACCCAGTCGCCACTCCCATCATGCATGGGTGCTGCTGCTCACAGTGTGACCTCAGTTGCCTCAGACTGCTGTCACATGTGTGTGAGTTACATTTGCATGAGTGTGTATGCGTGTGTTTGTTGTCTAATTCTGGAGAAGGCCTTACTGTCCAAAAGCTATTATTTGTGACAGTCTTTTTGTTGTACCTATCTGCGACGTAGCATCTTTGCTATATGGTGAGTAGTAACATTCCTTTTCACAATATTGTTACATTCCATCCTGGATATTCCATTGATTGACTTTTATTGTTTAGAATCAGTTGCCACTTTCTGCCACTTGTCTAAATAATTTTGCAGTTATTTTTGAGATTCTTATGACTTTACTAGACAGTGAACAACAGCATTATATACAAACAATGAAACAGGGTTGCTCAGATTGTCTCTTAACTCACTTATATAGATTAAGAACAGCAAAGGATCTATAATATTTCCTTGGGGAACCCCAGGTATCACTTCAATTTGACTAGATGGTTACCCATTAATTATTAAACACTGTGATGTTTCTGACAGGAAATCACAAACTCAGTCACATGACTCAGACACTACGCCATAGGCTTGCTTGTGAGCAGTTGTGTCAAAAGTATTCTGGAAACTAGAAATGTGTAATCAAATTGAGATGCCCTGTCAATATCACTCATTAGTTTGTGTGTACAAAGAGCCAGTTGTCTTTCTCAAGAACAATGTTTTCTGTATCTGTGCTAGTTATGTGTCAATAGATCATTCTTTTAGATATTTCATAATGCTGGAATACATGTTACATGATTCTACTACAAAGTTATGTCAGTGGAATGAGTCAATAATTCAATGGATTACATCTGTTTTCTTTCCTGTGATTGATGTGACCTGTGCAGCTTTCCAGTCTTTAGGTGTGTGTATTTTGAGCAAGTGGTTGTATATGGTTGCTAAAACAGGATCTACTTTGTCAGCACATTCCGAAAGGAATCTAAATGATAAGTCAGGACAGGAAGACTTACTTTTATTAAGTCACTTAAGTTGAACCAAAGCTGTATACTTTTGAACTACCTATGTTAGCAGATGTTCTTGATTTTAATTTTGGAATATTTACTGCATCATCTTTGATGAAAGAATTTCGAGAAACTCCACGTAGTGGTGCTGTCATTGTTAATATTGCCATTCCTATGATGCATTGGAAATATTGATTGCGACTTGCTGCTGGTATATCTTGCATATGAACAGAACCTCTGTCGATTTTTTGCCAGATTTCGAGGCAGAGTTTCATTGTGGAAACTATTAAAACCAGCTCACATTGAAATGTGCACTAAGGTTGTAGCTTCTGTAAATCATCAACAATCTTGGAGATTTTGTATTCTTTGAAATCTGGCATGCCTTTCAGTGTGCAAGGTCTGGGTATTCATAGAGGGTGGGATTATTGGTGGTTAGGAGCTCCACTGTTAGGCGTGTGATGGTGCTGTTTAGGGATATGACTGTGAAGGAGGGGAACAAATCCAATATTCCCTCCATGTATATTCAATGGAAAATCACACAGATATGGAATGGGTCCATCCAAATGCCATGAGGAGAACAGTGTGCAGCCAGCTGCAGGTGGTGGCTCCTGTTGGCACTAGCAATGTGTGTTGCTTTGGATCAAACAAGGACCTCTCTGTTTTCCAGCAGCTATCTGGAGTGGTAAAGACATTCAGTCTTGCTTGAAAGGTGTTGGGAGCTACTTAATAGATCAGAGGTCTTCTGCATACAGGAAGCAGCTACATGGCTAGTGGGAGCTGTGTAGATTAAACTATGAGATTTTTTAAGTTAGAGGGTCATGGAAAAGTACCAAAACAGGTACAGAGAGCAGGTCAAACACAGGGCATTGGTAACACAGGAAACATCATTGTTATTATGGTGAACTGTTGCAGCTGTGTTGGGAAAGAGCTGGACCTCCAAGCATCATAGAAAGCACTGAAACAGAAATCATTATAGGTACTGAAAGCTGACTAAAGACAGAGGTTAAGTTCAGCCAAAGTTTTTGCCACAGCTCTAGCTAGGTTCAGGAGGGATAGGCTAAATTCAGTAGATTTTTGTGTGTTAGTTGCTGTTAAAAGCAGTTCATCTTGTAGTAAAACTGAAGTAGATAGGTGTTGTAAGTCAGTATGGACAGAGGTTATACTTGGCGAAAGGAATAAATTACTAACTGGTTCCTTTACCTTATCACCCAACTGAGATTTCATAATCACTGAAAGTTTCAAAGAAAATTTGAATCTCATATGAATACATACCCAACTCTTAAAATTGCAGTTGGTGCTAACTTAAATCTACCCTCAATATGTTATCAAAAATACATGTTTAAAGTCGATGGTAGGCATAAAATACAGGGTTATTCTAAATGATGGACCCATTTTCAAAACTTCATATTTATTGAAGCACAAATCCAAAATGAACAAGCTTTATACCAAAGAAAAGAGGAAGTTTTAAAGTTTTTTTCATAATGTTTGATATCAGTTTAATAAATTTAATAATGTGTGATAAATTAGTTTTTGATCATTATTTAATGATTATAAACGTAATAAGTATTATAAATGTTCAATGTGGCCACTGCTGGCTGCACAGCAAACATTGATGTGGTAGCCAAACTCTTCTCACACACGCGAAAGGTATCTGCTGTTGCTGAGTGCACAGCAGCTGTGATCCAGTTCCTCAGATCATTCAGAGTGGTTGGTAGAGGCAGGACATAAAGAGCTTCTTTCACATAACCCCATAATAAATAGTTGCAGGGTGTGAAATCAGGAGAACTTGGTGGCCAGAAGTGCAGAGCCAGGTCCTCAAGTCACGTGCAATGAATTCAGCACTGAGGAAGGGAGTCATTCAAAATGCTTCAAACATCACAGTGCCAATGGGGTGGAGCTACATCCTGTTGGAAAATGAAGTCCTGGGAATCTTACATACCTTGAGGGAACAGCCATTGTTCCAAAATGTCCAGGTACATGATTTCCATTATAGTTCTTTCTGCAAAGAACGCAGAAAACCTTGTACTCCACAGTCGCCATCTCACTCACAACTGACAGTGAAATGGATTGATGGCCCTATTGCTGTGTGAACTCTACTGGCCACTTCTGAAACCATAACAGCCCACCCACCACTGCCGCCAAAAATTTTGAAACTTCATCTTTTCATTGGTATAAAGCTCTTTCATTTTGGATTTGTACTTGAATACATATGAACATTTGAAAATGGGTCAATAGTTATAATAACCCTATATAAGCCAACATTTCACCAAATGCTTTTCTTGAAAATTATGTTGAGTAATGAGTTCAGAAGCCCACACAAAGTGCAAATTGTTATGATAGGACACGTTACCTCATAGTGACAAACAATTCTAAGCAAATAGTGTGTCATGACAGAAGTAGGAATTAGTGACCAGATGGTCATTATAGCAGGACTGAATATTGTAACATCCAAATTTGTTGAAAATTAACTTTTGAAAAAGCAGATAAAAATTTGCTTGATGCCTTCCCAAGAGACAATCTCCATTCTTTCCATACTAACAATGTATGTGTTGACCAAATACAGCTTAAATTCAAAGAAATAGTGTTTATGGTATTTGAGTTTTACATGAAGTAAAGTAATAAAAGATAGAACAGATCCCCCATGATACAGGAAACTACTGACAAAACTCTACCATCTGGTGAGCAAGATGTATGACACAGGCGAAATACCCTCAGACTTCAAGAAGAATATAATAATTCCAATTCCAAAGAAAGCAGGTGTTGACAGATGTGAAAATTACCGTACAATCAGTTTAATAAGCCACAGCTGCAAAATACTAACGCGAATTCTTTACAGACAAATGGAAAAACTGGTAGAAGCCGACCTGGGAGAAGATCAGTTTGGATTCCATAGAAATATTGGAACACGTGAGGCAATACTGACCCTACGACTTATCATAGGAGCTAGAGTAAGGAAAGGCAAACCTGCGTTTCTAGCAATTATAGACTTAGAGAAAGTGTTTGACAATGTTGACAGGAATACTCTCTTTCAAATTCTGAAGGTGGCAGGGGTAAAATACAGGGAGTGAAAGGCTATTTACAATTTGTACAGAAGTCAGAATGCAGTTATAAGAGTTGAGGGACATGAAAGGGAAGCAGTGGTTGGGAAGGGAGTGAGACAGGGTTGTAGCCTTTCCCTGATGTTATTCAATCTTTATATTGAGCAAGCAGTGAAGGAAACAAAAGAAAAATTCGGATTAGGTATTAAAATCCATGGAGAAGTAAGATGATGAGTATGTCACTCGGCGAAACGTCGCAGTTTGAAGACATAGATAGGGAACAGCAGAGGGCCTATAACACTACCTTGGGGAACACCAGATATCACTTCTGTTTTACTCAATTACTTTCCATTAATTACAATGCACTGTAACCTCTCTGACAGGAAATCATGGATCCAGTTGTATAACTGATACAGTAAGCCAAAAGCACACAGTTTGATTATAAGCCACTTGAGAGGTACCGTGTCAAAATCCTTCTGGAAATCTAGAAATACAGTATCAGTTTGAAATCCCTTGTCAATAGCATTCAACACTTTGTGTGAGTAAAGGGCTGGTTGTTTTACAAGAATGGTGTTTTCTAAATCCATGTTGTCTGTGTGTCAACAGGTTGTTCTCTTCAAGATAAGTCATAATGTTTGAACACTACAATATATGTTCCAAAATCCTGCTGCATATCAACGTTAATGATATGGGTCTATAATTAGTGGGATACTCCCACTGCCTTTCTTGAACATTGGTGTGACATGTGCAACTTTCCAGTCTTTGGGTACGGATCTTTCACTGAGCGAGCAGTTGCATATGATTGTCAAGTGTAGAGTTATTGCATCAGCATACTCTGAAACAAACATAACTTCTTCTTGAGTTTGTGACGAAGCAAGCTGAGATAATTTTAATTCCTCTCTTGTTTTGCCATCTGCCTCCTTAAATTCATTTTTTTCAGATTTTACAATTTACTATTAATATATGTGAATATAATATGTTTTTTGTAAAAGAGAAAGGTAGGCCCTCAGTTCTAAAGGTCTGAACACCAGATCTCATTTTGGCCTTAGTTTTATGTATGTAATTGATTTTTCTAATTTATGTTGACTATTCCTAGTTAGTATCTTTCATTATAGGGAGAAATCAGTAACTGTTTCATAACTTAAATTCTATTGTTGGCATATAAACAAATATAAGTTCTGTAATAATTGTAAACATTTGGAAGACAAAATGCTAGTAATCTTAAAGTATCTATTCAGAAACATGTTAGCAAATCCAGCCCTTAATTAATTCCAAAGTAATTAACAGCCTTTGTCAAAAGTATTGTTTGCATAACTAAATTTGTTAATTTCATGATTTAAACAAACAATTTGGCCTAACTCTTGCAGTAGAAGAAACTGTTAAAAAGAACCAATTTTTCAATATATTGAGTTAATTGAGTGAGTTAAGTTTTAATTGTAATTTCTGTAAATTTAACTTTAAACAATGTGTACTTTCGGCACCTATTATTGTGATGATATATAAGGGCCTGATTTTTGGTCATGAGACAGTCAGTTCACGGCCGAGTTTCAGATGAGTAACCCGTACTGGTTAGAATAACAACAATGCTTCAATTTAACTGTGAAATAAGTGTTAAACAATTAGGCCACATGTAAAAACCAATGACAGTGACTGCTCCATGTGTACCTGATTATTCTTCAAGAAATGTGAACTTTGTGGTTAGGTTTTACTGCTCTTAGCTGTTCAACAGTAAACTATCGTAGCAGTATGTGGAGTTTTGGCTGCAAATTTTAATGAGACTTGTGGAAAGTTTCAACAATAGTGCACTGGCCATATAACTGTGTAATATTGGGGGTTGTGCCAAGTGAAAATTAAAGTACTGTGAAACGCAACTGTGCACCTGTCAGCTATATAATTTGCAGTAGTGTGTGTCGGAATCCACAACCCATTTTTCAGCCAATGTAGCAACACAGTACGTCAACACTGAGGACAACAACCAAAATAAATAAAGCAGGTGGGACCACCACAGTTTCATGCAAAATTTAATGCAGACACATTGCTTCTCTGACCCTGACACCTCAAAATTCGCAAACTGTGCAACACAACTTTCTACTCAATACAGCACTCAACAATAATCAACAGATATACAACAATTAAACTCCCAGCAGTTACACATTAAACACAGGCATGTGCAGGGATGCCTACCACATTTTGCTCCAATGATGTGAAATTATGAATGTTTCTGAATTTTTTGAACATACCTCATATTATAAGCATCTTGCGCTGAAGCCCCCACTAAATTTCGAGCTTCAGTAAAAGATCGCCAGTCTTGGGGATTTTACATTTGTTTAAATTTGGCATGCTTTCTTCGTTGTTTCTGCAAAAATGTTCTAACACATTTTGTATACCAAGGGGGATCAGCTCCACCATTTGTTAATTTATTTTTTATAAATCTCTCAATTGCTGTTGATACTATTTCTTTGAATTCAAGCCACATCTGGTGAACACTGTTAGGTCCTTCACAAAAGTTTTAGCTGAACTTATCTCTGGCTTTAGCCAGATAGTGCCTATAACGACTTGAGCATCAGTGCTTTCTATTACTGCTTGGCACTCTGGTTCTTTCCCAGCACTGCTACATTTGTTTTACACATATACAGTGATTTATAATCCACTATGATCTCTCTCTCTCTCTCTCTCTCTCTCTCTCTCTCTCTCTCTCCTCTCTCCCTGTCTGTCTGTCTCTCCCCCCCCCCCCCCCCCGCTCCCCATCTGTTAAACACACACATGCCATACTACTACATTCATTGTATGTTAAATTCTTTATATCTGTGGGTAAATGGTCAAAAATGTTTTATACACCATATTAAGGCTGAGTGTGAGTAATGGATAACATAAAATATTCCTGATGTGTTTACACTGTGGTTGATGGTTTACAACTGACTTCATAAGGGAGTAAATTTACTGTGAGACTGTTGTCAGTACGCCCAAATGTTTAAAGATCTGTCTAAAAGAAGATTCCAGAGTGGACGCCAAATGTCATCCTTCTGTGTAAGAAACACTTTTCTTCCATATTGAAGTGATGCCTCAGAATACAATGCCAAAAGACATAAGTGAATGAAAGTGGGAAAAGTAAATCGATTTTTCAACATTTTACTCCAAAAAATCTGATATTATCCACAACACAAAAAGTTGCAGATCTGATATTTAAGATAATCTGCCACATATGTAACTTCCGGCTCAGGTTCCTATCAATGTAAACACTTAAAAATTTAAAATATTTTGTTTCATTTACTCTAGCTCATTATTTCTAATGGTGTAATCAGGTCTTGTACAATACTGAATTGCTTGTATCATGTTTTATCTACATTCAGTGACTAACCACCTCCCATGTCCACCCCTATTAATAATTTTCAGAAGCTGTTAGCCTCAAATATTTCCAGATCTTTTTGAGATACTATAATTCTGTTTTCATCCAGATGATTTTTTTAAAAATTCCTCACTAAACTATGTGTAGTCTCTTTTAATATCTATATTTATTTATTTAATTATCAGCTTATGAAGTACATCTATGGAATAAGTCCAAGTACATATTTGCTTTCTTAGTTTTCCAATAAAATACATTACTTTTACTGAATCTAACTATTGTTTTGCTAAGATAACTAATAAATTTTAGCCACAACATTTCTGGAAATTAACATCATAGTAACAAAATTTTAGATACTGTAAAGTGAATGGATTTTGTGAAGCATACATAATCTATGTACCTAAATTACAGAAAATTTAAATGCAATAATTCTATGCTATGGGTCCATCATATTAATTACAGAGGTATCTGTATTAGTTGGTACCTTCTGTGTGGCAGCCCCTATTACACCTCAATAACTACTGACAGTACATTTGAGCCAGTATGGGATGCCTTGGCTGTTGGGACATGGGCCAATCTTCCAGAGAGGTCTGTACAAGTACAGCAGGTGGGATTGGTTGTCACTGGGAAATCCAATGTTAGATGGGTGGTGGAGCCATTCAGAGAAATAGCAGGTGGGTCAGAAAAGGAGGCCAGTGTCCAAGCTGCTTGCAAGGGGGGGTCTTGTCCAAGATGTGGAGGAGGTTCTGCTGGCAGCAACTGAGCATACTGGGTGCACCCAGCTGCAAATCATGACTCATGTTGGCATAAATGACTCCTACTGCCTGGGTTCAGGGGTGATCTTCAGTTTTTACAGGCAGCTGGCTCATTTGGTAATGACAGCCAGCATTGCTTGTGGGGTGGAAGCAGAGCTATCATTTTGTTGCATCATTCCCAGAACTGATCACAATCCTCTAGTTTGGAGCTAAGTGGAGGTCTTAAACTAGGGGCTCAGATGATTCTGTGATGACCCTGAATGCAGATTTCGTGACCTCCAATATCAGGTGGGAAAATTAGATTCCTTGTAATAGGTCAGGCATGCTCTAAATTCAGGTGGGTGCTAGCAGGGTAGCAGAGTACATGTGGTGTGCACATGTGGGTTTTTTTAGATTAGATAAATCCATTCACAGGCCCAAAAACTCACATTTTGAATCCAGACAGGGTAGCATTCATCATGGCAGAGAATGAAAATGTTAATGTAGTATTAGTTAACTGCAGGAGCGTCTATGAAAAGGTCCCATAATCAGTCTCACTTATAAATGATAACAAGCCCCACATAGTAGTAGGAATAGCTAGGTGGCTGAAACCAGATGTCAGTAGGTATGAAATTCTTATCTCTGACTGGAACGTTTATTGCAAAGGTAAGTTGAGCACTGGTTGTAGTGGAACATTTCTAGCAATAAGCAATATGATAATGTCTGGTGAGATTAGTACAGATTCAGAATGTGAAATACTTTGGTGAAGTCAACTGTTAAAGGCAGATGAAACATGGTTATCAGATGGTTTTATAGACCCCTGCCTCAGCAGCAGGAGTGGTGGAACATCTGAGTGAAAACTTGAAGAATGTTTCATGTAAATTTCATGGTTATGTTGTAATCTTAAATGGAAATTTTAACTTACCAGCTATAGACTGAGAGACTTAAATAGTTATGATGGCTAGTAGGGGCAGAGAATCATGCAAAATTGTTCTGAGGGGCTTATCTGAAACCAGAAAACCAACTCCTGAAGATAACATATGAGACCCACTGATAACAAACTGACTCAGTGTAAAAAAGGGAATCAGTGAGATTAAGGCCATTACAGCACCACTGTATACACCTGTAAATAGGAGTACAAAGGAATTTAGGAAGATCTTTCTGTTTAATAAGAGGTGACAAGAGTCAGATTTCAGATTGCCTGACAGGTCAACAAAAAAATTTCATAACCAGCACTGACAATGTTGAATATCAAGGGATGAAGTTCAAGAGCACCTTACAAAATGCTTTAGACAGGTATGTGCCAAACAGAATTGTGAGGGATGGAAAAGATCAACCATGGTTTGATAACTGTGTTAGAAAGCTACTACAAAAGCAAAAAGAGCTTCATTGCAAATTTAAATGTACCCAAAGTCTCACAGACAAGCAAACACTAAACAAACCAAAATTAGCATAAGGAGGGCAATGTATGAAGTGTTCAATGAATTTGAAAGTAAAATTCTGTCTACCAACTTGACAGATAAGAAGTATTACTGTTATGTTAAATCAATAAATTGATAAAAATTCATCTGTATAGACACACTGTGACCATATTGGTAATGAAACAGAGAGTAGTACAGAAAAGATTGAAATACTAAACATCTTTTCCAAAAATGTTTCACAGAAGAAGATCGCACTTTAGTTCCTCCTTTAGAGCATGACATGTATGACAAAATGAGAAAAATCAAAGTAAGTGATGAAATGATAGAAAAGCAAGTGAAATCACTCAACAGCAGAAAGGCTGCTGTACCTGACAGGATGCCAATTTGATTGTACACAGAGTATGTGACGTAACTTGCCCATCATCTAGCAGAAGTGTACCATGGATCTCTAGAGGAGCAAACTGTTCCTGATGATCAGAAAAAGGCCCAGGTCATTTCAGTTTTCAAGAAGAGTCCTCGAGAAAACTCACTCTTTTATGTTCACATACAAGGTGCGACAATAAAGTAATGAGACTGATGTGAAAAACAAATGTTGCTTACCATTTTAGTCAAGTTTAGTGTTGTCTCCTTCAAAGTAGTTCCCTTCTGATTGCACACACTTTTTCCAATGCTTCTGACATTGATGGTGACATTTCTGGAACTCCTCTTCAGTAATATCCTCCAAGACCCTCGTCACAGCTTTTTGGACATCTTGTGTTATTTGAAAATGGTGTCCCTTGACCACCGTTTTGACTCTTGGAAATAGAAAAAAGTCACACAGAGTGATATCTGGTGAATAAGGTGGCTGTGGTAGTACTGAAATTTGTTTTGAGGTTAAAAATTGCTGTACTGACACAGTAGTGTGGGATGGTGCATTATCATGATGCAGAATCCAATTATCAGCAATATTGGCACGGACACGAAGAACTCTTTTACGAAGTCTTTCTAAAATTTCTTTGTAGTAATACTGGTTAACTGTTTGTCCAGGAGGCATCCATTCTTTATGAACAATTCTCTTGGAATCAAAGAAGCACACAATCATGCATTTCACTTTTGACCTTGACATGCGAGCTTGTTTTGATCTGGGTGATCCCTTTGAGCACTATTGCAAACTTTGGCATTTTGTCTCTGGATCATACTGAATAAACCAACTTTCATCACCAGTGATAACATGGCTCAACAATTCTGGATTGATTTCTGTTTGCTCTAACAGATTGGCTGCCACATTTTTCCATGTTTCTTGCTGTTGTGGTGTGAGATTTTTGGGAACCATTTTTGCACAAATCTTTCTCATACCAAGATCTTCAGTTATTCTTAGATGAACCATTTCTTGATTGATGTTCAGTTCTTTTGCAATCATTTTCATGAATAATCTTCGATCAGATCATACGAGTTCACGCACCCTGGCCAAGTCGACATCCGCCCGTGAGGTTGATGGTCGTCCACTGCGGTCTTCATCTTCAACATTCATTCTGCCTTCACTAAACATTTTATGCCAATGAAAAACTTGAGCTCTTGACATAACCTCCTCTACAAAAGCCTTCTGAAGCTTACCATAATTTGTCGTCATGTTTTCACCCACAAAAAGAAATGGCATACCGTTGTCGCAGCTCGTATTATGACATTTCTAGACACCAGATATCTCATCTGTAGGAATCAACATGGGTTTTTAAAACAGTAATCATGTAAAACCCAGCTCACTCTATTCGTCTACAAGACCCAGAAAGCAGTAGATACAGGCACACAGACAGATGTCATGTTCATTGACTTCCGGGAAGTACTTGATACAGTTCTGCACTGCTACCTAATGAACAAAATATGACTGTATAGAAAATCAGACCAACTGTGTAACTTGATTGAAGAGTTTCTTGCAAACCACCACATGTATTTCTGAATTGAGAGAAGTCTTTATACATAAAAGAAACTTTGCATTTGCCCAAGGGGCTCTTATAAGACCATTACTTTTCACAGTACATATAAATAACCTAGTAAACAATGTCCAAAGTTCCATGAGGCTTTTCATGGACAATGCTGTTGTGTATAGAGAAGTTACAACACTAGATAATTGTAGTGAAATGCAGGAAGACATGCAGAAGATTGATGCTTTCTGCAGGCAGTGGCAAGTGAGTCTCTGCCTAAGCAAATGCAACATATTGTGAATAGACAGGAAGGCCCTTTATGGTGTGATTGCAGAACAGTCACTGCAAGAAGCTACTTCCATAAAATATCTAGGTGTTTGTCTATGGAGCAGTTTGAAGTGGAATGACCACATAAAATTAATTTCAGGTAAAGCAGATGCTAGATTGAGATTTATTGGAAGATTCCTCAGGAAATGTAGTCCATCACCAAAAGGGAGTAGCTTACAAAATGCTCACACAGTCAATGCTTGTATGTTGCTCATTAGCCTGGCATCCGCACCAGATAAGATTGATAGAGGGTATAATGAAGATCTAAAGAAGATCAACATATTTCATTGCAGGTTCATTTGGTAAGCACAAAAATGTCACAGAGGCACTCAGTCAACTCCAGTCACAAACACTGCAAGAGAAGTGTTCTGCATCATGGTATGGTCTACTGTTAAAATTTCAAGGATATATGTTCCTTGAGGAGACAATCAATATACTGCCTGCTCCTACAAATATTTTGTGAAAAGAAGATGAAAATAAAATTAGAATGCTTAGAGGACATACAGATTCTTACCAGTAATTATTCTTCCAGTGAACCATGTGTGACTGGAACAGGAAAAGGGGGAAGTGACTTGCAGAGTATAGATGTAGAAGTGTTAACTTTCCTTTCACAAATGAGACAGTAGTAATTTATACAGGTAGCATTGTAGTTCTAATAGAGACAGATTCAATGGGATTTCACTCTTCAAAATCTGATTACTAGTTCTGAACTGATTACAGTAGTTAGCACCGACTGCTGTCTTATGCAAATGTTATGAGACAACTTAAGGACAATAGGCTCCTTCTACAATGAATTCTCTCTACTGCTGAAGATATCTTTACAAGTCATGGAATGTGAGAAATTTGCATTATTTGGACACTGAGAATCCACAGAGGTTGAAGAAGTGGTAACAAAGGAGGTAGTGGAGTGTGAATGTTTAGTGTAGGGTTCTCAGAGACTACTTGATTGGTCTTTACATCATTCAAGCAACCTTAGCATGTAAAAGATATGCAAAATTTCTTACCAAAGTGCTACCAGCTTTCCTACAGGAAGTTCCACTTTTAATACATTGAGGTAGGTGGTACTAGTATGATGGATGCACAGCCCATTATCCATATGTGGCTGGCATAGTGCTCATCAAGCTCTTCCCTAGTTGCAGGGAGGGATGTGAAGGTGTCCAGTTGCCTCGTTCAGTCACCTGATTTGATGCCACTATGCACAAGTTCTGGCAACCCATGATGATTTAAAAATTGCATTGTTGCTGTATGTGCAATTGTATCAATGTAATATCTTCAGTTTTTGCACCCAGTGGCTGCAAATGAGTTTTGAAGTTGATGATGAGCATTCAGAACACTTGATGACATAAACTTTTCTCCACCATACCATTCTGCAAGCAGACTTTCTTAGCTGCATAAAGCTGGAGCACCCTATCAGCCAGATGCAACATCTCTGAATAACATATGGATTTTCAAATAAGACAGCAGTCAGTTTCAGGTTTAAAACAAATAAATCCTAAGTTCTAAGTATTGTTATTTCTCAGAAAGTATATACCAGATTTTGAAGAATTAAATGCTGTTAAACTTGTGTCTTTCAGAACTGTGATACTACCATCATAAAATCAATGTTTCAGAAAATGAAGTTGATACTGACATCTCTGAAATTAACATAGTGAGGACTTTTTCACTATTCATTTAGTTGAAAACAGAACTATGGTATCCTAAATTGTTCAGGTGATACCTGAACAGTTTAGCTCAATCACCATGTATATAAAGAACAAGAAGGGACCCAATATTGATCCCTGCAGCACACCTGTATTAATTATTCCTCAGTCCAAAGAAACTGTTTCTAAATGCAACACTCAGAATCCTTTTAGTGAAATAGGATGAGAACTACAAGGTGTACAACTTTGCTTCTGCCATTTGCCAATAGGTGGCGACAATGGTAAGTAGCAGTCAAAAGAAACAGATCGCACACATCAGGCAGTTAGCTTGGACCTCTGTCAACATAACCTTATTCAAACATTAGTCGATTTGTGTCTGCATCATAAAGTTGTCCTTGATTGAAAATGTCAGTTTACGAGCCTAATTCTCGTCATTTGTGGGAGGTGTTACTGTTTTGTTTCAATATGAAGAAAACAGCGGCTGAGTCTCATCGAATCCTCTCAAGTGCATATGATAAGGACGCTATTAGTGAAAGTTTCAATGCTTCATGAACAGTGATTTTAATGTCTTAGACTGGCATGGTGGTGAAAGAGAGAATGTTTTCAAAGATGCAGAATTGGAGACATTGCTGAGTGAAGACTCACGTCAAACTCAAAAAGAATTGGCACGATTAGTGGGAGTGACACAGCAAGCCATTTCAAAACATCTCAAGGCTAAGGGCATGATACAGAAAGAAGGAATTTGGGTCCCGTGTGAGCTGAAACCAAGAGATGTTGAGTGGCTTTGTGTGTTTGTGAACAGTTGCTTCAGAGGCAAAAATGGAAGGGATTTCTGCATCGTATTGTGACCGGGGAGGAAAAATGGGTTCATTATGATAACCCTAAATGCAAAAAATTGTGGGTATATCCCGGCCATGCTCCCACGTCGATGGCCAAACTGAATATTTACAGCCCCACGATCATGCTCTGCCTTTGATGGGACCAGCTTGGTGCTGTGTACTATGAGGCGTTAAAACCAGCTGCTCATTATCAAATATAATTAATGCGTTTGAGCAGAGCATTAAAAGACAAATTGCCACCATACAGCGAGAGGCATGATAAAGTGATTTTGCAGCACAACAACGCTCAACTTCACGTTACAAAAGAGGTCAAAATGTACTTGGAAACATTAAAATGGAAAGTCCTACTACACCCGCCATATTCTCCAGACATTTTTCCCTTTGACTATCACCTGTTTAGATCAATGGCACATGACCTGGCTGACCAACACTTCTGATCTCATGGAGATGTCACAAATTGGATTGATTTGCGGATTGCTTCAAAAGATGAACAATTTTTTTGATGTGGGATTCGTACACTGCCCAAAAGATGGGAGAAAGTAGTGGCCAGCAAAGGAAAATACTTTGAATGATACATGGGTAACCAATTTGTTTCATTAAAGCCTCAAATGTTGGGCAAAAAATGGCAGAAGCAAAGTTGTACACCTTGTATGTACCAACAGGATCCTTGATACTACAATATCTGAGCTTCTCAAGAAGAATACTATGAATTGTCACAGAAAATATTAGTTTGCAATATTTTGTCATTAAAATCTTATTTATGAGTTGAAAAATCGCAAGGTCTGTGGATAGATGCTTTGAAATTCATATTGTGAGCAATTCATCATCTTTTCCTGCATACGTAATCTTTTCCATTACCTTTGGAAATGAGGTAAATAATGACACTTGTCAGTAATTATTAATATCTGTCTTACTACCTTTCTTGTAAAGGGGTTTGCCAATAGCATATTTCAGTCTGTATGTGAGTAACCCTTATGGTAGTAATACCTTTCGTGTATGTGAAAAAAAAATATTTTGCCTACATCTGAAGAACAGGATTTTAGTACCAGTACTTTACTTGAGATATTACCTATGCTGTGAATTATCAATGCTGTGAGAGTTTTCAGTCTTGCGGGAGTTAATTACATTCTTAATTTCCATGGCTGAGCATTGTGTTGTATGTATGTATGTATGTATGTGACATTGCTTTATCCCTTGAACTGTTCATTCCAATGTCCTGCGCTACTTCAAGGAAGTCATTATTAACATGCTATCTACCTAACTCCAAACCCACTACCTCATTCCTCATAGACCTTACCAACTACATTCTCACACACATCCATGGCACAACCGTGGGCACCCACATGGCACCGCCCTATGCCAACTTTTTTATGGGTTATCGAGAGGAAATCTTCTTGGCCTCCCAAGACCCCAAACACCTTGCCTGCAGGTTCATTGATGATATCTTCATGACCTGTAACCACCAACAGTACCTTGATTTTGACGACCCCTTCCACAGCAAAAAATCGCTTCCATACATCTTGGCCACCTGTGGATAGCATACTTGCAGTGATGATGGTTCATTTGCCCAGTATACTGAAGTACTGAGGGTCTCAGGAGGGACTTCAAAAACAGACCCACCTCTCCCCTTTCCTCCTACCCCCTCCCCCCACAAACAGATTCCCCATGTCATATCCTTACACATCCCTAATGCTTCCACAACCCTCAAAGTATCAGCTGCAAAGGATATCCTTTTCCAGTGCTTTGATTACCTATCACCATGCCAAAAAATGAGGGACATGCTACCCAAGAACTTTTCTACCTCTCATAAAGTGGTTCTTGCTGTCCACCCAACATACACAACAGCCTTATCCATCACTATCCCTCCCACGCCCTTGCCACGGGTGTCATATCCCCATGGAAGGCCTAGTTGCAAGACCTGTCCTATCCACCAGTTCAGCACTTCTTACTCCAGGCCTATCACCACAGGCTTATCCTATCCCATCTGAGGCAGGGCCACCTGCGAAAGCAGAAATGTCATATACCAATTCTGCTGCAATTTGCTAGACAGTTTGTTTATGTCAGTATGACAAGCAAACCAGCTGTCCACTGTAATGAATGGCCACTGACAAACTGTGACCAAGAACAAAGTTGTCCAGTGGCTCAAACAGGTGAGCAAACATATTGGGTTTTGGTCGCTGCTTCATCCAGATCCTTCCCTCCAGCATCAGCTTTTCTGAACTATGCAGCTGAAAGTTGTCCTTAAAAATCCTTTGCTGTCGGAACCTTCTTGCCTTCAACCTCCATTAACCCACTGTCCCCATACCCCATACCCAACTGTTTCCTCTTCCACTGTCCTGTCACTCCCTCCCAATCTGTGCTTCCACATCATCTTCATAGGGCGCCTTGCCTCACCAGCTCCATTACCTGTATGCCTGGTGCCTAGTCTGTGCCGGCCGAAGTGGCCGTGCGGTTAAAGGCGCTGCAGTCTGGAACCGCGAGACCGCTACGGTCGCAGGTTCGAATCCTGCCTCGGGCATGGGTGTTTGTGATGTCCTTAGGTTAGTTAGGTTTAACTAGTTCTAAGTTCTAGGGGACTAATGACCACAGCAGTTGAGTCCCATAGTGCTCAGAGCCATTTGAACCATTGCCTAGTCTGTGCACCTGCCACCTTTCCCTCTGACATTCCTAGTCAGCAAACCTGTTGCCTACCTCTGAGCCACTAGCTACCCACTTTGGCCCCTCCTCCCATCTCCTGCCTCTTTCTGCTTCAACTTCATCCGATACAACTCCAACCTCACCCCAGTCCACCTGCCAAAATGCAATCCCTGCATTGTGTTTCCAGACTGCACAATGTAGGGGCACAAGTGCATGTGCATATGCGTGTGCGTGTTCGTGTTTGTGTTTGTGTGTGAGTGCATTTTTCTTTTTGTGCTTGTATGGGTACTCTAGCTCAACAAAGGATTTATTGAGAAAACTAGCAAGTTTTATTTCTGTTTTGCATACCCTGTCAATGACTCAACTCTCCTGCTATTCGGTGAGTGTTTTACTGTGCTTCTATATTATTTGGTCTTCCAGAACTTTCCTTACTATATTTTGAACTGCTATTATTTATTATTTTTCATAACAAAGTTCTCATATTACTTAACTGGTTTTCTGATTTCTGTATTAACTATTTCATGACAGATTTTATATTTATTATCTGAACTATTACTTTCAGACATTTTACAAATAATAATGCTACATATTGTCTTTGTTTTGTTCATGGAACTGTGAATTTTTTTTTTTTGTACATAATGGAAAGTTTCTTTCTTCTTCTGTGATTGCTGTGTTTGGATGACGGCTGAGTTGGCATCCCTTCACTCACAGCTGCAGGCAGCACAGGCTTTGGTCACGCAGCTTGCGGCTGTTGCCAATGGGCACCACTGTGGGGAGCCGGACTTGGGTATCACGGGGATGTCAACCTCGTCCCGTCTGTCCCCAGATCGGTCTGCTGCTGTGGTTGCCGTGGTTGCTGCCCGCAGTGGGGCTGAGCCCTCACCTGTGGTTGATTGGGAGGTCATTCCAAGGTGTGGCAGGCAGCGAAAGACGTCCCCGGAGGCTGATGAGAAAGCTTCCACGGTGCGTCTGACAAACAGGTTTCAGGTACTGTCTCTGGCTGAGCCAGATGCAGCTGCCTTCCCTGTTTCAGAGGATGATTCTCAGCCTTCAAGGTCCGGGCAATCGCAGAGGGTGGGCTTATTGGTAGTTGGGAGCTCCAATGTTAGGCATGTAACGGGGCCCCTTAGGGATATGGCGGCTAAGGAGGGGAAGAAATCCAGTGTGCACTCCATGTGCATTCTGGGTGGAGTCATTCCTGATGTGGAAAGGGTCCATCCGGATTCCATGAAGAGCACAGGGTGCAGCCAGCTGCAGGTGGTGGCACATGTTGGTACTAATGACGTGTGTCGCTTTGGATCTGAGGAAATTCTCTCTGGATTCCAGCGCCTATCTGATTTGGTAAAGGCTGCCGTTCTTGCTTATGAGATGAAGGCAGAGCTCACCATCTGCAGCATCATTGACAGAACCGACTGCGGACCTTTGGTGCAGAGCCGTATGGAGTGTCTGAATCAGAGGCTCATATGGTTTTGTGACTGTGTTGGTTGCAGATTCCTTGACTTGCGCCATAGGGTGGTTGGGTTTCGGGTTCCGCTGAATAAGTCAGGAGTTCACTACACTCAGCTGGTGGCTACACGGGTAGCGGAGGCTGTGCAGCATGGACTGGGCAGTTTTTTAGGTTAGAAGGCCTCGGGAAAGTATGGGTTGGGCTGCAATCTCAAAGGGTGCATGGCAAATACAGAACGTGCTTGGATCAAGGAACAGTCAGAATTGTAGTTGTAAATTGTTGTAGTTGTGCTGGGAAAGTCCCTGAGCTTCAAGCGCTAATAGAAAGCACAGAAGCTGAAATCCTTATCGGTACAGAAAGCTGGCTAAAGCCTGAAATAAGTTCTGCAGAAATTTTTACGAAGTCTCAGACGGTGTTCAGGGAAGATAGATTAGGCACAATTGGTGGTGGAGTGTTTGTGTCTGTCAGTAGTGGTTTATCTTGTAGTGAAGTCGAAGTAGATACTCCATGGAAATTGGTACTGATGGAGGTTATACTTAACAGACGAACTAAGTTAATAATTGTCTCCTTCTACCAACCCCCAGACTCCGATGATATAGTTGCTGAACAGTTCAGAGAAAATTTGAGTTTCGTAACAAATAAATACCCCACTCATATGGTTATAGTGGTGGGGACTTCAACCTTCCCTCAATATGTTGGCAAAAATACTTGTTCAAAACCGGTGGTAGGCAGAAAACATCTTCCAAGATTGTCCTAAATGCTTTCTCCAAAAATTATTTCGAGCAGTTAGTCCATGAACCCACGCGTATTGTAAATGGTTGCAAAAACACACTTGACCTCTTAGCCACAAACAATCCAGAGCTAATAGAGAGCATCATGACTGATGCAGGGATTAGTGATCACAAGGTCATTGTAGCTAGGCTCAATACGGTTTCTTCCAAATCCACGAGAAACAAATGCAAAATAATTTTATTTAAAAAAGCGGATAAAGGGTCACTAGAAGCCTTCCTAAGAGACAATCTCCATTCTTTCCGACCTGACTATGCAAATGTAGACGAGATGTGGCTCAAATTCAAAGATATAATAGCAACAGCAATTGAGAGATTCATACCTCATAAATTGGTAAGAAATGGAACTGATCCCCCATGGTACACAAAACAGGTCCGAACGCTGTTGCAGAGGCAACGGTAAAAGCATGCGAAGTTAAGAAGAACGCGAAATCCCGAAGATTGGCTAAAATTTACAGACGCGCGAAATTTGGCATGGACTTCAATGCGAGATGCTTTTAATAGGTTCCACAATGAAACATTGTCTCAAAATTTGGTAGAAAATCCAAAGAAATTCTGGTTATATGTAAAGTACACAAGCGGCAAGATGCAGTCAATACCTTTGCTGTGCAGTGCCGATGGTACTGTTACCGATGACTGTGCCGCTAAAGCGGAGTTATTGAATGCAGTTTTCCAAAATTCCTTCACCAGGGAAGACGAATGGAATATTCCAGAATTTGAAACAAGAACAGCTGCTAGCATGAGTTTCTTAGAAGTAGATACCTTAGGGGTTGTGAAGCCACTCAAATACGGGCAAGTCTTCAGGTCCAGATTGTATACCGATTAGGTTCCTTTCAGATTACGCTGATACAATAGCTCCCTACTTAGCAATCATACACAACCGCTCACTCACCTATAGATCTGTACCTACAGATTGGAAAATTGCGCAGGTCGCACCAGTGTTTAAGAAGGGTAGTAGGAGTAATCCATCGAACTACAGACCTATATCATTGACGTCGGTTTGCAGTAGGGTTTTGGAGCATATACTGTATTCAAACATTATGAATCACGATGATGAACGATCTATTGATACATAATCAGTATGGTTTCAGAAAACATCATTCTTGTGCAACGTAGCCTAGCTCTTTATTCGCGTGAAGTAATGGCCGCTATCGACAGGGGATCTCAAGTTGATTCCGTATTTCTAGATTTCCAGAAAGCGTTTGACACTGTTCCTCACAAGCGACTTCTAATCAAGCTGCGGGCCTATGGGGTATCATCTCAGTTGTGCAACTGGATTCGTGATTTCCTGTCAGAAAGGTCACAGTTCATAGTAATAGACGGCAAATCATCGAGTAAAACTGAAGTGATATCAGGTGTTCCCCAGGGAAGTGTCCTGGGACCTCTGCTGTTCCTGATCTATATAAATGACCTGGGTGACAATCTGAGCAGTTCTCTTAGGTTGTTCGCAGATGATGCTGTAATTTACCATCTAGTAAGGTCATCCGAAGGCCAGTATCAGTTGCAAAGCGATTTAGAAAAGATTCCTGTATGGTGTGGCAGGTGGCAGTTGACGCTAAATAACAAAAAGTGTGAGGTGATCCACATGAGTTCCAAATAAATCCGTTGGAATTTGATTACTTGATAAATAGTACAATTCTCAAGGCTGTCAATTCAACTAAGACCTGGGTGTTAAAATTACGAACAACTTCACTTGGAAAGACCACATAGATAATATTGTGGGGAAGGCAAGCCAAAGGTTGTGTTTTATTGGCAGGACACTTAGAAGATGCAACAATTCCACTAAAGAGACAGCTTACACTACACTTGTTCGTCCTCTGTTAGATTATTGCTGCTCGGTGTGGGATCCTTACCAGGTGGGATTGACGGAGGACATCGAAAGGGTGCAACAAAGGTCAGCTTGTTTTGTATTATCACATAAGAGGGGAGAGAGTGTGGCAGATATGATACACGAGTTGGGATGGAAGTCATTAAAGAAAAGACTTTTTCATCACGGTGAGATCTATTTACGAAATTTCAGTCACCAACTTTCTCTTCCAAATGAGAAAATATTTTGTTGAGCCCAACCTACATAGGTAGGAATGATCATCAAAATAAAATAAGAGAAATCAGAGCTCGAACAGAAAGGTTTAGGTGTTCATTTTTCCCGCGCACTGTTTGGGAGTGGAATGGTAGAGAGATAGTATGATTGTGGTTCGATGAACCCTCTGCCAAGCACTTAAATGTGAATTGCAGAGTAATCATGCAGATGTAGATGTAAATGTAGATGACACAGAGTAGGCTTTCCAAAGTTTCTTGCAAAGATATTTAGTTTTGATTAGAGTTAGACCTGCAGATAAAAGTTCTCCCTTCCTAGCACAAAACTCTTTCGCCTCAGGTGTTAGCCACTCTTTCTCTTGATGTACACTTGTGGGGATAACAACCTGCAAAGGTCAATATGGCATCTGAAATAAGAGAGTTAGGAACAAAATGTGTGTTTTTATGTCTTCGTTTTAAGCTTAAGATATCTTTTGTGGTATCTGGCTTAGCTCATGTATACTTTTTAGTGTCTGATAGTGTGCTAATAAAGTGGTTTAATTTTGTTGCAACATTAAGTGAGTGTTGTTGCCCCCACTATCTGCATGGAATTTCCCACAACGGTGATCCACAACAAGGGTACTGAATTATTAGTATGTCAGTAGCAAATAATGCTATGTTCCTGCCAAACAATGGATCATGAAACTAGACAAAGTTTACTGGGACATTTTACCTAATCAATTACTGTTTTTAGTGGACTACAAGGTGTGAAAAATGATATGGAGCAAATTATTTGTGAGGTGCAAAGTGAAAGTGACCATGTGAAACATTTGGAATAAATTAATATGGCATAACACTCTGATTTTACTGTGCTCATAAGTGAGATGGATCAAACTGCCTCAGTACAAAACCATACTCACTTGCTTGAACCAAATTGTCATGTAAAATTTAACTGCCAATACTGTATCTCAAATGTTTGTGCTTTCACACTGAAAATTGAGGAGATGAACCCATTTTTCCCCATGTTGAACCTGGCCACTAGGTCATATGAGAAGAATTACAGTTTATCTCCCATGGCACACGTGATCAATGGGGTACCATATGATGAAACCCCCAGATCACATAACCTAGTGCCATACATGCTAAGTTCAGTGATGTTCCTACAACATGGTGTTCATTACCTAACTGCAGACTTGGTTCAACACTGCAAAGACTGTCTTGACTACCCACAATGTTGTTGAGAATACATCAAAATTTTCTGCTTTGTTGCGCAATATTTGTAACTAAAACTTCTGTTACCTGTGACTTCAGCCCATCACCTTCGATTATTTGCAAGTTTGACACAGCAAAGGCAGCCTTACTGCAATTTTTGTGCAAATCACTGGAGCAACAACTTAAATAGGTGATTTATACAGAAAATCTAAATCTCACAACACCTTCCTAGTTTTGGCAAGATATGTGGGAATTAGTGGACACTACTCTTATGCTCGATGATGCACTGTCTGCAATATTGAAAAGCAAGTTACCTCCTGAAATCTTTGATTTCAAATGAGGGTGATATGTGTGAGAACAAATTATGGATTGCCAACCCAATTTTTGCACTTCCAAATCAATGACATAACTATGAGGGTGGTTTGCAAACTTCTTGAAATCAACACGAGAAGTCAGTGCTAGCGCAACGAGTTGTTCATGTGAGATTCATTGGACTGTTGCCTGTAAACACATGCCATGTCAGTGCTCTTGGAAGAGAACTGTGGTGGTGACATGGCTCTGTTGTCGTTACTGCTTAGTGATTTGCGAAGATGAAAATAATTGAGATTCGAGCTGTGATTAAGTACTTTGTAAAGAAAGGTATTAAAGCAAAGGACATTCATGCCGATTTCCAGAATACACTGGGGGACTGTACTTCTTCATATTCAACGTTGCCAAGTGGACAAATGAATTTAAATTTGGTCAGGAGAGCTTAGATGATGATCCACGCTGTGGTCAGCCAAAATGTGTCACTACTCTAGAAATCATTGCAAAAGTGCACAAAATGGTCATGTAGGACCATCAATTGAAAGTGCGTGAAATTGATCATGCTTGCCACATGTCATCTGACAGGGTATATCACATTTCAGCTGAAAAATTAGAAATGAAAAAATTATCTGCAAGATTGGTGCTGCGACTCTTGACACTGGATCAATTGCGCCTGCACACATGTGGTGTCGCCATGGCAAAATTACACAATCTAGGGTATGAATTGTTGCCACACCCACCTTATTCACCTGGTATGGCTCTGTCAGACTTCTATCTCTTCCCGTCACTGAAAATTTTTCTTGGTATGTAAGGATTCACTTCAAATGAAGAATTGATAGCCGGAGTTGACAACTATTTTGCAGGCCTAGAGGAAACTCATTTTCAAGGTGGGATCAAGGCACTGGAACATCACTGGACCAAGTGCATTAATCTACAAGGAGACTACATTGAAAAGTAAATAAATTTTTCAATGATGTAAGCACTTTTATTTCTATTCTGTTCCAAGAACTTTTCAAACCACCCTCGTACATAGAAATCAACGGTGACCTACAGCAGCAACGGGTATTATGCACCATATTACAGCAACCAGTAGCCAAAATGGAACAAACACATCTGTACAAACATGATGAGGCCACCAGATATCTCCCAGATTCCCCATAATTAGCTGCGCACAGTAAACTGGCCCCAACTGATGTCACTCAGGGTTACAATCACACAGCTAGAAGATGGCATGTGGGTTTTGCCTTCATTCCTATTTCAGAGCAGACACTCACAAGTATGTTACACCATGTTTGCAACCAAATGCCAGTCATGACCTCCAGTAAGCATCATGGGTCATGATAAGATGCAACAATGCCTATGTCTCAAGCATGTAACTCGAAAGAATTTGCCTCAGTTTTCCAAGGACAGTGGCAGATTATGCATTCTTGATAGAAGCACAGATCAGTATTTTCTCATCAACCCAAATTTGAAGTAAGCATAATCTCAAAGACAACTGTTCTATCTCATACCTCAGGTTCCCTTCTACAGCTGTGGGCAGCAAATGACACATCTATTAAGCTGTATGGCTCTACCAGTTACTCAGTCCATTTAGGTCTGAACGTCCTGTTTACATGGACTTTCAACATGGCAGATGTCAATGAAGCACTGCTGGGTGCTGATTTTCTACATCATTTCTACTTGTGCATCACTTTAACAGATGGAATAATAGTGATGATTCCGTACCTACACCTCTGATGTCAAAATATTCCTGTACCTCATCAACAAAACAGCTTCAGGAATCTTACTATTCACTAAAGAAGCAGCTGGGTACTTTGGAACAGATGTATGCAGACATCAAGACTGAACATTCAAATTTAGAGAATGAAAACTGTTTTACACAAAACTTTGAGAGACAAAAGCAGTGAGCTAGATGAGATCGAGCATCAGCTGTTACATTGAGGATTAGCACAGTTTCCAAAACCAAATCACCTCCTCCTTGAAACAGCCAACTCAACACAGTTCTGCAAGATATGTAGACACTAAAGAGTATGACAAACATATTTAGTGGCTCTCGCAGAAATGGTAAAGAATGTATTTACCTAGATGAGAAACTAACTCAGACTTAGTTGGAGTTGGATGCTGTGGACACAGGGGCTAGAGAAGATGTAAAACAGTTACTTAAATATGCAGTTCAAAACATTCAAAAATGTATTGAGCAGTTGGAATTGTCAGTGAACATCCCTAGTCAACCGTACTATGAACTTCGAGCAGTAACTAGCTAGCAATTACATTTCAGTGATATTGATGTCAGTAATCACCACTTCCTCCCAGTGTTACAAGTGCTTTGTCTCATTTTTCCATCTTCCCACACGTTTGGGTATTATGTCCCTTTATTTCTTTTACTATTATAACAGTGGACAGCACTGTGTGACAGTGACAGGTGGCATATTGGTTTTAACTGAAAAAATAAAGCCTGAGAAAATCTCTGTCTTGTTTAGCACTTCAGAATGGTCTGTCAGTAAGACAAGGTCACACAGCTGTGCGCAGATGCAAATTGGAACCTTATAAAGTAATAGTATTGCATCAACTGACCAATTCAGATAGCATTGCTTGTTATCTGTAGTGCAACATTTTACTGCAGTGTGTCCATATTAAGAGGGTTGATCCTGAAATGCTCTTTTTTCCTGATCAACTGTGGCTGCACTTATTGGTGTTCATGAATTCACAGACTAATCAATGTTGGAATCTAGGAAATCCTCTTCAGTTACATCAAGAGCCTCTACATTGTGTGAAAAGGGGTCTGCAGTGTGAAGTTAGTGCAACACAGATTACTGGACTAATCTCATTCTGTCAAACCATAACTTCTCATAGGTATGTGAGCAATATATTGCAACCATTTTTCAGAAAACTAACAAAAAGATCTATGATTATTTCATGCAGGACAAGAGTGAAGATAGATTTATGCCAGTATTCCAAGGTGTTTCTGTCAGCAGGAACTACCCTGCCATGAAGAGAGTCTCATCTAGTTATTGAACAACGTGCCACTTTCCACACTGTCAGAGCAATGGGCTGGAGCATCAAGCTTCCATCACAGTATGGCTACAGTGTGTTGATACCTGCAAATATATAATAGAAGGCAAACCCAACTGGTGTAAGCCATGAATTTGTTAGTCAGTAATGTTTGGGAAATTAATTTTATTTGTGCCATTTTTTATGTGTTTCTTCTTAAAGAATGCTCTGAATGATTTCAACTTTCTTTTGGAATGGTTAATTGTTTTATTTGCAGTACACACACTTCGATGTTTGTTAACTGACAAGAACACTTCATAATACTGCTCCAAATGTATATTTTATTCTTGACTGCTGATACTGGCACAAGTTACTTTAAGCCTAGGTATTTATAGTTCTTCCAATTACATTAATCACTTTCCATGGTCCCAGAGAGAGGGATATATGAGGTATGGAAAGAAATGAAGGACTGCATTTTATTTATGTTTAATGCAATGAAAATGTCTTACAAATTTTTTTATTGAATTTCTTCACCTCAGGTCTCAGAAATAGTATCATAACCAGTTTTGACTTCTTAGTAAGTCATGATCAGATGAGGCTTTAAAAAGAAAGAAAAGTCGGAACAGAGAAATACTAGGAAACTAAATTACAAAATCAAACTGACTTGTAAAGACAACTACATGCACTTGAATATATTACATAGTAACTTATCAAAGTGTATCTAAACACGTACATTGACAAGTTATTGTGAAGTGTATTCAAATGTTTGTAATTGTATGTAGGATCTAATTTGATTTTGTAGTTTTGTTCTCTAGCACTTTACCATCCTTTTCCATTCCTTTTAATCAGATCATCTAATCATGACTTCCCAAGTAATTGAAACTAGTTGTGATACCAGCTGTGTTGCCTGCAGTTGAAAAATAAAGTAGAAGAATTTAATTTAGAAAACACACTCAGTGCAGTATGTGTAAGAAATAACTTACTTTTATGAATGGTTGTAGTGCAAGGGTAATCCCAAAAGTAAGGTCTCCTATTTTTTTATAAGTACATAGACCTGTTTATTTCTACAATGATTTACATCAGTTTTCAGCTTGAATATTTAGCTATTTTACGACATAATCACCAGTTCTGTCAATGCATTTTTGTAGATGCTGTGGCAGTTTTTGTATGCCCATGTCATACCAGCTCACCACTATGCTGTTCAGAAAGTTGTGAACCTCTTCTTTCACCTCGTCATTGGAGCTAAATCACTTTCCGGCCAAATTTTCTTTTAACCTAGGGAACAGGTGATAGTCACAGGGCACCAAGTCAGGAATATAGGGTGGGTGGTTGATTATGTTTCACTGAAACTATTGCAGGAGAGCAATGGTTTGCTGAGCGATGTGTGGGCAAGCGTTGTCATGGAGAATCTGTACACCCTTGCTCAACATTCCTCTTCTCCAGTTCTGAATTACCTGTTTAAGTTTTTTCAGAGTCTCACAGTACATGTCAGTGTTAATTGTTGTCCCAGTGATTCAGCTCCAATGACAAGGTGAAAGAAGAGGTTCATAACTTTCTGAACAGCATGGCAGTGAGCTGGTATGAGATGGGCATACAAAAACTGCCACAGCATCTATAAAAATGCATCGACAGAAATGGTGATTATGTTGAAAAATAGCTGTAAACTGATGTAGCCATTGTAGAAATAAACAGGTCTATGTACTTATAAAAAAAACTCCTTACTATTGGGATTGCCCTTGTATTATAGAGTTAATACTAATTACATTATAACTGCTATAATCTTCAGAACTCTACGGAAAATTCTTAAGTTCTGTCTTAAACTGCATCGCATTACTCATAAAATTTTTAGTATGTTATGGAAGGATGATGCATAATGTGTTTCTATTGCAAGCTCACAATATTTTTTGGCAGACCACTATAATTTTGACATTGTGTTCCCCCCAATTTGGTATGAGTTACATGACAGATATTTTCTGGAATTTTCTTTTGCATCTTTAGCACACCTTTAGTAGTATGGGTTGCTGGATATTATTGTGGAGGCAGGTGTGAACTTGCAGGTAGCAATGGTCAAAGGAAGTCTGAAGTGAAATGTTGATGTGGAGAGATGTATGGGACCATGGTAATCATTATATTTAGTATGGAGTGGTTACATTGCTTTATCAAGGTAGTGAGTTAAGAGATTTGTAGGTGGGAATTGAAGGAGTCAGTGAAAGAAAGTACTAACCCTCAATATAGCAAGGATTAGTTTGATCATGTTATTTGTTTTATTTTCAAATGCACCACATGCTTGTAGTAAGTGGTGTCACCTATACAGCTGGAAGGAACTGTCAAAAGTGTTTTGTCTTACTGAATTTCTGTTCTTGGTTTTGAATATAACCAACATATAAAATGCAGTAACACAAAATTATGCTCTTGTGGGTTAGCACTTTCTTTTGCTGATCTCTTTAAGTAATAACTTTCAAGAAACTGGCTTACTCAGGGGTAATAAGTGTGAGACAGTGCAAGTGACAGACGAGAGTATGTGCTGACTGCATTACTGATTTTACCATACAAATTTTAGGAATAATAAAATTCAGTAACTTAGGGCATTGTTTTTGTTTCACGAACCAAATTCCATTTAATAACTGTGTTACTGTGCAGAGCTTAGGAACTGAATGTGCCTAGGGTATAATCCTACATAATAACTTGAAGGCTTATGAAGTTAGTGCATTTGAGACATCATGATTCAGTCCTCCTTACCTCTCTCCTGCACCAATACTTTACACTATCTACAAGTCTCCTAATGTGCTAGTGTTAAACTCTTGAAATCTGTGTAGAGGACGCTTTTTTTCCTAGTAATATATTCATTATAGTCATACTTCACACTTTTTCAAGAAAAGAGAAATAATAGTAGCAACAAATAACTTTATATATCTAAAAACAAAGATGCTGTAACTTACCAAATGAAAGCATTGGTATGTTGATAGAGACAACAAAAAACACACAAACACACACACAAATTTCAAGCTTTCACAACCCAACGTTGCTTCATCAGGAAAGAGGGAAGGAGAGGGAAAGACGAAAGGATGTGGGCTTTAAGGGAGAGGGTAAGGAGTCATTCCAATCCTGGGAGCGGAAAGACTTACCTTAGGGGGAAAAAAGGACAGGTATACACTCGCGCATGCGCACACACACGCACGCACGCACGCACGCACACACACACACACACACACACACACACACAGATATATATATATATATATATATATATATATATATATATATATATATATATATATATATCCATCTGCACATATACAGACACAGGCAGACATATGTAAGTTCAAAGAGGTTGGGCAGGGATGTCAGTGCAAGTGTATGAGTGTATACCTGTCCTTTTTTCCCCCCTAAGGTAAGTCTTTCCGCTCCCGGGATTGGAATGATTCCTTACCCTCTCCCTTAAAACCCACATCCTTTCGTCTTTCCCTCTCCTTCCCTCTTTCCTGATGAAACAACCTTGGGTTGCGAAAGCTTGAAATTTGTGTGTGTGTTTGTGTGTTTTTTATTGTCTCTATCAACATACCAACGCTTTCGTTTGGTAAGTTACAGAATCTTTGTTTTTAGATATATTTTTCCCACTTGGAATGTTTCCTTCTATTATATTCAACAAATAACATTGTTGTATATGTATATTGGGACACACCTATCGAAGTTCCATAAATATTCCTACATTTTTAAATCCCCTATAATGGTGATCGGGGATATTGTAAACGTAGCTGATATTGAATTCTAAGAGAAAAATACCGGAATGCAGCAAAGTGATTGATGATAGTCATCAATACATACCACCAACATAACATAAAACAACTGGCAAGTTTATAATCAATGACAATGTGAAAAAAATTAAAGAAAAAAAGAAAAGAAAAGAAAAAAAGACATGCTACTGAGAATAACCACAACTATTGGCTGTTCAGAATCTGGTGGTACATACACTGAAAGGTGTATGCTGTGTACAAGTTAAAACTTATTTTATGTTTTGTCTCACACTACATGTATGAATGTGTAGTATAGTGATGGTAAGGGGGGGGGGGGGGAAATGCTGCTAGAATTATGCAGATGAAAAGAGAGGATTCATAAAAATGTTATTTGTTGTAGAACTTCAGTGCTGAGAGATTTATGTACTTTAAGATGGAAGACTGAAGGTAGAGAGAGGATGCTATGGGTTCAAAGCTGCTTTGCCACAAACATCAAACAAAAAAAGGCCAAAATGTCACTTCACAACTGCCAGTTAGCAAAGCGGCATCTCTTATAAACATACATTTTCATAACTGATGCTGTACCTCTTCTGATGAGGCAGTTTCCCAGCCTGGAAAGCAGCGGAACTGTCGTCCACCCGGTGCCACCTGCTGCCACCACCGATCACGCAACTGCCGCCCCTCGCTCGCCTCCTGCCGTCGCCATCTTCCTTCGCATCGCTCCCGCCACTCCCACCGCGGCCACACCTCTTCAGTTCTGCTTGCCAAACGTCACACCATATGTTCGTTACATGTCTATGCCTGCAGAACACAAGACACTTACACTAGTCTACACTCTCTCTAGGTGAAACTCTGAGCAGCAGTGTCATTTTCTTAAATTCTACTAATGCTGGGAAATAACCCTATAAATTCTAGTGTATTTGCATATATGGAAATACTGTTGTATTTAAAAATGAGTAAATTTACTGAATATAAAAAGTTCAATTTAGATGGGTGAAGCAGTGATGGGCACATAGCAGCTGTAACTGCTGCTGAGCATTTATTTAGGCTTGTTTCACATCTTGAGTTTTCACTTGCTATGGCATCAATGAGTATAGTTTATGAATGGAATAAAAGTCATTGTTTCATTTTGTTTGGGACTGTTGGGTGTTTCTTGCAGTCTTTAAATTTCTGGCGAGATGTACTAGGATTGTAGCTACAACTTCCCACAATCAGATTAGGCTTTCTCCAAACACACTGACCTGTTGTTTCTAGAGCCTCATTAATCCAGTCATGGAGTTTCTCATGTAGAAGTGGAGTATTCTTGAATGCAAGTTGATAAAATAATGACATTCACAAATACTGGTGTTTACAGAAAATTTCTCAAAATGATTTCAACCTAATGTGTGGCCCAGTTTAATGTATGACTTTAGTAAGAGATCATATTAACTTACTTCATACCAAACAACATGACAAAGAATTACTCATTTACAAACTTAAGTATCATTTTAATTGATTTACATGAACAGGAATGGTTGCAGGAAATTACAAATGAAATCTAGGCATTTGATTGTCTCTGCTAAAGTGAAACATTTACCACTTGGTGTAAAGGTTAATTATGTACTGTAGTAGATGGTTTTAATAATTCTTAAGTACCACACAAATTACTCAGTAATTTTTCTTAAAATTAATGGAAGTTGTAGACTACTAATGATAACAACTTCTTTCCTAATATCAGAACAGTTATATAGGGCAAGTTGTGCACTTTTTTAGTGACAGTCTCAGAAAAAGTATCAAATGTCACTCACAGGAGTGAACGCCCAAATGAGGCGTGTGAAAATGTAAACTCCATCCACAGGCCCGGACTGGCTCGTTGGTACTGGCTGACTGCTGTGCCGTCCTCTGCCAGTGGCATCGTTGGATGTGGTATGGAGGGGCATGGTGTCAGCACACTGCTCTCCCAGCCATTGTCAATTTGCATTACCTGGAGCTGCTACTACTCAGAAAGTAACTTCTCAGTTGGCATCATGAAGGTTAGTGCACCCCTTTGCAGTCCTCCCACCAAGGACAAATCCCTGGCAATACCAGGAATTGAACACGGATGCTTCAAATGGCAGTCAACCATGCTGTCCACTCCGCAATGGTGGCAGACAATGAGGCATGTGATGTTAGCTATGCTTTGTGCTATCATAGATGATATGTCAAAATTCCTATGCAAGCAGTTTTAACTTATGAAGTAAATTGCTGCAAGAAACATTATCCAATTGATTTCATTTGAGTGACATCAAATTGTAGTAGGATTTTGGAATATATACTGTGTTCATACATTATGAATTACCTTATAGAAAACAGTCTGTTGGCACACAGTCAGCACAGACTCAGAAAATATCATTGCAAGAAAACATAACTAGCGCTTTATCCTCAAGAAGTAATGAGTACTATTGAAAGGGGCTCTCAGATTGATTCCAAATTTTTAGATTTCCAAAGGCTTTTGATAGCATCCCTCACGAGTGGCTTCTAATCAGATTGTGTGCCTATGGGGCATAAATTCAGTTGTATGAATGAATTTGTGATTTCCTGTCAGAATGGTCATATTTCATAGTAATTGACAGTAGGCCATCAAGTGAAACAGGAGTGACACATGGTGTTTCCCAAGGAAATGTTATAGGCACTCTGCTGTTTCTAGCCTATGTAATCTAACCAGCTATCTTAGATTGTTTGCAGATGATGCTCTGATTTAACCTTTAGTGAAGTCATCAGAAGATCAAAACCAATTGTAAAATGATTTAGACAAGATTTCTATAAGATGCAGAAAGTGGCAATTAATTCTAAATAATGAAAAGCTTGAGGTCATCCATATGAATACTAAAAGTAATCCATTAGATTTTAGTTACACAATAAATCACTCAAATCTAAAGGCAGTCAGTTCAACTAAATACCTAGGAATTACAATTATGAACAACTTAAATTGGAATGATCACATAGAGAATGTTGTGGGGCAGGCAAACCACAGACTGTGTTTCATTGGCAGAACACTTACTGTGTTTTATTGACAGAATGCTTAGAAGATGCCACATCTCTTTTAAAGAGGCTGACTGCACTACACTTGTCCATCCTCTGCTAGAGTATGGCTGTGCAGTATGGGATCTTTACCAGGTATGATTGATGAGGACATCAGAAAAGTTCAAAGAAGGGCAGGTCGTTTTGTGTTGTCATGAAATAGGGGAGAGAGTGTCATGGAATAGATAAGCAAGAAGGGTTGGCAATCATTAAAACAAAGGCATTTTTTTGTTGCAGTGAGATATTTTTACAAAATTTCAATCTCCAACATTCTTATCTGAATGCAAAAATATTTTGTTGATGCCCGCCTACATAAGAGAAATGGTCATTGTAACAAAATAATAGAAATTGGAGCTCACACAGAAATACTGAAGTGTTTGTTTTTCCCATGTGTTATTCAAGAGTGGAATGGTAGAGAAATAGAGTGAAAGTGGTTTGATGAACCCTCTGCCAGGAATTGCATAGTAGTTATGTAAATGCAGATGTAATGAAGATAAGGCTAAGATGAAGAGTAACAATAGTTACAAAATGGGAAAGAAACTAATTTGTTAGCCATATAGCTGGAACTATAGATTATGAGCTTCATTAAACTAATGGGAGGAAATGAGATTAAACTAAGGAACAAGTTCAGTGTCATAGAAAATAAAGATTATCAAGACATAAAAGAAATAGGCAATAATTTAACAAAAGTACTTAAGAAAACAGCAAAGGACACTGCAAATATAATAAAGGCAAATGAAAAGAAAATCTCAACTGGAATGAAGTTGCAGTTGAGTAAGTGTTTCAAGCAAATGATAATAGGAACATTTGAAAAGTATCTTGGAGAGGATGTGAGCAGATACAGTGAAAACAAACTGAGATACGAATCTGAATCTGAGTTTTACTGTCCCATCATTTACAGACTAAACTGTTTGATGTACAGTACTGGTCACTCATTAAAATTTTTAATTATATTTTTAAACTGTTACAGCTGTTGAAAGCTCTGTTATAGATTAATGTGAAATGCTGGATGCAGAATGTGATTGCAACAACAGAAAACTGCATGAGCATAAAAAGCTTATATTGGATTGGCATCACATTTCATCAGTTAATTTGGCAGATGTTCCAGCAGCTAACAACAATGAGGAACATAGAGGCATGTAAAGAAATCTTCAAAGATTGTACGCAGATCAAGAGATCAGAGAGGTGATAATGAAAATAAAAAAATTCTGAAAGATGTGCACATCAGACATATAAAACTAGTTAAGGTGTATAAAGAGAGAAGTAGTATGACAAATGGAAAGGTGCCCGGAGATTGTGGTGTTTGAGTAGAAATGGTTTAATCTGGGAAAAAAGTAATAGAAAATTAACTTGCAAATTAGTTTACAGGATGTCTGCAGAGGAAGACAATTCCACAAAACCAGAGTAAGGCTGTTGTTATTGTACTTTGTACAAAAGGTGAGAGACATAAAAATTATTGAATAACCAGCCTCCTCTCCATAGTATATGTAATATTCACTAAAGATGTCACCAAACACAGAGAAAAAGAGATTTTAACCAAGCAGAGAAATAATCTCTCTTCAAAAGTAAATATAACACAATCAACCATTTGCAAGTTGTGTACAAAATTACAGCAATCAGTATGAATTGCCACTTTTCTAAGGATTCATAGACAAAGTTTCTGACTCATTTCAACAAAATCTGTGGTAACAGCATTTAAGAAACAAGATAACAATTCAGTCTAGGTTAATATACTGACAAATATGTACATCATTGTTACAGCTTTCATCAGATTATGACTGAGTAGTGAGAGATTTGAAATGCTAAGAAGAGTGACACTAGGGGGAGATTAAAACTATTCTCGTTGGTCTTAGTGGAAGTTCTCAGCTCCTTAAAAATGGGAAAATAAAACATAAATATGTGTTAATGGAACATATTTGGACTATGTTCATTTTGCTGACACTGTACTATTGCCTCTACTGCAGATAAACGTCAAAAATGAATGGAAAATGTTAGTAGAGGAAGTAGACCTAAAAATCAATTACAGGAAGACAAAAAAATACATAATCAACACATCCAAAAGAAATTGTACAGATCAACAATTAAGTCATAGAACAAATTGATGAGTAGTCACATTTGAGGCAACTGAAGACTACAGTTTAATGGACAGCAAAACAGATTAGTACAAGAGTAAAAGTGATCCCGAGTGCACTTGGTAAACTGAACAGCATTTTCAAAATTAAGTTTCCTCTGTGTCAGTATGTAATACTAAATTTAACTTACAGCAATGAGACATTGATTTTCACTGAAGACTTTAATGTAAGGATTAATCAAGAGGAGGCAATCACTTTATGTAACAGTGAAGTCTAACAGGTGGCAACAGTGGTGAGAAACTGTTTGTTCCTTCTTTTCTTGGATCATCACATCAAACTGCCATGCATAGCCACTTGTGCAAAAACAGGCAATAAACTGCACTTTAACCAGTAGATTGGGGTGGCAGTGTAGTTAACATACCTACAACATTTCCTCTCATTTCTGTTCCCCCCTTATACATTAATGTACACTGTAGATTTCTTACTGGCAGGGTGTCCCAATGGTTAGCACACTGGACTCACATTTGGGAGGACAACAGTTCGAAATCATGTCTGACCATCCAGATTTAAATTTTCTGTGATTTCCCTAAAATTCTTAAGCAAATGCCGGTATGGCTCCTTTAAAAGAGGGCAGCCAATTTCCTGCCTCATCTTTGACACAATCCGAGTTTCTGTTCTGCCCCTAATGATCTTGATGTTGATAGAACATTAAACCCAATCTTCCTTCCTTCTTCCTTGTAGATTTCTTATTGAACCATACGACAGTCTTCAGTTTTTTGCTAAGGATTCATAATTGTACTTCCTGTGAATGAAATTACAGTTTCCAAGCAACCTCAGAATTAACCACTCTACTACCCTGTTCGGTTGTCTGGACTGGTTATAAGTTATTAGTACACAATAATCTGTACACAGCAGATTATAATTTCAAATCAATTTACTGCCAATTTTAGCTATCCAGTGGTACCTCAAAGAATTAAACACTGATGAATCTGTGTGGGGAACATACAGTCCCTTTTTACCAAGAAATTTTTAACGTGTACATGCCTTCAAGATTATTTACTGAAATAATTTAGAATCTCTGGTGATAAGTAATACACAGTCTTGAGGACAGCAAAAAGTTGTAAATGACCAAGGATTAAATTTTCATCTGTGTTCTGACTATGTATAAATCCTGGTTTGACATACTGACAAAGTTCCCGAACTGTGATTCAAACATTTCTATGCACGGGGTAGCAAATTCTTACTTGCCTAGTGCCGCAGCAAACCCCCCCCCCGCCCCCCCCCTCTCTTTCCCACACATCATCTCAGTGATGCCAATTGCCTCGACCGTGCCGGTTTCTGTGACCATTGCACCATAGTTGCACCACAACTGCCACAACTGCCTTCCACCTGCTTTCATAACAACACTGGCCATTCCGCCTGCACCAATTCCCAGCTCAGCCCCTCTGTGGCACCTTCCACCCACTGTTGCAATGGCACTGACCGTTACACCCGCACCGTGTTCTTCGTCAGGCCTGCAGTTTGGACACTCCATGCCAACTTTTATGCCTGCCCCATCCACTCCATGTACTGCATGTGGCCACCACACAGACTTCGGGTGATGCACCGTTCACCGCTACTGCACTTCCAGAGTCGGAGGCATACTGCTCTGCTGACACGGATCTCCGTCTGCCGGTGCTGCTTTAACATGTGTTACCTGGCAGGTTTCCCAAGCTACCTGCTTTGCAAAATGATAACCCAAAGACTTGGTTCACCTTAGTGGATCACCTACTGGACATCCAAGGTATTTCAGATGATGATGCCCATTTTGTCTGCCCCATTGATGATCGAGCAGTACCTGATGCCACACTTTGGGCATTATGGATGGTCAAAATGCCTTCGATTCTGCAGTTTCATCTACTGTCTCATGTCACTGACCAACCTGAGGTTCATTTAGACATGTCAGATCAGGCTTACACTATCAACTTTCACCGACACTGCCTGTCACGGACAATACCTCCATCACCCTCAGGTTGCACACCTGCACCTTCAGTTCTGCACTCTGCCTGCAGGGGACAGTGCACTCGCCTTAGTGCCTCAGCTGCCAGTCAGGAGCTTCCACCTAGCAGCTGACAGGGGGTACACCTGCAGCCTCCTGACAGCAGCCGACCTCACCTGGGTAGCAGCCCAATTGGCTCTGCACCGCCCCACTTACCGGCACCGGTATACCTGCTGTGCTGGTTCCACACTACTTATGGGGACCCCACCCACAACTGCCGTGCACATTACACCTACCCAAATGACTCCGGTGGGCACGTTTAGGTGCCTCATCCCACCACGTTCCTTCACGGTGTCTACTGTCCAATGCTGCACCTCTTGCTTCAGTGATGTGATGCCTCTATGCCACAGACATTGGGGTCCATGGCTCCATCAAGATGTCACTTTGCCTATCACCGGTTCACACCTTCCCTTGGACCTCCCACATAGCTGATATGGATGAAACTGTGATCAGGTTGGATTTTCTACATCATTACAACCTTTCACCAGATCTGCAAGCTGCTGTGCTCCACCACACATCTGGCTCTACTGTTCTATGCTCACATGAGTTCAGCATGACTTCACTCTCTGCCTCCTTGGCTATGCTTTCCACATGTGTGTCCCTGCTCAAGTGCATTACTGCACAGCTTTCTGACCTGTCGGATGTGTGCTCACAAATTGTTGAACTCCGTACTCAGAACACTGCCTTATGCATCCACATAGACTCTGTCTCCACTGAGTTGTCACACATGTGGCATACAATATGTTGCCTATCTGCAAAACTGCAACAAGGCGATCCAACACACACCTCTACTATGTTCCCTGCCAATCAGTGAACTCACATTGCCTGCGGATCCCTTCTTGACCCCTCTTGCCAACCCCCCTTCACAACTGATGGCGATCAGTAATGGCACCACCAATGGCCCACCTGTATGTTATAAGGCCAGGCACCTTAAGCTTCCAAACTTCTGCGTGCCAAGGAGATCATTCAGGATCTGTTGGCTTTGGACATCCTCTGACCCTCCGATGACAATTGGTCTTCACCCATTCACCTTGTTCCTAAAAAGGATGGCACCTTACACATGTGCAAGGACTACAGGTCCCCTAACACTCACACCATTATCAATAACTACCCCATTCCTAATATACAGGATTTCATGCAATTACTACATGGTTCTAATTCTTTCTCTGTTTTAGATTGTTGCAAGGCATACCATCAGATCCCTATGCATCCATTGGCTATTCCTAAGAAGGCCATCACCACACCCTTCGGCCTATTTGAATACTGTCTTAGATGATATTCTGATCTTTTACTCCTCCGCTGAGGACCATCAAGTTCACCTTGATGTGGTTCGTTCGGCACTTGCTGACAACAGCGTGGTGATCAACGATGAAAAATCTCAACTGTGTTCTACATCAGTGACCTTGCTATGCCATACTGTTACCACCAACAGCCTCTGACTGACGAGTTCTCATGTTGAAACCATACTTGATCTCCTTCTCCCTGAGGATTATGCTCAGCTCTGTCGTTTTCTGGGTATGGCTAACTTTTATCACCACCATATTCCTCAGGCTGCCTCCGTACAAATGGTCCTCACCGACGCCCTTTCCGGGAAAAACACCACTGGGAAATGGAAGTTGTAGTGGAGCACACCCACGCTCAATGCATTTTGTAACCTTAAAACTGCCTTCACCAAGGCCATCACACTCGCCCACCCTGATCCTGAGGCCCATGTCTCGGTCACTACCAACACGAGTGACTCAGCTGTGGGTGCTGTTTTACAACAGCACATCGCCAACTCCACCCAATCCCTCTGCTTCTTTTCCAAGAAACTGACTAAGAGCCAATGTAAATGGTCAGCTTTCGACCATGAGCTCCTCACAGTGTACGAGGTGATTAAACATTTCTGTAGTGACCTCGAGGGGTGACCTTTCATTATCTATACAGATCACAAGCCACTCATGGATGCTGTTCGTAATCCTGCTAAGGACTTTCCATTGAGGCGTTCCCACCATATGGACTACATCTGTCAGCACTCTTCCGACATGTGCTATATCCACAGCACAGAGATTGGTGTGGCAGACAACCTTTCTCACATCTGCGTGCTAACTGCACTGCTGAATCAGGAGGAGCTCGCCTGACTTCAGGCTGAAGATGATGATATACAGCAGCTAATATCAGACAATGAGTTACCGCTCTCTGTCCAGCCCCATATACAACAAGCGTTGACGATCCCTGTCCATTGTGACACTTCTACGGGCACACCCTGCCCTGTGGTCACTACTACCCTTCGTCACAGGGTCTTTGCTGCCTTGCACGTCTTGGCCCACCCCATAATGTGAGCTACAATGCGGCTGGTTACAGAGTGCTCTGCCTGGTCCAGTGTGAAGCATGACTGCCGTACTTGGACCCTTGCATACATCCTGTGCCAGAGCAGCAAGGTTGGCAGGCATGCTCAACTTCCATTGGGCAACTTTGACGGGGTGTCTTCGGCATGTCTATATTGACATCATTGGTCCCTTCCCCCCCTTCTGAGGGTTAAGATACTTCTTATCGATCATCAACCACGTGACCTGCTGGATTGAGGCAGTCCCTCTCATCGACATCACGGCCGAGATCATCGCACATTCTTTCATCTTGGTGGGGGTTGCTCATTTTGCCTGTCTCCTGTCCCTCACAACCAACCAGGGACACCAGTTTGAGTCTTCCTCTTTGCACGACTCTGCAGTGTCACCAAATTTCACACCACAGCTTACCAATCGCAGGCAAACAGCCTGGTCGAACGGTGGCACCGCACACTCAAGGACGCGCTTATGTGCCACGGTGGCCTATGGTGTGAGACCCTCCTATGGGTCCTGGTGGTTATTCACTCAGCCCATAAAGAAGACTTGAACACCTCGCTTGCTGAGATTCTTTATGGTGAACCCCTCCTCCTTCCCAGTGAGTTCGTCGAGGATTCACTGTCAGCCACTACTGTGGATCTTCCCGCTCTGGTTGAATGGGTTTGTATGCACATCGCATGCCTCCACACCCCCTTTCATGCCCTCACTGCACCCCGCCTCTGCTCATCCACAAGGACCTTGATTCATGCAACTTTGTGATGTTGTGGGATGACACTGTGCGAGCAGCCTTGCAGCCACCTTATTTGGGCCCTCACTGTGTACTACGTCACGGTATGAACACATTCATCATCCAACTACACAGACGTCCACAGATTGTGTCTGTTAATAGACTGAAACTGGCGTGGTCACTCACCGACCTGCCTCCCGACACTGCCAACCTGTCTTCAGCCGATGTCTCTCCACCTGCGCAGCCATTGGAACCATGGGACCCTTGCACTGCAGATCAGATGCACCCACTTCTCATTCCAGTCACTGCTTTCAACTGCCGTGATGGCACAAAGATTATGAATCTGTGCGATGAAGCTTCCCTTCACTGTGCTCCACACTCTTGGGAGGGAGGAGTCTGTGGTGTCTCTGGAACAGAGCGCCCTATCTTTGACTCTTATTTCTTTGAACTGCTTTGTGCTAGCTCATTCTTGGCTCACAACTTGTTCTTCTGCCATGTTTGTGTTTTTTGTCTCAGTGATTAACAAATGCATATTTGATACTTTGTGTGTGTTATTACCGACCAACCATATGTGATAACCACAACACTATGGCAAACAAATTGGTGGATACATGGGGAATCCTGAGCACTTTCATTCTATAATACTCTGTTACCTAATTCCTGATGAAGATAGTCAAAAATCAGCTGAATGTTGGTTGATAATATGTCATGCATCAAGGATGATTTGAAGTCATGAGTGGTAATACTTCACTGGTCAAACTGACAGCCCTCTTCAGGTGTGTGCACACATACTAGTGTATCATGTTGATTAGGTCAACTTTTCAATTCATTCTTTTCATCACACCTAGCTGATACTAATGCTAAATCTGCTACATAGTTATTAAATACCAGTCATCCATTCCACATTGTTCAATCACGTATTAAAAATAAGGAATGGCTACTATTCTTACTAGCTTGTAGAGCTTTTTATATTAAATAATGCTATGGACTGGAAATTTTCATTCTACAGTAATCAGTATAAAAAGTCTGTTTTGAAGTATAGAAATTGATTGATAACATGTTGTAATGTGACAGAGTTGACCTTAGTGCTTTAAAAGGTAGGAAATGGTTTTTAAACACTGCTGCTCAGATTTCACTTATCTTTGAGAGACTTCTTGAATTATTATTAAGCTACTCAAGTATTTATGTCACAAGATAAAAGACTGGTTCCGAATTTTTCACAAAAGCAAAGCAACTTGTGAAAATACTGAGGAATAATGGCACAGGAAATGTAGATGATGGTAACCCCTAAAACTACTGATACTTAAGGCAATTATTTCAATATATTATTCATGGTGTTTCATATAAATTGTTTGGCTCTGTAACTAACAAAAAATATATGAGAAGAATATTTATCGAGACAGGTTCACATAACAAAAGCTACACTTTCTGTGGCATTATCAACATAATTTATTGGGTTATTTTGTAGAGAGGTAGAGTAACAAAATACAGTAGTTTAAATAGAACTTTAGTTTTTCTGTCATATAGCTGTTGTATTTAAACCAGCTGTGTACAAATCAAATTAAATCACATTTCTGTGTGTTTAGTTTGGGAGCTATAAACCTTCAAAGTGTTAGGGGTGGATGCAACATGCTGTCAATAATAGTTGGCTGTATGCAGAGGGGTGTTCTGGTGGTGGAATATTGATTTAAGTGAGGTGTTCAAATGTTTACCCATGTTTCTGAACACACAATGCAATGCGCCTTCTAAACAACCTGCAGACAAGATGTAGCATAGCCAGTGTCAGGGAGCAGAAAGCTTCCTTGATGTGCTGTTGGATGTCATGTTCAGTTAGACTGCAGACCATTGACTTACACTACAGTATACATGGCAGATTGGACTGTACATGCAAATGGGGTTCAGTGTGCTGCAGATATTGATGGTGAATAAACATGGCATACACATACGAGTATGTTGACATATTGCTGACCCTCAGCGAATGCCGACACAATGCCAATGAACCAGAAATGGTGGATGCCATGAGATATCCTGGTTGAAGAGCTCCAGAAGCCATTATGTTCTTACACATTGAACAATGACTTTGGGAAAGAAGTAGTTTGAGAAGGTGCAGTGGTAACAGATGTACACCAGCAACAAGTGAGGAGATGGAGGCATTTGTTTTAGTTGTGATACACCACGATCCTCATGTCAGCTTATGAGACATTTCTGCAGTCACTGATATCAGCCTTACATCTGTGTAGTGTGTAGTACAGGGTCACTGGTTTCTCCCACACCACCTGTTACTGACACAGGACCTTCAGTTAGAGAGCTACTTTCTGCAAATTTATCATGAGTAATTTTACTCTGGACCTCTTATGAAGTGTTATGTTCTCCAATGAATACATGTTCACAAATTATGGTGCAGTGAACCATCATAAATGCATTACTGAGCCACAGATAATCCTTGGTGAGTATGTCCTGTCAATCATCAATGGAGGTGGTCTATTAATGTGTGGTATAGAATCCTTGGGGATGAAATCATTGGTCCACACTATTTTGCAGGTACACTGACAGGTGAGACATATCACACTTTTATCATGGACAGTTTAGGAGCTCCCTTTGAAAATGTCCATCTAGACATTAGAGGCTGTATGTGGATGTAGCATGAATGTTGCCCAGACCATTCTGTGTGTGATAATTTGCAAGAACTGAAAAACAGATTTCTGGAAGATGGCTGGGGTGCCATGGTCCTCAGGAATGGCCTGCACTGTTGCCCAATTTAGCAACAGTAGATTTTGTTTTGTGGGGATATCTAAAGAATAATGCATTTAACACTGAACCCATAACTCCAGATGGCTTCAAATGGTGCATCGAGGAAGCTTGTTGCTCCTTGACAAAGGCAGTGTGACATCTAGTAAAAAGGTCTTTTAGAAGGCACATTGTGTTGTGCATTCAGGAAAATGGGCACATATTTCAACACCTCACTTTAAATCAACATTCCACCATCAGAACATCCATCAGCACACAGCCAAGAATTTTGTACAGCCTGTTGTATCCAACCCTAACACTTTGAATGTTTCTGGCTCCCAAACTAAACATAACAGAAATGTGATTTAAACTGATTTGTACACAGTTGGTTTAAGTACATCAGCTACATAACAGGAAAAAAACAGTGTTTTACTATCTCATTGCTGTACCCCTGTGGAGATTTGTACACAGTTGTTTTAAATACATCAGCTACATGACAGAAAAACTAAAGTTCTTTTTAAAAAATTGTATCTCATTGCTGTACCTCTCAGGAAAATAACTCAATAAACTTATTGATAAACCTGCAGAAAGTGTAACTTTTCTTATGTGGACCTGTCTCAATAAATATTCTTGTCATGTATTATTTTGTAAGCGACAAAGGCGAATAATTTATCTGACACACCCTGCATATCTTTCCATCATAGTTTCACTTTCTTAGCACCTGTTACTTGAGTTTTGAATCACTGGCAGAAATTTGTTAAACAGTTACTAGCAGAGAAAAAGATACTGAGCTTTTTTATAATCAGTCTCATTTTTACTGGCATAAGTACTCAATGTAACAACTTAGTGATTTTAAAGCATCATAAGCAGAACTAGTGGACAGGCTGTTTATGTTCACTTGTCAACTTTATCATGGATTATTCCACACAACACAATAATCAGAAGCTACTAAATACTTGCAGTGATGAACCATCTGTATGAATGATAGTTGTCAGTGACTCATAGTCTACTCTGGTTCTGTGTGTTTCATTTTGACTGCTGTCTTTTAACAGTAATTGGACTTTTCTGCTTATTTATTATCAGCTACATAGGATCATTTCTCTGAATTTGTGTTGTGAAAATGAATGGAGTATGTATGCACTGGAACTCTTTCCATGCCACAGTGCACAACTGTTACACATGCAAATTAGTGCCTGACTGTTAGTAATACAAACAGAGTAGACTAATAGATATTAAAAATTTCACAATACATGAGAATATTACCATCATTTACAAGCTACATCAAATACACATATCATAGGGGAGTTAATTCTCAGTATTTGTTAGAATAATTACAAACAGTAGAGATAATATCGTGCAATATTTCACAAGGTTCTGTGGTATGTTACTTAAACAGCAAGCAATGCAAGTGTGGCTCAGTATGCCTGTACATTGTATACAATATTTTATTTGTGTGACAAATGTTTCAGTAGCTCAGAAGCAGACATGTTGTGCTGATTACAAAGAAAATCAATCATGATGCACCTTCTCACAACAAATGTAGGAGCATGCTCCTAGTAAAATACTTGTTAAAAACAAAACAGATATGGTACAGTGAAGGTCATACAATTTGAACTCATTGTTCATCAGTAACAATGAAAGCTAACAGTTTCTACAAGAACTGACACTGCTGAGAGATAGTGTGTGTTTTTTTCTCTTCATACTACTTGCAATTCAGTGCTCACCTCAGCAGTGCTTGTTTCAAACCAGAAGATGCTATCGTTGATGGATGTAAGTGAGAGAACAGAGAGTATTATTGATGTTAGCACAACACATATATTTATATATATACAGACAGGCAGACAAACCAACTGTTCTGAGTGGAATATGTGCGACATACCTGAATAACGCACGACACGACGTCTGTCCTGTGACTCGACTCGTCTGCCTCTGGAGAGCACCTCCGAGTACTGTCCCTCTCTCTCTCACTTTCTCACTTTGTCTTTACTTGCTTTTTACAAACATTTTATATTATTTTTACAGATTTGGCTTCCATAGGCATTGTCCTAATTTGTTGTGAGATGGATGAATAAATAAAAACTCCAGTTTTATTCCTCCATAAAAATGTTCACTTTTCGAGAAATAGCAACACGCTAACAGATAAAAGTAGACATATGTGTGCATTGTACTGTGAGGGAAAACTATCCAACCAGTTTTTAATAGACACTGTGAGATTCTTTATTTCTAATTCTTTGGCACTGGGTTGCTTACGTTCTTTAAATAATTTTGTCTGGATTTTTTTGAGTGTTGAAAGACTTGCAAATTGCTGTCTTCCAACCCTCTTCCTAGCAGTAATACGAGGAAGAAATGCCTAATGTACAAGAGAGCAATCCACGTCCATACGTACTCCCATTTGACGTGAGGTCTTTGTTCTGGCAGCGGAAGCCTTGGAACCCTTCTGCGCATCTGCAACATAAATGAGAATTCCATTTCCTTGTTGCACAATTACACCATGAATCCCTGTGAGAAATAAAACATTCAGTTATCTATTAATATCACATAAAGATCTTCTGAGAACTACAATTATATCTTCTTCAAAAATGGTACAGCGACCAAAACAGTAACATAAAAAGGATTACTAATAAGTACAATTAATTAAAAAATCAGGCATCAGTTACCATTTAAGAGGCACATTCAGTCATAATTGATAAACCATGAATATCAAACTGTAAGTTTTCCCTCTGCTAATTTAACTGCATTTTTTTGTTGACTTCATTAGTTTTGGCAGCTTTTTTGTGTCTTATAAAGACTGAGATTTTTTGCTAGAGGACAGAGGTAAGGCCGTAGAAACATATGTAGCTTGGGAAAAGATAGATACAGCCATAGATAAATTAAACAAACATTTGGAGAAAAGAAAAGCAGCTCTGAATATCACGAGCTCAGATGGAAAGCAAGCACTAAGCAAAGAAGGGAATTTGAAAGGTGGAATGAGTATATAGAGGGACTATGCAAGGGAAATGAAGGCAGTATTAAGAAACAAAAGATGATGTAGATGAGATGGGAGATAATAGTACTGTGAGACAAATGTGACAGAGCACTGAAAGACCTAAGTCAAAACAAGGCACCTGGAGTTCAAACATTTCCTCAGAACTACACATATCCTTGGGGCAGCTAGCAGTAACAGAAGTATTCCACCTAGTGTGCAAGATGTGTGAGACTGACGAAATATCCTCAGACTTCAAGAAGAATGTAATAAAAGTTCCAAAGAAAACAGGAAGATTTGTTAATAAAGATAAGCCCATGTTTATGGCTTTTGTAGATTTGGAGAAAGCTTTTCACTATGTCAACTGGAATAAACTCTGAAATTCTGAAGGCAGTTGGGGTACAATACAGGAAGTGAAAGGTATAAAGGTATAATCATGTTGTACGGAAACCAGATGACAGTTATAAGAGTCAAGGGGCATGGAAGGGCACAGTGGCTGAGTTAGGAATGAGACAGCACTGTAGCCTATTGCTGATTTTATTCAATTTGTAGATTGAACAAGCAGTAAAGGAAGCCCACGAAAAATCTGGAGAAGGAGTTAAAGTTCAGGGAGAAGAAACAAGAAATATAAACTCATTTTTTTTCAAGGGGGCATTTGCCAGTGACATTGTAATTCTGTCAGAGACACCAAAGGTCTTTGAAGACCAGTTGAATGGAGTGGATAGTGTCTTGAAAGGATGAACATTATCAAAAGCAAAACAAGGGTAACAGAACATAGGTGAGTTAATTCAGGTGATGCTGAGGGACTTTGATTGGGAAACAAAGACACTAAAACTGGTAGATACGTTTTGCAGTTTGGGCAGCAAAATAACTGATAATGGATGAAGTAGAGAGGATATAAAATTTAATGTGGCAATAGTAAGAAAAGGATTTCTGAAGAGGAGAAATTTCTTAACATCGAATATAGACTGAACTGTTAGAAAGTCTTTCCTAAAGTTATTGTTTGGAGCTTAGTGAAGTGAAAAATGTATGATAAACAGTTCAGACAAGAAGATAATAGAAACTTTTAGTATGTTGTGCTACAGAAGAAACAGAAAATTAGATGGGTACATCATGTGACTAATGAGTAGGTAGTAGACAGAATTGGTGAAAAGAAATTTGCGGCATAACTTGACTAAAAAAAAAAAAAAAAAAAAAAAAGAGATTGGTTGACAGGACACATACACAATCTGAGACATCAAGGGCTCACCAGTTTAGTATTGGAGGACATGTGGGGGGTAAGAATGGTCGAGGGAGACTAAGAGAGGAATACAGTAAGAAGGTTCGAAAGGATGTTGGGTGCAGTAGTTAGTCACAGATGTAGGGGCTTGGAAAGGATAGACTAGCATGGAGAGTTGGATCAAACCAGTCTTCAGAATGAAGACCACAACAGCAACACAAATGACTGATACGTGAACCTACCCAACGGGTACACTCTGATTTTTATCGGCTTTGAATTTGTTGTAGTGTACATCAAAATGAGAGACACATTTTTTTTTTTATACATGCCCATACAACTGTTAAGGGAGTGAGACACCCTCTTGAAAAAAAAATTAATTTTATGTTTCTGAATGAATATCATTGAAACAGTAACATATATATATATAAAACTTCAAATTAAAGTTCTATAGTTTTTAATGTATGTTACAATGGTGCACCTAGATTTGTTGAAGATGCCATTTTTTCCCAAGTCCTCTCCCTCTCACTATTTTGTTTTTCATTTTGACATTTCACAAATATCAAAATGTACAGCATCATTAATACTAAGTTCAAATATACATGTTCGATAACGTGATACTCCAAAACGCATTTGCCAGAAATAAGCTAGAGTACCTCTATAAATCACTCTACATGGGCCCAATATTAATTTATGTTTGAAATTGTTTGTAAATTATTGTTGTAACATTATCATAAATTTGTACAAAAAAGAGGAAGTGCAGAATTGCTTGGGTCAAAAAAATTCAAAATGTAGTTTAAATTTTGTCAACCAAACAGAAACACAACCACACATGTCTTTGCTGTACCACTTCATTAAATATCACTGAATTTGGTGTTAATGATGATATACATTTTCTATTAGTCAAATGTTGAAATGAAAACAAAATAGTAAGTGGATTTTCAAAAAAATACTTTTTCAACAAATCTTGGTGCATTGTTATACCATACATTAAAAACAATAGAACTCTTGTTTGAAGTTTTTGTGTATCAGTTACCAATTCAACAGTATTTTTTCAGAAATATTAAAATTAACTTTTTCAAGGTGGTGTTATACCCTGTTAACAGAATGTCTCTTATCCAGCTATGTTCTAAAAAATATTCAAAGATGATCAAAATCAAAGTGTATCCCTTGGGTAGGTTTACTTGTGAATATTAAATAGTGAAGTTCTTTGAATATTACTAACAAAGTTGCAGATGAAGTGGCACTCTGATGACATCTTCTTGGTTTACCAACCAAGTGGCAGCATCTTTTTGATGCAAGTGAGTTTTTTACTCATCCTCTTCATATCTATAAAGGTAACAGATTTGAGGAGGGAGTTACTAAGCAGTTAACAGAAGAGGAGATTCCATTGAAGACTGAAGTTAGTTCAGTCAATGTAGTCAGATTACTGATCCCAAAAGGCTACCGTTTCAGCTCCATCTTAGGCCTACATTTTTATCTGTTATTTAGTTAAATACTTGTATAAGAACACGAATCATCTAGCATGCCATCTGGATACCTATTGCCTTTCAACTGAAATAATGGTAATAATGTTTCAGTTTGGTTTTACAGAAGTACATACCAGAAATTAAGATGTAAGAGACATTAATGCAGGTGTATCAGAAATTACAAGGGCTTACCACCAGTAGAGTGTCTTTCATGGAATAAAAAAAAATTAAAAATGATTTAGAGCTTGTTCAGTGATGTATTTTATTGGATCATTCAGAGTGTTTTGTGGAAGTAAACCTCTATATATTTTCATGTGCCTGTGGCCATTTGTGTAATAGCCAAGAAGCTCCTATGAAAATGTGTTGTTCCAGATTGTGATACATGTACTATGTAAAGATTTAAGTGCACTCAAAAGAATACATGTAAATGCTGGAGGACATGGAACAGCTTTTGACTGATCATACTGAAGTCTTAAGGTATAAAGTAAAATCTCTATACATTAAGCCTCAAAAATTCTATGGTATAAAGTAAAATCTCTGTACACCAAACTTCACAAATTCTGTAAGTCCACACTCTCTCTAAATGAAGTAATACACATGTGCCATTAATAAATAAGTTTGACTCTCTGTACTGTGAAAATGTATCAAGGGAATCTGTAACATATAACTGAAGAAGATTTAAGGGACTCTGTCTATATATACAAGGGTAGTGATTGTTCACTCCTGACACATATTATCAAGCATAAAATATGAGATTTTTGTGTCAGTAAGTCATGAGAGAGAAACTCCCAGCAGCATGACTATTCTGCTAACCACTGATACTGTGTTTCAGACCTTCTCCGCAGCAATCACAATTTAAAAGCATTCAGGAAATATACATGAAACCAGATGTGCCAATGCAGGAAATCATTAAGGAAGTTGTAATGGACTATAGAAAAACCAATAACTATTGTGTTGTATTAATTGAAGGTACAAGTGACATTTATAGGAATGATCTAATGAATGCTACCCACAGTATAAAGAAGCTCTGGCCACAGCTGAGAACCAGAGCATAATGGGATACAACTTAAACATTATGTCTGCTTTGAATGTAAATACTGAAATTCATAAGCTAATAGGCAGTTTCAGGAGGCCTACCAAATATATCCAAATACTAGCTTTCTTAGTGTAGATTTTCTCGACAGGTGCTGCCACGCTGCTATACAAAACATAGCATGCATCTGAAAAGAAAGGACAAGACATTTCCATTTGGAAATATCAGTAAAGTGTTGGGTGACACTAACCAAACATAATGGCAACATGTCACACTGGTCATTCCACTGGGCTACTCTGGAAAAATCATGCAGCATATAAATCTGTCATGGAAGCAGAAACAGCAGCAGAGTCAGAAATGATGGATAGTGAACAGCAAACTATGAAGAACAGCTTATCAACACTAACAGTACAACAAACATCTGCAGCACCAGCAGAAGCAAGCAGCACATCATGGCCAGTGAGGCTCAGATGGCTTGTGCTTTCCAAGAATTTTTGATGTCACACAAGGAAAGGGACGGAACATGACAATGCAAAATGTGAATGGAATTGTAAACATTTCCTGTTCTAGTCACTCACAGATTTTAAGCGTAACCATCCAAAGGCTGAGAAACAAATCATTAGAACTTGATTTTTTAATAAACAGTGTCAAATTTGATTGTATTTATATTGTGGGTAATCAATGGTGTCAATATTGATTGGATGTAAATTATGAAACACTGCTACAGGAATGTTGGACTAAGTAATATCAACATACATCTGTATAAATTATCACGTCAGTACTGGTACTGCAGGAATGATGCAAATATGGTGGAGTACATATCTTTAGTAAATCACGTATCAGATATAAAAGAAGGAGTGAAACAAAATTCTTTAGTGTAGGAAAAAAAAAAAAAAATAAAAACACCTGCCGTGAAATTGTATTAAGTGTGGGGCAAAGTCACTGTCATTGCAGTTTATACACAAATATTCACTAATCACTTAAAACACTTCTGGACATTCTATTTATTGAAGGAAATACTTCAGTTGTCTGTGTGGACTTCAGTAAAAATTAAATGTTGTGTGACTAGGGCCTCCCGTCGGGTAGACAGTTCGCCAGCTGCAAGTCTTTTGATGTGACGCCACTTGAGCGACTTGCGCAATGATGGGGATGAAATGATGATGATTAGGACAACACAACACCTAGTCTCTGAGTGGAGAAAATCTCTGACCCAGCTGGGAATCAAACCCAGGCCCTTAGGATTGACAGTCTATCGCACTGACCTCTCAGCTACTGGGGACGGACACTTCTGTAAATCTCATGAAGAAAAGGGGGCTGAAAGATTAGTTCATGAATCTCTTATTCAGGTGTATAACCTATAACAATGACAAAGACTGCAGACTCGTAGACAACATCCTTGTTAATATTAAACCTATGAAAGTAGGAAATAGAAAATTCAGATTTAGGCATATCAAGTGACAGTTCTCTTGCCTTCAAAATGCCTTCAATACTATTGAAAGAAACAAAAGCACATTACATGTATAAAAGAAATATTTCTACAGAAAACTGCGCAAAATTTATAAATATAATAGGTAATGAATTCAAGACAAAAGTACTGTCACTAGCAAACACAAGTGAGGAGTATAATGCTGTTTCCTGAATCATAATGGGAAACTTTCCAAAGAAGCTTGTGGTTATGATGAATTGGCATAGATAGAGCATTTATGCCAGCAACACGCTGTAACTTATCGCTAGTCGTGACCTAGGTGCCTGTTTCATAACACATGTCATCTGTACTCTCCCTCCTGATGACAGTTTCTCAGAATGCCACAGACGGAAACTGGTATCACAACATGTGTTTGGTTCTTGGTACCCAACTAGCTTAAATTTACATGAATTTCTATGGTCTCAGCATTTCTTTTTCTTAATTATTCCTTTTCTTCACTCCCTTTTATTTTCAGTCTATTTTATTTTCTGACCTGTCTATTTTTCTCCCTGACTCCCCTTGCCCCCTCACCTATCTACCACATATGATACACTTTGCTCTCCAGCCTTATTGCTTCTTGCACTGTTGTAATCTCTGTCTTGCTTATTACTGTATCTTTCAAATTTAAATTCTCAGGTTTTGAAATCTCCTGTGGAGCAGGCATCAACAATCAGTCTTTCCTTCTCAACCCATCTAGTAAGTCACCTCTGACATAGGATTCTGGGTTACTTTTCTGTAACTCTCCCCATTTACTAAACCTTGTGAGTACTTTTCCTTCATCCCTCTTACTTTCTCTTCAGCTGTTCTGCCAGAAGAAGGCACAAGTGGCTGCAAAAGCTTGTGTAGTTGGTATCTTTTATTGAATCATTTATGGTTAGACCATATGAGGTTAAAGGGGTGTGTGATTTCAAAATAGCTCCAATTTGATGTTTTCAACAGCAACATTGTGGAGAATTAGTTCTTGAGCCATTTATAATAGCTTGTTAAGCTTTAACAATCAACTTATTATAGAAAGTGGGGTGATAGTGTGAGGGTTAGTTGACACTTTTGATACTATAGGTGTCATACTGGCAAACACCAAAGCAATTTGTGTTTATTAACAATTGTATGAACTGCCTTAACTAGTTCTGCCTAGCCTAGGTGAGTAGTTAGAAACTGTTACACCACCATCATCAGACACTTTATTTTCTTTGCACTAAATTTATATGATGTTTCATGTATCTTTGGAAGCATTCATATAACACTTATTTTATGCATATGGTGAATTAATACTGTGCATATTTCCAATCTGCAGCCATGTACAGAATAATTTTGGGGAAATTCAATCTGTAGGACACTAGTGCGACCCATTGTTGAGTACTGTTCGAGTGTTCGGAATCCATTTGAGGTCGGATTAGAGGAAGACATCAAATCAGTTTAGAGGTGGGCTGCAAGATTTGTTACTGGTAGGTTACAACACACAAGTATTACAGAGATGCTTCGGGAACTCAAATGGGAACCAATGGAGGGAAGGTGACATTCTTTAGGGAACCAGTATTTGAGGCTGACTGCAGAATGACTCTACAGCCACCAAAATACCTCGTGTAAGGCCACGAAGGTGTGATTAGAGAGATTAGGTCTCATATGGAGGCTTATAGTCATTTTCTGCTCGCTTCATTTACTGAATGGAATAGTGCGGTGGTTAGCACACTGGACTAGCATTCTCGAGGACAATGGTTCAAACTTATGTCCAGCCATTCTGGATAGATTTTCCAGGATTTCCCATAACTACTTAAGGCAAATGCCAGGATGGTTTCTTTGAAAGGACTCAGCCACTTTCCTTCTCCATCCTTCCTTAATCTGACCTTGTGCTCCATCTCTAATAACCTCATTGTCAATGTGTCATTAAACACTAATTTCCTCCCTCCTTCTCCTTACTTTATTTGCAAGTGGAACAGGAAAGGAAATGTCTAGTAGTGGTACAGGGTACTCTCTGGCTGCACCATATGGTGGCTTGCAGGGTTTTATGTAGATGTAGTCAGACTGTGTAAATTGTTTGTTATTCCCTAAAGTAAAACTAATGAATCTACCATTACTAAAAGCACATAAAACAATAATTTTTCAAACAGAATGTCTAGTAGCCTCTAATGCTTATTGCTAAAACAACTCCATTCATAATCATAGAACCAGGAGGTGTCATAACATTCATGTCCCCCAAACCAGAACACCTTCCTGGCAAAAAAGTGCCCCTGAACAACTTACCAGTCTACCTCAAACTGGAAAAGAATGTAACCTGATTAAGAACAAACTAAAATTATTTCTGATGGATCATGGTTTTTGATCATCAAATGATATAAAATCATTGGGTACTTACGATAATTATGAATAATTATACATATGCACATTAAGGTATAGACTTAAGTCAGAGCATATCAAAGTCAGATTTTGTATTATCTTTGATATCTCTGATGGCTGCAAATATTACAGGATCAAACATGAATAAATAAGTTGTGTTGTACTTACTGGCAAGCTAGCTCTCCTACAGCCTTAATCAAGATGCATGTCCCGCCGTTCATGCAGTATTCAACAGGGCAAGGTTCTCCATAGAACGGTGGTATCCTGTCTGTAAAGCACCAAATACGAGAAAAATAATTGCGGCTTGGAGCCTGATTACCATTAAATTATAACAAGCATATACCCAAACCAAACTATGTTAAGTTGCAACTCAGCTATAAATGTGCAAATAACTATATGGGAAAAGGTTACTAAGTATTGAAGCTGGAGAGTTTTACTTTTGTAATACTCATCAAGTTGTCATTATCCTCATCAATTGAAATAAAAGTTTTGAATATTTCAAAATGTTATTGGCAGTGAGACTTTAGGGTGGTTGCGCATAGCAAAATTTTCGCTCTGTTAGATTGTGTGGTGGCTGTTGTCAAAATCTGTGCTGCATATTAGGAACGTAAATAAAAAGCCAATAAACCATGACGGTGGAGGTGTTCATATGAGATAATGTTCCCCTCAGAAACATAAAGAAATTTCTATTGAGTTTTCAGTATTTTCCATACAACTGTCCTGTTAAAGAGTGCATTATGAATTACAGTGTAGCACTGTACAACCATTTTGTAGTGACCAGTTATTTAAGTTACGTCTACATTTTTTTTCAGTTATGTTATCTTTAGATGTTCTCATTTCAACCTCACAAAGCAGTGTGACCCTGTACATTGGTCATCTGATAAATCATTTTTAAACAGTTTCTGTTTCTTCTTTATACACTCATTCCTATGTTACCTGTTTAAGACTTCCAGTTCCATAAGTGCAGCTTTGAATGTTGACTTTGAATTTTTTCTGGAACTACATCCATACTCTGCAAACCACTGGGAAGTGCATGGCAGGGAAATGTTCCATTATACTTATTTGGGCGTTTTCCCACTCCATTCTCGTATGGAGCATGGGAAGAACAAATGTTTAAATACCTCGTTGTGTGCTGTAATTAATCTAATTTTATGCTCATGATCCCTATGAGAGCAATAGTGTGCTATAGAAATCCTCCTGAATAGGTCACGAAGGCCCAATGATACCGACCGGCTGCCATGTCATCCTCAGCCCACAGGCGTCACTGGATGCCGATATGGAGGGGTATGTGGTCAGCACGCCTCTCTTCCGGCCGTGTGTCAGTTTCCGAGACCAGAGCCGCTACTTCTCAGTTTGCCTCACAAGGGCTGAGTGCACCCCTCTTGCCAATAGCACTTGGCAGACCGGATGGTCACCCATCCAAGTGTTACCACTGTGTCAAGGCCATTGGCAGTGTGTTATAGGCCTACTGCTAAAGTCATTTTTTAAAGTTGGTTCTTTGTAAGCAGACTTTCTTGGGATGGTTTACATCTGTCTTCACGAGTCTGCCAGTTCACTTCTTTCAACATCTTTGTGACATTCTCCCGTGGCACAGACAAATTGGTGCTGCCCTTGTCTGTTTATCATTTAGTATCCTCTGTTAGCCCTATTTGGAATGGGTCCCACACACCTGAGCAGTATTCTAGGATGGCTCACACAAGTGATTTGTCAGCACTCTCCTACGTAGACTGATTGCACTTCCCCAGTATTCCACCAATAAACCAAAGTCTGCCACCTGCTTTACCCATGACTGAGCCTCTGTCATCATTCAATTTCTTATCCTGACCAAGTGTTACATGCAAGTACTTGTATGAGTTCACTGATTCCTGCTGACATTACAGTCACAGGATACTGGATTCATTCGTTTTGAGAAGTATACAATTTTACATCTCTGAACATTTAAAGCAAGTTGCCTGCGTTGGCATGAGTATGAAAACTTATCAAGATCTGACTGAATATTTCTGCAGCTTCTTTCAAATTGTACTATTATAGGTAACTGGATATTATGTTACTATTAATTCTGCCCCCATGAACCATGGACATTGCCATTGGTGGGGAGGCTTGCGTGCCTCAGCGATACAGATAGCCGTACCGTAGGTGCAACCACAACAGAGGGGTATCTGTTGAGAGGCCAGACAAATGTGTGGTTCCTGAAGAGGGGCAGCAGCCTTTTCATTAGTTGCAGGGGCAACAGTCTAGATGATTGACTGATCTGGCCTTGCAACACTAACCAAAACGGCCTTGCTGTGCTGGTACTGCGAACAGCTGAAAGCAAGGCTGAAAGCAAGGGGAAACTACAGCTGTAATTTTTCCCGAGGGCATGCAGCTTTACGGTACAGTTAAATGATGATGGCGTCCTCTTGGGTAAAATATTCCAGATGTAAAATAGTCCCCCATTCAGATCTCCAGGCGGGGACTACTCAAGAGGATGTCGTTATCAGAAGAAAGAAAACTGGGGTTCTATGGATCGGAGCGTGGAGTGTCAGATCCCTTAAATGGGCAGGTAGGTTAGAAAATTTAAAAAGGGAAATGGATAGGTTGAAGTTAGGTATAGTGGGAATTAGTGAAGTTCGGTGGCAGGAGGAACAAGACTTTTGGTCAGGTGAATACAGGATTATAAATACAAAATCAAATAGGGTTAATGCAGGAATAGGTTTAATAATGAATAAAAATTAGGAGTGCGGGTAAGCTACTACCAACAGCATAGTGAATGCATTATTGTGGCCAAGATAGACACGAAGCCCATGCCTACCACAGTAGTACAAGTTTATATGCCAACTAGCTCTGCAGATGATGAAGAAATTGATAAAATGTATGATGAGATAAAAGAAATTATTCAGGTAGTGAAGGGAGATGAAAATTTAATGGTCATGGGTAACTGGAATTCAAGAGTAGGAAAAGGGAGAGAAGGAAACATAGTGGGTGAATATGGATTGGGGTAGAGAAATGAAAGAGGAAGCCGTCTGGTAGAATTTTGCACAGAACATAACTTAATCATAGCTAACACTTGGTTCAAGAATCATAAAAGAAGGTTGTATACATGGAAGAATCCTGGAGATACTAAAAGGTATCAGATATATTATATAATGGTAAGACAGAGGTTTAGGAACCAGGTTTTAAATTGTAAGACATTTCCAGGGGCAGATGTGGACTCGACCACAATCTATTGGTTATCAACTGTAGATTAAAACTGAAGAAACTGTAAAAAGGTGGGAATTTAAGGAGATGGGATCTGGATAAACTGACTAAACTAGAGGTTGTACAGAGTTTCAGGGAGAGCGTAAGGCAACAATTGACAGGAATGGGGGAAAGAAATGCAGTAGGAGAGGAATGGGTAGCTCTGAGGAATGAAGTAGCGAAGGCAGCAGAGGATCAAGTAGGTAAAAAGACGAGGGCTAGTAGAAATCCTTGGGTAACAGAAGAAATATTGAATTTAATTGATGAAAGGAGACAATATAAAAACGTAGTAAATGAAGCAGGCAAAAAGGAATACAAACGGCTCAAAAATGAGATCGACAGGAAGTGCAAAATGGCTAAGCAGGGATGGCTAGAGGACAAATGTAAGGCTGTAGAGGCTTACCTCACTAGGGGTAAGATAGATACTGCCTGCAGGAAAATTAAAGAGACCTTTGGATAAAAGAGAGCCACCTGTATGAATATCAAGAGCGTTGATGGAAACCCAGTTCTAAGCAAAGAAGGGAAAGCAGAAAGGTGGAAGGAGTATGTAGAGGGTCTATATAAGGGCGATGTACTTGAGGGCAATATTATGGAAATGGAAGAGGATGTAGATGAAGATGAAATGGGAGATACGATACTGCTTGAAGAGTTTGACAGAGCACTGAAAGACCTGAGTCAAAACAAGGCCCCGGGAGTAGACAACATTCCATTGGAACTACTGACGGCCTTGGGAGAGCCAGTCCTGACAAAACTCTACCATCTGGTGAGCAAGATGTATGACACAGGCGAAATACCCTCAGACTTCAAGAAGAATATAATAATTCCAATCCCAAAGAAAGCAGGTGTTGGCAGATGTGAAAATTACCAAACTATCAGTTTAATAAGTCACAGGTGCAAAATACTAATGCGAATTCTTTACAGGCGAATGGAAAAACTGGTAGAAGCTGACCTCAGCGAAGATCAGTTTGGATTCCGCAGAAATATTGAACACGTGAGGCAATACTGACCCTACGACTTATCTTAGAAAATAGATTAAGGAAAGGCAAACCTACATTTCTAACATTTGTAGACTTGGAGAAAGCTTTTGACAATGTTAACTGGAATACTCTCTTTCAAATTCTAAAGGTGGCAGGGGTAAAATACAGGGAGCAAAAGCCTATTTACAATTTGTACAGAAACCACATGACAGTTATAAGAGTCGAGGGGCATGAAAGGGAAGCAGCGGTTGGGAATGGAGTGAGACAGGGCTGTAGCCTCTCCCCGATGTTATTCAATCTGTATATTGAGCAAGCAGTAAAGGAAACAAAAGAAAAATTTCGGAGTAGGTAATAAAGTCCATGGAGAAGAAATAAAACATTGAGTTTCGCCGATGACATTGTAATTCTGTCAGAGAAAGCAAAGGACTTGGAAGGGCAGTTGAACGGAATGGACAGTGCTTGAAAGGAGGATATAAGATGAACATCAACAAAAGCAAAACGAGGATAATGGAATGTAGTCGAATTAAGTCGGGTGATGCTGAGGGAATTAGATTAGAAAATGAGACACTTAAAGTAGTAAAGGAGTTTTGCTGTTTGGGGAGCAAAATAACTGATGGTCGAAGTAGAGAGGATGTAAAATGTAGACTGGCAATGGCAAGGAAAGCGTTTCTGAAGAAGAGAAATTTGTTAACATCGAGTATAGATTTAAGTGTCAGGAAGTCGTTTCTGAAAGTATTTGTATGCAGTGTAGCCATGTATGGAAGTGTATCATGGACGATAAATAATTTGGACAAAAAGAGAATAGAAGCTTTCGAAATGTGGTGCTACAGAAGAATGCTGAAGATTAGATGGGTAGGTCACATAGCTAATGAGGAGGTATTGAATAGAATTTGGGAGAAGAGGAGTTTGTGGCACAAACTGACAAGAAGAAGGGACCGGTTGGTAGGACATATTCTGAGGCATCAAGGGATCGCAAATTTAGCATTGGAGGGCAGCGTTGAGGGTAAAAATCATAGAGGGAGACCAAGAGATGAATACACTAAGCAGATTCAGAAGGATGTAGGTTGCGGTAAGTACTGGAAGATGAAGAAGGTTGCACAGGATATAGTAGCATGGAGAGCTGCATCAAACCAGTCTCAGAACTGAAGACAACAACAACAACAACATTAATTCTGTCTGCAAGGCCATTAATGTACAACATAAACAGCAACCCATTGCATTTCCCTTGGGCATTCCCGAGGTTACTAAACAAACTTTTTTGATTGCAGCAGAGAAGCGTGACTGTAAAGGATCTGTGGATCAAGCGAGTACTCATTTATCAAAAGCTATTAACAACAGAACGGTGCAGACCTTGTGTTATGGGAAACGAGATTAAAAGAGTAACCAAGTCAATAAGAAATAAAAATTCTGTTGGTGTGAACAAAATTTCTCAAAAAATATTGAAATGTTATTATAAATGTCAACTGTTTTGTGTGACTGTCGTTTTAGCAATGGCTGACTTTCGTTAACAGCGTGAGACGGAGAAATTCTGCTTTTTGCTCCGAAAAAGTGGGACAGAAAGCCTTGAAATGTTGAAAACCGCGTACAAGGGCGATGATATGGGGAAAAGTCAAGTGTTTGAATGGTTTTCCGTTTCAAAAATGATAAAATGTCAGTTGATGACCAACCTCGTTCTGGTCGTCCTTCCATCGCCTGAACACATGAAAATGTTGAAAACATTGGTGCAACCATCATCAAATATCGACGACAGACCGTTGAAGCAGTTGTGGAGCTGTCGAGAGTGACTTGGAGTACAGTGCAGCGACTTGTGACAGAAGATCTGGGAATTGAAAGGTTGGCTGCAAAACTCGTAGCACGACTAATGATTGCTCAAGAAAAACAATATCGCGTAAAGCATGCTGTGCTTTGAAAGATGAGCCCCAAAATGATCCAAATTTTTTTCAAAAATTATCACAGACGACGAATTTGATGCTATGGTTACGATCCTGAATCAACGCAACAATCAAACCAGTGGAAGACTTCAAGTTCGCCTCGTCCCAAGAAAACTCGATAGGTTCAAACATTTAAAAAATGCTGATTTTTTTCGATATGAGAGGAGTCGTCCATTCAGAGTTCGTTCCACAAGGTCAGACAGTTATCCAGGTTTTCTACTTGGACGTTTTGAAAAGATTGCGCAACAGTGTGAGGCGGAAGCGGACTGATTTGTTGCAGCCAGGTGACTGGTTTTTGCCATCATGACAATGCCTCTGCTCACACAGCGCTGTCTGTACAACAATTTTTTATCAAAAATGATATGATCCCCAGTTCCTCACCTCCATACTCACCTGGCCTTGCTCCGTACAATTTTTTTTTTTTCCTAAACTGAAAAGATACACGAAAGGAAACTGTTTTGCTGATGTTGCTGAGGTGAAGAGAGGAAACGACAGAGGCACTTTAAAGGACCACACAAGATGAATTTAAACAATGTTTTGAAAACGGAATAAAAAATTAGAATAGTGTGTTAGTGCAATTGAAGAGTACTTTGAAGGGAATTTAAGATTTGTGTTTAAAATATGAATAATCAAGTTAATAAAAGTTTGGTTTCCCTTAGGTACCCGATCGTATAAGTCCGGACTTAGAGCCTTATGAGACATATTCAATACATCCCTGTAAGGAGGAATTGTCCCTGATGGACTAAAATTGGCTGTAGTGGTACCACACATTTTAGAAAAATGACAAAAGTAAAGCCACAAACTATTATCCAATTTCCCTTTTAACAGTCTTCCCAAAAATTCTGAAAAACTCATTCACAGAATAATTGTTGATGATCTAAACTTCCACAACATCCTCAACAGATGTCAGTTTTGGTTTCATGATGATCTTTCTACTGAACAAGCAATACTCTCTTTCAACAATCAGGTTTCGGAAACCATTAACACAAAAACGTCAACAGTAAGTATTTTTTGAGATCTCTCGAAAACCTTCGATTGTCTAAAAAGTCGGAGGATTATGGTTTAGTAGGTACTGTCGGTTCATGGCTTATATCGATAACGTGCATCATCTGTGTGGGGAATGTTAAGTTGCGATGTGCCATAAGGCTCTGTTTTAGTTCCACTGTTATTTCTTATTTTCGGAAATGACCTCCCACTTTGTTGTCATATAAAGAGTAAACTTATCCTTTTCAATGATGATACCACAATTACCATTAATGAATTATCAGAAAATAGTCATGAACAAACAGTGGTCAAAGTTTTCACTGAAATCTTAAATTTGTTTTCTTCAAATGGTCTCACACTTAACGCATGTAAAATCCATTATGCGAGGTTCTATAGATCACAAAAATTAGCCAATCCACATTCTTCATCTTCTTAAAAGACCTGGTTCAGCAACATTTGCACTATGTTGGTCACTTCAGTGTATGAAGCAGGTGGCATTAAGGCTTGCTTCTTTCGCTATTTTCATTAATGTGATTGTATTCAGGTGGAACCAACCTCATGCAAAAGAGAGAGAGAGAGAGAGCAATGATTGGCGTACCTGTTTAGAAGGGTAGGGATTCTTACCACTGACTTAAAGTATATTTTTTACCTTCTTGATTTTTGTCTGTAATAACTTTTCTCTTTACAAAGACAACAGTAAATATCACAACCATAACACAAGAAACAAAAATAACCTGTATATTGAACTGAAAAGTTGTAATCTGGTTCAAAAAAGAGTTTATTATTCCAGCGTTAAGCCTTTTAGTGCACCCCATTATATATTAAACTTTTTCATAAACAATTGCCCTAATTCAAAGAAACTCTCAAAGAGTACCTAAAAGACAAATCTTTTTATGCAGTTTATGAATTTGTGAGACAAAATCAATATCTCTGCTAAACTTAAAATTATTTTAAAATCGGATTTGATTAATTTTATGCCAGGATATTCAATTTAAAAATTATTTTGATGCACCACTTAACAATCAGTGGAAACTACAATGCCTGTAGCATGTTTTTCATCTTTTTTGTCGTTGTTAACTTTAAAAATTTTGGAACTAGTTTGACAAATTTTAATCTGCGCGTGACTGGGCACTCACTTTGGTGCCTCTAATAGCCTTTACATACGACCAAAGTTTCTTTGGGTTTTGTGAAAGCTCTTTCGAAAATAGTCACAGACGGCTTCGCACATCGATCTCCTGACTGCCACATGCATTTCATTCAGCATCTCTGTATCTATAGCTCTATATTTGGTTTTATACCTGTTATGCAGTAGTTTTTGTTTCTTTAGACGTTTCTTTACAGTGACTGTATACCATGGAGGGCCCCTCGCACCATGAAGTGCACTACTGGATATATATAGCTCCCGTGCATGGTCAACTATTCATATGCGGTCAATTATTTTTAACTTAAGCCGTAGTTCCTCAACATGCTTCTGTCCTGAACTAAAAGTTTCATGTTCTTCACTGAGATATGACACTATTGGATCTTCGTCTAGTTTTTTGAGCATATAAATCTATCTACTTGTTTTAGTTGCCCTTTCTACTTGGATATTCATTGTTACTATAATCACCTCATGGTGACAGATAGTAGTTTCAGCGTAGACATCCTCAAAGAGGTCGAGTCTATTTTTTGTTGTTGTGTTGTTGTCATTACATTTAATATATTTCCGTCATGAATGGCGTTCTGAACCGTAATTTTATGCTGACCTTTGATACAAAGTTTTACCCAAACGGTCTTGCATGGAGCTTCATTTTCTATCTCAGTGGATTTGAATTTCTTGTCTACAGCAGCAACTAAACCACCTCCATTTCCCATTAGCCTGTCCTTTCGGCATACGCTTAAATTTTCTTCAGAAGTCTCACTGCTGTCAACTTCAGGTTTTAATTAGCTCTCTGTATCTATAATACTTGAGCTTCAACGCTTTTTAGGAGTTCTTCAAATTCTGTCACTTCATTGTGAATGCTTCAGCAGTTAACCGGTATCATTTTAATACTTTCACCTGTGGCGGTCAGCTACCTGGTAGCTGCCTAGGATGTGTAGAGCACACCTGACCCATTTAGGGGAACCTAAAGCTCTTAGCGCTGTGGCGCATGTCTAGGAAGTCATAGCCCAATTTCTCACAGAACCTTCACAGTGTCTCATTCAAGCCTTCCACTCAGCTCAGTACCAGGGGGCCGCGGTCAGTTCTGGGGACAATCTGCAGATCGTAAGCTTCATCGAAACTCTGTGAGCCAGTATGGTATTCTCAACTTTATCTGCTTATCGCTGGAATGATTCAAGTATGACCTCAGTGCCCAGACGACAGACCACGTTTTTTTTTTTTTTTCCAATGTGTGCCACAATTTGCGGTTGGTTGCATCCTGTTGCCAGGATAGCATTTTCTGTATGCTGAATGAGGCCCCGAGGCATACTCACTGAGAGCATCTGATGTTCGTTTCCGTCTCTTGCTACCGTTACGTTAAGGGGTACCATTATTCGCCAAACCTTTGAACTGCAGACATTTAATAGACCCCGCTACCCAATAGCATTAGCCTTAGCTTGTCACAGTACGTAGCACGTTTCCCATCAGGTGAAGTGAAGTGAGTGTCATTGGCTCAGTCTCGGTTTCAGTGGAACACAGCACCTCGAACTTGTTGGTTAGATGGATGGATGTAACATCCTGAGTTCTTCCTGGTCCCTGTTTCCTCTATATGTGATGCGTAGACCTGCCACTGAGACGCCATTCGCAGTCAAGTGGACAAGTAATGATGGTTCCTGGATTTCCCACAGAAGAGACAGTATCCACAGGAGAGGATAGTACTTGAGGCACCTTTGGAACCTCTCTGAATATTCGGCTCTCCTTTTGTTCTCTTTGATTTTGGCTTCAGACTAGATAGATAACTAAATAGATGGAAATTTTCAGTCCGCTAATATGGCTGATTATGCGATCGCTATGTAAAGCTGGGAACAGACTAACACTAAGGTATAAATGGGTATACATTTTGCATGCACGATGGCATTTTTTCACCAGTTGAGTAGCGCTCCTGTTCAATTGGATTGGGAATAGATAGAAAACGCAGCGTTTTTGCGTGCAAAATTTATTGTTTTCAGTTGATTTTATCGTCTGTGAAGACACCCCCCCCCCCAGTATAAACATGAATGAGGAGCGTTTAAATATCAGCATTACGCTATTAATGACACTGTGGCTAATGGGTATCGTGGAGGCCTTGAAGAACATTTTGGAAGACAAAGAGTTATACCGTCACATGTAATGATAACGTTCATGAGAAACATTTTACCAAGTTTGAAAGCTACGGATACATAAAACATAATGCACTGTCCTGAAGTCGGTTAGCAAAGAGAGAAGACTTATGCTGTTTGATCAGTAAGATGTATATAATATGTTTGTAAATAAAAAGCATGTCAAATCTTCATTGCCCAAATAACAGAATGCAGATCGTGATAACATTTGAGGGAGAATATAACACACCAACAAAAGAAGTTAGTTGACACAGAGTGTGATAATTTTAATTGTATGTAATGCAGTAGGGACTTTGAAACAGAAAAGCTTTTTCCACGAAGTAATTTCTGTGTTACTCACAACACACTTTGCGTGGGCTCTCCAGAGCATCATTATACCAGGGGCATTCAATAAGTAATGCAACACATTTTTTCCTCAGTTTTTCTTTAAAAAGTTGCAATTTTGTTTGCAACTTCCTTAAACGTTTGCGCATCAACTCATACATTTCTAGTAACTTCCGGTGGATGGTAGCGCTATAACCAGACTTCAAAATGGCGTCTGAAATGAAGTGTTCCAACAACAGAGCAGTTATTGAATTTCTTTTGGCAGAAAACCAGACCATCATTAATATTTACAGTGGTTTACACACTGTCTGCGGACACAAGAAGTGAATAAAATGCATGGTAAGTGCCTGGGCGAAGCTTCAGTCGTCAAAAGAACAAGGAGAAGATCAGTCTGTCACACGACTGATGCATCCTGACAGAACAGTGGAAAAATTGACCTACATCAACTTCTCTCTCTCTAGAATACATCAGTCTACCATTAAATCGTACCTCATTACAGCTCCATCTCAATCGATCACCCTGTCCACTCTTTGTAATCCTTTAACGCAGATGCATGTAAGTTTGGAGGTGGATAGTTCTCTGTCTTCCTGATAAGTGTCAAATACAGTAGACAACTCGCTTGACTTACAGTATAATGCTGCCTCGACGGGGAAAAAGAAATGTTGACTGCTTCCCTCATTCCCTTCGCCTCCATGTCAACGTTTTCTCGGATTCCTCTTGGTGCCACATACTTGTTCCCATGTACAAATTGCTCTGGGCCAACCAGAAGATAAGCGAGTACTTCCTCAATTACCCTGCATTTTGGTGTATTTTTGGTTAATTTATACCTATTCCCCCCCCCCCGGTCATTTTTCGCAATTCTATCGATTTTATGTCAGTTCCATCCATGATATCATGACATAACCTCTTGTTCTGTGTTCTGGAATTGCTTGTAAATGTAGTGCATCTGCCAACACCTAGTCCAAATGCACTGATCAGGAGGTGTAATCAACTCCACATTTGGAGAACATTTGGTCGGTTTTCTGTATGTCTGTGTATATCCAAGTGTCGTAGATGGCTAACAGGACACACAGTAGATCCGAGTTAGTGTTCAGGTACGGATCCATTACATGTTATATCTGGAGCGATGTTGGGTGCAGATCCGCAATATACCACATTCGAGTTAGCATTTGAGTGTGGTTCTGTTGTGCACTGTATATATCCAGACCGATGTTCGGAGGCGGATCCACCATACGTAACATGTGGGATAGGGCCCACAACTGGACCAATCATGTCTAAACACGTGCTTCGAAGTTTGGTCCACCAGCGGGGAGACAGGGTCCTGGGAGGGTGTGTGTGAGCGGGTGACATGGAACAGAACAGCAGGTTAAGTACAGAACAATAGGTTAATTTGCATAATTTTTATGTAAAATACAGTACAATCGTTTAAGAGGATGGGTGACAAAGAAGAACGCCAGAAATGACGTTCAAAAGCATGTGAAATTCGAAAAGTGTACCAGAAAATGGTGGGATGACATAACTCATTACTTAATTTGGTATCAAAGATGGTACAACAGTTTAAGGAAATGGGAGTGACATGAAAACCACTTAACAGAACAATAGGTTAAGTGGCAACAAAAGGCCAAACCTTACGTTAAGACACCCAGAGTACAGTGCCGAACAGGTTATGCAACATGTTTGCGCCATGTAATGGCTTCTTACAAGACCTACATGTTTCCAAACAGCAGAGAATGATGAGCAAGAGAAATCCAACCCCATAAACTGAATTTTTTATAAATAAACAATATGCCCTTGAATTTCCATCAATTTCCATGTATTCCATAGACTGCCTTGAATACCCTAAATTGTTTAAATAAACAATATTCCACACAAAGTCTAAATTGTTTAAACAATATTCCATACACTACACTTGAATTCCCTCTAAATGATCGATCAACTGAGTCTTTTTCGCGCCATTTGCCGGGAGGGAGGGTGGGAGTGGAGGGGGTTTAGCAGAGGAGGGGTGAGGTTAATCAATTGATCAATTTAATTAAGTAGTTAACCAAAATGATAAGAATGAGTGGGACCTGTTCCAATAACTCAGACCTGAAAGTGTGCCTGTAGCAGTGGGGGCGTCGGGGGAGGGGGTGGGGGAACAATGGGTTAAGTGCATGTCAGTCAAATGTAAAGATACTTTTAGCAGAAGAATAGGTTAAGGACCTGTCAATCAAAGGAGAACAATAGGTTAAATACATGTCAATCGAAGAGGAACAGTAGATTTGCCGCTGAGTGCATACCTGCCCTTGATGTAGGCAGCCCTCACTGACAAAATGCACCGGTATGAAGGTTGTTCCACTACTAACAAGCTGAGAGGGGCGCCGGAGGCGGCCCTAGCATGGAATCTGGGCAGTGAATCTCTCATAATTAGTAGTGGAAACTAATTATATTCATTTTTAAAGGTATGGCAACTTATGTATGAGGGATAGAGGGAAACAGGGCTGAGAGGGGAGGGGCGTGTTACGCTATGCGCTTGTATGTAAAAATGGGTTTTCTCGAACCGGCCCTGTTCATGGAGTGACACCACACGTTGTCGCTTTTGAAAAAGAAGTTCGAAACAGAACTCTCAGTTGGTAAAGTCATGGCTATAGCCTTGTGAGACTCTGAAGGCGTTATTCTTTTCAGTGTCCCCCGCCATCGTCAAACGATCAAATCTGAAGTCTATTGTGACACTTAGGAAATTGATGAAACGGTTATGGTATGTTCGTGGCACTAGAATGCCAACACACTTCTCCTTTCCGCAGTAACATGGTCACGTGTGAGTATGTGCACCCGAGAGTAAATCTTAAAAATTCAGTGGAATGTTATTCCTCGTCCAACCTACAGCCTGGGTCTCCCAACTTCTGATTTCCATCTCTTTGGTCCACTGATGGGGAAGCACTACAGCAATGGCGGGGAAGTTACTGATGTAGCAAGACCTCGGCTGAGACGCACGACAATAGAGTGGTGGCATGACAGCAGACTGACTCTCAAATTAAGGGGACGTAATGTATTTAACTGAACAGAGATTACGTGGTACAAGAATTCAACTCTTGTGCGTTGAGGAAGAAAAATATTTGCATTACGTATTGAAGGACCGTTTATCTGACAGCAAAGAGATCATTTAGTAAAACTTATTGCCTAACAATTTCTTTGTATTAATCACGTGCTTGTTTGCTTTATTTATATCGTTCAGCGATTAAGTAATGTTAGAAGCGAAAGGAGGGCTACAGAAACTAAAGTTTACAATCCTTGGCCTATTTTTGCACTGTACCCGAGTTTCCAGATCTGCTGCTCAAGCCTAACTGGAGGGCCTGCTATAAACAAAGCCCTTTACATTGATGTTGCCAGAAGTGGTCGTCGATGTCGAGAGACTTAGAGAAATTCGCCACGTTGTTTACGTTGCAGCGGACATCATTAACGTCCAGACATTCCACACGATCTCTGGCAGTTGTGCCAGACGAAGACCGTGGACGGTCGTATGTCCAAGTCTCGACTTTCAGGTCAAATTTGACGCGACAAGTCTAGCGATAATTTTACATCAGAATGCCGTCGCGAGGAACTTCTTTTCTATGTGATCACGCTTTACAGGTACACTGTTCTATACGTTCTCTGAGTTTGTATTCATTGTAGCAATTTTATTTTCACACGTGTATTTCTGACACATATCCTGGCAGAAAACAGAGTTAGCATTTCCATGTGTAGATTGCCTTTAGGATTGCTCGTAGCCTACAGATACGTGTAGAACGCTCACGACCCGATCTCTAGAATATTCTACATGCAAACCAACATGACGGAGAGCAAAAAGCCGAGTTTCTGTCATTACGCACTATGCGAAATGGAGCCCCAGTTCAGTTTATCTCGTTTTCTGCTGAAATCATTGATTTTCGCGTTTATATCCATAATTCGGTTTTTACACAAAATAAATGTTTATGGTTTTTGACTTTTCCTTCACCCAGTGCTGATAACGAAACAATATCATGATAAGAATACGGTGTATTAAAAAACATTGCTTATATTCAGAACTTCTGTAGTGAGTTAGATAACATTCTATCGCCCAAAAATCTTCGTCATATACCGCGTTTCAGTTCTGAGGACCAACATATTTTTACGTGATAGATATATAACGATCCTTAACATGCAATTCGTAATATGTACACACAGGTAGATTCTTTCAATTAGAAACCGATTCACGTCTACTTGGTAACGATATTACTCCTAACCTTCGGCTTGTAAATTCACTGACTTCATCTCGAAAAATGTTTTCGCAAATCATCGTTTGTTTTTATAACAACTTTATCTGTAGAATGAAATTTTACTCCCTTTCATATCTTTCGGTAAAACATAATGTTGCACATAATTTCACGGCCGGAATAAAGATATCTTTACTGAAAACTAAAATACTTATAACACATATTTGCAAAAATAGGCGAACGATGCCTGGGAAATATATTACAGCAAAGAAACAAATCAGAAAATTTAATAAAAATATGCCATAGGGAATCTTGGGAAAAATTAATTGCTAATGCTGAAACAGGCATTCGCAGAAGACAGAACTTATAAAACATACGAATAAAATGGGTAGATGTAACTTTAATATGATAACTGAAAATTATGGATACAATACAGAAATTTGTCGTATGATGAAGATAATGGAGGAAGTTCTATATAAGAAGTAACTCTGTAGATCGAATAGACATAAAAGAATTAAAAGTACCCCTTGAATGCAACAAAAAAAAAAAAAAAGAAAACAAATAGAAAATTTACTGGCCTAAATGGAATTAATGCTGAATTAATCAAATAGGGAGTAATTAAACTTCCTGGCAGATTAAAACTGTGTGCCCGACCGAGGCTCGAACTCGGGACCTTTGCCTTTCGCGGGCAAGTGCTCTACCAACTGAGCTACCGAAGCACGACTCACGGCCGGTACTCACAGCTTTACTTCTGCCAGTACCTCGTCTCCTACCTTCCAAACTTTACAGAAGCTCTCCTGCGAAACGTGCAGATAATGGAGGAAGTTCTATATCCTTTCTTTCAGGAGTGCTAGTTCTGCAAGTTTCGCAGGAGAGCTTCGGTAAAGTTTGGAAGGTAGGAGACGAGGTACTGGCAGAAGTAAAGCTGTGAGTACCGGTCATGAGTCGTGCTTCGGTAGCTCAGTTGTAGCATAAGATGCGGAAAAAAAAAAAAAAAAAAACTTCCCAAGAGTGAAAATTTTGTAGCCGGCACGGTAGCTCAGCGTGTTCGGTCAGAGGGTTAGCTGCCCTCTGTAATAAAAAAACTGAGTTAATCGATCAATAACGAACTTAAACGGATGTCTTACGACGTCCGCCCCGAGCAGATGAGTTTTAATCTGCCAGGAAGTTTCATATCAGCGCACACTCCGCTGCAGAGTGAAAATCTCATTCTAGGGAGTAATTACTTTATAATTTTGTTTTCTCCATGCTTTAACTGTGACCTGAAAGAATTTTCCGTACCTAACGAATGGAAGACAGCTGAAATTATTTCTATATTTTAAAAGGTGACAGGAAATTATAGAGGAAAATGTAATAAATTCAGAATATAAAATTTACGGGATTATTCTGAATCAAAGACTGCAAACTACCGCTGACGCGATAATGCCAGAAGACCAATCAGGCTTCATTGAAGGGACGTTCGTGTAATGGTAATATATTTATAACACGACAAATTGTTGAAAAACCCCATGAATTTAGCTCATAAACTGAATCAGAATTTATCGATTACAGGAAAGCCTTTGATAAGGTAAAATACCACGTCAGTGGAAAATATTAGAAATTAAAGGTTTTTCTAAAAAACGTATTAATACCATAAGGAGTCTGTAGGTGAATACGAAAATTGTTGTAAGTAAAGGCTCGATAGATCGGATGAAATTTCAGTAAATCCAGGTGTTCGACAAGGGGATAGCCTATCTCTCACTTTCTTTAAGGATATAGCATGGCATGTGATCTCGAACCTCTCTCATTTTACGTTCACAGCCTTTTGTGGGATATACGTAGGAGAAAGAAATATATTGGTTGATTCTTCTAGGAACGTACGCTGTCAGAACACCGCGACGCAGAACACCTCTCTGGCAATGGAGTTGGCTTGGCATCTCCGTGACACTTTCACGCTTACTAAATGAAACTGTGACGAAATGTGCTGCTCTGCTTTGGCTCTTTTCTATTTCCACTACCAATCCCATCTAGTAAAGATCCCAAATTGACGGGCAGTACTGAAGTATTTGCCCAAGTATTGTAAGTTTCTTCGTTTGTGGGTGGTCTACACTCCCTGAGCATTCTTCCAATGAATATCAGTCTGGCATCTGCTTTACCTCCGTTTAGTTTTATGTGGGCGTTCCACTTTAATCACTCCTTACGTATACTTCTAGAGATTTTATGCATGTGACTGCTTCTGTTTATTCACAATGTATTACATTTTTTTTATGATGAAGGCCAATTTCAGCTCCCTACGGAAACGTCGATGCTCTGCAGGTCTTCCTGAGTTTCGCTACAATTGTCTAGCGTACCTGTATACAATACCATCATCCAGGGAAAGCCACATGAAGCTTCCGATGTTATCTGATAGGTCATTTATATAAATTGTGAAAAGTAATGGTGCTGTTACACTCTGTTAGGTTACGCTCCAAGTTACTTTTATGTATCAAGATTTCTATCCATTGAGGATGATTGTTTTTTTCTATTTGCTGAAAACTTTTCAGTCCAGTCACAGAAATCTTTTCACTTCACATAAGTAATCCATTATCTGTTTTAAACGAACAACTTCAGTTCAAAGACAAACATTTCTTTGAGCTTTTCCATGATCTGCTTTAGAATGTTTACTCTTCTGTCCTTTGTTTTTTTAAATTATTAAGACTTTTAGGAAATATTTTATCTTTACATTGTAATTTTATTTCACCAAACATTATTTTATGACTGACTATCTGTTTTAGAATTTTTGCTTATATGCTTTCAGACTGCATATTGGTAATTCACAGCCTTTTTTTTGACACTATGGCTCATAATATTATAATTTTAAATTCCTTCCATTTTCATTATTTTTATTTTTTTATAAAACTGGCATATAACTTAAGGAATAGCAATGCCTTTTAAAAATTGTCACATGTAATTTACATACCAACTTCATAGACAATATTTCATATATATGGACAACTATTTCGTATTGTATTTGTGCAGCATGTAGTATACATGTCAGCTAAAGATTATTGCAGCCTACTCATTGACAATCGTTTCAATAAAGACATGTTGCTGCTCAATAATACACCGTATGACGTGACAGTCTTCGCCATTCCATTTTCGCAACAATTTCGTTGGAAAGAAGCCTGCTGCCACATCTTTACACTGGCGTTTGTCCTCACCATGGCAACCACTAGTTCGCCTATCGACTTTACAACAACTTCAGTGGAAAGAAGCCTGCTGCCTCATCTTTGGAACGGCGTCCAACTTCACCATGGCAACCAGTGTTTCCAAATGGTTCACTAACAGGCCTTGAGAGGGCAACCCATGTACTGCCAAACCGAAGTTCATTGATCATACATGTTTAAATATTTTAACGCTTCTTAATTGACAATAGCTGTTTAATAAGCTAAGTTTAGTGTGAATTTATTTTTAATTCTTGACAATGTTCTTTTAACTAAGACATTTTAAATTGTAATTCGACTTATAACTCATTGGTTAGTAATGACATCATGCCGTCAGAAGTGGGCGGAGCCTCCATTATATATAGTAGGACGTGCACTGGTTTCTCCAGTAGTGATTCTCCAACAGAAAGAGGTTCCTACTCAATGATAATTCATCGTTTTATAGCTTTATAACTTTATGTATTTTCTTTAATGTATGTAGCCCTCTAATTAAAGCTTTGTATACAACTTGTAGGTCTGAAGATGACCACAGTAGTGGTTGATACCGGTCACCTTGATACATAAATCGTGATCAAGACTGTTTTTAATAGTAAACACAGCTGGTGTGATATTCCGTATTTCGTTCGCCAAGCGCGGGTCAAGGAACACAGCATCGACCTGGGCGCCGGATTTATTGCTTTCTGGGTCTCGTGGACGAACAGAGCGTGCTGCGTTTCACACGATCGTTGTTTTCGGAACCCATGTTGATTTCTACAGAGGAGTTTGCCATCTACAGCCTAAGGGAATACCGTAGCCTCCAGCGGAGTGGCCACGTCTCTAAACCACAGTCTCGTGCAGCACACTAATCGCCGACGGGCAGGTGCGCCACGGCACCGAATTGTCTGGGAAGAAGGAGCGCCCCGCTGCCTCGCGACGCGCTCTTATTTCGGGCCGTGAACTTGCCTTGCGCCGGTTGCGTCAGTCGTCGCTCGTCGCGCGGACCTTTCAATGAAGGCGCCAATTGCGGCTCAATTTAGCTGCGCTATGGCCTGTGTGCGGCGGCGGGCGGCGACTGCGCAGCGACTACGCCCTAGCTCGAAGTGAACTTGCCGTTGTTGGCCAGAGGTTCGAGAGAGCGATGCTCTCAATACACGCAGAGCTCCTGACTATCCCAGAAGTCGTCTACCAGACTGTTTGCTGATACTGTTTGTTGTCCAGAGGGAAGAAATAGTTCAAATGGCTCTAAGCACTATGGGACTCAGCATCTGAGTTCATCAGTCCCATAGACTTAGAACCCTACTACTGGCCATTATAATTGCTACACTAAGAAGAAATGCAGATGATAAACGGGTATTCATTGGACAAATATATTATACTAGAACTGACATGTGATTACACTTTCACGCAATTTGGGTACATAGATCCTGAGAAATCAGTACCCAGAACAACCACCTCTGGCCGTAATAACGGCCTTAATACGCCTGGGAATTGAGTCAAACAGAGCTTGGATGGGGTGTACAGGTTCAACTGCCCCTGCAGCTTCAACACGATACCACAGTTCATCAAGAGTAGTGACTGGCGTATTGTGACGAGCCAGTTGCTCGGCCACCATTGAAAAGACGTTTTCAGTTGGTCAGAGATCTGGAGAATGTGCTGGCCAGGGCAGCAGTCGAACATTTTCTGTATCCAGAAGGGCCCGTACAGGACCTGCAACATGTGGTCGTGCATTATCCTGCTGAAATGTAGGGTTTTGCAGGGATCGAATGAAGGGTAGAGCCACGGGTCGTAACACATCTGAAATGTAACGTCCACTGTTCAAAGTGCCGTCAAAGCGAACAAGAGGTGACCGAGACGTGTAACCAATGGCACCCCATACCATCACGCCGGGTGATACGCCAGTATGGCGATGACGAATACACGCTTCCAATGTGCGTTCACCACAATGTCGCCAAACACGGATGCGACCATCATGATGCTGTAAACAGAACCGGGATTCATCCGAAAAAATGACGTTTTGGCATTCGTGCACCCAGGTTCGTCGTTGAGTACACCATAGGAGGCGCTCCTGTCTGTGATGCAGCGTCAAGGGTAACCGCAGCCATGGTCTCCTAGCTGATAGTCCATGCTGCTGCAAACATCGTAGAACTGTTCGTGCAGATGGTTGTTGTCTTGCAAACGTCCCCATCTGTTGACTTAGGGATCGAGACGTGGCTGCACGATCCGTTGCAGCCATTCGGATAAGATGCCTGTCATCTCGACCTAGGCCGTTGGGATCAAGCACGGCGTTTCGTATTACCCTCCTGAACCCACCGATTCCATATTCTACTAACAGTCATTGGATCTCGACAACGCGAGCATCAATGTCGCGATACGATAAACCGCAATCGCGATAGGATACAATCCGACCTTTATCAAAGTCGGAAACGTGATGGTACGCATTTCTCCTCCTTACACGAGGCATCACAACGTTTCACCAGGCAACGCCGGTCAACTGCTGTTTGTATATGAGAAATCGGTTGGAAGCTTTCCTCATGTCAGCACGTTGTAGGTGTCGTCACCGGCGCCAACCTTGTGTGAATGCTCTGAAAAGCAATTAATTTGCATATCACAGCATCTTCTTCCTTCGGTTAAATTTCGCGTCTGTAGCGCGTCATCTTCGTGGTGTAGCAATTTTAATGGCCAGTAGTGTAGTTAAACCTAACTAACCTAAAGACATCACACACATCCATGCCCGAGGCAGGAATCGAAACTGCGACCGTAGCAGCAGCGCGGTTCCGGACTGAAGCGCCTAGAACCACTCGGCCACAGCGGCCGGCTTTAGAGGAAAGTATCGACGTTGGTCGTGTATGGATATGCACAAGAATTTGGTCAGAATTTCCATTAGGTGTAACGAGTGAAAGCTCTCTTTAAATGTGAAGAAATGCAAGGTAATACGTGGGCTACTCGGAAAGCAAGGAACGACAGATGGCGAAATGGAAACCACAGTCAGAATCAAAACTGTTTTATTTGCAATAGTTAGCTACAACTTCCAGCTACTTATCTCCACAGTCATCGATCCGACTTAGACGTTTGCCGTAGCGTTGTACCATCTTTCCAATACCCTCGTTATAGGAGGCAGCCGCCAGTGCTTTCCGCCAATTCTCTACGCTGGGCTACAGCTCGTTGTCTGTACCAAAATGTTGTCTTCATAGCCAGCAGTTCATGTGAGCAGAAATGAAACTCAGAGGGAGACAAACACGGGCTGTATTGTGAGTAGTCAAACATTTCCAATTGAAAACGATGCAGGATCATCTTCATTACCCTTGCGGAATGAGGATGAGAATTTTGTTGAAGAAGAAAACGCACGAGAGTTATGTAATGTTGATTGCATAGCTTCAGGCGAAATTTCTCACCAGGCTCTATTACTTGGCGGGAGATATTATTGTTCTAGGTCTATTTATGTGCTCCCTGTGTGCTCAGCACTAGAAAGAACGACGTAACGCGATCGACGGGAACACTAGAGACACTGCCCAACACATCTGTGCAAAACTTCATCGGATTTTCACTGTGGTTTCCATTTCACTACCGACCGTTCGGCACTTTCCGAATAACCCTCGTACTTACAGCAAAAATAAAGGGCCTGATTAAATCCTCCCGTGCGAGCTCTGATCTCTCTTTCTCTCTCTTTCTCTCTCTCTCTCTTTCTTTATCTATCTATCTCTTTCTAAATAATCATTTCTCGCTATGTACGTGGGAGTCACTGTAATATTGTGGTATTCTGAGGAAAAATTGATGATTGAAGTGTCGTGAAACGATTTCACCGCACCGAAAAACGCCTTTCTCTTAAAGATTGCCATCCCAACTTGCTTATTACAGCCGTGACACTCTCTCGCCTGTTTAGCGATAATACGATACAAGGTAGCTTATTTAAACTCTTTCGATGTCCTCTATCAGCCCTATCTCGTAGGGATACCATTCCGTGAAGAAATATTCCAGAAAAGTACGAACAACCGTAGTGTATAGGTAGTCTCTTTAGAACATTTTTACACCTTCTAATTGTCTGCCATCAAAACAAAGTTTTTGTTTTCTCTTCCCCACATTATTTTCTTTGTGATGGTTCCAATTAAAGTTGTTCTCATTATTTACTTCAACCTAAAATGTTTAAATTTGTGAGATTTATTTCGTAGCCGAGAATTAACGGAATTTTTTAGTACTTGTGGGAAGCACCTCACACTTTGTACTATCTTTTGTCATTTACCATTTTTCACAATACGCAGATACCTTGTCTAAATCATTTTTGACAGCCATCACCAGCAAACAGCCAGCAATGGCTGTTCAGATCCTTTCCTAAATCGTTTATGAAGATTGAGAAGAGCAGAAGTCGCAGGGAAATCCCATATATCATTTCTGCTTCGCTACATAACTTCCCATCAATTACTTTGTGCCAGAGACTTGAGAATCCACTCGTAAAACTGAGACTATACTCTATAGGCACGCAATTTGATTAGTAGCCGCTTGTAAAGAAGGGTGCGAGAAGCCTTATCGAAATCTAGAAAGATAAAATCAACATAAGATCCCCTGTTGACAGCATTCGTCTAAAAAAAAAAAAATCGTTTGCGTTTCACAAGAACGGTATTTTCTGAATCCGTGCTGATTGTGTGCTAATAGATCGTTTTCTTCGACGCATTTCAAAATGTTGGAGAAAAGTAATTGTATGTGTTCCCAAATCCGGAGCACATGATAACATTTTCAAGTAGTCAGGGGTAATATTAAGAAGCGATATGACGTGGGACAAACGCTAAACGTTAGTAGAAAAGAAGGCGAATGGAATACTTAGTTTGGTAAGCTCTATTTCTAGGTAAGTGCGGCGCATCTGTGAAGGAAATCTCACGCTAGTCACTAGAACCACCACGATCGTGTTGTTGGAGTTCTTATCAAGTAGTCAAGTAGTCATCGAGGAATTTAGAAGCGCAGTGCGAGCGTAATGAATTTTAACAGAGATGGGCGGTAACGTAAGTGGAAATCTCCGCACGAAAGGTGTCTTTTGCAAAACACTTTTCGATGCTCATAGAAAAACGATATTCAACAAATAATGTGCGACAGTTCTGCTGCTACCATCGTATACTCGTATTTCACGCTGAGATCATGTGAATAAGATAAGAGAGATTAGGTTCCCTACAGTTACATTTATTCACACTGTTGATTACTTCTGTAGCTACTGTTAAATGTGCCCCTCTTAAGATAGCAATGATTATATTACAATATTATTTTATTGCACATCCCACCGTTCACGGTGTTTACAACTTCATTTTTTCGTATTACTACACCAGCAACCCTAATAACAGCAGATCCCATACCTCTCTGTCGCAAGCACAGGCTCTGTTATAAGCGAGCTTCTCCGTTGACTCATTGAGACAGAACAAACCTCTGACGTTGCTTGCCGCTGCTTGGCTTGTCTTACGTCACTCAGCGGAGACTATTGTTGTCCCATCGCCTGACCTTCTACATCAACATCTACATATACGCTTAGCAAGCCACGTTAAGTTTGTGGTGGAGGGTACCCACTGTCGTATTTATCCTTACCCGTTCCCTTCGCAAATTACTCTGATCTTTTCATCGTGGTAATTTCGCTAGATGTATGTCAGAAGAAGTAACATGTTGCTGGGTTGTTACTGGGCCTTAAGCTCTCGAAATTTTAACAGTTAACCTCTGTGTGATGTACTACGTCCCTTATTGCAGCATCTGCCTTTGGGGTTTGATGAGCATTACCGTAATGCTCCCCCGCCGTGAAGAGACGTGCCGCTCTTCTTTGGATCATTTTTATCGCCTTTACTAATCCATCCTGGTAAGGGTTCCAGACTGACAAGCAATAGCCAAGAATCAGTCGAACGAGTGTTCTGTAAGTCAGTTCTGTCGAAGATAAATTAAATTTCCTCAAGATTCTCTCAGTGAATCTCAGTTTGGCATATACTCTTTCTGCAGCTGGTTTTAATTGGTCATTCCATCCTAGGCCGCAGTGGATAGCTACTCCTATTATTTTACAGTTGCTATTATTTCCTATGACTTATCGCCAATAGTGTAATACTACAGTAATGGAACCTGAATGCGATATATGCACAGTATGCCGGCACAGTAGCTCAGCGTGTTCGGTCCGAGAACTGGCTGGTCTCTGTAACAAAAAACTGAGAGAAAGGATCAACAACGAACTTCAGTGGATGTCATGTGACGTCCGCTACGACCAAATACAACGAACAATGACGAACAAAATGAAAACAAAAAAAGGGGGGAATTAGAGAGCCTGTCTAGTATGCAGGAGATCCCGGATTCGAAGCTTGGTCGGGCATACATTTTCAACTCTCCCTGCTGATTTATCGACGTCCCGTAGGCAGATGATGTTTGTAATTCATTGACATTTCGTTCTTCATGGCTGTCACGATCCTCCATGGTGTCTGTTCTTTTGGACATGTCCGAAGAAACAGACACCACACACATATAATCACGGAGATCGCAAGCCAAGGATCATTTCTGTGTGGATGCACACATACGCTCGAAATCATGCGGGAGTAGGCCTTGCCACGAGCATTGAGATTAATGGACGGGGAGCACTACTTTCGTGGTGTGTGGAGTAAGTTGAGAATTTGAGTCTGCTTAGGGTAAGTCTGCGCAGTGGCGCTAATTCCTTTCTCCTCGATGGCTTAGGGGTTAGAACGCCTGCCGAGTGAACAGGAGATCCCGGGTTCGAATCCTGATCGGGCACACATTTTCAACTCTCCCCGTTGATTCTATCAGTGATGTTTGTAATTCATTGACATTTCATATGTAATATTCATTTGCGTTCGACGGTCTTGTATCACGCTCCTGGTGCTTTCCCGAGGTTCTTCGTCCCGCTAAAAACAACGTGTTAATATCTGTCTGATACCCTGACTCGAATGCAGTCACAAATCTGGGCCGATACTCGGTTAGCCCGAATCTTGTCCATTAAGCATCAGCGTCGTATCTCATGTCAGTCATCTGCCTTCCATTAATTTTCCTGCCTTCTTTCCGAAGGCTTTTATCGCTTTACACTCATAAGTACATCACACTGTCTAGAAAACCTCCAATGCAAACTTACCAATAAATAGCGTCGCTGGTTCCGTAAATCTCATTTCAGCTATTTGCTTTGTATACGAACAGTGCCTTTACTGTGATATCGTATTACGTCCACCCCAGCGGGGGAAACACACGCAGTGCTGCCCATAAACGCATTCACTGTGTGAGGCAATACATCCGACATCCATGGTGATACCTTCTCTGCCTTTCATTTGATGATGCATATTTAAAATAAACACTCCATCCTCGCAAGTCTACATATCATTGACGACAGACCGCCATGTCTGAGTAAACTACACTGAAGGCACGAGTGCAAATTAAGAAATTCTATACTCAGAATGTGCACGACATTTTCTTACAGTCCAGCGTCTGTGAATCCATAATTTCTATTACAATCGATGTGAAAATTTTGTATGCAGGTTCCTTCATTATTGTTTGTCTACCCAGTATGATCCTTAGCTCCATTCCCGGTTTCTTTTACTCATATCGATCTGTCACATTGTCTTTCCTTTTAATTCTTTACATTCTTACGTTCTGTGATACTGTACTGCAGGGGTTGGACTGTACTATGGAGACACGTCGAGGAATGCATGCTTAAAAATAAACTCAGATGCAAGTCAAGCCTGCAGGTGGTGTCGTCGTATTTGGCCATGAACGGCGTCTGTACAACACTCTGAATGCGTTGCAAGTATCACTCCTGCTCGGAACAGTGTTCTGTGTACTTGTGAGTGCATTATGTCGGAGCTATGTGAATTCGAACGTGGCCAAATGTTTGGTGCCCTTAAAGTGGGTGGTTCTCTAACCAAGGTAGTCGAAGAGTTTGATGTTTGAAGAGACACCATGTCGAAGGTTAAAACCGCATACAGAGAAAGCGGGAAACATCACCCGCTAAGTCAGAACTGGGACAAAAAGTATGTGTTGAGTGGTAGTGACAGACGGTCATTGAGTAGAATATGACGAAAAAGGACGACAACTGCAAAGGGGCAAAACAACTCGAAGGGTGCTCATAATCGACGAATTCTACACAGAGTACGCGAAAGAACTTGCCTCCCTTCTAACAGTCGTGTACCGCAAGTCTTTAGAGGAACGGAAGGTTCCAAATGATTGGAAAAGAGCGCAGGTAGTTCCGGTTTTCAAGAAGGGTCGTCGAGCAGATGCGCAAACCTATAGGCCTATATCTCTGACATCGATCTGTTGCAGAATTTTAGAACATGTTTTTTGCTCGCGTATCATGTCATTTCTGGAAATCCGGAATCTACTGTGTGGGAATCAACATGGATTCCGGAAACAGCGATAGTGTAAGACACAACTCGCTTTATTTGTTCATGAGACCCAAAAAATATTAGATACAGGCTCCCAGGTAGATGCCATTTTCCATGACTTCCGGAAGGCGTTGATACAGTTCCGCACTGTCGCCTGATAAACAAAGTAAGAGCCTACGGAATATCAGACCAGCTGTGTGGCTGGATTGAAGAGTTTTTAGCAAACAGAACACAGCATGTTGTTCTCAATGGAGAGAGGGTGCGTTTCTGGATGAGGTATCGAATATATTGCTTCCTTCTACTTATACCTCCCGAGGATATCACGAATGTAAAATTAGAGAGATTCGAGAGCGCACGGAGGCTTTCCGGCAGTCGTTCTTCTCGCGAACCGTACGCGACTGGAACAGGAAAGGGAGGCAATGACAGTGGCCCGTAAAGTGTCCTCCGCCACACACCGTTGGGTGGCTTGCGGAGTATAAATGTAGATGTAGATGTAGATGTAGAATTGCAGAGCGAGCTGGAATTCCAAACCCACACATCAGTGATACAAATGCCCGAAACAGGACAACGTGGTGCCGAAGCTCTGAAACCTGACTGTGGAGCAGTGGAAGGAATTCATTTGGTAGTATGAGTTTTGTTGCACTATTTCCAACATCTGGCTGAGTTTACGTCTGGTGCACGTCGTCCCAAGCCAACGATACAGACTGTTTGCTGCCGAGAGTGAAGGATGAGAGGGATTTGGTGGTGATGATTTGGGCCCTACGGTTACTGTGCAAGGTCTCATTACTGACAAGGACTGTGTGACCAGCTTGGCTGATCAGGTGCGTCCCGTGTTACATTGTTTGTTTGCCAGGGGGGGGTGCTGTGTCCCAAGATGACAGGACCTCTTTTCACACGGCTCGCATCATCCGGGCTGGTTTTGCGGGCACGAGGATGAACTGTCGAATCTCCCCTGGCCACTAAAGTCACCAGATCTCAATATTATTGAACCTTTGTGGTCTGCTTTGGAGAGAAGGGTGCAACTTGTGTCATCATTACCTGAACTTGCCACTATTTTGCAGAAATAACCGTGTAATATTCCCGTGAAAACCATACAGGACCCGTATTTATACACTGACTGGAAGCTATTTTGAATGCCAACGGTTCTCATACATCGTATTAGGCATGACAGTGTGTTGAGTTTTTGGTATTTCATATTTTTGTCCACCCCCTGCACTTTTCCATATGGTTTACGTTCTTGTCTTTTCATCGATACTGATTTTATTTCTCATTTCTGCTACAGAACCTTTCATGGGCCCTTTATGTAATTCTTCCGTTCCTTAATCCACACTGTTGTGTTTTTTTTCTGTTTCTTCCATCTAGTGTTAAATCATTCCATCTCCTCGTTGATCTTCTTGCATCTCTTCTACCTCTGGTTGCTGTCGGAGGATTTTTCGGGGTATCTGGCTGGTCTTCATCCATAATACAAGGTCTTTCCAACGCGTCCTGCACTACGTTGATAGTGGATTTTACTTTGACATCGTTAAGGATGTAATCAGATCTTTTCCTGTCCCACATTGTGTAGCGAGCTTTTCTTCTCTGTCACCAGTAGTTTCAGTTTGTCCTCTGTGGAGATCCGCTGGCATACCAGACGATTGGTTTGCCCAGGGTTCTTTATCGCTTGAGACTGGTACGCCTCTAAACAAGAGTTGATCTCGAATTGCTAGTTGTTGGTCCTGTGGCTTCGTGAAGTTTGTGACTGGTTTACATGACGTTTTCGTGAATGTGTTACTGTTGTCAACATCGAGTACCGTGGGTAAATGGAGGAAACTTGTTTCAAAACAAGCCACACAACGCATATGTCGGCAATTCCACTGTTGTGCAAATATTTTCATCGCAATACAAAGATTAATATCGGTAATAAATCAAATGAAATGCAATTATTCTGTTATGAGCAACCTATTACAAAGGATCCCTTATACCAAAATACTCAGAAAATAACTTGGACAGCCTGAAAAATTTTGTCGGTGGGGTTTGAGTTGGCCCTGTATAAAGCGAATATGCTGCCTATCCCGGCGGGTAGAAGTTTTAACTCCTGAAGTCGAAAGCTTCAGTATTTTATGGTATTTGAAGCGGCTTGAAAACCGAGAGCATTTTAGTCAGCTGATTTTCTGATGTATAATTTAGAAGTATGCTACTGTCTTCATCTACATATATACTCCGCTAGCGACCAATCGGTTTGTGGCGGAGGGCACTATTCGCGCCGAAGTCATATTCTCCCCCCCTCCCTCCTCTATTCCACTCGTGGGCCAGCTGGTGTGGCCGATGCCGGCTCGGTAGCTCAGCGTGTTTGGTCAGAGGGTTAGCTTCCCTCTGTAATAAAAAAACTGAGCCAATGGATCAATGATGAACTGAAACCGATGTCTTGCGACGTCCGCCACGAGCAGATGGAACGAACTAAAACGAACAAAAGGAGCACCGTGGTCCCGTGGTTAGCGTGAGCAGCTGCGGAACGAGAGGTCCTAGGTTCAAGTCTTCCCTCGAGTGAAAAGTTTACTTTCTTTATTTTGCCGGCACGGTAGCTCGGCGTGTTCGATCAGAGGGTTAGCTGCCCTCTGTAATAAAAAAAAAAAAAAAAAAAAAAAAACTGAGTGAATGGATCAATAACGAACTTCAATGGGCGTCAGGTGACGTCCGCCACGAACAATTGAAACGAACAATAACGAACAAAATGAGATTACACAAAAAAAAGAGAAGCGGTTCTAGGCGCTTCAGTCTGGAACCGCGCGACCGCCACGGTCGCAGGTTCGAATCCAGCGTCGGGCGTGGATGTGTGTGGTGTCCTTAGGTTGGTTAGGTTAAAGTCGTTCTAAGTTCTAGGGGACTGATGACCTCAGATGTTGAGTCCCATAGAGCTCAGAGCCATTACTTTCTTTTTTTTTCTTTTTTTTTCCACTCGCGGATCGCGCGAGGGAAAAACGACTATCTGAACACCTCAGTACGAGCTCTAATTTCCCTTATCTTTGAATGGTGATCATTGCGCGATTTGAAAGTTGGTGGTAATAATATATGCTCTACATCCTCGTCGAAGATCGGATTTTGGAACTTAGTGAGCAACCCCTTCCGTTTAGGGCGTCGTCTATCTGCAAGTGAGTCCCACTTCAGACTTTCTGTGAGATTTGTAACGCTGTCACGAACGAATCTTGCCGTTCTTCTTCGGACCTTCTCAATCTCTTGACTCGGACGCAACTGGTAAGGGTCCCATACAGACGAACAATACTCTAAGACTGGACGAACTTAAGTATTGTAAGCAATCTCCTTTGAACTTAAGTATTGTAAGCAATCTCCTTTGTTGTAGGACTGCATTACTTCAGGATTCTACCAATAACCCGCAATCTAGAGTTCACCTTACCCGTTACTTGTGTAATCTGATCATTCCATTTGAGATCATTTCGAGTAGTCACACCCAGATACTTGACGGATGTTGCCGCTTAAAAAGACTGGGCATTTATTTTATACTCACACATTAATGGGGATTTTGGCTTTGTTACACTTACTAATATTGAGAGATAACTGCCAGTCATTCCACCACGCATTTATTTTCTGCAAATCCTCATTGATTTGTACACAATTTTCGTGTGATACTACTGTCCTGTAGACTACAGCATCATCGGCAGTCTAATGCCGCTGTCAGTACCATCAACCACATCGTTTATTTAAATCGTAAAAAGCAGCGGACATATTACGCTGCCCTGGGGCACACCTGATGTTACGCTTGTTTCTGTTGAAGTCTCCCTTTTCAGGACGACATGCTGCTCTCTGTCCGTTAGAAAACTTTCCATCCAACCACATATGCCATCGGACAGACCGTAAGCGCGCACTTTTTGAAGCAAGCGACAGTGCGGAACTCAGTCGTACGCCTTTCGAAACTCGAGGAATATGGCATCAACCTGGGAACCGGTATCAAGAGCCTGTTGTATATAATGCACAAAGAGGGCCAGCTGTGTCTCGCATGATCGCTGTTTCCTAAAACCGTGCTGGTTTCTGCAGATGAGCTTCTCAGAGTCTAGAAAGGTCATTATGTCTGAACACAAAATATGTTCCATGATTCTACAACAAATCGATGTCAATGAAATTGGCCGGTAACTATGTGCATCCGATTTTATACCCTTTTTATAGATTGCTATGACCTGGGCCTTCTTCCAGTACCGTGGAACTTTCCGCTGTTCCAATTATCTGTGATAGATGATGGACAAAAATGGTACAATAAACACATAGTCAACATAAAATCTTACGGGTATACCGTCTGGCATAGATGCCTACCTGATCTCTAAGAATCTTAACTGTCTTACAATCCCAAATACACTAAACACTATGTCAGCCATCTTTGCGTTTGTTCGATAATTGAAAGGGGGAATGGAGATGCAGTCCTCTACCGTAAAGGAGTTTTAGAAAATTGGGTTTAGAATTTCGGCCTTCTGTTTATCATCATCCATTACATTACCCGTACTGTCAGCAAGAGAAGGTATTGAATTATTTGTAGCGTTCATAGATTTTACGTACGACCGAAATTTGTTGGGGTTATTTTTAGAATCTGCAGATAAAATATTGCTTTAAAATTCGTTAAAAGAATCTCTCATTGACCTTTTGACAGCTATTTTCAATTCGCATAATTTCTGTTTGTCAGCGGGGCAGTGAATACTTTTAAAACGATTTTGCAAAATTATCTGCTTTTGAAACGTCCCCTTAGAAAAATTCATGAATTACTGTGCTCGTAAACCCCATACGTTATTTGAATTTCAAACAGCTGAGCAAAACTCAACGTACTCAGACATTTCTCTCTTTACTTATTCTGATCAACACTAAACTGGCACACAATATTTACAGCGCAACGCAATCTGACTTTCAATAATCCCTACTAAAGAATAGCCGTGACTAACAATAACCTATACCTTTCATGAATCACTTACCTCACAAAAATCTGCGGTACTCGAACTACTGCAATATAGCGAGCTCCAATACTGTCAGCTAAATAAAGGATTCTAACTACTGAAGGCACTAACTACTGATAGGAATAGTTAGCAAATGAAAGATTTTGATAGAGAACAAACAATTTAAAATCGAATCGAAATGTCAAAAAGTCTGTAATGACGTAAAAACACAAATTTGTGAGCATTTCCAACCTATTTTTTCGCGTCATGAAAATGCATTAAAGAATCACGAAGCAGCCATAAAGGAACTGCAAACTATTGCTCATGAAAATCACGACACCTTGCAAGCTAAAATTGACTCAGTTGCATCTGTTCGGTTATGCAACTTGCAAAAACTCAGGAAAACTTAAAGGACGCAGTAGATACGTTTTCAACACAAATGGACACTCTGAAACTTGGTTCAGAAAAACACGCCGAGGAAATCAGTTCATTATCGGAGAAAGTAGCCGAACTTTCGGATCAGTTCACTAACTTATCTACAAAGGTAGATGATGACCTGAATGACACAAGACCCGTAGCCTTCACTGACACAGAAGAGTATGAACAAATTAGGAAATTCAAACAAAACCAGAATCAAATTAATACGCAACACAAAAGAGAAATCCGCTAAGTACAAGATCAGTTGGCACAAGTAATGCAAGAATTACATATTTCAGAGGAGACTCGGGCTCCAACACGGGAAGAGGGAGTTAGAAATACGGAAAAGCCACAAAATAATAACACAGGGTATTTCGGAAATTATGAAAGAAATTGGCAAGGTGCACTGAATTTTGAAATGGAGCTGCCGACACGACGTAAAAATGACCGACATGCGACTCGCCGACACGATGAGTTTGACTATAAGCTGTTCATTATTACACGTAAATTCAAAACATTTAAGAATTCTGGCCACGACACTCATCCACAAGCATGGCTTCATCAATTCTCTCATTGTTTTCCTCCCAACTGGTCATTAGAGCACAGATTAGAATTTGTGTGGCTATTTAGAGAATGAACCAGCTGTAAGAATGCGATCGGTCCATTCACGATTGTCACAGTGAAGGAGAATTTTATCACGTCTTCCTCTCAGCATATCGGTCTCAAGCTACTCAATATCGCGTAAAACATAGCATCATAATGATGAAAACACTATGAACAACCTGAATTTTCCAGTCTTGTGAAATATTTTGAAGACATGTTGCACAAGAATCAGTAGCTGTCAAACCCATACAGCCCCTCAGAACTCATCCGCATTTGCTTAATCAAATTTCCTGAACATTTACGACATGTAATCTTGGCAGGACGTTGCAAAGACGACATGAAGCTTTTCAGGGACTGTTACAAGAATTGGAAATTGACGCTAACAATCGCGGGACGCGGAAACAGGAACACAACAGTTACAGAGAGATGGCAGAATTTTGAGAGCGGACGATCCGGACGTGTGTCCATCAGAAAGAGTAAATTTGTAATACTGGATATCATGAACTAATATATATATATATAATATATATATATATATATATATATATATATATGATGACTTTTGAATATTATGAAGGTAAATACCTTCTTTGTTCTCTATCAAAACCTTTCATTTGCTAACTATGCCTATCAGTAGTTAGTGCCTTCAGTAGTTAGAATCTTTTATTTAGCTGGCAGTATTGGCGCTCGCTGTATTGCAGTAGTTCGAGTAGCGACGATTTTTGTGAGGTAAGTGATTCATGAAAGGTATAGGTTATTGTTAGTCGGGGCCATTCTTTTGTAGGGATTATTGAAAGTCAGATTGCGTTGCACTGAAAATATTGTGTGTCAGTTTAGTGACGATCAGAATAAGTAAAGAGAGAAATGTCTGAGTACGTTGAGTTTTGTTCAGCTGTTTGAAAATCAAATAACGTAAGGAGTTTACCAACACAGTAATTCATGAATTTTTCTAAGCGGACGTTTCACTTTCTCAGCAATTTCCTAATATGTTTGTTGAACCAAGGTGGGTCCTTTCCCTCCCTTATATTTTTTGCTAGGCAGATATTTCTCTAGCAACATGGTGGACAATACCTTTAAATTCCAACCAAAGATGCTCAGTATCTCTGTGTCCCGCGGTGAATGCCTGGAGTTGACTGTGAAGACATTCATTAATGACATTTTGATTTGCTTTGATTTGCTTCCTCAAACAAGAAAACTCTACGCAGTTTCTTTGGTTCTTTTGCAAACTTCCACTGACATACTGCAATAAGTGCCTTACGTAATTTTCTGCAGGAGACCAAGACTGAAATTATTATTATTCTCGAATCAGAAACATACAAATTTACAGTAGCCATACACTTCAATATATATATATATATATATATATATATATATATATATATATATATATATATATATATAAATTGTATTTATATTACATGTGCCCTGTACTTTGCAACCGACAAGGCGCTTGGAGTGGCTTGCAGGAGATCAATCTTCGTGCAGGATCTAGGGCACAAAAAGCACTGGATCATGTGGCTTGTGGTTTGTTCTTGTCCACAATCACAGGGCGTATCTTCAGGTTGTCTCTAGATCGTCCAACTCCTGATCCACACCAGACAGCTCTCGTTGTGCCCAGGTGGTAGTTCTTCAGCTTCTGACGTCTGCAGGTGAGGCGTCGACTTCTTCCATAACTCCAGCCTTGCCTTCTCTGGTGAAATGGTGAGCTTTCAGTCTCTCCTTGTTGGCAGCCACTGTTCTGCGTATCCATGGTGGCGTTATTCCAGCCAGGCAGTAGAGCTTATCAGTTGGGGTAGGTCTTAAGTAACCTGTGATCAACCTGCAGGTATTGTTGAGAGCAAATGTCTACTTGTCTGGCATGAGATGACCTGTACAAGACTGGAGAAGCATATTCAGCAGTAGAAAAGCAGAGTGCCATTGCAGAACAGCGAATAGTTTGTGGATGTGTTCCCCACTGTGTCCCCGCTAGTTTGCGAATTAGGTTGTTTCGAGCGGAGATTTTCATTTTGGTGTTCTTGCAGTGAGTTTTGATGTCTGAGTTCTATCGAGAGTGACTCCCAAGTATTTAGGTGCGTGATGATGCTGGAGTTGGATGACTGACCATGCAATATGTAGCTCACGATTATCTTCCCTGTTCCTTAAATGAAAGGCACACACTTGTGTCTTCGAAGGGTTTGGTCTGAGTTAGTTCCGATTGTACTAGCTTGACAGTGTTCTAAGTGATGTTGTCAGGTTTCTTTCCACTCTTTCAAAGCATGAGCTCTGCGTAGCAAGGGCTAGGTCATCTGCATATAAGAATCTCCTTGTGCCTGGGGTCAATGGCTGGTTGTTGGTATAGATGTTGAAGAGAAGTGGAGCCAAGACGCTTCCCTGAGGTAGACCATTTTTGTGCGCTATCCAGCGACATCATCTTGGTGCTTTTCAGGACCACAGTTGACCACCATATCGATGTATATAGAACACTGAAATGAACTTCTATGAAGCGTAAGTGGCTTATGCGCAGAGTACGGAGTGAAGGAAGGAGGACTGCATACGATAAGCACGTTATGGAATACTTTGGTACATACTGGTTGTGGTCACATTGGTAGTGTTAGCGGCATATGAGGTGATAAGCTTAGGGACTGGGGACAGTGAGAAGTGCAGGCGCACCCTTGAGAAAGGCAGAGGTACTCACTGGCGGTAACCACGGTGGAAGTGCTGGCTGCGGAGCAGGTTGGTACATACTGGTTGTGGTAACATTGGTAGTGTTAGCGGCATATGAGGTGATAAGCTTAGGGACTGGGGACGGTGAGAAGTGCAGGCGCACCCATGAGAAAGGCAGAGGTACTCACTGACGGTAACCACAGTGGAACTGCTGGCTGCGGAGCAGGTTGGTACATACTGGTTGTGGTCACATTGGTAGTGTTAGCGGCATATGAGGTGAGAAGCTTAGGGACTGGGGACAGTGAGAAGTGCAGGCGCACCCTTGAGAAAGGCAGAGGTACTCACTGACGGTAACCACAGTGGAAGTGCTGGCTGCGGAGCAGGTTGGTACATACTGGTTGTGGTCACATTGGTAGTGTTAGCGGCATATGAGGTGATAAGCTTAGGGACTGGGGACGGTGAGAAGTGCAGGCGCACCCTTGAGAAAGGCAGAGGTACTCACTGACGGTAACCACAGTGGAAGTGCTGGCTGCGGAGCAGGTTGGTACATACTGGTTGTGGTAACATTGGTAGTGTTAGCGGCATATGAGGTGATAAGCTTAGGGACTGGGGACGGTGAGAAGTGCAGGCGCACCCTTAAGAAAGGCAGAGGTACTCACTGACGGTAACCACAGTGGAAGTGCTGGCTGCGGAGCAGGTTGGTACATACTGGTTGTGGTCACATTGGTAGTGTTAGCGGCATATGAGGTGATAAGCTTAGGGACTGGGGACAGTGAGAAGTGCAGGCGCACCCTTGAGAAAGGCAGAGGTACTCACTGACGGTAACCACGGTGGAAGTGCTGGCTGCGGAGCAGGTTGGTACATACTGGTTGTGGTAACATTGGTAGTGTTAGCGGCATATGAGGTGATAAGCTTAGGGACTGGGGACGGTGAGAAGTGCAGGCGCACCCTTGAGAAAGGCAGAGGTACTCACTGACGGTAACCACGGTGGAAGTGCTGGCTGCGGAGCAGGTTGGTACATACTGGTTGTGGTCACATTGGTAGTGTTAGCGGCATATGAGGTGATAAGCTTAGGGACTGGGGACGGTGAGAAGTGCAGGCGCACCCTTGAGAAAGGCAGAGGTACTCACTGACGGTAACCACAGTGGAAGTGCTGGCTGCGGAGCAGGTTGGTACATACTGGTTGTGGTAACATTGGTAGTGTTAGCGGCATATGAGGTGATAAGCTTAGGGACTGGGGACGGTGAGAAGTGCAGGCGCACCCTTAAGAAAGGCAGAGGTACTCACTGACGGTAACCACAGTGGAAGTGCTGGCTGCGGAGCAGGTTGGTACATACTGGTTGTGGTCACATTGGTAGTGTTAGCGGCATATGAGGTGATAAGCTTAGGGACTGGGGACAGTGAGAAGTGCAGGCGCACCCTTGAGAAAGGCAGAGGTACTCACTGACGGTAACCACAGTGGAAGTGCTGGCTGCGGAGCAGGTTGGTACATACTGGTTGTGGTAACATTGGTAGTGTTAGCGGCATATGAGGTGATAAGCTTAGGGACTGGGGACGGTGAGAAGTGCAGGCGCACCCTTGAGAAAGGCAGCGGTACTCACTGACGGTAACCACAGTTGAAGTGCTGGCTGCGGAGCAGGTTGGTACATACTGGTTGTGGTCACATTGGTAGTGTTAGCGGCATATGAGGTGATAAGCTTAGGGACTGGGGATGGTGAGAAGTGCAGGCGCACCCTTAAGAAATGCAGAGGTACTCACTGACGGTAACCACAGTGGAAGTGCTGGCTGCGGAGCAGGTTGGTACATACTGGTTGTGGTAACATTGGTAGTGTTAGCGGCATATGAGGTGATAAGCTTAGGGACTGGGGACGGTGAGAAGTGCAGGCGCACCCTTGAGAAAGGCAGAGGTACTCACTGGCGGTAACCACGGTGGAAGTGCTGGCTGCGGAGCAGGTTGGTACATACTGGTTGTGGTCACATTGGTAGTGTTAGCGGCATATGAGGTGATAAGCTTAGGGACTGGGGACGGTGAGAAGTGCAGACGCACCCTTGAGAAAGGCAGCGGTACTCACTGACGGTAACCACGGTGGAAGTGCTGGCTGCGGAGCAGGTTGGTACATACTGGTTGTGGTCACATTGGTAGTGTTAGCGGCTTATGAGGTGACAAGCTTAGGGACTGGGGACGGTGAGAAGTGCAGGCGCACCCTTAAGAAAGGCAGAGGTACTCACTGACGGTAACCACGGTGGAAGTGCTGGCTGCGGAGCAGGTTGGTACATACTGGTTGTGGTCACATTGGTAGTGTTAGCGGCATATGAGGTGATAAGCTTAGGGACTGGGGACGGTGAGAAGTGCAGGCGCACCCTTGAGAAAGGCAGAGGTACTCACTGACGGTAACCACGGTGGAAGTGCTGGCTGCGGAGCAGGTTGGTACATACTGGTTGTGGTCACATTGGTAGTGTTAGCGGCATATGAGGTGATAAGCTTAGGGACTGGGGACGGTGAGAAGTGCAGGCGCACCCTTGAGAAAGGCAGAGGTACTCACTGACGGTAACCACGGTGGAAGTGCTGGCTGCGGAGCAGGTTGGTACATACTGGTTGTGGTCACATTGGTAGTGTTAGCGGCATATGAGGTGATAAGCTTAGGGACTGGGGACGGTGAGAAGTGCAGGCGCACCCTTAAGAAAGGCAGAGGTACTCACTGACGGTAACCACAGTGGAAGTGCTGGCCGCGGAGCAGGTTGGTACATACTGGTTGTGGTCACATTGGTAGTGTTAGCGGCATATGAGGTGATAAGCTTAGGGACTGGGGACGGTGAGAAGTGCAGACGCACCCTTGAGAAAGGCAGAGGTACTCACTGACGGTAACCACAGTGGAAGTGCTGGCCGCGGAGCAGGTGCCGGGCACAACCGCTCGGCACTCGTAGCGGCCCGCGTCCTGGAGCGTCACCTTGCTGATCAGCACCACCGACCTCCACCTGCAACACAAGCTCTCCCCGCTCACCACAACTTATCGTGTACACTAGCCGATCAAAAGTATCTGCACACCGCTATGTAATGCGGAATGAACCACTAGTTGTCACGAGGGGCGGACCCGCTTTGGCGGGGAGTGTTGTGTCGTCAGGAGAGAAGCTGTAACAGCAGAATGGGTCAGTTGAGAGAGCTGAATGACTGTCAACGTGGAGTAAAGTGCGCATAATTTACGACGGCGGCCGAGTTTAGGTTCGTTCTGCGCATCTGATGTCACAAAACGCAGTCAGCCAATGAACAGAGAACGACATTGCCAGAGCTCGACTGCAGTGCATAGCACGGACGAGTGTCTTCAGTTTTAGAAACGTTCAGTCATAAATAAAGTAACTGAACAAAAGCAATGTCTTGATAGCAGACTTTCTATAAAAGAAAGTCCTCCAAAAATTATATTGAATGATGATCTGGGTTAGAGTAGTGGTTAAGGTTTTTGACTGCTAAGCAAAAGGTTCTGAGTTCAAACCTTATTTGGTGCTTAATATTTTCTTTATTTAAAAACAATATCGAAGTGTCTTACTTCAAGAATTTTATTCGTTTTAATGTAATTTTTTGAAATTTCTAGTGGCAACTAAAATCGACCATACGGAAAGTACAGTACACGCTGTGGACTTTTACCTCTGCAAACTCTTCAAAATTTCGTGCAATGTTTCACTACATTTAATGCTGCACAATAACTGCGTTGAACATTGAAACAAAGTTAAGTCATTTATGGGGGGAAGGTATCAGTCAAGAAGATGTGTAAAAATCAAATTTTTGGGCCAAATAGCTTTTGTGAAATCGAATGATAAGTGTGTCAAAGCAGTCGGAACACCATGTGTCTGCACAGGCGAACAGTGCAGTGATGACAAAATCGCGCACAGCGCGGAATGAGGGGAGCACGTCCCTGTAGCAACGAAAGGGTTAATGCAGCCGTGGTTGCTTTACTTCGTAAACTGCGCGCTCCCCCCTAAACGTAAGTTTGCGAACTATACTATACTATACTATGGCGCTGCTTCTCTTGGCGCGTGCAACTGGCAACGCAGCAATCTCCCGCGTCTGGGCGGGCATGCGCGAGCGGCCAAGACAAAATAATTGAACTATAGTCACTATGTGTAACCTAAGTAACAAATACGCCTGGAACATTTCAGCCCTTTTAAAGCTGCTCAAATCGACTGCTAAAGTCTATTCACCCACAGCTGGGACGAAACATAAACAGTGTCCCGTGAGCGACTACGCTCGTTTCCAGAGATAGCATTCGGTGTTCACGTGATACGTAGGGGTGTGGAAAATCCTTGGCGCACGCTTTGCAGCTGGCGGCGTTCGGCTGGCTACCGAGCTGTCACAGCGGACCGTGAAAAACCTGGGCAACAGTGTACGAAATAAATTTAACAATTTGTTAAAATAATGTTAAACTGAGTTCATTCTGTCGAAGCAGATTTATTTTCATTCAGGTTGCTAACAAAACACTCCATTCAAACACAATTAATTGTTAATTTTAATAACAATACCAGTAATAATAATGATAAAGGACGAAACAATGTTCACTCTGCCGAACTTGAACTGTTTTCATTGAGGTTTATAACAAACCGCTCCTCTCTCTCCTCTACAATGCAGTCTGTTTTCCACATTTGACTTTCCACTTTTTCTACGACATGGGTACGCACTTGTTCCAATCCTCTGCAGTCACTGTTCTTACTGCTTCTTCTAGCAGTACTTTAACTTTCGGCATTTTGTATGTTTTGTTTTTCGCTGCAACATAGCCTTTGATTCTGGCCCACACTAACTCGATGGCGTTTAATTCACAGTGGTACGGAGGAATTCTGAGAACAGCTTTCCCCGCATTCTTCGCCATTTCATTTATTGCATATTCGTTGTGCGCTATTCTGTGATTTTTAACTATATCTAAACGTTTTTTCTTCAACATACTGTCTTCGAAATCGATGTTTTTAGATTTTAGCCACTCTGATATTTCGTGCTTATTGGAATTCGCATTGGGAACTTTTTCTTTTCTCCGAGAATGGTACGGCGCGCTATCAAGAACAATAACTGCATTTTCCTGAAGCCGAGGAAAAACATCTTGAAACGACTTCTCGAAGGTTTCGGCGCACATCTCCTCACCATAATCTTCACTTTTCTTGGATTCGAAAGTCCACAAACATCCTTCAACGAACCCTGCTTTGCAGCCAATGTGTGCGATAATCAGACGTTTCCCTTTAACTGATGGGCCCTTGCTTCCGGTGGATAATCCGGACAGAAACGCTTGTTTTGAGGAATTTATAGTGTCATCTACCCAGACGTAACTTCGGGTATGTCCTGCGTTCACCCACTTCTCGTCCAAATAGTAAATGGGTCTGCCTTCATCTCTCAACCGTTTAATGATTCGAAGATAACGCCGCCTCCATAAAATGACGTCATCCCTGTCTATTAGCATGCTATCGCGCCCACGCCGGAAATATTTGAAATTCATTTCCCTCAATAACTTATAAAATGTAGTTCTCCGAAAATTGCCCAGATCTGCATCTTCGTTCACGACTGTAAGCACTTTGTCAATTGTTGGCAATTCGTTACGAAAAAAAAAGAAAAAATCGTGTGCTTTTCTTCGTATCACATTCCTATCGAAGTCATCAACACTTTCAGAAAGTTTCTGTCGTAATTTTCCTTTCTTGGGAGACTTCAAAGAGTGTGTGGCCTTGTACTCATCACACGATACACTGAAGAACGTCCAACACCTGTAGCTGCAGCTGTTTTCGAAACATGGGATGCTATTGAATGCGCACATAAACAGTGAATGCTCAGCGTGACTACAAACACATATACTTACTCTAATAATCAACAACTAGTCTTTCAAGCGTCTTTACAGATGAACTTAAGGTATCCTGAAATCGCCGCTGTACAACAGCCACTAACGAGCTCACACCTGCAACTGAGACGGCCACACTGACTGAGCGCCGCGCCTGCGAACCGCACAACGTATCGCTCATAAAGGACAAACGGTTGCACCCATCGCATTCGAACAAACTACAAAATTAAATTCAAACCTTTCTGAAACTTTTCTCGCTTACACCCCCACAAAAAAATTTAAAGGGGAAAAGTTTGTCGCTTACTATATTTCGGATGATGATTTGGTAAAAGTTCTGCATCAGACGCGAGATTTTAATTTATTACTTCACTATTTCTGACTCTATTGGGCACAAAATTTGCAGACGTCATCAACATATAGTACTGAAGGCAATTATAAAATTATTTTGCTGTGCGACACACAGTTTAGGAGATATGGCGTGATAAATATAGAGTAACGCGAAAAAACAACTATTCCCGAAAGCTTAAATATTTCTTTTTTCAGTGACAATAAATTTTAATGTAATGTAGAAAAAAAGTGTCACTTTATCATGTTCAGGTGCCAAATTATGAAAAACACGACCTTCATTTTTTAATTTCTGACGCCCCTGCCTTGTACACTCCTCGACGGCAGTGCTGTGGTCACGCGCCTTGCCGTGTTTACAGTAGGTCTCTTGTTTCGGTGAATGGAGTAGAGTAAAGTGACTGTGAAGCGAAAACGCGTAGGAACAACCACTAATAAACCGATACAACGCGAGCCCCACATACTGACGGACAGGGACCGCCGAAAATTGTGAAGGGTGGTTGTAAAACATAGCATGAAATCAGCTAAAAGAATCACTCGTGAGTTCGAAAGTGCTGCCAGCAGTCGAGTTAGCACAATGACTGTGCGTAGCGAGTTAAAAAGAGGGAGGTACAAGGGTCGAGCAGCTGCTTATGAGCCGAACATTTCTGTAATTAATGCTAAGCGGTGCTTGAGGGGGTGTAGGGAACGACACCACTGGGATGGGATGCAAGAGTCTGGGTGTGACAGATGTTTGGACAACATCACCTTCCATCACTTATAGTGCAAACAGGGGAGTATGGAGGATGTGGTGTTGCGTTTTGGAGGTATTGTAGGATACAATGGCGACTGCAGACCGCACGTCAGCCCTGAGTTCGATCAAGAGGTCCTAGCTTCGGGCCGCGGTAAGGACATTTTTGCTTTGACGTCAGTAACCTTGAACGCATTAAGTCAGTGACCTTGAATGTATGACGTCATCAGAAGGCCGGGAAATTTAAAAACTGAAGATGGCGGATGGCAGCAGATGTAAAATTAAAGATGGATAAAAAACAAACAAATAGGAGAATATCAGGGTGGTTTTCGAAAGGGAAGATCCTGTGCAGAACAAATTTTTAACTTAAAGTCAATAATTCGCCAAAGAATGTTAACCAGCAAACCAATACTAGTGTCATTTATAGATTTCAACAAAGCATTTGACTGTATAGACAGAGAAACGATAGATAAAGTCATTAGAGAATTTGGTGTTAAATCAAAACTAGCAAACATAATTCGTGAAACACTAACAAGTACAGTATCTAAAGTCAAATTTATCGGAGAAGTATCTCAGCTTTTTGAAATAAAAACTGGTGTTAGACAAGGTGACGGTTTATCACCTTTACTGTTTAACTGTGTTCTAGAAAAAATTGTAAGAATCTGGAATTCGGAGCTAAAAAATCACAAAATTGAACCAATAACTCTGGGAAGGAAAACAAATGGAATTAAGGTAAACTGTTTGGCTTTTGCGGATGATTTCGCAATACTTTCAGAAAACCGGACAGAAAAAGTTACTCAAATAAACATTCTGGAAAAATTAGCAAACAGAACTGGTCTCAAAATTTCAGCTGAAGAAACAAAATACATGACAAATATAAAAAATGCACCAAAATACACAGAAAAGCAAATAGGTTAAATAGAGCGAGTAAAGAAATTTAAATATCTTGGAGAAAATATACAACAGAATGGACTAGAAAAATCTGCAATAGATGTAAGAATTAACAAAATGAAAAGAGCATATGGTTTGACCAAAAATATTTACAACAAGAAATGTATATCTAGAAAAACAAAACTGAAACACTACACCACAGTGGTACGACCAGAATGTTTATATGGATCTGAATGCCTAACGATGAACTATAAGATGGACAAACTAGAGGTACTAGAAAGAAGGATTATTAGAAAAATAATGGGTGCAATCAAAACTGCAGATGGTTGGAAAATAAGAAGTAATGAGGAGATCTACAAAAAATATAGAGAAAATTTCTGAAGTAATAGCCAAACGAAGATTAACCTTTTTTGGACATCTCTACCGAATGTATGGATATAGACTAACAAAACAAATACTCCTATATCTCTGGAAGAAGAAATCGACAGTAGCATGGATTACAGAAGTAAGAAAAGATCTTGAAAGAAACAACATCAAAGAATCAGAAATAGCAGAAAGAAACCGTTTTAAAAACAATATACTAAATTTGGAAGGCTTTCAAAGCAGAAGAAATAAAAAATCGGGAACAACATGCACAGAAGAAAGGAAGAGACTTCATGGGGAGAAAATGAGGGAATACTGGAAAAATAGGAAACAACAACAAAGGAGGAAGAGGAACTGAAGTTGTTAACGTGATCCTAGTTGGTCAATACGACTGTAAAAAGAAAAAAAAAAAATCAGAGATGTTGGAACTAATTTACTTGTACTTTGTAACACTTCCACCTTGCCTTCTCTCTACCCCTTTCCTCCAATCAGAGTGTAATACTTTACAGACCATTCAAATCAGACAGCCAATCACAATGCAGCCGTCTTTGTTGCCCAAAAAGCATCCGAAAACTTTAAACTTCTATTTGCTCCATGTTCAGAAGTATTTGCGCAAAGATTACATAAATCAGCACTTACATCGGTGCAAACTTCGATTTCTGTAATATAGGTGGTGTAAGGCACAACGGAGCCTCAGATTAATTATTTTACACACATAAATTGTTATATGATTCTTGTCAAGTGTACCAAGGTAGGCAGACAGGACGTCATCAAAACTGAACTCGCTGACTGAGCTTATTACTTGTTCTGACTAGCCTTGTCTTGCTGACATTCAATGCATCGACTCTCGGCTCAGCGTAGTATGAAACGCATGCCGCACAAAACACACATGGCCCATGCAGCTGATCTAACTTACCGGTCTAGGGCGCTGCAGTCATGGACGGTGCGGCTGGTCCCGGCGGAGGTTCGAGTCCTCCCTCGGGCATGGATGTGTGTGTTTGTCCTTAGGATAATTTAGGTTAAGTAGTGTGTAAGATTAGAGACTGATGACCTTAGCAGTTAAGTCCCATAAGATTTCACACCCATTTGAACATTTTTTTGCACTTGTTGACCAGAATCACCAAAGTAAACATAGTTATTCCCATATCTAAATTTGTCTCTAAGCCGATATCAAAGTCGGCCAAACATTATAGTGACTCCATGCTAGGGTATTAGTTTTATCTTGTAGCACAGAAAGTTTGTCACCCCCCTTCCCAGACACACACACACACACACACACACACACACACACACACACACACACACACACCTCTGTCAAACTGGTGCCTAAGGATGACTGTGAACTCTAAAGTAAGTGCCCTAGGTGGACGGAATGACAGTATCTGGTGAAGCTTTGCCAATACCCGTTTGTTATGCAAGTGCTTTTAGGTTCTTATAGTGTATTACCACTGGAGTCTTGATTTTTCTATCCTGTCCTATACTGGTTTCTCCTTTAGTCTTTCCCTCACATACACATTTCGCAATCTGTCTCGTCTTGTTACACTCAACCTGCTCCTCTGGAACTTCATTTCACTAGCCTGTATTCTACTTTTGTCGCTTTTGTGCATTACCCATGTCTCACTTCCGTATGTCAATATGGGGACAAAGTAGGTTCGGTATATAATTCCCTTGGATTTCTGTGGCACCTCCTTGCTCCAAATAAGCCCCCTAATGCATTTGTGGAACTGCCCTGCTTTTCTGCACCTTTCATTTATTTCCATTGCGTTTCCCCCCTTACTTTCAATCATGCTTCCCAGGTACTTGAAGTTCTCTACCACTTGTAGTTTTTCCCCTCCACAAGTTATATCCACATTTGGCCTATTCTTCTTCCTTGTTGTGACAATTATTTCACTTTTCTTTGCAGAGAAATGCATTCCATATTGTGCTGCCGTTGCCTCCCACACATCTAACTGCTCTTGCACCTCCTTCTCGCAATTTCCCTATAACATCAGGTCATCGGCAAAAAGCACTGCTTTCATTTTATGATCTCCAATTGCATCTGATACTTGCTGTATTTGATCTGCAACTGGAGGGGAAGAGGCCCAGAGGAAGACCAAGAGATAGATGGGTGAAGGGAGTGAAGGAATGTGTGACGAGAAGAGGAGAGAACTGGACGAAGGTGGAAGAGGGGGAATGGTGGAAAGACAGAACATGATGGAGAGGCTTGTGTTCCCGACAGACCCAGCCAGTGGCTGGAAACTGTCCAAGATGATGATGATGATAGTGTATTACGTTTTCTTGTCATGCAAAGTAGATATTAACTTTTTTTTTAATTGAGATGTTTGCTTGTAATCAGTTCATATGTTGATTGATCATTGCGATTGCCAATATGCCTCTCAATTCCGTTGCACGAAAGATTAGTGTTTAGAAGTTGGATTTTGAACTCTCGGCGAAATATTTTCAGCAAACGCGTTGCTACAGAATAGGCAAGTAGAAGCCGACTCTGTACTGGTAAATGTATTTCTCAACCATACAGAGATTGGAGCAGATATTTCGAAAGGAGACGACAGACCAAAACGTATTTATGAAAGCAGAAGGAAGAGATATTGGAGGATGAATATGACGAGGAAGAGGAGAAGAAGAAGAAGAAGATTATGGTGTGGAAGATAGCGATCATGATAATACGATGATTGTGATGATGATAAAAATGAAGATGACGAGTCACAAAATAAAAGTATAGCAGAGATAGGGGCTAAACTGGCAGCATCGTTTTTTGTTGAACCACTAACGGAACATGTGATACTATACATATGGCATAAAATCTGAAGTAAAACCATAAATATGGCTGACTGGGTATTCGCCAGCAGATGTCGATGGAGACGAGTTAATAATTTACATTGTGAGGTAGAATTATCTGTTGTTACACAACACAAGAGCTTCAAAATATGCTAAAATACGCAAGGTTGCCAATGCTCATAAGCAATTATATCTCTCCCACAGACGATGAATTCCAATAGAGGCTATAAATACGTGCATATCTTTGGCTCTGAGCACTATGTGAGTTAATGTCTGAGGTCGTGAGTCTCCTAGAACTTAGAACTACTTAAACCTAACTAACCTAAGGACATCACACACAACCATGCCCGAGGCAGGATTCGAACCTGCTACTGTAGCGGTAGCGCGGTTCCAGACTGTAGCGCCTAGAACCGCTCGGCCACTCCGGCCGGCGTGCATATCCCTAAGCCTCCGTTAGATAATATGGGTGGATCGTTATTGAGAGATGATGACATGGGAGAGAATGCAATTTCAGGCCCTAATACAGCTGTGCCAATTGTTGGGCGCAAAAAATTTCGTCAGGTTTTGTCAGAAGAGAAGATGCGATTCAAGAAGCAAGCACTTCAACTTCACATCAGACTCAATTCTCAGAGACTGATTCAAGACAGACAGTTATTCTGAAAGAAGAAGGTGAAGCTGTTAATGTCAAAGAAAACTATTTATTAAAGCCGAAGGTGGATAAATAGAAGTAAAATAAGAAGAGGATTACAATGCAAATGAAGAGGATGGTTACGGTGAAGATGAAGATACAGATGAAGAGGATGATTATGATCTGGACGATGTCATTCACGAATGGGAGACACTATCTAACAAATCGCCAGAAGGTATCGACTAAACCAACTGGAATGACCTGAATGAATTGGTAGAATCATTAGTTTTCTTGCTACCTTTGATGTTGTTGTTGTTGTTGTTGTTGTTGTGGTCTTCAGTCCTGAGACCGATTTGATGCAGCTCCATGCTACTCTATTCTGTGCAAGCTTCTACATCTCCCAGTACTTACTGCAACCTACATCCTTTTGAATCTGCTTAGTGTATTCATCTCTTGGTCTCCCTATACGATTTTTACCCTCAACGCTGCCCTCCAATGCTAAATTTGTGATCCCTTCATGCCTCAGAACATGTCCTACCAAGCGGTCCCTTCATCTTGTCAAGTTGTGCCACAAACTCCTCTTCTCCCCAATTCTATTCAATACCTCCTCCCATCTAATCTTCAGCATTCTTCTGTAGCACCACATTTCGCAAGCTTCTATTCTCTTCTAGTCCAAACTATTTATCGTCCATGTTTCACTTCCATACATGGCTACAGAAACGACTTCCTGGCACTTAAATCTATACTCGATGTTAACAAATTTCTCTTCTTCAGAAACGCTTTCCTTGCCATTGCTAGTCTACATTTTATATCCTCTCTACTTCGGCCATCATCAGTTATTTTGCTCCCCAAATAGCAAAACTCCTTTACTACTTTAAGTGTCTCATTTCCTAACCTAATTCCCTCAGCATCACCCCACTTAATTCGACTACATTCCATTATCCTCGTTTTGTTTTTGTTGATGTTCATCTTATATCCTCCTTTCAAGACACTGTCCATTCCGTTCAACTGCTCTTCCCAGTCCTTTGCTGTCTGTGAAAGAATTACAATGTCATCGGCGAACCTTAAAGTTTTTGTTTCTTCTCCATGGGTTTTAATACCAACTCCTTATTTTTCTTTTGTTCCCTTTACTGCTTGCTCAATATACAGATTGAATAACATCGGGGAGAGGCTACAACCCTGTCTCACTCCCTTCCAAATCGCTGCTTCCCTTTCATGCCCCTCGACTCTTATAACTGCCATCTGGTTTCTGTACAAATTGTAAATAGTCTTTCGCTCCTTGTATTTTACCCCTGCCCTCCTTAGAATTTGAAAGAGTATTCCAGTCAACATTGTCAAATGCTTTCTCTAAGTCTACCAATGCTAGAAACGTAGGTTTGCCTTTCCTTAATCTATTTTCTTGATAGTGGTAGGCAATAATTCACATGATAATGAAATACTACCTGCTGTTGTATTTCGCATTGTATCTTGGGAGCAGATGGCGGTGCATTATATTCGATTGCAGTGAAGAATTGAAAATATAGACCAAATTATAGTGACAATAACAGAAGCTGGTCTTCACAGAAGGTGAGAGTTTAGAAGATGCCTATTTCCTCGTGTAACAACCTACTATTTGCAGTACATGATATTCTAAAAGGTGTTGAAGATTAGTAACAATGTGAGAACACAAGATGTCAAACTATTTATGCTGCAAGGCAATGTTAATGTGATGATAGTGTGAAAGTGAAAATTTAGTCAACATTTAATTTGATTTAGGGAGTGAAATTAAAGAAATGTATAATATTTATATCGCGAGTATCTTTGTTCAGTTTTTCCATTCCGTCTTTAGTTTGATATTGGTGCTTCATTCAAGTAACCATTACAGAGAGAGAAAGAGAGGGCTAGAGAGAGAGAGAGGGAGAGAGAAACGTTTTGTACTGTAGGATAAAGTTAATAACGTATCACCAGGTCTCTATAAAGATTGACTGACTTTGAAAGGGGGTAGTTGAAAGTCTGTATTACTTTTGTTCAGGATGTTACTTTATCGAAGTGTCTTGTAGCTTTCACTGTGCGACAAGATGACAAACTTTTTGAACTGCAAGATGAAACTTATATTCTAGCAAGGGTTCAATATAATGTTTCGTCTGTATTTGATATCGATTTTTGAGACGAATTTAGACACGTGAATAACATTGTTTACTTTGGTAATTCTTGTCAGCAAGTACACTTTAAGCTGTAAGTTAGATCTGCAGTAGTACCGATGTGTGTTTTGCAATGCAGTATGAGTGTCAAATTATGCCGAGAGTCAGGATCAGCATGACAACATTGGGTGCAACAAGCATATGCTCATTCAGCGAGTTCAGTATCACTAATTCCTTCCTGCTTGACTATCCTGTGACACTTGACAAACATCACAGAACAATATAGAAATGGAAAATAAATAATATGAGGCTCTGTTATGCCTTACATCATCTGTAGTACAGAAATCAAACCTTGCTCACGCGTGAGTGCTGCTTTACGCAATTTTTTGGATAAATACTTTTGAACATTGCGCAAAAAATTGAGAGTATTCGGATATACTCTACTTTTCAACATGCTGCAAAGAAAAATTCAGGGAGTTGGGATATTTTGAGCAGTATCAAAAATAATTCAAGTACCACACTTGACGCAAATTTTTGGATAAATGCTTTTGAACATGGTGCAAAAACAATTCAGTGCGTTCAGATACTTTTGAGCAACAAGGTACCGGCAGTGTTATTAGCTGTTTCATTTTAAAGATCTGTAAAGAACTAGGTTCTGATTTTCGAAGAGAGCAGGGGAAGAGAGAGGAGTTAAAAAGAGAACTGGGCTAGTTCCACCATCCTGGATTTTTTCATGTTCCTGCCTGCTATCCACCATCTTAAATTTTTAAATGTCTCATCATCTCCCATCTTGATGACATCACACATTCAAAATTGTTGATGATATCATGTACTCAAAGTTACTGATGATGTAACAGAAAGAACTCCCTCATCGGGTCTTGGAGTTAGGACCGCTAGATAACTGTGGAAGGATATAAACAAATTTTACAGCATGGTAATGCATCCTGTCTTAAAGCAGAAACTGTGAGGCTACGATTTGTGGACGTGGACGATAACATTCCTGAAATGGTCTGACCTGTCCAGAGTTCCTGCCTGAACCAAATGGAACACCTATAAGATGAGGTATAAAGTGGACATCGGTCCATACGTCAGCGTCCTATATCACTACAACCTCTGGTTTTGGCTCTAGAGGAAAAATGGGCTGCCGTTCTTCCACAGACATTGGGACACATCATTGAGTGTACCAGCAGAGTTCAAGAGTCAAAAAGGCGAAGGATCTGTCATCAGATAGTGTACACGTACTCTCTGTGAGCACGTAAGTTACTCGACTACCGCACAATGTGTGCACGTAGATTATCCTTTCGGGTGACCGAGTGCTGTGCTGGGGCACATCGTCTGGGCAAAGTGCTTCAAAACTTACTACTGTTACTAAGTCTTATATATTATTTGTGGATATTGCATGCTTAATAATTTCACTTATATAGAGAAAATGTATAACTTCGAATGGGACAGCATGTTTCCCATTCTTAGGCAGTGTATTATCAACTAAAGGGGTAGAAACTTATCCCAGTCTCTGTGTGCAACGCAGATTACAGTTGTCGGCACCTACATTTAGATACATACTCTGCAAACCACTGTGAGACGTGGGGCAGAAGGTAGTTATCATGGTACCACATGTTAGTATTTCTTCCCGTTCCAGTCGCGTATGGAGCGCTGGCAGAATGCATCTTTGCGATCCTTATGGTTCTGCTACGCATGGGACGGATTCTTCACTTAAAGCTGTTTCTTCAAAGTTGCGGTGTAGTTGAACAATATCTTCAAGCGTTGTCAGTGCAGGTTTCTCAGCATTTCGGTGACGCTTTCCCTTGCAACAAATAAAATTGTGACTGATATGCCGCCTTTGCATCTCCAATATCTCTTGCAAGTCCGATTTGACCCCTTCTCGGATAGCCGAGTTCGTTAAAACGCCCATTTCCAGGACATGATGAGGCGCGTCGATTCAGATCAAAACCGCCTTGCGTATTAACGGCGGGTTGTGGTGTGCCACCCAGCCTGAATGTGGTTTTTAGCCGGTTTTCCACATCCACCTTGGTTACTAGAACACTAGATGAAGAAGGATGGGGAGGGGAAGGAGAGGGTAGGCGGGGTTGGGGGTGGGTGGTGAGGAGGACGGCAGCATGGAAGTCGGGTTAAATTGCCGTTGGGAGTGACGACCCCATCGTAATCGTAGCCTGTATACAGGTATGGCTGGATCTGCGTGAACATTAAAGGTGTGCCATACCAATGCCGACACGGCGTCCGTTGGAAACAGGGCACCGAAAAGGAGGAGAAGGAGTCCTATTTGGTATAGGTGCCACACACTTGTCGCACGATAGTTATTTTAAGTAGTCTCGCTTGTAGACTGCGCTGAGTTTTCCCCCTGTGGTCCCAGTAAACCATAGGCTACCACTTGCCGTATCCATGACTGGTGATTCTATTACATATACCTGCAAACTATAATCACCGAGATACTTCTCTCAAATGGAAAATTCCAATTGTGACCCATTGATTTTGGGGATAAATGACGCTTTTCTTCGTTTCGTGAAGTGCACAGTTGTTCATTTCTGTACATTTAAAGCAAGATAATAATCTTTTCACCACTTTAAAATCTTGTCATGTTCTTACTGAATATTTGTGCAACTTTTTTCGGACAACAGTACTTCATTACTTATAACTGCACCACCTATGAAAAATCTGAGGTTACTATTAATACTTTCTAATCAGGTCATAAAATGCTACACGAACAGCAATGGTTCCATCTCATTTCCATGGGGCACGCCTGAAGTTAGTTATACTTCTGTCGATGACTCTTCATCAGAGACAAAATACTGCGTCCTCAGCAGGAAATCGTCAGTGGGGTGACAGATTTTGTTTGATGCCCCGTATTATCTTACTTTTGATAATAAATACTGGTATAATACCGAATAAAATGCTTTTTGGAAGCCAAGAACTACTGCATCCATATGATTACTTTGATCTACGGCTTACGGAATGTCATGTGAGAAAAGTGCGAGTTGGTGTACTACACGTGACTGATGTTTTCAGAATCCATGCTGGTTGGCTTGGAGGAGATCATTTTGTTGGGGGTACACTATGTGATCAAAAGTATCCGAACACCTGGCTGAAAATGACTTAGAAGTTCGCTGCGCCCTCCATCGGTAACGCTGGAATTTAATATGGTGTTGACCCACCCTTAGCCTTGATGACAGGTTCCACTCTCGCAGGCATACGTTCAATCAGGTGCTGGAAGGTTTCTTCGGGAATGGCAGCCCATTCTTCACGGAGTGCTGCCCTGAGGAGAGGTATCGATATAGGTCGGTGTGGCCTGGAGCGAAGTCGGCGCTCCAAAACATCCCAAAAGTGTTCCGCAGGATTCAGGTCAGGACTCTGTGTAGGCCAGTCCGCCACAAGCCGTGCATTATGAACAGGTGGTCGATCGTGTTGAAAGATGCAATCGCCATCCCCGAACTGCCCTTCAACAGTGGGAAGCAATAATGTGCTTAAAACACCAACGTAGGCATCGGCTGTGATAGTGCCACGCAAAACAACAAGGAGTGCAAGCCCCTTCCATGAAAAACACGACCACACCATAACACCACTCCAAATTTTACTGTTGGCACTACACACGCTGGCAGATGACGTTCACCGGTCATTGGCCATAGCCACACCCTGCCATCGGATCGCCACATTGTGCACCGTGATTCGTCACTCCACACAACATTTTTCCACTGTTCAATCGCCCAATGTTTATGCTTCTTACACTAAGCGAGGCGCCGTTTGGCATTTAGCGGCGCGACTTGTGGCTTATGAGTAGCAGCTCGACCATGAAATCCAAGTTTTCTCACCTCCCGCCTAACTGTCATAGTACTAGCAGTGGATCCTGATGCAGTTTGGAATTCCTGTGTGACGGTATGGATCGATATCTACCTATTACACATTACGACCCTCTTCAACTGTCGGCAGGCTCTGTCAGTCAACATACGAGGTCGACCTGTACGCTTCTGTGCTGTTTCCACTTCACTATCACATCGGAAACAGTGGACCTAGGGATGTTTAGGAGTGTGGAAATCTCGCATACAGACGTATGACACAATGACACCCACTCCCCTGACCACGTTCGAAGTCCGTGAGTTCCGCGGAGCGCCCCATTCTGCTCTCTCACGATGTCTAATGACTACTGAGGTCGCTGATATGGAGTACCTGGCAGTAGGTGGCATCACAATGCACCTAATATGAAAAACGTATGTGTTTGTGCATGTACGGATATTTTTGATTGCGTGGTGTACCTCTTAATTTTGTGCTCAGAATAACTTCTAGTATTCTACAAAGAATGGACGTCAGTGGATTTGGCGGTAGTTTCAGAGATCACTTCTGCAACTCTCCTTGTAGACAGGTGTGATCAGTGCTTTCTTCTAATCAGTGGGTACAGTTTCTTGTTCAGAGGTTCTGCGGTATATTATGGTGAAACCAGGAACTAACGTAACTGTAAATTCCTCATATAATCTGACTGTATTCCACCAGGCCCTGGAGCTTGTTTAATGTGAGCAAATTTAACTGTTCCTAACAATACTGAGACGAAATTCTGTATCACTTGAAAATACTGTTTTTGTTCCTTGTTTGAAGTTCAACCACGTTTTGTAAACGTGTAGCGGGTGTATCGCCATAAACTTTCACATGGTGCACAAAGGAAATAACTAGTACAAAACGAAATGCCCGCAGGAAAGCAAGAAAAACTGCTAGAGCTACCTGAGAATGGATTTGTAGCAAATACAAACAAGTAATGGTTTGCTTTTAAGGAAACCTTACTTGTGGCTGGTTGCTGTAGTTTTAAATTATAAACTCTATAATCTATATGACTCGCCTTGGCAGTTATGTGATACGTTAACTTGGGCAGTACGTCAGTACATGTCTTGTTGTTGTTGTGGTCTTCAGTTCTGAGACTGGTTTGATGCAGCTCTCCATGCTACTCTATCCAGTGCAAGCTTCTTCATCTCCCAGTACGTACTGCAGCCTACATCCTTCTGAATCTGTTTAGTGTATTCATCTCTTGGTCTCCCTCTACGATTTTTACCCCCCACGCCTCAGAACGTGTCCTATCAACCGATCCCTTCTTCTAGTCAAGTTGTGCCACAAACTTCTCTTCTCCCCAGTCCTATTCAATACCTCCTCATTAGTTATATGATCTACCCATCTAATCTTCAGCATTCTTCTGTAGCACCACATTTCGAAAGCTTCTATTCTCTTCTTGTCCAAACTGTTAATCGTCCATGTTTCGCTTCCGTACATGGCTACACTCCATACAAATACTTTCAGAAACGACTTCCTGCATTTAAACCTATGCTCGATGTTAACAAATTTCTCTTCTTCAGAAACGCTTTCCTTGCCATTGCCAGTCTACATTTTATATCCTCTCTACTTCGACCATCATCAGTTATTTTGCTCCTTTACTACTTTAAGTGTCTCATTTCCTAATCTAATTCCCTCAGCATCACCTGACTTAATTCGACTACATTCCATTATCCTCGTTTTGCTTTTGTTGATGTTCATCTTATATCCTTCCTTCAAGACACTGTCCATTCCGTTCAATTGCTCTTCCAAGTCCTTTGCTGTCGGCGAACCTTAAATTTTTTATTTCTTCTCCATGGATTTTAATACCTACTCCGAATTTTTCTTTTGTTCCCTTTACTGCTTGCTCAATATACAGATTGGATAACATCGAGGAGAGGCTATAACCCTGTCTCACTCCCTTCCCAACCACTGCTTCCCTTTCATGTCCTTCGACTCTTATAACTGCCATCTGGTTTCTGTACAAATTGAAAATAGCCTTTCACTCCCTGTATTTTACCCCTGCCACCTTCAGAATTTGAAAGAGAGTATTCCTGTCAACATTGTCAAACACTTTCTCTAAGTCTACAAATGCTAGAAATGTAGGTTTGCCTTTCCTTAATCTAGCTTCTAAGATAAGTCGTAGGGTCAGTATTGCCTCACGTGTTCCCATATTTCTACGGAATCCAAACTGATCTCCCCCGAGGTCAGCTTCTACCAGTTTTTCCATTCGTCTGTTAAGAATTCGTGTTAGTATTTTTCAGCCGTGACTTATTAAACCGATAGTTCGGTAATTTTCACATCTGTCAACGCCTGCTTTCTTTGGAACTGGAATTATTATATTCTTCTTGAAGTCTGAGGGTATTTCGCCTGTCTCATACATTTTGCTCACCAGATGGTAGAGATTTCTCATTACTGTTTCTCCCAAGGCTGTCAGTAGTTCTAGTGAAATGTTGTCTACTCCCGGGGCCTTGTTTCGACTCAGGTCTTTCCGTGCTCTATCAAACTCTTCACGCAGTATCATATCTCCCATTTCATCTTCATCTAAATCCTCTTCCCTTTCTATAACATTGCCCTGAAGTATATCGCCCTTGTATAGACCCTCTATATACTCCTTCCACCTTTCTGTTTTCCCTTCTTTGCTTAGAACTGGGTTTCCATCTGAGCTCTTGATATTCATACAAGTGGTTCTCTTTCCTCCAAAGGTCTCTTTAATTTTCCTGTAGGCAGTATCTATCTTACCCCCTAGTGAGATAAGCCTATACATCCTTACATTTGTCCTCTAGCGATGCCTTGCTTAGCCATTTGGCACTTCCTGTCGATCTCATTTTTGAGACGTTTGTGTTCCTTTTTGCCTGCTTCATTTATTGCATTTTTATATTTTCTCCTTTCATCAATTAAATTCAGTATTTGTTCTGTCACCCACGGATTTCTCTCGCCCTCGTCTTTTTACCTACTTGATCGTCTGCTGCCCTCACTACTTCATCCCTCAAAGCTACCCATTGTTCTTCTACTGTATTTATTTCCCCCATTCTTGTCAATTGTTCCCTTATGCTCTCCCTGAAACTCTGTACAACCTCTGGTTTAGTCAGTTTACCCAGGTCCCATCTCCTTAAATTCCCACCTCTTTGCAGTTTCTTCAGTTTTAATTTACAGTTCATAACCAATAGATTGTGGTCAGAGTCCACATCTGCCCCTGGAAATGTCCTACAATTTAAAACCTGGTTTCTAAATCTCTGTCTTACCATTATATAATCTATCTGAAACCTGTCAGTATCTCCAGGCTTCTTCCATGTATACAACCTTCTTTCATGATTCTTGAACCAAGTGTTAGCTATGATTAAGTTGTACTCTGTGCAAAATTCTACCAGGCGGCTTACTCTTTCATTTCTTCCCCCCAATCCATTTTCACCTACTACGTTTCCTTCTCTTCATTTTCCTACTATCGAATTCCAGCCACCCATGACTATAAAATTTTCGTCTCCCTTCACTATCTGAATAATTTCTTTTATCTCATCATACATTTCTTCAATTTCTTCGTCATCTGCAGTGCTAGTTGGCATACAGACTTGTACTACTGTCGTAGGCGTGGGCTTCGTGTCTATCTTGGCCATAATAATGCGTTCACTATGTTGTTTGTGGTAGCTTACCCTAACTCCTATTTTTTTATTCATTATTAAACCTACTGCTGCATGACCCCTATTTGATTTTGTATTTATAACCCTGTATTCACCCGACCAAAAGTCTTGTTCCTCCTGCCACCGAACTGCGCTAATTCCCACTATATCTAACTTTAACCTATCCATTTCCCTTTTCAAATTTTCTAATCATGCCTTAGTAAGCGAATATTCGAGAAACGATTTCAATATTTCTGCTTTTGCGTTGCTACCCTCAGTCTGAGTACCTGTGTTATGGTGTCTCGATGCTAACCTTGATTCCGCTGATAGCCTTTACATATGTCTAGAACTTCTTTTGTTTTTGTGAGTGATGTTTCGGTTCAATTCTTCTACGGTAGTCATTTACGACTTACGTTAATGATTTAAGACTTCACGTTTCACCCTGTCGATAGCATACGCATTGTGTTCAGTATCTATCTGTAGGCCTATGCTGCCGAAAAAAACCACATTTTGCACCTACGCTGCCGGAAAAAATTACGACACCCTCAAGGACTGTGTTCAATGACACCAGGGTATATTATGTGCATACTAAGGGATTGTAGTGTTACTGATTTACTTGTCACGGTCATCAGCGATCAGATGGCGCTCAGGAAACCTGTCAGTGGACCCTCCATTTTGACTCTGCGGGCAGCAACAATGCTACGTTTAGATGTGAACAGTATTTGCAGTATTCGTTCTGGGGTACAACAATGCCCAATGACGAGTGCATATTCATATTGATGAGATACAGCCATTTAACATAAAAATTATGCAAATTAACCTAGTGTTCTGCACTTAACCTGCTGTTCTGCTCCATCTCACCCACTCACACACACCCTCCACGTAACTGTTGTACTGCTAACACCACATAGGTATAAAAAATTTATGCAAATTAATTAAATCGATGTTTTTCACATGTATGGGGTAGTTTTCTTTAATTTGCAGCATCCTATTGGTCAGTGAAACATATCATCACGCACTGTGACGATATAGTAAACATACAATTATTATCCAGCGCCATACAAAATCATCCCTTTTACATCATGCATACATATACCGCAAAGACAGACAGCATAAGCACATGCACCATAGGTATACTCGCGGCACTAGATATTTCCAACGAGGTTGGGTGGTCATCCAATCCCAACACGTGACCAGAGCGCTCTCAGTGGATCAAAGTCACTCGCAGAGCTGTTGTGCAAAGACTGACTCATTCCCCCCTCAGCAAAAACGCGTTACTGTTTCTGGGTCCGAACCTGCTTGCTGGCCCGCTTTCCTACACATGTCTCCAGACTCAGTGATTACAGGAACATAGCAAGTTTCGTATGGTTTGCTAGGATATCATACCATTTTCGCAGTACTTCTCGATATCAAACACATATCAATATCAGTTGCATAGCGATATCACTCGGGCGATATAATTCTGAAGATATAGACTGGAAATTATTTCTCTAGAGACCAATTATTTCTCTAGAAACCAATACCTTCTAGGTACTGATCCTAGATTCTGGAATAATACTTTAAAATTGATAGCTTGGTTTATTTGCGCAAAAATCATCCATTTCTTGTTCTTCCCCACCATCTGATATTACATCACAACACTTTCAAATCTGTTACTATACATCAATAAGGAGAGCTAACCTCCTCGACATGGGTGCATCTTGAGAAATCTTGTGCACTTGGATGGGTGAGGACTCAGCAAGCTCCATTCATTCACGAGGCGTGGAATGTAGCAGTCTACTTCAGGTCGATTGCAGATTAAATTGGTAACAGTGCTGCAGTGCGGGTTGGTCAATGACAGTGTGAGGGAGGTCTTTCAATATCTAATTTTACCCTAAGTCTGCGAGAATGCCCTGTGACGCCCATCAGCGTAGTGATAGCTCGTAAATTAAACACTATGCTTGAAGTGTTAGATATATGTAGAGCGCTGTCTGATATACTTTGACGATGAATGTGTTCGAGAATTAATAATGCATGGATGTACTGCACAGTCATCTATCCACATTCGCAATGATACTCGAGAAGTGGCTACGGGGTGGTTTAGCTATGATACTGAAATCTGGACACATGCTGTCACATCAATGGTCAGTGTTGAAATTAATGTAAAATTGTTCACACAGTTAACTGTAACGCTTATTGTTTCAGTACATCGGGGGTGTCTTTTCCATCCGATCCATCCACTGGCATGCTGTTGGTTACTATATAATAATTGACTGACAACATTTGTTTGAGTTGGAGAACGAGGTTTGTGGAGGGGTGACACCTTCAGGGGATGGGTAGCACCAAAACATTGATCATGTACTTAAATGCAATATGAGGAATCAATGGAAATGGAACACAGAGCAATCAACAATTTCATCATTGTGACAGGTGAGATTAAATGTAGTCTGGAGGCCGGCCGAAGTGGCCGTGCGGTTAAAGGCGCTGCAGTCTGGAACCGCAAGACCGCTACGGTCGCAGGTTCGAATCCTGCCTCGGGCATGGATGTTTGTGATGTCCTTAGGTTAGTTAGGTTTAACTAGTTCTAAGTTCTAGGGGACTAATGACCTCAGCAGTTGAGTCCCATAGTGCTCAGAGCCATTTGAACCATTTGTAGTCTGGAAACCCACGCCAACGCCACAAAACTTCTCCATTTTCCTTATGTTGTAAATGACTTTTATTTAAAATCATCCAGTGTGTGTGTGGTGTGTTATGGTAAGAGCAGTAACAATATGATTTATACCGTGCAATGTCTAGAGATAATCCAATTGAGCTATCTTCCTCTCCCCCCCCCCCCCGAAATTCAAACTTACAAACTTCCCACCAGGGGGGCTTGGCAGGGGGTGTGGCACTTTTGCAGCCATCGTGGGTAACGGAACTCGCGTCATCAGTTGACGTCACGGCAGCCATCTTGAATGACGTCAATCACATCATCAGCTGACGTCACAGCAGCCATCTTGAATGACATCACTCCCATCGCAGTGCGACGGCTTGGATAATGGTACTTTGGGGTGATGTCCTCATTATCTGTGAGAGGCCGTGGATTAGAACATCTTAATGAATGACGGCAATCGCGTCATCAGCTCACGCCACAGCAACCATCTTGAATGATGTCACATTGCAATGTCTTAATTAACGGTACTTTGGGGTGATGTCCTTGTTGTCTGCGAGAGGCCGTGGATCATAGCGTCTTAATGTCAATTTAGAACCTGACACAGACCTCGAATTCGTGGCAGAAAAGCAAAATGTTTGGTAGTATACAAAGCGTGTTAGAGCAGAAAAAAACAATGTTTCAACAACGAGACAGGGCCACAGCGGGCGTCTCTTGCGACTTACAGTATAGTCCGTGGCATAAGATCATCCTCCTACAGTGCAGGTGATGAAACTCTAAACTGCAGTTATCAATACCTGTATATTTAACAGGATCGTCACATTTGCTGGATCCCTGCACGCATGTGGTATTTGTTTTCGATACATGGGTGGAGAGAGGTATACCACTCGGACTAGGTAATTACCTTCCCATGCAAAGACTATCGTATCACAACACAAACGGCTGTGTTTGGAGTGGTGCCGAGTTCAGAAAACATGGCCTCGCGTTGGTTTCAGGGATGAATCGCGGTTCTGCACTTCCCCGGATGAGCATCACCATCAAGTATGGCAGCGTCCTCTTGAAAGGTCCCATTCTACAAATCATTTGGAGAGGAACAGCGGTGTTACTCTTGTCGTCATGGGGTAGGGATGATTTCAGGTCACAGATGATAATGACTGAGGAAATTCTGTGATAGAACTCTATGTCACGGATATTGTTCGTCCTCATGTGTCTCTTCTCTTGCACTAATATCGTGGTGCCATTTGTCAACACAAAAATGCTCGTCCACATATGGCACGTGTCTCTAAGATCTGCCTGCGTGACGCTGAGGTACTCCTGTGGCCACCAGTATCTCCAGATCAGCTCCGATAGACCAGGTGTGGCACTATGTCTGAATTCATCTCCACCCCAGTGTCAGTACCCAAGATATCAAGGACCAGTTACCCACGTTCGTGGGACAGCTTGCCTAAGGAGAGGGTTCGACGGCTTTATAACAGCCTTCCCAACCGATCGTTTCCAGTACGGGGTGCAACGTCATACTGATAAATTGGTTCATACAACCAAATTCCTTGTAAATTTGACTCGATGTTATAATCACTGAAATAACATCACGTACCTTCTCAAACCGTGAAAATTCATTTCGTTTCCTCCTCCACTCCTGGGTGCTTCGCTTTTCTTGTCAGGCAGTGTTTTCTCATCTTGAATGGGCTCCAGAAATATTTGTTATTAATGGTTTTTTAGAGAAAGTGGGTTGTATTATTTCGGAGGATGTCACTCCCACCACTTACAAAACTGCAAAAATCTCAGTCTGCTGTCGGATGATTAAAATCTTCTCCAATAACGACAGTATAATTGGGAAAAATACGTATTAGTAAGATGAGACTTACTCTGAAGTTTTCAGCACTGATGGGATGGTACAATAGGTCATAAATCAGGAAAGGTTCTGTGAAACCATCCGTAAAGCCATGGATTTACGCTGATCGCTGTACGTTAGATACACATAAAAACCGTCAGCATCATCTACTACATATGTTTCCCAGGCCATTATTTAGTGCGTATCTGAAGGTGCATCGTAGCAAAATTATTGTTGTCCGTTCAAAATCTATTCCCGTATTGAACGAGGAGAAACTGAGTGACTGTATGCCTCTGTAAGTGTCTCAGTCTCCTTTATATCATTCTCGTGATCCCCACACGAGATACACGTTGGTGACAGCATATCTGTTGCACAGTCATCAATGGATACAGGTTCTTTGAATTTATCCAACGAGATCTCACGAGAAATACATCGTCTCTCTTCCACAGATTTCCTTTTAAATTACCCGAGTATTTCTGTTACCCTTTCGTACTGTTTCTGTCGATCTGTTGAGAATCTCTGAGTTCGTTCGCTGACTTTTCTAACACCTATATGATAAGGACTCCAAACACTGGAACAAGATTTTAGAACTGGTCTCAGTAGCGTCATGTATGTGATTTCCTTTACAGATGCACCGCACTTCCCCAGAACCCTTCCAACAAACTTGTTTTTCATTCGATTGCCGAAGACTGACTATATGTGATCATCCGATTTCATGTCGTTTCTTAACCCATGAATGCTTATAAGATTTGACATGCTCAAGATGTTCACCACTAATCTTGTAACAAGATACTATCGGGATCTTAATCTTTTTTTTTCTTACATTTACCTACATTTGAAGAGAGCTGCCTTCATTATACCAACAGGAAATGTTGTCCGAGTCTTTCTGCAGTTCGTTACTCTCGCCCAACGACGATACTTCCCTGCACACAAGAGCGTGGTCAGCTAACCATCTTGTAGTATTGTTGATCGAATCTACTGTGTCGTTTATGAGTACTGAAAAATATCACAAATCCTACTCCGTTTCCTTGGGGCACGACACGGTGTTACTTTCGTTTCCGAGGAACATTCACCGTCTAGTACAATATACTTCTCAGTCAAATATTCCTCAAGCCAATCACAGATACGTATATTATGCTAGACGCTGAATGTTCCTCGGGAACGAAAGTAACATCGTGTGTACCCCAAGGAAAGGGAGTAGGACATCTTATATTTTCAGTATTCATAAACGATATAGCAGATTCGATCAGCAGTACTATAAGGTGGCTAGCTGACTATGCTCTTGTGTGCAGGGAAGTGTCGTCGTTGGGCGAGCATAACGAACTGCAGAAAGGCTTGGGCAAAATTTCCACTTGGTATAATGAAGGAAGCTCTCTTCAAATGTAGATAAATGTAAGATAGTTCCTGTAAAAAAGACTCTGTATGATCGTATCTTGGTTAGTAGTATCGAACGTCTTTTGGAACTCAAGGAAGTCGATATTGATACAAAAATATAAAAAAAGTTTGACTCCTTTCGTGTTATTCAAAAACCCTTCATACCAGGTTCGTAGAATAACGACATTTTATTTTATTTCTTCTCTGATGGGCAGCAGAATAACGACATTTTGTTTAATTTCTTCTGGGTTGGGCAAGCTAAGGCCCACATGCCAGTTTCAGTTCTTCTTCCGTTGTTCTCTGACATATCTTCTATTACTCTTTCATCTATTCACTATGTTTTATCTTACTGTCTTCTAACTACTTCAGACTAATTTTTTCCCACTATTCTACCTTAGAATACTTCCATATTCAATACTTCCTATAAACTTTTCTCTCAGTTGTTTCTTCGGTTTTTATATTCTTTTTATACATTTTATACTTTGTGGATCCAAATTTGTTGACTTTTTATTCCACAAATATTTGAAGATTTTTTTGGTTAATCTTCTGTCCTAAATTCGATATAAATTCCAAAAAATACCGGTTACTTGTAATATTCTTTCCTGTTTCTATAAATACCATCGTTACTTCATAATTTTCAACCTTCCATAGATTTCCTTGGGCCTAACATTTTCCTAATGAGTCGCCGTTTCATTATTTCTAATTTATCTAAATGACCGTTTGTTGCTAGACATTCACTTTCTAATAGATATTCTGGCTTGACTGCTGTACTGTAGTACCTTATATTTGCGTTTATTCACAGGAATTTTTTATTATAGAAGCCTTAAGTTACACCATATGCTGATCCCATTTTAAGTATCCTTTATAACGTTAACCCCGTGCCAGTTCCAAGTTGGCCGTCTAACGGCTTCCAGGGGCAACAAATATTTGATTTTCATTATTTCATAAAATGATTGCCCGAATTCAGTAAATTTAAAATGCTGTCTTAATCTACTCATTTAGAGCTATAACTTGGATTAAAATATTAACAACTCAAAGACAAGTATTACAGTTAGAAGCTGCGTATGTATCTTTAGGCAGCGTAACTCACGGAGCGCCAGTTACACAGAGTATATTCATCTAGTATTTGAGAATGAGTGCACTCAGGGACTTCCAACCTACTTTTCACGTAATTTCAAATCTTTACGAACCTTTCTACCGCTGACATCCCCCACAAAATTATGAAAGGGAATACGTTTATCGCTTTTTTCGCTGTTCATGTACTAAAACTTTAGAGCCAGGCTTGGCGTTTTACTGTATTGCTGCCAAACTACTTACTCTATTCGCAACACAACTTGCAGACATTTTACACTTATGCCACTGAACGTACCTGCAAAATTATGTCATTATACGATACATAGTCCAGGGGATACGAAGTCATAAACATTAAGACGACTGAAAAACTACACGACTGGCCATTAAAATCGCTACACCAAGAAGAAATGCAGATGATAAACGGGTATTCATTGGACAAATATATTATACTAGAACTGACATGTGATTACGTTGTCACGCAATTTGGGTGCATAGTTCCTGAGAAATCAGTACCCAGAACAACCACCTCTGGCCGTAATAACGCCCTTGATACGCCTGGGCATTGAGTCAAACAGAGCTTGGATGGCGTGAACAGGTACAGCTGCCCATGCAGCTTCAACACGATACCACAGTTCATCAAGAGTAGTGACTGGCGTATTGCGACGAGTCAGTTGCTCGGCCATCATTGACCACACGTTTTCAATTGGTGAGAGATCTGGAAAATGTGCTGGGCAGGGCAGCAAAAAAAATTGTTCAAATGGCTCTGAGCGCTATGGGACTTAACATCTGTGGTCATCAGTACACTAGAACTTAGAACTACCTAAATCTAACTAACCTAAGGACATCACACAACACCCAGTCATCACGAGGCAGAGAAAATCACTGACCCTGCCGGGAATCGAACCCGGGAACCCGGGCGCGGGAAGCGAGAACGCTTCCGCACGACCACGAGCTGCGGACCCAGGGCAGCAGTCGAACATTTTCTGTATCGAGAAAGGCCCGTACAGGACCTGCAACATGCGGTCGTGCATTATCCTGCTGAAATGTAGGGTTTCGCAGGGATCGAATGAAGGGTAGAGCCACTGGTCGTAACACATCTGAAATGTAACGTCCACTGTTCAAAGTGCCGTCAATGCGAACAAGAGGTGACCGAGACGTGTAACCAATGGGACCCCATACCATCACGTCGGTTGATACGCCAGTATGGCGATGACGAATACACGCTTCCAATGTGCGTTCACCGCGATGTCGCCAAACACGGATGCGACCATCATGATGCTGTAAGCAGAACCTGGATTCATCCGAAAAAATGACGTTTTGGCATTCGTGCAGCCAGGTTCGTCGTTGAGTACACCATCGCAGGCGCTCCTGTCTTTGATGCAGCGTCAAGGGTAACCGCAGCCATGGTCTCCGAGCTGATATTTTCATTTTTTTTTATATGTATAGTGTGTAGTGTGGACTGAAGAGATCATCCTTGATGATTTATTCTTCTAGGATGGGATGTAAGGATAAAAGGAAAACACTTTATTTATTACACATTCAGTTAGGCTTGGGTACGCAATGGGTCCTTTAGCCTGCTGTCTTTGGTGATGTCTATCTCCTGTGGAGGGTGAAATATATCAAGGCTGTTAAGTGTGACTGCTTCCTCGTGTTATGACAGATTGCCTATGGGGGGTGAAACGTTATTGACTTCGGTACTCTATACTTGTGCCACCTTGCAGGGTTTACCGTTCCTACTGATTCTAATTCTCGAACTTCGTCCCTAAGGGCATCGATCTTGTCAAAAACTGGTAGAGCCTTGTCATGGACCTTCTCTTGTATAGTGATCTCGTGGAGTGCGGTGCGGATGTCGACGTTTCTTGTCCACCATGGAGCTCCTGTGATCCATCGACAGCAAATGTTTTGCAGCGCTTGGAGTTTGTTGTAGTTGGAGACGCACGTAGATCCCCACGAGGTGGAGCCATACATCATTGTGGGTTCCACCTTGCCTTGTACAATTGGAGTTTAGTCTTAGGGTTGAGATCCTTACTCTTCAGGAACGGAATCAATGACCTGGCCATCTTCTGGGCTGCCGTCTTCTTGTCGTCAATATGCTGCGTAAAGAGTAATTTTTTGTCAAGGTAGACGCCGAGATACTTCACTCCCGGCGACCATGGGATAAATCGGTCAGCTATTTTTAGTCTGTCGTTCAGAACTGGTTTCCTCCGTGTGAATAGAACGGCTGCCGTCTTCGTCGGGTTGATGGTTATCTTATTTTGCAGCGCCCAGCGTTCCATTACAGCAAGTTGCCGTTGCATCCTAGCGATTAGCTGGTCCAAGTGTCGTCCAGTTGTCAGAAAGGCCGTATCGTCCGCATAAAAACTCGCCGTAGCAAGGGGGACTGTTGGGATGCCATTTATATATAAGTTGAAAAGCAGAGGCGAAATGACAGAGCCCTGCGGAATTCCTGCGGAGATCAGTTTCATTTCGGAGTTTTTGTCGTCGACTCGGACATACAGTTTCCTGTCCTGCAGAAAGCTGTCTATGAGTCTAATGTAACAATTCGCAATAGTGGTAGTGCGATGCATTTTGACGATAAGGTTGGGCCGCCACACCTTATCGTAAGCTTTTTCGATGTCAAGGAAGACACCAATCGTGAAGTGCTGCTTGTTGTATCCGTCTTGTATCCGTTCGGTGATCCGCAGAAGTTGAAGTTCGGCAGATAACTTGTCCTTGAAACCGAATTGTTCGGGTCGTATAACATCATGCGCTGTAAGCGTGTCATGGAGCCTCTTCAACAGCACTCTCTCGAGCACCTTGCCAAGGGTCGGCAAGATGAGCTAATTGGCCGGTAACTGTTGGGTTCTGCTGGGTCTTTACCTGGCTTGGGTATTGGAACTACTCGAGCAGTCTTCCATAACGTAGGAAAATATCCCTGCAGAAGACAGCTGTTGAGCATTCGGGTAAGGAGCACAGTTGGCTTCCTGGGCAACTGTTTCAAATCGATGTTGCTTATGGAGTCGTTGCCCGGCGCATTATTCCGAGTCTTCCGGATAATTTTACGGATCTCTGCTGGTGTGGTGAGTTGTGGGTGGCTCTGCACAGGCGCAGTACGAAAAGCAGTCCATTTTGCTGTAACGACGGCTTCCTGTTCTTGCAGGCGGACGTCGTTCACGGGGGCCGCTGGTGTGGACATCTGTTCTTGGTAAGTCGTAGCATACAGCTCCACCTGGGCGAGTTCGTCATAGAGGAGGCCATCTGGTCCTCTGATGGCTCGTTTAGGTGGCCGCTGGTGTCGTATGTTCTTGACTACCTGCCATTCGTTCTTGGTTCGAAGTAAGAATTCATCCATCTTATCTTCCCAGACCTGCTGTCGCCACTCTGCTACTCTCCTGTGCAGTTCTCGTGTTAAGACGTGTGTTTCTCGTCGATCGATCGGGTTTCTATAGCGGAGCCAACGTCGCCTGCTCCTGTTTCTCTGTGTCTTCAGTTCTTGGAGTAGAGGCGGGAACTCGTCGAAAGCTACTACAGGGTAGACCGTGTGAGTAGTTGCCCTCCGTTTGGCTACCTTTATCATCTGCGTCAAAGTTTGTACCGCGATGTCGATGGCTTCCGGTGTTGAAACGTCCTGCGTCGGGCAGATATTGTTGTCAAGATATGTCCGAAGGTGACCCCAATTCAGAGTTTGTGAGGTTGGGGGCGGAAGGTTGGCCGTTGCGTTTTCCACTATGCTGATAACAGGTCGGTGGTCAGACGAAAGATCGTCGACAGTGCGGAGCTGGAGGTTCGTCTCGATATTTTTGATGATAAGCAATATCTAGGACGTCTGCTTCTTGCCGATCAACGTAAGGAATTCGTGTGGGCTCTCGTGGGCCACGGACTGTGATGCCCAGTTCTTCTTCCATGGCAATCAAAGTTCGTCCACGAGGGTTCGTACGCCGGGAATTCCACGCGACGTGCTTGCTGTTAAGGTCACCTCCTAGGAAGATTTTGTCAAAATTGGTGAAGATACTCCTTAGGTCGTCTGGCACCAGGTTTTTACCGGGGCTGTTGTACGCCGCAATGAAAGTGATGTTGCCTGCCGCCGATCGAACCGTTACTGCTGTTGCCTCCAGTTGTTGGAGGTGTCGTAGCGTTTCATGATGGTGCCGCAGTTCCCTTTTAAGCAGAACTGCGGTCCTTCCACCTCGTTGGCCTTGTCTGTCCGTTCTATAGACATACATGTTACGAAATCAGAGCTCAGTTGTTGGACGAAGGTGCGTCTCCGATACAAGTGCGATGTCGATTTTGTGACGGTGTAAAAATTCAGTGAATTCTGTTTTCTTGTCTTTCATTCCGTTGGCGTTCCATATACAGATTTTCAGGTTTCTCGTGGTCCCAGGGCGATCCATCTTAAGGTGTTCCAAAGGCCTTCAATATACTTGCGATTAAAGAAAGTATCCCCACTAGTTGTTGCTGCACGGCGGTGAGAAGTTTGGCGACATCAGAGAGCGCTGGAGCTATAGATTCCATCAAATGAGCTGGTGAGACATAGGTTTCCGGTTCCGGTCGGCGTAGTGATGCTGCGTGGGCGTATGAATAATGCTGGCGGTGCTGTCGAGGTGGAAGTGCTTCAGGAGGAGGCTGTGTTACTGGCTGCCGTGTCGCCGCCGGCTGTTCTTGTGGCGTTTGCTGACGGTGGGGCGGAGGGTGTGGCGTCAGGTTGGAGTTCCGTATTACACGAGTCCTCCGTTGAGAGGGCTGTGGGGAAGACAGTTGTGTGTATTTCCTGAGAAGTTCCTGGTATTTCTGGCAACCACGCCATGTGGCAGGATGGTCCTTTTCACAGTTAGCACATTTCGGCGGAGCCCCTCGGGGATGAGTACATGCTGAAGATCGGTGTTGCCCTCCACATCGAACGCAGCGAGCAGGCAAGCTGCAATAATTAGCCGTATGTTCGAATCGCTGGCAGTGGCGACATTGAACAGGTCCTTCTTGTCTGTTGTAGGTTTCAATAACGACTTTAGTATATAGAAGGTATTTGATGTCGTAAATCTTGTAGTTTTCCTTTTGGGCTGGCAACGTGACACAGTAAGCATCTTGAGGTCGTAATTCCTTCGTGTGGTCGTCTCGATTTTTAAACTGGTGGACGTTGATGACAGGGAAACCCTTCTCTATCAGAGCGGCTTACAGTTCTTCCTCCGTAACTTCGGCAGGTAGACGTTTGACAACCACTTTGAGGTCCTTGTCCTCTGCGGCCTGATGTGTAAAAAAGTGGATGTCATTCGACACAAAGAAATTGATGGCCCGCCGTTGGTCTTCATAGGAGTCAAAGTGATATTTGATCCTGTCTCGTTGGTAGATGGCCTTAAGACTGCCGTCAATATTCGCTTTCAGCGCCTTGTTGAGTTCCATGTAGTTCTTGGTATGGTAAGTAGTGACGGGCGGGACTTTGCGTAATAAGTTCCTGCCAGAGCCATCTGTCCCCTCTTTATCCTCTTCGAGATTGACATCACTCGTCTGGTCCATACGTTCTGGAGCATCCGTATTATCTTCTGTCGCAATAGCCGCATAACGGTTGGAAGTTTTCAGTTCTTCTGGACGTTGTCGCTTCCGAGAGCTGTTCTGCTTAGGAGAAGCGTTGAGTCGTTTTCTTTGGCGAACTAGTGTAAAATCGCCCTCTCCGTCGGTGGGCTGCATGGTCCAAACTTCTTCAGAGGAGACTCCCTCCATTTCGTCGTCGTCTACTGGAGGAGAAAATTGTTCCACGTCGTCTACTTGTTCTTCAGGCTGTGAAGTAGGAACTGTACTAGTGCGGTTGTCGTATACTTCCTGACTTTGCAGAATCATGTATTTCACGTCTTAGTTCCCGTTGTTACCGATCGTTCTGTGTTAGCTGATGTCGCTCGTCATAGGGGTTTGGCGTACGTTGTCCTCCGCTCTGCATTCGCATAGCGCTCGTCGTGGTCCTGTCCTCATTATCTTGCCTGTCAGAATCCGTTGTCGTTGCAGGGGTCGTCGCCGTTGGATCCGTCCTGTGGGGAGCGGCCGCCGGGACGGCCGGCGGGACAGGCCCCACCGACCGGCCAGCGGCCGGCCCCGGCGCGACCCAGCCGGCTGGCTCAGACGCGCGCGTTCCGTTGTTCGCACTCATCGGCACCGCGCGCTCAACTGACCGAGCTGATAGCGCATGCTGCTGCAAACGTCGTCGAACTGTTCGTGCAGATGGTTGTTGTCTTGAAAACGTCCCCATCTGTTGACTCAGGGATCGAGACATGGCTGCACGATCCGTTACAGCCATCTACATCTACATCTACATCTACATCTACATTTATACTCCGCAAGCCACCCAACGGTGTGTGGCGAAGGGCACTTTACGTGCCACTGTCATTAACTCCCTTTCCTGTTCCAGTCGCGTATGGTTCGCGGGAAGAACGACTGTCTGAAAGCCTCCGTGCGCGCTCGAATCTCTCTAATTTTACATTCGTGATCTCCTCGGGAGGTATAAGTAGGGGGAAGCAATATATTCGATATCTCATCCAGAAAAGCACCCTCTCGAAACCTGGCGAGCAAGCTACACCGCGATGCAGAGCGCCTCTCTTGCAGAGTCTGCCACTTGAGTTTATTAAACATCTCCGTAACGCTATCACGGTTACCAAATAACCCTGTGACGAAACGCGCCGCTCTTCTTTGGATCTTCTCTATCTCCTCCGTCAACGCGATCTGGTACGGATCCCACACTGATGAGCAATACTCAAGTATAGGTCGAACGAGTGTTTTGTAAGCCACCTCCTTTGTTGATGGACTACATTTTCTAAGCACTCTCCCAATGAATCTCAACCTGGTACCCGCCTTACCAACAATTAATTTTATATGATCATTCCACTTCAAATCGTTCCGCACGCATACTCCCAGATATTTTACAGAAGTAACTGCTACCAGTGTTTGTTCAGCTATCATATAATTATACATGCGGATAAGATGCCTGTCATCTCGACTGCTAGTGATACGAGACCGTTGGGATCGAGCGCGGCGTTCCGTATTACCCTCCTGAACCCACCGATTCCGTATTCTGCTAACAGTCATTGGATCTCGACCAACGCGAGCAGCAATGTCGCGATACGATAAACTGCAATCGCGATAGGCTACAATCCGACCTTTATCAAAGTCGGAAACGTGATGGTACTCATTTCTCCTCCTTACACGAGGCATCAGAACAAGGTTTCAGCAGGCAACGCCGGTCAACTGCTGTTTGTGTATGAGAAATCGGTTGCAAACTTTCCTCGTGTCAGCACGTTGTAGGTGTCGCCACCGGCGCCAACCTTGTGTGAATGCTCTGAAAAGCTAATCATTTGCATATCACAGTGTGGTGTCACCGCCAGACACCACACTTGCTAGGTGGTAGCTTAAATCGGCCGCGGTCCATTAGTACATGTCGGACCCGCGTGTCGCCACTGTCAGGATCGCAGACCGAGCGCCACCACAAGGCAGGTCTCGAGAGACGTACTAGCACTCGCCCCAGTTGTACGACGACGTTGCTAGCGACTACACTGACGAAGCCTTTCTCTCATTTGCCGAGAGACAGTTAGAATAGCCTTCAGCTAAGTTACTGGCTACGGCCTAGCAAGGCGCCATTAACCATTTGTAACGTTGCATGTACCTCAAAATAGAGTCTCACTTGTATCATCCAGTAGGCTGTATACCAAAGGACAATATAAAAGTTAAATGTTCTAGTAGCTACGTTCTTTTCTTTATCACATTCATTACGAATCCTGTTCCAGACTCACGCCAGTCGGCGTGAGTTGACGCGTGCCCTTTCGGCTACCCGTCTCTGTGGACTGGCTGCCTTGTCAGCCCACTACACACAGCATCTTCTTCCTGTCGGTTAAATTTCGCGTGTGTATCAGGTCATCTTCATGGTGTAGCAATTTTAATGGCCAGTAGTGTACTTTATTCGCAACACAACATGCAGACATTTTACCCTTATACCACTGAACGTATCTGCAAAATTATGTCATTGTACGATACATAGTCCAGGGGATACGAAGTCATAAACATTAAGACGAGTGAAAAACTAGCTTTTGCTTAAAACGGAGAGGAAATTACCAGGACTGTGCTGTGTAATTAGAGCACTTAGTGACTTCTAATAAAATGTAAACATAATTTCAAACCTTTTCTAAACTTTTTTCTCGACTGCACACTTAACATTAAATGTTTAACAAATTAACTCTTTCTAAAGTAGTCAGGCGTTTGGAGCCGTTTTATTCGTGTGAGTTCGACTGTTTAAAGAATCGGGGGTAAGGGGCTGACTTGTTTCTTTTAAGAGATTAATCTGTTTGGGTCAAATGGCTCTGAGCACTATGGGACTTAACACCTGAGGTCATCAGTCCCCTAGAACTTAGAACTACTTAAACCTAACTAACCTGAGGACATCACACACATCCATGCCCGAGGCAGGATTTGAACATGCGACCGTAGCGGTCACGCGGTTCCAGACTGTAGCGCCTAGAACCGCTAGGCCACACCAGCCGGCGATTAATCTGTATTACAGAGATGCGGCATGTGAGGTCGCTGTATTCAGTGTAGGCCCCACGGCAGAAATTTGAAGTCCCTATCTCGAAAAGCCTGCGAATAAGGGGTCAGGAGCATCGGAAAGGTAGCACGTTCGAGATGGGAGCTCGATCGCAGCACAATGGTAGTCGCATTCATAACAAGGAAGCGGCGTGGCCGCGGCGGGCCGGCTCCGGAGGCGGAGGCGGTGGCGGCCGCTGCTATAGTTAGCAGCCCGGCGGCGCGCCTGCGGGCGCCAAGAAAAATAGAAGCGCTCCTGTGGCGGCGGCGGCGGCGGCGGCGGCGGCGGCGTACTCCGGCCCGGCTGAGTCAGCCCACCCTGTGCACACGTAAATCTTGAGTAACGACCCCACCCAGCAGCTGTCATCCACCGTGCCAATTTCCGTACAAGTACCGGCTCCTGCGTGGTGTTACCAAACAAGCCGGCCGCTGAGTGAACAGTTCGCAGTCAGCTTCCACACCGACGATGACGTGTTGAGGGAAAACCACCCTTGTGCGACACAAGTTACTTCATTCATACACGTCCTGGAAATACACTACTTTGCCTCGGACGAAGACGTACCGCAGGATAGAATCATGGTTCCGTAGGCAACAGCAAACTTTTTCCCTGAAAGCTTCGACGGTATTGTCTCTCAGTGGAATAAACGTATTACCAGCGGTAGCTGTTACTTCTGAAATAATAAACAGTTGACTTACTTTTTCCAATACCCTCGCCTTCACATCACTGCCTCTATTATTTTTATTCAGGTATTTCACATCCAAAAAACCATTCCGCGGCCCGTCTTACATTCGTTTATCCACGTACATGAGAGGTTCTATGAAGCTTCCTTGGGCGTACTCCACGTTAGTTTTATTTCTGTAGAATATTCACCATGCAGTGTGACGTATTAGATTACACTGAGGTGACAAAAGTCGTCGGATACGTCCTAAGAAGCCAACCTCGGGGAAGATCAGTTTGGATTCCGTAGAAATGTTGGAACACGTGAGGCAATACTGACCCTACGGCTTATCTTAGAAGCTAGATTAAGAAAAGGCAAACCTACGTTTCTAGTATTTGTAGACTTAATGAAAGCTTTTGACAATGTTGACTGGAATACTCTCTTTCAAATTCTGAAGGTGGCAGGGGTAAAATATATGGAGCGAAAGGCTATTTACAATTTGTACAGAAACAAGATGTCAGTTATAAGAGTCGAGGGACATGAAAGGGAAGCAGTGGTTGGGAAGGGAGTGAGACAGGATTGTAGCCCCTCCCCGATGTTATTCAATCTGTATATTGAGCAAGCAGTGAAGGAAACAAAAGAAAAATTCGGAGTAGGTATTAAAATCCATGGATAAGAAATAAAAAACTTTGGTGTTCGCCGATGACATTGTAATTCTGTCAGAGACAGCAAAGGACTTGGAAGAGCAGTTGAACGGAACGGACAGTGTCTTGCAAGGAGGATATAAGATGAACATCAACAAAAGCAAAACGGGGATAATGGAATGTAGTCGAATTAAGTCGGGTGATGCTCAGGGAATTAGATTAGGAAATGAGACACTTAAAGTAATAGAGGAGTTTTGCCCTGGGGAGCAAAATAACTGTTGATGGTCGAAGTAGAGAGGGTATAATACACTCCTGGAAATTGAAATAAGAACACCGTGAATTCATTGTCCCAGGAAGGGGAAACTTTATTGACACATTCCTGGGGTCAGATACATCACATGATCACACTGACAGAACCACAGGCACATAGACACAGGCAACAGAGCATGCACAATGTCGGCACTAGCACAGTGTATATCCACCTTTCGCAGCAATGCAGGCTGCTATTCTCCCATGGAGACGATCGTAGAGATGCTGGATGTAGACCTGTGGAACGGCTTGCCATGCCATTTCCACCTGGCGCCTCAGTTGGACCAGCGTTCGTGCTGGACGTGCAGACCGCGTGAGACGACGCTTCATCCAGTCCCAAACATGCTCAATGGGGGACAGATCCGGAGATCTTGCTGGCCAGGGTAGTTGACTTACACCTTCTAGAGCACGTTGGGTGGCACGGGATACATGCGGACGTGCATTGTCCTGTTGGAACAGCAAGTTCCCTTGCCGGTCTAGGAATGGTAGAACGATGGGTTCGATGACGGTTTGGATGTACCGTGCACTATTCAGTGTCCCCTCGACGATCACCAGTGGTGTACGGCCAGTGTAGGAGATCGCTCCCCACACCATGATGCCGGGTGTTGGCCCTGTGTGCCTCGGTCGTATGCAGTCCTGATTGTGGCGCTCACCTGCACGGCGCAAAACACGCATACGACCATCATTGGCACCAAGGCAGAAGCGACTCTCATCGCTGAAGACGACACGTCTCCATTCGTCCCTCCATTCACGCCTGTCGCGACACCACTGGAGGCGGGCTGCACGATGTTGGGGCGTGAGCGGAAGACGGCCTAACGGTGTGCGGAACCGTAGCCCAGCTTCATGGAGACGGTTGCGAATGGTCCTCGCCGATACCCCAGGAGCAACAGTGTCCCTAATTTGCTGGGAAGTGGCGGTGCGGTCCTCTACGGCACTGCGTAGGATCCTACGGTCTTGGCGTGCATCCGTGCGTCGCTGCGGTCCGGTCCCAGGTCGACGGGCACGTGCACCTTCCGCCGACCACTGGCGACAACATCGATGTACTGTGGAGACCTCACGCCCCACGTGTTGAGCAATTCGGCGGTACGTCCACCCGGCCTCCCGCATGCCCACTATACGCCCTCGCTCAAAGTCCGTCAACTGCACATACGGTTCACGTCCACGCTGTCGCGGCATGCTACCAGTGTTAAAGACTGCGATGGAGCTCCGTATGCCACGGCAAACTGGCTGACACTGACGGCGGCGGTGCACAAATGCTGCGCAGCTAGCGCAATTCGACGGCCAACACCGCGGTTCCTAGTGTGTCCGCTGTGCCGTGCGTGTGATCATTGCTTGTACAGCCATCTCGCAGTGTCCGGAGCAAGTATGGTGGGTCTGACACACCGGTGTCAATGTGTTCTTTTTTCCATTTCCAGGAGTGTATGTAGACTGACAATGGCAAGGAAAGCGTTTCTGAAGAAGAGAAATTTGTTAACATCGAGTATAGATTTAAGTGTCAAGAAGTCGTTTCTGAAATTATTTCTATGGAGTGTAGCCATGTATGGAAGTGGAAACATGGACGATAAATAGTTTGGACAAGAAGAGAATAGAAGCTTTCGAAATTTGGTGCTACAGAAGAATGCTGAAGGTTAGATGGGTAGATCACATAACTAATGAGGAGGTACTGAATAGGATTGGGGAGAAGAGTAGTTTGTGGCACAACTTGACTAGAAGAAGGGATCGGTTGGTAGGACATGTTCTGAGGCATCAAGTGATCACCAATTTGGTATTGGAGGGCAGCGTGAAGGGTAAAAATCGTATAGGGAGACCAAGACATGAATACACTAAGCAGATTCAGAAGGATGTATGCTGCAGTAAGTACTGGGAGATGAAGCAGCTTGCACAGGATAGAGTAGTATCGAGAGCTGCATCAAACCAGTGTCAGGACTGAAGACCACAACAACAACAACGCCCTAATATCGTGTCAGGCTTCCTTTTGCCCGGCGAGGTGCAGCAGCTCGACTTGACATGGACTCAATTAGTTGTTTTTTGGGAATATGAATAGAGCAAGTAATGGACTCCCTGCCGTGTTCTGTGTCGTCCCGCAACATTAATGCAGTAACCAACCAGGGAATTGCCTTTCCATGGGCTACTGGTAACACCACAACTCAAACGGCTGTGTTTGGAGTAGTGACTAGAAAGCGCTGAGGGCTGGTGAATGACGTCGCACTGTGTTCAGAGATGAATCTCTGTTCTGCAATACCCAGGAGTATCATAGTTGGCGAGGATGATGGCGACCAGTAGAGAGGTCCTATTCTTCCAATGTTTTCGAGAGGCACAGCGGTGTTACTCTTGGCTCCATAGTATGGGGAGTGATCGCGTATGACATCAGTTCACGTGCGGTACTGATTGAGGAGAATCTGACAGTCGCCGACATCCTGTGTCTTCATGTGTCACCTCTAGTTGTGTACACCTTCATGATGCCGTTTTTCAACAGATTAATGCTCGTCAGCACACGAAAAATACGTATGGATTGCCTGGGTGGTATTGAGATTCTCCTGTGGTCAGCATTATCCCTAGATCCGTTCGCGATGTAATATGTGTGGGACCAGTTCGGACATATATCAAGGACCAGTTACAACAGTTGATGGTCAGTCCTGCACAGGAATGGAGACATTGGCTTTATGACATCCTTCCCAATCGAATCAGTGCTTCCATCCAGACCAGGGAGCCAGCAACTCCGTACAGATAAGTGGGTTCATACTGCCAAGTTACTGTGAATTTGAATCGATTTTGTAATCACTGCAATAATATCACATAACCCCTCAAACAGTGAAGTTTCATTTCGGACCTACTTGCCTTTTGGGCGCTTTACTTTTTCTCTCAGGTGGTGTATTTTAGAATGCTAGGAAGTTGAGATCGCAAACATTTACCTTAAACGAAAGAGATAGTATGGAGATACAGTAAGAAACGAAAGAAATGTGGAAAAGTGGTGTAACTGTAGAGCAGTATCCGAACAACTGTGAAAGAAATGATGGGCCTCACCTGGTCATCTGGCACTCATCGCACAGGATTTGAAGAGACAGGTGAAGAATGAATTCTTGCAGTACGTCTTTTCACAAGGATCACATACTTCCGGAGCGGAAAAAAAATTGGAACTGATGCCGAAGTGACGAAAGCAGTGCAAACCAATGGCTTAATGGATTGGCGGCAGCCGACTTCGAAATGAGAATTCTGAAGCTCGTGGACAGATATGACAAAGGAAAATAATGGAGAGGATTTGTAGACTGTTTTGTAAGTGGCTTGTTTGTCGTTAGTAAAATAAACTGCTTCAATTTATTAAAGCCAAACGTCGTTATTTTCTTGTACATTAAAAGTGTTCCTTGGCGTTTTTTTCCCTTCTGCAATGATTAAGAATTTTCTAGTTCTTTGGCGATAGTCTCTCTAGCTGCCATCATTGGATTTTTACATGAAGCAGAAAAAAGATGACATGGCGTTAATGCAGCATTGTGGTGCCACGGTCGAAAGTGTTGCCAGTCAGCGACGAGTTCCTCTTAAGGAGCTGGTTACAAGAATTTTTGAGATTACGACAATCCTTCACAAAACCCCTAGGAATTTCCGAGAGGAAGGGCCAGTCATTTCTTCGAGGGTGCGAACTTTGCACTAGTGCTGAAGATAAAAATTTTGGGCAATTAATATGAAAATGACATTTCATACAAAACATACGTTAAGAATTATTTTCTGTTTCCGTTTATTACTGCTTAGTTAACAGTTACTAATTAGCTTGTTGGAAGAAAAGTTAATTCATGCTCTCTATAGATTAACAACAGTGAAAACAAGTCTCCCTTACATCCTGTTACTGAAAACATTGCGTCATACAGTACACCATGTCGACTACACAGCCGTACGTCTCGTTATATTAACCAACAAAATTTCATTAATTATAGCGTAGTTTACGTAGTAGTCCAGTTTTAATCGCTAAGTATCATGGAAACTGACACCTGTGTTACGGATCAGCATCAGGCAGTGTGCTCAAAAGATTCGAAGCTATGCAGTACAAAGCCTTGCATATACTCACTGGGGCGTTCATGTCAACCCCAACCAACCACCGTTAAAATTGCGACGAATATTCTTCTGCAAGAAATTCCTCCTCTTGCGTCTTGAGGAAAAAATCTGGGAATTAACATCCCACTGTGGCTGCGGAAGGTACTGGATAAATAAGCAACTTCCACCGGCACGGCTGGATATATGAGGTGCGACAATAAAGTATTGCAAGATGTGGCAACCCTGCAGGCTTGAGTAGGTACAATATCTTTGACCTTGGTCTATAAGCTGCTTCTAGTCCAAGCGGCACATCGATGCAACTGCTCAGTCGTAAGTTGTGCTGTAATAAGTTAACACGTGTTTGTGTCTCTCATCACTGAAATGGAACTGCATGATACTGTGCAATGGTATGCCATTTCTTTTTGGTTAAATAGGGTGAAATGCGACAACTTATGGTAAGCTTCAGAAGGCTTTTGGAGAGGAGGTTACGTCAAGAGCTCAAATTTTTCGTTGGCATAAAATGTTTAGTGAAAGCAGAGCGAATGTTGAAGATGAAGTCCGCAGTGAACGACCGTCAACCTTCTTTGCTTCTTTGATTGCAAGGGAGGTGTTCATAAAGAGTGGGTGCCTCCTGAACAAACAGTTAACCAATATTACTACAAAGAAATTTTAGAAAGACTTCGTAAAAGAGTTCTTTGTGTCCATGCCAATATTGCTGATAATTGGATTCTGCATCACGATAATGCGCCATCCCATACTGGTCTCTCAGTACAGCAATTTTTAACCTGAAAACAAATTTCAGTACTACCACAGCCACCTTATTCACCACATATCGCTCCGTGCGACTTTTTTCTATTTCCAAGAGTCAAATCGGCGGTCAAGGGACACCATTTTCAAACACCACAAGATATCCAAAAAGCTGTGACGAGGGTCTTGGAGGATATTACAGAAGTGGAGTTCCAGAAATGTTAGCATAAATGGCAGAAGCGTTGGAAAAAAGTGTGTGCAATCAGAAGGGAACTATTTTGAAGGAGAATACACTAAACTTGACTAAAATGGCAAGCAACATTTTTTTTCACATCAGTCTCATTACTTTATTGTCGCACCTCGTATGAAAGTGCAGACATTAACGCACCAGGTGTGCAAAAGCCCTCTTCTACCGCAAAGATTCAACTAACGCAACAGCTGTGGAATTTCTGTCTCACTACCGCGATGCGTGCGTGGTGTATACAGATGTGCCCAAGTCTAGTGAAGGGGATGGTAGTGGTTTTTGGTTACCGCGGAGCAAACAAGGACATACAAGATGGATCTTCACTCCACAGTTGCTCTAGGCGAGCTGAATGCCGCTCTGAAAGCCCTACTATTCGCACAGAGGTCCGCAGCAGACCCAATAGTTATGATCTCTGATAGTATGTCAGCTCTACAACTAATTAGAAACCATTAGTTGTACCAACTCCACAGTTGCAGCAATTGTCGATGTTATGTTTCGTGTGCAGAGGAACTGTCGCAGCATCGTGATGGTATGGATGAAAGACCACTTTGGGATATCTGGAATTTAATAAGTAGACTCCCTAGCAAAGCAGGCATATCTGGATGGACTAAGTAAATATGAGAAACTGCCTCTCACAAATACAATACCTATACTCAGAAAGCGATTGTCATCGGACTAACAAGAGAAATGGTCGCGTACATTTAAAATCGAAGGCAGTCACTACGCACTAGTTCGCCCGGAGATTCCAAGAATACCGTGGTATAATAAAGCAGAAACATCAACGAACCTCACGACAATTATAACACGTCTGAAATTTAGTCAATGAAAGTTCAACAAACACCTCTGTCGCCTCATCCTATGCGCCACCCGTCTATGTGTTTGCGGAGAGCAAGAAAAACCGAACCATATATTTCCACAGTGTCCCCGGAAAACTCACCAAATACATGTCCTTGCTTGTAATCTTCGGTCTCTCGCTCATAAGTTCCCAAGCAGCCTCTAAACCTTGTTAGCATCCAACAATGTACCAGCGTGTAAGCTACCGTGCTAGTTCGTCAACAGTGCTAACATCAAGGTATAGCTCCTTGCGCTGCTAATCTAATGCTCCTGTACTTAGAATGCAAGAGGAAGACCGAAACTCAATTAACTGACTATATCTCTACGTGCTACTCTACAAAATATGGAACGCTCAACTTACAAATGTATGTCACTATGTACCTCTTATGTATACCCGTTTGAATACGTATGTAACTATACGTGCGTCTGTAACACACAACTCTGGTTCATATACACTGTTCTCCTATTCTGTCTAAATGGTACTAATACACCTGCACAGATATTCAGTTCTCTATCCGAAAGTTGTGGAGCAATTCTCACAGGAGATACGAAGGACATTTTATTGTTAATTTAGATATATAGTCATTAGCGTTGGTCATTTGTTAATCCTATGTTACATCGTCCCATGATACGAGGGTGCATGGGCAAGTTTCGAATGCCAGTAAATTGTGTCTAACGATGTCAACCTTGGATAGGAGTTTAAAGTTTGCCTACCTTTGGATATTCAGCTTAATTATCTTGAGCTATTTACCCACCAAGTGCGCTCTACATCTACATGGATACTCTGTAAATCACATTTAAGTGCCTGACAGAGGGTTCATCGAACCATCTTCACAATTCTCTATTATTGCAATAACGTATAGCACGCGGAAAGAACGACCACCTATATCTTTCCGTACGAGCTCTGTTTTCCCTTAATTTATCGTGGTGACCGTTTCTTCCTATGTAGGTCGGTGTCAACAAAACATTTTCGCATTCGGAGGAGAAAGTTGGTGATTGCAGTTTCGTGAGAACATTCCGTCGCAACGAAAAACGCCTTTCTTTTAATTATGTCCAGCCCAAATCCTGTATCATTTCTGTGACAGTCTCTCCCATATTTCGCGATAATGTAAAACGTGCTGCCCTTCTTTGAACTTTTTCGATTTACTCCGTCAGTCCTATCTGGTAAGGATCCCACACGGTGCAGCCGTATTCTAAAAGAGGACGGACAAGTGTAGTGTAGGCAGTCTCCTTAGTAGATCTGTTACATTTTCTAAGTGGCCCGCCAATAAAACGCAGTCTTTGGTTAGCCTTCCCCACAACATTATCTATGTGTTCCTTCCAATTTAAATTGTTCGTAATTGTAATACCTACGTATTTAGTTGAATGTACGGCTTTTAGATTAGACTGATTTATCGTGTAACTGAAGTTTAACGAATTCCTTTTAGCACTCATGTGGATGACCTCACACTTTTCGTCATTTAGGGTCAACTGCTAATTTTCGCAACATTCAGATATCTTTTCTAAATCTTTTTGCTATTTTGTTTGATATTCTGATGACTATTTTAGTCGACAAACGACAGCGTCATCTGCAAACAACCTCAGACAGCTGCTGAGATTGTCTCCCAAATCGTTTGTATAGATAAGGAACAGCAAAGGGCCTATAACACTACCTTGGGGAACGCCAGAAATCACTTCTGTTTTACTCGATGACTTTCCGTCAATTACTACGAACTGTGACCTCTCTTACAGGAAATCACAAATCCAGTCATATAACTGAGACGATAATCCATAAGCCTGCAATTTCACTACAAGCCGCTTGTGTGGTACAGTGTCAAAAGCCTTCCAGAAATCCAGAAATACGGAATCGATCTTAAATCCCTTGTCAACGGCACTCAGCACTTCATGCGAATAAAGAGCTAGTTGTGTTTCACAGGAACTATGTTTTCTAAACCCATGTTGACTGTGTGTCAATAGACAATTTTCTTCATAATGTTTGAGCATAATGTATGTTCCAAAATCCTGCTGCATATCGACGTTAGCGATATGGGCCTTTAATTTAGTGGATTACTCCTACTACATTTCTTGAATATTGGTGTGATCTGTACAACTTTCCAGTCTTTGGGTACTGATCTTTCGTCGAGCAAGCGGTTATATATGATTGTTAAGTATGGAGTCAATGAATCAGCATACTCCGAAAGGAACCTAATTGGTATACAGACTGGACCAGAAGACTTGCTTTTATTAAGTGATTTAAGTTGCATCACTACTCCCAGGATATTTGCTTCTACGTTACTCATGTTGGCAGCTGCTCTCGATTCGAATTCTGGAATATTTACTTCGTATTCTTTTGTGAAGGCATTTCGGAATGCTGTGTTTAGTAACTCTGCTTTGGCAGCACTGTCTTCGATAGTATCTACATTGCTATCGCGCAGAGAAGGCACTGATTGTTTCTTGCGCTAACATACTAAACATACGAAGAGAATCACTTTGGATCTTCTGACAAGTTTGGAGACAAAGTTTCGTTGTGGAAACTGTTATAAGCATCTCGCATTGAAGTCCGCGCTAAACTTCGAGCTTCTGTAAAAGATCGCCAATGTTGCGGATTTTGCGTCTATTTAAATTTAACATATTTGTTTCGTTGTTTCTGCAACAGTGTTCTAACCCGTTTTGTGTGCTAAGGAGGATCAGCCCAGTCGTTTGTTAATTTATTTGCTATAAAATGGTTCAAATGGCTCTGAGCACTATGGGACTCAACATCTGAGGTCATCAGTCCCCTAGAACTTAGAACTACTTAAACCTAACTAACCTAAGGACATCACACACATCCATGCCCGAGGCAGGATTCGAACCTGCGATCGCAGCGGTCGCGCGGTTCCAGACTGTAGCGCCTAGAACCGCTCGGCCACTCAGGCCGGCATTTGCTATAAATCTCTCAATTGCTGCCGATACCACTTCTTTGAATTCAAGCCACATCTGGTCTACACTTATTTTATTAATTTGGAATGAGTGGAGATTGTCTCTCATTCTTGCTTTTGCTTGACAGTTGTTAGCTACTGGAAGGCAGGTTAGATAAACACCCTTTCGTGCGCTCGCCGCAAATTTACTGAGATCTGATAACCGTAGCTCCACTGCATTACAGTTGCAGCGTTTGCTGGATTCGAAGACCCTTGACTTGGTATCAGGTTTTGTATGCGCCCACTATACCCCATGAAAGTTATTTCGCGTTCCGACGACGTTGATAATTCATTCTGTTGCTATATCCCAAGTGGCTCTGTCCTGTGCAAGCTGCTTCATCTCCCAGTATGTACTGCGGCCTACATCCTTCTGAATCTGCTTAGTGTATTCATCTCTTGGTCTCCCTCTACGATTTTTACCCTCCACGCTGCCCTCCAATACTAAATTTGTGATCCCTTGATGCCTCAGAACATGTCCTACCAACCGATCCCTTCTTCTAGTCAAGTTGTGCCGCAAACTCCTCTTCTCCCCAATTCTATTCAATACCTCCTCATTAGTTATATGATCTTCAGCATTCTTCTGTAGCACCAAATTTCGAAAGCTTCTATTCTCTTCTTGTCCGAACTATTTATCGTCCATGTTTCACTTCCATACATGGCTACACTGCATACAAATACTTTCAGAAACGACTTCCTGACATTTAAATCTATACTCAACGTTAACAAATTTCTCTTCTTCAGAAACGCTTTCCTTGCCATTGTCAGTCTACATTTTACATCCTCTCTTCTTCGACCATCATCAGGTAGTTTGCTCCCCAAATAGCAAAACTCCTTTGCTACTTTAAGTGTCTCATTTCCTAATCTAATACCCTCAGCATCACCCGATTTAATTCAACCACATTCCTACAGCTAACTAGTATGAAATCAATATATTAACAGTTTACGTCATTACGGCCAGTAATTCGACAAATATGGACGTTCAAAGTCGATACTTTCTCACTAGTGTGCTCAAAAGGCATAGTCACGTAAGCAAAGGTTCAATCAAAGTAAAATAAGTCCGACCATCCACTGCCAGAATAAAATCTCGTAAAACTAAAAATGGGTCAGAAATGTAGCACTGTGGGCAATGTCGCCTACTATGATACTGCCAGTGTAAAATAAAGAAAAACGGCCAAGTGTGATACCGTATTTGGTATTATTATGAAAAAATAAAAAAATTCTTCTCCTTCTGCAGCTTTCCTGCAGTAGTGAAGCGTGGGGCATTACTGGTATCTACATCCCCCAACCCCCTCCCTCTTTATTCCCTTTGTTGAGCGATTAGAATAGCTGGCAGTTCCTACAACCCACTCAAGCACACCTTTTAATCAGGTTTTTGCTTCCTTGCTTGCCTGTTCCGACATTAATTTACTGACATTCCGCGTAATCAAACGAGCCTGTTTGTGAAAAACTTTCCCTGCTCTTGTCGTGCGCAAATACTTCAGTACAATGCTGTATGATAAAGAACGCTCCTAAGTCCGCACGTCGGCAGGTGACGGAAACGACCGGAGTCGATGCGCTACACTTTCTAACAGAGCAGTGTTCTGTTGGGTGGTTCACGGTAAGGGAGCTGGTCGGTGAACACTAGGGGAAATCTGGAAAAATTTGTCAGCTTTCTAAATAGTGTAGAATAAGAGCTGTAAGCCCTTGTGATGTTTACCATCTTTTAACAGATCTTTTGGGAACACTTAGATATATGAACCACATGTTTTGGTCTCACACCTTTTTCTTAATTGCATTTCGTGTTACGACAGAAATAAAGCATGTTAATTATTTTATGTACAGCATACAGACACATATATAGAAATAAAAACTAAGTAGGAGCTTGATTTTTTTTCTGGGAGTTCTTTACACTATTATGTTTACAGTAGACTTTTAAAAAGATGTTGCTCAAATTTTTTAATAATGATTATAAAAATATCGGTAATTATAGTTTTAATCTAAAAGGTCTTTAATTTTCAAATGTCAGTCGTAATAGTAGCCTATTTTTTAATTAAGTATGTTTTAAGAGAGTATACAAAATTTCAGCCTTCTGTATTTTATAGTTTTTAACCCACGTGTTCCAGAACGTCAATAAAGTGAACATCCGGGAAATTCAAATGAGAGCTTGCTTGTTTGATGGCTTCCAACACTGATTTCTCTGCTTCGATGAGTTGCCAGGGGTCAACGTCAGTTAAAATTCTTCGCGCATTTAGTCCAACAGGCACTCCCAGTCTACATCTACACCTACATCTACATTTATACTCCGCAAACCACCCAACGGTGTGTGGCGGAGAGCACTTTACCTGCTACTGTCATTACCTCCCTTTCCTGTTACAGTCGCGTATGGTTCGCGGGAAGAACGACTGTCGGAAAGCCTCCGAGCGCGCTCCAATCTCTCTAATTTTACATTCGTGATCTCCTCGGGAGGTATAAGTAGGGGGAAGCAATAAATTCGATACCTCATCCAGAAACGTACCCTTTCGAAACCTGGACAGCAAGCTACACCGCGATGCAGAGCGCCTCTCTTGCAGAGTCTGCCACTTGAGTTTGCTAAACATCTCCGTAACGCTGTCACGCTTACCAAATAACCCTGTGACGAAACGCACCGCTCTTCTTTGGATCTTCTCTATCTCCTCCGCCAACCCGACCTGGTACAGATCCCACACTGATGAGCAATACTCAAATATAGGTCGAACGAGTGTTTTGTAAGCCACCTCCTTTGTTGATGGACTACATTTTCTAAGGACTCTCCCAATGAATCTCAACCTTGTGCCCGCCTTACCAACAATTAATTTTATATGATCATTCCACTTCAGATCGTTCCGCATGGATACTCCCAGATATTTTACAGAAGTAACTGCTACCAGTGTTTGTTCCTTTATCATATTATCATAAAACTTCTCTGTATACTACAGCATCATCCGGGAAAAGTCGCATGGAGCTCCCGACACTATCTACTAGGTCATTTATATATATTGTGAAAAGCAATGGTCCCATAACAATCCCTTGTGGCACGAAAGAGGTTACTTTAACGTCCGTAGACGTCTCTCCATTGAGAACAACATGTTGTGTTCTGTTTGCTAAAAACTCTTCAATCCAGCCACACAGCTGGTCTGATATTCAGTAGGCTCTTACTTTCTTTATCAGGCGACAGTGCGGAACTGTATCGAACGCCTTCCGGAAGTCAAGGAAAATGGCATCTACCTGGGAGCCTGTATCTAATATTTTCTGGGTCTCACGAACAAATAAAGCGAGTTGGGTCTCACACGATCGCTGTTTCCGGAATCCATGTTGATTCCTACAGAGTAGATTCTGGGTTTCCAGAAACGACATGATACGCGAGCAAAAAACATGTTCTAAAATTCTACAACAGATCGATGTCAGAGATATAGGGCTATAGTTTTGCGCATCTGCTCGACGACCCTTCTTGAAAACTGGGACTACCTGTGCTCTTTTCCAATCATTTGGAACCTTCCGTTCCTCTAGAAACTAGCGGTACACGGCTATTAGGAGCGGGGCAAGTTCTTTCGCATACTCTGTGCAGAACCGAATTGGTATCCCGTCAGTCATCTGTTGAGTGATTTCAGTTGCTTTTCTTTTCCTTGGACACTTATTTCGATGTCAGCCATCTTTTCGTTCGTGCGAAGATTTAGAGGAGGAACTGCGGTGCGGTCTTCCTCTGTGAAACAGCTTTGGAAAAAGGTGTTTAGTATTTCAGCTTTACGCGTGTCATCCTCTGTTTCAATGCCATCATCATCCCGGAGTGTCTGGATATGCTGTTTCGAGCCACTTACTGATTTAACGTAAGACCAGAACTTCCTAGCATTTTCTGTCAAATCGGTTAATTCGATAACCTTAAACCTTGACACTGCACCACCACTGAAGCGTAGCACAGCATCCACCACACCTATTTTCAAAGTATTTAGTCCAACCAGAACAGTTTTTGGTATCAGTTCCCGTATACAGTTGTTAAAATTTTCATCTGGGTTTTGAGCTCTACAGTGTGTAATTACTTGTCTAATAATCTAGAGGACTTAGAAATTAGGGACTAAAAAGCCGTAAAAACATACAAGTGAGAATAAAATTCTGTTTTTGACAGAGCTGTCTGTGTGACATTGGGGCGTCGTCATGTGTGCAGACACTTTTAAATTCCTCTAGTTTTGGGGATTTGTTCGGTACAGTTTCCTCGAAGAAAACTTTTTCTTATGTGGAGAAGTACAGAGAATTTTTAAGACAAAAATTTAAAAATTCGATTTTTTTATACTTTTTCACATACTAGTCCTCTTAAATGAAATGCGGTCCTTGACAAGACTGCTGCCGTCGTTGATTTAAGCATTTGAGTCCAATCATATGCAAGTGTTTCTTTGCTTACAATACACTAAGTGTCCTGTACCATCAGTAAGACAACGGGCCACTAACATGACCCTCCCAAGCGTGTTGGCACTTGTATTCTGTCTCTTCCTCGCAGGCGTTGTTCCTTCTCGCCTCTGTCTGCGAGGTCCCTGCCACTTGCAATCAAATCTATAGCACCATCATAGACAAGAATACCGTGAACTGGGAAGGATATTGAGCTGTCAGAGATCAAAATAGCCCCCAATTCCATCAGTGTCTGATGAAGTCGATGCCAAGACACTTCTCACTTCATCAGTGCGGAAGGGACTCTACACGCTCCTAAGAAGCTGTCTCTAGCCCAGATGCTCTTGTATTTCTCTCGTTTGAAGTAAAATGCTGAAGGGTACACTGTCGGCATCAACCAGCCCATTTCCAACAGAGGGACGAGGTTACCAGTTGTAAAAGTAATGGCCGGGTCATCTCAAGCGATTGTCGTTGCCACCATTCTTGATCACGATATACAGGGTGGTCCATTGATAGTGACCGGGCCAAATATTTCACGAAATAAGCATCAAACGAAAAAACTACAAAGAATGAAACTCGTCTAGCTTGAAGGGGGAAACCAGATGGCGCTATGGTTGGACCGCTAGATGGCGCTGCCATACATCAACTGTGTTTTCTTAAATAGGAACCCTTATATTTTATTACATATTCGTGTAGTACGTAAAGAAATATGAATGTTCTAGTTGGACCACTTTTTTCGCTTTGTGACAGATGGAATTGTAATAGTCTTAAACGTCTAAGTACGTGGTATCACGTAACATTCCGCCAGTGCGGACGGTATTTGCTTCGTGATACATTACCCGTGTTAAAATAGACCGTTACCAATTGCGGAAAAGGTCGATATCGTGTTGATGTATGGCTATTGCGATCAAAATGCCCAACGGGCGTGTGCTATGTATGCTGCTCGGTATCCTGGACGACATCATCCAAGTGTCGGGACAGTTCGCCGGATAGTTACGTTATTTAAGGAAAAAGGAAGTGTTCAGCCACATGTGAAACATCAACCACGACCTGCAACAAATGATGATGCCCAAGTAGGTGTTTTAGCTGCTGTCGCGACTAATCCGCACATCAGTAGCAGACAAACTGCGCGAGAATCGGAAATCTCAAAAACGTCGGTGTTGAGAATGCTACATCAACATCGACTGCACCCGTACCATATTTCTATGCACCAGGAATATCATGGCGACGACTTTGAACGTCGTGTACAGTTCTGCCACTGGGCAAAAGAGAAATTACGGGACGATGACAGATGTTTTGCACGCGTTCTATTTAGCGACGAAGCGTCATTCACCAACAGCGGTAACGTAAACCGGCACAATATGCAATACTGGGTAACGGAAAATCCACGATGGCTGCGACAAGTGGAACATCAGCGACCTTGGCGGGTTAATGTACGGTGCGGGATTATGGGAGGAAGGATAATTGGCCCCCATTTTGTCGATGGCAGTCTAAATGGTGCAATGTATGCTGATTTCCTACGTAATGTTCTACCGATGTTACTACAAGATGTTTCACTACATGACAGAATGGCGATGTACTTCCAACACGATGGATTTCCGGCACATAGCTCGCGTGCGGTTGAAGCAGTATTGAATAGCATATTTCATGATGGGTGGATTGGTCGTCGAAGCACCATAACGCGGCCCGCACGTTCACCGGATCTGACGTCCCGGATTTCTTTCCATGGGGAAAGTTGAAGGATATTTGCCATCGTGATCCACCGACAACGCCTGACAGCATGCGTCAGTTCATTGTCAATGCATATACGAACATTATGGAAGGCGAACTACTCGCTGTTGAGAGAAATGTCGTTACACGTATCGCTAAATGCATTGAGGTTGACGGACATCATTTTGAGCACTTATTGCATTAATGTGGTATTTACAGCTAATGACGCTGTAACAGCATGCGTTCTCAGAAATTATAAGTTCACAAAGGTACATGTATCACATTGTAACAACCGAAATAAAATGTTCAAACGTACCTACGTTCTGTATTTTAATTTTAAAAAAACCTACCTGTTACCAACTGTTCATCTAAAATTGTGAGCCATGTGTTTGTGACTATTACAGCGCCATCTATCACAAAGCGAAAAAAGTTGTCCAACTAGAACATTCATATTTCGTTACGCACTGCACGAATATGTAATAAAAAATGTGGGTTCGTATTTTAAATAAACGCAGTTGATATCCGTTTGACCTACGGCAGTGCCATCTAGCGGGCCAACCGAAGCGCCATCTGGTTTGCCCCTTTAAACTAGACAAGTTTCGTTCTTTGTAGTTTTTTCGTTTGTCGCTTACTTCGTGAGATATTTGGCCCGGTCACGATCAATGGACCACCCTGTATAGAAAACAATGCAGTGCTTTAAACTCGTTTGTGACACCTGTTAGTAGGCCAAGATCATCGTTCATTTGCTTAATAACGTTCCCATTTACGAAGCTATCGTGCAGATTTGCACTAATACGAGAACCCCTCCTACTGTCAACTTTCTCAGAGAGTACAACTAGAGAGGCGGCAGCGGGCAATGGGTACTTACGGTTTATTGCGGATCTTGAGGTGGGGCGGCGCGCCCTTGCCGCGCGAGTGCCCCGGCGCAGGCAGCAGGCGCGCCCTGTCGCGGTACCAGGAGAAGCTGACTGCGCCGGAGGAGGAGAAGGAGGGGGAGGAAGGCGCCGACGCCGACGCCGACGTCCGGCGGGGCCGCCGGCCGTAGCCGGGCCGCTGGCGCTGGCGCTGGCGCTGGCCGGGCCGCTGGTGCTGCCGCCTGGCGGGCGCGCGGCACACCAGTCGCAGGCGGTCGCCCTCGCGCACGCTCACGGTGGCCGGCAGCGCCTGCAGCGACAGCCGCGGCCGCGAACCTGCAACGCGAAGCAGAGACGCTAGCGAGGTGCCGCGGCGGCGGAGCTATCACTCGCCAAGACAACAGCCACACCAGAAACGCTTTTAGTGATGCGGAGGCTAACACGACCAGCCACGCACGTTGGCTGACACAAACCAGTACTGCATTAACATGATGTCCGCCTCCGTAGCGCAGCGGTAGCGGTACCGCCTACCACGCAAGGGGGCCCGGGTTCGATTCCCGGCAGGGGACTGGGTGTTGTGTGTCCTTCATCATAATTTTCGTCATCACTGACACGCAAGTCGCCGAAGTGGCGTCAACTAGAAAGACTTGCAATACGGCCGAACCCCGAAGCGGATATCCCAGCCAATAGACGCCATACGATCATTTCATTTCGTCAACATGATCAGTCACATCGACTGGCAAGCTCTACTGCAGAGCGTTAAGTAATTGTTGTAGTAAACACTGGTATCTGGCTAAGTGTATAGATATTCGCAATATGTGAGAGTGGCGTTCGGTCGAACACAGAGTGCTGTGATTTGTGGGGAGATACAGATATTGGAATTGGTAGTTTGACTGCAAGTGGCAACCATGGGGATAATATATCCAGTGGCAAGAGCTGTTCAGATGGACTGAAGGGGAGGATTAATTCTTATTCAACGGCTAGGGGTTTTTCCTTACATTTCTGGAGGAGGTGGAATCGGTTGCTGGTGCCGCGAAGGGGAGGGATTGTAGATGTAGATGTAACATGAGAAGAGTCTAAATTTACAATACGGACAAGCGGGTGAATTTTTTTTCAGTCTTGAGTTAAATAGTTATTATAGATGAGGTATTTGAGAGGTAAATGAGATCTCTGTTTATAATGAGATATATACGAAGACAGTAACTTGTTCTCGAAAGAACAGTTACTGTTGATGACCGTGCAGCTTTTCCCTGGAATAAATGATGACTAACTGAAACCCTCAGCTGTCGATAGGTGTTGTTGATATACCTCGATGTGGATAGCTGAAAATGTGTGCCCCGACCGGGACTCGAACCCGGGATCTCCTGCTTACATGGCAGACGCTCTATCCATCTGAGCCACCGAAGACACAGATGAATAACGCGACTGCAGGGACTTATCGCTTGCACGCCTCCCGTGAGACTCACATTCCCAATTCTACATATGTATTGTACCTTATAGCCATTTGTCCACACACTCATTACTCGCGCACGCTTTGGCGATTCCCGTAAGAGTTTGGCAACCTGTATATATAGTTAAAGGCTAGCCAGCCATTGACCTTCGTCTGTGCGAATGCGCACATGTTGCCCAAACTCTTACGGGAATCGCCAAAGCGTGCGCGAGTAATGAGTGTGTGGGCAGATGTCTATAAGGTACAATACATACGTAGAATTGTGGACAGTTGGGAATGTGAGACTCATGGGAGGCGTGCAAGGGATAAGTCCCTGCAGTCGCGTTATTCATCTGTGTCCTCGGTGGCTTAGATGGATAGAGTGTCTGCCATGTAAGCAGGAGATCCCGGGTTCGAGTCCCGGTCGGGGCACACATTTTCAGCTATCCACATCGAGGTATATCAACAACACCTGTCGGCAGCTGAGGTTTTCAGTTAGTCATCATATAATGAGATAGTCAGAGATCAGCTGGAAATCAGAAATATGGAAAAAAGAAAAGTGAGATTGCTTTGTTTCATATGATCAGTCACAGTGTGGTGTCGAATCCTGCAACACAACGATCTACGGGTGCTGTTCGTGCAGTTGACGTCACAGATCGTGAAAGCTCGTCCTGCGATCTAGTGATGCGTGTTGGTTAACGACCGATAAGTCGGGCGCCCCTTGTGGTTATCTCCGTTACTGCCATTATGAGCCCGGCTGCAGCAGACGAAGCAGCAATGTGCTGTACCCGTTGTGGGCGGTTGCGCCGTAAGTCTTAGCTCAGGCAAACTACTACATATTTTACAGTTGTTACTGTTTCCAGTAAGTCATTGTCAAGATGTTAATCGCACAGTAATGGGTTTTACCGTCTGTTTATGTACAATGAGTTACATTAGTGTATGTTGACAGTTAACTGTCAGACACTGCAAAAAGCATCGACCTATCGCAGACCTTCCTACGTTTAGCCGGTATTGTTACTTCCCTCTATCATCCTAAAGGAACACTCTCACAGAACTTCTCGCCTGAGAAAAATTGAAGAAAATTTATACTCTATTACCACAAGAACAGTTTGTGTGGATAAGTGGTCTCTCTTACACCACTGCCACGCGATCTCTGTGAGACCCGGTGGATGCATTACACTATCTCAACCGCCGTTGGAGTGCCTTAAAGGTAAATATGAATTATATTGGCTCCAAAGATTTGTTCCGAGAGGCCGGTACTCCCATAGCATTTTCTGTATGATGAAATATGTTTCCCTTTGCGATGTGACTTGGGACAGCTTTCAGTAGCATTGGGTTTCGTAACTTGAAGGGCATGAAAGGAAAGGAGTGGTTGAGAAACGAGAGAGGCAGTATTGTAATGTATCCTCTACCGACTATGTATGTAGAGCAATCAGAAAAGATAACTAAGAGAAGATCAAGGGGGAAAACTTTAGTTATTCCCTTCATTACCGAGCGCATTTTAAAACTACAAGAGGACTACAATTGATTAATTGCTTTGTGTTAATGTTAGTTAACAATTAATGATCCTCAAAAAATACTTGAAACCATAGTGAATTTTTGTAGATGGTGTAATATTTGACAGCTCAGAACTTAAACACGACAATTATACACACAAATCTGCAGCTTCATGTTGTTCTATTGCAAAAAACAATTATTTACATTACACGTGTTCCTCATATTTGCTATTGTAAGTTGGCTGTTTATGTTTTCTTATTGGTAACGTTACGTAGCGCTCTGTGTGAGAATCACTGGCTGTGCTGTGTGCGGTCTGTGGCTGGTTTGCATTGTTGTCTGCCATTGTAGTGTTGGGCAGCTGCATGTTAACAGCGCGTAGCGTTGCGCAGTTGGAGGTGAGCTGCCAGCAGTGATGGATGTGGGGAGAGAAATGACGGAGTTTTGAAATTTGTAAGACTGGATGTCATGAACTGCTATATATATTATGACTATTAAGATCCAGTAAAAAATAACTTAATGACGGATGTACTCCAAAAAACTGAGAGAGCACAAAAAGACTTTTCCACTTCACAGGAATTGCATACATAATTTTTGTCAGTGACTTGGTAACTTGTCTGCTAGAGCAAGTTACAGTGATGCATCACTCTAGTGTTAAGATGTGACATAGGTATTAGACATGGCCATCTTTGCTGTAATATTTTTTCTGCTTGAGCTTTTTCATGATTAGATATAAGTTATTGCATTTGCTGCTGCTGCTTGCCAGGCATAGTGCTATTAAATTTCACTTTGTATTACTCTGTTAATCTAGTTTTACTACTGATTTATTTTTCTTGTTGCCGCACATTGGCTCATATTAGTTGTAATGTTGCATTGCTTGGTAATTTAGATTTACTGCAGCTTGCTTTGACAATTTCCATTTTTTTTTCATTGCTGTTTGTATTAATTGTTTTATGCTGCTGCATTGCTTCGTCCCTTAGTTTAGCATCTGAGCTCAGTAGATTTAAGTTAGCTTAAGAGGGGGTAGACTATATAAGAGAATGAGTTGCGATGAATTGGAAGAAATGCATTGAGAAGTTATACGAAAAAAGTACAGAAAGCGGGTATAGATAGGACTTTTTGGGAATAATGATGAACGAAGGGAGATCTCCAAGAAAAAAAGGTTTTGTTTGCAAAATACTGCAGTACCAAATGTTACACTGAAAACAAACCCTGTCCTTTCCCCCTGTGTTATTCTGCTATGTGTTTGTGTACTCTTGTATATTTGTGTTTTTCCTGTCTTTAAGTGTTTGGCTAATAAGATTTATGTTGTAGAATTTTTCAAATACTATGTTATTTACTTTGTAAAGATGTTAAGACATTATTTATTCTGTTTTGTTTTAATGCTCACGTGTGAAGTTGATGTTTCGAAAGTTATTCTGATCTTTTATGTATTTAATTATGTCATAATTCCTGTAACACTGATGTATATGTTTATTTCTATTCTTTTGTAAAGCCCCTATTACTACAAATGTTATCTGTATTATTATGTTTTTAATGATGTATTTTGTACCTTTGTTATTGTATTCTTATGTTATAAAATTGTAATTGATACCAGTTCATCATATTATTAACTTGTAAGTTACATTTCACTGCACACGTTTCTGTTGGTCATAGTATATGGACAATATGTGAGAAGTAGGGACTGTTAGTGTTTGCACGTGTGTTAATAATTCATCAAGGGTCTGGATAACAGCATTGCTGGTTCTGAGGACAATTCCAAAAACTTTGTGAGTGCACAAATGGTGGTTATGGACTTGCTATATTACCCGCAAGACTCTTCAGTGGTGATTGTGCACCTGCACAGTCACAACAGATGGCTGCTGTTCATCTCTATAAGGACTACAGTGGGTCTGCATCTTTGATGACCCACCAATACCATTATTTCTACAAGGACTACAGTGGGTGTACACCTTTGCTGACTCACCAGTACCATTATCTCTACAAAGATTGCAGTGGGTCTGCACCTCTGGTGGCCCACCAATACCATAATCTCTACTAGGACTACAGTGGGTCTGCTCTGTGATGACCTACTTACCAATATTCTTCAAAATTTCGATTGACTCTGCTGTGGGTTTGCTCTGTTGTGGACCAATACCTGTCTGCATGTCAAGAGTCAGCACTGTCTTTCCGTTGGAAGGACAACACTACTTCTTCAAGATTGCATGGAAATCCACTACTTCTGTGTGCATTTTCTTTTACTGCTCAGACATAGAGGGACAAAAAAAACACTGCAATTTTACTGTGATGGACGATCAGGACTGTCTTTATGGACAGTGAGAAAATTATAGCTTTTGACCAACATTGTATCAATAAGTGTGTGCATTTGATATCTTTGTTATTGTAATTATGAAAAATTTTATAAAATCATTATTGGCCACTGCCCAAAACAATTTGTAAAATTTTTTGTGAGGAGCATGGGGGCTATGTAAGTTGGCTGTTTATGTTTTCTTATTGGCAACGTTACGTAGCGTTCTGTGTGAGAATCACTGGCTGTGCTGTGTGCGGTCTGTGGCTGGTTTGCATTGTTGTCTGCCATTGTAGTGTTGGACAGCTGGATGTTAACAGCGCGTAGCGTTGCGCAGTTGGAGGTGAGCCGCCAGCAGTGATGGATGTGGGGAGAGAAATGGCGGAGTTTTGAAATTTGTAGGACTGGATGTCATGAACTGCTATATAATTATGACTTTTGAACACTAGTAAGGTAAATACATTGTTTGTTCTCTATCAAAATCTTTCATTTGCTAACTATGCATATCAGTAGTTAGTGCCTTCGGTAGTTTGAATCTTTTATTTAGCTGGCAGTAGTGGCGCTCGCTGTATTGTTGTAGCTTGAGTAACGAAGATTATTGTGAGGTAAGTGATTTGTGAAAGGTATAGGTTAATGTTAGTCAGGGCCATTCTTTTGTAGGGATTTTTGAAAGTCAGATTGCGTTGCGCTAAAAATATTGTGTGTCAGTTTAAGCACAGTCATGTATAATTGTTCAAAGGGGACGTTTCACTATAAATTTCAAGATAGGTCAAAATACACACTTGCTGTCAAAACTTTCAACAATTGTAAGTAAACAATTCAAAATACTTAAACAAAATTACCATGGCAAAAATTTTCAAAGGACTTTTGTTTTTCCTTATATTACCACATAGATCAGTGTTGAATTAACTTTACTTGTCCTAATTTTATTTTATTTTTTGTGGAATATGTGATGCAATTCCTGACTTTAGGGAAGCAAAGAAACATGACAATCAAGTATGGTAAGAAGCAAAAAAAAATTATATAGAATTTAAGCACTAAAGGGCTTTTCATACATCGTTCTTACGATCGGTGCGCGAATACATGACATCCTGGCGGCCGACGCAACAGAGGGCGCTGATCAATGATCTGTCTTTTCTTCAGTTGTCATATAGACATTTTATCTTCCATAGGTAATTTATAGGTAGCTACAGGTTTTTTTTTTCTTTATTGAATTTCAATTCCCCGCGAAGGGGGGCGGGCTGGCAGCAGCTTAGTATGCCGCTCTTCAGCCTACAGACTTTGTTAAAAAGATGAAGAGAATAAATAATTAAAAAAACGGGCGATAAAATCGGAGACTTAAAGAGTAACATGGCGAAAAAAAATCGTAGAACTTGAAACAAAGAACAGAGGGATGATACTGCTAATAAAACACATACGAAGCAGACAGGTAAAACAATAGACAGACAATTAAAAAGCACGGCGACAGTCTGGTTTCTGTTCGCAAAAGACATAAAATTCACACCTAGCGACAGCATGGTTTCTGTTCGCAACACGAGAAAGACGAACAACACTGAACAGTCACTGGAGCACTGCACTACAAAGTTTGCAAATGTGACATACCACAGCCGAGAGCAGGTGGGGGGGAAACTGGACAGATGATGGGAAAATAAAAAAGGGGGGAAGGAGTGGAAAAGCTAAGGGGGGGGGGTGGCGGGAAAGGAGCCGATGGAGGATGAGGACCCATAGGAGGGGGTGGGGGGGGTGCTGGGCAGACGCGACAGGGAGTGGGGAAGGCAGAGGAGGGGAATACAAAAGGACTCGGGGGGGGGGGGGTTGTTGCTACAGGCGATGTATTACGTATATTTACTTTTGACCGTAAATTCACCATAAAAGTGTCAGACCTATTATCTTTTTTTATTTCCTTTTAACAATTTTATATGGGTAACTGTATTCGTCTTTTACTGTACCACAAATAGTTTATATAATAGAGATGAATATTTCAAAGTCTGCTGCATGTATTTTACTAATGTGTTTTTATCAGATTATGTTTCTCAAGTAAATGACTACATCTAAGCCCGCAGTAGCGACATCTATGTAGGATGTAGGCAAACACATTTCTGGTAGCTACTGTACTTCAGTAGCTAGTTGTAAAAATGACTGTGGGTACGATGTGGCCTATTCTACACGTTATTTTAGACCTATGTGACGCTGCTGTGCTGAGTATATTTATATGTTTTGACAATGCCATTACGGCCTTATCTGTAGAGCAGGCACATTTTACCGTATCTTATCTGTACATTTCCCTGGTGTACGATAGTACATTGTGATACGTTATACTGTATTGTGTTGAGAGACACACTGCCCACTAAGTGTATATATTTTTGTATTGTAGATATGAGGATGGCCATTATGGACTGAAACCGCTCATCGTCAAAAGAATTGATATTGTGATCAAAGACTGGAATAAAAAACATCTGACAGTACTGGATCACTGTTCATATTCGCGACTACGGCGCAGCTGGTGAAAAACATATAAGTCAGAATCATTTAAAAGTGAATACAAATAAGTTATCGAAATAAAAAAAATACTCACAGAAGTTATCATCATAGTAAACAGGTAAAAGGGAGGTTGCTTGGATTCAAAATAAAAAAATTTAAAAAAATCGATGTGATTATGAGAGACCATATTCATTCTTCGATGTCAAAGACATTCAGGTACTCGATGGCGACATGAAAGTCATAGACAAAATTATATAGGCTATAGGGGTTCGCTATCATTTCCGAAAATCTTTGAAGATACTACAGATTTTTTTTGTTAAATGGGATTCGGCTTGGACTGCATCAAAATGGCAGAAGATCGGAAAAAGGCGTAATGTGTCAGCTGGTATGCTGAGTCCAAATCTGTGACAACGATACTGCGTAATTATCGACGCTAGTATGGGAGGTCACCACCGGCAAAAATTAGCACAAAGAGACGGTTCAAAAACTTTAAAGAGACAGACAGTGTCAAAGACCTTTCTCGGAATGTGCGCCCTCCCGTGTCTTAAGCGTGTGCTGACAGAGTGCAAGCTGCATTTGAACGCAACCCTCAGAGGTTAATTCGTCGTGCATCACGCGAGTTGCAGGAAGCAAGATCAACTGTTCATAAAGCGTTACGTAAGCGACTGCGCCTCACTGCGTACAAAGTGGAAATGGTCCAAGCATTGGAGCCAGACCATCGTGCTACGTGATATGAATTCGCGTATTCTATGATGACCTCCTCCGCGGACAACGACTTCCCAGAAAAATGCCTGTTTTTAGATGAATCAACATTTTACATTTTTATAAATGTGAATCGCCACAACATTAGGATTTGGGGCTCCGAAAAACACACACAACATACGTAAACACGTCCACGATAGCCCGAAGCTTAGTGTGCGGTGTGATCTAATGCACGAGAGGTTGATGATACCATTTTTCTTCGCAGAGAAAACCATAACGGGAGATGCTTACCTGGACGTGCTCCAACAGTTCCCGCTATCACAGACCGAAGAGCTGGAGACGTTCATCTTCTTCCAGAATGATGGTGCACCCTAACATTGGATTTTGAACGCGCGGGATTTGCTGACTGACACATTTCCTTAGAGGTGGATGGGTCGTGATGGTCCCATAGCATGGCCCCCGCGCTCTTCCGATTTTGTGCCATTATTACTATTTTGTGGGATTACGTCAAAAATCGCATGTACCCAACACCAGTCAATGACATCGCTACCCTTCGTGCACTAATTAATGAAGCAATCAGAATTGTTGATGCTGTAGTGCTGACTCGTACGTGGGCAGAACCCTACTAACCGTCTTGATGTTCTACGAGCGATGATTCTGGCATACATTGAACTCCTACAGGAAAGAAGATGGGGCGTATTTTAATTATACATTGAAATAAAAAGTTTACCTTGGCGCCAGTCGGTTCATGTGGTTACCAGTGAGGGTCTCTCTGGTGCTGTTTGCTTTACTCAGTAAGCGTAGAATCGATAACTGCAGCAAAACGTGTTTTCGCCAAGAATACGGCACTGCACCAAAATATTCGTCTATGGCACCAGCAGTTCCTAGACACTGGTTGATTTATTTACGGGGAAATTGTGGAGGTTTTTCGAAACATCCCGTCTTGGCGCCTTACCTACCAACAACTTTTTACGTATTGCGACGCTGCATAACAACAGCAGTGAATTAAGTTTACTGCCATACAAGCTCGTCAAAGTATGAGAGGAGTTTGAGTACCGTGTGGATGTTTTCTTTGCGTCCGATAGAATGCGCATAGAATATTTGCGAAAGTTAAATGAAACTTTTCTACTAAGTGTAATAGTAAAAAGTATCGCAAGGTTGTAGGTGATTGCATGAATAGATATAACAGTGTAAAATAGAAAGGTTCAATTTAAAATAACAACTTTGTTAGGCATAAGTTAATATTTATGCCCCTGTTTCTATCGTCATTCATATAGAAGATATAGACTTGTGAAATTGGTTCAAAGGGCTCTAAGCACTATGGGACTTAGAACTACTTAAACCTAACTAACCTAAGGCATTACACACATCCATGCCCGAGGCAAGATTCGAACTTGCGACTGTAGCAGCCTCGTGGTTCCGGACTGAAGCGCCTAGAACCGCTCGTCCACAGCGGCCGGCTTGTGAAATTGGATGAATCTTATTATAACAGCGTGCATTATGAGAACGTTTGCCAGGTTGTCGACCGATGTTACCCATATCCTATCACATATTCATATTATTATTTATGTATCAAGCATAATAACACATTGCATTTCATTAGATTTTTTTCTTTAGTCAACGTTCGCTTGTAAGCGACAATCGATTACGAGGGTCACTCCAAAAGAAATACACACTATTTTTGTAAAAATACAGTTTTCATTCTGCTTGTGTGAAAGTTTTACACTGTGTAGACACATCCTTTCTGCTCGTTTTCAAATTTAGTTCAACCTGTTCCCGTGAGTGGCGCCGTCACAGCATGTCTTCAAGATGGGTGCTACACTTGACGTTCGTCAGAAGCAACGTGCTGTTATAGAATTCCTGTGCTGTCAAAACTAATCAGTGGGAAACATCCACAAGAGGTTGATAAAGGTGTATGGAGATGCTGCTGTCGATCAAAGTACAGTTAGTCGGTGGGCAAGCAGGTTACGTGATGAAAGCGGGCACGGCAATATTGAGGATTGTCCTCGCAGCGGCAGGCCTCGTATTGCACATACTCCAGACAATGTGCAGAGAGTTAACGAATTGGTGACTGCTGACAGATGCTTCACAGTGAACCAATTGTCACGATACGCTGGGATACGGGAAGGAAGTGTTCGCAGAATACTGAAAGTGTTGGCGTTAAAAAAGGTTTATGGCAGGTGGGTTCCCAGGATGTTGACAGTTGCTCACAAAGAAACAAGAAAAACGGTATGCAGCGAACTTTTGGAACAGTACGAGAATTGTGGAGATGAATTTCTTGCAAGAATTGTGATAGGTGATGAAACTCGGCTCCATCATTTTTCACCAGAGACGAAGAGGCCATCAATGGAGTGACATCACGCAAATTTACTCAAGGAAAAAATTTAAAACCACACCTTCTGCTGGAAAAGCTATGGCCACGGTGTTTTTCGATTCCGAAGGACTCTTGCTTGTGGACATCATGCCAAGTGGAAGCACCATAAATTCTGATGCATGTGTGACGACACTGAAGAAACTTCAAGCTCGACTGAGTCGTGTTCGACCACATCGGCAAAAGCAGGATGTTTTGCTGTTGCACGACAATGCACAGCCACATGTCAGTCAAAAAACCATGGAAGCGATCACAGAATTCGGATGGACAACACTGAAACACCCGCCTTACAGTCCTGACTTGACTCCAAGTGACTATCATCTCTTTGGGAAACTGAAAGACTCTCTTCGTGGAACAAGGTTTGCAGATTATGACTCCCTTGTGCACGCTACCAAACAGTGGCTCCAACAGGTTGGCCCACAATTTTACCGTGCGGGTATACAGGCGCTGGTTCCAAGATGGCGTAAGCCAGTTGAGAGGGATGGAAATTATGTGGAGAAATGAAAATATTGTTCCTAAAGGATGTATCTAAACACTCTAAAACTTTCAAACATGTAGAATAAAAGATGGATTAAAAAAAAAAAAGAAATAGTGTGCATTTCTTTTGGAGTGACCCTCGTAATTTTTTGAACACTCCTTGAAGGTCTATATGGAAATATCTGCACTTAACAGTATCTTTTTATATGTTCACAACCACGTAGACAGATATAGTACATACGTATCTTTTGCTGGTTTTCGTATCATGATGGATTACTGAATGTCTTTGAAATGGCAGCTTTTTGTTGGTAGTTCTCCACAGCCAGACAACGAAGCGTCATGGACATCTTCAAAGCTTCGGATGCGACTAGTGACGATACGTACAATCCCACGAATACTCGGAGAAATTTCTCTGTGTCAGCACAGTAATAATAATAATAGCGTGTGACGAGGGCCTCCCGTCGGGTAGGCCGCTCGCCTGGTGCAAGTCTTTCGATTTGACGCCACTTCGGCGACTTGCGCGTCGATGGTGATGAAATGATGATGATTGGGACAACACAACACCCAGTCCCTGCGCGGAGAAAATCTCCGACCCAGCCGGGAATCGAACCCGGACCCTTAGGATTGACAGTCTGTCGCGCTGACCACTCAGCTACCGGGGGCGGACTGTCAGCACAGTGTGATTCAGGAAACCAAAGGGACAGCGGATCAGGAAGGGGTCATCATACCTAAAAGCGTCTGTCACATAGCGCCAGCAACTCCAATCTGGGAGCGGTCAATTCGCAACGTGCTCGTTAAAGGTTCAGAGCGCATCTCGTTCTGTTGTGATGACGTCGAGACCACGCTGACCACACACAGAAATCTTCAAAGGCGTCCGCCGCCGCCCGGCTGCGAGGGGCCTCCAGCGCGGCACGTCACGTTTGGCGGGTCAGCCTGACATCCAGGGGAAACCCCGCGACAAGGCGCGTTGCGAATGTTATTGACCTTGTCACGCATTCGAAGTTTACGGGTTGCGTCTCTCCCTCTAGTAAAGAAAAATGTCATCGGAAGCACGACGCGACAAGAAATTTGTGGCAGATTCAAGACAAAACTTCCGCCTGAACATAGCTAATGAGCGTAGTCAAACACTGCTCGATGTTATCGTACATTCAGTTTTTCTACACACGTACTACTGTCATTGTCTTCACTAATCCGTCTCACACGTTCCAGTCTTCCTAGTCACCACTCTTCCTCTTTCTGGTGCTTCGTGCATTTCCCACCTTGCGAATTCTAGATTTTTTTCTTTTTCTTCCATCTGCATCTCCGCTGTTAGAAAAAAACGACGTGCTACACTCTTCTTTGCTTTGGTACTGTGTTTCATACAGCCTCCCTGTAGTCTCTGTCCCTTTCATTACTTTCTACTCCTCCTGTAGCTAAATGTCCGCTTCAAATACTTTCACGTCGTCCTTCCAATTTTTCGTCGTAGCTTAGTTCAGTTCATACTCAACAGAGTAACACAACGTATAGCTTCAAGAAATTCCGTTATAATTCTAGGCCATCGACTGAAAGATACAGGTTTCCGATGGCAGTGGCGCATTTGGTGTGACGGACAATGAATTGTTTCACAGTCCGATGAAGATAAGGTCGCCGTTTCGAAGGTATCAGTATGCGTTTTAAAGATGGGTCACTTGTCTCTGCATCACAATATTCCTACGTAGCGTCCGATTGTAACTTAACGCGTTGTGTATCCTCTAAAAAGAAAAAGGTGTCACTAAATATGCATAGTGAGCTGTCTTTACGGATTTTCTTCACAAGATATGAAAAGTGAGCTGCCGGCCGCAATGGTCGAGCGGTTCTAGGCGCTTCAGTCTGGAACCGCGAGACCGCTACGGTCGCAAGTTCGAATCCTGCCACGGGCATGGAAGTGTGTGATGTCTTTAAGTTAGTTAGGTTTAAGTAGTTCTACGTTCTAGGGGACTGATGACCTGAGATGTTAAGTCCCATAGTGCTCAGAGCCATTTGCACCATTTTTGAATAGTGAGCTAGCTGTACGCCTTTTCCATTTCTTTGAAGTTTCCAATCTTCGGTGCGGTCTTGTTGTGCTGAAGGCGTAGATATTAAATTAAATAAATTCCATAGGATATACAGCACAATAAGAAGACCATTAAAAAACAAAACCCGGAAGGACACATATCACTCGTTGTATAATCTAATGGCTGTCTCTGTGCTACTTTTATTGAAGTGAGTCGTAGATAATGAGAGGCAGAGGGCGATAGATGCCGCGTGCAAACTGCGGGAATTAAATTTACGAGGAGATCGATTTAGAGAAGAAGATATTAGAGGAGAGTTGCAGATATACAACCTAAATGATAAAATACAACTACTTAAAAAATGGATAGACCGTCTAAAACATATGTGTGAAAGAAGACCACCAAAAACAGCAAGTAGATGACGAGGCAGTCGGAAGTAGAATTGTGAGAAGACGAATGAAAAGATGGGAATAAATCCAGCAAAGCTAGAAATGCGTCACTTAAGCCTCATCCTTGTTGGAGGGAAGAAGAGAAAAAGATCTGCTGATCATTTCGTCCCTGCAAAACTACTGATACCCACAATGCTCTAGTTCTGTATATCTCATTTTTCCCCTGTTTTTCCCTGTACCATTCCTCCCAGCGCAAGATTAAAAAACATCTCATATATCGCTAAGATGTTCCTTCTTTTGGGAAAGGTGTTCCAGAGATATCTACCATCACCTACTCTTTGTAAAAAGAAGTAACTTATTTAGCACTTCACCTGTCCACTTAATTCCGAACGTACTTCGATGGTAACTCATTTCAAATGCTTCCAGTTTCTGCATCTCCGTATTTCCGATGTCCACATTTCACTCTGGTCGAACACATCCAGGAACTTCCCCTTCGGTTCCATATCAATACCCGGCACCAGTACACCTACTTACAGAAGAAAACCTTTTTTCGCCTGCATTGCTAAGGCGTTTCCAATTTTGATGTTAAGCAAGTGGTTATTCTCCTTTTGATTGCTGCTCGTCACCTTCGCCTTTACTTTTCTTATCATTATTCTATTACCTACTCCTATCGACAGATATTCTGAGACTTCTTTACGACCGCCAGAAGAGCTATCTAGTTCTGATATTTGTTCCTTTTCTCAGATTTTCTTTCGCTTACTTCACTGGTGTGCGGCTAAGCTTCTAAGATACCAAATATGCCTCTTCTCCATTCTGGTAACTTCACTGTGAGCGGGGAATGTTGTCTCTGAAGTTGACCAGCAAATGCAAAAAAAGGAACAAAAGATAAACAAGTCGCACCTGAATGGAAATAAGCCCTGTGTGATCGATATGCGAAAAGTTCACTGGTATGGCAGCTATAAGTTTGCATTTTTCTCTTATAAGTGGTACTTACCAGCTTTTGCTCCATGCTGATGTTTTATCGAGGTGTAACTGGACATTATTTTAAATTTTTCCGGACAGAACTGAAAGGCTCGGTGGAAGATAGTGCTAACACACGACTGAGTCATTTTGAGATTACTGTATGAGAATATGTTGGTTAAATTCACAGACAAGAAGATCAATACAATTAGACAAACTATTTATGTAGTAGACAGTTTTCCCTAGCAGTGCAAATGGAACTACACTACTGGCCATTAATACTGCTACACCAAGAAGAAATGCAGATGATAAACGGGTATTCATTGGACAAATATATTATACTAGAACTGACATGTGATTAGATTTTCAAGCAATTTGGGTGCATAGATCCTGCGAAATCAGTACCCAGGACAACCACCTCTGTGCGCAATAACGGCCTTGATACGCCTGGGCATTGAGTCAAACAGAGCTTGGATGGCGTGTACAGGTACAGCTGCCCATGCAGCTTCAACACGATACCACAGTTCATCAAGAGCAGTGAATGGCGTATTGTGACGAGCCAGTTGCTCGGCCACCATCGACCAGACGTTTTCAGTTGGTGAGAGATCTGGAGAGTGTGCTGGCCAGGGCAGCAGTCGAACATTTTCTATATCCAGAAATGCCCGTACAGGACCTGCAACATACGGTCGTGCATTATCCTGCTGAAATGTAGGGTTTCGCAGGGATCGAATGAAAGGTAGAGCTACGAGTCGTAACACATATGAAATGTAACGTCACTGTTCAAAGTGCCGTCAATGCGAACAAGTGGTGACCGAGAGGTGTAACCAATGGCACCCCATACCTTCACGCCGGATGATACGCCAGTATGGCGATGTCGAATACACGCTTCCAATGTGCGTACATCGCGATGACGCCAAACACGGATGTGACCATCATGACGCTGTAAACAGAACCTGGATTCATCCGAAAAAATGACGTTTCGCCATTCATGCACCCAGGTTCGTTGTTGAGTACACCATCGCAGGCGCTTCTATCTGTGATGCAGCGTCAAGGGTAACCGCAGCAGCCACGGTCGCCGAGCTGATAGTCCATGCTGCTGCCAACGTCGTCGAACTGTTCGTGCAGATGGTTGTTGTCTTGCAAACGTCCCCATCTGTTGACTCAGGGATCGAGACGTGGCTGCACGATCCGTTACAGCCATGCGGATAAGAGGCTTGTCATCTCGACTGCTAGTGATACGAGGCCGTTGGGATCCAGCACGGTGTTCCGTATTACCCTCCTAAACTCACCGATTCCATATTCTGCTAACAGTCATTGGATCTCGACCAATGCGAGCAGCAATGTCGCGATTTGATAATCCGCAAAAAAAAAAAAAAAATGGCTCTGAGCACTATGGAACTCAACTGCTGTGGTCATTAGTCCCCTAGAACTCAGAACTACTTAAAGCTAACTAACCTAAGGACATCACACACATCCATGCCCGAGGCAGGATTCGAACCTGCGACCGTAGCAGTCGCACGATAAACCGCAATCGCGATAGGCTACAATCCGACCTTTATCAAAGTCGGAAACGTGGTGGTACCCATTTCTCCTCCTTACATGAGGCATCACAACAACGTTTCACCGGGCAACGCCGGTCAACTGCTGTTCGTGTATGAGAAATCGGTTGGAAACGTTGTAGGTGTCGCCACCGGCGCCAACCTTGTGTGAATGCTCTGAAAAGCTAATCATTTGCATATCACAGCATCTTCTTCCTGTCGATCAAATTTCGCGTCTGTAGCACGTCATCTTCGCGGTGTAGCAATTTTAATGGCCAGTAGTGTACGTTTTTCTCGCATTCACAACGCCACTTTTGCACCTAGTGGCGAAAATTGGAAGTAATTTTGTCCCAGCCTAAATCGGTTCTGTATTAACGCATTAGGATACCTAGCAAGTTTCGGTACCTTACGATAATTGCAAGCTACACTGGTCCTGTGAGTAGCTGCACCTTAATTATAACCACTCGTTACGTGTAGGTTATGCACAGGTGAAGTGGTTTGTACGACACAGGCTACTGTGGGGAGTCACATCACGCCTGTCTAAGACCTGATGACGGTAACGACGAGCGGTGAACGTGTGGCGCCGGTCAGCTCCCCTGGCCTCGCAGGTGCTGCGGCAGCACGCAGGGCCTCACTGGCGGCAGAGACGACCCCGTCCCGGCCGCTGGCGCCCACTTCCGGCGCGACAGCTGCGCGCAACTGGGGCCGCCTTCCACTTAACTCCTCTTTGCGCTCGCTCCCCAAATAAATCCCTCCTCATATTTTTCCTTCCTGCTTCCTTAGCCGACCAGTTTACCTACAGTCTCCCTATCTCGGTTCCTGGCCGGTCGCTCTCGCCGCATCGTCTGCACATTACAATGGAAGTCCCACTGGGTTCTACCATTGCCCCTAACGCCCCCCCCCCCCCTCCCACCTCAATGTTACTGCTTTATGCTAACGATTTCCATCCCGCACCCCATTTTATTTGAATCCGCAGGCAGACTTAGTCTACATCTACATCTACCGGGTGATCAAAAAGTCAGTATAAATTTAAAAACTGAATAAATCACGCAATAATGTAGATACGGAGGTACAAATTGACGCAAATGCTTGGAATGACATGGAGTTTTATTAGAACAAAAATAAATACAAAAGTTCAAAATATGTCCGACAGATGGCGCTTCATCTGATCAGAATAGCAATAATTGGCGTAACAAAGTAAGACAAAGATGATGTTCTTTACAGGAAATGCTCAATATGTCCACAACCATTCCTCAAAAATAGCTGTAGTCAAGGAATAAAGTTGTGAACAGCACTGTAAAGCATGTCCGGAGTTATGGTGAGGCATTGGCTACGGATGTTGTCTTTCAGCATCCCTACAGATGTCGGTCGATCACGATACACTTGCTACTTCAGGTAATCCCAAAGCCAATAATCGCACGGACTGAGGTCTGGGGACCTGGAAGGCCAAGCATGACGGAAGTGGCGGCTGACCACACGATCTTTCACGCGTCTAGCGATATGGGGTGGTTCTAATAAAACCCCATGTCATTCCAAGCATGTGTGTCAATTTTTACCTCTCTAACTACATTATTCCGTGGTTTATTAAGTTTTCAAATTTATACTGACTTTTTGGCACATCCATACTCCGCAAGCCACTCGACTGTGTGTGGTGGAGGGTACCTTGAGTACCTCTGTCGGTTCTCCCTTCTATTCCAGTCTCATATTGTTCGTGGAAAGAAAGATTGTCGGTATGTCTCTGTGTGTGCTCTAATCTCTCTGATTTTATTCTCATGGTCTCTTCGCGAGATATACGTAGGAGGGAGCTGGTTCAAATGGCTCTGAGCACTATGGGACTTAACATCAAGAGGTCATCAGTCCCCTAGAACTTAGAACTACTTAAACGTAACTAACCTAAGGACATCACACACATCCATGCCAGAGGCAGGATTCGAACCTGCGACCGTAGTAGTCGCGCGGCTCCAGACTGAAGCGCCAAGAACCGCTCGGCCACACCGGCCGGCTAGGAAGGAGCATTATACTGCTTGACTCCTCGGTAAAGGTATGTTCTCGAAACTTCGACAAAAGCCCGTACCGAGCTACTGAGCGTCTCTCTTGCAGAGTCTTCCACTGGAATTTATCTATCATCTCCGTAACGCTTTCGCGATTACTAAATGATCCTGTAACGAAGCGTGCTGCTCTCCGTTGGATCTTCTCTATCTCTTCTATCAACCGTATCTGGTACAGATTCCACACGGGTGAGCAGTGTTCAAGCAGTGGGCGAACAAGTGTACTGTAACCTACTTCCTTTGTTTTCGGACTGCATTTCCTTAGGATTCTTCTTATGAATCTCAGTCTGGAATCTGATTTACCGACGATTAGTCCTGTTTGTAGATGGTATAAGCATTGCTGTCAACACAGAAAAAGTAAAGAATGTTTTTGTGAAAGTTGTCGGCTGGTTTTGCACTAATGGGCTAGCTTCAATCAAAAAAAAAAAAACAGAGCTTAACCACTTTTGCAGTCTTATAAATGCCCTCCCTATTCACCTAGCGCACCAACAAGAAATAATAAACAGGATAGAAAGTTCTAATTCTGTAGTTATGCATAATAAAGAAAACTTAAACTAGAAAAACCATGTAGTAGACCTGCTAAATCATTTAGGTTTTCTTTTGTCGTAAGAATAACTGCCAACTTTGGAGATATAAAAAATTCAATGAGTTAACATATTTTTTATGTTATCATTCACTGATATCTTATGGGATATACTCTCGGGTAACTCCTCACTTTGGCAAACAGTAATCTTTGCCCAAAAGAAAGTAATTAGAATCGTGTGTGGGGATCGTTCACTCACATACATCTTGAAGGCATCTCTTTAAGCAGCTGAGAATATTAACGGTAGCTTCACATTACGTTTATTCACTTACGAATTTTGTTATCAACAACCAATATGAGTTTCAGAGTAAAAGTAATATTCACAAGTACATCACTAGAAGGAAAAATGATCTGCATTACCCTATAAAAATCTATCTTTGGATATAGAGGAATGAAACATACAGCTATATAACTCTCTGACTATGTACCCTTAGGAATAAGATGTCTGGTAGCAAGTGTGTTTCTCCTTAACAGCTCATTCTACACCATAGACGAATTCTGGAATATGAGTAAGTCATTATTTTTGCAAGGTGAACCTGTAATAAGCCACCATGTAGCCATATAATTACTTTTTCATCTTTCTCTTCCTCCCTGTTTCTCTCTCTCTCTTTCTCCCTCTCTTTATAAACACACACACACACACACACACACAGTGAGTCAAAGAGGAAAGGTGCATGTGCATGCTTTGAGACGTGGTAATATTAGTGATTCTGAACAAAAAACTTCATTTGGAGATGTGCCCTATTGCCAATGGTTCCCGAGATGGAAAACGTCTAATATCACTTTTGTACGTTTTTCTTTAAGAACTCGAAAATCGCACACTCAAACGAAAACGTGTCTCAGTACATAATGAAACTAAATTAAATTTGCTACAAAGAAGGTCCTATTTATTTTTTGTCTATGATTAACCGTTTGCGCGGAGATATCGCGGGAATATTGAAAAAGTCGCGCGACGCGCGTGCTCTGTAGCTTAGGTACTTTTTGTAGGCCAGTTTCAGGTAGTTTTCAGACTTGATAGACCACGATCGCCCTGTATCAAAATGTTCGTCTCAACATATTACTGTGCTACGTTTTAAACAGTGACAATTAATAATACAGAAAGTAAATAGAGATGTACGTTAAAAATGTTCCATTCGGAATAGGGCATATGTACACATCAAGTTTTTTGTTCAGAATCAGTAATGCTATCACCCGTCAAAACACGTACCTTTCCTCCTGACTCACCCTGTCTATATGTTTGTGTGTGTGTGTTTTCTATGTCTACCCGTCCTGATAGCCGTGCGTGTTAAAGGACAGATTAACGACGAGGGCCAGTGAACCGAACAGCCTGGATGTGGTTTTAAGGCGGTTTGCTACATCCTACTAGGTGATTAGCGAGCTGGTACCCACATGCCGCCTCAATTACACGATTAGGAAATATTTCGAAACATCAAGTGGGTAACACTGCACGCGGAGAGTTTGGTTAACGACAGGAAGAGCATCCGGACAGGCCTTAAACGAACCACCCCAGACACAGTGGTAACCACGTAGATGTGGGACAAAACCACAGAAAAGAAGTAGATATATATGTTCTATGTTGACACGTTCCACATCATAACGTTTATCACGAATATGATATATGGAAAAAGTAACTAACAACGAATTCTCCAAAAAAATCTATCACTCTGTTACTGTATCACTGCATTTGGAAAATATCGTCGTCTAATACATATTACGCTGCCACTACACAGTGCTTGGCGGACGGTAGTTCGAACTAGTGTTAGTAATTGAAATCACGGTGGTAAGTGTCAACTCCAGGTTACTAAAGATTAGTCGTATCAAGTTATCTGTTGTGCTTTCGCGTTTACCACACACTGGTAACAAATAGTTCCGGTATGATCAATAGAAAACGCTGCTTGCTATATAATTAGCTCGGTCTTATTATATTTATGTTCTTGTCTCTGAATTTAACCAAACATACAGCATGTAGCAACGCAAAATGTGATCTTGAGGTTTAGCAATTCCTTCCGCCGACCCCTTCAGTGTTATGTTCCAATCCAGTCACGTACTGAGCGAACGAAAAATGAGTGAATATATGCCTCTCTGCACAGCTGAATCTCATCTGATTCTCATGCGCGCAAGCACTTGCGCGCGCGCGCGCCCACACACACACACACACACACACACACACACACAAACACACACACACACAGAGAGAGAGAGAGAGAGAGAAACACACACAAAAACACACTCTGAGATACCCATGGACGCAGACAAAGTTTTATTCTGACAACGGACACGCGTGAAACAGCAACTTTGTAATTTTCAAAGAAGAACAGTGTGCAGGTGTCAATGAAATCAAAGACTTTTATCCCTTTGAAAAATATCTTTAAAAGCATTCAATTTTGTCCTACACTAGTATTACGAATACTGTCGAATGGAATGGATGGCTTGGAAATGCCAAGGGGTCGGTTAAGCTGCCTAATCGGAAAGATTTTTCTTCTTTCGTGCACAGTGACACATTGCCGTCGCGACGTTAGGAAGTTGTGTGTTAAATGTATCAGTTGAGTGTATGTGATTGTGTAGGTGTGTACACGGGGTGTCTTGACCGTTTTATATGATGATGGAGAGAAAGGAGAGGGTAAAATCCGGAGTAGGTGGGAGGTAATCGTGCTCAGGGTCGCCATTTGACGCATGGGTCGCCATGAATAGCGTTACATGCCCTCACTTCATGACACATTATGTTGAAGTTTGAGACTCCAACCAGGACACTGGTGGACACTTCTATGATCAGAAGAATTATGTCACCAGTTCCCTGTCGTACACGGAGCCAAAGAAAAGTGTACAATCCCTATCTCCCTTGTCTTATTATCATGAGCCCTATGCGAGATATACGACGGTGGCAGCATAATGCTCGTACAGTCTTCTTTCAATACAGTTTCTTGAAATGCCTTGCCTGCTTGACAGGGACTTGAAAATACTGAAGAAATACTCTACAATTAATCGCAATAGCTTCTTGACCCAATATTTATTACAGATCCATCGTACTTTACCTTAGAGCCCTTCCAACAAACGTAAGTTTCCCATTAGCCTTCCCCACTAAGTAGTTTACATATTCATATTTACTAAGATGGTATCTGACATGTCCGAAAGAACAGATATCATATATAGTTAAGGCTCACCGGCCGCTTGACCATCTTCTTCTTCTGTGCGAATGCACAAACAGTGCCCGAACTCTTACGGGAATCGGCAACGCGCCGCGAGTAATGAGTATAATGGGCGGGGGCACTACGAATGTAGTGCGGGACAATAAGTTGAGAATGTGGGTTTCGCGGGAGGCGTGCTAGAGATAAATCCATGCAGTCGCGCTATCCTCTGTGTCCTCGGTGACTCAGATGGATAGAGCGTCTGCCATGTAAGCAGGAGATCCCGGGTTCGAGTCCCGGTCGGGGCACACAGTTTCATCTGTCCTCGTTTACGTATGTCAACGCCTGTAAGCAGCTAAGGGTGTTCATTTCATTGTAAAGTTTACATATTCGGCACATGTTTAACGTTACCGCAAAATACTTGCACAGTGCGATTACTCTAGAGTCTAGATATTCACATCTGATCTCACAGACGGGCCCCATGGGTTCTTGTTATGGCATTATCTTTTGTTTATTCACATTTGAGAGGAGGTTTACTATCTTTTGGTTCAAGAAATCGATGTTTTTTAAACTACATTTTTGGATCCATAAAAGTGTTTAGAATCGACGCCTGAAACGGTTTTTCCGAATACGGAACGGAAATGTTTGTTATTCGCTGTTGAACAAAAAAATGCACCTGCCTAAAATCGGCCTTTTTCACGCACCAGTTTTTTTTCTCTCGGAGGGCGAGTTATTGTACCGGTGCTTGGGAAGAAACACACAAAATTCCAAAATTCAAATGAATGTTTGAACGCGTGTGTTTGGAAGTTAGCCCCCAAGCATTCGCATTCTGGTGCGACGACTGTGGACATTGCGACTTTCCTGGCAGTGAACAGCTTCAGTGAAGGGTATTCAGCAATTCTGAAGACCATAAGAACGATGGACGTCATCCTGGGACTCTATTCGACGCAGTTCGCCAATCATTCGAACCACCACCGGATTCAAGCGGCCGAAAACAGCTGCCACCGGCCGTACGAGCGGCTCTGGAGCAGCGCAGAATGGCCCAGATCGAGCAGAACACCCTCTGTGAGGTAGAGGAAGGACTAGTTTATGGACCCGAAAAAGCAGATTGAACGTAAGTTGCATAATACTGCATTTATATGTAGTCAAAACTTCAAACGCTTTTTTCTCGAAATGACTTTTTTTTTATCGCGCCATATGGTAACTTCAAATCTACTGAACCGATTAGCGTGATTCTTTGTTCCCGACGAAGCTAACTACATTGTCTAGGAGTTGTACCACTTTTATTCCGATCCATCAACTATAAATATTTTTACTTGGCCGACGAAATCGAAAAATCGACGAAAAAACCCTATTTTTCAAAGGCCGCCATTTTGTTTCCTATGGTCCAAATAACTGACGCGAGGTACAACTTCTAAAGAATCTTACATACTTCGCTAACGTCAACTCAATTCTTATTTCAGACGAGCCGGCTGACCTGCGACATACCGCGCGTGGAGGTCTACATCGAAATTTTGTTTCGTTCCGACGGCACTTACGTCTTTGATCTTCAACATTTCCGGTCGAAAAAATTCCAGTTTGTGGAGGAAATATCAATAAACATTTTGACCAAATTTGACGTTGATATCTATAACACATCCCGAGAAAAAAAATTCTTAAAGAACATGCTTTTTCGGATCAAAGATAGTAAACCCCCCCTTAAAGAGAGTTGCAATTCGTAACACCAAGTAGAAACTTTGTTCAACTCTTTCTGCATTTCTATATGATCGCCCAATTACGATTTACACAAGTATCGTACGTGAACAATTTGACAGAGCTCTGGTCCTATCTGATGAAGCCTTTATGCTTGTGTTGGCGGTCATGTACGCTTCTTTGGGGTACGGCCGATGTTACTTTAGTTTCCGTTCAACAGTCTACCAACTGGGTTGTGTTAATCGAAAACACATCGAGAAAATCGCATATCAGTGAAGATACTCCGTACATAATACTTTTGCTATTAGCACACGAAGCCCTGGAGATTTGGTGGTACAAAAAGATGATGAAGACCAGCTCGAGAGACAGAGTTACCAACGAGGAGGTGCTCAGAGGAGTACGGAAACCAGATCCCTCCGGAAACAAATGGAAAGAGAGAAAATAGGACACATTTTAAGGCACTGTAACGTCATTGGAACCATAGTACAAGGATCTATTTGAGGGTAGAATCGCCGGGGACGACCAAGGATATCAGAACATGCAGAAGATTATGTACCACGTATACGGAAATGAAGAGGAAGGCGGACAGTAGATTGGCGTATTGCTGCAAATCAATCTATGGTCTGAACACTAAAGAAGAAGAAGAAGAAGAAGAAAAAGGAGAAGAAAGAAGAGTATGTGCTCCAGTATCACATACCTTTCGGAAAATTGCTCACCTACATGCTGTTCGCAAAATATGTTGAGTAACAATAATAATAATAATAAAAATAATAATAATAATAATAATAATTGATATCCGACGATCTGTCATGACTGAAACGCAATAATTAAAAAGTTTTAACAACAATTAGTCTCTCGTTATTAGCGACCTAAAATGGTAATATGGACGTGATCGGTTACTGATAAAGCAAGCGTGTATCGCACGAGTAATTGTTCCTGAATTCAGTTTCTACCTGAGTGCCGTACATTGACTACGTCATCTAATCAACAAAAGGGCAAAAAATGCTTAACAGTGAGATACGGCGATCGCGCTGTTCGTGGGACAGCACCTCATCTTTCGTTCTAGAGGTACAGGTGTCTGGCAGTAGTGTGAACGTTATTCCGTCTTTTGCGACTGTAATAAGGACTTATTACTTGTACTAAACGCGTTTCGCTTCTTTACCGGTCATTTTTTGGCTCTTACATTATCCCCTTCTTACTTCTACACACAGGGGTTCGATTCAGTGCAGTGCTGCGTGCTCAAAATCGGAATCCTTTGTGTAGAATAACACATGGAAATAACTCAACAGCCAGAAAACTGACCGCTGAAGAGGCGAAACGCGTGTAGTACATAATTATAAGACTTTCTGTATGGTTCGCAGGAGAGCTTCTGTAAAGTTTGGAAGGTAGGAGACGAGATAGTGCAGAAGTAAAGCTGTGAGGACCGGGCGTGAGTCGTGCTTCGGTAGCTCAGATGGTAGAGCACTTGCCCGCGAAAGGCAAAGGTCCCGAGTTCGAGTCTCGGTCGGGCACACAGTTTTAATCTGCCAGGAAGTTTCATATCAGCGCACACTCCGCTGCAGAGTGAAAATCTCATTCTGGAAACATCCCCCAGGCTGTGGCTAAGCCATGACTCCACGGTATCCTTTCTTTCAGGAGTGCTAGTTCTGTATGGTTCGCAGGAGAGCTTCTGTAAAGTTTGGAAGGTAGGAGACGAGATACTGGCAGAAGTAAAGCTGTGAGGACCGGGCGTGAGTCGTGCTTCGGTAGCTCAGATGGTAGAGCACTTGCCCGCGAAAGGCAAAGGTCCCGAGTTCGAGTCTCGGTCGGGCACACAGTTTTAATCTGCCAGGAAGTTTCATATCAGCGCACACTCCGCTGCAGAGTGAAAATCTCATTCTGGAAACTTTCACTATAGTCTCAAGAAACAGAGTATCTATCATATTACTTGCAAAACTGCGACTGCTGAAGATAGGTGCCACATTAATATCCTAGTAGTGCAATGCAGCCGGCCGGAGTGGCCGTGCGGTTCTAGGCGCTACAGTCTGGAACCGAGCGACCGATACGGTCACAGGTTCGAATCCTGCCTCGGGCATGGATGTGTGTGATGTCCTTAGGTTAGTTAGGTTTCATTAGTTCTAAGTTATAGGCGACTGATGACCTCAGAAGTTAAGTCGCACAGCGCTCAGAGTCAGTGCAATGCAACACATATTCCCGCTGACAGCAAAAGGTGTAGATTACGGAGACGCTTATCGAATGAATATCAAGTTAATTACATCAGTCAGTTAGGATATGGTTGACTCATACTGAAACGGGGCTCCACGAGTTCTGAGAATAAAGATACTGAGCCGTGGCTGACACGTGTTATGCTTTGCATTAAACCTTGGTTGCTATTCTGTGATTTGTCTCCCGCAGCTGTCGCGATTATGCTGTTATCCTCTCTCTCCGTGAGTGGCAGTGGCAGTGTGTATCAAAAAATGGTTCAAATGGCTCTGAGCACTATGGGACTTAACATCTGAGGTATCAGTCCCCTAGAACTTAGAACTACTTAAACCTAATTAACCTAAGGACATCACACACATCCATGCCCAAAGCAGGATTCGAACCTGCGACTGTAGCAGTCGCGTGGTTCCGGACTGAAGCGCCTAGAACCAATCGGCCACCATGGCCAGCAATGGCGCATTTAGCCGGGATTTAAGTTCTAAAATTAATGTTTGGCTTGCTCTGTTTTAAATGTTTTTTTTTTTTTAATCTTGCAATATTTGTCAAATGAATAAAGTAGTATGTTTAAGTCCAACTGACAGCTACTCATTTTGGCCCCTTTCTACAAATTAAACTATCTGTCCTGTCCTGTGGGTATAGCAGGGGATCTCAGGTATAATTAGCGCCTTCTTGAAGCGTCTCGCTTTGGAGTATGTTACCATTTCTACAACGTTCTCGTACTGACTACGCAATCTCATAATCCAACTTGGTAAGCTGAATAACACTCAAGAACTAATTTTCACGGAGACCACTAGGGGGACGATATCCATATGCGCTTCCTTCAGCTACTGTTTAATTTACTTCAATAACGGATGAGCACTTAAACGAAAAGTTTACATTTCAGTTACATTTGTACCAATTAGCACAATATTTCATTATGGCGGTCGTGTCAGCTCGTAACCACACATTCGCAATTACCTCGCAAGCGGCTCTTCTGCTGTCACATATTTAATGGAACGTTTCTGTTTCTCTGGGCGTATGCTTTCACCCAAGTCAGTTTTGGCTGTTAATTATAACACACCCTTGAAATCAAATGTACGTGAATTAATAAACAGAAAAAGTAGCTATAAAAAATAACCACTCTTATTGTTCAAACACGATGGTGAGGAAAATGTTTTGCACACGAACATGAATCGGTCGCACAATAAGCGGTCACTACGGATATGTAATAGCATAAATAAGGGAAAGTTCGAATGTATTAGCAATACATTAAAATCATAAGTATTGTAAAATAAAATATCTCAATAAATAAAACTTCTGATAAACGAACAAGGATGGTTTATGAGAGCCATCTAGTGCAGAAGGCGACCTCTCCTATCGCTTAATGGGTATCCGCTGCATCCATTCTTTCTCAGTCCTTCGAATGCCTTGCACTCAGTATCGCTACTACTCCATTCCTTTAACGACCCATCAAACTACCACTCCTCTTCATCCGTACATTCCGTCCGTTGCGCAACCTTGACTCCAACAACCCCATCGTTGAATAATTTTGTCATGTTAACTGAATCTTCCGCCGGTTCTTGGTAGAACAACATTGTAATAAATGAAAAGCACTAGTTCACATAAGTTTCCTTTAATTTTCGTCTATGGTCACAAACTTTTTGTTAACAGATTACCGGTTTCGGTCTTTAATGACCATCATCAGATCTGTTTCATAAAAACAAAGTCCTAATGTACTGCAGCCATAGTGCCATCGTCAAATGCAGTACATTAGGACTTTGTTTTTATGAAACAGATCTGATGATGGTCATTAAAGACCGAAACTGGTAATTTGTTAACAAAAAGTTTGTGACCATAGACGTAAATTAAAGGAAACTTATTACATATACGGGTCACTGCTTTTTCGCGACGATATCGCAGCTTGTGACACTTGTTCACATTTGTTCTACAGTATTACTTTTATTGTGTTAACCTGTTTTCGGCTTGCAAGGCCATCTTCAGACATTTACTAATGTCTGACGATGATCTTGTAAACCGAAAACCTGTTAACACAATAAAAGTAATACTGTACTACAAAAGCAAACAAGTGGTTTCCATTTATTATAAATAATTTTGTGCACATCACTGACGAAAAACTTCAACTACCCATACTTTCTGAATGTTACATATCAGTGAAGCAGACCTCTATGTTGTAATATATAAAGCAAAACCATTTTTCAGTTAAGTAGATTGTAAAGTCCCTACTTATAATGTCATAGCTTTTCTAAACCTTAAAACCACGAATATTCTGTTTTATAGTAGGACAAAAAGTGACATTTGTACGAGTCCTTGCTGCCGTCTGAAGATGATCCAAGGCCCGTAACTAGTTACAGTGAAATAAAGAATTCATTCAGAAAAATTTGGTTGTTTGCAGTTTTGTCTCAGTGATTTTCACGAGAACAGCCGCGGTGTTCTCAAACAATTGTTGCCCCGTCCATAGTTGGTAATCCTGGCAGGCTGGCGAGCCAGTAGCACGTCTACAATATCCTCTCGCAGTTCATCTTCCATAGACTCCCCTCCAAGGCAATGTAATCCGCCCTGACATTGTGCTTCGCATCAGAGCCAACCCATTCCTCCCTACCCTTTCTGATATCAGGGTTCCTCCCTCCTTTCCCAGCCATACGTGTCCTCCCTATCCACAACCACGATCTATCCTCCGTGCTAACCTCTCCTCTACCGTATGCCTCGTCTCCTATCACCCATTACACATCCCCATATACCAGACCACAAACTCCATTATCATCCCACTTCTCACAGTACCAGTTAACAGTTCTCCTCCCAATTTATCCCTCGTAGTACATATTCCACAGCTTAGTGCAGTGCGGTTATTCGTTTTCTTTACCGACATTGCCGTAACCGAGAACTTAAATTTACAACTGCTCTTTTTGATAATAAAAAATGTACATAATTTTTCGCTTTACTGTTACTTTTAGACACAGGATGCATATTTTTATACCCTCGGTTGAAGGTTACCATGTTCAGCCCAACAATGAAATGGACATAAAAAATACCAGTCCTGATATAATACACTACATTTATTTCTAGCATGTGTGACTTACCTCATATTTAGTCGTCTTGTAATTATGTAGATGCTCCTAATTATAATTTGTTTTTCGCTATCGCTGATACTGTTGATAGTATTCGTTGAAACGCGTTAATCGCGTGAGGTATTTTGATAAATTTCGATCTATACTGAGGACTACTACTGCCAGTATACTCGCTTGGTAATAAGGACGTTTTCCCGCACATTGCGTTACTCTGGCATGCTAGAATTGTGACAACAATCGTAAATCGTGTAACAAAGTTCAGCTTTGTGTTAAAAAGCAATAGTTGATGGTACAGCAATCTTACAAATAAAGATAGGACAGTAATAAGAAGGATATTTACTTCTAATGAAAGACTGCCACCACTAAAGCAGCTGCTGAAGATATTGTGCTTCTAGACAACGTTGTGTCGGGGACTGCCTACACAATATTCACGGATGAGCTCCTATTTTCAGACTTCTAAACCATGCGACGCAAAGGAGAGGCTTCAGCATGCAACAAGCACGCAAGTTGGACTAATTAGCTGTGGTAACGCGTAATTTGACATCGTAATTCTATTATCTCGATGTTCGTTATAGCAGAACGTGCGTGCCATCTGGAGAGCAGTGAGATCAAATAACAAATGTGTGTGAAATCTTATGGGACTTAACTGCTAAGGTCATCAGTCCCTAAGCTTACACACTACTTAACCAAAATTATCCAAAGGACAAACACACACACACCCATGCCCGAGGGAGGACTTGAGCCTCCGCCGGGACCAGCCGCACAGTCGATGAACTAACAGTACAGACATTCTTCCAACTTCTTGATCCAATAAGGCAGGCAGTTACAGCAGCACAGGATATTCCCCAATAACGAGGCTGTACCGAAAGCGAGAAGTCTAACGGCAAATAGAAAGTAAAATTCAAATTTCACATGTAGCTGAGACTAAAGTTTTTCAAGCAGGTGCAACGATGGTATTGATATGCGTAAGATGTATGATGGTTACGGAGTGTTTCCTTAGATTATGAGAGCAATGCGCACACAGATAGATGAAAAAGTTGACAGAAGAGAAAATCGTCAATGAAGATTAAGAGCGCAGTGGGAGAGAGTCAGCTGTGACTATTTGCACGAACAGGCAGCTAATGGACGAGTTGATTCAGGCGGACGGCTGTATCACAACCTCTGTTGCACGACTGAGCTGTGGCCACAGTTCCGTGCGGATGATGGTGGAAAACTTACGGATATCATCACACAAACATAAAAGTCTGCTTTTATTTGTGTTGGGAAAAAATCTTGATCTCAGTTGGCTTCAACCTGTTGACATGAGGATAAGAGGGCGCTTTTTTGATGCAGAATCGACGAACGTGTCACAGCCATTCTAAAGGCCTAAGTACAAGATTCAACTACCAGCAAGAGAAGCACTCACACACGCCAGAAGCTCAGAGAAACCATTGAGCAGTCACAGCCATCCCCCAAACCTAAGTATGAGATTCAATGATCAGCATGAAAAGCACTAAGACACTTCAGCGGCTTAGAGAAGCCCAGAGGAAGAAGAACATTCGACATCAATCGGTATTCATGACAATTAATGAACACTTAAAGTTTTTGTCCGTAGCAGCCAATTCACCGTGCAGCCTTCCACTGCTACCTCTTAGATCCAACGGAGGATTGTGTTTCACGGCAACAATTCGTTCACAAGGGTGGAGAAAGTAAATGTGAACACCTCTGTACTGCTGTAAGCATGTGACTTTTTCTGAAGGGTACTCCACTGCAGAATTCGACGATGTGAGGAATAGCCGGCCGATGTGGCCAAGCGCCTCTAGGCGCGTACGTCTGGAACCGCGCGACCGCTACGGTCGCAGGTTCGAATCCTGCCTCGGGCGTGGATGTGTGTGATGTCCTTAGGTTAGTTAAGTTTAAGTAGTTCTAAGTTCTATGGGACTGATGACCTCAGATGTTAAGTCCCATAGTGCTCCAAGCCATTTGAACCATTTTTATGAGGGATACACTTTCGTACGATGTGTCACCACCAAGTAAGATAGCTCGATGAAACTTGGACCGTACATAGAAAGATATATTACAGTGAAGTACGGAAGATATTTGGAAGAAATACTCAATGATCCCAACAGAAATAAAACTTTTATTCACAGGCAGTAATTGCACCGAGGACACAGTGCTTCGTGATGGTACCCCAGACATTAGAAAAGGCGATACATGGCTTTTACGGCTTTTGATAGAGTGCGTGATCACGTTAGATGGCAATGCATGTTTTTCAACGTGATCCTATGCTGAACATTAGGTCTTAAGGAGCTCTTGTGGTAGAGCGTTCCACTTCTCCAACTAGCGCGATTCAGAACTGTTGGAAGGTCTTTGGGGCATGTGGGCGTGTGTTGCAGTACGTATGCGAAGCGCATCCCACACAAGGGATTTAAGTCGGGGGAATGGGCAAGCCAGTCGATTCGTCGCATATTCTCTGGTTGTAAGAGCTCACTCACCTGCACTGTGCAGTGCAGTCGCGCATTGTCATCCATAAGAATGACGTCACGGCCGAGTGAACCCCTGAGAAGGCGAACGTGGGGAAGCGAGTGTACCGAGTTCAAAGATCTGGACGATGATGTATTCGGCTTCCCCATATCTTGACACCTAAATCACCAGAAGACGTGGGAACATGTAATAAATAACTAAGGTCGAATCGTGATGTTGTCTAGTCATTGTGGTTTCCGTGAGCGTACGGGAATTGGGCCACCTTCAGAATGAGAAGGGGAAGTACTTTGGCATGCAGTACTGACGTGGTTATCAGTCATGACAGCTTGCTGCAGAATACTGCAATACACTACTGGCCATTAAACTTGCTACACCACGAAGGTAACGTTCAAAAGACGCGAAATTTAACCGACAGGAAGAAGATGCTGTGATATGCAAATGATTATCTTTTCAGAGTATTCACACAAGGTTGGCGCCTGTGGCGACACCTACAACGTGCTGACATGAGGAAAGTTTCCAACCGATTTCTCATACACAAACAGTAGTTGATCGGCGTTGCCTGGTGAAACGTTGTGATGCCTCGTGTAAGGAGCAGAAATGCGTACCATCACGTTTCCGACTTTGATAAAGGTCGGATTGTAGCCTATCGCGACTGCGGTTTATCGTATCGCGACATTATTGCTCGCGTTGGTCGAGATCCAATGACTGTTAGCAGAATATGGAAACGGTGAGTTCAGGAGGGTAATACGGAACGCCGTGCTGGATCCCAACGGCCTCGTATCACTAGCATTCGAGATAAGAGCCATTTTATCAGCATGGCTGCAACGGATCGTGCAGCCACGTCTCCATCCCTGAGTCAACAGATGGGGATGTTTGCAAGACAACAACCATCTGCACGAACAGTTCGACGACGTTTACAGCAGCATGGACTATAAGCTCGGAGACCATGGCTGCGGTTACCCTTGACGCTGCATCACAGACAGGAGCGCCTGCGATGGTGTACTCAACGACGAACCCGGGTGCACGAATGGCAAAACGTCATTTTTTCGGATGAATCCAGGTTCTGTTTACAGCATCGTGATGGTCGCATCCGTGTTTGATGACATCGCGGTGAACGCACATTGGAAGCGTGTATTCGTCATCGCCATACTGGCGTATCACCCGACGTGATGGTATCGATTGTCATTGGTTACGCGTCTCGGTCACCTCTTGTTCGCATTAACGGCACTTTGAACAGTGGACGTTACATTTCACATTTGTTACGACCCGTCGCTGTACCCTTCATTCGATCCCTGCGAAACCCTACATTTCAGCAGGATAATGCATGACCGCGTGTTGCAGGTCCTGTACGGGCCTTTCTGGATACAGAAAATGTTCGACTGCTGCCCTGGTCAGCACATTCTCCAGCTCTCACCAATTGAAAACGTCTGGTCAATGGTGGCTGAGCAACTGGCTCGTCACAATACGCCAGTCACTAGTCTTGATGAACTGTGGTATCGTGTTGAAGCTGCATGGGCAGCTGTACCTGTACACGCCATCCGAGCTTTGTTTGACTCAATGCCCAGGCGTATCAAGGCCGTTACTACGGCCAGAGGTGTTTGTTTTGGGTACTGATTTCTCAGAATCTATGCACCCAAATTGCGTGAAAATGTAATCACATGTCAGCTCTAGTATAATATATTTGTCCAATGAATACCCGTTTATCATCTGCATTTCTTCTTGGTGTAGCAATTCTATTAGCCAGTAGTGTATATTCTGCGTTCGTATGACCTACGGGGAATAAAATAATTTTATCAGTAAAGATTCCGAGATCATACGTAAATATTACTCAGTTGTGTGGTATCCACACCAAGTCAGACTAACGGCCAGCGTAGAACGTAGGAAGTACAAAGAAAGGCGGCTAGAATGGTCAGAGACTTGTTTGGCAGGCAAGAGAGTTCAAATGGTTCAAATGGCTCTGAGCACTATGGGACTCAACTGCCGTGGTCATAAGTCCCCTATAACTTAGAACTACTTAAACCTAACTAACCTAAGGACAGCACACAACACCCAGCCATCACGAGGCAGAGAAAATCCCTGACCCCGCCGGGAATCGAACCCGGGAACCCGGGCGTGGGAAGCGAGAACGCTACCGCACGACCACGAGATGCGGGCGGCAAGAGAGTGTAACAGTAATGTCGAAAAATCATAACTAGCAGACACTCCAGGTAAAATGCCGTACATTTCGTTAGAATCTGCTTAGAAAAAACATTATTCAGCCTTCCATGGCACTCCTCTACCACCCTCCCCCCCCTCACCCCCCCCCCCCTCACCCCAAGCTACGTATTCCATAGATATCGCATACGTAAAATTAGGCGAATAACAGCTCGCACGTAAGCCTACAAGCAGTAGTTCTTCCGTCGTTCTATCAGCGAGTCAAACGGAAACTATGTATGGTTAAAAAAAAAAAAAAGTTTCAAATGGCTCTGAGCACTATGGGACTTAACATCAAGTAGTCATCAGTCCCCTAGAACTTAGAACTATGTAACTAAGTTAGAACTACCTAACTAACCTAAGGACATCACACAAATCCATGCCCGAGGCAGGATTCGAACCTGCGACCGTAGCTGTCGCGCGGTTTCAGACTGTAACGCCCAGAACCGCTCGGCCACTATTTGTGGTATAGTAAAAAATTATTAATAAGGCAAATAAATTTTCTGTCTGAGTCCGCGATCATCTTGAATACTTGTGAATAAAACTTGCTAGATCCCTAAATATTTATTACATCGTTTTGGCTACTGCCGTCGTTAGATATGTGCAGTTAATATTATAGGAGGGACATACAGAGCGAAACGCGTTAGTTATAGCACATCAAGATGCAAAAGATTAAAAATTTAAAAGGTAATATTTTTTTAAAGTTCACCTGCAAAACAAGATTCAGTGTCAGTATTAAAAACCTATACAGCAAACTGGAGCTGCCGTTCAAAATATTTTAATTTAATAGCCGTATTGTGTTATACTGTATAATCCGTTTTAGAAGCTACCCGTCCAAATATTCATGCGTGTTAAAGCACCGGAAGGATCGGGGTGACGATCCGGATCGTAATGGCCGGGCGGATTAACTACCAAGGTCGGTGTGCCTACCAGCTTTAACAGGTTTTTAGGCGATTTCCCACGTCCCACTAGGTGAATACCGGGCTGGTAACGAAGTCCCGCCTCATTTCAACGGTTCACAAACATTTTGAAAACTTTCCTTGGCTTCCACGTGAATAAAACTGCACGCAGACAGTTAGGGTACACATGTTCTCTCCCGGTGTGTAACTTTATGACCGCAGGAATGGCATCCAGCCACCCCTGAAACCAACTATGCCAGATTCGTTACTAACCATGCCGACACTGTGGCGATGCGAGACAAAGGGACAATTAAAACAAGAGGATCTGGTTAACAAGTAAGCGTTAGTTCATAGCACAGAGTTTTATATTTAATGGGCACGCGTAATTGTAACAGCTAGTACAGCTTTTGTAATCACAAGATTCTGTTGATTTAAAGTGTATTTCATGCTGAAATTGACGCAGTTGTTGTATAGATACAATTGTGTACCTTATTCAGTGAATCCTTGTTGTCAAATTTATGTGAACTCCACGTGAACTAATTGTCACCATCTGAAAAGCTGATTTTATCAGAACGCAACTATAACCACTGAAACCGTGTTTTATAATTTGACTTCGAATGTTTGTAATTTGAAGATCGTCTTCTTTTATACAATGTGTGTGTGTGTGTGGGGGGGGGGGGGGGAGGAATAAAATTTCAAGGCAACGTCCCCCGTAGCAGCGCCATCTGTAGGCTACAACTTAATGTCTCTGTAATTTTTTGACGGATTTTGTTACGCCCATATTAGGCATAGGTTTTTAGTACTGAACAATTTTAATAAACATTTTTGGAACAGTGGTTAAAATTTTTTAATTTTTTTGTTTTTAAAATTCAGTCTTAATCACACCACGTATATTACAAGAAGATACGTGACCGGTTTCGGTCATATCACATGACCATCATCAGACCTACAATTTAATTTAGAAAGTAATAGAAACCTTACTAGATTTACAATAAAATAAGGCGAAATTCTTATAAGGATAAAATACAATAAGACGTGTTATACCCATGGTATTCTTCGAAGATGGTAGGTGGAGCACTCTTCTCAGCAGCTGTGGTGCCAACAAGCGAGGAGCATACGCTTAAGTACGAAGATGCCCCGCCTACTTCTTCTCCCTCCATCTCACATTAACCAATCAGTATAAAAATGGGTTCACATAATCGCCAAAACGTAAAAAATATACATTGGCCAAACAGGCCGGAGCTTTACTACACGATACAAAGAACATACACTCCTGGAAATTGAAATAAGAACACCGTGAATTCATTGTCCCAGGAAGGGGAAACTTTATTGACACATTTCTGGGGTCAGATTCATTACATGATCACACTGACAGAACCACAGGCACATAGACACAGGCAACAGAGCATGCACAATGTCGGCACTAGTACAGTGTATATCCACCTTTCGCAGCAATGCAGGCTGCTATTCTCCCATGGAGACGATCGTAGAGATGCTGGATGTAGTCCTGTGGAACGGCTTGCCATGCCATTTCCACCTGGCGCCTCAGTTGGACCAGCGTTCGTGCTGGACGTGCAGACCGCGTGAGACGACGCTTCATCCAGTCCCAAACATGCTCAATGGGGGACAGATCCGGAGATCTTGCTGGCCAGGGTAGTTGACTTACACCTTCTAGAGCACGTTGGGTGGCACGGGATACATGCGGACGTGCATTGTCCTGTTGGAACAGCAAGTTCCCTTGCCGGTCTAGGAATGGTAGAACGATGGGTTCGATGACGGTTTGGATGTACCGTGCACTATTCAGTGTCCCCTCGACGATCACCAGTGGTGTACGGCCAGTGTAGGAGATCGCTCCCCACACCATGATGCCGGGTGTTGGCCCTGTGTGCCTCGGTCGCATGCAGTCCTGATTGTGGCGCTCACCTGCACGGCGCCAAACACGCATACGACCATCATTGGCACCAAGGCAGAAGCGACTCTCGTCGCTGAAGACACCACGTCTCCATTCGTCCCTCCATTCACGCCTGTCGCGACACCACTGGAGGCGGGCTGCACGATGTTGGGGCGTGATCGGAAGACGGCCTAACGGTGTGCGGGACCGTAGCCCAGCTTCATGGAGACGGTTGCGAATGGTCCTCGCCGATACCCCAGGAGCAACAGTGTCCCTAATTTGCTGGGAAGTGGCGGTGCGGTCCCCTACGGCACTGCGTAGGATCCTACGGTCTTGGCGTGCATCCGTGCGTCGCTGCGGTCCGGTCCCAGGTCGACGGGCACGTGCACCTTCCGCCGACCACTGGCGACAACATCGATGTACTGTGGGGACCTCACGCCCCACGTGTTGAGCAATTCGGCGGTACGTCCACCCGGCCTCCCGCATGCCCACTATACGCCCTCGCTCAAAGTCCGTCAACTGCACATACGGTTCACGTCCACGCTGTCGCGGCATGCTACCAGTGTTAAAGACTGCGATGGAGCTCCGTATGCCACGGCAAACTGGCTGACACTGACGGCGGCGGTGCACAAATGCTGCGCAGCTAGCGCCATTCGACGGCCAGCACCGCGGTTCCTGGTGTGTCCGCTGTGCCGTGCGTGTGATCATTGTTTGTACAGCCCTCTCGCAGTGTCCGGAGCAAGTATGGTGGGTCTGACACACCGGTGTCAATGTGTTCTTTTTTCCATTTCCAGGAGTGTACATAAGGTACCGCACGAACAAAATCAGTCTTTGGCCATCACATAACTTTTAAAAAGCATGCCGAAGGGACGGTTCAACAGAATCTGCAAGTCGTTCATTACGCGAATAAAGGCTTGTTATGAAATATTTTGGAGGAGATCGAGATAAAAGCCCATTATAGAGATGAACCGTCAGTGCTTCTCAATGAACAGTTAGATTTTCGTGAAAAACATTTTTATGATCTCTTTGACGAAATTCTATGAACACGTATGTACTTTTTTGTTCAGAAAATCATAGGACGCAGTTGTATTCATGGCAGAAATGTTCCTGAGGACAGTATGTAAATATTTATATCACAATTTTAAACTTCCAAGTAGAAATATTACGAAATATGAATCCACTTTTAATAAATCAGTTTCATGACATTTTACTAAAAGACAGACAGACTGAATCTAGCACAGATATGTACTTGCACTCGAGTCACAACTCACATATCGATATGATGCCGCAGTGCCAAAGACCTCCACAACATCGTTGACTTTGAAACCATTGTGGTAGTACCACCTTAGGCCATAGAGGGCACACTGACTATATTTTATACAATTCCATGGTTGTAAAGAGCTATTATACATAACTATTTTTATGTTATTATTGTGCTTTGTTTTTTTTTTACGTTTTGACGATTATGTGAACCCATTTTTATACTGATTGGTTGATTTGAGATGGAGGGAGAAGAGGTAGGTGGGGCATCTTCTTACTTGAGCGTATGCTCGTCGCTTGCTGGCACCAGTTGACATCACAGCAGCTCAGAAGAGTGCTACACCTACCATCTTCGAAGAATACCATGGGTATAACACGTCTTATTGTATTTTATCCTTGTAAGCATTTTGTCTTATTTTATTGTAAATCTAGTAAGGTGTCAATTACTTTCTAAATTAAATTACAGATCTGATGATGTTCTTGTGATACGACCGAAACCGGTCACCTATGTTCTTGTAACATACGTGGTGTGATTCAGACTGAATTTTAAAAACAAAAACTTTTTAATACTGAAACTGAACATCGTTTTGCAGGTAGATGAACATTTAAAGACAAAATCATCTTTTGTAGTGGTGTTATGTAACAAACGCCTCTCGCTCTTTATGTTTGTAATTGCAGATACACTCAGTCGCAAAAGTATTCGGACAGCACGTAACGGCGCATAATTTTGCAGTTTGCCGCCTGAACAAATACAGAAATTGCACTTTGTAATGTATTTGGGACTCTGGGTACGATGTCGCAACGTGAAACACGCGTCAAATACGAAGAATTGTTGTTGGACATGTGTCTGTTACGTAATATTTCCTGAAAACGGCATGGGAAGGTGCAACAAAAGTATTCGGACAAAGGCGGACAACGTGAGAGAATAGTTCATTCCGAGACGCACAGAGGGTGAAGCGACTGCAGTGTGTCCGACATTTCTGCGAGACGATAGCGATGATTAGTAAACACGTATCGCGAGCCTGTGCAGGTCGACGATGGGACGCAGAGGGAAATGTTCTACGTTCGAGCAAAGGCAACTTGTCGTTTATCATTACGCGAAGGGGAAAACATGCAGGGAAATTGCCGCAATAGCGAACATGAAGAAAAGTACAGTTCACGACATTATTGAACGGTTCGAGAAAGAAGACCGATTGGAATTCCGTTGCAGTACAGGACTGCCACGGAAATTTTCACAGAGAGATGAACGTGAGATTGTGCGAAAGGTGCAACAGAATCCGAAAATATCTGCCACACGAATTGCAAGTGAGGTGGAGGGAGACCTTGGTATAAAAGTTCATCCCGAAACCGTGCGGAGAGTAGTACGACGATCGCAGTACCATGGTCGAGTGGCACGGCGAAAGCCATTAATGTATGCACTGAACCAGAAGAAACGTATGCAGTTTCCGAGGGCATACGCCGAATATGATCAGGCTTCGTGGAATCGGGTGATATTTTGCGACGAATGTAAATGTACATTATAGCAAAGCGACGGAAAGGCAAACGTGTGGCGAAAGACGAATGAAGAGCTAAATCCCAGGAACCTCAAACCAACAGTAAAGTTTGGAGGTGGGAGCATCATGGTGTGGGGATGCATGTCCGGCAATGGTGTGGGTGATTTAGTGTTCATTGATGATACGATGAACAAGGAAGCGTATTTGAATATACTGCGAGGACATTTGAAGCAGAGTGTACGACATCTAGGTATTGCGAACAACTTTCATTTTTATCAGGATAATGATCCCAAGCATACCGTGCATATTGTACAAATGTGGCTGCTCTTCAATTGCCCGAAAGTATTGCACCCCCCCCCCTCCCCAATCACCAGACCTTAACCCAATCGAACATTTGTGGGATAAATTGAAACAGACACTCCGAGCGGACAACATCTATACGAAGGAGACCTTGAAAGAGAAACTGCGCCAAGAATGGGCAAATATAGGCCCAGATTTCACGAAAAACTCGTGGAAAGTATGCCTAGTAGATTGGAGGAGGTATTGAAAATGAAAGGTGGACCCACAAGGTATTGACATTTTCGTCGTACAACTTATGAACATTTATTGGACAGTGTCCGAATACTTTTGTAGCAGCAGGGTGTGCAGTATGTTTCATTTTTGTTGTTAATTTTTCTGTTATTTATGTTTTGGAAACGAAATAATACAATAATTCTTTTGTAATTAATGTTTTTACGCATATATTGAGCAAGCAATAAAGGAAACAAAAGAAAAGTTCGGAGTAGGTATTAAAATCCATGGAGAAGAAACAAAAACTTTGAGGTTCGCCGATGACATTGTAATTCTGTCAGAGACAGCAAAGGACTTGGAAGAGCAGTTGAACGGAATGGACAGTGTCTTGAAGGGAGGGTATAAGATGAACATCAACAAAAGCAAAACGAGGTTAATAGAATGTAGTCGAATTAAGTCGGGTGATGATGAGGGAATTAGATTAGGGAATAAGACACTTAAAGTAGTTTTGCTATTTGGGTAGCAAAATAACTGATGATGGTCGAAGTAGAGAGGATATAAAATGTAGACTGGCAATGGCAAGGAAAGCGTTTGTGAAGAAGAAAAATTTGTTAACATCGAGTATAGATTTAAATGTCAGGAAGTCGTTTCTGAAAGTATTTGTATGAAGTGTAGCCATGTATGGAAGTGAAACATGGACGATAAATAGTTTGGACAAGAAGAGAATAGAAGCTTTCGTAATGTGGTGCTACAGAAGAATGCTGAAGATTAGATGGGTAGATCACATAATTAATGAGGAGGTATTCAATAGAATTGGGGAGAAGAGGAGCTTGTGGCACAACTTGACTAGAAGAAGGGATCGGTTGGTAGGACATGTTCTGAGACATCGAAGGATCACCAATTTAGTATTGGAGGGCAGCATGGAGGGTAAAAATCGTAGAGGGAGACCAAGAGATGAATACACTAAGCAGATTCAGAAGGATGAAGGCTGCAGTAGGTACTGGGAGATGAAGAAGCTTGCACAGGATAGAGTATCATGGAGAGCTGCATCAAACCAGTCTCAGGACTGAAGACCACAACAACAACAACAACGCATATATATTGCTAGTAAATATGTTTTGGTTTCATAGTCGGTGTTTCTCGAGTACTCATTGTGAAACTTCCCACTGTCCGAATACTTTTGCGACTGAGTGTATCTGATGATGGCAATATCCGAAACGGCGTAGTAAGCAAAGAAAGTTGTTAAGTGACCTAGAAGGTTTTATCCACAAAACAGTAAAAAAAAAGCCCCTGCTGCGCAGTAATACGCAGAATATAGATGAAAATGTGGCCGTCTGGAAGAATCGGGGCAGAATGTTTGCGAGTTGCGGCAGAGAATCGCATTGACCCCTGCAGGACTGCGGCGGCTTTGGCCCAGCGCGGGGCCCCATTTGACGCGTGACGTGATCGCCCGCAGATGCTCGCCTCTGGCCAGGCAGCGCTGCCGCGCACAGTAGCGGCCGACGTTTTTAGAACGGACCGTAGCGCGCCGGGCGCCAGCCACACAGCCACGCAGTCTGGCTGCCGTCTGCCGCCGCCGTTACAACTTATTTAGCAGCCGCTGGGACGGGACGGGAAGGGACGGGAAGAGGCTCATGGCTTCTTCCTCGTCCTCCCCCTCCTCCACCACCTCCAGTGTCCCGTCGCTGCAGGAACGCGATAATTACCCACGCGCTCCCACAGTTACCTCGCTCTTCCAAACGCTCCTGACGCCCTGTTTCTTTTAACTTTCCTAAAAAATGATAGGAGCTAATTCTATGCCGTCCAGGCTGGACTGCTATCTCGAAAGACGGTAATATTTCCAGTATGAAGCAAGAGAAGCAAATATATGAGCCAGTTACACTTTCTTTCTCGAGAACACCCACGACGTGTTCCGGCATCTATCGCACGTCTTCTTGTGTGCAGCTTTCCTTACAAATTAAGTGGATTTACCAGGTGTACCGGTATGAAATGAGCGTTAAGATACAAATGTGTAGGTTAGAGTCATAACTCACATGCTCCAAAATAATGAAAATTGAGATGCCGACATATTCTCATATAGCTTTATACATAGAACATAATTCACGAAACAGTGATTCACATTTGGCACAAGATCCTTCAGAAAACCGGTGTTAAACTTCATGGTTAGTTTCAAAAATCTCTTGATCCGCCGAATCTTGTGAGTTCTGTCCCGTACCTCATCTTGACCAACCAGCGATTAGCTCACTCGGCGCCATTTTCTTGTGTAGTAGTAAATACTGATGCCAGTGGAGTGTGTTTTCTGTTCTGTTCAGTTATTTTGGGGAATATAATAATACACTTTAGAAGAGAAAGTGGCTTGCGGTCGGAACCAAAAAGTCTTGCATATCCAGTCGCAACACGATAGTTTCCCCGAAACCAACATCGTCCAAACAGCTCAGTACCAAAACCCACAAGATCCAATATGGGGATTGTCAAAACTTACATGTTCCATAGCTCATTAACAAAACTCACATGATCCATAATATAACCTTAAACAATTGTAATTTCTCAATAAGCAAACATAATCTGAAATATACATAATGATTTATAGCCATTGTTCTTGCACATACTGATGTCAATATATGGGACATGAGCACGACTCATATAAAACACGTTTTTAGTCATTTGTAAAAATTTATGATTCTGGAGCATGTGAGTTATGCTTCTAACCTACTCAAAAGTGTCGATAGGGAACATTTGTTGTGAACGAGCCTTAATTTATTTTTGTTTGGTTGGTGTGACATCTGTCAAAGATATTTAGTATACATCAAGTCATGGAACAAACAACACCATATGTTTTCATCGTGTTAACAATGTCGAATTTTGTACCAGAAAGTGATGATTTGCGGAAAGCATTAATTTTTTGTTTTCATTTAAAAAAAAAGTGCTGCAGAGTCGCATCGAATGCTTGTCGAGGCATATGGTGATCATGCTCTATCAGAAGCACCATGCAAAAGATAGTTTCAACGGTTCAGAAATAATGATTTTGATGCAAGAAATGAAGAACGTGGAAGATCACCAAAAATGTTCGAAGACGCCGAATCGCAAGCAATATTGGATGAAGATGATACTTTGAGTCAGAAGCAAATGGCAGCAATGCTAAATGTTGCACAACAGACAATTTCTGACCGTTTGAAAGCTATGAGAAAGATCCGAAAGTGTGGTAAATGGGTGCCCCATCAATTGAATGAAAGACAGATGGAAAACCGAAAAACCATATGTCCCATTTTGCTTTAAAGACATGAAAGAAAATCAATTTTGCATCGAATTGTTACTGGCGATGAAAAATGGAATTATTTTAAGAATCCTAAACGGGAAAAATCATGGGTTAATCCGGGACAATCATCAACATCGACTGCAAAACCAGATCGATTCGGCAAGAAGACAATACTCTGTGTTTGGTGGGATCAGAAAGGTGTGGTGTATCATGAGCTTCTAAAACGCGGCGAAACTGTGAATACTAATCGCTACAGACAACAAATGATCAATTTGAACTATTCATTGATCGAAAAAAAACCAGAATGGGCCAGAAGACATGGCAAAGTAATTTTTTTACGCAACAATGCACCTGCACACAAAGCAAAACTGGTTCAGGATACAATCAAAACACTTGGCTAGGAGCTGCTACCCCACCCGCCGTATTCACCAGACTTGGCCCCTTCCGACTACCATTTGTTTTCATCAATGGGACACGCATTGGCTGAGGAACACTTCGATTCCTACGAAGAAGTCGAAAATTGGGTGTCTAATTAGTTTGCTTCAAAAGACGAACATTTCTATTGGCGTGGTGTCCACAAATTGCCAGAAAGGTGGTCAAAATGTATAGAAAGCAATGGTGAGTACTTTGAATAAAATGTTTTTACTTTTCAATTCAAAATTAGTGTTTCATTTTCACAAAAAAACGCTCATTTCCTACCGGTACACCTGGTATACAAAGTCTATTCGCGAGTGTCCAGTGGATATTTTGTTGACACTCATGTGACATCGTTTCGGATGGGAACGAAGTTTCTCGTCACGGCATCCTGAAACAGTGTGTTCAAATGTCTTATTTGCTGTGTCAAACTACAATAAAAACTCGGGCTTTCCACTACAACCTCCTCCGTCTCTTGCCACTCTATTCACGGATGGAGTTTGGTAAAAATGACGGCTTATATGCTTCGCTACGAGTTGTCTGATATCATCTGCAATTCCGTCAGGTTTTTGAACTTTTCTATCAGGTTTTTGATAGATGTACGGTGCCTTCCTTCGAGTGGGAACCAGTTAAGAATTTTCAACATTTTTTACTGCACATTTTTTACTGAACACTTTATCGTTATCCCAAGCGTGAGGACCATTCGTGCAATCATTCTTTGGTACCCGACCGATGTCTCCTGTTTGATTTGATATGGGTCTTATACACGTCACCGACATTCAAGGATGGCCCGTTTTGTATGTTGCCCCTTTTATGTACAATTTGCAGTTTCCCTCTATCTTCCAGTGTCTGCCATTTACTTTCCCGAAAATTGAGCTTAACGGTCGTTCTATTTTGTATCTCTACAAATTGCTACTCTCAAATATTTTTAATACATGACTGACACCAGTTGCAGCTCATTCACGCTGTAGTAAAAGGGTAACACGATTTTACCGGGTGGAGAACTATGAAACCGGAATTTCCCACGACTTGCCACATTGACACGGAATCTGGTACACGCCGGCCTTCCTCAAACTGTCATCTTTGGCACTCCCCTCCGAATAAAACTCGTGCACTGGTGAGGAGCGCCAAAGATGACCTCGGTTTGAGGAAGGCCGGCGTGTACCAGATTCCGTGTCAATGTGGCAAGTCGTATATTGGTCAGACGATGGGTACCGTCGAGGATCGATGCCGTGAACACCAGAGGCACACTCGACTGATATATCCGAGCAAGTCGGCGGTCGCTGAACATTGTTTGTCGGAAAATCACGCTATGGAGTATGAACGCACGAGGATTCTGGTACAGACGTCGAGATACTGGGACAGCGTTGTTAGAGAGGCCATCGAAATTCGCACCAATGACGACCTCATAAACCGTGACTGTGGCTATAATCTTAGCAAGGCTTGGGAACCAGCGATTGGGTTAATCAAGAGTAAATCGAGCAAACGTATAGTTGTGACGACCACGGCGGACAGAGCCATCACTCCGACGTCATCTCAGACGCCGTCGCAATCTGTTCCACCGCGCGACCGTGGCGCGGGGCGCAGACAGCGGAGGGAGCGCGCCGCGGGCGGAGGGTATTTAAATCGGCCGCCGCCGCGACCGAACCCAGTTCCCTCTGAGCAGCCATAGCGTACGGATCTCCGTGCCGGCACGTTCACAGGAGATCAGTCCGTCAGTTAACCTGTTGATGGCGACATATATGATCGCCGAAATATTGTGCCCGTTGGGCGCTGTAGACCGGCAGTACACCCGTGGATATTTTGATTATCTTGCGATTTTTTCAGTAACGCTTGAGAAGTACGCGTTACTGCTTACACATTTTGTTGCCCTCATGGATTACTGCGAGTGTATGAAGTTTAAAGTAAATCCGGGTTTCAAACGTCGTGGCATCCCCTTGTCGGTAAAGACTACGTACAGCGTCGCCACCTCTCGGAACTTTATGAAACTACAGGGGGTGAAGCGGAAATATTGCGCGATATCCCACAATAAATTCCGCATTTTTCAACCTAAATTGGCCAGCAAAAAAGAGTGCTGCATTACTTACTGAACGCCCCTCGGAGACACACAACGTACGGCAGCGCATTGCAGACGCCTCCTCGCGCCCAAGCGGCAGTCGGAAGCCGGAGAGGCGCGCTGCGCTGCCATTAGGCGTGATTTACCGAGCGCGCGGCTCATACTTCACACATTCCGAGTCTCACGAGACGGCATGGCTAAACGCTTAGGTAACACTGTCGCATTTTATAGCAGTCGGACGCAACTGTCCTCAGATTTACGAGCGCCCCTTGAAGCCTTCCCACATGAAACACAAGTGAGCAACTCGTGTTACTAGGATGATTTGTGCAGTGGGAGTTTCATCTTTCATATTAATTGCTGCAAAGTGGCGAGCCGCTCGGTAAATATTGTAGTTGTGGTGCTAGTCGGAAGTACTTTATAAGCTTTGGTGGGAAGACGTGCTAGCAAACGGAACTCCGTGCGTCATCAAAAAGTGTGATAAGCGTAACCCTGCCGCTCGCCATAGCTAGGAAGGGTATAACCTATCTTCCGCCTTTGGTTCTCTTTGAACTGCAACACGTCTGCTACGGCCGATACTGTTGGTGTCAACAGTACCGAGTCTGGGGCCGAAGTAAGGACGCGAGGCACGTGGTCACGCTAAAGATATTAAAGTGGATGTAACTAGTTTGTTAACAGGACAGAGACGAAATACTATCGTGAATAATCTCATCAGACATGGTATCAGTATGTCTGGATGATAAGTTTGTACTCTTAAGTAAAGATTAACATTCGTTAAATAGTAACGATTCAATACATACGTACATAAATACATTAATCCTTGTTCCATAGACCATGAATACGACATTTCGTGATGATGTGGAACGTGTCACTTTATCATAAGTTTTCTTTACAGAAAATAATTAATTAATTAAAGTTTCTTTATACAGTTACTGCTTCATATCTAAGAATTCGTCTATTAATTTGCTTTTAAATGTCGGTTGGATATCTGTCAGACTTTTAATACGATTTGACAAATGACCAAAGATTTTTGTTGCAGCATAATTCACCCCGTTCTGTGCCAAAGTGACATTTAATCCAGAATAGTGAATATCATCATTTCTTCTAGTGTTGTAGCTATGCACTTCGCTGTTATTTTTGAACTTCGATGGGTTATTAATGACAAATTTCATAAGTGAATATATGTATTGCGAAGTTACTGTGTATATCCCGAGTTCCTTAAATAAATGTCTGCAATGTGATCTTGGGTGGGCTTCAGCTATTATTCTGATTACACGCTTTGGCCAATGAATACTTTCTCCGTAATGAAGAATTGCCCCCAAAATATGATGCCATATGAAAGCAGTGAATGAAAATAGGCATAGTGGGCTAATTTACTGATATGTTCATCATAAAAATTTGCAATAACCCTACTAGCATAAGTAGTTGAATCTAACTGTTTCAGCAGATCATCGATGTGTTTCTTCCAATTCAATTTCTCATCAATGCACACACCCAGAAGTTTTTTCTGCCTTAGCAACAGACTTCCGTTCACACTCTATATTTATAAATGGTGTTATGCCATTTACTGTACTGAATTGTATAAACTGTGTTCTCTCAAAATTTAGTCAGAGCCCATTTGCAGAGAACCACTTAATACCTTTCTGAAAGATATTATTTGCAATTTCCTCAGGTGATTCTTGCTTCTTGGGTGTGATTGCTGTACTTGTATCATCAGCAAAAAGAACTAGCTTTGCATCTTCATGAACATAGAGTGGCAAGTCGTTAATATATATTAAGAACAATGAGGGACTCAAGACTGAACCCTGTGGGACACCATTTTTGATACCTCCCCAGTTAGAGAAGTCTGCCGGTTTTTGCAGACTATCTGTACTGTTAATTTCAACCTTCTGCATTCTTCCAGTTAAGTATGAATTAAACCATTTGTGCACTGTCCCACTCATACGACAATACTTAAGCTTATCTAGAAGTATTTCATGACTCACGCAATAAAAAGCCTTTTTGAGAGATCACAAAATATTCCAATGGGTGATGTTCGGTTATTCAATGCATTTAATATCTGATCAGCGAAAGCATATAGAGCATTTTCTGTTGAAAAGCCTTTCTGAAAACAAACTGACATTTTGTTAATACTTCATTTTTACAAATATGTGATGTTACTCTTGACTACATTACTTTTTGAAGAATTTTGGATAAAGCTGTCAGAAGTGAGATTGGGCAGTAGTTGTTAGCATCAGATCTATCCCCTTTTTTATGCAATGGTTTAACAATAACATATTTCTGTCTATCTGGAAAAATGCCCTGTTTCAGTGAGCTACTACATATGTCGCTGAGAATGCTACTTATTTGTTGCGAAAAAGCTTTTAGTACTCTGTTGGAAATGGCACCAATTCCATGTGAGCTTTTACTTTTAAATGAATTTATTATTTTGCTAATTTCAGTAGGAGAGGAGGGTCGAATTTCAATTTTATCAAACTGCATAGGTACTGCCTCTTCCATAAACTGCCTTGAATTTTCTAGTGAATAGCTGGTACCTATTTTCTCTACAACACTTAAAAAATAATTATTAAAAATGTTTTCTACTTCTGACTTCTTGTTAATAAATTTCCATTGTGTTTGATAGAAATATAGTCTTCCTGTGCTCTCGGTTGCCCTGTTTCCCTTTTCACAATGTTCCAAATTGTTTTAATTTTATCATCAGATGTGATAACCTCAGACATAATGCACATACTTCTGGACTTTTTAATAACTTTTCTTAATACAGTGCAGTAGTTTTTATAATGTTTTGGGACCATTACTCCTCCTAGCAATAAGATACATTTCCCTGTCATGTTTACAAGATATTTTGATCCCTTTAGCAAGCCACGGCTTTTTACATGATTTCTTACAATTATATTTCACTGTTTCCTTAGGGAACTGTTTTCAAATTTATTCACAAAGGTATAATGAAATAGGTTAAATTTTAAATTAGCATCATGTTCCCTGTGCACCTCATTTCAGTCCAACTGTTGCAAACTTCCCTAAAATTTTGAATTGTGAAATCATTAATGGAACGCATTATTTTGGAGGACTGTTTTGCATTACTCTATGGAGCTATATCATATACTGTAACTAGCTGTGCATCATGATCATACAGACCGTTCTTAACAGGAAAAGTTTTTATTTGATTAACTTTATCTTGGCCTATGAAAACGTTACTGTCAAATGGTTCAAATGGCTCTAAGCACTGTGGGACTTAACATCTGAGGTCATCAGTCCCCTAGACTTAGAACTACTTAAACCTATCTATCCTAAGGACAGCACACACATCCATGCCCGAGGCAGGATTCGAACCTGCGACCGTAGCAGCAGCGCGGTTCCGGACTGAAGCGCCTAGAACCACTCGGCCACAACGGCTGGCCTGAATGTCGTGAACAACCCTTAGTTACAACTGCAATTCCAACAATTTATTAAGAAAATGCCAGCATGCTTAGGTACTTTAAGAATAGTTTGCTGCCGGCCGAGTGGCCGAGCGGTTCTAGGCACTACAGTCCGGAACCGCGCGACCGCAACGGTCGCAGGTTCGAATCCTGCCTCGGGCATGGATATGTGTGATGTCCTTAGGTTAGTTAGGTTTAAGTAGTTCTAAGTTCTAGGGGACCGATGACCTCAGAAGTTATGTCCCACAGTGCTCAGAGCCATTTGAACCAATAGTTTGCTACCAAGATGCTGAAGTAACTCGCAAGATTGAAAATGTAAACAAGGATGTAGACACAATTAGAAACGAAATTAGGAAAATAAGACTAATGTTCTATGCGCACGTCCAAAGAATGAGTGCTAGCAGACTGATAAGAAAAATTGCAGAGCATTTTGAAAAATTTTCAGGCACACCCAACTGGCGTAACAAAGTACATGAAGAGTTAGAAAGGTTATCATTACCAAGGAAGGGAGAATAAAACTGGAAACAGAATTAAGAGATGGGAAGGTTTCCAAAGGAAACATTTCCAAAAAGAGAAAAAAGAAAACGAATAGTGGGAAAGAAGAAATGAACATAAAACGGAGTATTGGAGAATGCGTAAAGTTAACGTAGTGGCTTAATTGTGGCCCTTAGCGGCCTGCAACGAAAGTAGAAGAAAGTACTACATTATGCCTATCTGCAGACTTTATATGTTGACACTTTATGACGTCCTTAATTTCTATTACGTGACCACAGGCTATAGTTAAAATCGTCAACATCGATGTTTCGTCTCGGTACCGCGCATTCATTTAATTCCTTGTGAACGAGGAAAAACTTGCTGCTGTAATTCATATGAGACTTCATTGTTCACGTGGAGATATTTGCATGGGTGCCAGCAGTGTTAGGAGATGGGTGATGCCCTTCAAAGACCCGGGATGAACCTTGCAGCGGTCTCCTGCAACTGTCCCCAAGGTACACGACAAGGAAGTAGCTAACGGGTTCGTTAGAGAAGACAAGCGTGGCACTGTAAATTGACTCAGAATAAAACTTGCAGTAAGACATAGTGCAGTGCAGGAAACGATTCAAACCTTGGATCATCGAAATGTTTGAGCCCGTTAAGTTCCATGTTTATTCACCGAAGATCCCAAAGTTGAGAGAAGAACCGATATCCCATGTGCTCATCAGAGATTACTAAACGAAGACTTTTCCTTTTTACGAACACAGGCAACGAAAGTGGTTTCCGTCATTTTGTACGAGTAAGCGAAGACGATCCTGCAATACGACTACGGGTGACGTCAAACTACCCGGGAATTGTGGAGATATTTACATTTGCGTGGCAAGATCTTCCTCAACCTCTTATAGTCCTGACTTTACACGCTCTGATAATTCATCTTCTGCGTTCTGTGAAATACCTGCATGGCCACCTTCGCAAGATGGTGTTGACATCCATAAAGCGGCATACCAATGCGTTTCTCAAAATATTTTATTTCACAGATTATAACTTTCACTCAGTTACATCGCAGTACGTAACAGAAAACAAGCAGCATTTATAAATAAATTTATAGAGTGTAACACATTCACACTTCGGAGTGGAAATCGTGATACTGCGTGTTCCTTTTGTTTGTCATCTTTGCGATCGGTGTCTCTGAACACGATTCCTTTGTAACAATACATGTTTGTATCGTCTCCTTTAGGCTGCGGATATCTTTCACCATTTGTGTTACATGTACTTTTAAAAACTGTTACGTTAGTACAGGATAATTTTTAAGACTTCCTGTGTTTTTCTGTTCTCGATATGTTCCGTAATAATGTAGTATCAGTAACCCTCCAGGCTTGCCTATTCTCCTTGACATGATACACTATGAGTAGCTGGCCAGTAACTAACGGTAACATACTTTATCGTTTTCGGGTACGATGTCCTGTCCAGAACCAATAGGTTTTCAGTGGTTATTATGTGTGGCGATGTGCTCATTACAACAGCAAATTTTTCTTGCGTCCATTTCCATGTCATCTGTGTTTCGAATCTTACCAGTCTGTGCGCCAGCGTTCTAGCTGCGTAACGTACACTTGTGCGAGAAACCGAACTATGAGAACATTTTTCACTGCACAGCGGAGTGTGTGCTTCTGAAAATTCCTGGTAGATGAAAACTGTGTGTCGGGTCGGGAATCAGCTCCGGAAGCTTGCCTTGTGGTAGGTAAGAGAGAGCTGCCTCCGGAACCAAGATTGTGAAGGCAGAGAATCTTACCTGTATAGTGCAGTCGGAGTGATAGTTGCCAGCGAAAGACTAAGTTTCGTTTCCAGTAATTTGCTGTTTGTTGTGATCATTGTATGCTAGGGGTGGCGGATATCGATGGAGCAACAGGTTTTCGGTTATATATATATATTTTTTTCCAACGCCCAACGCCAGTTTAACCTGACTATTTAAAACCGCCAAAAATAAGCGGTACCCGAAGTAACCGATTTTCGGTTTTTTATTCCCACTGTTTCTTGTAGTTAACCTAGAAATCGATCAAATATTCAAAAACTTTTACTCCCTTGTTTCAAGATGCATAAACTCAAAAAATTAAATTAAACAGGCAAATAAAAGAAAACGTAGTCCGTCCACCGTTCGCTGCTTTTCTCGGAAAGTGGTGACTGTTTGACTGCTACGAAAAATCACCAGTATTCTAAATTTTTGTGACTCTTCCTCAAAAAACAAGTTGTATCCGAGGATCATACCACTATTTGGCCATAACGAATCGTCAGTACTATAGGGTGAAAACTGTGGCTCAAGAACTCAATATTTCGTGTTAATATTGTCCGATTTCAGGGTCTACAAACAGGTGAAGGCATGCTATGTCGACACAGAAAGCAGATCAACTACTTTCTATTTTTCTCAGTAACTATGAGTGAATTTTTAAGGCTTGAGTTTTCTCCTCACATTATGTCACAAGCTTGTTGTGGCTGCTCCCGTTTCTAATCTTTTAAAGCTAATGGTAAATTGTACTTCGTTGATACTGTTCTTCGTAAAATAGTTTCAGGCTAGGGATGACGCCATTCTGTAATACAACTCATATCCGACGATGGCAGCGAGAAACTAACAAACAGACCAGATGAAAAAAAGACTTGCACAATGCGTGTACTCGAGTGCACACGTACCATCTAATAGGCCACACCACATTACTGCCTCAGCAACGCTACAACAATTCTTATGCCACGAATTTGTTGCTCGTTTCTGTCGGCATTGTTATTAAAATTCCACCGATCGCTTTATCAAACAGAGCGAGGTGGCGCAGTGGTTAGCACACTGGACTCTCATTCGGAAGACGACGGTTCAATCCTGCCATCCTGATTTATTTTTTCCGTGATTTCCCTAAATCGCTCCAGGCAAATGCCGGGATGGTTCCTTTGAAAGGTCGCGGCCGACTTCCCTCCCCGTCCTTTCCTAATCCGATGAGACTGATGACCTCGCTGTTTGGTCTCTTCACCCAACCAACGCAACCCAACTTTTCCCATTTGCTATTGTATCGTAGTTCAAAAAATGGCTCCAAGCACTATGGGACTTAACATCTGAGGTCATCAGTCCCCTAGACACAGAACTATTTAAACCTAAGGACATCACACACATCCATGCCCGAAGCAGGATTCGAACCTGCGACCGTAGCAGCAGCGCGGATCCGGACTGAAGTACCGAGAACCGCACGGCCACAACGGCCGGCCTGTATCGTAATATTTTAAAGCAATGGAAATTTTAGGAATAAAAATTTATTTAAAACCAAAACTTTTGGCTCTGGTGTTATTGCTATGTGATATTTATCTTTTCATCCGGATATTACAAAAATTAAGAAAAACTTCTGTTAAACCGTTGCCAAACAAATACGGAAAAATACCAGTTATTCGAAGCTAAAATACCTGTATCAGTCTTAAGTGGTCGGTTTTTCCCATCTTTATTGTGTGCCCCGCTCTGTACCATACCGAGCGAGCATTCAAACTCATCGCTGGTTTCTGTACATTAATCTTCGTACAGTCTGTTCCAACTCATCTATGGGCTGTGTATATTAGTCTGGACAGACTTCTACCGCAAGCCCGTTTTGAGACTTGCAGAGCCGTTGGAGATGGTTCAGATGGATCTAAGCACTATGGGACTGAGGTCATCAGTCCGCTAGACTTAGAACTACTTAAACCTAACTAACCTAAGAACATCATACACATCCATGCCCCAGGCAGGATTCGAACTTGCGACCGTAGCAGCCGCACCGTTCCGGACTGAAACGCCTAGAACCGCTCGACCACAGCGGCGGGCGCGGTTGGAGAAATGTGTATAAAGAAATAGAAGCTATACAGGGGGAAAAAACGGAAAAGTCTTCAGACGAAGGGAGGAGGAGGAGGAGATTAGTGTTTAACGTCCCGTCGACAACGAGGTAATGAGAAACGGAGCACAAGCTCGGATTAGGGAAGGATGGGGAAGGAAATCGGCCGTGCCCTTTCGAAGGAACCATTCCGGCATTTGCCTGAAGTGATCTAGGGAAATCACGGAAAACCTAAATCAGGATAGTCGTCCCCCTGAATGCGAGTCCAGTGTGCTAACCACTGCGCCACCTCGCTCGGTTTCAGACGAAGGCGAAGTATTGGTTAGCCTAAAAAATTAATATTCGTAATAGTGAGCTGCTCGTGACTTTCAGTAGTATCCTTGTTCTTTGTTCATCACTGAGTACCACGTGCGAGTGTAATGTAAGGGCTCCTTCAGTGCACCAGCTGTGTGGTCCTGCGACCGCCTTCCGTAGAATTTCCGCATAAGGCAGCTGACCCCTTCTTTTCCCTCTCCCGAACGGCCGAATTCCAGAGCACCGGAGGGCGCAGTTAGTCCGAGGGGACTGGAGAGAAGGGAAGGAAGGGGACCACCGCCAGAGTGGCGTGATGAAATAGATCCTTTTCGGAAGAATAGCCTCGCCCCGGTCGGGCCAGGCGGCACGGGCACACAGAAGATCAGAGAAGGAAGGATATCGGCCTGTGTTTGAGAGAGAGAAGGAGAAGGGGGGAGGTGCGGAGGGGAAGCGGCGCGTGCGTTTGTATGCTGCGGGCGGCGCAACGCGACAGACGATTGTGTGCAAATGGGCGCCTCCTGGGCCCGCTATCTGCAGCCAGGCTTGGCGCGGTCTCATGCGTGCGTACGCACACGCGCGTGCGTGCACGCAGCACAGCCCAGGCAGGGGCGAGGGCCGGGTGGGGGCGTGCTCCAGGTCTCCGCTCTGGGATAATATGTCAATCCGCGCAGAAAGAACGCTCTCCGTTAAGTCCTTCTCAAATGGGACACGAACTGTTACGTATTCTTGGAGACGGGTGTGGTTTCCAGAGTGCCTGGTGAGCGCAACGAAACGGTCACATGGGACAAGACAAGCTCCCCAACGACTTGGCTGTTGTTGGCTACATCAGGCGCACCGCACGCACACACATACACACACACACACACACACACACACACACACACACACACACAGCAGCGTTGACGTCATTAGTAATTCTCAAAGACATTCTAGTTGTTTTTTGTTGTTGTTGTGGTCTACATCTACATCTACATATATACTCCGCTATCCACCAAGCGGTGTGTGGCGGAGGGCACAATTCGCACCAAAGTCATATTTTTGTTGATAATTCTTCCGGGTTATATGGCCGTGGTCCATGGAATTCTTCAATTCCTAACGTTTCGTCCAATACTACGTTGGACATCTTCAGAGGTATGGCTGGTCCTGCTAAGTCCTCCGCGACTGACGAGTCGGGCGTCGGAGAACGGCCTAAATACCGAGGAAAGTGAGCGTGGTCTAGCTTGCACATAGTTGACTAGTTTTCTTAGTTGACTAGTTTTCTCTCTCCTACTATGTGCAAGCTAGACCACGCTCACTTTCCTCGGTATTTAGGCCGCTCTCCGACGCCCGACTCGTCAGTCGGCAGGACTCAGCAGGATCAGCCATACCTCTGAAGATGTCCAACGTAGTGTTGGACAAACGTTAGGAATTGAAGAATTCCATGGACCACGGCCATATAACCCGAAAGAATTACCAACAACAGTACCATCCGGTCGTGAAAGCCTTCACTGTGTGATTAAAGTCATATTCCCTCCCCCCCCCCCCCCTCTGTTCCACTCGCGGATCGCGCGAGGGAAAAACGACTGAACGCCTCTACATCTACATCTACATCTACAACCATACTCCGCAAGCCACCTGACGGTGTGTGGCGGAGGGTACCTTGAGTACCTCTATCGGTTCTCCCTTCTATTCCAGTCTCGTATTGTTCGTGGAAAGAAGGATTGTCGGTATGCCTCTGTGTGGGCTCCGATCTCTGTGATTTTATCCTCATGGTCTCTTCGCGAGATATACGTAGGAGGGAGCAATATACTGCTTGACTCCTCAGTGAAGGTATGTTCTCGAAAATTCCACAAAAGCCCGTACCGAGCTACTGAGCGTCTCTCCTGCAGAGGCTTCCACTGGAGTTTATCTATCATTTCCGTAACGCTTTCGCGATTACTAAATGATCCTGTAACGAAGCGCGCTGCTCTCCGTTGGATCTTCTCTATCTCTTCTGTCAACCCTATCTAGTACGGATCCCACACTGCTGAGCAGTATTCAAGCAGTGGGCGAACAAGCGTACTGTAACCTACTTCCTTTGTTTTCGGATTGCATTTCCTTAGGATTCTTCCAATGAATCTCAGTCTGGCATCTGCTTTACCGAGGACCAACTTTATATGATCATTCCATTTTAAATCACTCCTAATGCGTACTCCCAGATAATTTATGGAATTAACTGCTTCCAGTTGCTGGCCTGCTATATTGTAGCTAAATGATATGGGATCGTTCTTTCTATGTATTCGCAGCACATTACACTTGTCTACATTGAGTTTCAATTGCCTCAGTACGAGCTCTTATTTTCCTTATCTTTGAATGATGACCATTAAGCGATTTGAAAGTTGGTGGTAATAATATATATGCTCTACATCCTCCGCGAAGATCGAATTTCGGAATTTAGTGAAGAGCCCCTTCTGTTTAGCCCGTCGTCTATCTGCAAGTGTGTCCCACTTCAAACTCTATGAGATTTGTAACGCTCTCGCGGTGGCTAAACGTACCAGTCACGAATCTTGCCGCTCTTCTTTGGACCTTCTCGAGTTCTTGAATCAGACCCAACTGGTAAGGGTCCCATACAGACGAACAATACTCGAATACTGGACGAACTAACGTATTGCAAGCTCACTTCTATGACTGGTTTGATGCAACTCTCCTTGCTACTCTATATCCTGTGCAAGACTCTTCATCTCCACATAACTACTGCATCCAACATCCATTTGAGCCTGCTTGCTGGTATTCATACCTTGATCGCCCCAAGCTTCCCTCTAATGTGAAACCGACAATTCCTTGTTGCCTCAGAATGTGTCCTATAAACAGACCCCTTTTCCTTAAGTCGAGTTGTGCCACAAATTTCATTTCCCCGCAATTCGAATCAGTACCTCCTCGTTAGTTACGTGCAGGTAATTGATGCGAATGGTGGGTAGGTCTCATATCAGCCACATTCCTAACGTGAAACTTTCCTCGTCTCACATTACTCCACTTTATATTACAACACGTGGTATAATCTTATGTTTTTTAACTGAAGAACTGCCTGAAATCATTGTACTTTACATTTTATTTACTGAATTCGAAAGCACAAACAAGTCAATTTCAACCGTAGTAGAAATGGTTTCCTAATAAGTGATAGACAATGCATAATATCGACAAATGTAAGAACCCTAAAAAAATATTCTCTTCTTTACTGCCACTCCAACAATTTCTGTGCTTACTGTGCAAAAGAAGTGCAGTCAGCGCTTACAAAAACTTTTTTTTTTTTTCAAGTTAGCATCCTTCGAGAGCCGAAGGGTAGCATTCTATGCACTGTTGCCCTTTCGGCATTTTACTCTTCATAGAAACGACCAGTCCACAATATGCATTCAGAATCTTCTTCTTCAGATTGCACATCTGAAGTATTCTACTCAGTTAAAATTATATCAGACTCCGAATGATTGTAAGATTTTTCCCGTGCTTTTCTCTTTTTCTGTTACAGGAACAAAACATTCGCTTCTGATACCGCTACAGCCTTCTTCTTTGTGAATTGTTTCACATGTTTCCTGTATGTCAGCTACTTAACAGTTTCAGAATGTACTGATTATACTGGATCACGTGATTCTTGGTCCGGCTTGCTGATTTTGGGAGCTGGTCGGATACCACTTGGACTCGCATTTACTCTGCTGTTCGCATCTTGAATGTCAAACGCCTGGTGTACTGTAATGTTATTGTATTTAAGTATATGTCTGTTACAGGGGACGAGTCCCGTTTTCCAGAGGCAGTTATAGCTTTTATGTTATAAATGATAACTATCTGAAAACCTCAGCTGCCGACAGGTGTTGTTGACATACCTCGATGTGGACAGCTGAAAATGTGTGCCGCGACCGGGACTTGAACCCGGGATCTCCTGCTTACATGGCAGACGCTCTATCCATCTGAGCCACCGAGGACACAGATGAATAGCGCGACCGCAGGGACTTATCCGTTGCACGCTTCCCGTGAGACTCACATTCCCGGTGGGGGCACACTTTTTCAGCTGTCCACATCGAAGTATATCAACAACACCTGTCGGCAGGGAAAAGCTGCACGGTCATCAACAGTAACTGTTATTTCGAGAACAAGTTATTGTCTTCGTATATTTTATGTTATTACTGCTCGAAAAATGGCTGCTTCAAATAACTTCGTAATAAAAAAATATGTTACTATATGACCTGGGTTATTTGCACAGCAGGTTTCTATTTCTTGGGAATAATATGTGTTGGACGGTCCCATGAATTCCCTACAATAGACTGTATTTTATGTGTCGGATGAATCGGTAAATCAATCATTCAGATGTGATAAATGCACGTAAAATCACAACTGGATCATCACCAGACCACTTGGTAAAAAAGAAGTATGAATCCAGCTACTAGGATGGCAAGCTGAAGTTACCCCAATATAAGATACTGCGTCCAAATATGTGACACTGCCGCTTATTAGGATACCCGGGCGTGATGTCGCATATTAGAAATAACTCATCGTCTGCTATAAACCTAGGCTCACAGACAAGCTGCTGGATTTGAAGGACAGTTCATTAAAGCGAATGAAAGAGTACTGCGTGCACAATGTAATCATATGAATATTGTTGCACCAGCTACTGAACTTCAGCTATGAAAACCCTATGAGCATATACACTCACAAAACTTGAAATTCAGCACTTTTAAAATCAAGGATTCTCGATAGTATCTAGTAGAATAATGGTCGTACTGTCACTGCTTTTCTGCCTCCGGCACTGTGGTAACTACCTTCTGGTAATTCTCAACACCAACTGAGCACTTACTTTAGTCAGAATCTAGCTGTCTCGCATTAGCGAACTCTCCCACAATTGGCACCTTTCCTCTGTATACAATATTATTCCCAGTAATGATAGTATCTTTTGGATAAATTAAAAACAATGTCAAATCATAACATAAATAGTCATTTTCTCAAATTCTAATTGCAGTAAAACGAAGGGCAGTGCGTTCCATCATCTTGCGACTTTAATTTCATATCCACGTACCACCGAAATTATTTCGCAATTTCCGTTGGAAAGCAATGTTCTATGCTTGTCCTGTCAATTAGAAGGTCGCGCAATTTCGTATCCGCTTATCTCTTCCGGATCATTAATTACACACATCCAACCGGGTTTTAATAAAGATTGTTTGACAGAATTTAAACCTCTCATTCAGAACCTATTACGCTGAATAGTTACGCACACGCATATTTGCAATTTTAATTCGAGACAGAAGTTTATGAGCTCATCGTTAAAAATTTAAACATTTATTCTCTCTTGTTCAATTCTATCTTAACGCTTTTTTAGCTGCATCTGCTTTTCTCCTATGCCTGATACTTCTAGGAATAGTTTTAGGCATACAGACTGAAACTTTCTCTTCGGAAACTTAATTTGGATCTGATTGTTTACGGCCGGCCGAAGTGGCCGAGCGGTTCTAGGCGCTTCAGTCTGAAATCACGCGACCGCTACGGTCGCAGGTTCGAATCCTGCTTCGGGCATGGATGTGTGTGATGTCCTTAGGTTAGTTAGGTTTAAGTAGTTCTAAGTTCTAGGGGACTGATGACCTAAGATGTTAAGTCCCCTAGTGCTCAGAGCCATTTGAACCTGATTGTTTTCGAATTTGAGATTGATAGTGAATTTTATTGTTCCCGAATAAAAGGGCATTAGGATTGCTGTTGTTCTTGGCAGTTACATTTGAGTGCATACTTTGAAAAAAAAGTCATCATTACGAGTTTAATTCATGCCAAAGCATTGAATAGTTATTCGACTAGTTACTCTTTGGTGCGTTTGAAATACAGACTTCGTAGAAGATAACATTTTGCTAGAATTCTGACTGCTCTAAAATCACTTACTCCTCAAAGTTATAATATTTTCTCACTCCTATAAAAGGAAAACCATTAAAATAAATTGGATAATTTCGTTTAAAATTTTATGAGTTTTGTGATCCACCTTTTGTTAGCTCGTGCTACAGTAGCTTTCTCCTACAAATAATGTGCACGAGTGTCGTACACATAAAGACTGAAGATATTACCACTTTATGTTTTTTCCTTCTTTTTTTTTTTTGCTTTCTAGAAATACTTACCCCCAAGCTATTCATGGCACAATATTAACACCTCTTCCTATTTCTGAGCTCAACATCTCACTCATTATGGAGGAATGCTGACTCTGTTTCTCAGGATAGCAAATGGTAAGTTGTACAGAAAGTGGCCCAGAGATCAACAGTGTGTGTGTGTGTGTGTGTGTGTGTGTGTGTGTGTGTGTGTGTGTGTCTGTGTGTCTGTGTGTCTCTCTGTGTGTGTGTGTGTGTGTGTGTGTAGCGGTGGTGGTGGTGGTTAGTGTTTAACGTCCCGTCGACAACGAGGTCATTAGAGACGGAGCGCAAGCTCGGGTTAGGGAAGGATTGGGAAGGAAATCGGCCGTGCCCTTTCAAAGGAACCATCCCGGCATTTGCCTGAAACGATTTAGGGAAATCACGGAAAACCTAAATCAGGATGGCCGGAGACGGGATTGAACCGTCGTCCTCCCGAATGCGAGTCCAGTGTGTGTGTGTAGCGAGTGAAGTGTTATGAAACAATATGTGATATGTGTATAGTGTGTGCTGTGACCGGCAGTGAGATAGAGGTGAACAATGTGGCATTACATTATTCAATAAGTTATTTGTAAAAAAGTATTGTATACCAAGAGTAAATCTAATGACTGTATCTAACTAGAAGTCTGTAAATATTTGTGTGTACGGATTAGCTTATTTTAAATTGATCTAAATTTGTAAATACTTTGACATGTCCTATATCCTTGTAAAAAGAGATCTACAGATGAATAAAACTACTACTACTAGAAAGGCCGTTGGCACCTACCACGACGGGAACAAATATCGGCCAGATGGCGGACCCGAAATCTCATACAAGGATTGACGACCCGGCACTCTGACCGTAAGCAACTTGCAAAGCGACACTAACACCGCCTTCGGACAATATCTAGCGCTGCCGGTCAAATCACTACATACAGAGTGATCAGAATCAGTCTGAAGGGCTTGTACGGGTGTTGCAGGGTAGGCTGTGCACAGAAATAATTGTTAAGAAAAGATCGATACGTTGCGCTGTTTCCGAGTTAAATAGCACTGAAGTTAGCCAATCAGGCCGTCGCACGCGTAAATTCAAGCGGTCTGCCAGAGACGGCGTCGCCAATTGGGTACTTGGTTTGGGTTCCTAAGACACAACAAGACAGTGTACAAAAACTGGACACGGGACGGTAGTAAGGATCGAATCCAAATCAAACTCTGAGCAGTCTGGTGTGCTATCATTTGCGCTATGAGGACAACTGACACTAACTGTATCTGGCGAGCCGCTTGAATTTACACGCGATGAAAAAAATCCTATTTTTTCAAATGGCCGCCATTTTGTTTCCTATGGTCCAAATAACTTAAGCGAGGTACAACTCCTAAGGAATCTTACATACTTCGCTAAAGTCAACTCAATTTTGATATCAGACGAGCCGGATGACCTGTGACATACCGCGCGTGGAGGTCTACATCGACATTTTGTTTCGTTCCGACGGCACTTCAACCTTTGCTTTTCGACATTTCCGGATTAAAAAATTCCAGTTTGAAGAGGAAATATCAATAAACATTTTGACCAAATTTGACATTGATACCTTTAACACGCCCCGAGAAAAAAGTTCTCAAAGAACAAGCTTTTTTTCGGGCCAAAGATGGTAAACCTCCCCTTAAGAAAATACATCGTTCTATTTTGTGAAATAAAGCATACTTGCTCCAAGATTTCGTTTATTACGAGGATTTTACATACATAAAAATTTCGTATCCGTTTGCGTACTGTCATTTGCAGAAAACGTCGTTTCGAAATGTTGTACCGTTCACCAAGTAAGAAAGGTGTTACGTCTTACGTGAAATAGTGTACTATATGAACACGGTGTTACGGGTATCGCCGTACGGAACCGAGTCGTAAGGCAGCCGCATGGGAAGCCAACGCTGCGCATCGTGCCGCATAACGAAGCAGAAGGAGACAGCCACTCGCAGTAGAGTTCGCAGAACTGTATTTCGGAACGCGGACTTTGCTAGGAAAACATACAGCGGCAGCAACATCAAACAGAAGGCGCGTGCCGATGACAAGTTGACCGCCTGTTGCCGATGCAGCCGCGGCGGCGCAATATTGGGACTTGCCCGTGACAGACTTGGAAGAGGTGCCGAGCGAACACTCACTAACGAGGGAGGCGTTCGGAAAATGTGTGGCAATGTTCGGCTAGCCAGTGCCTGAGGTACCGGAATGATTACAATGATGATGATTTAACGGGACTCAGCTACGAGGTTATTAGCCATTCATCCTCATTCATGAGGCGAAGAGAAGTAAAACGAGAGAGAATATTTAAAAGTTTCAAAAATTTGCAGCTCTAGTACATTTAGTTAACACAAGTTATAAGTAGCTTTATATAACATATGACTAAAAAAAAGGCGAAATATACAGCTAATAATAGTGATAGGATTATTTCGGCGTAATAGGAGAGGTAATGGCGTGTCAATGTGAGAACGGACACAGCTGGAGACACCCGTCGGCCCACAATAGCACCAGTGCGAGAGGCGCATCATCCACTTCCCCCAGCGGTGTGCACCCCCAAGTAACTTAAGCAGATGTCTCAAAGTCTGTGCAATATGCCCTGGCTGCTGCAAACGTGTCTGAAATTTAAAGTTTTCGATCTAGGTAAGATATAGCTGGGCCGACGGCGGTGTTCATGGATTTTCGTTATTACTACGTGAATCTCAGTACGGTTCTATACGTGACATTTCTTCTTTTATTATCTGATCCGCTCTCGGAAATACGGCGTAGATGTTTCAGATGACGGTAAAGTATTTCTTTTCATCGAAGAAAAGATAGACAACACTGCTTATGTTATTAGGGCAAACGCAAGTAAACGAGGTAGTCACCACACATGAAAACTACGGACCTGATTTTTGACACTTTGCGGTTTTGATAGATAATGCCAAACAGAAGAATTCTTAACTTGAAGTTTACGAGGAATATAAAAACTTTCTTCCATCTTCATTCTTACGGTTACTTTCTTTGAAACACTGTGTATAAATCGAATCGACAATGGGTTGAATTGATTGCACATTTACGCTTGGAATGCTCCATTTGCTGTCTCAGTCCAATTTTCCCCACTAAAATAGCATCTGTTGCAGAAACGAAGCTATTCCTGAAACCTACAACGCCGTAGCTCGCGTTGGTGTTTTCAGATAGTCACGTGGCCCACTTTCCAGAGATTGGATCGTGTGTATGCGAACTTCCATAGGAAAGCTATTTCAGATGTGTAGATGTCCACATGTTAAAATATACTGCTTTTGTGGAAGAATAACGAACTGTCTACGGGGTTAATATACCCTCCCGGAAAGCCACGCGTGTTAGCAGGCCGCTTTCGGGATTCGGGCAGGCGAGCCGCCCCCAAATCGTATTCGCCCGGGGATTAACGCCGATGGTCCGTGTGCCGGCCAGTCTGGTTGTGGTTTCATGCGGTTTACTACATCCGGCTAGGTGAATACTGGGCTGGTACCAACATCCCGCCTCAGCTACATGATCCGCAAATATTTGGAAAACGTTCGCACACTTCCACAAGCAGACATCTGAGGTAGACAAGTTCCGTCCCGGCAGTTAAAGGGGCGACTGCAGGAAGGGCATCCGGTCACCCTCTACTTTTAACAATGCCAAATTGCGTAATAACCGTGCTGACCCCTTGTAGGTGCGGGATAAACGCAAACGAAAAACACTCCGCTTCCTTTGACTTTCAATTTTATCATATTTCTCTTATGCCTTTGCAAAAAGTTTCAGTGCGCACATTAACAATGGATCACTGGGCTTGTCTCTTCGAGAGCTTTCGAATGCCATTAAAAAGAACATTGGTCTATTTAAGAATCTTGGTTGTGGGGATTAAACATAGAAAACAGAAAAAATACTATAAAGGGTGATTAGCCGTCCCTACCTATGGGTCTATGCAACCTGCAATGCCTTCAGATACCACAAACAAAATTTTCATACTCTCGCTCGCTGTGCACCAACTATTAGTACTACAGAAAACAACAGGCCCTTTTTGTAGTAAATTTAATGTAGTTAAACTTTATACTGGGATACGTTTTCGTTAGAGATTGCTTTCTGAATTATTCAAGAGAAACATACAAAAGGGACCTTCAAACGCGTCTTCTTTCAATATATCGAAAACCTTCGCTTCCAACGATAACGTATCCAATTACAAACTGTAATTACATTAAATTTCCTACAAGAAGGTCCTGCTCATTTTTTTCTGTACAGCGAATAGTTCATACGTAACGAGCAAGATAATATGAAAATTTCCTGTGTGGTCTTTCAAGGCATTGCAGGTTGCATAACCTATTGTTAGGGGTAGCTGAATGTGTCAAAATCTTCACATCAAATATCTAGGTGTGATAGATCATATCTTGGGGTAACAAGTTTTGCCAGAGGCAAAATGTTCACTGCACTTACCAGCAATTCTGGACTTTTTTTCATTATTGATGATGCTCCTGAGAAGCGGTAGTGAGTAAGCACTCTACTCTGTGCAAATGCAATGTACGTTGCATGAAAAGCAATAGGATGAGTAAAATGAAAGCTCCTGATTTGGTACTATAATATCTTTCTCCTCTTAGATACACTTATTCTCAAGGTTTTCTTGTTAAAAACCGCTTTACCCATTTACTGAGGTAGGTAGTATATACCTGGTTAGCAAACCCCGTTAGTTCGGTGAAAGTTTGTCTTTTTTTTGTTTTTTTTGTTTTGTTTTTTCGTTTATTGTATTTGCAATTTCCCCATCAGGGGCAGGCTGGCAGTAGCATAGGCGCTGCTCTTCAGCCAAGAGACATTACATGCAGACAGGAAGACATTTAAAACAATATAAAGAAGAAAACACGGCAGAATGTAGAAAAAAAGGCGGAACATAAGAGAAGAAAGCATACAAAAAGCGCCGACTGTAAAACGGAGGTAAAAATCAGAAAAAGTATTTTACACAAAAAACACACACTGTAATGATTAAAAGGCACCGTAACAGACAGAGCATACAAAGTCGCAGAACGAGTAAAACAGCCACGGATGGCGTACGTAGCACGGAGCAATCAAAGCATGTCGTCTTTTTCTTTTTTCGTTATTGTAATTTCTCTCCCCAAAAGGGGGTTAGCTGGCAGCGGCACAATACGACGCTCTTCAGACAAGAGAGTTACAGAAAAAACATAGTCAAATGAGAAAAGAACATATAACATAGAATGGTATAAAGTGATGAATAAACAAGAACACAAATAGATGAATATAAATGGTAGATTTAAAAACAACATAGACGAGAACCAGACACAACATGTGGAGAATGAACACTGTGAGTCTACATGAAAACAAAGAAACACCACAGTGGGAACACAAATGGACGATGCTGGCGACACTGTTGGTGCTGGTGGAACGTAGCACTGCACACGGCACTGGAGAAACACGAGAAACACGCACATCACAACGAAAACGTCAAAAATCACTACACGGAAGGGGACCTACCACCAGGTGGAGGGAGGAGGGGGGAAGAAAAGGGAGGGGGGAGAGCGTGTCGTCCCAGGGCAAGCCAATGTAATATAGACAGCACAATTATTCTTAAGAGTTCTCCCATTAGTTTTTCCTCCTTCATGGCTGCCTCATTGTTCTAACCACCTGTGTGCTAAAACTGATCCTTAGCCTCTGCTAAAAGGCAAATAACTTCTCTGACTTCAAGCAAATCTCACGGAAATACCGGGATAATTTTCTCTCAATGAAACAAACAGATTACACCAAAAAGTCAGGGTACAGTAATGTGCTCTTATACAGATGGCGATAGTATCCCGTACACAAGCTATGAAAGATCATTGCACTGGTGGAGACGTCATTTGTACTTAGGTGATTGATGCGAAAAGGTTTCCAGCGTGCTTATGGTCGCACGACACGAATTAACAAACTGAATGTGGAGTGGTACTTGGAGGTAGGTGCATGGAAGACTCTATTTCGGAAATTGTTAAGGACGTGAATATTCCGTGATCGACAGTGTCAAGAGTGGGCCGAGAATACCAAATTTCTGGCATAACCTCTCACCACGGACAACGCAGGGGCCAACGGCCTTCACGTAACGACCGAGAGCCGCGACGTTTGCATACAGCAGTCAGAGCTAACAGATAAGCAATGCTGCGTAAAATAAAGGCAGAAATCGATGTCAACGTACGACGAGCGTATCTGTTACGGCAGTGCTGCGAAATTTGGCGTTAATGGGCTGTGGCAGCGGACGACTGAGGCGAGAGCCTGTGGTAACAACCCAACGTCACTTGCAGCGCCTCTCCTGGGTTCGTGGCCATAGCGTTTGAACCCTAGACGACTGGACAACCGTGGCCTGGTCAAATGACTCCCGTTTGCAGTTGGTAAGAGGTGATGGTAAGGTTCGATTGCGGCATAGATCCCACGAAGCCATGAACCTAAGCTGTGAACAAGACACTGTGAAAGCTGGTGGTGGATTCATAATGCTAGGTGGCGTGTTTACATGGAACGGACTGGGTCCTCTGGTCCAAGTGGACCAATCAGAAAATCGTTATGTTGGCCGCTTGGAGACGCTTTGCAGCCATTCATCGACTTTATGTTCCAAAACAACGATGGGATTTTTATGGATGCTATTAGACCACAACTGTTCGCTTGAAGAACATCCTGGACAATTTGAGTGAATGATTTGGCCACTCAGACCGTGCGACACGGGACGTAGACGAGAAATCAGTTCCTGCACAAAATCCTGAACCGGCAGTTATGCACGGTTGTAGAGGCAGCATGGCTCAGTATTTCTGTAGGGGACTTTCGACGACTTATAGAGTCAATGCCACGTCGAGTTGCTGCATTACGCCTTGCAGAAGGGTATGTCCAGACACTCTGTGACCAAAATGGTACTGAAACAGAGGATGACACACTAAAGGCCGAAATACTAAATGTCTTTTTCCAAAGCTGCTTCAGAGAGGAAGACTGCACTGTAGTTCCTTCTCAAGATTGTCGTACAGATAACAAAATGGTAGATATCGAAATAGATGACAAAACAATTAAAATCAGTCAAAAGAGGGAAGGCCGCTGGACCTGATGGGATACCAGTTCGATTTTACACAGAGTACGCGAAGGATCTTGCCCCCTTTCTTGCAGCGCTGTACCATAGGTCTCTAGAAGAGCTTAGCGTTCCAGAGGACTGGAAAACGGCACAGGTCATCCCCGTTTTCAAGAAGGGACGTCGAACAGATATGCAGAACTTTTTTTTTTTTTTTGGTCATCAGTCTACTGACTGGTTTGATGCGGCCCGCCACGAATTCCTTTCCTGTGCTAACCTCTTCATCTCACAGTAGCACTTGCAACCTACGTCCTCAATTATTTGCTTAACGTATTCCAATCTCTGTCTTCCTCTACAGTTTTTGCCCTCTACAGCTCCCTCTAGTACCATGGAAGTCATTCCCTCATGTCTTAGCAGATGTTCTATCATCCTGTCCCTTCTCCTTATCAGTGTTTTCCACATATTTCTTTCCTCTCCGATTCTGCATAGAACCTCCTCATTCCTTACCTTATCGGTCCACCTAATTTTCAACATTCGTCTATAGCACCACATCTCAAATGCTTCGATTCTCTTCTCTTCCGGTTTTCCCACAGTCCATGTTTCACTACCATACAATGCTGTACTCCAGACGTACATCCTCAGAAATTTCTTCCTCAAATTAAGGCCGGTATTTGATATTAGTAGACTTCTCTTGGCCAGAAATGCCTTTTTTTGCCATAGCGAGTCTGCTTTTGATGTCCTCCTTGCTCCGTCCGTCATTGGTTATTTTACTGCCTGGGTAGCAGAATTCCTTAACTTCATTGACTTCGTGACCATCAATCCTGATGTTAAGTTTCTCGCTGTTATCATTTCTACTACTTCTCATTACCTTCGTCTTTCTCCGATTTACTCTCAAACCATACTGTGTACTCATTAGACTGTTCATTCCGTTCAGCAGATCATTTAATTCTTCTTCACTTTCACTCAGGATAGCAATGTCATCAGCGAATCGTATCATTGATATCCTTTCACCTTGTATTTTAATTCCACTCTTGAACCTTTCTTTTATTTCCATCATTGCTTCCTCGATGTACAGATTGAAGAGTAGGGGCGAAAGGCTACAGCCTTGTCTTACACCCTTCTTAATACGAGCACTTCGTTCTTGATCGTCCACTCTTATTATTCCCTCTTGGTTGTTGTACATATTGTATATGACCCGTCTCTCCCTATAGCTTACCCCTACTTTTTTCAGAATCTCGAACAGCTTGCACCATTTTATATTGTCGAACGCTTTTTCCAGGTCGACAAATCCTATGAAAGTGTCTTGATTTTTCTTTAGCCTTGCTTCCATTATTAGCCGTAACGTCAGAATTGCCTCTCTCGTCCCTTTACTTTTCCTAAAGCCAAACTCATCGTCACCTAGCGCATTCTCAATTTTGTTTTCCATTCTTCTGTATATTATTCTTGTAAGCAGCTTCGATGCATGAGCTGTTAAGCTGATTGTGCGATAATTCTCGCACTTGTCAGCTCTTGCCGTCTTCGGAATTGTGTGGATGATGCTTTTCCGAAAGTCAGTTGGTATGTCGCCAGACTCATATATTCTACACACCAACGTGAATAGTCGTTTTGTTGCCACTTCCCCCAATGATTTTAGAAATTCTGATGGAATGTTATCTATCCCTTCTGCCTTATTTGACCGTAAGTCCTCCAAAGCTCTTTTAAATTCCGATTCTAATACTGGATCCCCTATCTCTTCTAAATCGACTCATGTTTCTTCTTCTATCACATCAGACAAATCTTCACCCTCATAGAGGCTTTCAATGTATTCTTTCCACCTATCTGCTCTCTCCTCTGCATTTAACATTGGAATTCCCGTTGCTCTCTTAATGTTACCACCGTTGCTTTTAATGTCACCAAAGGTTGTTTTGACTTTCCTGTAGGCTGAGTCTGTCCTTCCGAAAATCATATCTTTTTCGATGTCTTCACATTTTTCCTGCAGCCATTTCGTCTTAGCTTCCCTGCACTTCCTATTTATTTCATTCATCAGCGACTTGTATTTCTGCATTCCTGATTTTCCCGGAACATGTTTGTACTTCCTCCTTTCATCAATCAACTGAAGTATTTCTGTTACCCATGGTTTCTTCGCAGCTACCTTCTTTGTACCTATGTTTTCCTTCCCAACTTCTGTGATGGCCCTTTTTAGAGATGTCCATTCCTCTTCAACTGTACTGCCTACTGCGCTATTCCTTATTGCTGTATCTATAGCGTTAGAGAACTTCAAACGTATCTCGTCATTCCTTAGTACTTCCGTATCCCACTTCTTTGCGTATTGATTCTTCCTGACTAATGTCTTGAACTTCAGCCTACTCTTCATCACTACTGTATTGTGATATGGGTCTATATCTGATCCTGGGTACGCCTTACAGTCCAGTATCTGATTTCGGAATCTCTGTCTGACCAGGATGTAACCTAATTGAAATCTTCCTGTACCTCCCGGCCTTTTCCAAGTATACCTCTTCCTCTTGTGATTCTACAACAGGGTATTCGCTATTACTAGCTGAAACTTGTTACAGAACTCAATTAGTCTTTCTCCTCTTTCATTCCTTGTCCCAAGCCCATATTCTCCTGTAACCTTTTCTTCTACTCCTTCCCCTACAACTGCATTCCAGTCGCCCATGACTATTAGATTTTCGTCCCCCTTTACATACTGCATTACCCTTTCTATATCCTCATACACTTTCTCTATCTGTTCATCTTCAGCTTGCGACGTCGGCATGTGTACTTGAATTATCGTTGTCGGTGTAGGTTTGCTGTCGATTCTGATTAGAACAATCCGGTCACTGAAATGTTCACAGTAACACACCCTCTGCCCTACCTTCCTATTCATAACGAATCCTACACCTGTTATACCATTTTCTTCTGCTGTTGATATTACCCGATACTCATCTGACCAGAAATCCTTCCTTCCACTTCACTGCACTGACCCCTACTATATCTAGATTGAGCCTTTGCATTTCCCTTTTCAGATTTTCTAGTTTCCCTACCACGTTCAAGCTTCTGACATTCCACGCCCCGACTCGTAGAACGTTATCCTTTCGTTGATTATTCAATCTTTTTCTCATGGTAACCTCCCCCTTGGCAGTCCCCTCCCGGAGATCCGAATGGGGGACTATTCCGGAATCTTTTGCCAATGGAGAGATCATGATGACACTTCTTTAATTACAGGCCACATGTCCTGTGGATACACGTTACGTGTCTTTAATGCAGTGGTTTCCATTGCCTTCTGCATCCTCATGTCGTTGATCATTGCTGATTCTTCCGCCTTTAGGGGCAATTTCCCACCCCTAGGACAAGAGAGTGCCCTGAACCTCTATCCGCTCCTCCGCCCTCTTTGACAAGGCCGTTGGCAGAATGAGGCTGACTTCATATGCCGGAAGTCTTCGGCCGCCAATGAAGAACTATAGGCCTATATCTGTAACGTCGATCAGTTGTAGAATTTTGGAACGATTATAATTGGTCCACGAGACTCAGAGGGCCATAGACACGGGTTTCCAGGTAGATGCCGTATTTCTTGACTTCCGCAAGGCGTTTGATACAGTTCCCCACAGTCGTTTAATGAACAAAGTAAGTGAATATGGACTATCAGACCAATTGTGTGGATTTTAGAGTTCCTAGATAAAAGAACGCAGCATGTCATTCTCAATGGAGAGTAGTCTTTCGGAGTAAGAGTGATTTCAGGTGTGCCGCAGGGGAGTGTCGTAGGACCATTGCTATTCACAATGTATATAAATGACCTTGTGGATAACATCGGAAGTTCACTGAGGCTTTTTGCGGATGATGCTGTAGTATATCGAGAGGTTGTAACAATGGAAAATTGTACTGAAATGCAGGAAGATCTGCAACGAATTGACGCATGGTGCAGGAAATGGCAACTGAATTTGAATGTAGACAAGTGTAATGTGCTGCGAATACATTGAAAGAAAAATCCTTTATCATTTAGCTACAATATAGCAGGTCAGCAACTGGAAGCAGTTAATTCCATAAATTATCTGGGACTAGGCATTAGGAGTGATTTAAAATGGAATGACCACATAAAATTAATCGTCGGTAAAGCAGATGCCAGACTGAGATTCATTGGAAAAATCCTAAGGAAAAGCAGTCCGAAAACAAAGAAGTAGTTTGATATACACTTGTTCGCCCAATACTTTAATACCGCTCACCGGAGTGGGATCCGTGCCAGATAGGGCTGATAGAAGAGATAGAGAAGATCCAATGGAGAGCAGCACGCTTCGTTACAGGATCATTTAGTAATCGCGAAAGCGTTACGGGGATGACAGATAAACTCCAGTGGAAGACTCTGCAAGAGAGACGCTCAGTAGCTCGGTACGAACTTTCGTTGAAGTTTCGATAACATACCTTCACCGAGGAGTGAAGCAGTATATTGCTCCCTCGTACGTATATATCGCAAAGAGACCATGAGGATAAAATTAGAGAGGTTAGAGCCCACACAGAGGCATTCCGACAATCTTTCTTCCGACGATCAATACGAGACTGGAATAGAAGGGAGAACCGATAGAGGTACTCAAGGTACCCTCCGCTACCCACCGTCAGGTGACTTGCAGAGTATGGATGTAGATGTAGAGGAGATATCCCAAGCCTTTTGTTACCTCAGTGTAACTTCTACAGGAGACCGAGCTGCCTCCCATATTATAAACACCTTTCCTCCGAGCTTCGACACATCTTTCCACTATGGCTACGACGAAAAGACACGAAAAAAGCGCTCCTTTAAACAAGTGACGCTCCAAGACTAAATAAATTCACGACAGAGACAAAAAAGGTAATTTAGAGACTGTTGCAGCTACTGTATCCACTTACAGAAAGAAACTCTTATGAAACTGAATCCGACTAAGGGAAACGATATACATCTACATCTACATTTATACTCCGCAAGCCACCCAACGGTGTGTGGCGGAGGACACCCTACGTGCCACTGTCATTACCTACCTTCCGTGTTCCACTCGCGTATGGGAAGAACGACTGCCGGAAAGCCTCCGTGGGCGCTCGAATCTCCCTTATTTTACATTCGTCATCTCCTCGGGAGGTATAAGTAGGGGGACGCAATATATTCGATACATCCAGAAACGCACCCTCTCGAAACCTGGACAGCAAGCTACACCGCGATGCAGAGCGCCTCTCTTGCAGAGTCTGCCACTTGAGTTTGCTAAACATCTCCGTTTACCAAATAACCCTGTGACGAAACGCGCCGCTCTTGTTTGGATCTTCTCTATCTCCTCTGTCAACCCGATCTGGTACGGATCCCACACTTATGAGCAATACTCAGGTATAGGCCGAACGAGCGTTTTGCAAGCCACCTCCTTTGTTGATGGACTACATTTTCTAAGGACTCTCCCAATGAAACTAACCCTGGCACCCGCCTTACCAACAATATATAATCATTCCACTTCAAATCGTCCCGTACGCATACTCCCAGATATTTTACAGAAGTAACTGCTACCAGTGTTTGTTCCGCTATCATATAATCATAAAATAAAGGATCCTTCTTTCTATGTATTCGCAATACATTACATTTGTCTATGTTAAGGGTCAATTACCACTCCCTGCACCAAGTGCCTACCCGCTGCAGATCTTCCTGCATTTCGCTGCAATTTTCTAATGCTGTAACTTCTCTGTATACTACAGTATCATCCGCGAAAAGCCGCATGGAACTTTCGACACCGTCTACTAGGTCATTTATATATATTGTGAAAAGCAATGGTCCCATAACACTCCCCTGTGGCACGCCTGAGGTTACTTTAGCGTCTGTAGACGTCTCTCCATTGAGAACAACATGCTGTGTTCTGTTTGCTAAAAACTCTTCAATCCAGCACACAGCTGGTCTGATATTCCGTAGGCTCTTACTTTGTTTATCAGGCGACAGTGCGGAACTGTATCGAACGCCTTCCGGAAGTCAAGGAAAATGGCATCTACCTGGGAGCCTGTAGATAATATTTTCTAGGTCTCATGAACAAATAAAGCGAGTTGAGTCTCACACGATCCATGTAGATTCCTACAGAGTAGATTCTGGGTTTCCAGAAATGACATGATACGTGAGCAAATCGTTCATTCAAGTCTTATTCTATAAATGTAGTACTTCTGGCTTTTGTCACATTAAGAAGTCGACACACAAACCAAAAGCACGTCGTCAGAGAGGTGACCTCACACCTGATTAGATGCACTGACTGATGGCCTCGCGGAGTCTGCAGAAGATGCCAGGAGTGGATCAGACGTCATGAAGTGTTGCCTGTGCTAGTTTGACGAGAACGTCGCTGTGCTATACAGGCACAATATACATGCTACTTATGATGTGAATCCACAGGAAAAAAATAGACCGGCGTGAGGTCGGGCAGCAGTTGTGCTCATGGCAGAGGTCCAAAAAAAAAAAATGGTTCAAATGGCTCTGAGCACTATGGGACTTAACATCTATAGTCATCAGTCCCCTAGAACTTAGAACTACTTAAACCTAACTAACCTAAGGACATCACACAACACGCAGTCATCACGAGGCAGAGAAAATCCCTGACCCCGCCGGGAATCTAACGCGGGAACCCGGTCGTGGGAAGCGAGAACGCTACCGCACGACCACGAGCTGCGGACAACAGAGGTCCACATCTCCCAATCCATTTCACACGAAACCTTAGTGAGGTGACGGCACACACGGCGGTTAACACATGAGGGGCGCCATCAAGTTGAAACCACGTTTTCGCTCGTACGTTCAACGGAACAGTTTCTAGCAGCTCGGGTAAATCATTTGCCAGAAATTTGTGATACACCTGGCTGTCTAGACGAGCTGGAAGAATTTGTGGGTCCAATAATATGTTCGTCGACGATGTCAGCCCACAGGCTTACCGAAGACTGTTGTGGTTACGTGTGGCTGTCTTCTGTTGGGAAGGTGCCGCTAAGCGTCCACTGTCCCTAGCTTCACCGTGCAACAAACGCATAAACCCCAGTTCTGCCGAGGAATTCACGTTCGTGAGTGGTGCGGTGTACGATGCGCAGGGACCATCAAGACACAAGTGTTGAGAGTTGGGCTGGCAGCGGCAACGATTCAGCTACGTGGAGGGACGGAAAGCATAGAACTACCGCTCTTGCGATACCATCTTCCGCAGCAGGTGCAGCGCTCCGCCTACGCCATGTTATGTAGAGCAGATGACTGGATTATAAGCAACACAAATCGCATATGTACGCCACAGAGTGCCAACCGTCCGCATCTCAGGGTCATAACCAGTATTAAAAAGACACCTAGCGTCGCCGGTTAGCATCAACGAACATTTTGTCTCCAACAACAGCTGTTCTGCATGACCGTGATCTATCACTCCTAAATGTCTTACACAATGACTCTGAAACACTTTATATACACACCGCGTTTCTCATCTCGTAAGATCCTGTTTAGCATTTCCGCAACGTCAAACGGCTGATAAACAGTCTGTCAAGTCAGTTCCAACTTCATAACAGTTCCACTTGTCGCACAGATGACAAAATGGTAGATATCGAAATAGACGACAGAAGGATAGAGAAACAATTAAAATCGCTCAAAAGAGGAAAGGCCGCTGGACCTGATGGGATACCAGTTCTATTTTACACAGAGTACGCGAAGGAACTTGCCCCCCTTCTTGCAGCGGTGTACCGTAGGTCTCTAGAAGAGCGTAGCGTTCCAAATGATTGGAAAAGGGCAAAGGTCATCCCCGTTTTCAAGAAGGAACGTCGAACAGATGTGCAGAACTATAGACCTATATCTCTAACGTCGATCAGTGGTAGAATTTTGGAACACGTATTATGTTCGAGTATAATGACTTTCCTGGAGACTAGAAATCTACTCTGTAGCAATCAGCATGGGTTTCGAAAAAGAAGGTCGTGTGAAACCCAGCTCGCGCTATTCGTCCACGAGACTCAGAGGGCCATAGACACGGGTTCACAGATAGATGCCGTGTTTCTTGACTTCCGCAAGGCGTTCGATACAGTTCCCCACGGTCGTTTAATGAACAAAGTAAGAGCATATGGACTATCAGACCAATTGTGTGATCGCATTGAGGAGTTCCTAGATAACAGAACGCAGCATGTCATTCTCAATGGAGAGAACTCTTCCGAAGTAAGAGTGATTGCAGGTGTGCCACAGGGGAGTGTCATGGGACCGTTGCTGTTCACAATATACACTCCTGGAAATGGAAAAAAGAACACATTGACACCGGTGTGTCAGACCCACCATACTTGCTCCGGACACTGCGAGAGGGCTGTACAAGCAATGATCACACGCACGGCACAGCGGACACACCAGGAACCGCGGTGTTGGCCGTCGAATGGCGCTAGCTGCGCAGCATTTGTGCACCGCCGCCGTCAGTGTCAGCCAGTTGGCCGTGGCATACGGAGCTCCATCGCAGTCTTTAACACTGGTAGCATGCCGCGACAGCGTGGACGTGAACCGTATGTGCAGTTGACGGACTTTGAGCGAGGGCGTATAGTGGGCATGCGGGAGGCCGGGTGGACGTACCGCCGAATTGCTCAACACGTGGGGCGTGAGGTCTCCACAGTACATCGATGTTGTCGCCAGTGGTCGGCGGAAGGTGCACGTGCCCGTCGACCTGGGACCGGACCGCAGCGACGCACGGATGCACGCCAAGACCATAGGATCCTACGCAGTGCCGTAGGGGACCGCACCGCCACTTCCCAGCAAATTAGGGACACTGTTGCTCCTGGGGTATCGGCGAGGACCATTCGCAACCGTCTCCATGAAGCTGGGCTACGGTCCCGCACACCGTTAGGCCGTCTTCCGCTCACGCCCCAACATCGTGCAGCCCGCCTCCAGTGGTGTCGCGACAGGCGTGAATGGAGGGACGAATGGAGACGTGTCGTCTTCAGCGATGAGAGTCGCTTCTGCCTTGGTGCCAATGATGGTCGTATGCGTGTTTGGCGCCGTGCAGGTGAGCGCCACAATCAGGACTGCATACGACCGAGGCACACAGGGCCAACACCCGGCATCATGGTGTGGGGAGCGATCTCCTACACTGGCCGTACACCACTGGTGATCGTCGAGGGGACACTGAATAGTGCACGGTACATCCAAACCGTCATCGAACCCATCGTTCTACCATTCCTAGACCGGCAAGGGAACTTGCTGTTCCAACAGGACAATGCACGTCCGCATGTATCCCGTGCCACCCAACGTGCTCTAGAAGGTGTAAGTCAACTACCCTGGCCAGCAAGATCTCCGGATCTGTCCCCCATTGAGCATGTTTGGGACTGGATGAAGCGTCGTCTCACGCGGTCTGCACGTCCAGCACGAACGCTGGTCCAACTGAGGCGCCAGGTGGAAATGGCATGGCAAGCCGTTCCACAGGACTACATCCAGCATCTCTACGATCGTCTCCATGGGAGAATAGCAGCCTGCATTGCTGCGAAAGGTGGATATACACTGTACTAGTGCCGACATTGTGCATGCTCTGTTGCCTGTGTCTATGTGCCTGTGGTTCTGTCAGTGTGATCATGTGATGTATCTGACCCCAGGAATGTGTCAATAAAGTTTCCCCTTCCTGGGACAATGAATTCACGGTGTTCTTATTTCAATTTCCAGGAGTGTAGATAAATGACCTGGTGGATGACATCGGAAGTTCACTGAGGCTTTTTGCAGATGATGCCGTGGTGTATCGCGAGGTTGTAACAGTGGAAAATGGTACTGAAATGCAGGAGGATCTGCAGCGAATTGACGCATGGTGCAGGGAATGGCAACTGGATCTCAATGTAGACAAGTGTAATGTGCTGCGAGTACATAGAAAGATAGATCCCTTATCATTTAGCTACAAAATAGCAAGTCAGCAATTGGAAGCAGTTAATTCCATAAATTATCTGGGAGTACGCATTAGGAGTGATTTAAAATGGAATGATCATATAAAGTTGATCCTCGGTAAAGCAGATGCCAGACTGCGATTCATTGGAAGAATCCTAAGGAAATGCAATCCGAAAACAGAGGAAGTAGGTAACAGTACGCTTGTTCGCCCACTGCTTGAATACTGCTCAGCGGTGTGGGATCCGTACCAGATAGGGTTGATAGAAGAGATAGAGAAGATCCAACGGAGAGCAGCACTCTTCGTTACAGGATCATTTAGTAATCGCGAAAGTGTTATGAAGATGATAGATAAACTCCAGTGGAAGACTCTGCAGGAGAGACGCTCAGTAGCTTTTGTTAAAGTTTCGAGAACATACCTTCACCGCGGAGTCAAGGAGTATATTGCTCCCTCCTACGTATATCTCGCGAAGAGACCATGAGGATAAAATCAGAGAGATTAGAGCCCACACAGAAGCATACAGACAATCCTTCTTTCCACGAACAATACGAGACTGGAATAGAAGGGAGAATCGATAGAGGTACTCAGGGTACCCTCCGCCACACACCGTCAGGTGGCTTGCGGAGTATGGATGTAGATGCAGATGTAGAAGGTATATGGATTCTTCTTCTGTCAGTACCACTCTCTTTAACCACGTGTAGGCATGGAAAACAGGTGACTGAGGAGAAAACGTACAAAAATATGCTGACGGCCAAGGGTACCTAATTAGTAAGGCGCTACGGTCGCAGGTTCGAATCCTGCCTCGGGCATTGATGTGTGTGATGTCCTAAGTTCTAGGCGACTGATGACCTCCGAAGTTAAGTCGCATAGTGCTCAGAGCCATTATAACCAATTAGTAAGGCGTTATCTATGGTCCGCTGTTCGTCGGGAAGTCGATGCACTAAACTTCTGAATTGCTTTCTGGGGATGTGTGTAACATTCACAGCACAGTATCTTACTTGTTTCCATAATCGATCCGCACTTACTTTTGCGTCTTGTGGTGGTACTGTCCCGTCAGTCTCCGCTTCAGATTAATTCGTATGGCTTATTAAATATTTTGAGTGACTGTACCTGTGTTTCTTATTGAGATGAGTGGATCATATATAGTTTTCGGATTAACGCCGCTCGACCATTCCTCAGCAGGAAGGTTCGCTCTCACAAACCACAATAGTACCCACAGACATACTTTGTATCAAGGGCATCAATTATATAGTGCCTGCCGGGGTTGAGAACAATTCTGCGATCGTTTATTGACTTCAGAGCTATAGTGTGGGTGGGGATAGCAACCCACAGTCTATTTTGTCGGTCGGGGAAATGTAGTTTTGAATGCAGGAAGCATGGTAATAAACTGCGTATACTCGTGATTCATTTCATAAGAGAAAGCTGGGATGAGAAAAGCCGCCTGGAGTTTCGTTGCGTGAGAGAGAAACCAAATGAACAATTGCAGCAGATTCATTTTTTATTTATTTTACGTGATCTGGATTAGAGCCTTTAAGCCCTCTCTTGCATCGACGAGGGTTTTACACATGCGATATCTTTTACATCGCGATTACTTACAGAATGTCCGCCTGCATAGGTGAGTGGCCAACGCGGCTGGCTGCCACGCAGAGCACCCGGGTTCGATTCCCTAGATGAGGGCAGTGCTACGGGAAGCACTCAGCCTCTGAAGACCAACATAGGAGCCACTAGACAGATTATTAGCGGTTATAGAGGCAAGAAAATATATTTATTAGTGGAGAAACAATTTATTTAATGTCATATTTGATGTTGAAGCTGTAGCATATGAAAAACGAACATTTAGCAAGAGATGAATTGTTTTCTTGTGTTTATTTTGCAGGACTGTAACGCGAAAAGTTTATAAAGGGTTTGAAAAAAATATTCGAAGTTTCTTGGAGGTCGCTAAGTGATCTCATTCTCAAATACTGGATCAATGTATTATGGGTAATATGTACGCAGTGAGTGAGATTGCCTCAAGACGTACCTCGTATGTGCACAGTTTCAAACATTAGTACTTGATTTAGTGTATTAAACAATTACGTATTCAATCAGGTGCCAATGTTACTGCTGTTATACTACTACTACCACTACTAGTACTACTACCGCTACTACAGTACTACTTGATAGTAATCATAACAAGTGGCAGTGACAGTAGAAGATACAGAATGTGTTATGACTATTCGTAAGTGAGTTACTGATTCCTGAGGGAGAGAAATGAAGATACATCACACTTCATGGGATCTCTGGAAATGAGGAAGTTCTGGTGGCAAAGAAGGGTATGTAATTGTAATGGGGTAAACGTTCCCTACAGTACTTTCGTTCATAAACGGATATCCATACAAATATTCATTCCTGTGCACACAGCTGTACTGCAGTGTACGTTAATTCGTAGCTGCTGTCATACAGAATGTCTTAAGCACATACGATCTAAATCGTTGTTGTTGTTGTTTTTGTTTTTGTGGTCTTCAGCCCTGAGACTGGTTTGATGCAGCTTTCCATGCTACTCTATCCTGTGCAAGCTTCTTCATCTCCCAGTACCTACTGCAACCTACATCCTTCTGAATCTGCTTAGTGTATTCATCTCTTGGTCTCCCTTTACGATTTTTACCCCCTCACGCTGCCCTCCGATACTAAATTGGTGATCCCTTGATGCTTCAGAACATGTCCAACCAACCGATCCCTTCTTCTAGTCAAGTTGTGCCACAAATTTCTCTTCTCCCCAATTCCATTCAATACGTCCTCATTAGTTACAATAAGTATCTCCTGATAACGGCGTCCTGTTGAGTAGGCCCCTCCCGGAGATCCGAATGGGGGACAATTTTACCTCCGGAATTTTACCCAAGAGGATGCCATCATCATTTAATCATACAGTAAATCTGCATGCCACCGGGAAAAATTACGGCTCTAGTTTCTCCTTGCTTTCAGCCGTTCGCAGTACCAGCAAAGCAAGGCCGTTTTGGTTATTGTTACAAGGCCAGATCAGTCAATCATCCAGACTGTTGCCCCTGCAACTACTGAAAAGGCTGCTGCCCCTCTTCAGGAACCATACGTTTGACTGGCCTCTCAACAGATACCCCTCCGTTGTGGTTGCACCTACGGCATGGCTATCTGTGTCGCTGAGGCACGCAAGCCTCCGCACCAACGGCAAGGTCCGTGGTTCTTGGGGGAGGGAGGGAGGAGGGGGGATCTAAATCGTAACTGTCTCAAAATAGTCAACAGAGATAACTTAATAAGTCAAGAATTGATTGGGTAAGAAGTTGACATGTGTTTATCTTTGTTTGGCTGCCATCTTTGGAATCAAATTTGTACTAGAAAATGGGATCATAATCCGAAATGTAGATCATACAGAAATAACACAGTTTTGTGAAACAAGGCAAAAAAGTGTTTCGTTTTGTTAATAATACAGTAAACAGTAGATTTTGCCTGCTCCTCATGAATTATTGAAAGCACATACATTATTAATTTGAAATAAAAGAAAAAGGTTAAAATAAAAAAAAATTCCATTTACGATTGTTTACAGGATGAATCAACTTAGGTGAACAGAGAATAGCTATGTTTCGGCACAAAGACTAACAACTTCCTCCGTTTTATTTAGCAATCACAGAAAGCTTATTCCTGGTTTCTTGTTTATTTACACAGCAGATTGTACCAAAGGGGATTTGGGAGCAGCAGAACGAATGGTTGGAGAGGAAATAAATTACACAGCCTCTTTATCTTTTTTGTTTGCCTCTTCCTCTGTCTACATCTACATCTCTATCCATACTCCGCAAGCCACCCGACGGCGCGTGGCGGAGGGTACCTTGAGTACCTCTATCGGTTCTCCCTTCTATTCCAGTCTCGTATTGTTCGTGGGAAGAAGGATTGTCGGTATGCCTCTGTGTGGTCTCTAATCTCTGTGATTTTATCCTCATGGTCTCTTCGCGAGATATACGTAGGAGGGAGCAATATACTGCTTGACTCCGCGGTGAAGGTATGTTCTCGAAACTTTAACAAAAGCTACTGAGCGTCTCTCCTGCAGAATCTTCCACTGGAGTTTATCTGTCATCTCCGTAACGCTTTCGCGATTACTAAATGATCCTGTAACGAAGCGCGCTGCTCTCCGATGGATCTTCTCTATCTCTTCTATCAACCCTATCTGGTACGGATCCCACACTGCTGAGCAGTATTCAAGTAGTGGACGAACAAGCGTACTGTAACCTACTGCCTTTGTTTTCGGATTGCATTTCCTTAGGATTCTTCCAATGAAATTCAGTCTGGCATCTGCTTTATCAACGATCAACTTTATATGATCATTCCATTTTAAGTCACTCCTAATGGGTACTCCTAGATAATTTATGGAATTAACTGCTTCCAGTTGCTGACCTGCTATATTGTAGCTAAATGATAAGGAATCTTCCTTTCTATGTATTCGCAGCACATTACACTTGTCTACATTGAGATTCAATTGTCATTCCCTGCACCATGCGTCAATTCGCTGCAGATCCTCCTGCATTTCAGTACAATTTTCCATTGTTACTGTGGTGTCACCGCCAGACACCACACTTGCTAGATGGTAGCCTTTAAATCGGCCGCGGTCCGCTAGTATACGTCGGACCTGCGTGTCGCCACTGTCAGTGATTGCAGACCGAGCGCCGCCACACGGCAGGTCTAGAGAGACGTCCTAGCACTCGCCCCAGTTGTACAGCAGACTTTTCCATATATGGATCAATGACAAATACGCTCTCATTTGCCGAGACGATAGTTAGCATAGCCTTCAGCTACGTCATTTGCTAGGACCTAGCAAGACGCCATTACCAGTTTATATTGAGATTGTAATTCATGTATCATCAAGAGCGATGTTCTCCAATTATGGATTAAAGTTAAGTATTCCAAGAGCTCCCTACTTTATTTATTAGACTCAACTACTTTAACTGTTCCAGACCTCACTCCAGTCTACGTGAGCTTAAACGCGTGCATTTCGGCCTCCTCTAGCAACATGATGTTGGCTCTTCTGCCAACACATCAGTTACAACCTCTCGATATACCACAGCATCATCCGCAAAAAGCCTCAGTGAACTTACGATGTTATCCACAAGGTCATTTATGTATATTGTGAATAGCAACGGTCCTGCGACACTCACCTGTGGCACACTTGAAATCACTCTTACTTCGGAAGACTTCTCTCCATTGAGAATGACATGCTGCGTTCTGTTATCTAGGAACTCTTCAATCCAATCACACAATTGGTCTGATAGTCCATATGCTCTTACTTTGCTCATTAAACGACTGTGGGGAACTGTATCAAACGCCTTGCGGAAGTCAAGAAACAACACGGCATCTACCTGGGAACCCGTTTCTATGGCCCTCTGAGTCTCGTGGACGAATAGCGCGAGCTGAGTTTCACACGATCGTCTTTTTCGAAACCCATGCTGATTCCTACAGAGTAGATTTCTAGTCTCCGCACCAGGATTCAGTCAGCAGGTATCGACGACAATCAGAAGCCTTTGGTCCAATGGGATATTTGCCTCAGCTCATGCACCTTTGAGGTTCTATATTACCGTAACAAAGTAACAGCAAAAGCTCCGTTGTTGAACGGAAGTCTTATGTGTAGGCGCCAGCTGCGTGGACAAAGCGCTCTGTCGCCAAATACGCCACGTCTGTTCGGAAGGAAGGAAGACTAGGTTTTAACGTCCCATCGTGGTCATTACGGACGGATCACAAGTTCGAATTATTTGAAGGATGAGGAGAGAAATCGACCGTGCTCTTTGAAATGAACAATCTCAGCATTCGCCTCGAACGATTTAGTGAAATCGTGGATGGCCGGGAGCGGACTTGAAGCGTCGTCCTTCCGAATACGAGTCCACTGTGCCATCTCGTTCTTTACCTCTGTTCGGTAGTAGTCGTTATGATGATGATGCTGCTTGGACGAAATGACATTATAGAAATAGAAATAGCGTTGCGACAACAGTGTGTGTTTACACTCGCGGAGATTTTTTCTCGTAAGGAAAAGATAGAAACACGAGGGTTAGATGAATTCAGGTACCTCTCTCTGTTAGTTGTTAAACTGCTTTTCTTTCTTGTTTTTTGGGACCGTTTTTGTGCCTCACATACCAGAAAAAAAAATGTTTCAAATGGCTCTAAGCCCTATGGGACTTAACATCTAAGGTCATCAGTCCCCTAGACTTAAAACTACTTAAACCTAACTAACCTACGGACATCACACACATCCATGCCCGAGGCAGGATTCGAACCTGCGTCCGGAGCAGCCGCTCGGCCACCACGGCCGGCCAAATACCTGCGCCCTTGGCTGAGACTATTTCGCCACCCATTCGGTACGACCGTGGATTGAGATGACACAAACTGATTATTCGAATAAAGAAAGAAAGAAAGATTTAGGTTTAACGTCCCTTCGACATCGAGGGACACGGGCTGTTTTCTTAAGGAGGGGGAAGGAAATCGGTCGTGTCCTTTCAAAGGATTCATCCCGGCATTCCTCTGGAATGATGTAGGGAAATCACGGAAAACCTAAATGTGGATCGTCAGACTCGAATTTCAACCGTCGTCCTCCCGAATGCGCCACCTCTCTCGGGGATGATTTTTTGAGAGGATGAGTGAGTTTCGTTGCCATTTGTGTCTTTAATCTTCGACAGAGGTCACTGGTGGAGACGGTATGTCAGCCATTACTACTCTTCGGTCATACTGCGTTGCTACGTGCAGTGGATGTCGTCATTGTCGTGGAAGGGAGCAAGATATAGTTTGACGCCTTAGAAGGAGTAGGTTATTAAAAACGAAATAGTTCATTTTACGCAGTGTGACAATAGACATTTGTCGTATCCACTCTCGAATTAATTTACGGAAACCACAGAAAATCTTAGTCATAATGGATCTACGTGGATCTCTGCCCCTGAATGCGAGTCCAGTGCGTAAACTGCCTGCGCCACATCGTAACACGACACAGCTAAGAATTACATTACATGACAAATTTACGATCGAATTTAGTACTTTTTAATAAAAAAAAGAGACAGTCAATGTCTTTGGATGGTAGACGTAGCAACAGACTGAACTTAGTATTATGTTAGAAAAGGGGTTACTCACCCTCGTATATAAAGGAATAGTATCTTTGCTGAGTCTTGCTTCTTCAAGCGAATAGATGTCTTAATTATTTTTAATTTGACTTACACCGTCTCGCTATAATACTAATTAGACCAGTAACATTCGAGGAGAGTTATGTGGTGCAAGTTTTCACGTGAATACTGCATTATACTTTCTTAATCTGTTCTCTAGTGTTGTCCTGCATAGGTAATATATTTCTTTAAATCTGTTCATCGTCATACATCAGTTTCACTGTTAGAGTATTTCTGTGTTCTTGACATCCGGTATGTCCTAAAAGCCTTGTGCCATACTGTCCAACTTTCGCTAGCCCTTTCCTCCATAGTCATTGTGTGGTTTCTCCCCAATTCTACCCCCACTTTCTGGTGGTGTCATCCCTCTTTTTAATTATTGTTTGTTTAGAACTTCATCCGTCCAATTAAGAAGCCTGATCACCATTAGTTTCTCCATTTCTCGTATTTTGTGCTCTCTCTGCACTCTACATGTAGAGATTCAGAAAATTCTTCCCAAATTTGGGTTAGTTTACACTGTCAGTAGCACTGACATTAATATAAAGTCTTTCTTTTTACCACTTTAGTGACAATTTCAGTCTTGAATATCCCTTTCTATTACCCACACGTGAGTTTTTAAGATTACATAATTTGCTGCCTTTGTATTTCATTCCTGCTTTCCTTCGATATCGAAAATATTACTCCCACGTTTCCCTGACCATAATAATAAGATTTGCCTCTCTGATAGCTGAAGTGGAACTCTCTATCCTGCTGTTGTTCTTTGCATCATTATAGTCAATAATTTAGGTGCCAGACGCGCAAGTGATTTCACGTTTTTCTCTATAGTGATAAGGTTACATATATATTATGACGTTTGATTGGTAGAGTACGGACACTGAGTTTCTTTGGTACAATTCAACATTTCTCTTCTCGATTCCAGCATGTTCTCTTATGGAGAATCCGTTGTGAAGAGGGGTAGCGTAGCCGGCAGTTGACGATGGCATGTTGTAGGTGTTGCGGCGGCTCTGTTGTTTGCAGTTAATATCGACAGATATGTTCCGCTTGAAGCAAGCAGACAAAATTTATAGTACGTAAGAGTACATATGTGACCGTACGCAAGTTTAATACCAGCTTTTCGACGTTTGCCATATTAACATGCCGAAATGGAATTTTGTAAGTCAAGAAATCAAGCGGGAAAGGAAGATCACATGTTTGCTTACTGTCCAGATAATGTCTACGCTTCTGCTGATAAAGGATATGTGTGAAGAGCTTAGGTGATCTGGGTGTCTTCAGTAGAAACGTATACTCTCAACATTTGCTTACGTAATGAATTCACAGTATTTGGTGCTGAACTATATGCGATCTCGAGGATGCTGGAGCAGATGTGAAGTACTCATTGTACTAAATTCCTCGTGTGCTCTGATTTCCTTCAGGATATCCATCACAAGTACGCAGCATACCAACAAGTCCAGACGGTCTACAACTCCATTATTCACCTACATGTGGTGTCATTCCGTTTTGTTCCGGAGCACGTGGGAATTCAAAGAATTTAAGCATCAGATGAAGCAAGTAAGAATGCCGGTATTAAAAACACAATTTCACAGATGAGGTACAACGAATTTCACTCGGCGAAACTATATGGCCGTGGCATTTCTCCTCCCGACCGCCGGGCGGGAAGTAGTAATTCTATGCTCTGTACTCTGGCGAATAGATTCCTTCTCCGCGAGAGCACCCACTATTGTGCATTGTTTATGGCGTGCAGCTATCAATACAGCCCATTTTAAGAGTTTTTTTTTTTTTTTTTTTTTTTTTTCAAGAGATGAAGGCTGCAACTCGCTCAAGAACTGATCTGCCCACAGTTTTAGGAGATACTGAAACGATTGTGATCCGTGTTTTAAGACTATATGTAACATCAGTTCTTTTACAATGATTGTAACTAGTCTTCAGGCTGGCTCCTAATGTTTCTTTCACAGTGATCAGCCAGTCACAGACCCTTTCTAGTTTATTTTAGCTACTTTGTAGCTGCAGTATTGTATTTTAACTCTGGATTTTACAAAACGACTGTTTAGTGCGTCTCATGTATTTTACGCTTGTTTGTGAAAGTGTGAGTGAACGAGAAAGGGCCAGAATGGGCCAACATTTCTGATGCATATTTTACTTTTCCAAAGTTAATTTTAAACATTTTAATCACACTCGTCTCAATATTAGTAAGTGCGCTGATGAGCTCGATGTTCAAAGCTTCATAAATACAAGGGCGTCTGAAAAGTAGTGTCTAAGAATTTCTTATGTGAAAAGCCTTAAAGATTTCCAAAATATAACAAATGTTATTAACATTCTACGCCGTTGTTCTTGTCGTCTGCATATTTATTTCTCAATATAGTCATCATGGCGACAAACACATTTCTCCCGATGAGAAACCAGTTTGCTGATGTCATTGTAGAATGTTAGACCTTGTTGGCGGAGCCACGACCTCACCTCTGCCTGCACCGCATCATTACTGTCAAAGTGAAGTTCTCGAAGGTGTTCTTTAGGTTTTGGAAACACATGAAAATCGGATGGGACCTATAACGGTACTTTGCGGGCAGGCGTGTCAATTAGCACCATATTAATTAAAATCGGGGATAAATAGACTTTATTTTGGAAGAATTAAAAAGGGGAAAGTAATACGAAACTTAAATAACTGCACAGTATTACTAAGAATCAATATAATGAAAAGTAATAAAAAGCAAAGTAGCAAAGACCAAGCGGGACAGAAAGATATAGGGGCGCATTTTTTTTCTAATACATATAAAAGAATATGTAACACATTATTGAGCTCTCTACCTTCAGTTATCGCGATCGGGCTAATCGATGAGAAAGTGGTACGCGACTGCGAAATTCGTTAAGGAGATTATTTAAAGATTCTTCAAGCACGTTTAAGATACATTACATGTGACGAAGTGATCAGAGTCATTTATTGTCGGGTGAGGTGAAAATGTTTCCACAACATAATTCGAACTTTGTGTTAGCTGGGAAAAATACTCTTGGGAAACTATTATGGTTGTGGAACCCACGAAAGTTGTACGCAACGGAAAGCTATAGTGTACGTAATTCTGCATTTTATGAAATTGTGAAACGCGTGTGCGCGGAACATTAAGGGAATCTTATCCTTGGACGGTTTCGGGGGTAACTGATACAAACAACGCGGCAGCATAAAAATAGGTCGCTTATTAACTACGAGACATTAATTAACGGGGACCTAAAATACTAAAAACAGTGCATACATCGTTAAATTGAACCGTGCGTGTGAAAGACAATCACATTGAATATTTCGAGAGCGCGACCATTCTAACACTGAAAAGAAGGACACGATCATCACCTCCAATCCCGATTCATATTTCATATTTAGTTAGCGAAAAGAAAAGTGTTAACAAACAAACTACATTTCAATTTTATCCACGATTTTGGCTTCATTACGTAGTCTTGACTACATGATAAACAATATCTGTGGAAGTTGTATGCAACGTATCGTCATAATATTTAGCCAACCAATATTGTGGGGCACTAAAGATGTAAATGCATGAAATTGTTCTTACAGCGGATGTATAACGTGTGAGAGCGACGAACTATATTGAGAAACTGAACATCCATTACGTACTTAAATGTTTATCTGCGAAAATGGTCCTTGTCGGTACATCAGCATAGAGTTCGAATAGAATCGCTGGAACATTGCAAAACCACTCAGATTAATCGAACATCTAAATACGCATAATGCTGGTGCCACCAGGATGTGTTCTTTCTCCTCACCCCCGTGGCAGTAATTGAATTAAGAGTCAGCCGGGAATAACATTTAAATCAATTGACGACCATTGAGCTAGCGTCACGAATTTTCAAACGTCCACTGCCATGTATGAAGGCGAGTGACACCACGAGTGCTAACGTCGATCGAGGGGTGTCGTCGTGATCGTATTGAATGACACTGAGCGGTCACAGACCAAGTCGGGACTCAATGGACCACGATTGATGCCAGCGTGTGGTCTGGCGTTGTCATGCTGAAGGAGAGGGTGCTGACGACCTCTTCGAATTGAAAATTCTATTAGAGCACCGTGTTTCCCACGCACCGAATAGTTACGTTACACACCGCCATGTAACAGGCTACAATTCGGAGCCCTCTGGCGGCGGACCGCTGCAGATAGGTAGGCATGAAGAGCAAAGGCGTAGAATGTCAATAATGTGTGTTTTATTTAAAAAGCCTTAAGATTTTAACATAAAAATTCGGAGGCATTATTTTTCAGCCCGCTCTCGTACAATCAACCAACGAAGACGAAAACGCGAGCGGTTTCTTCGTTCTCCTTCCACAAATTTGCGCTTGTTTTGAAGCATTGCTTCATGTAAGAGTTTTCCGAGCGCTCTATTTGCACTGCTGCGCAGCAATGGAGTTTATGAATCTCTCAGTTTCCCTTTCTGAAGATAGCTGGCTGGCCAACTGCGAGGGCTCTCCCTGTTAACGCAGCTTCCCGTATGGCCGTTGGCCAAAAAGATTACCATCAGCGTCGCAATATTTTTCCGGCTTACGACAGCAGTTCTGCCCAGGGTCCCCAGCCATTTAATCATCTCTCTTCCGGTGACTTCATCTCAGATTCTGCTCGTGTTTACAAACAAGATGTCATCTATATGTATGCGGAGTCCCTTCATTGCCTCGCTGCTTTCTGAAATATGCCCATTCCGTTGCTATCTCCTCCTCGCGACATCTGCAATCATTTATTACGATTTCGCCTTGCAGATTACGACTGAAATATGGAAGCGAGATGACACGATTGACGTATCAGATGACACAAATGTTACCGGCCTGACTGTATCTATTGCAGAACGTGCGAAAGAGTTTATCTGTATACAATTCCTACAAATAATAAAACTGTGATCCCCATGGAAACAAGTGTGACGACATTCCAGAGTACCATGATCCTATTTTCCAAAAGCAATACATATTGTCAAACTAACTATCTTCGACCATTGCTACTCGTACATACCCCTCCCCCTTCCTCCCCAGTCAGCGCGGCGGTCTGTTATGCCAAGGGGCCCGGGTTCAATTCCCGGCTGGGTCGGAGATTTTCTCTGCTCAGGGACTGGGTGTTGTGTTGTCCTCATTATCATTTCATCATCATCATCAGTGGAAGGCAACGGGAAAGCACCACTAGAATCACTTCCCTAGACGCTCATGCAGTGGACCACTCTGACGAGGCTTCCCCCATGACAGGACCTGCTGTAAGGCAGAACACAAAGTTAAGTTCCTCCCCTGCCCCCAACCTCTGCCGTACAGAACTTTGAAATTGAAACCAATACAACGTTCCATGACAACGAATAAGGCGCAGCTCCTGAAATTTTGCGCTATGCCAACTGAAGGTGATGGTTAAAACATTTTCTCATTTGTAGCTTAAACCAAGCCCTGCTTTTGGCACCTGCGTGACGTACTGCACTAATATCACCTTGCAGCGCAATGTATAACGTCGCTGGTGTTGTTGTGGTCTTCAGTCAGACTGGTTCGATGCGGTTCTCCACGGTGGTCTATACTGTGCAAGTCTCTGCATGTCTGCTATAACCTATCCACTTGAACCTGCTTTTTATAGTCAAGTCTTGGTCTCCCTCTGCGTTTCTTGTTCCAAAACATCCCTTAATTACCAAATAAACTATTCCTTTCAGACACAGGACATGTCCTATTAAGATTCTTTAAGTCAATTGTGCTGCAAAGCTGTTTTCTCACCAGTTCGATTCAGTGCCTCTTCATTACTCACTCGATCTACCCATCTAATAGTCAGCATTTTTTCTGGATTTCAAAATATTTTGTCCCTTTCTTGTCTGTAGTTTTTCACTTCCATATAAGGCTACACTTCACACGAATACCTTCAGAGAAGGCTTTCAACCTTAAATTTATATCCTATGTTCCTGGGAAATTCCATTTATTAATTTGTTGTTTATCGTTTTATCCTTCGCTTTGCTGCAAGCAAAACAAATATAGAAATTTTTTATGTAGAGTTCTTTTCTGTGTAAGCCTTTAATAAGCGTCAGAATTGCTTTTTCTTCTGTTAATTCGTAAACAGCAATTCTACTTTCCAACTCATACTTCATTAGTGGGAAAATTGTTCTCAGGGAAGACAAGACCTTTATGACAGAACTTGAGGAAATGAAGTGATAGATTATTAAGCGACACACCCTAAGAGATTAAGGAATTGCAAGAAGTGCTGGGAGGGGGGGGGGGAGGGGGAGAGAGAGAGTTAAAATAGTAGAAGGAGAAGAAGGCTTCAATATTGTGCAAAAGGTTGTAGGATGTTGTAGTAAGATGAAGAGAAAGAATTAAAGATTCGAATGGCACTGTTGCTCGGGAGACCACTTCTGGCCGGTGCAGCCGCCTCGTTGGGAAAGATTTCCTTCTTCCGCGCACAACACTGTGTGAGAGTTGCGCCGTAAGTGTGCTACCCTACCACGATACTATTGTACTTGGCCTCGTGGCCGTTACCGGGAACACCCGCTGACTTTACGGTAAACGAGCACAGTGGAGTCTAAGGTAAGCGCATGGCACTATGAATGATTTCAAGACTGTTGTGCATATTCTATCAAGTGTTCCAGCGTGTCCTCTCGAAATTTCATGATAAAAACTCACAATAAGCCGACCGAAGCTCCCTCACTCCCAAGTGCAATAATATTGTGGTCAACTACTATCTGTTGAGTGTATGTTATTGTAATAGACGTGAGGACAGTGTGTTGTCATTTTCGTGTTGTATGAGGACAGAAGAGACATGATGAAAATGATGCCGACATATTGCGTACTCCTCTCGGATAGCAAGAAGTGGTCCACAGAGCTTAACGTCCCTATCCGACAGACGTACCACCGAATAGTGTCACATGCTCTGACCCCATGCGACATTGCAAAGAGGTTTGGAATTTAATCCACAACATGTGAGCAAAGTCCGGCTATCAAGACCTGTACGCCACCACCTCTACTTCCCTTGTCGCTCGAATACTATTTAGTTATTCACTTGCCTTCGGTATAAACCATTTAGCCAGAGAAGTGAGCCGGCCGGAGTGGCCGTGCGGTTCTAGGCGCTGCAGCCTGGAACCGAGCGACCGCTACGGTCGCAGGTTCGAATCCTGCCTCGGGCATGGATGTGTGTGATGTCCTTAGGTTGGTTAGGTTTAATTAGTTCTAAGTTCTAGGCGACTGATGACCTCAGATGTTAAGTCGCATAGTGCTCAGAGCCATTTGAACCATTTTTTGAACCAGAGAAGTGAGTAATTAAGGATTTGGTATATAATATCATATGTACCGCATATGCACTGGAAATTACAATAATACCAGTTAAACTTCATACTACTCTTTACGCATACGTACATTCACGACAGTCCATATCTCATATCTTCTCACGCCGTACCCTTTGACTGACAATTGGACTTGCACTTCTTGCACTACTGGTATTGTCTATTGTAAACAGCTGCCAAAAAAGGTCCGTCACAGGTGTAGCTTTCGAAATTCCTGCTCTGATTAAGGTCATCAGAAACTCGCAGCGTTGTCTGTCGTAACGCGAACATTCTATTATCACATGTTTGAGGTCTGCTATCTGAGTTTGGTGGACTTAGCAGTATGGAGATGGCTGAACTTTCATCATAGAAAGAATACAGCTGTGACCTAGCCGGATGCGCGATGTAGTAATAGTATGGCATCTAGATAGCATGATTTGCAAAAAACCAGGTTTTGTGCGAAATGCTCTGTTGTATTGCGACATTATTTCTTCCTTTGGACTGTTGTGAGATCTGCACGTCTACGACACCATTTTTGAAGAACTTGTTTCCTTACACCAGCAACGAAATCTGTATCTGGAAGGCAAATGTAGTAAGGTTGCCCATTAATCAAGTTTTGTTTCTCCAGGTGTCTCGCCAACTCGTTAATTAAGATACCAGTATCCCTTGATCCATAATAACTGTATACGTTTGTGTTGGCTTTCGCATTGGTAGAGTAACTTCATTGCATCGAGCACATAGCAAGGAGGCCAGCCGGCCGGAGTGGCTGAGCGGTTCTAGGCGCTTCAGTCTGGAACCGCGCGACCGCTGCGGTCGCAGGTTCGAATCCTGCCTCGGGCACGGATGTGTGTGATGTCCTTAGGTTAATTAGGTTTAAGTAGCTCTAAGTTCTAGGGGACTGATGACCTCAGAAGTTAAGTCCCATAGTGCTCAGAGCCATTTGAACCATTTGAAGGACGCCAGTCGCTGCTGTTGTAGGTTTTCCAGTGCACACCTTGAATCCGCGCGACACTGAGAATGTCGTTGAACTGATTTGCCGCGTATCGAAGTTGCCTTTTGGAGCCGTATGTGAATATTTTGACCAATGACGGCTACGTTGATGCAGTCAGATGGGAGACGCTTCTAGGAAAAACGAATAAGTGATCCGAGCTTCCGGGCTCATAGGAGATTTTGGGCTGGTAGTTCAACACTTCGTATTCCAAGCTAAACGCAAGAGGTGGTGAGTTTTTCAGGACGAGGGGTACCACAAGTCGTTGCTGCACGAAACCTTGAACTAGTGGAGATGCTCTCCTTCTTCGAATCTTATCTGCGTACCAGTTGTCCTCAGTGAAGCAGTTAAGATTATGTAGGAGATGGTGAACTGTTTGTGCTGCTCTCCTAAATATGAATTTCTGGTCCAAGAAAGTCCTCCGTAACTGTGGGGGCCTCTCTCTTGCCACTCAAATCCTAGAGGGGAAATTTTCTGCCACCACCAGGTTTGAAACGTCTACTGTTCGCCAGCACGAGAAACACTACTGCGACGATAAACAGTGCGATTCCCTTCAGTAGTAGTCCTGCTGTCACGGCCAAGGAAAAAAAAATGTGCATTTGGCTCTTACTGAAGTTTACCAGAATCGTCCCGTATTACAAAAAGGTACGGCCAAACATTCAGGAAACATTCCTCGCACACAAATAAAGAAAAGATGTTATGTGGACATATGCCCGGAAACGTTTAATTTCCATGTTAGAGCTCATTTTAGTTTCTTCCACCTACGCTCAATGGAGCACGTTATCATGATTTCATACGGGATACTCTACCTGTGCTGCTGGAACATGTGCCTTTACAAGTACGACACAACATGTTGTTCATGCACGATGGAGCTCCTGCACATTTCAGTGGAAGTGTTCGTACGCTTCTCAACAACAGATTCGGTGATCGATGGATTGGTAGAGGCGGACCATTTCCATGGCCTCCACGCTCTCCTGACCTCAACCCTCTTGACTTTCATTTATGGGGGCATTTGAAAGCTCTCGTCTACGCAATCCCGGTACCAAATGTAGAGACTCTTCGTGCTCGTATTGTGGACGGCTGTGATACAATACGCCATTCTCCAGGGCTGCACCAGCGCATAAGGGATTCCATGCGACGGAGGGTGGATGCGTGTATCCTCACTAACGGAGGACATTTTGAACATTTCCTGTAACAAAGTGTTTGAAGTCACGCTGGTACGTTCTGTTGCTGTGTGTTTCCATTCCACGATTAATGTGATATGAAGAGAAGTAATAAAATGAGCTCTAATATGGAAAGTAAGCGTTTCCGGACACATTGTAAGTAGGCTGTTTAGGTTTTTTTTTTATTGGTAACGCCACGTAGCGCTCTATATGAAAATCACTGCCTGTGCTGTGTGCAGTCTGAGGCTGATCGGCATTGTTGCAATAGTCGCTATTGTAGTGTTGGGCAGTTGGCTGTTAACAGTACGTAGCGTTGCGCAGTTGGAGGTGAGCCGCCAGCAGTGGTGGATGTGGGGAAGTGAGATGGCTGATTTTTGAGAGCGAATGATCTGGACGTGTGTCCATCAGAGACAGTACATTTCTAAGACTAGATGTCATGAACTGATGAACAATATTAAGGTAAATACATTGTTTGTTCTCCATCAAAATCTTTCTTTTGCTAACTGTGCCTATCGGTAGTTAGTGCCTTCAGTAGTTTGAATCTTTTATTTAGCTGGCAGTAGTGGCGCTCGCTGTATTGCAGTAGTTCGAGTAACGAAGATTTTTGTGAGGTAAGTGATTTGTGAAACGTATAGGTTAATGTTAGTCAAGGCCATTCTTTTGTAGGGATTTTTGAAAGTCAGATTGCGTTGCGCTAAAAATATTGTGTGTCAGTTTAAGCACAGTCTTTTATAATTTTTCAAAGGAGACGTTTCATAACATGTCCAAATAACATATTTTCTTTCTTAGTGCGTGAGGAATGTTTCCTGAAAGTTTGGCCGTACCTTTTTGTAACACCCTGTATAAAAAGCGGCCGCGTACGATATTATAATAGTGAAACTGAAACTTAATGGAGCCTCATGCGACTCGAGACAGGGTAGAGAAGAAAATGCAGAGCTTCTTTCCGCTTTTCAGAGAGAATTAAAGAGGGTACACAGCTGCAACGTCACGACAAACCGCGTCTCTCCTGTTTATGTCACCCATTGTCAATTTACCGACAGGAACGTGCCTACACACATTAATTTCTGATTGCGGTATAGATTTTGACGTCGTAACTAAAGGATAGCTGCGAAGCTAAAGAGAATGTGTGATGGTTCCTTGAGACACTGCTAAGGTATTTGGAATTTAATCCACGACACTGGTGCAGTCTGGTGATCAGGGACCAGCTTCTCCCTGTCGTGCGTGGTTTTTTGGCTGCCCAGAACTGGCTTTCTTTTAAGTAGTTTCTTGAGCTTTTCTATTTTGAAGTGATATATGACGCAGTTCTCCTGTCCACACATATGGTGAGTCGTGTGCAGTTTAAATGTTCTTCTGAATACGCGACTCTGAAAACAGTTTTCTGTAGCAGTTACGTGCTATGCGTGTAATCCTACCTTATTTGGACCTTCGCAAATTTTAATGTAACGTAAAACCTTTCGCTCTAATAAAATTACAAAAGCTACACTAATTAAAACACAAATAACCAATAAAAGAAAATTCAAAACAACCAAAAAATAATCTTCCACTTAACTGTGCTCGTCGTTGATGATGCAAAACAAGCGATGGATATTTGTAAATAATATATTTACTCTACCTTCTTAATTTGTCTGTGAACGTATTAATGGGAATACATATCAAGTCATCTTAACGTTAAAATTTGTAAATCAATGAAAGTGTGTAAAACAAGACTGAGCTGAATGTCAAGTAGTTCTAGCACAATTAAAACACAATGCAGTTCCGTCAGTTAAGAACGTGAAGAAAATTTCTCTCTTTAGGTAAAACTTTGTATCTCATGCAATAAATGTTCTTGTCGTTTTGTCGATTAGTTACAGTGGCTTTATATGTAAGTGTATTACCAAATTTTTATGGGTGAATGTTAAGTTTCCTGAAGAAATCTAGATATCAAGCAAATGATTGGTTGCAGTATTAACTGCAAGAATGTGACCTCGTAACTAGCAAAAATGGCTCTGAGCACTATGGGACTTAACATCTATGGTCATCAGTCCCCTAGAACTTAGAACTACTTAAACCTAACTAACCTAAGGACAGCACACAACACCCAGCCATCACGAGGCAGCGAAAATCCCTGACCCCGCCGGGAATCGAACCCGGGAACCCGGGCGTGGGAAGCGAGAACGCTACCGCACGACCACGAGATGCGGGCTCGTAACTAGCAAGCACCTCTTTATATTACTGTTTCTTCTCCAGTTCGTCAGGCAATATAGAATTTCAAGGCATCTAGTTTGAACACGCTCATAACGTACTGGCATTGACCTAATAATCATATTGTGTTTTTGAATTCGAAATCGTTTTGCGTCTGGCCTTAGCACATGTTCTACACTGAAGTGCCAGAGAAACTGGTGTAGGCATGCGTATTCAAATACAAAGATATGGAAACAGGCAGAAGACGTCACAGCAGTCGGCAACGTCTACATCTACATTTATACTCCGCAAGCCACCCAACGGTGTGTGGCGGAGGGCACTTTACGTGCCACTGTCATTACCTCCCTTTCCTGTTCCAGTCTCGTATGGTTCGCGGGAAGAACGACTGCCGGAAAGCCTCCGTGCGCGCTCGAATCTCTCTAATTTTACATTCGTGATCTCCTCGGGAGGTATAAGTAGGGGGAAGCAATATATTCGATACCTCATCCAGAAACGCACCTTCTCGAAACCTGGACAGCAAGCTACACCGCGATGCAGAGCGCCTCTCTTGCAGAGTCTGCCACTTGAGTTTGCTAAACATCTCCGTAAAGCTATCCGTAAAGCTTACCAAATAACCCTGTGACGAAACGCGCCGCTCTTCTTTGGATCTTCTCTATGTCCTCCGTCAACCCGATCTGGTACGGATCCCACACTGATGAGCAATACTTAAGTATAGGTCGAACAAGTGTTTTGTAAGCCACCTCCTTTGTTGATGGACTACATTACTGCTGCTAGAATGACAGATTATCAAGATTTTTGTGAGTCTGAGTGTGGTGTTACAGTCGGTGCACGAGCGATGGGACACAGCATCTCCGTGGTAGCGATGAGGCGGGGATTGTTCCACACGACCGTTTCACGAGTGTACCGTGAAGATCAGAAATCCGGCAAAACATCATATCTCCGACATCCTTGCGGAGGGAAAATGATGCTGCGAGAACGGGACCAACGATGACGGAAGAGAATCGTTCAAGTGACAGGAGTGCAACACTTCGCAAGTTGCTGCAGATTTCAGTGCTGGGGCATCAACGAGCGTCAGGGTGCAAACCATTCAACGAAACAACATCGATATGGGCTTTCGAAACCGAAGGCCCACTTGTACCCCTTGATGACTGCGCGGCACAAAGCTTTGCGGTTCCCCTAGGCCTGTCAACACCGATGTTGGATAACTGGCAACATGTTGCCTGGTCGGACGAGTCTCGTTTCGAATTGGATCGAGCGGATGGACATGTACGGGTATGGAGATAATCTTGTGAATCCATGGACCCAGCATGTCAGAAGGGGACTGCTCAAACTGGTGAAGGCTGTGTAATGGTGTGCGCTGTGTGCGGCTGGAGTGATACGGGCGCCCTGATACGTCTAGATACGACTCTGACAAGTGTCCCGTTCGAAAGCATCCTGTCCGATCACCTGCATCCATTCGTGTCCGTTGTGCATTCCGACGGAGTTGGGCAATTCCAGCAGGACAGTGCGACACCCCACACTTCCAGAATTGCTATAGAGTGGCTCCAGGAACACTCGTCTGAGTTTAAACACTTTCGCCAGCCACCTAACTCCCCAGACACGAACATTGTTGGGCATATCTGGGATGCCTTGCAACGTGCTGGTCAGAAGAGATTTCCATCCCCTCGTTATCTTGCAGATTTATATACAGCCCTGCAGAATTCATGGTGTTAGTTTCCTCCAGCACTACTTCAGACATCAGTCGAGTCCATTCCACGTCTTGGTACGGCACTTCCGCGTGCTCTACGATATTAGGCGGGTGTACCAGTTTCTTTGACTCTTCAGTGTATGTGTACGTGCTGTGTCGCCGGTCTTGATATGGCAGCAAGTCTTCCCTGGAGCCTTTGCCGACGTTGGTCGCAACGTCAGCAACTTCGGCTACGGAGGCAGCATAAACATGTGCGGAGGTGTGTCACTGAAATTTAACAACAGCAGCGGAGTTCATGCTTTCAACATGTTGTGGACCATGTGACAAAGTCCCCTGTAACGACGTTATCATATTGTACTCATTTGCTGGCTAATGAAAAGAAGAAGAAGAAGAAGAGCTGCAGACAGCCGCTGTAACTGTACGAGAGTGCTGAAAGTACGGCCGCATTTACGGTCCAGCCCCAGAATCGTTAAACATGTTTATTGAATGATGAACGTAATTACCGGGCTTACGACTTTCATTTTACCTTCCGCATCGGAGAAGAAAAAAAAGGCCGTGGTTCGCAGAATCGACTGCGGTGGTGGTCTCCAGCGCCGGTTACCTTTTTAGTTTTGCCGCAGCTCCCCAGGGCTCGCTAAACACAGTTCGTTACGTAGCGGGCCAATAACTGCGTTTTCGCGTGACACACACACACACACACACACACACACACACACAAATAAGACATTCCGGTAGATAGGCTTTTTCGCTTTCTTTCCTTTCCTCACTTTCTGACATGGTGGAAGTGTAGGGCAACCAATGCATTGCTGATCACGTAATTTTGCATTTAGTTATGTGTTGAAACTCTTTTGGTGATGAAAGATACCGTTTCTTACTCATTTACAATTGCTTATTCATTTATCACTGTTTAGTTCAGACCTATCCTCTTTAGTCTGTTACACGTCGTTTGACACGTAACTGGCACTATATTGCACTCCACTATTGTTCAAATTACAATCATAAATTTATTTGTAGCCAAACAAAATGATTACCATAATATAATGATTACAACAATCCGAAATGAAATTGGTATAATACAATCACCAATTAAAGATAAAGAACTAAATCCTATCTATGTAGTACAGATTTGTTATTCTACACACGCCCAAGGTCTCATGGCTATCAGGGAGAAATTTCACGTCTTGCCAGAGTCTTGGCGAGAAGAGAATCCTACCTAAGCAGCTACTGTATAACTGACCCACTGACCCAGTCTTCGTCAGGAACGTGCGGGTTACCACTAGTCTAGCTAACACACAATGTGAACCCGAAAGTCACCGACATTCGTTCGGAGATTATTCAGGGATATTTGTTGAGTATTTTGGTACAAGCGACCCCTGGAAGGAAAGCAGATGGAACCTTGGGACACAGCGTCTACCACAAGCCAACGCATACAGATCTATATCTGCAGGCCACAAGCTACCATCATCCTGCACAATGCGGTACAGCATTACGTACGTTAGTTCATGGAGTACGTGTGGTATCTGATCCTGAAGGCCTGTGGAGCGAAATACAACATTTGAAGACAGTGTTCCGACAAAACGGTTATACTGACAAGAGAACCTCCCCATCGCACCCCCCTCAGATTTAATTATAAGTTGGCACAGTGGATAGGCCTTGAAAAACTGAACACATTAATCGAGAAAACAGGAAGAAGTTGTGTGGAACTATGAAAAAAATAAGCAAAATATACAAACTGGGTAGTCCGTGTGCAAGATATACAACATCAAGGAAAACGTCAGCTCAGGAGCGCCGTGGTCCCGTGGTTAGCGTGAGCAGCTGTGGAACGAGAGGTCCTTGGTTCAAGTCTTCCCTCGAGTGAAAATTTTAATTTCTTTATTTTCGCAAAGTTATGATCTGTCCGTTCGTTCATTGACGTCTCTGTTCACTGTGATAAGTTTAGTGTCTGTGTTTTGCGACCGCACCGCAAAATCGTGCGATTAGTAGACGAAAGGACGAGCCTCTCCAATGGGAACCGAAAACATTTGATCGCAAGGTCATAGGTCAACCGATTCCTCCACAGGAAAACACGTCTGATATATTCTATATGACACTCGTGACGACATGTGCTTCACATGACAGGAATATGTTGTCGACCCACCTAACTTGTACACTTGGCGAATGGGTAAAAAGATTCTTCTACCTTGCCCGATTTAGGTTTTCTTGTGGGTGTGATAATCACTCCCAAAAAAGTGATGAAAACATAAGATTTTGTCACATAAACTGCAACAAATGAATGCCACAGTTTCACAGTCGCACAGTTTTGCCTGTGCTCTATCAAAACATATGTTTTTAACGTTTTCAATTTTTTCCGTGTGTAGACCGTCAAATCCTGCATATGTCCAAGCAAATCTGAACATGTCCTGGAAGTTTAGAGAGCGAAGTTGATTATGTGTGAGTGCCTGAACTTTGATAATTGTCTGAAAACAAAAAATTAAACTTTTCACTCGAGGGTAGACTTGAACCAAGGACCTCTCGTTCCGCAGGTGCTCACGCTAACCACGGGACAACAGCGCTCTTGGGTTCAGACTATCCTTGATGTTGCCTATCCTGCGCATGGACTACTCAGTTTGTATATTTTGCTTATTTTTTTCATAGTTCCACACGACTTCTTCCTGTTTTCTCGATTGATCTGTGTTCAGTTTTTCAAGGCCTATCCACTGTGCCAACGTATAACTAAATCTGAGGGGGGTGCGATGGGGAGGTTCCCTTGTGAGAGACAGATACGTAATGCATTCAGGCCCAGGCGAGTTCAATCTATGGATCAGAATGAAGATACGAAGACACCCACGACTTTGGCCTTTTTGCCGTATTTTGGTGCTATGTCGTCAAGAATCGGAAGAGTCCTCGGAAGATAAGGAATTAAGTGTGTTTTTCAACCATCTGCAAAGCTGAGAAACCTATTCGGTTCGGTTAAGCATGACCTTGGCCTGAGGAAATGTGGTGTGTACAAGATTCCTTGTCAGTGTGGGGCAGCGTGTACTGCCACAGTACAAGATGAACATCAGCGTCATACACGCCTTCGTCAACCGGAAAAGTCGGCAATTGCGGAACACTGTCTCAATACAGGACGAAAGTTTTATACCCGGCATCATCTTTCTGGGACTGCGTCATTAAGGAAGCAATACATATCCGTACAGCGGGTAATTTCATCAACAAGGATACGGGATTTCAGCTGAAATCAGACTGGAACCCTGCATTGGCTGGTATTAAATCACGACGCGAAAACCAAGTTTCTAAGATAACAGGCAGGCCATAACATTGGTCCAGTACGGCCGTTGATGAGTAACGTCTGGCCGCACTGTTGACAAACGCAGCGTACAACACACGCGTAGGAGAGCCGCTCTGCGATTTGTGGCAGGAGTTTGAATATGGCACCATCTACATTACCGGCCATTAAAATTTCTACACCACGAAGATGACGTGCTACAGACGCGAAATATGACCGACAGGAGGACGATGCTGTAATATGCAAATGATTAGCTTTTCAGAGCATTCACTCAAGGTTGGCGCCGGTACCGACACCTACAACGTGCTGACATGAGGACAGTTTCCAACCGATTTCTCATACACAAACAGCAGTTGACCGGCGTTGCCTGGAGAAACGTTGTTGTGATGCCTCTTGTAAGGAGGAGAAATGCGCACTATCACGTTTCCGACTTTGATAAAGGTCGGATTGTAGCCTATCGCGATAGCAGTTTATCGTATCGTGACATTGTTGCTCGTGTTGGTCGAGATCCAATGACTGTTAGCAGAATATGGAATAGCTGTGATCAGGAGGGTAATACGGAACGCCGTGCTGGATCCCAACGGCCTCGTATCACTAGCAGTCGAGATGACAGGCATCTTATCCACATGGCTATAACGGATCGTGCAGCCACGTCTCGATCCCTGAGTCAACAGACTGGGACATTTCCAAGACAACAACCAACGGCACGAACAGTTCGTCGACGTTTGCAGCAGCATGAACTATCAGCTCGGAGGCCATGGCTGCGGTTACCCTTGGCGCTGCATCACAGACAGGAGCGCCTGCGATGGTGTACTCAACGACGAACACGCGTGAACAAATGGCAAAACGTCATTTTTTCGGATGAATCCAGGTTTTGTTGACAGCATCATGATGGTCCCATCCGCGTTTCACGATATCGCGGTGAACGCACATTGGAACCGTGTATTCGTCATCGCCATACTGGCGTATCACCCGGCGTGATGGTATGGGATGCCATTGCTTACACGCCTCGGTCACCTCTTGTTCACATTGACGGCACTTTGAACAGTGGACGTTACATTACAGATGTGTTACGACCCGTGGCTCTACCCTTCATTCGTTCCCTGCGAAACCCTACATTTCAGCAGGATAATGCACGACTGCATGTTGCAGGTCCTGTACGGGCCTTTCTGGATACAGAAAATGTTCGACTGCTGTCCTGGCCAGCACATTCGCCAGATCTCTCACCAATTGAAAACGTCTGGTCAATGGTGGCCTAGCCATGGCTCGTCACAATACGCCAGTCACTACTCTTGATGAACTGTGGTATCGTGTTGAAGCTGCATGTGCATCTGTACCTATACACGCCATCCAAGCTCTGTTTGACTCAATGCCCAGGCGTATCAAGGCCATTATTACGGCCAGAAGTGGTTTTTCTGGGTACTGATTTCTCAGCATCTATGCACCCAAATTGCGTGAAAATGTAATCACACGTCAGTTCTAGTATAATAAGTTTGTCAAATCAATACCCGTTTATGATCTTCGTTTCTTCTTGGTGTTGCAATTTTAATGACCAGTAGTGTAAGTGCATATCATTGCGCCGCGCGTTCTTAGCGCGCGTTCTGGAACCGGGGCGTCGAAGTGCGGATACCGTCAGTCGTACCTAGCCACCAGCAAGGATGTCAGACAGCTGCTCCGAGGAAATATTGTGAAACTTGGGCAACGTCATCCGGCGGCAAACCCGTGAAGACTATTTACAAAATGGTTCAAATGGCTCTGAGCACTATGGGACTCAACTTCCGAGGTCATCAGTCGCCTAGAACTTAGAACTACTTAAACCTAACTAACTTAAGGACATCACACATATCCGTGGCAGAGGCAGGATTCGAACCTGCGACCGTAGCGGCCGTGCGGTTCGACTATTTAGAACACATCCGCCGGGAAAGCTTGAAGAGTCACAGTTCTCAATACCGGTATGTGCTTGCCGTTACTGCGGGAGTAGCTAACCAGCAGCCCGTCATTATACTGTTCTTCGACTAGATTCAGTGAACTCGTATACTAGGTACATATCAACCAACTCTTCATCAATAAATTTATCCATACTACCGTGTATCATGGTTAAAATATGAGTAGTCACTGTTATAACGCCATTCACAGAAGCTGTTGTGATAGCGAGTAAATAAACAGCGAAGACTATTTAAGAGTGAGCGAGCAACACGTTTACGACTAGAAAAAAAGGCAATATAAGAAATGACATATTTCCGTCGGTTACATTTACATGGAACGATAACAGTATCACGTGTATTAAGTCGGTCGACTCGGAGCAGACACAATCGTGTCTGTTGGATACATCTGTCCAGACCATCACACAGGTATTCCAAACTGCATCAGGATCCACTGCAAGTACTATGAGAGTTAGGCGTGAGGTGAGAAAACTTGGATTTCATGGTCGTGCGGCTGTTCATAAGCCACACATCACGCCGGCAAATGCCAAACGACGCCTCGTAAACATTGGACGATTGAACAGTAGAAAAACGTTGTCTGGAGTGACGAATCACGGTACACAATGTGGCGATCCGATGGCAGGGTGTGGGTATGGCAAATGTTCGTTGAACGTCATCTGCCAGCGTGTGTAGTGCCAACAGTAAAATTCGGAGGCGGTGGTGTTATGTTGTGGTTGTATTTTTCATGGAGGGGGCTTGCACCCCTTGTTGTTTTGCGCGGCACTACCACAGTAAAGGAATACATTGATGTTTTAAGCACCTTCTTGCTTCCCACTGTTGAAGAGCAATTCGGGGATGGTGATTGCATCTTGCAACATGACCGAGAGCCTGTTCATAATGCACGGCCTTTGGTGGAGTGGTTACACGACAATAACACCCCTGTCATGGACTGGCCTGCACAGAGTCCTGACCTGAATCCTATAGAACACCTTTGGGATGTTTTGGAACGCCGAATTCGTGCCAGGCCTCACCGACCGACATCGATACCTCTCCTCAGTGCAGCACTCCGTGAAGAATGGGCTGCCATTCCCCAAGAAACCTTCCAGCACCTGAATGAACGTATGCCTGCGAGAGTGTAAGCTGTCATTGAGGTTAAGGGTGGACCAACACCATATTGAATTCCAGCACTACCGATGGAGGGCGCTACGAACTTGAAAACCATTTTCCGCAAGGTGTCCGGATACTTTTGATCACACAGTATATTTAATTCAGTGCTTCAGACTCCGTGGGCTCATGTGAGTCATAGCTACTTCGTTATGGACCAACTCAGTTCATAGGAAGCTGATACAAAAATGTGAAACGCGTAAAAGAAGACTATTAAAAAAACACAAAAATTTAACAGTGGTATAGTAAATAATTAGTTAGTGCAAATCTCTAAATTCATGTACTGAGCAACAAAAGTAAGTTCCAAGAAAGGCTCTCAACACATCAAAAATGAAAAACTGAGGTTTCCGCTCAAGTATTTCAGTTTTACTCGAAGCACACCTTTCTGCGTGATGTTTTCAGTAGTGTATCTCAAGTGTAAATCGTGTCTCACAAGGACAGGTCCTCAGCGGTGGGATCGAAGATTATGTAGGTCAAGATCCTACGTATCACACACTGCAGCCATTCATCCCAGTGCGCCCTCATTTGCGACTAACTGAAGAAAAAAAATTATAATTTTGTATGACACTCAATAGCGTAAAAAAAGTTGTGTCAAGTAGTCTGGTTACGAAGTGTAATGGATAGCAAAGTGGCTTCGTGGGTTCGAATCTCGCCGAGTCCAATAGATTTTCATTTTTAAATCTTTGTCGAAATGACTTTGGACATTATTTTTTGTCAACTACCTGATTTAAATGTAATTTTTTATTTACATTTCTTTGCCACGTAATTTTTACCATAATATGAACTGATTCATATGCTGGCATTTTTCTTCCTGTCATTCTATTTCGATTTGAAATGTTTGTTCATGTTTTTGAATTAATTTCATATATTAATTACGATTTACTTTCTTTTGTTTTATTAACCTTTTTTTGTCCACATTATGCGTTCATTATACTTATTTCTCATTTTGTTGAATTTCATTACACTTATAAACCTTTCTTCCATTTGAATCTTGATCTGCGTTATTTTGTCCGTAGTGCAATACGTATTTAGGTTGTTTTAAATGTCTGTATGACGACAGCCATGCAAAAAATTGCACACCTGGTAATGAAAAATACATTTTTCACACCACGTCACGGTCATTATTCGGTTTTTTGTTTTGTAACTGATAGATATGAATTTTCAATTAATTAAATATTTTAATAGATAAATATAATTAAATTCATATTCACAAAAATTCCGATTGCAAAAAGAATAATATAAAGAACAAAATGAAGCAAATTAAAAATTTCATACCGAGATTAAATTAATGTGGCAAAGGAACAAAATTAAAAAAAAAAGATGAAACCAAATATTTAAATAAAAATAGTTATCAGAGAAATTTCAATAAAATTTAAAAAAATAAAAGAAGTTACTGCATCTGACTAGATTCAAGCGCACAATCTCTTGAAGCTATGCATTGCACCACACATCCAGGCTATGTAACTCGACGTTTTTCAACGTTGTTGACCATCACGCAAATTTCCGAAATTTTTTTGGTCTATTACATCAGGGCGAAAGGCTACAGGATGTGATACCTGAGATCTTAACCTGCATCACCGTAAATTTGGTTCCAAAATGTCTGACCCACCGCTGGAGACCTCTCCTTGTGCGTCTAAAATTTACTGAGAGAATATTACAGCTCGTTTTGACTTACTTCGGAGCGAATTGGTGCTGTGGTAATGTGAAGGGGGTCGCTTTCAGGACACCGGCCCAAATCCTAATCCGGCCACCCTACATCTTACGATGAGTGGCGGAGGGTACTTGTGTACCAGTGCCACTCCCCCCCCCCCCCCCCCCCCCGCCCCTCTCCTCCTGTTCCAGTCACGAATGATCCGCGGGAAGATCGATTGTCGCTGATCCTCCGTGTGGACTCCACTACCGCTAATTTTACGTTGAGGGTCTTTGCTGCAGATACACCTACGAGGAAGCAATACATTAGTTGACTTTTCTACGGACGTACGCACTCGGAATTTTAGTAATAAACCACTCCGTGATGCACAGCGCCTCTCTTACAGCGTTTGCCACTGGAGATAGCTGAGTATTTGAGTGACGCTCACTATATAAACTTCCAGCGAAAGGCGCAGCTATTCTTTGGATGTTCCTCATTTTTTCTATCAATCCTATCTTGTACGGAACTCTGGCTGACGAGCAACATTCAAGTGTCGCTCGGACGTGGCTTTTTTAAGCTACCTACTTTTCGGGTAGACAACACTTCCTGAAGATTTTTCCAGTGAAGCTCAGTTTGGCATCTACCTTACCTGCGATTGCTTTTATGTTATCATTCCACGTTAAATAGCTCCATACGCATACTCCTAGATACGTTCATGGATATAACTGATTTTTATACAGACCGTTCTGCAATCGTGTAATCATACAAAATGGGTCTTTCGCCGTATTTATGCGCAATATGTTCAGGGTTAACTGCCAACCCCTGGACCCGGCGTCGGTTCTCTGCTGATCACAGAATGTGTGGACACATAGCTTAGGTCCGTTTATTGATCTAAGCAAGACCAAAACTTGTTAAGATTTTCTGTCAAGTTGGTAGACAGAATTTTACTTTCGAATCCTCTTACGCTAATTTCGGTTTAGTAAAGTTTTTCTTTGCCTTTGAGGGTTTGGCTGCGCTTAAATTCGCAGTAAAGCTCCCTTTGCTTTCGTAGCAGGTTTCTAACACAGCTGTCGAACCACGGCGGTTCTTTCCCATCCTTAACAACTTTGTTAGGCGCATACCTGTCTAATGGGTATTGGGCGAAAAATACTGTTGAACATTGTCCATTAATGCTCAACATTTTCGGTTTTCAAAGAATGGTTCTAATTGCTCTGACTACTATGGGACATCTGAGGTCATCAGTCAAAAATGGTTCAAATGGCTCTGAGCTCTACGGGACTTAACATCTGAGGTCATCAGTCCCCTAGAACTTAGAACTACTTAAACCTAACTAACCTAAGGACATCACACACATCTATGCCCGAGGCAGGATTCTAACCTGCGACCGTAGCGGTCGCGCGGTTCCGGGCTGAAGCAACTAGAACCGCTCGGCCACAACGGCCGGATTTTCGGTTCTGAATATGAGTTTATCATGTTGAAAGATCAAATAATCAGTCCTTTTTTTTAAGGCGCTCGCTAAGCAAAAATGCCGTATTCAGTGAGGCTGTAACGGGTATGTTGCCTTCACCAGACATTTTTCTGATTAGTTGCTCAAGGTTCTTTTCGTATAAGGCATATAGAATAATTTCACTCGAGTCTCACAATCTATAGCTGGTAAGTTGAAATCTCCGGGCTAATATTATAACATAACCTGGAAATTTACGCGAATTCTGCTTCAAGTTTTCCCGAAAATGTTCCGTGGTTTTGGTAATTCCCTTAAGACAAATGGCAATACTGCTCCAGACAGTGACCTTCCCCAGTTCGAACTCCGATTCTAATGACCATATCATCAAACTGTTCCTTATTTTTTAATGAGTACATCTTATTAACCACAATTTCCATAATACAGTAATTGAACAGGGATCGAAGAGTACATTGCATAAACATATTCATTGTGCTCCGTCAATCTTGTAACGAATATTACGATCTCCTGGGAGGTTGGAAGTACCAAGTTTGTGACATGTTACGTACGTAACTTGTAGGATTACAATACTACGAGAGTCGTCCCGTAAGTAAGTCTCCCTATTTATTTTATTTCTCTGCAAAATGAACTGTGCCTGTGACATTTGAGAGCTGGCGAGTTCGACTGGTACGTGTTGCAACGCTCATACCGGCTTGTGATGCATACCGCACTAACTTGCCAGTACACTAGCAGCTAGCATGGAATTACCACTACAAACTGTGTCCGCTTGTGAACTGAGCTCTCTCATTAGCATTTTCGCAGTAAAACAACTATACCCCCTGGGAGACCCCTCACAGCGACACGTCGTGATGTCATTATTGCAACTCGCAACTCTGTGGAGGAAGATTGTCGTGTTACCAAGGATAACATCCTAATGCGGTAGCCTCTTGGGGCTGCAATTGGACGCTCATGCATCGCAAAATCCTGACAGACCACCTTCTCTACCGCCAAGTCTGTAGAAGAGGGCACACTTGTCGAGCGACGTTCACAAGCAGCAACGGATAAAAATGTTCAAATGTGTGTGAAATCATATGGGACTTAACTGTTAAGGTCATCAGTCCTTAAACTTACACACTACTTAACCTAAAGTATCCTAAGGACAAACACACACACCCATGCACGAGGGAGGACTCGAACCTCGGCCGGGACCAGGGCAACGGATAGATTCGGCCAGAACGTTTCTGAAAATACATCAAAGAGAGGGAGATTTACTCGTCACTGGGGATGAGACCTAGGTCCACACCAAAAGTCGGGGTAATGTGTGGAAGAAGCCTGGTGAATGTGGGCCAAACAAGGCGAAGGTCACACATACCGCAGGGAAAATTATGTAACCATCTTTCGGGACTAGCAGGTGTTTTTTCTCATTCACTACCTTCCTCGTAACACCACAATGAATGTTGAGAGGTGCCATACTGTCTTGAGGAATCTGTGACCTCCCATCAAAAGAAGACGTCGTGGACTTTTTCTCACAAAGTTCTCTTTCTTCATGACAATGCTCGGCCTCATACAGCTCGAATGACCGATGCAGATTCGACTGGGAAATGTTCCCATACCAACCATATGCACCAGATCTTGCCCAAGTGATTTTCACACGTTCCCTCAGCTCAAAGGTCGTCTTGGAGGTAAGCACTTTAACACTGGTGATAAAGTCACGTCGACAGTGATTAGCTGGTTACGAGCACAGGACCCGACGTGGTACAACACTCACTGCATGTTGCTGAATGTTGTCCAGAGAGCAAGTATGCCCATAATAGCTATTAGGAGACCAGTTAAAGGCACTACTATATTTGTAACATGAAGGTTATTGGATTTGAGCAGTTTAGGCCTGAAGGTGACATAGTGTAAATCGAAACTGGTTGCCTAGAAATAAACATAAACAACGGCGATTGGTATTGTAAATATTGAACATTGAACAGTCGTAGTCCCATACTGGTTTGGAAGAACTTCCGTCACGTCACCAAAGATGCTTGGAAAAACATGGCGACTATTTAGAAAAATAACAGAAGTCTTTTACAGTGTCAACAATAATATTTCAACACGATAAACTGCATGTAACGTTTTTTGGAAACTAGGGAAACTTACTGATTGGCCTCGATCACAACGGATCTAAAGACTGCCGTAATTAGGTAAAACCAATAATGATATAATATTATACCAATATTTACAACTAATCTTTAATTATCACGTTGAAAAGAACTTCGTTAAGTCTACCGATCAACATTGTCTCGTGTTCAACAACATTACTTCTTCGTGACGATGTAGTGTTGTGATTTAATACACTACTGGCCATTAAAATTGCTACATCAAGAAGAAATGCAGATGATAAACGGGTATTCATTGGTAAAATATATTATACTAGAACTGACATGTGATTACACTTTCACGCAATTTGGGTGCATAGATCCTGAGAAATCAGTACCCAGAACAACCACCTCTGGCCGTAATAACGGCCTTGATACGCCTGGGCATTGGGTCAAACAGAGCTTGGATAGCGTGTACAGGTACAGCTGCACATGCAGCTTCAACACGATACCAGAGTTCATCAAGAGTAGTGACTGGCGTATTGTGACGAGCCAGTTGCTCGGCCACCATTGACCAGACGTTTTCAGTTGGTGAGAGATCTGGAGAATGTGCTGGCCAAGACAGCAGTCGAACATTTTCTGTATCCAGAAAGGCCCATACACGACCTGCAATATACGGGCGTGCATTATCCTGCTGAAATGTAAGGTTTCGGAGGGATCGAATGAAGGGTAGAGGCACGGGTCGTAGCACATCTGAAATATCGTCCACTATTCAAAGTGCCGTCAATGCGAACAAGAGGTGACCGACATGTGTAACCAATGGCATCCCATACCATCACGCCGGGTGATACGCCAGTATGCGATGACGAATACACGCTTCCAATGTGTGTTCACCGCGATGTCGTCAAACACGGATGCGACCATCATGATGCTGTAAACAGAACCTGGATTCATCCCAAAAAATGCCATATGCCATTCGTGCACCCAGGTTCGTCGTCGAGTACACCATCGCAGGCGCTCCTGTCTGTGATGCAGCGCAAGGCTAACCGCAGCCATGGTCTGCGAGCTGATAGTCCATGCTGCTGCAAACGTCGTCGAGCTGTTCGTGCAGATGGTTGTTGTCTTGGAAACGACCCCGTCTGTTCACTCAGGGATGGAGACGTGGCTTCAAGATCCGTTACAGCCATGCGGATAAGATGCCTGTCATCTCGACAGCTAGTGATACGAGGCCATTGGGATCCAGCACGACGTTCCGTATTACCTTCCTGAACCCTCCGATTCCATATTCTGCTAACAGTCATTGGATCTCGACAACGCGAGCAGCAATGTCGCGATACGATAAACCGCAATCGCGATAGGCTACAATCCGACCTTTATCAAATTCGGAAACGTGATGGTACGCATTTCTCCTCCTTACACGAGGCATCACAACAACGTTTCACCAGACAACGCCGGTCAACTGCTGTTTGTGTATGAGAAGGCCGGACGAAGTGGCCGTGCGGTTAAAGGCGCTGCAGTCTGGAACCGCAAGACCGCTACGGTCGCAGGTTCGAATCCTGCCTCGGGCATGGATGTTTGTGATGTCCTTAGGTTAGTTAGGTTTAATTAGTTCTAAGTTCTAGGCGACTGATGACCTCAGAAGTTAAGTCGCATAGTGCTCCGAGCCATTTGAACCATTTTGTATGAGAAATCGGTTGTAAAAGTTCCTCATGTCAGCTCGTTGTAGGTGTCACCACCGGCGCCAACCTTGTGTGAATGCTCTGAAAAGCTAATCATTTGCATATCACAGCATCTTCTTCCTGTCGGTTAAATTTCGCGTCTGTAGCACGTCATCTTCGTGGTGTAGCAATTTTAATGGCCAGTAGTGTACATGAGAACTATAAAAATTATTTAACCAATTTTGCGGTTTTGTAAGGAACAACTGGACGCGGCAAAAGATTTTAAAAATTTATAACGATATTCCATAGCAAGACAGTGAGGGGGACGTGAGACATGGGAGGGAGTAAGAGAGCAAACGGTCTAGCTGAAAGCGTCTGTACGCCCCTTGATCTCTCTTGTCGTATTTCTTGCTTTCTACTAAAGATATACGATGGTGCGAGTAAAGCAGTAGGAATCCTTCCTGTAAGTTTGCCCAGTAATGATTCACGTGGACTATGTCGCCTTTCTTTTTCTCCCCAGGACAACTCTGTTTACATTTAGAGAACATTTCTGTTACACTTCCGTATAGACTACACCGACTCATTACGATCCTAGCAGTGCGTCTCCGAATTCGTTCTGTCTCTGCTGTCTTGCCTGATTGCAACGGGCTCACACTCGCGTTTGTATTGCATTTCTTTTACAAATGCACAAGAAATTCCTAGAACCCTTCCAACAAATATAAGTCTTTCACTCGCCTTCCCTTCCACACAATGTACAATGGCTTGCGCAGAATTACCGGGAAGTTATAATTAACGTGCAGTTACTCACAGAGATCCAGTGTGGCATGTGGTTATCGTATGTCAGCCGAACTTAGTAGATATTCCAATGCGTTAGAGCGGAATCGATTTATGCTGAAAAAAAAATTAATTCCAATTTTGGCCATCAGGTGCAAATCTGATCCTGTGAATGCAAGAACTACAGAAACGTTTCCATATGTAGCGGATAAGGAACGGGAGGTAGGCAGAAAAGGTCAAGCAAGTGGGAAAGTTATAATGTCGATATTATTATTAATGCAATTGTTCAGTATAAGCAATTGTTCAGTGTAAGCACCGGATACGTCGACGACATGTTGTATAGTGTCACACTGGCACCTGGTTGACGAAATTGGAACTAAATTTTTTCCAACGTACATCAGTTCAACTAAAGCATTAGCATACCTACGAAGTTCCGCGCCATACGATAATTACAGCCCACACTGTACCTCCGAGAGTAGTTGCATTTTAATTATAACCACCTGGTATATCTCGTGTAAGGATCATGAGCCAGGAACACGTGTGGAGTAAGCATTCAGATGCTTCTAACAGATCTTTTTTTCGTCACATAATCTTCCTCCAAAGTGACGAGACTATCGAAAGCGTAGCCCGTAAGCATTATGCAGATTTTGAGTGTCATTACGTACATCTGTAAGACATGCAAATGTGTGAATTTTGTGCGCTAGTGAACTTCACTTAAAGCTTTGAAGTGTTTTCTTTTTTTTTTATCGTATTACACTTGATCGTATGACCAAATCTCTGAATGTCGCGTTGCAATACGATTTCCGAGTTGGCCAAAGTGTAAGTGTCCCGAAAACCTTCGAATTTGGAGCTGTTACGCACAAAAAAATAGCGATTTATCACACACTGATAATTTTTAGGCACAAAATCTTAATTTGATGCTTTCTGGTGTGACACGTATAATCATAACCGCACGTAGTTACTCTGTACATTACAGGTAATATTACTACAATGTCCCACTGTCCTATTGTGTAGAATAGTTCGGAGATCTGTATAAATCTGAGGTAAACTGACTACCATATATAAATACACTCCTGGAAATGGAAAAAAGAACACATTGACACCGGTGTGTCAGACCCACCATACTTGCTCCGGACACTGCGAGAGGGCTGTACAAGCAATGATCACACGCACGGCACAGCGGACACACCAGGAACCGCGGTGTTGGCCGTCGAATGGCGCTAGCTGCGCAGCATTTGTGCACCGCCGCCGTCAGTGTCAGCCAGTTTGCCGTGGCATACGGAGCTCCATCGCAGTCTTTAACACTGGTAGCATGCCGCGTCAGCGTGGACGTGAACCGTATGTGCAGCTGACGGACTTTGAGCGAGGGCGTATAGTGGGCATGCGGGAGGCCGGGTGGACGTGCCGCCGAATTGCTCAACACGTGGGGCGTGAGGTCTCCACAGTACATCGATGTTGTCGCCAGTGGTCGGCGGAAGGTGCACGTGCCCGTCGACCTGGGACCGGACCGCAGCGACACACGGATGCACGCCAAGACCGTAGGATCCTACGCAGTGCCGTAGGGGACCGCACCGCCACTTCCCAGCAAATTAGGGACACTGTTGCTCCTGGGGTATCGGCGAAGACCATTCGCAACAGTCTCCATGAAGCTGGGCTACGGTCCCGCACACCGTTAGGCCGTCTTCCGCTCACGCCCCAACATCGTGCAGCCCGCCTCCAGTGGTGTCGCGACAGGCGTGAATGGAGGGATGAATGGAGACGTCTTCAGCGATGAGAGTCGCTTCTGCCTTGGTGCCAATGATGGTCGTATGCGTGTTTGGCGCCGTGCAGGTGAGCGCCACAATCAGGACTGCATACGACCGAGGCACACAGGGCCAACACCCGGCATCATGGTGTGGGGAGCGATCTCCTACACTGGCCGTACACCACTGGTGATCGTCGAGGGGACACTGAATAGTGCACGGTACATCCAAACCGTCATCGAACCCATCGTTCTACCATTCCTAGACCGGCAAGGGAACTTGCTGTTCCAACAGGACAATGCACGTCCGCATGTATCCCGTGCCACCAAACGTGCTCTAGAAGGTGTAAGTCAACTACCCTGGCCAGCAAGATCTCCGGATCTGTCCCCCATTGAGCATGTTTGGGACTGGATGAAGCGTCGTCTCACGCGATCTGCACGTCCAGCACGAACGCTGGTCCAACTGAGGCGCCAGGTGGAAATGGCATGGCAAGCCGTTCCACAGGACTACATCCAGCATCTCTACGATCGTCTCCATGGGAGAATAGCAGCCTGCATTGCTGCGAAAGGTGGATATACACTGTACTAGTGCCGACATTGTGCATGCTCTGTTGCCTGTGTCTATGTGCCTGTGGTTCTGTCAGTGTGACCATGTGATGTATCTGACCCCAGGAATGTGTCAATAAAGTTTCCCCTTCCTGGGACAATGAATTCACGGTGTTCTTATTTCAATTTCCAGGAGTGTATTATCTGCTAGTAAAAATTTCTCGAACTGTGTATATATATTCTAAAGATAATACTGACATTCACACTAACGAGTTTATCTAGCACTTGTTTCATTAACGTATGGACATGCCTTCACCTAAGGGTAACAATTATTGAACTATATGAAATGAAATCGTCATAACGTCTGAACAGTTTGCGTTAGGACGTTCAAACTGCACGATTGGCTGCGGGGCATGATGGGAATATGGTTACGTTTAGCGACGAGGCCCACTTTCATTTGGATGGGTTCATCAGTTAGCAAAATTGGCTCTTTTGGGGGACTGAGAATCCGCATTTCGCGATCGACAAGTCTCTTCACCATCAACGGGTGACTGTGGTGTGCAATGTGCAGTCACAGAATAATCGGTGCGATATTCCTTGAAGGCACTGTGACCATTATTTAAAGTCACCCTGATTTCGACAACATATGGTTCGTGCAAGAGACGGAGCTCGACTCCACCGAAGTAAGGGAGTGTTTGATTGGAGCACGTTGGGGACCGCATTATAGCTGTGGGGTATCCAGAGGCCACTGGCATGGTCCTCGATTGCCCGCCATATGCTCCGAATCTGACCATATGCTATTCCTTTTTGTGGGGCTACATTAAAGGCAAGGTGTACAGCAATAAGCCAAAAACAACTACTGAGCCGAAAACAGCTATGCACGAGGTCGTAGACAGCATCGATGTTCCGAAACTTCAGCGCGTCATGCAGAATTTCTCTATTAGTCTGTGCCACATTATCGCCATTGATGGCAGTCATATCGAACATGTCATAACCGAAATCCGAAACTCTGTAGTGACATTTATATGTTCATAAAGTGTGTGCACGCCGCAGTTTAACTCCTTACTGTACTGTATCTCAATATGTCCAAACAGGTAAAGCTCCTGTTACTAACATGATTGTTATAACTAGATCTCCGTAGTACTTACCTAAGGAACATAGCTTTTCCGCCTTTGACGTATTCCGATTTGCATCCATAGCGGCAACAGTTTTTCACCACTGCCGTTACTAATAAATGAACACGTAAGAACCGGACAGATGAGGGCAATATTGAAGTTTTGGTATTTGTGCAATATGTAAGCAAACAGCATTGTACCGAAGTAAATTCCCCTCACTCCTTAGATGCTTCTGTTCTGTGTTGGGGATGGTAATATGATGAGAGAGAGCAGGGCGCTTGCAGAGGGATATAGACAGTCATTTCTTCCTCGGTCAGTACCTCAATGCAACAAGATAGTTAGTGACTTCTGTTGGTACCAAGCGGCCGGATTAATGCACAGTGAAATGGCTTATGGAGTATACATTATACCCCATTTGTCTTGAGCGCCCCAATTAACTGTTTTCTGGGAGCAAAATAAAAAATATATCAAGCAAATGTTGTTTAGCTGCCAATTAGACATTAACTGTAACGATTGACCTTGTATCAACTTTATTGATTACTAGTTTATGAGCAGCAGTCCATCTTCTTTAACAGACCCTGTATTTTTTATTTGGTAATCTACTTCCTCTTCCCAAGACCCGTTCGAAAACGTATCGCAATGAATCATTCATGCAAACAGGACTTTATTGCAAACATAACCCAAAACTAACCTTGTTCTCCTGTACCAGTACATTGTTCAGGTACGCAGGGTAATGAAATTCATCCACTTGCTGGAGTTGATACTAAACAAATGGAAACACAAAGAAAACGCACACCGTTCATTACGTCAAGCGTCTTCAGTTGAAGTTTGTGTGAGTACAGTGTGCACCAAGGAAGGGAAACTGTAAACGCTACTCGTCTGTGGAGTACGTAGATAGAAGACTAGTTCAAATGGTTCTGAGCACTATGGGACTTACCATCTGAGGTCATCAGTCCCCTAGACCTTGGATCTACTTAAACCTAACTAACCTAAGGACATCACACACATCCATGCCCGAGGCAGGATTCGAACCTGCGACCGTAGCGGTCGCGTGGTTCCAGACTGAAGCGCCTAGAACCGCTCGGCCACTTCGGCCGGATAGAAGAATAGTAATTGCAATAACATCATACCGAATTGCAATAGTTTCTCTTACTTACAGTACGGGTGCATGTAGTGTAGGACTGTAACATTTTTATGTGATAATACACTCCTGGAAATGGAAAAAAGAACACATTGACACCGGTGTGTCAGACCCACCATACTTGCTCCGGACACTGCGAGAGGGCTGTACAAGCAATGATCACACGCACGGCACAGCGGACACACCAGGAACCGCGGTGTTGGCCGTCGAATGGCGCTAGCTGCGCAGCATTTGTGCATCGCCGCCGTCAGTGTCAGCCAGTTTGCCGTGGCATACGGAGCTCCATCGCAGTCTTTAACACTGGTAGCATGCCGCGACAGCGTGGACGTGAACCGTATGTGCAGTTGACGGACTTTGAGCGAGGGCGTATAGTGGGCATGCGGGAGGCCGGGTGGACGTACCGCCGAATTGCTCAACACGTGGGGCGTGAGGTCTCCACAGTACATCGATGTTGTCGCCAGTGGTCGGCGGAAGGTGCACGTGCCCGTCGACCTGGGACCGGACCGCAGCGTCGCACGGATGCACGCCAAGACCGTAGGACCCTACGCAGTGCCGTAGGGGACCGCACCGCCACTTCCCAGCAAATTAGGGACACTGTTGCTCCTGGGGTATCGGCGAGGACCATTCGCAACCGTCTCCATGAAGCTGAGCTACGGTCCCGCACACCGTTAGGCCGTCTTCCGCTCACGCCCCAACATCGTGCAGCCCGCCTCCAGTGGTGTCGCGACAGGCGTGAATGGAGGGACGAATGGAGACGTGTCGTCTTCAGCGATGAGAGTCGCTTCTGCCTTGGTGCCAATGATGGTCGTATGCGTGTTTGGCGCCGTGCAGGTGAGCGCCACAATCAGGACTGCATACGACCGAGGCACACAGGGCCAACACCCGGCATCATGGTGTGGGGAGCGATCTCCTACACTGGCCGTACACCACTGGTGATCGTCGAGGGGACACTGAATAGTGCACTGTACATCCAAACCGTCATCGAACCCATCGTTCTACCATTCCGAGACCGGCAAGGGAACTTGCTGTTCCAACAGGACAATGCACGTCCGCATGTATCCCGTGCCACCCAACGTGCTCTAGAAGGTGTAAGTCAACTACCCTGGCCAGCAAGATCTCCGGATCTGTCCCCCATTGAGCATGTTTGGGACTGGATGAAGCGTCGTCTCACGCGGTCTGCACGTCCAGCACGAACGCTGGTCCAACTGAGGCGCCAGGTGGAAATGGCATGGCAAGCCGTTCCACAGGACTACATCCAGCATCTCTACGATCGTCTCCATGGGAGAATAGCAGCCTGCATTGCTGCGAAAGGTGGATATACACTGTACTAGTGCCGACATTGTGCATGCTCTGTTGCCTGTGTCTATGTGCCTGTGGTTCTGTCAGTGTGATCATGTGATGTATCTGACCTCAGGAATGTGTCAATAAAGTTCCCCTTCCTGGGACAATGAATTCACGGTGTTCTTATTTCAATTTCCAGGAGTGTAGTTTGTCGAGCGGTTATAGGCGCTACAGCCTGGAACCGCGCGACTGCTACGGTCGCAGGTTCGAATCCTGCCTCGGGCGTGGATGTGTGTCATGTCCTTAGGTTAGTTAGGTTTAAGTAGTTCTAAGTTCTAGGGGACTGATGACCTCAGAAGTTAAGTCCCATAGTGCTCAGAGCCATTTTGATAATAGTTTGTGTAGAGTAACGGCAGTCCTCGATGAAAAACCGGATTACAATTACTGTTATTGTGGTTGAAGACATGCCGATCCTACTCAGGCAGATGAACTCTACAGAAAGCGATATCCCGACAGGAAACCTCCTTCCCGACACTCGCCTGCGTAGGTTCTACGACGGTTTCGTTGCCTTGAGTTGAAACTCCCAGCTTCATGAAGCGTCACAGCAAGACGAGAGGTCATCCATCGGGAAGGTGGGCCCGTGTCTCTGTACTCTTCCTCTGTCTGAGTAGCAGTGCCTGTCTTCAGCCACAATGCAAGGTGTGCATTTTCCTAGTGTTTCCATTTCTTTACTATAAACTCCAGTAAGTGACCGAACTGCGTTATCCCAGGTACCTGCACTGTGTGTTGGTTCTGGAGGGTCAAAGTACACTACTGGCCATTAAAATTGCTGCACCAAGAAGAAATGCAGATGATAAACGGGTATTCATTGAACAAATATATTATACTAGAAGTGACATGTGATTACATTTTCGACGGCCGGGGCTACAGTCTGCAATCGCGCCACCGCTACGTTCGCAAGTTCGAATCCTGCCTCGGGCATGGGTGTGTGTGATGTCCTTAGGTTAGTTAGGTTTAAGTAGTTCTAAGTTCGAGGGTACTGATGACCTCAGAAGTTAGTGCTCAGAACCATTTGAACCATTTGATTACATTTTCACGCAATTTGGGTGCATAGATCCTGTGAAATCAGTACCGAGAACAACCACCTCTCGCCGTAATAACGCCTTGATACGCCTGGGCATTGAGTCAAACAGAGCTTGGATGGCCCATGCAGCTTCAACACGATACGGCAATTCATCAAGAGTAGTGACTGGCGTATTGTGGCAGGCCAGTTGCTCGGCCACCATTGACCAGACGTTTTCAGTTGGTGAGAAATCTGGAGAATGTGCTGGCCATGGCAGCAGTCGAACATTTTCTGTATCCAGAAAGGCCCGTACAGGGCCAGCAACATGCGGTGGCGCATTATCCTGCTGATATGTAGGGTTTCGCAGCGATCGAATGAAGGGTAGAGCCCTGGGTGGTAACACATCTGAAATGTAACGTCCAATGTTCAATGTGCCGTCAATGCGAACAAGAGATGACCGAGACGTGTAACTAGTGGCACCCAATACCATCACGCCGGGTGATACGCCAGTATGGCGATGACGAATACACGTTTCCAATGTGCGTTAACCGCGATGTCTCCAAACACGGATGCGACCATCATGATGCTGTAAACAGAACCTGAATTCATCCGAGAAAATGACGTTTTGCCATTCGTGCACCCAGGTTCGTCGTTGAGTACACCATAGAAAGCGCTCCTGTCTGTGATGCAGCGTCAAGGGTGACCGCAGCCATGGTCTCCGAACTGATAGTCCATGCCGCTGCAAACGTCGTCGTACTGTTCGTGCAGATGGTTGAAGTCTTGCAAACGTCCGCATCTGTTGTGTCAGGGATCGAGACGTGGCTGCAGCAACCGTTACAGCCATGCGGATAAGATGCCTCTCATATCGACTGCTAGTGATACGAGGCCGTTGGGACCCAGCACGGCGTTTCGTTTTAGCCTCCTGAACCCACCGATTCCATATTCTGCTAACAGTCATTGAATCACGACCAACGCGAGCAGCAATGTCGCGATACGATAAACCGCAATCGCGATAGGCTACAATCCGACCTTTATCAAAGTCGGAAACGTGATGGTACCCATTTCTCCTCCTTACACGACGCATCACAACAACGTTTCACCAGGCAACGCCGGTTAACCGCTGTTTGTGTATGAGAAATCGGTTGGGAACTTTCCTCATGTCAGCACGTTGTAGGTGTCGCCACCGGCGCCAACCTTGTGTGAAAGCTCTGAAAAGCTAATCATTTGCATATCACAGCTTGTTGTTCCTGTCGGTTAAATTTCGCGTCTGTAGCACGTCATCTTCGTGGTGTTGCAATTTTAATGGCCAGTAGTGTAAGTTTTGTGTTACATTTTAATAATATGGTATTTATGTCAGTGGTTACTGTAATACTTTTTAACAGGGTCTTGTGGAAATAAAGTGGACTACCGATTAAAAAAATATAGGTTTCTGTTTAAATAAGATGTACTGGTGTCATCTTCGTAACGAAGAAAGTTAAAAGAAAGGCAATCGTGCTAGTTGGTGTTCCCCTTGGCTAAATAACATTTGCTTCGTACAGTACTTGTTTTGCTTCTGGACAAAAAATAATTTGGGATGATCCAGTTAAATGGGGCACTGTGCGTGTGTGTGTGTGTGTGTGTGTGTGTGTGTGTGTGTGTGTGTGTGTGTGCGTGAGTGGACGACAGAGGCCGGTGTCCAGAGCGGCGCGCCGGAAGCGGGCGGGACCTGCCCGACGTGTTTGCGTTGGTCAGTAGCGGCGGCGGCGGCGGCGGCGGCGGCGGCGGCGACCACACAGGTGGACCGGGCGAGTGTGTGGCCCGCATCAGCTGGACTGCCGGCCGGCGCTCGCGGGCGGTCTCTGCCTCAGTAGCTTCCTGCCCTACACTGCCGCGTCCAGCACGCTCGCTTCATTACGCTCGGGCCGTGTCAGCTGCGCACACCACCCAGTCACTACGTCCGACGCGGCCTCACGAATCCGGTTGCCCGAAAAACCTCTATTCTCTTTACCGACTCTGGATCGTCACAGTGCTATCAAGATACAGAAAATTGACGACTGTGGCGCTGTGGCTCTGGTACAAACGCTATATAGTGAAATACCCTGAATTTCCGGAAGGCGCTCGGCGCAGTTCTATCTACATCATACTCCGCGAAACACCTAACCGTATGTGGCGGAGGGTATTTCTGACGTGCCTTTAGCGCTAGAGCCGGCCGGAGTTGCCGTGCGGTTCGAGGCGCTACAGTATGGAGCCGCGCGACTGCTACGGTCGCATGTTCGAATCCTGCCTCGGGCATCGATGTGTGTGATGTCCTTAGGTTAGTTAGGTTTAAGTAGTTCTAAGTTCTAGGGGACTGATGACCTCAGAAGTTAAGTGCTCAGAGCCATTTGAACCATTTTGAACCTTAGCGCTAGGATTTCACCCGGAACAAGTCCCGCCCATTCACCCCCCTCCACGCCTATCCACAGTGTAAGGCCTTCCCCTAAACAGCCGCCAGTTCCGCAAACTGGAAGCTACACAAAGTTGTTATCGTCACAGCCAACACATGTTACACTGTGATGAAATTCAGTAATGATAAGAAATTTAAGTTTTTCTGGATAGTAATACAGGGTGATTCAAAAAGAATACCACAACTTTAAAAATGTGTATTTAATGAAAGAAACATAATATAACCTTCTGTTATACATCATTACAAAGAGTATTTGAAAAGGTTTTTTTTCACTCAAAAACAATTTCAGAGATGTTCAATATGGCCCCCTCCAGACACTCGAGCAATATCAACCCGATACTCCAACTCGTTCCACACTCTCTGTAGCATATCAGGCGTAACAGTTTGGATAGCTGCTGTTATTTCTCGTTTCAAATCATCAATGGTGGCTGGGAGAGGTGGCCGAAACACCATATCCTTAACATACCCCCATAAGAAAAAATCGCAGCCCGCATCTCGTGGTCGTGCGGTAGCGTTCTCGCTTCCCACGCCCGGGTTCCCGGGTTCGATTCCCGGCGGGGTCAGGGATTTTCTCTGCCTCGTGATGGCTGGGTGTTGTGTGCTGTCCTTAGGTTAGTTAGGTTTAAGTAGTTCTAAGTTCTAGGGGACTTATGACCACAGCAGTTGAGTCCCATAGTGCTCAGAGCCATTTGAACCATTTGAAAAAATCGCAGGGGGTAAGATCAGGGCTTCTTGGAGGCCAGTGATGAAGTGCTCTGTCACGGGCTGCCTGGCGACCGATCCATCGCCTCGGGTAGTTGACGTTCAGGTAGTTACGGACAGATAAGTGCCAATGTGGTGGCGCTCCATCCTGCTGAAATATGAATTGTTGTGCTTCTTGTTCGAGCTGAGGGAACAGCCAATTCTCTGACATCTCCAGATACTGTAGTCCAGTTACAGTAGCACCTTCGAAGAAAAAGGGACCAAAAACTTTATTGGCTGAAATGGCAAGCGAACAAATGTACAACTAAATGAAACTTTATAGCTCCCTTAATTCGCCGACAGATAGTGCTTAGCTCTGTCTTTTGTCGTTGCAGAGTTTTAAATTCCTAAATTTGTGGTATTCTTTTTGAATCACCCTGTATAATATGAATGAGCATTATTAAAGAAATAAAAATATTTATAGAGAATTGAAAGCATTGCCAGCAATAGAAAACAAAAAATGACGTGATGTTATTTATGGGCAATAATTTTCATTAACTAATTCACTTATTATAATACGTTTATTTGAGGGAAACAGCGGAGCAAACATACAATGCGACAACAATGGTCTTGAATCTGTCATGTCGGTAGTAAAGCCACGGATGCAGTATAATAACTCTGTTGTCTAAAGTCAACGTTATATAGAAATAAGTCAAAGTCGTTTTGTTTATGTAGGCCCTGATAGTAGCTCACGAAAATGAAAGAATATAAGAATGTCATAAAGTAGAAGTGCCTAATGAAAGCAGTAAGATATTTGCTTATATGACGTATTTCGTCAGTATCTGCATGGGCAATGGGTGAATTTTAACTTGTAAATTCTTCCAGTGCCGTACCTGCGCATTATAAACGAGGTTATAAAAAATTGTGGCTGTTTCTGTGTGATTAGTGACCTATATGCTGTTGCAAACGTCTCAGGAAAATAATCTGTCGTTATTCTTTGTCTTGTCTGTTTATAACCAAAATACTTTTTAATTTCGTAAATGTCATTCAAACCATTTTTTTTTAAAATAATAATGATGATATGTATCTTTGTCACAGATCAGTTATGGAGGAAATAAATGCTGCAGTGTTTCACGGCTGTAAAACGTCCTTCATGCTGTGCTAGCTCTTCTTCCACCCTTAAAACTTTTCAGCAGAACTATTCAGTGAATAACACGCAAAAACAGCTTGGATCGATCTCGCAAGAACAAAGTAATTTCGATGCCCTCTGGAAGTATAGTGAACATTGGTGCTTGTTTCACATATACTGTCTGAGTTCTGAAACTTAAGTGTCAAGTATACTGTGGTTCCTCTTTCTCCAAGCAAATTATTCTTTGAGGGTAGGTTTGTCCTGTTTTAGCTTTGGGGGCTTTTCCTCACATAGAAGTATGTTGCTTCATCTATTCATCTGAATACTGAGTTCTCGTATTTAAAGAATTCAGTGCTAAATTGTTTTCTCTTATGTTTGCAGTGGAAGTACCTGGCACAGCTGAGGGCAATTGTGCACGTTTTTTGTACGTGTCTTTTAACTTCCTGGCAAAATTTAAGACCTAGCAAGATATTAATTTAACATTCACTCCAAGTGCAGCCGAACGCGGTAGACCACGTGGGTTAACTGAAAAGATGCCCAGGCGCCGAACAAAGACCGGGAAGAACGGGAGTGAGTGGGCGGGACTTGTTCCGGGTGAAATCCTAGCGCAAACGATTCCTGTATTTCTGCTACCCTTCCCTGTCCCACTTGCTACTAGCGCTTAGGAAGAAGGATGGTCAGTAGGCCTCTGCATCTTATTACCTCTAATTCTTCGTACTTTCTCGTCGTGGTCATTGCGAGAGATGTATTTGGGAGAAAATAACATGTTGTCCGACTCCTCCTGAAAAGTGATGAGCCGAAAATTCAGTAGTAAATCTCTCTGTGATGCACAACGTCTCTCTTGTAACGTCTGTCAGTGGAGTTTGTTTAGATCGCCGTGACGCTCTCTCGCCAGCTAAAAAATCCCGTGACGAAACGCGCCGCTCTTTTTTGGATCTGACCTGTCTGGGAGGGGCCCAGATACATGAACAATACTCAAGAATTGGTCGAAGAAGCGCCTTGTAAGCCACTTCCTTCGTGAATAATTTACATTTCCTCAAAATTCTTCCTATAAATCTCATTCTGGCATGTGCTTCTCCTTATGTATGTTATGTGATCGTTTCACTTAACGTCGCTTTGGTTATTGCACGGTGGTTCAAATGGTTCAAATGGCTCTGAGCACTATGGGACTTAACATCTGTGGTCATCAGTCCCCTAGAACTTAGAATTACTTAAACCTAACTAACCTAAGGACATCACAATCATCCATGCTCGAGGCCGGATTCGAACCTGCGACCGTAGCGGTCACGCGGTTCCAGACTGAAGCGCCTAGAACCGCACGGCCATACCGGCCGGTTTATTGCACAGTGGATACTGTTTGCTATCAATAGTGTAGCTGTACAGTAGTGGCTTCCTTTTTATGGTTACGTTACATTTATTTACGTTCAGGGTCAACTACCTGACTCTGCAACACTCATCAGTCATCTTCAGGTCATTCGGCAAATCGATACTGTCTTCTGGTCTTGCTACTTTCTTATTGACAACTGTATCATCTGCGAACAGTCTTAAATAGCTTCCGACGCTTTCTACTAGCTCATTTATGTACATTGTAAACAGTGACGCTTCCTTGGAGTACTTAGGAAATTACGTTTACGTCTGTCAGTTTCGTTCCGTTAAGAGCGGCATGTAGAGTTCCACCGGCCGCGGTCACCGAACGGTTCTAGGCGCTTCAGTCCGGACCCGCGCGACTGCTACGGTTGCAGGTTCGAATCCTGCCTCGGGCATGGATGTGTGTGATGTCCTTGAGTTAGTTAGGATTAAGTAGTTCTAAGTTCTAGGGGACTGATGACCTCAGATGTTGAGTCCCATAGTGCTCAGAGCTATTTGAACCTTTTTTTTTTCCTGCGGGTATAGCAGGGGATCTCAGGTATGCTTAACGCCTTCTTGAAGCGTCTCGCTTTGGAGTATGTTACCACCTCTACAACGTTCTCGTACTGACTACGCAACCTGATAATCCAATTTGGTAAGCTGAATAACACTCAAGAACTAATTTTCACAGAGACCACTAGGAGGACAATATCAATATGCGCTTCCTTTAGCTACTGTTTAATTTACTTCAATAACGGATGAGGGCTTAAACGAAAAGTTTACATTTCAGTTACATTTGTACTAATTAGCACAATATTTCATTATGGCGGTCGTGTCAGCTCGTAACCACACATTCGCAATTACCTCGCAAACGGCTCTTCTGTTGTCACATATTTAATGGAACGTTTCTGTTTCCCTTGGCGTTTGCTTTCACCGTCGGCCGGCGTAGCCGAGCGGTTCTAGGCGCTTCAGTCCGCAACCGTGCGACTGCTACGGTTGCAGGTTCGAATCCTGCCTCGGGCATGGATGTGTGTGATGTCCTTAGGTTAGTTAGGTTTAAGTAGTTCTAGGTGTAGGGGCACATGAGAGAGGCACGGTAGCTACATTTACGTGGGCTTCCGTAATCCGATTTCGCAATACCGCTTTTGGTTCGTCACGCAAACGCAATGTCGAGTCTGGATATGCGGGTTCAGCTCCCGCGATCAGTTTTCGATCCATGTTAAGTTCTAACGCATGTGCCTCGACTGGTTTGCTTGTCAAATCTATCTTGGCCACAGTAGGGTGGTTAATTTATTACAAGTTGAAATATTTTCTGTAGTGTTCATCGTGGATTACTGGCCACTTCCAGCAAGTGGTTACTTTCAAATGCAGATGTAGGGGCTGTACCAATGATGTGTGCCTAAGCACATTTAACATCAGTTCTTCTTACGTGGGAATAGCGATTCGTTCCTAAGCACAAGTTTACGTGTTATATATAAATGATTATGAGGAAACTAATGGATTTTCAGATGTTGGTTATAGAGGAAAAAGTGATTTTTTGCGGCATAACGGGAGAGAAGTAACAAATTCACCACGAAGTTACCAGCCTCATTTTCTCTATATTGGATGGAGAAAGGCACATAAATAAAATTTTCTTTTTGTATCTTTGCTGTATCCGGTCGACTTATCGGAAAGTTATGACTGCATGATTTGATTATGTTACATTGAAACTCATCAAAGTGATTTTGAGTTGGTACAAGATTCGACTTTCAGCGGATTAGGACGTGTGTAAAGACGTCAGGCAATAACTTTCATGTAACTAGATGGAGCTCTAGAGGGTAAAAACCGTAGAAGGAGACAGAGATTGGAATACATACAACAAATAATCGAGGAAGTAGAAGTAAATGTTTTTCAAAGATGATAATTTAACTCGGTAACGGCTTATTTGTCACGGGTTCCACTCCAAATCTAACTTCGCCACATTACAGCAGAATATGTATCTTAAGTAACACCAGAGAAGATATTTGTAGCTGGATACCAAAGAGCTTCTAATACATAAGACTTATTAGTTTTGCGGTCATCTGCGGATCTAGTCGAAAATATCAAGACATGCAATCGCAAACGTCGCACTGCGTTGCCAAAAACCGTAGTCGTCAGAGAGCTCAAACGCTTCACCAGCTGCTAATTGCAACAATATTGTAGCTACATTTCGCAGAAAGATTTTTTCTGCACATTCTGTACGGTCCGTCTATTGTTTTTTTTTTTTCGAGCTTGCTAGCTAATACACTCCTGGAAATGGAAAAAAGAACACATTGACACCGGTGTGTCAGACCCACCATACTTGCTCCGGACACTGTGAGAGGACTGTACAAGCAATGATCACACGCACGGCACAGCGGACACACCAGGAACCGCGGTGTTGGCCGTCGAATGGCGCTAGCTGCGCAGCATCTGTGCACCGCCGCCGTCAGTGTCAGCCAGTTTGCCGTGGCATACGGAGCTCCATCGCAGTCTTTAACACTGGTAGCATGCCGCGACAGCGTGGACGTGAACCGTATGTGCAGTTGACGGACTTTGAGCGAGGGCGTATAGTGGGCATGCAGGAGGCCGGGTGGACGTACCGCCGAATTGCTCAACACGTGGGGCGTGAGGTCTCCACAGTACATCGATGTTGTCGCCAGTGGTCGGCGGAAGGTGCACGTGCCCGTCGACCCGGGACCGGACCGCAGCGACGCACGGATGCACGCCAAGACCGTAGGATCCTACGCAGTGCCGTAGGGGACCGCACCGCCACTTCCCAGCAAATTAGGGACACTGTTGCTCCTGGGGTATCGGCGAGGACCATTCGCAACCGTCTCCATGAAGCTGGGCTACGGTCCCGCACACCATTAGGCCGTCTTCCGCTCACGCCCCAACATCGTGCAGCCCGCCTCCAGTGGTGACGCGACAGGCGTGAATGGAGGGACGAATGGAGACGTGTCGTCTTCAGCGATGAGAGTCGCTTCTGCCTTGGTGCCAATGATGGTCGTATGCGTGTTTGGCGCCGTGCAGGTGAGCGCCACAATCAGGACTGCATACGACCGAGGCACACAGGGCCAACACCCGGCATCATGGTGTGGGGAGCGATCTCCTACACTGGCCGTACACCACTGGTGATCGTCGAGGGGACACTGAATAGTGCACGGTACATCCAAACCGTCATCGAACCCATCGTTCTACCATTCCTAGACCGGCAAGGGAACTTGCTGTTCCAACAGGACAATGCACGTCCGCATGTATCCCGTGCCACCAAACGTGCTCTAGAAGGTGTAAGTCAACTACCCTGGCCAGCAAGATCTCCGGATCTGTCCCCCATTGAGCATGTTTGGGACTGGATGAAGCGTCGTCTCACGCGGTCTACACGTCCAGCACGAACGCTGGTCCAACTGAGGCGCCAGGTGGAAATGGCATGGCAAGCCGTTCCACAGGACTACATCCAGCATCTCTACGATCGTCTCCATGGGAGAATAGCAGCCTGCATTGCTGCGAAAGGTGGATATACACTGTACTAGTGCCGACATTGTGCATGCTCTGTTGCCTGTGTCTATGTGCCTGTGGTTCTGTCAGTGTGATCATGTGATGTATCTGACCCCAGGAATGTGTCAATAAAGTTTCCCCTTCCTGGGACAATGAATTCACGGTGTTCTTATTTCAATTTCCAAGAGTGTAATATAAGCAGAATTATTCAGTTTTGTAGGTGTTAAGTTTTGCAATCAATACCAACACACGTATAAAAACTGAATCGATTAAGGCTACGATTAAAACATTTATTAACCGATTTTCTCTATTCAGCCTTTGTCTTATGTAAAAAATTAATAAATAACTGAATTTTCGATTAAACTTCAACATCCTTTGCTGTTTCAGTAAGTACCTTGGCGATGAAACTACCACTTGCGTTTTTTACAAGTTTTGAGATGGACATGACAATGAAGATGATGAGGGTTGTAACCACATTGCAGTATTGCTGCTGTACTGCATTGTTGCCGCATCGGGGGGAATGCGTACAATGTGTTATTGGTGAGTCGAAGAGGCGAGAAACTGAGCGGACACATTTCACGCATTGCGGGTGCGAAACTTTATAACAGCTGAACTGTGAGCGAGAGAAGTTTACGTAGTAATGTTTAATAATCAGTGAGTAGTGGGACACCGCTTTAGACGCCTCCGATAGTGCAACTGAATTCTGAATGTGATCTTCGATAATTATTAATTGTGTTGCTTAGAAAATATGGAGGACAAGAAGGGAATTTTTTTGGTGTCTTTTAAGTCAGAAACATTTTGCTGAGATGTAAGGAGCCCTTAAGAGACCAATGGACTGCGTGATTAGCAGAGATACACGTGAAGGACAGACAAAGCTAGGGAGGCGACGATGAAGAGTAACAGAAAGCAGAATAACGATAAAGTTAACATCAAAATTGGGAATTGAATTATGACATTTTGTCATACTGCCTGTTTGCTGGATCGATTACAGTGTCCTTTTACATTGTTAAGCAAAATTTAAGAACGAAAATAACTTTTCGTGTGAGCTGTGGCTGCCAAGTAACGTTGCTCATCATTCCGGATGCCTAAATACTGGCAAATAGCGTTCTGAAAAAAAGTGTATCGGTCGTGGTTCGCCAATACCATGGCCTTCTGGTCCCCCAATTTGAAACCGTTTTACTTTTTGTGTGGAAATAATTAAATCGTTGGTGTATTGCAGCCTCATTGATAGGGTCGGTGAACTCCGGGCAGTGTGCGATTTTCAGGGGGGGGGGGATGGGGGGGATTCCCCCCCCCCCCCCCCCCTCTGCATCAGACCATCCCCTCCTCTGGTTTAGTTTATGCATCCCAACCTGGGATGTTTAGTTCCCACGCACTGTAGTAAAACTTTACATATAATTTAAATTTGTGGAGCCGAACACTGAAAGTTTTTAATAAGTCTTACTATTAATACTATTAATATGTTTCAGTTTTCTATCATCAGAATAAGTACAGCTTTTCATAAATGTACCTCCACTTTTTGAATTCCCCTTGTATACCTGTATGTAGATGATTTTGCAAATAAGCTTTATCTGTAATGTACGTTTAAAGATATAACAAGGGATGGCTTTTCTGATGGTGCATACGTGTGAATAGTAAGTTTCGGCATTAACATCTATTTATAAATAGCTGTTTAACCATGCGTAACGCCACAGTCCAAGCTAGTAACATATATAATTCTACTAACCCCCTAAGACTTCCCCCCACTGGTAAAAGCACAAATCGCACCCTGACTCCGGGAAACCATTATGGATCGTTGTCAGTACGCTCGGAAGATGCCCGTTATTTTTGAATGTGTAGGGGCATCGGTGAGACGTGTTGAAGCCTACCTTCACATGAACGGTGGCCACGTCCAACACTCGTTGTAATGTGTTTCTCCTCAGGTGCACATCTACAGTTTGAATCTTCGAGGACGCTGCTGTGTTTATGAACACAGTCATCATACTCTACAGGCCATTAAAATTGCTACACCAAGAAGAAATGGAGATGATAAATGGGTATTCATTGGACAAATATATTATACTAGAACTGACATGTGATTCCATTTTCACGCAATTTGGGTGCATAGATCCTGAGAAAGCAGTACCCAGAACAACCATCTCTGGCCGTAATAACGGCCTTGACAGGCCTGGGCATTGAGTCAAACAGAGCTTAGATGGCGTGTACAGGTACAGCTGCCCATGCAGCTTCAACACGATACCACAGTTCATCACGAGTAGTGACTGGCGTATTGTGACGAGCCAGTTGCTCGGCCACCATTGACCAGACGTTTTCAATTGTTGAGAGATCTGGAGAATGTGCTGGCCAGGGCAGCAGACGAACATTTTCTGTATCCAGAAAGCCCCGTACAGGACCTGCAACATGCGGTCGTGCATTATCCTGCTGAGACGTAAGGTTTCGCAGGGATCGAATGAAGGGTAGAGCCACGGGTCGTAACACATCTGAAATGTAACGTCCACTGTTCAAAGCGCCGTAAATGCGGACAAGAGGTGATCGAGACGTGTAACCAATGCCACCCCATACCATCACGCCGGGTGATACGCCAGAATGGCGATGACGAATACACGCTTCCAATGTGTGTTCACCGCGGTGTCGCCAAACACGGATGCGACCATCATGATGCTGTAAACGGAACCTGGATTCATCCCAAAAAATGACGTTTCGCCATTCGTGCACCCAGGTTCGTCGTTGAGTACACCATCGCTGGCACTCCTGTCTGTGATGCAGCGTTAAGGGCAACCGCAGCCATGGTATCCGAGCTCATAGTCCATGCTGCTGCAAACGTCCTCGAACTGTTCGTGCAGATGGTTGTTGTTTTGCAAACGTCCCCATCCGTTGACTCAGGGATCGAGACGTGGCTGCACGATCCGTTACAGCCATGCGGATAAGATGCCTTTCATCTCGACTGCTAGTAATACGAGGCCATTGGGATTCAGCACGGCGTTCCGTATTACCCTCCTGAACCCACCGATTCCATATTCTGGTAACAGTCATTGGATCTCAACCAACGCGAGCAGCAATGTCGCGATACGATAAACCGCAATCGCGATAGGCTACAATCCGTTCTTTATCAAAGTCGGAAACGTGATGGTACGCATTTCTCCTCCTTACACGAGGCATCACAACAACGTTTCACCAGGCAACGCTGGTCAATTGCTGTTTGTGTATGAGAAATCGGTTGGATACTTTCCTCAGGTCAGCACGTTGTACGTGTCGTCACCGGCGCCAACCTTGTGTGAATGCTCTAAAAAGCTAATCATTTGCATATCACAGCATCTTCTACCTGTCGGTTAAATTTCGCGTCTGTAGCACGTAATCTTCGTGGCGTAGCAATTTTAATGGCCAGTAGTGTACGTCGTGTGGAGGAAACACTCATCCCTTTCGTATGTACCAGTAATGGCCAGACACTTTGTACGTATTTCGTTTCTGCGCCGAAACAGATTTTTAGAGCGACTCCTCCTCGGGTTGTGGGTTGGCCTTGCGTTTCTCTACCTGCCGCTGCCTGCTTCTGCAGTCCCTCTCGCAATGCGAGCGGAATTTGTAAACACTGGCGGCCGCGATGCTATCGCCAGCTGATGAGTATCTGACTTTTAACGACATGCAACAGCTCTCGCTTTTGTTTCGCTCCATCGCGAATCCAACGACTGCATCTGCTGTTTCCGCCCTCAGTATTTCGTTACCCTCATCTTCCGTGGACAGTATTACTTTCGTTGGTTTTATCTTCTTTTTTTTAACGCATTTTCTGTTTTCGCTGTCATTCTTCCGCTATATTATGTCTGATTTATAATCCTAGATTGTGAATGACTTTGCGCATGACGTCATTACATGGAAAGCAGCATCTCAGCCAGCTGATAGTTGGACGTTGGCTGCAGGTGGCTTATACAGTAACATTAATTTTTCTTTATCGTAGAGATGTAAATCAAGATTTTTTAAAATTGTGGCGGTAAAGGTTGGTGCAGCGTTTAGTTGCCCGAAGTAATATATAAGGGAAGTAATACAATGTTCAACAGGTAAATATGTTTTAAAAATACTAAAATTTTGTTGATTCAATTTTCGAAATCAATTCAGTGAATTGAAATTGAAGCTAAGGATTAATGTCGTTTCCAAGGAGACACGAACGGTCGTCTACAGTATTTACTTTGGGTAAATATCAAAGCCGCGCGGGATTAGCCGACCGGTCTAGGGCGCTGCAGTCGCGGACAGTCTGGCTGGTCCCGGCGGAGGTTCGAGTCCTCCCTCGGGCGTGGGTGTGTGTCTTTGTCCTTAGGATAATTTAGGTTAAGTAGTGTGTAAGCTTAGAGACTGATGCCCTTAGCGGTTAAGTCCCATAAGATTTCACACACACATTAAATATCAAAAATTTATTTGTAAAACTCTCCAATAAAGATACATAAAGATACCCTGACAGGTACTGTGAGATCCTGAAAAAACTCAAACGGGCAATTCAGATACTGGATGTAATGGACGAATGCGTAAGTTGTCTCTGATGGCAGCATAAAATACATTTGACACTTATTTTTAGAGAACCATCTGAAAATGAAATGCCACGGAAGAAGAGGTAGTTCTGACGCTAGTAAAATGTAAGAGGGTAATCCCAAAAGTAAGGTCTCCTATTTTTTATAAGTACATAGACCTGTTTATTTCTGCAAAGGCTGACATCAGTTTACAGCTTGATTACTTAGCTATTTCTCGACATAATCACCATTTCTGTCGATGCATTTTTGTAGACGCTGTGGCAGTTTTGTATGCCCATATCATACCAGCTCGCCGCCATGCTGTTCAGAAAGTTGTGAACCTATTCTTTCACTTCGTCATCGGAGCTGATTCGCTGGGACCACAATTAACCCCGACAGGTACTGTGAGATTCTGAAAAAACTCAAACGGGCAATTCAGAACCGGAGAAGAGGAATGTTGAGCAAGGGCGTGCACATTCTCCGTGACAACGCTCACCCATACATCGCTAGGCAAACCGTTGCTCTCTTGCAACAGTTTCAGTGGAACACAATCACCCACCCACCCTATAGTCCTGACTTGGCGCCCAGTAACTATCATCTGTTCCCTAGGTGAAAAGAACATTTGGTCGGAAAGCGATTCAGCTCCGACAGCATGGCGGCGAGCTGGTATGACATGGGCATACAAAAACTGCCACAGTGTCTACAAAAATGCATCGACAGAAATGGTGATTATTTCGAAAAATAGCTAAATGTTTAAGCTGTAAACTGATGTAAACGATTGTAGAAATAAACAAGTCCATGTACTTATGAAAAAATAGGAGACCTTACTTTTGGGATTACCCTTATATATATAATTATCTAATTAATACTGAAGATTTCGTTAGTTATAGGCTACATACACTGACCAGCCAGAACATTATGACCACGTATCTAGTAGCCGGTATTTTCATCTTTAGCACGGATAAGAGCTGCGAAGCGTCATGGCATGGAAGCAGTGAGGTCTAGGTTGGTCGCTGGAGGGAGTTAGCACCACATCTGCACACACAAGGCACCAAATTCCCGTCCGAGTAAGGGGGGGGGGGGGGACGATGAGCTCTGACGCCACGTTCAATCGCATCCCAGATGTGTTCAATCGGGTTCAGATCTGGTGAGTTGAAAATCCCCACTGTGTTCCGCGAACCACTCCACCACGTTCCTGACCTCGTGACATGGCGCATTATCTTGTTGAAAAATGCCATTGCCGTCGGGAAACATGATCGTTGGGAAGGGCCGTATATATTCTGCAAGCAATATCGAGTGTTCCCCTGAACATAACGGAGTCACCACCAGCTTGTCTCTGTACCGCAGTACATGCGTAAAGGAGCTGTTCCACTAGAAGACAGATTCGCACCCTCCCACTGGTACGAGGAAGAAGGCATCGGGATTCGTCAGACCCTGCAACGCTCTGCCACTGCGCTAATGTCCAATGCCGATGGTCAAGTGCCCATTTCAATCGTACATGCATGGGTCGTCGGCTGCGGAGGCTCATTGTTGGGAGCATATGGGATTGGTTCCCAAGTATGTGAGTGGCTCGAAGACTTCTTAAGTAACAGAACCCAGTACGTTGTCCTCGATGGTGAGTGTTCATCGGAGGTGAGGGTATCATCTGGAGTGCCGCAGGGAAGTGTGGTACGTCCGCTGTTGTTTTCTATGTACATAAATGATATTTTGGATAGGGTGGATAGCAATGTGCGGCTGTTTGCTGATGATGCTCTGGTGTACGGGATGGTGTCGTCGTTGAGTGACTGTAGGAGGATAGAAGATGACTTGGACAGGATTTGTGATTGGTGTAAAGAATGGCAGCTAACTCTAAATATAGATAAATGTAAATTAATGCAGATAAATAGGAAAAAGAATCCCGTTATGTTTGGATACTCCATTAGTAGTGTAGCGCTTGACACAGTCACGTCGATTAAATATTTGGGCGTAACATTGCAGAGCGATATGAAGTGGGACAAGCATGTAATGGCAGTTGTGGGGAAGGCGGATAGTCGTCTTTGGTTCATTGGTAGAATTTTGGGAAGATGTGGTTCATCTGTAAAGGAGACCGCTTATAAAACACTAATACGACCTATTCTTGAGTACTGCTCGAGCGTTTGGGTTCCCCAGGTCGGATTGAGGGAGGACATAGAAGCAATTCAGAGGTGGGCTGCTAGATTTGTTACTGGTAGATTTGATCATCACGCGAGTGTTACGGAAATGCTTTAGGAACTCGGGTGGGAGTCTCTGGAGGAAAGGAGGCGTACTTTTCGTGAATCGCAGCTGAGGAAATTTAGAGAACCAGCATTTGAGGCTGACTGCAGTACAGTTTTTCTGCCACCAACTTATATTTCGCGGAAAGACCACAAAGATAAGATAAGAGAGATTAGGGCTAGTACAGAGGCGTGTAGGCAGTCATTTTTCCCTCGTTCTGTTTGGGAGTGGAACAGAGAGAGAAGGTGCTAGTTGTGGTACGAGGTACCCTCCGCCACGCACCGTATGGTGGATTGCGGAGTATGTATGCAGATGTAGATGTGGATGTAGAGTGTTCGGTGCACCGTGTGTCCAGGCGCACTTGTACTCCGCCCAGCATTGAAGTCTGATGTTAGTTCCGCCGCAGTTCACCACCTGTCCTGTGTTGCCTGTCTGTCCAGCCTACGACGTCCGACATCCGTAAAGAGGGGTGGCCGCCCAACCCCACGACGTCTGGATGTGGTTTCAACTCTGTTTCGTCAAGTGTTCAACACACTCACCACAGCACTCCTAGAACAACCGACAAGTAGTGCAGTCTCTGAAACACTCGTGCCGAACCTCCGGCTATCACAATAGCTCTCGGTGAAACAGATCGCACGCCTTTTCCATTCTACACCTGGACAGCAAGCTCACTGATAATACATGTGCCATGCGTGTGTCTGACTAGCAGTCATTCCTACCAGGTGACGCTCCTAGCAACTGGACGGGCGTATATCGGTAGTAGGGCGGTGGCCATATGTTCTGGCCGATCAGCGTATACTGTATAAAACTGCTGTAGTAGGACTAATTTCAATTGTAAATGAGAACAGCTATGACAGTCGGATTCACTGCATATAGCGCGTAATGATAGTCTACGGTCTAAGATATACACCGAAAATACACTCCTGGAAATTGAAATAAGAACACCGTGAATTCATTGTCCCAGGAAGGGGAAACTTTATTGACACATTCCTGGGGTCAGATACATCACATGATCACACTGACAGAACCACAGGCACATAGACACAGGCAACAGAGCATGCACAATGTCGGCACTAGTACAGTGTATATCCACCTTTCGCAGCAATGCAGGCTGCTATTCTCCCATGGAGACGACCGTAGAGATGCTGGATGTAGTCCTGTGGAACGGCTTGCCATGCCATTTCCACCTGGCGCCTCTGTTGGACCAGCATTCGTGCTGGACGTGCAGACCGCGTGAGACGACGCTTCATCCAGTCCCAAACATGCTCAATGGGGGACAGATCCGGAGATCTTGCTGGCCAGGGAAGTTGACTTACACCTTCTAGAGCACGTTGGGTGGCACGGGATACGTGCGGACGTGCATTGTCCTGTTGGAACAGCAAGTTCCCTTGCCGGTCTAGGAATGGTAGAACGATGAGTTCGATGACGGTTTGGATGTACCGTGCACTATTCAGTGTCCCCTCGACGATCACCAGTGGTGTACGGCCAGTGTAGGAGATCGCTCCCCACACCATGATGCCGGGTGTTGGCCCTGTGTGCCTCGGTCGTATGCAGTCCTGATTGTGGCGCTCACCTGCACGGCGCCAAACACGCATACGACCATCATTGGCACCAAGGCAGAAGCGACTCTCATCGCTGAAGACGACACGTCTCCATTCGTCCCTCCATTCACGCCTGTCGCGACACCACTGGAGGCGGGCTGCACGATGTTGGGGCGTGAGCGGAAGACGGCCTAACGGTGTGCGGGACCGTAGCCCAGCTTCATGGAGACGGTTGCGAATGGTCCTCGCCGATACCCCAGGAGCAACAGTGTCCCTAATTTGCTGGAAAGTGGCGGTGCGGTCCCCTACGGCACTGCGTAGGATCCTACGGTCTTGGCGTGCATCCGTGCGTCGCTGCGGTCCGGTCCCTGGTCGACGGGCACGTGCACCTTCCGCCGACCACTGGCGACAACATCGATGTACTGTGGAGACCTCACGCCCCACGTGTTGAGCAATTCGGCGGTACGTCCACCCGGCCTCCCGCATGCCCACTATACGCCCTCGCTCAAAGTCCGTCAACTGCACATACGGTTCACGTCCACGCTGTCGCGGCATGCTACCAGTGTTAAAGACTGCGATGGAGCTCCGTATGCCACGGCAAACTGGCTGACAATGACGGCGGTGGTGCACAAATGCTGCGCAGCTAGCGCCATTCGACGGCCAACACCGCGGTTCCTGGTGTGTCCGCTGTGCCGTGCGTGTGATCATTGCTTGTACAGCCCTCTCGCAGTGTCCGGAGCAAGTATGGTGGGTCTGACACACCGGTGTCAATGTGTTCTTTTTTCCATTTCCAGGAGTGTACATTGATTCCCGTCCACGGTCGTTCTCATTGATGTAGCCTCCGCTTCAGTAGTTAACATAACCACACATGTAATCAAATTTGGCAAAGGATGAGCCCATGTCAAACGGTCTAGGTGACCCCACTCGACCCTCTCTGATGTTCAAGTTTTGTTTGTATGTTTGCTGAGGCACAAATATTTTCACCCTACAAATTTTATTACTTTGTGAGTAGTGAAAATTGACAAGAATCCGCGTCGTCAAGACAAAAATTTTAGACGAGTTAGAAATCCCGTGACTCGCTGTTCAGGAACATCATGTTGTAATATCGCATAATTCACTGGACAGCAGCAGTAAAGTCATAAACTCTTTAAAGAAAAATGATACCTGAGTGTTAGTCAGCAATTTTTAAATCTTTTAGAACTGTATTACAAAACGAACTCTGCAGTTAAAAATTTAATCGAATAGTATTTATCAGGTAACTTCATACTGTTGCTTTGAAACTCTGACTGATTGGGTTAATGAAGGAAACGTGCTATAGTGTAGATTTGGTAATTTGAATGCTTCAAAGTGCAATTTGCTGATCCGTAATTGAAAATTCGTTAGGAAAATTGACTTCATGATCAGTTCAAATAATAGATTCATCACGTAACCTCAGGTCAGACCGACTCAATAAGAATTCCTTTTGCTGAGGAGAAAAAAAAAATCACCTACATATTGTTCACCTCTCTGCAATTAGGCCAGCGCAAACGGTGACTTGAAGCAACCAAATTACCAGAACTACACTTCAGCAAGTATTTTTCACTTGCTGAAGTCATGAAACTTTCAAAGCAACAGTATGAAAAGTCATCTGTAAAAGGAAATGGTTCTATTCAAATATATTTCTAAGAAGTTGAAACGTTACAGAATAACCTTCATGTTTTATTTTTCATTTATAGCTGACTGAATTTGGACATGCGTTTACTACTACTGTTCACATATCGAAATAGTAATTTACATGGAAACTTTCCAGTGCAACTGTAGACGTGCAAAAAACATGATTGTGTAAATTTGATATTTTGTACAGAAAAGAACTGTCTTCTAAAGTTTAGTTAAAATAAGCATCCCTTTTGAGATACGAGGCTTGAAAAAAGACATATTTTTGGAATAACTCTTTTTCGTTCGACATCAGAACCGTATATTTCGAAAACAAATAAGGCAGAATGACAAAACTGCAAGCTTTTTATCAAGTTCACAAAAGGATAGCTTCGTAAGAGATCTACGTAAGATAGTTAAGGTACTTAAAATCAAGGAATTTTAGTACCGCTTGGAGCAAAATTATTGAATCAAATGAAACAAAACTTGGTGAATGTGCACAATTAAACTGTTCAAGCATCTTACCAAGTTTTATAGTTTTACCACAATTATCAATTGAAATACTTGTAACACGCCCGGGGGTACAGATGGGGGTGGGGTGGTACCCTTAAACTGTTTTCACTTCTGGACCGTGCGCCCTGTCCATACCACGCACCTGGTAATCCCGCGGTGGCCGTACTGTTCTGCTCCACAGCTGGCTTGCATGAAATTATCTATCGAAATACGCAAGCGAGTTAGGGGAGCCACTCAAAGTCAAAACCCAACACTGTTCTACGTCTGGTATGAACAACTATATTCTGAGACGATAAAAGCAAGTCGGAGGTTGCACTGTTTACATTCCAATTCAGAAATATTATCCCAAGTAATGGATGATTAACAGTCCACAATATCATTCGGACGAGCGTACGCGTAACCGACACGATGCGGGTGTTTGTTGATGTAGCGGAAGCCGAATGATCGCACGGAAGTTCTTACGCTCGACACGCATACACAGATATTTGGTACCAGTCCTCCTTGACACTAGTAATGATATTTTAACACTGTTCACAAAGTTAAATTTACAGTTCACTGTTCTCAGTTGTTCGAGCGTGCACGTAACCGTCGCGGCGCGCTTGATTGTTGATAATGCGGAAACGCGATGATCGAACGCACGTCCTCACGCTTGCTACAGAACACCGGCACTTAAATGCTCTCTTTCGTGGTAAATAGTATTACTGATTCGCATTAGTTCATCTGACAAGGGAACCTCGCCATCGCACTCCCCTCAGATTTAGTTATAAGTTGGTACAGTGGATAGGCCTTGAGCAACTGAACACAGATCAATCGAGAAAACAGGAAGAAGTTGTGTGGAACTACGAAAAAATAAGCAAAATATACAAACTGAGTACTCCATGTGCAAGATAGGCAACATCAAGGTGAGTGTGCACCGAACAGCGCTGTGGTCCCGTGGTTAGCGTTTGCAGCTGCGGAACGAGAGGTCCTTGGTTCAAGTCTTCCCTCGAGTGAAAAGTTTAATTTTTTATTTTCAGACAATTATCAGGCACTCACACATAATCAACTTCGCTCTCCAAAATTCCAGATTTGCTTGGACATATGCAGGATTTGACGGTCTACACACGGAAAAATTTGAAAACGTTAAAAACGTATGTTTTGACAGAGCACAGGGAAAACTGTGCGACTGTGAAACCGTTGCATTCATTTGTTGCAGTTTATGTGACAAACTCTTATGTTTTCATCACTTTTTTTGGAGTGATTATCACATCCACAAGAAAACCTAATTCGGGCAAGGTAGAAGAATCTTTTGACCCATTCACCAAGTGTACAAGTTAGGTGGGTCGACAACATATTCCTGTCATGTGACGCACATGCCGTCACCAGTGTCATATAGAATATATCAGACGTGTTTTTCTGTGGAGGAATCGGTTGACCTATGACCTTGCGATCAAATGTTTTCGGTTCCCATTGGAGAGGCAAGTCCTTTACTAATCGCACGGTTTTGCGGTGCGGTCTCAAAACACAGACACTAAACTTATTACAGTGAACAGAGACGTCAATGAGCGAACGGAGAGATCATAACTTTGCAAAAATAAACAAAGTAAACTTTTCACTCGAGAGGAGACTTGAACCCAGAACCTTTCGTTCCGCAGCTGCTCACGCTAACCACGGGACCACGGCGCTCCTGCGCTCGCGTTCTCCTAGATGTTGCCTATCTTGCGCATGGACTACCCAGTTTGTATATTTTACTTATTTTTTTCATAGTTCCACACAACATCTTCTTGTTTTCTCGATTGATCTGTGTTCAGTTTTTCAAGGCCTATCCACTGTGCCAACTTATAATTAAATCTGAGGGGGGTGCGATGGGGAGGTTCCCTTGTGAGAGACCGAAAACGGCGCGGATGACTGATACTGTACGGTACGACACGCAACGAGAGGATACACAAATACGTTATCGGCGGCACTGTTCATTTTTTAATTACTTCTTGACGCACTTTCCTCTGAATCATTTCCATATTTCATGACTTGACTGAAATACCACTTGCAGCAACACTTCAACTTCCATACTAACAATGCCTCTCACATGCAGAGCTACACAACACAACATTTCCGTGTCCCGCGCTCGACTCTCTACAGACGCGACTGCCCGCAAAGATACTACACAACTCAGCCAGCGATATGACAATACGCTTAGATACTGTTCTCCAAAATTACACAACATTTTTTTAAACGTCACCGCGACGTTTTGTCGTCTTTCACGTAAGAGGTTCCCATTCACAAAATATTAAAATGTGTGGGGTGTAATTTCGTATATCTTTCTTCGCTCGTTCAACAAATCTGTACAGTATCTGTGGTGGTCGACTGGGTGTAATCTCCCCACGGAAAATTACCCTCTACCACGCAATAATTAATAAGGGTTAATCAAATCATCTACAATTATTTACTTTTGAAAAGTATCTGATCAGATTTTTTAGTAATATATGCGCCGACAGCTCGTCGACGCCAAGGTATTTTCCTAGTACGTTTATTCTTTGGAACAACAGAGATACGGAGATGTATGCTCCATGGTTATTACAGAGGGATAAGGGAAGAGCTTCGGAAGTATCATTTGGGAGATTGTCGGATTGATAAAAGAGACATTTTTACTCTTCTTCGCGCTAAAACGAGCTAGGAACGTTTGTGCCGCTAGCGTGATAGATAAAAAGAAAGAAAAACATGTAAAAACGAATTACATGAGACTCGAAATCCACAGAAAACGGAACATGTACGGACATGGATTCAATATACAATTTTCCTCAGAAATAAGGTTTGTGACCATTTTATTCTAGAGTGAATGACGAATGAGTTCTCTGTCTGAATCATTGATGATTGTCTGGGCCCTGTAATTAATTGGGAAGTTTCAGCTGTGACGAAGAGAGCCTGCAATCTCTGAGTTTTATAAATCGTCCAAAAAGGCTTCGTCTACATCTGAAATTTTAGATCTGTCGTAAACTGAACGAATTGTTCAAACGATCGATTTTCCCAACTGAATGCAGCGCTTAATAATAATAACAAATGTAAAGATCTTTTCTAGCAAGCCAGCCGCTGAATATTAAGACGAAGGGCTCCACCAGAGATTCTACTAGGCTGATTTCACGTAAATAATATATTTAAACTGTACACAGATAAAGGACAGAGAGAGAGAGAGAGAGAGCGAATGAAATTCTAGAAATTACTCAGAATCCTCCATTAGCATAATTGTTTGTCTGTCTTTTCACGGATCAGCCTACATATAAACCACGAAGCCCTGACTTTATTGTACCGATTTATGTGTGAGAGTGAAGGAGTAATAAAGGCGACAGATACACCTCTGTACAGACAAAACATTACACCAAGTTAGCGGCAAGCTGCATTCACATACTTACATCATTTAAAGTAGAGAGAATTCATTATATGGGGAACATCTTAGAAACTACATAGTTTCCATGAAGTAACTAGAAACCCTACGAATACGTGGAACGCTAAAAACATTCCCGAAGGGTACAGTATATTCAGTTTTGGTGAAAATCCTGTATCCCTGTAGGGCTTCCGGCGAAGGGCCGAACTCCCGTGCTGTTCGAACGACTTCGGTAAGTCCTGCCTACAGCTCAGTCACTAGGATGACCTATTCCATGCAGTCAGAACACATAAAGTGTTATGGGGCATAAGGAAAAGCAAGTAAGCTGCCAGCTTCGCCTGAATGGACGACCGTATTGCAGATACCCTAGACCACAGCTGCTATGCATATGTGGCGTTTAAACTTCCATCACACACAGTGAATCTTGAAAGGGTTAACCTACTACCGATAACCAGCTTTTCTGCACTCACTACATCGTAAATCTAGGTCGTCTGAACTTGTGGCAGTAGGAGGAGTCGCGGTTAGGAACGAACGGTCTGACACATTCTCAGTTGTTACCACAAACAGCTTCTCGCCACTTAGCGGTTGGCACCCTCCGTTGCTTCTTGCAGCCTGGCTATAAAAACAAACAAATAGTGGCTTTTATTACGAATACTGGTAAACTAAGTTACGAATGACTTAGGCTGGCTTTAGAAAATCGCAGTAATTCGGCACTGCTTCATGTGCTGGTGCCCGTGAAACACTAGTGACAACTTTCGCATAAAAACTGTAAGTCTGATAATTACAAAAAAAAAAAGAAAACAAACAGTCTACAGGCCACAAGTGGCCCATCGGGACCATCCGACTGCCGTGTCATCCTCAGGGGAGGATGCGGATAGCAGGGGCGTGGGGTCAGCACACCGCTCTCCCGGTCGTTATGATGGTATTCTTGACCGAAGCCGCTACCATTCGGGCGAGTAGCTCCTCAATTGGCATCACGAGGTTGAGTGCACCCCGAAAAATGGCAACAGACCATGGCGGCCTGGATGGTCACCCATCCAATCGCCGACCACGCCCGACAGAGCTTAACTTCGGTGATCTCACGGGCACCGGTGTATCCACTGCGAAAAGGCCGTTGCCCTGATAAGTTTTTATACTAGGAGGCTTGACACTGACATGTACCTTAATACAAGTGTACGCATTTAGGATGCTCATTCCATTCCACAACTTATCTCCGTAGACGAGGTCGTTAATGAGTGCCTGCGTGCTGGCATTCCATTCCGACGTAACCGTTTCGAATACTGATGGACAAAGAAATTTTCTCCGCCATTTTATGACCGGAAAGGGAAGTAGAAGTGGTAGCGTACAACTCGTGATCAAACGGGACACCTCACTCTAAACGTAGATCCGTTCCAGGTACGCCGGCCGGGATGGCCGAGCGGTTCTAGGCGCTACGGTCTGGAACCGCCTCGGGCATGGATGTGTGTAATGTCCTTAGGTCAGTTAGGTTTAAGTAGTTCTAAGTTGTAGGGGACTGATGACCTCAGAAGTTAAGTCCTATAGTGCTCAGAGCCATTTGAACCATTTTTCGTTCCAGGTACCTACATTCAACAGATATGCTGTCACATAAGACTCAGACCGGAGTGTTGCCAAAATCATATCTGCTCTACGACTGTGCTAACTTCGGTCTCCAAATTTCGCATAACTCCTCTCGATCATGTAAGCGTTAAGTTTGGAAATTCACGTTCAGAGTACAATCGTGAAATGTTTTAGTTAATCTTGAAGTAATTTCGTTGTTTCACATGTAATAAACAGATAGTTTCCTTGAGATGTCTGTCTCTTATTGCATCTACAGCTACATCCACACTCCGCACGTTGCGTAGCAGAATGTGCTCTGTGCCCCGCCACAGTCACTGCGTCTTCTTCCAATCGCGAATGGCGCTGGGGTAGAACGGTAGTCGGTAGGCCTCTACATGATCTCGAATGTCTCTCATTTTGCCTTCATGATCTTTTCGCAGGACAGACACAGCAAGAAGGAATATGTTGGTTCACTCTTCTAGGAACGCAAGCTCACGAAATTTCTGAAAGTAAACCACTCCACGATGCAACCACTTCTTTCTGGTAAGCCGGCCGCTGTGGCCGAGCGGTTCTAGGCGCTTCACTCCGGAACAGCGCTGCTGCTACGGTCGCAGGTTCGAATCCTGCCTCGGGCATGGATGTGTGTGATGTCCTTAGGTTAGTTAGGTTTAAGTAATTCTAAGTTCTAGGGGACTGATGACCTCAGATGTTAAGTCCCTTGGTGCTTAGAGCTATTTGAACCATTTCTTCCTTGTAGGGTCTGCCACTGGAGCATGATGAGCATCCTCGCGACGCTTTCGCCCTTACTAAGCGAATCCGTGATGAAACATGCCTCTGATCTTTCGATATCCTCTGTTTTCTGTACCTGTGTTGTTGGAGGTCGCAGGCTGGCCGCCAGTGTTCATGTGCAGATCGACTTCTTCTTTCTTCTATTCCCTGGCGTTTATCCCCTCCAGAATGGGGTTCGCTTTTTCAATGTCTGGGAAATTATATTTCTGCGTCACTTAACTTTGTGACTGGATGCCCTTCGTGGCGCCACAGTCGTCACGGTAACCCAAGTATAGACATGTGGGTTCCTCTGTCTGTGGATCGGGTACATTCTGCTCTGTGTATTATCGTATTTTAACTATATGTGTGTAGAATTCTCTGAGCTGGAATTTGGGGACCAGTCCAGCATTTCCCTCAACCAATGCGGGAAACTGACTAAAAACCACATTCAGACTGGCCGGTGTACCAGCCCACGTTCGTTAATCCGTCTCACGGATCCGATCCGGGACTACTTCACCTTCCTGTCTCGCAAGCTAGCTGTCTGACGAGGTGTCGTACAAACTTCCTCTCTCCGATCTGACTGATATTAAAGAGTGTCAAGACACAACTAGGACTTCAACAAATACAAACAAGAAGACCTATTGAGGAGACTATGCGCATTGTACAGGATCGGATCCCTCCAGATATCTGCGATCTGGTACACTTATGCCTGTCATCTACGTACTTCACCTGGCGGGGAAAATATTACGAACAGTTAGATGGAGTGGCAATGGGTTCCCCGCTCTCCCCTGTAGCGGCGGACGTCTTCATGGAAGCCTTTGAGCAAACGGCCCTAGCTTCTGCTCCGTTACGTCCCAGTTGTTGGCTACGATATGTGGACGACACATATCGTTATCTGGCCTCACGGTGAAGCGGAATTGGGAAACTTACTCCAGCACTTAAATGGCCTAATAAAAATATAAAGTTCACACATGAGACTGAAAACAATGGTACCTTGCCATTTCTGGATGTGGAAGTATACAGAACTGCCGATGTTAAACTGGGATACAAAGTGTACCGGAAACCAACGCACACTAATCGGTACCTGCACGCGGAGAGCCACCACCACCCAGCTAAAAAATATTCTGTTCTGCATACGTTAACTGCCCGAGCCTACCGCATAAGCGGTGAAAATGAGATCAAAGAAGAATTAAAGTGGCTGCAACAGACGTTTCGTGCCAACTGCTATGATGACAACATCATAAGAAAGGAAGCTAAAACCAAAGGGAGCACAACACGAGAAGAAAGCAAAGAAGAGAAGCTTCCACTGGTACACTTACCATATGTAAAAGGCGTCAGTGAACGGCTAGGCAACGTCCTCCGCCGACGAGGTTTCAAACCGATTTTTCGAAGCAGTCACAGGATCCACGAAATTATAGGTTCCACGAAGGATGTGGTCAAGAATCTTAACACTGCGGTGTGAGTGCGGAGTTCCAGGAAGCCCGAGTACTGGCGGAAGAATCGTGGATGCGAGAACGAAAAATACGGGAGGCGATCGAAATTATTAAGCAGCCTGACAACATCAACAGAAAAGATGGCTACAAACTCACGGTGTCCTGGCTGCCGGCCATCCCATTCCAACGGGCCGCGAGCGGTCGCAGGGCAGATGCTACACGGGACACGGATGTATCTGCACAAACAGCTGTAGAGGAACTGTCAGCCCACTTCCGCGCACACCAGGAGGAAAACTTGCCGACCAGAAGCCGAACGCTGATTGGCGGACAGCTACCAATCGTTGACGACATAAAAATCCACGAATAGCCTCTTTCCTTCCATCTTCCCGTACGTCATGACTAGCCAATCATATTAGAGGGCCAATTAAAAGTTTTACAACAGTGACGTCAGACATCGATAGTCTGTAATGAATAGAGGCACGTATCCCCATGCAAAACCAGTCGTGCCCTGAGGAAGGCCGTTGCAATTCGGCCGAAACGTCGGTTTTAGTTTATTATTGTTGTTAGTTTTTAGCAATGACGCGGCATAATACCCAGAAGAATTTTAACCACTATGACACCGGCCGCGGACCGAGCGAAGTGGCACAGCGGTTAGCACACTGGACTCGCATTCGGGAGGACGACGGTTCAATCCCGTCTCCGGCCATCCTGATTTAGGTTTTCCGTGATTTCCCTAAATCGTTTCAGGAAAATGCCGGGATGGTTCCTTTGAAAGGGCACGGCCGATTTCCTTCCCAATCCTTCCCTAACCCGAGCTTGCGCTCCGTCTCTAATGACCTCGTTGTCGACGGGACGTTAAACACTAACCACCACCACCACCACCACCACCGGCTGCGGAAGCCTACGTTCTTATATAAGAAGACGCAACACACAACCGTTTTCGAGAAAAGCAAGTTTGAGTATTTTAGGCTGACTTACATGCTTTGTACGGTCGCTCGTTGTTAAAGAGTTCGCAACCGACCGAGTAAACGCTTCGTTTCATAAGCGCCAAGTCCCTGGATGGAATCTCGCTGCCAGCGCCTTTCTTTTTTCATTCCCACGTAATTCTAATAACAGATTTATTAAGACTGTGCAGATAATTTACTGCGTGCAGGAAGTCGTATGGAGAGCTTTTGTTACAGCGAAATAATGCGGGTGGAGAGGTGAGACCGTCCCACCCCGAGCTTCGGCGACCGGCCGCACCGCATCGCACCGCGCTTCCCACGGTTTCTCCGCGACTTTCGCCGCGCGCTCTCGCCGTGTCAAAACAAGCGGCATCGTGTCCACAGCAGGGCGGCGCTTTTAAAGAATCGCTTGTCTGGCTGCGGCACGCGCGCCGTTTCGCAACCCATCCTCATGAGCCTGGCGGCCGGGACGCGCTGCCGCCGGCACTAAAGCGGCCGGCCTTCCTGACAGCATATCCTTCAGCGTACGCTAGGTTGTCCTCGGTGCTCCCGTGGGTCGTCTTCCGTCTCGTGAAAGGATATCAACAAAGAGAACGAAAGATCGCCCGTTATTATTACCAGTATAAAAAATGCTCCTATCATAGCACAAAAAAGGCGAGTATGTCGTGAGCGGAGTTGGGGATACAAAAGAAGGGAACTACCTTTACGACTTATCTGCCAGCTTCAAAGACATTTAAATCAAAACATCTTGACCTAGTCCTTGTCACTGTTACACTATTGGCCATTAAAACTACTACACCACAAAGATGACGTGCTACAGACGCGAAATTTAACTGACAGGAACAAGATGCTGTGATATGCAAATGATTAGCTTTTCAGAGAATTCACACAAGGCTGACGCCGGGGGTGACATCTACAACGAGCTGACATGAGGAAAGTTTCCATCCAATTTCTCATGCACAAACAGCAGTTGACCGGCTTTGCCTGGTGAAACGTTGTTTTGATGCCTCGTGTAAGGAGGAGAAATGCGTACCATCACGTTTCCTACTTTGATAAAGGTCGGATTGTACCCTATCGCGATTGCGGTTCATCGTATCGCGACATTGCTGCTCACGTTGGTCGAGATCCAATGAATGTTACCAGCATATGGAATCGGTGGCTTCAGGAGGGAAATACGGAAAGCCGTGCTGGATCCCAACGGCCTCGTATCACTAGCAGTCGAGATGACAGACATCTTATCCGCATGGCTATAACGGATCGTGCAGCCACGTCTCGATCCCTGAGTCAACAGATGGGGACGTTTGCAAGACAACAACCATCTGCGCGAACAGTTCGACGACGTATGAAGCAGCATGGACTATCAGCTCGGAGACCATGGCTGCGGTTACCCTTGACGGTGCGTCACAGACAGGAGCGCCTGCGATGGTGTACTCAACGTTGAACCTGGGTGCACGAATAGCAAAACTTCATTTTTTCGGATGAATCCAGGTTCTGTTCACAGCATCATGATGGTCGCACCCGTGTTGGGAGACATCGCGGTGAACGCACATTGGAAGCGTGTATTTGTCATCGCCATACTGACGTATCACCCGGCGTGATGGTATGGGGTGCCATTGGTTACACGTCTCGGTCACCTCTTGTTCGCATTGACGGCACTTTGAACAGTGGACGTTACATTTCAGATGTGTTACGACCCGTGGCTCTACCCTTCATTCGATCCCTGCGAAACCCTACATTTCAGCAGGATAATGCACGACCGCATGTTGCAGGTCCTGTACGGGCCTTTCTGGATACAGAAAATGTTCGACTGCTGCCCTGGCCACCACATTCTCCGATCTCTCACCAATTGAAAACGTCTGGTCAATAGTGGCCGAGCAGCTGGCTCGTCACAATACGCCAGTCACTGCTCGTGATGAACTGTGGTATCGTGTTGAAGCTGCATGGGCAGCTGTACCTGTACACGCCATCCAAGCTCTGTTTGACTCAATGTCCAGGCGTATCAAGGCCGTTATTACGGGCAGAGGTGGTTGTTCTGGGTACTGATTTCTCAGGATCTATGCACCCAAATTGCGTGAAAATGTAATCATGTGTCAGTTCTAGTATGTCCAATGAGTACCCGTTTATCATTTGCATTTCCTCTTGGTGTAGGAATTTTAATGGCCAGTAGTGTAGTACCAATGACACTTAATATAATCCATCGTGGCAGGTAAAGTAACATGATACATGATTTCCTGTCGAATAACGTGACACATTCCATCACATCCGGCATGATATTTGTCATGTCGTGCAGTATGACGCCACGCATCATTAAACTCTGGCATACTTCCTATTGCAGATGCATCCCACTCTCTAGAAGCAAATATATTCGTGTCTGTTTGTTCTTACACGCCTCACCGTTCATTTGACGGGAGGTGGAGCTAAGGCCGGTATTATACCATCAAATTTCTTTGTCCAATATCTGTGTCAAATATCTTTGTCAAAGAGATTTGATGGTGTAATAGGGAACTTTGTCAACTGTCATCAAATATTTGATCAAATCTAGGGCCACGCTGTAGATTTGATCAAAGAAGTCGCTTGTCTTATGTTCACTGCAATGTGACATGTTACCACGTGGAGCGCTAGCATCGCTGCAGCGTTCTGTCATCTGTAGTGTTTTTATAAGCATTGCCGGTAAATAGAATTGGTGTGTACCGACAACTGCAAAACTAATAGAGATGTTTAAAGCTGATGAGGCGCTTTACAGTGTGAGGCACCCTGAATACAAAAATGGATTAAGAAGATTGGGGACCTGACCTAACCAGACATAACCTAACCTAACTTTCTCCTGTGGCAAGGAATTGAAGTGTTCAGTGAGCCTGTCTTCTGTAGATATAGCTTTTCATGAGTGAATATTGTGCTTTGTGATATGAGGATACACTTCACTGAGCACATACGACTTGACATCCTCCACTGTAAGCTCACGTGTCGTCGTAAAACGCACGGCTTCACACAGGTACGTTTCCTCCTCCCCCCCCCCCCCCCCCCCCGCTTCTCTTGCGCATGTGCACACAGTGCAATTGTGGTACATGCAACTGCTGCGGTTAATAACAAGTTGTTGTTGTCAGTCATCTTGAACTTTGGCGAAAAATATGATGACAGTGTAATACCCCTTTTTAGTGCCACGTCAAAGATCTTTGTCAAATATATTTGACGAATATTTGATCACATCTTTGATCAAATCTTTGACAGAGAAATTTGATAGTGTAATACCGGCCTAAGAGAGCTCACTGCGCTGGGAAAGTAGGATTAATTCGTAAAAAAGCCCGAATATGTCTAGATGTTTTGCTTTCAATGTGTTTGAAGCTGACAGATAAGTCGAAAAGCTAGTTCCCTTTTTCTACATCCCTAACTTTGTCCTAAACATATTCGTCTTTTTCTTCTATTTTGGGCTACGATAGGAGCATTGTTCATTCTAGTTCCGAACTTTTATTCTACCATAATTCCCGCATTACACCGCCACAGCCTGACAACCGATGTAGATTTTTGTGGATTCAGACGACGACTTATCCGGTGTAGGTTTTCCATTGTTTTTCGCAAAATGTTGCATATATCGTTGAAATGGACAAAGCTGTCACGAAATCATAGGACGACCATTACTTACATTTCTAGCTTCTTCCAAAATTTTAACCGATTTGCCAAAGTGTGAAACACAGAAGTGGGGCGCGAACAAAAACTCACAGGAAACTTTTTTTTTTTTGTCGCGTAATGTACGAATGAAGCTAGATTTTTGAAAGTGAGTTTTCATTTATATTGTAAGAATGTTTTATCTGATTCAAACCGTTTCCGCGCATTCAAACCACGTAAGGAATAGTTTCAAGTGCTACGTTTAGCTCGAATTTAAACCATGCTATCTGGACATGAAATTGACCCATGGTCTAGAGGCGCCGGTACATTAGCTCAGCGTGTTCGGTCAGAGGAATAGCTGCCCTCCAAAATTGAGTTAATGGATCAAGGATAAATTTCAACGAGCGTCATGGGACGTCCGCCTCGAACAAAATGAGAACCAAAGAAAAAAAAGAGATGGCGTCGTTGAGTCTTAATCAAAATGTATTTGGACCCGGGTTCGGATGTCACCGCTGCTTAAATTTTGATTAATGATCAGCATCGGCGGCCGAAGACTTCCGTCATAAGTAGTCACCCCTTATTCTGCCAACGGCCTTGTCAAAGTGGGCGAAGGAGCGAAGACAGGTTCAGGGCACTCTACTGTCCTAGGGGTGGGAAACTGCTCCTAAAGGCAGTCGGCTTTCAGCCGTGATACCATGCGGACGGCCTCGTCGCACCGAGCAGTGCTCCGCAGGCGTTGTTTGTTTACTCGCTAGCGCGCGGTTGCGTCTTCGTATTGCCTTTTAGTGCCGGTACCGACCCACCACGGCGTTCTCATATCGACAGGCTACAGTCAAACTAACGTTCAACTCATCGTACACGATACCGAAGCCCATGAAATTGAACAGTTTCTTCGAGACATCATGCATATAGAACCGCAAGAACTGATAGGCAGTCATTTGTCTATTGTATCCAGCACAGTGTACCTCAAACTGATTGACGAAGCGGCCTGCTACAGACTCCTCCAACGATCTGCAAACGGCTTTCGCTTCTGCCACGCAGACGGTAATGTGGGCGTGGTAGCAGTTGACCATGCTGATCTGGGGGTGCGTACCGTGGGCATCTTTGAACTACCTGCGGCCATATGACACAGTTCTGAACCACACAGAGGAGAAATGGAATACATTCGAAACGTACCCTGTCCTTAACGAGGTACGACAAGTGCGCATAGAACTTAAGAAGCACGTTCCATCATATGTTTTCGTTGGCGGCTGCCGCGCAGTTTTTATATATGATGGCCAACCGAGGACCTGATCGGACTGCGGCCAGGAGGGCCATGTTAGAACTGAGTGTCTGCAGATCCGCTTCGTTCAGATGCACCGCAGTGAACTTCCCCAACGATCCACAATGACCTCTCTCCCGCTAACGTATGTGGAGGGGGCACGACACGATGTGACGGATGATCAAAACCTGCTACCACCTCAAGCCGCTGCGAGCTCCGTTGGAGAGTCAGCGCCGCCGCTGACGAGGGCGACACCACCGCTGCCTCTGCCCCGCCCCCCCCCCCCCCCCCCCCAGCCACCATCACTGTCGGGATCGGACACATGGATTCCCGACGACCGAGTCCGTGTCGAGCTCCGCCCTACAGTCGATGTCTTATCTCGAACCCACAAGCAAAAATCACCCAAGCGACACAAGAAGAAGCGATTGTCAGCTGAAAAACGGGACAGGGATTTGAGACTGGCGGAAGACATCGACTCCGTTGACGCGTCTACGGTTGCAACGGATTCCAGCACCTCATTCACCAGAAGGCGCCTGACGATAAGGAACGCTCTCCTAGATATGGTGGCGCATCGGGTCGACTCTCCTGTGAAAGTGGCCAGCCACCACTGACCTGCCAATCCTCTCTTTGTGATTGGGCAGACGACATGGAGGCCGATGATGCACAGCAAACATCGAGACCTCCTTCAGAGCCCATGGCTGACATTGAGCCCGGAGGGCTCTGCCAGTCAGCGGACCATACGGCACAGTAAAGCACGTCATGCGGCTGAATGGCCGTGTGGTGTGCGAGCTCACCGTGGGCTTGCACCTGCACATTGCCTCCGCCACTTGATACGTCTCAGTCATACCGTGTGGGAACTGTCAATGTCAATGGTGACCACTCCACTGTCAAGACCAGCATGTTACACGACATGATCAGAGCGGCAGACTTGGACATGGCCCTTCTCCAGGAGGTCCGTCCCGAGCTGCGTTACCTATATGGCTACACCACATACAGTGATGGCGCAGGAGGTACGGCCATCCTTCTCCGAGATGGCATGGAAGCGACGGACGTGACATTCCTGCCGAACGGGTGAGGCATCGCTCTCACACTTGGCGCAGACCGCCTCGTTAACGTCTACGCTCCTTCCGGTACTTCGCACCGCGGTGACAGGCATGTCTTCTGTTCGGAGGAGGTCGCCCCACTTTTGCAAGGAAATATGGACCATTACGTAAGTGGGCGGCGATTTTAACAGCGTTCTGTGGCCCGAGGACCAGATATTGCATTACGTCCCATGTCCGGCTCTAAAAGCACTGGTACGTGACCTCGCGCACCACGACACATGGCTCTTACATCATGGGAACAAGCGCGGATATACGCACTTTATTGGCCAATCTGCCAGTCGTCTGGGACCGGATTTACATCTCGCGTGCCCTCCGCACAGCAACCCGTGTTGCAGAACTCTGGCCGACGGCCTTCACGGATCATCTCGCGTATATCTGCACTGTCACCTTACTCCGACAACTCACAATACGCAGCAGAGGCCCGTGGACGCTGAACGTCACCCTCCTTCTCGAGGAAGCGTGTCGGCAAGCAGTTACTGACACGTGGCGTCGTTGTTTCAGGCGCCTGCCCATGTATGCTTCCACGTTGCTGTGGTGGCTGGGATGTGTCGAAAAGGCACTCCGAAAGACCCTGATGGCCTACAGGCGTTACAGATCGAACTGGCAAAGGACAACATGGGAATTTTACTATACAGCGTTACGTGAGCTGGCGACGCAACCGCCGTCTCCCGAAATTCAGATGTCCGTACAACGCATCAAAGCTCTACTTCGCATCAGGGCAGAGCAGCTAGAAGGTGTCCGCATACGTGGGCGAGTGCAAGACTGCATCCCCAACGAAACAACATCAGTCTATCACATTGTTGACGAAAGGCGCCACCCAAAACGTCAGCTCATTACGGCGGTAAACACGGAGGACGGCGGCCGTGCAGTGACGCAAACGGACATAGCTCACACGTTCGTCCGACACTATGAGACATTGTACATGGAAGATCCGCGAAACGTACGTAATTATGACGAGCTGTTGCACGATTTTCTCGCCCCTAGGGACGTGGCACCCGACGATACTCTCGGCCTTGGCACATGGAGCACCGAACAAATCGCCTGGGTCGGATGGATTACCCCTGGAATTCTACCGCACTTTTTATGACCTTATGGCCGACAGGTGGCTCCGCCGGCCGGTGTCCCATTGTGCTTAGAGCCATTTAGGTAAACTCCAGTGGAAGGCTCTACAAGAGAGGTGCTCAGTAGCTCGGTACGGGCTTTTGTTGGAGTTTCGAGAACATACCTTCACCGAGGAGTCAAGCAGTATATTGCTCCCTCCTATGTATATCTCGCGAAGAGACCACGAGGATAAAATCAGAGTGATTAGAGCCCACACAGAGGCATACCGGCAGTCTTTCTTTCCACGAACAATAGACGCATGGACGTCGGTTTCAGCCGGGCGAGGAAGCGGAAAAGTGGGTACGATTGTGGATCCGTCAGCGGCTGACCGCGTTCTCCGAAACCGGAATTTATTGTCTCGTGTTCCAGTGGGGCAAATGCGTTAACGCGTATGGTGATTACTTCTGAATGGAACCATTCCGTGGCCCCTTGGGTGTTCGGTTTTAATTGACTGCCCCTCATAGATAGTAGCTTCTCGCTCGCTCCATCTGCGAGTGGAACAGGAACAGAAATAGGTAGCAATTGTGCAAGGTCCCTCCGGCACACATCGCCCGATCACTTGCGAATTATGTACGTACATATAGACCGAAAAGAGCGTTAGCTTTCCATTTGAGCCTCACGTCTTAAGACTCTGTGGAGACTACTGGAACGGCCACTGCTTCTTTTGTATCCCGCCTGGAAGACGGCGCTTGGGTCTGCTCCTGAAAAGTTGAAGGTTGGCCGAATGAAGGAAGCGAGTAGGAGGAACTGAGGTTAAAACACGTCGGTACTGCAAGTAAAAAAAGGGGTTTACTGGTGCATGAATATCTACAGAGGCATACATAACTTTGTACAGATGAACACGTAGGTGCGAAGCCTTAGGCCCGTCGTAAGTAGTGCAAAATATCTATACCAAGCGCAGCTGGAGCGAAGTGTCTCGGCCGTCTGCTCTTGATGAAATCGGTGGAAGTGGAGGGGCGCTGGTCGAGCTGCACAGCGTCGGCTAGAGGGCGCTGTGGTCGGCGAAGATCTTCCGCTCTCGTAGTGTCAACCTAAGAACGGGCACCTGCGCTGTGGTATCGTAGCTGTCGATACCACAGCTTCGGTGGACCCGAACTCATTCATGATCCGAGTTTCAGAATGATACTAACAGGGAGGATCTTGTAATGGTACTTGAATTACGCAACCATTACGGCACCTCACCTGAACCTCTCGATACCAGCAATATTCTACTGTGTTTCTGTGAAGTAGTTGACATATTTCTGAGACAACATTGAGATTTGATTTCATTAATGTAGAGATACTTTGATGCATCGATATGTTTATGTTGCAATGATATTATTATTATGTGTATTCTTTCTTTTGTCACTATGATCTTTGACGTACTTGTAACTCTGATTTTTGGGCCGTAAGCGATTATTACTAGTTAGTTGTTAGAATCGGACCTTGAGAAAGTGAAGTCTGGGACGTCATGTTGGAAAGACGCATATTGTAGTCACCTTATAAAATGTGAACTTTTAACAGTGAGGAAGATGTTTTCAAGTATGTTTTGTATTGTGAAGTGATGTTTTGTGTGTTACGTGATACTGCAATAAAAGTAATAAAAAAGAAGTGTAACTTAAATTCGGAGTGCTGATTACTTTTTTACATCACCATTGTCCTGCAAAAGTGTTATCTTCAAGAATTGTTTGTGAAGCGCATCTACAAAACTTTTGAATATATCAGAATAAAACCTAGGCCTTTTTGCATCCGAGCTTGGAATCATCACCACCTAGATTTTCGACGTTTGAGCCATGATTTTACAACGAGACCAGCGTGGGAAACACGAAAAGATGAGTGCCTAGTTTATTCATTATTACATGAAATGACTTTAATAACTGTGCTCTAATGACACCTGCCACATAATAACTTTGCTGTTGCCCGAAAATGCAGTATGTAGCAGCGTGAGCAACACCACAATCATTATTAAATTTTGACCTTTGTTGTGGTAGGGTTGTTAGAACCTCTAATTCTGTCTCGATGGTACTCTCGAAGATCAGATAGAGGGAGAGATATCACAGCACCCGAGAACATGCAGAGCAGACAGGAAAGACCAGGAGACGCCTTTTCTGAGCATTACTCCGTTCTACTGTTGCAGTTTTCACAGCAAAGTTGTCTGGATCTTAGACCTGAAGGAACAATCGCTGAATGCTGGCCGGTTCCGTGTGGCAACCGCATCCTTGGCTCGGTACTCCACCTGGCCGCCGCGGGCCTCCGATCGCGATCAAGTGGCTTTCCGCGCCTCGCCGAGACGCGGGGGTGACGTCAGGCCGGGCGGCGAGCGCCCGCTTTGAAAGATTCAGCAGCTTCTCGTAATAACGTGACGCGCTTCCATATGCAGCAGGAGAGCGGTTTGGCAGCGATTGCGCCGCGCGAAAATGTTTCTAATGTGTCGCGGACGGGAATCCCTGAGCAGCTAGCGGCTAGCACCTGCATCGCCCGCGGCCGCACCCACCGTACAGTTTGCTAGATTTCTCTGACTGTGTGTCAAGTGAATATATGAGCTCAGCGGTCGAAATGACGGGAATGGTTGTCTCATTTGAAGAAGTGCCTTGTGTGACGCCAAATGTTGTGCATGGGATAATATAGGATTCCCTGAGGATAGCATGTTGGGATCAATATTGTTCCTCATATGTTGTTGTTCTTGTGGTGTTCGGTCCTGAGACTGGTTTGATGCAGCTCTCGATGATAATCTATCCTGTGCAAGCTTCTTCATCTCCCAGTACCTACTGCAACCTACATCCTTCTGAATCTGTTAAGTGTATTCATCTCATGGTCTCCCTCTACGATTTTTATCTTCCAGTACTAAATTCGTGATCCCTTGATGCCTCAGAATTTGCCCTGCCAACCGATCCCTTCTTCTAGTCAAGTTGTGCCTCAAATTTCTGTTCTCTCCAGTTCTATTCAGTACCTTCTCATTAGTTATGTGATCTACCCATCTAATCTTCAGCATTATTCTGTAGCACCACATTTCGAAAGCTTCTATTCTCTTTCTGTCTAAACTATTTATCGTCTACGTTTCACTTCCATACATGGCTACACTCCATACACATACTTTCAGAAATGACATCCTGTCACTTAAATCTCTACTCGATGTTAACAAATTTCTCTTCTTCAGAAACGCTTTCCTTGCCATTGCCAGTCTACACTTTACATCCTCTCTACTTCGACCATCATCATTTATTTTGTCCCCCCCCCCTCCCCCAAATAGCAAAACTCATTTACTACATTAAGTTCAAAATGGCTCTGAGCACTATGGGACTCAACTGCTGTGGTCATAAGTCCCCTAGAACTTAGAACTACTTAAACCTAACTAACCTAAGGACAGCACACAACACCCAGCCATCACGAGGCAGAGAAAATCCCTGGCCCTGCCGGGAATCGAACCCGGGAACCCGGGCGTGCGAAGCGAGAACGCTACCGCACGACCACGAGATGCGGGCTACTACATTAAGTGTCTCGTTTCCTAATCTAATTCCCGTAGTATCACCCGATTTAATTCGACTACATTACATCATCCTCGTTTTGCTTTTGTTGCTGTCCATTCCGTTCAGCTGCTGTTCCAGGTCCTTTGCTGTCTCTGACAGAATAACAGTGTCATCGGCGGACCTCAAAGTTTTTATTTCTTCTCCATGAATTTCAATTCCAACTCCAAATTTTTCTTTTGTTCCTTTACTGCTTGCTCAATATACAGCTTGAATAACATCGTGGATGGGCTACAACCCTGTCTCACTCCCTTCCCAGCCACTGCTTCCCTTTCATGCCCTTCGACTCTTATAACTGCCATCTGGTTTCCGCACAAACTGTAAATAGCCTTTCCCTCCCTGTATTTTACCCCTGCTGCCTTCAGAATTTGAAAGAGAGTATTCCAGTCAACACTGACAAAAGTTTTCTCTGAGTCTACAAATGCTAGAAACGAACGTATGCCTTTCCTTAATCTGTTTTCTAAGATAAGTCGTAGGGTCAGTATTGCCTCACGTGTTCCAACATTTCTACGGAATCCAAACTGATCTTCCCCGATGTCGGCTTCTACCAGTTTTTCCATTCGTCTGTAAAGGATTCGTGTTAGTGTTTTGCAACCGTAGCTTATTAAACTGATAGTTCAGTAATTTTCACATCTGTCAACACCTGCTTTCTTTGGGATTGGAATTATTATATTCTTCTTGAAGTCTAAGTATCACGCCTGTCACATACATCTTGCTCATCAGATGGTAGAGTTTTGTCATGACTGGCTCTCCGAAGGCTGTCAGTAGTCCTAATGGAATGTTGTCTTCTCTCGGGGCCTTGTTTCGACTTAGGTCTTTCAGTGCTCTGTCAAACTACTGACGTAGTATCATATCTCCTATTTTATCGTCATCTGCATTCTCTTCCATTTCTATAATATTGTCCTCAAGAACATCGCCCTCGTACAGACCCTCTATGTACTCCTTTCACCTTTCTGCTTTCCCTTCTGTGCTTGGAACTGGGTTTCCATCTGAGCTCTTGATACTCATGCAAGTGGTTCTCTTTTCTCCAAAGGTCTCTTTAATTTTCCTGTAAGCAACATCTATCTTATACCTAGTGATATGCGCCTCTACATCCTTACATTTGTCCTCTAGCCATCCCTGCTTAGCGATTTTGCACTTCCTGTCGATCTCATTTTTGAGACGTTTGTATTCCTTTTTGCCTGCATCATTTACTGAATTTTTATATTTTCTCCTTTCATCAATTAAATTCAATATCTCTCCTGTTACCCAAGGATTTCTATTAGCCCTCGTCATATATCGGGTGGTTATAATTAAAGTGTAGCTGCTCATGGAGATCCAGTGTGGAATGTAATTATCGCAAGGCAGCGAAACGTGGCATATATGCTAATGCGTCAATTCGCAACCGATTTACGCTGGAAAAAAATTAGTTCCAATTTTGGCCACCAGATGCAAATGTAGCGCTGTACAGCATCATGTCACCGTTTCCGATTCATATTGAACAAATTGTGCAAGTGACGGTTAATAATAAAGTCAATATTATGGCTTCCTCATTCATTTGACCTTCTGTGTCCACATACTGTTCTCGTTCCGTTACACATGGAAACATTTCCGTGTGTTTTTCTTTCATTCACAGTGCCAGATTTGCACTTGGTGGCCAAAATTGGAACTAATTTTTTTCAGCGTAAATCGGTTCTACGTTAACGCATTAGAATATCTACCAAGTTTCGCTGCCATACGATATTTACAGCCCGCACTGGCCTTCTGTGAGTAGCTGAACGTCAATTGAAACTACTCGGTACGTCAACGACTTTCCCAAGAGTGTTAGTCCTGTGGAAAAATTCTCTTTCCTGGTGACAGTGATATTATAGTCACTTATGAAAAAAGAGAACTCCTTGCGGAGAAAGTAAATGAAATCCCGTAGGAAATTTAGAATATTGGTCAAGAAGCAATAAACTGTCACTGAACATGAAGAAAAACGATGAATTTCAGTTTGAAGAGGGAAAACGATTCAGGTAAACGGGAAGTCGATAGCTCTTCATACACTACGTAACATGCACAAAATTTATAGGAATGAATACTGATTCTGAGATGAAGTGGTGTGAACACACGAACGTCTTGCAGACAAGATGTCATCGGCGTGTTATTCCACAAGAATCCTGTCTTCAGCGAGTAACAGCCCGTGTCTTTTAGTTACACGGTACTGCAATGTACACTCAGTTCTTAGCAATGGCATTCTTTTCAGGGGATAAGATACACAAAATGTGAAAACAAGTTTCACAGTGCGGAAAAAGGCCATAAGGATAATAACCAAAAATAATACTCGAGCTCATTGTAAAAAGATCGCTTCAAAACGCTGTACATTTTAACTGCGCCGTTTGAATACATTTACCAACCTTTGAATAAATATTTACTAAACAGTTGTACACATCAAAAATAACAATGGTAATTACTGTACAAACCGCTCTGTCCATGACCACTGAACTACACTTACCAAGAAACAATAAAATAAAACTCAAAACATCATTTCCTATCAAGAAATAAAACTGCACAATGAATTACCAAAGAAGATTACAGACATTTCTAAAACAAAGTTATTTAAAAAGGCAGTTAAAAAGTACCTATTACCCCAAACATTATATACATTGAAGGATTGCTTGATAACAAAAATGTAAGGATTTGATAAAAATGTAACGCAAATAATAATAACGATAATAAAACACCTAACATTCCACATAATACGTTCACACTATAGTTGTTCCATTTTCTTCCTTTTCTGGAAGAATTTACTCCCAGGCCAGCAAATGAGAAAAATGATTCTGACGTCAGCTGATAGTTTGTGGACTGTTACTAAACAAAGTGTGTGTGTGTGTGTGTGTGTGTGTGTGTGTGTGTGTGTGAGGGTGGGTGGGTGGGATGGTGGTGGTTGTGTTGTGTTGTGGGTGTGTAGTGAGAAATGAACGAAGTGTAGGACTAACCTTCTATCAACAACTATTAACTTACTTGTAAAATGGTATTGTACAATGGGGTTAAGTCAAATGAAATAGCACTCTTCCTTATATTAGGAAAAATGGACGTTCCATTCTTCATCCAGCCATCCTGATTTCGGTTTTCCGCGGTTTCCGTAAATCACTTTAAGAAAATGCTGGAACTGTTTCTACTTTAAGACCACGGCCGACTGCCTCTTCCATCCTTGTCAAACTACACCTGTAAATATGTAAATCTGTGTATACATAAATTATATTAATTCTACATCTACACCTGTAGTACGCAAGACACTTTATGGTGTTTGACGGAGGGTACTTTTGGTAACACTACGTCATCCTCCCCTCTCCTGTTGCTTTCGCGAATGATGTTTGGGAAGAATGATTGTCGGTAAATCTTCGTATTAGCACTAATTTCTCTTATTTTGTTTTTGTGGTCATTTCGCGAGGTGTATGTGGGCGGAATTAATATGTTGTCTGACTCTTCCCGAAACATAATCACTCCGAATTTCAATAGTAAACCTCTTCCTGATGCACAACGCCTCTCTTGTAGCTCCTGCCTCTGGAATTTTTCGACCATCTCTGTATGCTGTCGCACCGACTAAACGATCCCGTGCCAAAATGCGCTACTCTTCGGTGGATTTGGTCTATATCGTCTATTAATTCAGCCTAGCAAGTTTCCCGGACTCATAAACAGTACTAAAAAATTGCTCGAACAAATTTTCTCTAAGCCACTTCTTTCGTGGATGAATTACATTTCTTTAAGATTCCGAATGTTCTTAGGGTTTTTACTCTGATCTGTTTGCAATACTTATCTTCAAATTGAGTGAATGCTTCTTTCATTGCTTTCAGTAGGCTCATTTTCTCTTTGTTCAGCTTTCGTTTGACAGGTTTTCACTTAGATTTGTGATTAAGTTCAAGTTGCTTCCTTAGCGCCTTTGTAACATAGCTTTTAAACCACGATGGGTGTTTCCCATCCGTTAAGATATTGCACGGAGAAAAATTGTCTACGACATATTGAACGATCTTTTTTAAGCTTTTTTTATACTTGTGATCTACATCTTTGTCCGCAGCAATCAATATTTGATGTTAACTATTCAGATATTCAGAAATTTGTGTCCATCGCTTTTCCCAAGCAAAAACAATTTCCCATCATTCTTAACGTTCCTTGTAATAACAGTAGTTATAGATGTTACTAGTGTCTTGTGAGCACTGAGCCGTCCTGTATGTTAACTGATTCGAGAAGTTTAGAACTGTTTGTTGCTCGGAGGTCTAGGACGTTACTTTCACGAGTTGTTTCTCTGTCAGCTCGAAGTAGTTTTCGGACAACACATTCATAATAATGTCACTCTACTTCCTTTCTCTGGCACCAGTTTTAATTGGACGACGCTCCCATTCTATAGCTGAGGAACTGAAGTCTTTCCCAGTCAAGAGACATATTTACGATGTATTGCGAGTTCTCTCCGAAGCGTTCTGCCAGTATAGCTCCTGACTCGGGCGATCTGTGAAAGCACATGATTATTACGTTTGACTTAACTTTGTCGCTTAACTTCACCCACGTAGTTTCACGTTCGGAATCCCCAACAATTTCACGAAATTCTATCGAATACTTTAATACAATAAATACTCAGCCAGCATTGGCGTCTAAACTGTCCTATCCAATCTGTACTCCGAGTTCGTTGCTATTCACTTCCTGTTTCAACTAACTTTCTGTCCCTTATACTATTTGGGCAATAGTACATCTAATAACCGATACTAGTTCTGGGACCGTACTGTGCTCGCTCCCCCCCCCCCCCGTCCCCGTCCCCATAAACCATGGACCTTGCCGTTGGTGGGGAGGCTTGCGTGCCTCACCGATACACATAGCCGTACCGTAGGTGCAACCACAACGGATGGGTTGAAAGGCCAGACAAACGTGTGGTCCTTGAAGGGGGGCAGCATCCTTTTCAGGAGTTGCAGAGGCAACAGTCTGGATGATTGATTGATCTGGCCTTGTAACACTAACCAAAACGGCCTTTCTGTGCTGCTACAGCGAACGGCATAAAGCAAGGGGAAACTACAGCCGTAATTTTTCCCGAGGGCATGCAGCTTTACAATATGGTTAAATAATGATGGCGTCCTCTTGGGTAAAATATTCCTGAGGTAAAATAGTCCCCCATTCGGATCTCCGGGGGAGGGGGGGGGGGCGGGGAGGACATCGTTATCAGGAGAAAGAAGAAAATTGGCGTTCTACGGATCGGAGCGTGGAATGTCAGATCCCTTAATCGGGCAGATAGGTTAGAAAATTTATAAAGGAAAATGGATAGGTTAAATTTGGATATAGTGGGAATTAGTGAAGTTCGGTGGCAGGAGGAACAAGACTTCTGGTCAGGTGAACACAGGGTTATAAATACAAAATCAAATAGGGGTAATGCAGTAGCAGGGTCAATAATGAAAAAAAAATTGGAATGCGGGTAAGCTACTACAAACAGCATAGTGAACGCATTATTGCAGCCAAGATACCAAGCCTACCACAGCAGTACAGGTTTATATGACAAAGAGATTGATGAAATGTATGATGAGATAAAAGAAATCATTCATATAGTGAAGGGAGACGAAAATTTAATAGTCATGGGTGACTGGAATTCGGTTGTACGAAAAGGAAGAGAAGGAAACGTAGTAGGTGAATATGGAATCGGGGTAAGGAATGAAAGAGGAAGCCACCTGGTAGAATTTTGCACAGAGCATAACTTAATCATAGCTAACACTTGGTTGAAGAATCATGAAAGAAGGTTGTATACATGGAAGAATGCTGGAGATACTAAAAGGTATCAGATATATTATATAATGGTAAGACATAGATTTAGGAACCAGGTTATAAATTGTAAGACATTTCCATGGCCAGATATGGACTCTGACCACAATCTATTGGTCATGATCTGCAGATTAAAACTGAAGAAACTGCAAAAAGGGGGGATTTACGGATATGGGACCTGGATAAACTGACTGAACCAGAGGTTGGAGAGAGTTTCAGAGAGAGCATTAGGGAACGACTGACAAGAATGGGGGAAAGAAATACAGTAGAAGAAGAATGGGTAGCTTTGGGAGATGAAATAGTGAAGGCAGCAGAGGATCAAGTAGTTAAAAAGACGATGGCTAGTAGAAATCCTTGGGTAACTGAAGAAATATTGAATTTAATTGATGAAAGGAGCAAATATAAAAATGTAGTAAACGAATCAGACAAAAAGGAATACAAATGTCTCAAAAATGAGATTGACAGGAAGTGCAAAACGGGTAAGGAGGGATGGCTAAAGGACAAAGGGATCACCAATTTACTATTGGAGGGCAGCGTGGGGGGTAAAAATCGTAGAGGGAGACCAAGAGATGAATACACCAAGCAGATTCAGAAGGATGTAGGCTGCAGTAGGTACTGGGAGATGAATAAGCTTGCACAGGATAGAGTAGCATGGAGAGCTGCATCAAACCAGTCTCAGGACTGAAGACCACAACAACAATAACTGTGCTACTGCAGTTCTCTAACGTCATTTTAACCTTTTCTTTTTATGGTCTGCGAAGACGAACTTTCTCTGAAAAGAATGCGACTCATCTCTTCGATTTGGGCAGGCAGTTCATCACTGATTACTAAGGGATGGGTGTCCTGTAACCTATAAAACCGCAATGTGCATCACACGTACTCCGCTGCCGTAGTAGCCGCAGTCGCTTCCTGCGTGTATTGCACGCCTAAACTATTGCGAGGGGGGAGAGGGGGCGCCAGTCTCCATGGGGGGCGGGGGGGGGGAGGGGGGGTGGAAGAGCTACAAGTATCCAGCTGTTAGGTCAACAATTTCTAATTCGATATCATCGCAGAATCGTCTGATCCTCTCGTTTAGAACTTCTGCCCAGCTCCAAACCAGGCGCAATTCCAACTCGGCACATATACGACTCACTCTCTGCCTCTAGAAAAATATACCACTCGAGTAAGGTATGCCTGGTGCCATAAATTGTGGAGTGCATGTGTAGGTGAAGGGATACATGTAAAAATAATCCAAAACAATTCATTTTAATGTGGAATGCACACTTTTCGTGGCTGCTGTGCTACGTGGAAGTTGTGCTGATGGTGTTTGACGATTTCAAATGGGGATGGAGGTGGTAAAACAATACTCTGGTTCCACTTGGCAATGACCAAGGTGTGCTTGGTCGAGATCCTGTGGCATTTTAATCACCTAACGCGGCTGGAAGCCTGAGAATATATAATTCTTAGTCCACGTATGGCTTACTATCTAGCAAAAAAATAATATGTAGGATAAGACACATGTAGCACCGCTAGAAGTGAGAATGGAGATCGGAAAATGGTGAAACGTAAAAATAATCGTATTTAATATAGAACTGGGATAAATAAGCAGGCAGGAAACACCGCATAATCAGCTAGTATATGTGTATATTTATCCGCTACTTAACTAGCAAAATTATCTATAGAATGTATGCGCAGAAAAACCATTACTCAAAACTGATGAAAGGGAGAAAAAGATTACCACCAGCTGCACACACATTTTTACCAGGGAAAAGAAACAGGAACTTGTTTTAGAATGGAATACGTGCTAGTCCGGAACGAATTGAAAAGGAAACTTGACATGAAGAAATTCACATATTTACAGAAAGATTTTGATCCAATTTCAACACAGTCTGCAGTGGCATTCATTGTGAAACAAGTCAGTGATTAAATCTATTTGGGCAGTCTTTAACAATATGTATGTGAACGCTATGGCTTTCATTAGATAACATCAGGACAGGCAGAAAAGCAAAATTGAAACACGAGTCATCCAAGGAAATTCTCATCAGCCCTATAGGTTGTTTTCATATCTTTAAACCGTGAAAACAAAGAAGAAACAAGTGTTAATGTAACATACCCATGGTTTCGATTTGATGACGATATTAAATTGTCAGACTCGAGATTCTCCTAGAGTATAAAACGTTTAAATAATTTTCAACCGCTGCCAATTCGATAAGTGAACTTTCCATAATTTTCAAGGTACAAATGCAAGGGAATTTAAAACTTCGGTGGGCGGCTCTGCGCCGACCAAGAATCATAAAAGGGCATATGGAGAAATATAACACACAAACGTTCTCTATACACTGGTCCTAGATGGTGCTGATGGTTGTTTGACAAGTTACAATTGCATGGGATACGGTAGACACCCGCATTGTGCAAAACAAAATCATCCTTTACAGGCCCTAATAGAGCCCCAAATCTTCGATGGTGATCGAAAAACACACTTTGCATCCTGCTCCGCAGAGTATGATCAGTTCTGTTGGGAACGCTACTTCTGTATAACAAGTCTGTAACGCCAGTTTTCACTTACGACAGTGAGACGTGAACGTTTGTTGCCAAATCTTTCAAATTTGAGGATTTGGAAGCTGCATATCTTTGTGTTTATCGATAAACCATCGGTAGTATCACGTTTGTTTCTTTAACGCGCAGTAGGTGGCGTTTGTCGAGAAAAGAGAGAGTGTTTAGCTCCCCCGATACAGAGTGTCGAAATCATGTGACACCCCCCCCCCCCCCCAAATTGGAGCACGGAGCGGGACGTGACCATAAAAGGTTTATTTGATTGGTGAAAAGGAAAAAGGCAGTTATTTGGTGGTGCGTGTACACAGTTGTCGCATAATAGTGCTGATGGTACATTCAGTGCATAATATGAGACAATCCGTGCGTATTATAAACTTATATTCGACGCGCCATGTTGAATGAACCGAAAAGATCGTCATAATTCGCACGAGACAGCGACGAAGAGACTTGTTGATTTGGGTATATAAATCACTCGCTTAATGCATGAGAATAGTGTGTGGAATACAAGTACAGAATAAATTTCAAAACAGAATTTATATTACCAGAGCTATGTTCCTTAAATGGTGTGACAGAACTTATAACGTTTGTGTCGAACTTTTATATTGTGTTGAAGCATTTCAATAGCTCTAAGAATGACAGTCTGACGGCCATAAAAGGAAATTACCCGTCACCTACAGTAGTTAGGCTGTACAGCTGTTATTTCAGTAGGGACGCGTACAGTTTGCTCTGCGAGCATGTTGCGAGTTACCGAGAGTAACATGAAAACAAAAAAAAAAATTATGATGACTGATGACTATGATGACCCAGATCTAGAGAGACAGGAGAGCAATCAACAGGGTCTGCATCAACTAATTAGACAGAGCATTGGGTTAAATGAAGAAGTAAGGAGGATGGTTCAGGAGGGTCAGACATTGGGATAGATTCTTAGCAGACAGCAAGCATGCGGCACTGTTAGGAACTTGGCAGTTTCTTCGCCTGTTCGCCGTCTGAGAGGCGAGGAACAAGCGGCTAGTGGCTGGAGAGAAGTGTTTATATTGTTCCGAAAGTAGTGTGCTCCGATACGCGTGTTAACAGCTCCAGCGGAGAGATTCGGCTGCTGACAAGCGGCAATCGTTAAACGCCTCGCCTGCAGCTGACTTGTAGCGACACAGCCGGAAGTGACAGCGGGCCGGTGGCAGCGCAAAACAAAGAAACCGAAACAAGCTAACAACACGGTTCAGGGAAAGGGTGTCACTGCCGTGCTTTACAAGATTGCGGGAAATTCATTATTCCTCTACGTTAAGTACTTGATAGGGAATACATTGCCTTGTTGTTCGACTTGTGTGGTTTGACTGTCGAAGTGATTCGGCTTTATGCGTAAGAAGCGCTGAGACAGAGAAAATTCGAGATTATGAATTTTGCGTTGTCTGTGGTCGTCGTGTGACTAGGGCCACGCTGTTAAACTCCTTTTTTTTAATCATTTATGTCACTAATTTCAAATACAGACAGTTTTATCTTCACATAACTCCAACTGGTTATGATTTCCTTTTAGTGTCATAATGTTCTACAGTGATAAACAGTCAAATTGTGTGCATATGAAGTGCATCTCACTTGTGGGACTGGATTCGTGATTACTATCGGAAATATGATAGTTGACAGTAAATCACTGAAACCGAAGTGATAGCTGAGGTTCCCCAAGGATGTCCTATACGCCTCTCACTCTATAGAAGACAATGTGTGAAACCTCTTATGCTATTGTTTATCGTCTCTGCGCTATGAACTAACACTTAGTCAGAGCTTCGTCCCTTTGTCATGCTTGGTCTGCAAATTTATTAACGGACTTGGTATGGTTAATTTAAGGGGTGGCCGGATACCCTTCCTGTCGTCACTGCGTTATCCCCATGGGTGTGATGTGTGGACGCCAAACGCTTGCGTATAGTGTGATTCACGTGAAAGTGTGACAAAGTTTTCTAAATGTTTGCGAATCGTTTAACTGTGCTGAAAGTTGGGTACCAACCATCCACATAAGCGGAGGAGGCAGCAAGCGAGAACAGCTGGATGGCTGCTTCGCCACAGGCTTGAACTGTAGGCCCTTAGGGCCACTAAGTGGTCACCAGCTTGGGGTCTCAGCACGAGCTGCAGGGCCGCAGCTACAGTAGCCACAGGGTTGACTGGTTGGTGTATGTAGACTCTTAGACCGTCGTATGTCCCCGCTCGGAGCTGGTGACTGACAAACTGCGAAGCCTCTGACCAGAATTGTGGAATATTTATAAAGACTTGGCCCATCCCTGTTTGCTAAGGCATAGGTTTCACTCGCGTAAGCTGTAAAAGAACCATGGCTGGGATGTGAAGCAGTTGGGTTAACCACACCGCAGCGGGCTCTGCCTTTCTGCTGCATCAGTGCTCTTACCGCTGTGGTCCGTCTGCTTGGCTGTGGCATGTGTAAACTGTCTCGACGCCTCGGAGACAGCAATTGCTTTATCAGCAGGTAGCCGCTGATGTAACTTCGCGTGGTCGGCCCAGACTGTCCCGCTTCTGCGGCCTTATGCATTACCCGTGGAAGGTGGCTCAGTTCTACTCAGCTGTGCCCAGTAAATTGATTACGGCGCAACAGCTGTGAGGAAGACGAAGCAAAGACATCATTCACTGACAGACAATTTAAAAAATCCATCAAATAAAACTAAAGAGAGTGCCTACACTGACACAGATCGCTGGTCGATCATCAGCGATCGGCTTGTTATCTTTGGCGCGTCCCCAGGCATGAGCATCTTTGCGTTTTCGGCTGGGGCGTGCGGGACGGCGAGAGGCAGTCGGTTTGGGGCGGCCGGTGAGACTGGCGGAGTTGTGGCTCGGGCGTAAGCACATGTGTGATGTCTGTTACGCTGGGGCTGTTTGCGAATCGTGAAACGCCTGCGGCGGTTACTGGTTGCCTGGAAAGCATTTCGTATAAACTGTGCCAAGCCCAAGAGGGGAGTCCGGAGTTGGTTTTGGCCTAGATGTTTGTACAAATTGAGGTGCCTGTGTGAGAAGCACGGCGTGGGCCTGTTGGTTGCTTCGTCCTTCTGGCAGCCACCGCAAGCGGATGTTCGGCCGGAATGTCTACAGTTTGTGGTGAGAATAGTGTGAACAAGTTCTCGTAGGATGTGCTCCCGGCCTGGCTCTTAGCCTGTGTTATTTCTGGGTGCCGACCCCCTTGTCTGTTACTGCTTCCGGGTGTCCTGTAAGATTTCGCAACAAAACTGTGTTTTTGTGGCAGTCTGTTTCTGGCTCAGCCTCCACCTAGAAAAGGGAAAGATTTGGAATTCCTTAATGCTGTAATTTAAACACATAAAGAAAAAATTGTTTTTTTTATTTTATTCCTGTTTAATGTCAGACAGATTCAAATTTAGTTTGCCTGGTTATTGGCTTAACTCGCTCTTCACGCACTATATCAGCTGATATTGGATTTTTTTAAATTCCTGTTTAATGTCAGACAGATTCCAATGTAACTTCATTTAGGTATTTGAAATAAATGTGTTGGATTGACCTTAATGAATTATGTGCAATCGAAGTAAGGGACCCAGTCCTTCATTAGTGCTTAACAGTGACGTGCGGTTCGGGTTGTGAGCCTCGAGCTCGTACCATACACTACACTTGTTCCTCTCCTGGAGTATTGTTGTGCGGTATGCGGTCCTTATCAGATAGGACTGACAGAGGACGCAATTTAAATAAACAGCTTTCTCCTCCAAATGGCAAAATATGTTGACTTCCACCTCCACAGAGAGAAACGACTATCGAAATAAAATAAGAGAAGACAGAGCTCGCCCGGAACAACCAACTTGTTCTCTCTGTGACGGTGTTTTCATTTATAATTGCGTAGGCTTCCGCGGCCGGAGTCAGTCGACATAAACGTTTTCTGGGTATAGTACCGCGTCATAATGTAAAAAACTAAAATGGTCACCACCATTAGACCCAGAAGAAGGCCGCTGCAATCGTGGCCGAAACGTTGGTTTTTCTCCAGCATTTACATTATGACGCGGTACTATACCCAGAAAACTTTTAAGTCGGTGTTTTCATTGTGCGTAGCGGCCAAATTGAACGATCAGCTATATTAAAAATACAAAAAAGAGAACGAGCATTGCACTAGCTTGTCTTGTGTGACAGAGGATTTGTTTTATAACGAGCATTGAACCCACTCGTCATATCAAAAACACACCCAGCTCAACCAAATGAATGCTTCGTCTTGGCGTTTTAAACTAATGACCTGCCACTAAGGTGACATTTATATTGGTAATAATGTTGAATTATAACGGAACACTTGCGTACGAGCTGTGTAGCTAAACGTTTGCAGGGCTTCATTGTAGTCAGCGTAAAAGAGCGAAAGAGCTGTCACTGGGGTTAATGTCAGGGGAAGGCTTCCAAATAAGTTCGTTAGGCTGAAAGACGGAATTCCGTTCTTTTCTGTGGAAGGAGATTTTAGTGTGTCAGATTCATATCTTTGAAATTCTTTCTTTCGGCGCGAATAAAGATAAAAGAACAGCGATTCCCTTTCACTTGACTGAAGTTTGAAACGCGTAAGAAACATAAAATGGAATTTTCAGAAGCGTGTATCCGTTCGTACAATGGTCGTAATAATATCCTAACCGATAGTGGGTGGAGACAATATTGGCACACATTGTTAAGGACAATCGGTTTCAAACCTGACAGGAACTGCTCCCATCAGTGACTGCAAATCCGTCACAAAAAAATTACGATCTGACATTACGGAGGGAGCTTCACGTAAGGGGCATTTGGAATCAAGTACCTCCAAACAGGTCATTGGTAACAGGATCACTTATAGCTGCAAGTCTTCAAAGCGCCAAATAAAATGCACTGGGCAGTAGCTCACTGGGAGCGTATAGTGTGGTCCGACGAATCGCAATTCTGTCTCTGTTCAAATGATGCTAGGCGTCGAATTTACCATTGCCCTAAAGGGGCGTTTAACCCACAGTGTGTGAAGGGTGTAGGTCACGCCGGAAGTGGTTCTGTAATGTTTTGGGGGTGTTTACCGTTCCACGACTTGAGCCCACTATACCCCGTTACCTTTGAAATGAAGCAGGATATTTATTTCAACATTCTCGGTGGCCAAATGCTGGCCTTTTTTCTACAAAAATGGCTCTGAGCACTATGGGACTTAACTTCTGAGGTCATCAGTCCCCTAGAACGTAGAACTACTTAAACCTAACTAACCTAAGGACATCACACACATCCATGCCCGAGGCAGGATTCGAACCTGCGACCGTAGCGGTCGCGCGGTTCCAGACTATAGTGCCTAGAACTGCTCGGCCACTCCGGCCGTCGGCGCTCACGGATAACAAAAGGATCGCGAAAATGCCCTTGTACCTTGCGATAACGATGACAAATCCATGTTTATGTGCGTTCATGAATGCGTGATAGATTTGAGATACATTTAACATGGTTCAAATGGCTCTGAGCACTATGGCACTTAACTTCTAAGGTCATCAGTCCCTTAGAACTACTTAAACCTAACTAACGTAAGGACATGACACACATCCACGCCCGAGGCAGGATTCGAACCTGCGACCGTAGCGGTCGCGCTGTTCCAGACTGTAGCGCCTAGAACCGCTCGACCACTACGGCCGGCTTTTTTCTACATCTTCATGACAAATCTACTGCGAACCCTCACGTCATTCAAACTGGGTTACAAAATACTGCTTGGAAGGTTTACCTCGACTGGACATCACCCATTCTTAATCCCATAAAAAATGTCTGGAGCTATTTGGAACAGCAGGTGAAACGCAGCAGTCAATGCCCCTTCAATCTAGTACTTCTACTAGACCTAACGAGGACTGCATTGAACTCACTTGGTGTCTTGGTTATGAAATTCGCCCGATTTTAACCCGAAGGAACAAGCCGGGACGATGTCGGTCACCAGCTACGCACCCAAGAACTACCGGCCCGTAATTTACGGGAATTGCATAATCTGTACGTCACATACCTCTGCAAACCTACGATGACTTGTCGAATCCATGATGCGCAGAATCGATGTTGCGCTACGTTCTAAATGAGCACCAGTAGGCTATTTAAGAGGTAATAACAAAGTTTTGGCTTATCATAACATCCCCATAGGTCATTTATGGACAAAATTTGATTCATTTCGTACGACGGATTCACGATGCTATATATTTCAGCCCTGGCATCTTATCACTTTCTTCTTCCGTAATGAATGTGTCCTGACAAACCAAAATTTGTGGCTCACCGGAACTTTAACCTGAATTTCCTGCTCTCCGCCAGTAGCCACCTCAACTACTCGTTCTAGGCTAACTGAACACGCTTTCAAGCCCGAATCAAATTTTCTATTGTCACCAATGTTTCTTTTTACGATAGACTAGCGGTACAAACTGTGGTTCTCTTTAGAAGCGAGCGGAAACAGCGTTACTGGGGGAGCGTGTTCCCAGTAGACCACGTGTAGCGGCAGGCCAGTTCGCCTGCACGGTTAGGCTACCGAGCGTAGCGTGCTTCTCAGCTCTCCGAGATGGTTGTGTGAATATGAGGTGTGGCTAGAAAAGAACCGGACTAGTACTGGTGAAACAATAAAACGAATGCAATAAGGCTGAAAATCGCGTGGCCTGTCACGTGACTCTCGCTCCGCCTACTGCTCGAGTTTCATCTGCCTCCTGCACTCAGTCTGCCCGTGGCGTCTGTTTTAAGTAGTTGACGTTTTGTCTGTGCGTCGGAAAATGTTGAGTGTACAGAAAGAACAGCGTGTTAACATCAAATTTTGTTTCAAACTAGGAAAATCTGCAAGTGAAACGTTTGTAATGTTACAAACTAAACGCCAATCGATGCATTGGAAAACTCCTGGTTCTCCACGACAAAAAAAAGCACGAATGTCAAAATCGAAATTCAAGGCAATAATGATTGTTTTTTTGACATCAAAGGGATTGTGCACATTGATTGGGTACCAGAGGGACAAACAGTGAATCAGCATTACTACATTAGCGTCCTGGCTACCCTACGTGAGCGAGTACGGAGAAAACGGAACGATTTGTGGAGAAAAAAGTCATGGATCCTTCACCAAGACAATGCCCCAGCTCACAGTGCGTTGTCATTGAAGACGTTTTTGGCAAAACACAACATTCCCATCTTAGATCATCCACCCTACTCACCTGATTTGGCCCCCTGTGACTTTTTTCTTTTCCCTAAAGTCAAGTCAGCTTTGAAAGGAACTAGATTTGAGACTGTTGAAGCAGTAAAAGAAAAAGCGACGGAAGTAATGTATGGCCTTACCGAAAATGATCTGCAGCATTGCTATGAACAGTGGAAAATTCGTATGGAGCGGTGTAGAGACCGAGGAGGAGAGTACATTGAAGGAGATAACATGAAATTGTAAATAATTGTAAATAAATGTTTTTTTCCAGCATCAGTCCGGTTTTTTTCTAGCCGCACCTCGTACATGCATGTTTGTCACGGATTTGTTCACCTGTAACTGGGCACAGATCTTGATAGTCTTTTCTTACTTTTTATTGTCTTCTTCTAGTGGATTTGCGTTAGCGTATGCGATCACATTTTCCGTATGGTTTCAGTTTTGACGGCATGCCGGAGGGTGGTTTCTAGATGACTTTTTTTTCAATTCTTCGTAATTCTTTTCGGCATACGTCCCAGTTTGGTTTCACTCATGTAATAGTGAGCTGTGCGAAATTTGGGCCCTATAGGCGTTCAAAATCGGAAAAATCCAGGAGAAAAAAAAAGTCAACATTGCACAATGTTATTTCTGCATGAAAAACTTATTCAATGCATAATGTAAATAGTTGTTAATTGAATGCGTTCTCATTTCACAGATCATACTCGTTAGTGACGGGTTAGTGACCTAAGCAAGGTAGAAAGAGTGCAAGAGCGAGATGAGTAATTCTTTTTTACGACCCAAACCGGATCACACCAGTCTTTTCGCTTTCAAGGGAAACAGGCAGTTGTACGAGATACTGTGTGTTCGACTGCAGAAAATCTGTTTGCTGGACTGTTATTGATATGAAATAACTCGAAGCAAACTTTCTGCCACCAAGCAGACATTCATGATTTTCTTTTACAATAATTGGGTGTTTAAATCACCAGTGCGCCAACGTGTCACATTAGGTGTGCGGGAAGTGATTTGCTGGAAAAAGCAAGAATTCCAACTCACGGAGTAAGGAACTGTATACCATAATTGGAAACTTCCTCTCAACAATATAGGGAGGTAGAAAGTATACTTAATATTTAGTATTAACTGAAAACTATCTTGCCGAGGCAGCAGCTTGTGAAGTACCTTTTTGCACCCCAGAGACTGTTATTCATGTACGATGGATGAAAAAATCTAATTACTGCTTAAAAATGTTTACCGTGCGCGATGAATCTGAATTTTCTCCACAAGAAGAGAACATAGTTTCTGATACTTGTATGTGAAAATGAATTCAGAAATAACGATGGCAAATTATTTTAGCAAAAAAAAAAAATCTTTGCGCTTGACTTTTCAACTACACAGCAGAAACCTACCTAGTAGTACATGAACCATGTGTTTAGGAGTGACTCTGGGTAGACAGCTGCTATTTCACAAGTGTTTGAAGGAATTACGGATCAAAACCCTAAAAATGGCGTAGAAGCGTATCCCAATTATTATTAGCGGCAAACTAAATATGGCGACGAAACCAATTCTATATAAAAGTGCAGTGCTTTCAAAAATGTTCTACGGAAGTGGTGTCTGGGGCTTAGCCAACAAAGCGCGCCTTTATGCCATACAAGTGAAATAAGACAAATGTATAGGTGGATCTTACGATGGAGCAGATACTTCCAAATAGTGGATCTACACCACAATACCCACATAAACTGGAAGACGCAATTCAGAAACCGTCTACGAAGTCTCGTCACAAGGCCGAACAGGGTAGCGCGACAGTCAGGCAGCTACAACAGATTAGCAACACGGGCTCTCGATTCTGGCACAGACTGGTGACTGAGAACAGAGATTTTAGCAGAATAATATACGTAATAGGATTACGAGCTGTAGGCTGAACCTGATACCCTTCACGGCAGTGAAATAATATTACACGGTGAACTGAAGGACACCGTGAGGTAACGAAGTTGCACACACATGAAAACAAGGCTCCTCGTTTATCGGTACTGAAGCGTTTGTGCGCTGATTATAGAATACAACTGTTTTCTCGCTTTCCAGAACTAGATTGTTAATTCGAACACTGCGCGATTGCTGTTCTACGCTGATCCTTGCGTTCTTCTTCGCTGATTTGAACTCGAATTACTTGCAATCGTAACGTTCGCTTTGTAGTGCTTTTTCGGCTATCGGCTATGCATATACACTACTGCCCATTAAAAATGCTACACCACGAAGATTACGTGCTACAGACACGAAATTTAACCGACAGGAAGCAGATGCAGTGATACGCAAATGATGAGCTTTTCAGAGCATTCACACAAGGTTGGCGCCGGTGGCGACACCTACAACGTGCTGACATGAGGAAAGTTTCCAACCGATTTCTCATACACAAACAGCAGTTGACCGACGTTGCCTGGTGAAACGTTGTTTTTATGCCTCGTGTAAGGGGGAGAAATGTGTACCATCACGTTTCCGACTTTGATAAAGGTTGGATTGTAGCCTATCGCGATTGCGGTTTATCGTATCGCGACATTGCTGCTCGCGTTGGTCGAAATCCAATGACTGTTAGCAGAATATGGAATAGGTGGGTTCAGGAGGGAAAATACGGAACGCCGCGCTGGATCCCAACGGCCTCGTATCACTAGCAGTCGAGATGACAGGCATCTTACCCGCATGGCTGTAACGGATCGTGCAGCCACGTCCCGATCCCTGGGTCAACAGATGGCGACGTTTGCAAGACAACAACCATCCGCGCGAACAGTTCGACGACGTTTGCAGCAGCACGGACTATCAGCTCGCAGACCATGGCTGCGGTTACCCTTGACGCTGCATCACAGACGGGAGCACCTGCGATGGTGTACTCAACGATGAATCTGGGTGCACGAATGGCAAAACGTCATTTTTTCGGATGAATCCAGGTTCTGTTTACAGCATTATGATGGTCGCATCCGTGTTTGGCGACATCGCGGTGAACGCACATTGGAAGCGTGTATTCGTCATGGCCTTACTGGCATATCACTCGGCGTGATGGCATGGGGTGCCATTGGTTACCCGTCTCGGTCCCCTGTTGTTCGCATTGACGGTACTTTGAACAGAGGACGTTACATTTCAGACGTGTTATGACCTGTGGCTCTACCCTTCATTCGATCCCTGCGAAACTCTACATTTCAGCAGGATAATGCACGACCGCATGTTGCAGGTCCTGTACGGGCCTTTCTGGATACAGAAAATGTTCGACTGCTGCCCTGGCCGGCACATTCTCCAGATCACTCACCAATTGAAAACGTCTGGTCAATGGTGGCTGAGCAACTGGCTCATCACAATACGCCAGTCATTACTCTTGATGAACTGTGGTATTGTGTTGATGCAGCATGGGCATCTGTACCTGTACAAGCCATCCAAGCTCTGTTTGACTCAATGCCCAGGCGTATCTAGGCCGTTATTAAGGCCAGAGATGGTTGTTCTGGGTACTGATTTCTCAGGATCTATGCACCCAAACTGCGTGAAAATCTAATCTCATGTCAGTTCTAGTATAATATATTTGTCCAATGAATACACGTTTATCATCGCATTTGTTTTTGGTGTAGCAACTTTAATGGCCAGTAGTGTATCTTTGTTCGAGAAACTGATCTGCTTGGTTTGTGCCAAGCGAACTAAAAAAAAAGTTTGTACGAGTTTCTTTTTAGAGTTCAAACCGAAGAGCTGTACATCATAGGTCAGAAACAAGCTCCGTACATTCACTGTGAACTCGCCAGCTTGTCCTGTGATTTCATCTCGAAGCTCGCCGCCTTTTGTGCCGTAGACTGGACTCGAGAGTCATCGCCACTGCTAACTCTTCACCTGGGTCGCTTTTCGGCTAGAAGTGGACTCGACTGGCTCAGAAGTAAGAGCGATTACACACAGTTCACAAGTATAACTGCAGACTCGCGGTACACTCGCTACATAGGCAACCGTTTGGGAAGAAATTTCCAGCATTAAATTGTGAATTACTATTCATTTGTGACTTTTAATGCTTCTATTCTCTTCTTCTATGCTTCTATTATATAACTATTCAGTTATTTCACACAATCATGATTTGGGTTTAACAGTTATTCTCAAGCGCAAGCCGAAATACCATAAAATTTCCGACCTTCCTAAATGACAGGAGCAAATTTTATACCAAATTCCCACTCATCGGTTGGCACATAATATTGTTCTGTTCATACATACATTTACATACACACATCAAAAAAAGTTTTGCGTCACCTAGGTTCCGAGGGTTCCGGAACCTGTACAGAAAATTGGAATAGAGATCAACATAAACATCATTTCCGCCCTTTTTATTGCTCATGAAAACCACACATTGCATGTTGTACCACCATAGCGAGACCTTCAGAGGTGGTGGTTCAGATTGCTGTACACATCGGTACCTCTATTACCCAGTAGCACGCCTTCTTGCATTGATGCATGCCTGTCTTCATCGTGGCATAATATCCACAAGTTCTTCAAGTCACTGTTGGTCCACTCCTCAACGGCGATTGGGCGTAGATCCCTCAGAGTAGTGGGTGGGTCACGTCGTACAGGAACAGCTGTTTTCAATCTATCCCAGGCATGTCGATAGGGTTCATGTCTGGAGAACATTCTGGCCACTCTACTCGAGCGGTATCGTTTATCCTGAAGGAAGTCATTCAGAAGATGTGCACTATGGGGGCGCGAATTGTCGTCCATGAAGACGAATGCCTCGCCAATATGCTGCCGATATGGTTGCACTATGCGTCGGAGGATGAAGTTCATGTATCCTACAGGCGTTACGGTGCCTTTCATGACCACCAGCGGCGCACGTCGGCCCCACATAATGCCACACCAAATAGCAGGGAACCTCTACCTTGCTGCACTCGCCGGACAGTGTGTCTAAGGCGTTCAGCCTGACCGGGATGCCTCCAAACACGTCTCCGACGATTGTCTTGTTGAAGGCATGTGCGACACTCATCGGTGAAGAGAACGTGATGACAGTCCTGAGCGGTCCATTCGGCATGTTGTCGGGCCCATCTGTACCGCGCTGCATGGTGTCGTGTTTGCAAAGATGGACCTCGCCATGGGCGTCGGGAGTGCAGTTGCGCATCATGCAGCCTATTGCGCACAATTTTAGTCGTAACACGACGTCCTGTGGCTGCGCGAAAAGCGTTATTCAACATGGTGGTGTTTCTGTGAGGTTTCCTTCGAGCCATAGCCCGTAGGTACCGGGTCATCCGCTGCAGTGGTAGTCCTTGGGCGGCCTGAGCGAGGCATGTCATCGACAGTTCCTGTCTCTCTGCATCTCCTCCATGTCCGAACAACATCACTTTGGTTCAGTCCGAGACGCCTGGACACTTCCCTTGTTGAGAGCCCTTCCTGGCACAAAGCAACAATTCGGACGCGATCGAACCGCAGTATTGACCGTCCAGGCATGGTTGAACTACAGACAACACGAGGCGTGTACAGCCTTCCTGGTCGAACTGATCGGCTGTCTGAACCCCTCCGTCTAATAGGCGCTGCTCATGCATGGTTGTTTACATATTTGGGCGGGTTTAGTGACATCTCTGAACAGTCAAAGGGACTGTGTCTGTGATACAATATCCACAGCCAACTTCTATCTTCAGGAGTTCTGGGAACCGGGGTAATGGAAAACTTTTTTTGATGTGTGTAGATTACACTTTTTCGAAGTCTGCTGTAAATTTATCAAATGGTTCAAACGGCTCTGAGCACTATGGGACTTAATATCTGAGGTCATCAGTCCCCTGGAACTTATAACTATTTAAACCTAAATAACCTAAGGACATCACACACATCCATGCCCGAGGCTGTAAATTTATTTTAATTTTAATATCTTGTCAGAGAATTTGTAGCAATTACACTTTCAAGGCGTACCAGAAAACATACGAGGATGAAGTGCAATTTTTCAAAAGTGATTAATTATTAAAACAAATGACAGAAATGAATGTAAGCTTGACAACTCGTTGTTAGCCCAAATGGTTCAAATGGCTCTGAGTACTATGGGACTCAACTGCTGAGGTCATTAGTCACCTAGAACTTAGAACTAGTTAAACCTAACTAACCTAAGGACATCACAAACATCCATGCCCGAGGCAGGATTCGAACCTGCGACCGTAGCGGTCTTGCGGTTCCAGGCTGCAGCGCCTTTAACCGCACGGCCACTTCGGCCGGCGTTGTTAGCCCATACACGTAAGTTGCCATGACGAAACGAATACAGAAATAACACGCTTTTTTCGTCACAGGGGTACAACACACGTCGCTCTGTGGCCAGTTTGCATCTGACGCAGCAGATATTTATTCTCATGCTGGAGGTGGAATAAACAAAGATACAACCATTTTGTTTGCAGTGGCCGGCCGCTGTGGCAGAGCGGTTCTAGGCGCTACAATCCGGAACCCCGTGACCGCTTCGATCGCAGGTTCGAATCCTGCCTCGGGCATGGATGTGTGTGATGTCCTTAGGTTAGTCAGGTTTAAGTAGTTCTAAGTTCTAGGAGACTGATGACCTCAGAAGTTAAGTCCCATATTGCTCAGAGCTATTTGAACCATTTTTGTTTGCAGTGAACGAAACTGCCATATTTTGCGTGTGAAGCATGGACCACAGCGTCTGTATTGGAACCTGCAATTGAGTGCTTTGCATTTATTAATTTTCGTCTAACACCCTCGACAGCCTCACAAAACGCAGCTTCGTTAAAAGGCCATCTGATCCCGACAGTCAGCCATTTCGGCTTGTGAGTACTACGTAACAGCAGCAAGATCACGCACTCATCTTCCGGTCACGACTATCCTCACATTGCTGAACTCTTCAGTAAGAGAAAACGACCAGAGCGCCATAGTTCTCAGACAGGCCATACTCACGGAGCTACAGCGAGAACTCAGGATGCTCCTTAGCACTGTTGTAGCACCGACGCGACGCTCTGATTCACGAAGTATGCAACCGGAACGTCAGACTCGACTTGCTCCGTTTCTGATGTCTACTGCAGACGTGGCAGAGTGGACGCGAGGCGCGGCCCCGTTGGCGGGGAGGAGCCGCACCTGGAGCTGGCGCGGCTGCCAACGGGGCCACCCGCTCTCTTCCCGCGCTGTATTTATAAACGGGCCGGCGCACGTGCTCACACCTGCTCCTCCCTTCCCGACGACAGCGCACCTTACTCGCTCGTCTGCATCTACATCTGCATCCTGCAAACCTCTGCCAAGTGGCACCAGTCATTAAGGTTTCTTTCCCTTCCATTAAAGTGTAGATAACGCCTCGGTACGCTCTGTAATTAGTCTAATCTTGTCTTCGAAGCCCCTAGGGTCGGCAGTTGGAGATGTTACACTGAATGACATTATTGTTAAGAAAACAGAGACACTGTTGCACAGGAATAATCACTGGCCCTGATGGATGACATGGAACACACTTGAGTGCATGTTTATACCAAAAAATGGTACAGAGTTCACCACGCGGGGAAAGCAGGGCAACAGACATAAATAACGTTAGGTCAGATTCCCAACATGGTGGTCGATATCGCAGTAAGGAATTGCCCTCCTCTAGCACTAAAGCATCTATTATTCTTGCTGACCACCTAAGCCGCCAGGTTAGCCGAGAGCGCTAACGCGCTGCTTCCTGGCCTCGGGTAGGCACGCCGGCCCCGAATCGAATCCGCCCGGCGGAATAACGAGGGCAGGTGTGCCGGCCAGCCTGGATATGGTTTTTAGGCGGTTTTCCACATCCCCCAAGGTGAATACCGGGCTGGTCCCCACGTTCCGCCTCAGTTCCACGGCTCGCAGACAACTGAACACTTTCGCACTATTCCATGGATTACACTAGTTGGCTGGCCGAGCGGCTCTAGGCGCTACAGTTTTTAACTGCGCGACCGCTACTGTCGCAGGTTCGAATTCTGCCTCAGGCATGGATGTGTGTGATGTCCTTAGGTTAGTTAGGTTTAAGTAGTTCTAAGTCTAGGGGACTGATGACCTCAGATGTTAAGTCCCATAGTGCTGAGAGCCATTTGAACCACACACTAGTTGCAGACAGTTGGGATACACTAATTCCTTCCCGCGGAGTACGGGGTGGCAGCAGGAAGGGCATCCGGCCACCCTTTAAACTAACATTGCCACATCCGATTAACCATGCCGACCCTGCGTCTCCGTGGGAAAAAAGGCACAAGCAAAAGAAAGACAGTAAGAAAGAATTCTTGCTGACCACCTAACTGTTGAGGAGTCTTTGAGAGATATCGTCCCACTCCTCTGCCAGGGCGATTTTCAGCTCTAAGACAGTTCGAGGAGAGGGTGTTCGTTGAGAAGAGCATCCCTAGCATGCTCTGTTGCACAGATCTTCAAACTTTGTCCGTCATGCTCTCTTCTGAAGCGTAAATTAATTTGACTTCTCCCCCTGTTGTGCTTTCCTTCTTCAGCACTTCTCATACTTGGCACAAAAACGGCCCACGATACCTATTTACTTCTGTCTAATCACTGCAACTATCATTAATATCAGAAATTGAGTCCGCCGTGATGCAAAACACCTTGTTATTCGTTTTATTTCTTTTTTCTCCCAAACTAGTTTCGGCGACAAATATCACCATCATCAGTGGGGTTTTTTAGTCTAAAACATGCAGAAAATAGCATGGTTTAGATTAAAAAAAACCACTGATCATGGTGATATTTCGAGCCGAAACTAGTTTGGGAGAAAAAGGAATAAAACGAATAACAAGGTGTTTTGCATCAAGGCGGACTCAATTTCTGATATTACTGTTTTTTTATGCAAACACGGACAAAATGGAAGAGTCCCAAGATAAAATTACTGCAACTATCAGTTACCACGACAATAATAATAATAATAATAATTAGAGAGTGACATTCGAGCACATTAGAGGTAAACGTTTTGTGCAAATTATCATTAACTTGTATTATTCAAAGACTGTTTGAAACTGATAATTACAACTAGATTATAAATAACCGTGGCTGCGAGTGTAGGTGTTGATACTGAGAAAATATGTGCACTTCACTAAATTTTTCTTTTTCAAATTAGTTCACAAATTCTTTAATTGGTTAAAATTGATCTGTTTTCATCTGTAATGGTTTTAATTCAATTAGAAAGTTTTAATATTTGAAAGGTCACGACGTACAAATGACGACAGAACAATATTAAACAATTAAATGCCAATTTAGAATAGTTCCTAAAAGGAACTAAAGAACATTAAAAATGCACGTGATTCAAAATTCGGAATTTTTGGGCACTTTTCACAAAGTTTACAACACTGACTAAGTCGTTCAGCACTTTGCTGACTTCAAGTTGTACTGGTTTAGCAGCCAATGTCTCCCTGTGCAGCCGCGCGGGGTAGTCGCGCGGTCTGAGGTCACGGTTCACGCTGCTCCCTCCGTCCGAGGTTCGAGTCCTCCCTCGGGCATGGGCGTGTGCGTTTTCCTTAGCGTAAGTTAGTTTAATTTAGATTAAGTAGTGTGTAAGCCTAGGGGCCGATGACCTCAGCAGTTTGGTCCCATAGGAGCTTACCACCACTACCACCTCTCTGTGTATCATGCATTGTCGCAAAGTGTGAATTTTGCAGAAGGAAAAACAGCACACACTCTTGTCATGAAACGCTCTTTGCTCCAGTAAATGCTGCAACCCCATCGGCACATGGAAAACACAATTTGCCCATGACATATTCTTATCAGCAAAATAAATAAATAAATAAATACACAGTAAAGAAAACAGCCTGCAGTCCTCCCTTCAGACATGTAAACTCCTCGTGATTTTCATTTTGATAACATCAGCGTACAGAAACAAGAAGCTGAGAAAGATTTCCGATATCGGAACTGTCATCAGACTTCGGTGAGAGTTTTCGCTACCATGAAGACGTGGTAGCAACTGATTTTTCATGTCAGTGGCTCTTGCATCAATACGACGAGTCTCGATATCATCTGGTCGTGGCATCAACTTCAGATCCTCGGAAAACGTTTCTTCTTACACGATTTTACACATTTTGACGACTCTCACCAATAGTATGCGGTGATTTGAATTTTACAATGAAGAAGTAATATGAATTTTGCAATGAAGTATGTCACCCCTAGGAATGCTCTTAGCGCTATCATAGGAAAGGAATCTGACATTTCCTTTTAGTAGCTGCTCATGATGCTTAAAAAATTCCACGGGTTTACCTACACGGTCTGGACGTTTTGTCTGTGGGTACCTCTTTGGTTTTGTAGGTTTCAAGCAATCGTCAGCTAAAATCTCCAAACAAAGAACCCATTGTGGTTGTTCCTCATAATTCAAAAGAGTGCTGGTAAAACCTAATATCAGATAATCAACTTCATATTTACGCACTTTGGCTTTTGCGTTTAGAAGTGACGTTGCTGACAGGAACGGAGAAGTATGCGAAAGAATAATGTACTTTAATTAAATTCGAATCGTTTTCGTTATTAGAACTACATGCTTTCGAAGGAGAAGAGACACCCGGGTCGATTAAATTCGAATCTTTCTCGTTATTAGAACTACATACTTTCGTAGGAGAAGAGACACTCGGGTCAACCGCTTCCATGGGATCTCTTGTTATCGTTGCGAATCATTTGAGGCATAATTACTGTATCGTGTCGTGTATGAATGTATTTTATTTACGAATGATTCCGTCCACTACAGTGAGAGTACGCGTATGCCGCCGCCACAATTTTAGTTTGGACGACTCGCCTTAATACGACCTAGAATATTCCATACCTCCCGAAAAACATTTATTTACAGCTCTTAGTTACCCTTCGTAACTGATCTCATCACCCAAATCGCCGATGTACGCTATACAAAAGTAATTGCACGTATTTTAAGGCCAATATTTCCGCCGATGTCGAACAAAATATATTTAGCGTGTGGTTTTTTGAAACTCAAGTTTTATCGAGGTATAATACAAGACTGTTGTTCTCAGCACATAGTAAGTGCCTCTTACACAGTTGCTGCTAAAATGTCTCTGCATTCCATTAAAAATTTTTGTTCATCATAATACTTTCCAGGCGCCATGTCACGGATTGCGCGGCCCGTCCCCCCGGAGATTCGAGTCCTCCCTCGGGCATGGGTGTGTGTGTTGTTCTTAGCATAAGTAGTGTGTAAGTCTAGGGACCGATGACATCAGCAGTTTGGTTCCTTAGGAATTCACACACATTTGTCCATTTTTTTATACTTTCCAAACCAAAAACCAAGTGAGCGGAGAAGACAAAGAACGGAGATCTGTGAGCCAGAAGAATTAATGTTTTCATGGAGATCATTCTGTATTTTTCTAACCGTAGGATACTCTCCTCTGTTGCACCATAGCATTAAAGTTCTACGCACAAACTTTTTGTCAGAATCGCCAAAACCCGTATTTTCCGTTTTCAGTTTAGGCCCCTCCTGGGAAATCAAATCACGTGCTCGCATCTACAGATTCTTCCGATGTTTCTGCACAGTTTATACCGTCGGTACGGAAACCACAAGGTTTTGATGTCATTTTATGAACTTTCGCAAAGTTTTGTGTTATTCCTGGCCTCCTCGCTGTTGGCCAGACCAGTAAAAAAAACTGTAGTACGTTCGATACGATACTTTTAAATTGTTTTTCTTGATGCAATAATTTACCAACAGCCGTATGTATTGCAGAAATTTATTTTATGAACTTCTTACGTGCTACCAGTTTCGGCATTACACTGATGCCATCTTCAGGCCCCTGTACAATGAGTAGAACACATGTACTATTATAGAAAATACAGAACATACGTTAACAATTGACAGGTATCATGTTAACTATGTAAGTGGCTCAAAGATACGTATTGTATATCATTAAAACTATATGTAACATTAGGGCAAATATGCTTCTGCCTATATCATGCTGTTGTTAATAGTTTTCTCTATTCTACTCGAATATAGCATAATAGATGAGCATATGTATACGCTATTATTCATAAATCCGTACCACACAGTTGTAATAGGCCATGCAACACAACAATCTTCTGTACTGCATACAATCATATGTCCAGTGTAAGAATTTTTTTAAATAATTAACTAATATAAATAAATAATAAAATAAATTAAAATACAAGAAAATGAGCCATAACCAAGTCAGAACACATAAGTTACATATGTGTAGCCTTGGTCGTATTATGTGTGGTACGGCAAATAGCTGCCGCAATATTAACGATAAAAAGCATAAAAGAGTTTGTCTTAAAACCCAATTGCATTCACGAATTAAATCAATGCAGTCGTACTATAAAAATCATCAAGTCCCGTAGGCACTTCATTAGAACCCCTATGTACGACGACCCCGCACTGTGCTGATTGGAATAATGCAACTACAGTAGCTGCCATATATGGTCATAGTTACAAAGAAGTTTCTCGATCTCTGTAAATCAAAAATGTCTATCTCCCTGCATGTAAGTCCTATACAATTATGTAGGATTATACCAAGTGTAATCGAACGAATAAAAAGGAAAAACGAAAAAGAAAAATATAGGAGGCCGCCTATAAGTCCGAACATAAACCTCAAAATGAAAGGTTCAAAAATGGCAAGGTCATCAGTCCCCTAGAACTTAGAACTACTTAAACCTAAGGACAGCACACACATCCATGCCCTAGTCAGGAATCGAACCTGCGACCGTAGCGGTCGCGCGGTTCCAGACTGTAGCGCCTAGAACCGCTCGGTCACTCCGGCCGCCAAAATGAAAGGTATATCATCCCTAAGACTGAAGGGTACAACCTATAACCATGTCAAATCATTCTCAAGGTTGCATAAAGACCGGGTGTAGTAACCTTTAAGATGACTATCAGGATCTTAAGTACATCATCCAGTGTCATCATATTCTGTCTAATGACATTAATGAGTCGGGAACTGTCTGTATGGGTCAAAATGTTAGATTGTTATCGAATGTCTTTTCGCCCCTTATGCACACCGACTGAAGTAGCATTACAAGTAGGGCCTTGCTGCTGTATTTCGCTTTCTACTAAACACACGTCAATGCACCGTTTCGCGGAAGACCGAAACCACACGTGAAACTCACTATCGCACGGGAATACAGGATTAATGAGCTGAACAACTACACTGTTAACAGCGTACACTCGGCAACAATGCTGTGAGGCGGGCGAATCACAGCCGGCGTACTGCAAGTAGTAGCTATCGGGTGACTATTATTGAACTGTATGAAATAAAATTTTCATGACTTCTGAGCGGTTTGCGTTTGCACGTTCAAACTGCACGGTTGGCCTCGGGGCATGATGGGAATTAGTAAGCGCATGCATGGTTTGCTTTAGCGACGGAGCCCACATCCACAAGTCTTTTCACTCTCAATGGGTGACTGTGTGGTGTGCAATGTCCAGTCACAGAATAATCGGTGCGATATCCCTTGATGACACGGTGACTACCGAACGGTACGGTAAGGGTTTTGAAGATGATTTCATCCCCATTATCCAGAGTGACCATGATTTCGACAAGATACAGTTCATTTAGGGCGGAGAGTGTTTGATATCCTGGGGGAGCACTCTGGGGACCGCATTCTGGTTCTGGGATACCCACAGACTACTGGCATGGTCCTCGATTGGCTGCCATATTCTCCAGAACTGAACATATGCGACTCCTTTTTGTCGGGCTATAGTAAAGACAAGGTGTGCAGCGATAACCCCCAAAACCACTGCTGAGCTGAAGACAGCCATTCAGGAGATCATCGACAGCATCGATGTTCCGACACTTCAGCGGGTCATGCAGAATTTCGCTATTCGTCTGCGCCACACGATCGCCAATAATGGTAGGCATATCGAACATGTCCTAATCTAAATCCGAATGTCTGTAGTAACGTTTAAATGTTGAATAAAGTGTGTGCACGCCGTAGTTTGTAAATAATTTGCGTTTTTTCACACAGTTCAATAATTGTCACTCTGTATGACCTTGAAGCGTAGGCCATTTCATACTTTCAATATCTTCACTTTCCAGCGAGCCCGACACCTCAGCCGTCCTGTGTGGGCGGGCACTATCGTTCGTACACAGAATGTCGAGCTTTATAGCGCCCCTAAGCAGACAGCACGTCCGCAGTAATCTTCTTGTAATACCGGTGTGCTGTAACGGCACCTCGCACAAAGATATGCACCAGTGTTCGGCAAGTGTGCATAATGTATGCCCACACTAACACACCTACCCCGTAACGATGACGTTCGGAACATTCTGTTGTATGTAACGTGTTCCCCCCTCTCTCTCTACACCAACTGGTGGGCAGAATCACTAGCCACAATGAAGCGGGATTCATCAAAGAACATCACTCTGGACCACTGTTGCTGACCTCTACCAGTAGGCTACTTACACCAACGAAATCTTTCTCTAGTATGGTGTGGTTGAAGTGGGATGTATTTAACAGGCTTCCGAGCACACAAACCTGCCTGATTTAATCGCCTTGAAATGGTTCTGTCAGAGACACGTGTACCGATACTGGCTGCAAGATCTGCAGCGATCTGCGTAGAAGTGAGATGTCTGTTACTTTTCATCACTATGGCGGCGTATCGATCCTCTTGGGGTGTGCCCGTCCATCCACGACCACCGACATGTTTTCGCATAGCATTACCACTTCCGGAGGCCCTATTTAATCGCTGATTACACTTTTCGACACACCCATTGCTGTGGTCACAGTAGTGACACTTAAACGGGCTTCGATTCGTCCAACTGCTCGTCCACGATCGTGTACACTCAGATGATGTCTTGCAGACACGTTGCCGTACCACACGAAATGGCGCATTAATTGGTTCCACCTCAATCTTACTGCATGAAACTGTCGAATGCGTGCACAGGCATCGCCGCTGTTAACGCGTCTCGCCCCCTACATTTTCTTTTGCTGTCACTGGTCAGGTGTTCTATAGCAGTTATCGGTTGTTCCGTAGCAAATTGACAGTTGTTCCTCAGCAAGGGTCAGCTGTTCCTTAGCAAATATCAAGCAGTGTACTTGGAACTTTCTAACAAGGGAACCTCCCCATCGCACCCCCCTCAGATTTAGTTATAAGTTGGCACAGTGATAGGCCTTGAAAAACTGAACACATTTCAATCGAGAAAACAGGAAGAAGTTGTGTGGAACTATGAAAAAAATAAGCAAAATATACAAACTGAGTAGTCCATGGGCAAGGTAGGCAACATCAAGGCGACTGTCAGCTTACGAGCGCCGTGGTCCCGTGGTTAGCGTGAGCAGCTGCCGAACGAGATATCCTTGGTTCAAATCTTTTCTCGAGTGAAAATTTTAATTTTTTATTTTCAGATAATTATCAAAGTTCAGGCACTCACACATAATCAACTTCGCTCTCCAAAATTCCAGGACATGTTCAGATTTGCTTGGACATATACAGGATTTGACGGTCTACGCATGGAAACATTTGAAAACGTAAAAAACATATGTTTTGACAGAGCACAGGGAAAACTGTGCGATTGTGAAACTGTTGCATTCATTTGTTGCAGTTTATGTGACAAACTGTTATGTTTTCATCACTTTTTGGGAGTGATTATCACATCCACAAGAAAACCTAAATCGGGCAACGTAGAAGAATCTTTTTACCCATTCGCCAAGTGTGCAAGTTAGGCGGGTCGACAACATATTCCTGTCATGTGACGCACATGCCGTCACCAGTGTCGTAAAGAATATATCAGACGTGTTTTCCTGTGGAGGAATCGATTGACCTATGACCTTGCGATCAAATGTTTTCGGTTCCCATTGGAGAGGCACGTCCTTTCGTCTACTAATCGCACGGTTTTGCGGTGCGGTCGCAAAACACAGACACTAAACTTATTACAGTGAACAGAGACGTGAATGAATGAACGGACAGATCGGAAATCTGCGAAAATAAAGAAAGTAAAATTTTCACTTGAGGGGGGGGTTCGAACCAAGGATCTCTCATTTTGCAGTTGCACACTCTAACCACGGGACCACTGCGCTCATAGACTAATATCGTCTTTGATGTTGCATATCTTGCACATGGACTACTCAGTTTGTATATTTTGCTTATTTTTTCATAGTTCCACACAACTTCTTCCTGTTTTCTCGATTGATCTGTGTTCAGTTTTTCAAGGCCTATCCACTGTGTCAATTTATAACTAAATCTGAGGGGGGTGCGATGGGGAGGTTCCCTTGTAAGTAGCCTTTCATAGAGTAACAGAATATTGAGCGCCAAGTCGAAGATCATTGCCAAAGAAATGTGATGACTATTTCATGAAATTTCTTTGTCAGTAGTTTAATATCGGTCTTAAGTGTAAATGCAGCGCCCAGCCAGCGGGTGGCAGTGGATTACGTCCAGAAAGCACCCAAGCGCGAATTGAGAACCGATGACGTCTTGGAGGCACCCAGGAATTGGTAGATGTCGGTCGGGTGCGAGTCCAAGCTGGAAGGCACCAGTTCAGGTCCCGGTATCATCGAGACTAGACGCGGCCCATAGACCAGCGTCTAGTGGAGGCTGCGGCTAGTTGTAGACGAGGCTTGATGAGCCACACTGGGACGACGCCCGGTGTGGAGACATTGCCGGTGTAGCCAGCAGTCGACGACAGTTACTGCTAGACGTGGGTGGCTAGTACTTATACTTGCACGCCTTGTGGTTTTATGAAAAGAGACACTTCCAAACACGTACTGGGCTCAGGAAGCAAACGACAGAGCCCGACGTGTGGTAAGCACGCTCGCCACAGTGTCGGAGCACAGGCTTTCACCGTGCCGGCTTAGCAGTTTTCCGACTCTGGCAGCGGAATTTGGCAGTCAGCCTACCGACTCGCTTGAATGCACGAAGTAATGGCCGCTATCGACAGGGGATCTCAAGTTGATTCCGTATTTCTAGATTTCCGGAAAGCTTTTGACACCGTTCCTCACAAGCGACTTCTAATCAGGCAGCGGGCCTATGGGGTATCGTCTCAGTTGTGCGACTGGATTCGTGATTTCCTGTCAGGAAGATCGCAGTTCGTAGTAATAAACGGCAAATCATCGAGTAAAACTGAAGTGATATCAGGTGTTACCCAGGGAAGCGCCCTGGGACCTCTGCTGTTCCTGATCTATATAAATGACCTGGGTGACAATCTGAGCAGTTCTCTTAGGTTGTTCGCAGATGATGCTGTAATTTACCGTCTAGTAAGGTCATCCGAAGACCAGTATCAGTTGCGAAGCGATTTAGAAAAGATTGCTGTATGGTGTAGCAGGTGACAGTTGACGCTAAATAACGAAAAGTGTGATTTGATATACATGAGTTCCAAAAGAAATCCGCTGGAATTCGATTACTCGATAAATAGTACAATTCTCAAGGCTGTCAATTCAACTAAGTACCTGGGTGTTAAAATTACGAACAACTTCAGTTGGAAAGACCACATAGATAATATTGTGGGGAAGGCGAGCCAAAGGTTGCGTTTCATTGGCAGGACACTTAGAAGATGCAACAAGTCCACTAAAGAGACAGCTTACACTACACTCGTTCGTCCTCTGTTAGAATATTGCTGCACTGTGTGGGATCCTTACCAGGTGGGATTGACGGAGGACATCGAAAGGGTACAAGAAAGGGCAGCTCGTTTTGTATTATCACGTAATAGGGGAGAGAGTGTGGCAGATATGATACGCGAGTTGGGATGGAAGTCATTAAAGCAAAGACGTTTTTCGTCGCGGCGAGATCTATTTACGAAATTTCAGTCACCAACTTTCTCTTCCCAATGCGAAAATATTTTGTTGAGCCCAACCTACATAGGTAGGAACGATCATGAAAATAAAATAAGAGAAAAAGAGCTCGAACATAAAGGTTTAGGTGTTCGTTTTTCCCGCGCGCTGTTCGGGAGTGGAATGGTAGGGAGATAGTATGATTGTGGTTCGATGAACCCTCTGCCAAGCACTTAAATGTGAATTGCAGAGTAATGTAGATGTAGATGTAGTCGCTTAGCAGGTCAAACACAGAGCTCAGATTGCAAAGGAAATTTGTGAACTAAGAAAAATCACCAAACAAAAGAATGGAGGCTTTTGAAGTGTGGTGTTGTGGAGGTATACAGAAAGTTATTGTGGAAAGATAAGACGTGAAATGTAGAGGTTGTCCACGGCATCAGCGAAATGGAATGTGTGTGTAACACTGTGTTCAAGGGGCAGGATAATCGGGCGTTGGTTAAGACGTCAAGTAGTGGGTTTCCAGGTGTTACAGCGCCCATACTCCGTAGAGGGCAAACGTTGTTGTCGAAGACAGAGGCTGGAATAGAAACTAAAAATAATGAGGACGATTTGTGTAAGTATTAGTCTAAGATGGAGGGATTATCAGCAGTGAGGAAATGGTGGCGTACCGCACGAAAGCGGACAGAACCGTGCCGCTTTGGAATTGCGTGCGACGTGCAGCACTGCGGGCCTGCAGCGTGTGCTCGTTAGTCGCCACCTGTGGGAAGCCACGTGGCCGCGCACGTGCTTCCAGCCTCCGCGCCGTGGGCGGTCTGCCGGTCTCTGGGGCGCCGCTGATTAACACGGGCCTGCGCGACCGCCGACCGCTGCTTTCATATCCACCTGCCAGCCAATTACGTGGCCTAACCGCCCGACGCCCTATTCTCAGCCTCACAGCGGTCTCACCAACAGGCTCGCACGCAACGAACATTTATTTTGATATGACTTCATAGTTTTACGCAGCAGCGCCTAAGTATAAAGTTTCGGTCTTGAAACCGCGTCGTGTTTGACTTAAAACTCGATCTCTACAACGCATTTCCTAATCGTTCAATCCAAGTAATTACACACTAAAATAAGCTCCCTACTTAGCAAACATATACAACCGCTCTCTCACCGATAGATCTGTACCTACAGATTGGAAAATTGCGCAGGTCGCACCAGTGTTTAAGAAGGGTAGAAGGAGTAATCCATCGAACTACAGACCTATATCATTGACATCGGTTTGCAGTAGGTTTTTGGAGCATGTATTGTATTCAAACATTATGAATCACCTCGAAGGGAACGATCTATTGATACGTAATCAGCATGGTTTCAGAAAACATCGTTCTTGTGCAACGCAGCTAGCTCTTTATTCGCACGAAGTAATGGCCGCTATCGACAGGGGATCTCAAGTTGATTCCGTATTTCTAGATTTCCGGAAAGCTTTTGATACCGTTCCTCACAAGCGACTTCTAATCAAGCTGTGGGCCTATGGGGTATCGTCTCAGTTGTGCGACTGGATTCGTGTGCTCCCTGCCGTCGTTGGATAAGCAGCTGCAGCAGCAAGTCGTATACTCCTAGCTCACTCATTTGTTACATAGTTTAATTCTTAATTTCTTTGCGTGTTTTTGGTACTTGCATTGTTTAATTCATAAATTTCGGGCGTGTTATAGTATTTGAGAGTTGTAGCATCGCGTTGTAGTACCTGAATAGTGCAAAATCGCGTAGTCTCCTTCCGCCGCCGAGCAGTGTGTCAGCAGTGCGCAAGTAGCAGCGTTACTGCATTTACTAGGCAATCTTGTATTTTAATAACCGTTTAAATTTTGTCGATTTGTTTGCGCTCTCTGTAGATTAGTTCAGACGTTATTTGCACAACAGTTTTTAGCATGGATAGGGACTGCAACTGCTGTGTTCGGATGTAGGCTGAGTTGGCATCCCTTCGCTCCCAGCTTCAGGCAGTGTTGGCTTCGGTCACACAGCTTGAGGCTGTTGCCAATGGGCATCACTGTGGGGATCCGGATGGGAGTTTGTCGGGGACGGCCAGCTCGTCCCACGCATCCCCCGATCGGACTACGACTGTGGCTGCCCGGGATACTGCCCACATTGAGGCTGATCGCTCACCTGTGGTAGAGTGGGAGGTCATCTCGAGGTATGGCAGGGGGCGAAAGACATTCCGGAGGGCTGAACGGAAGGCCTCCCCAGTTTGTCTGACGAACCGGTTTCAGGCTCTGTCTCCGGCTGATACTGATGTTCGGCCGGAGATGGCTGCTTGTCCTGTTCCAGAGGTTGCCCCTCAGTCTGCAAGATCCGGGCAGTCGCAGAGGGTGGGCTTACTGGTAGTTGGGAGCTCCAACGTCAGGCGCGTAATGGGGCCCCTTAGGGATATGGCAGCAAGAGATGGGAAGAAAACCAATGTGCACTCCGTGTGCATACCGGGGGGAGTCATTCCAGAGGAGGAAAGGGTCCTTCCGGATGCCATGAAGGGTACAGGGTGCACCCATCTGCAGGTGGTCGCTCATGTCGGCACCAATGATGTGTGTCGCTATGGATCGGAGGAAATCCTCTCTCGCTTCCGGCGGCTATCTGATTTGGTGAAGACTGCCAGTCTCGCTAGCGGGATGAAAGCAGAGCTCACCATCTGCAGCATCGTCGACAGGACTGACTGCGGACCTTTGGTACAGAGCCGAGTGGAGGGTCTGAATCAGAGGCTGAGAAGGTTCTGCGACCATGTGGGCTGCAGATTCCTCGACTTGCGCCATAGGGTGGTGGGGTTTCGGGTTCCGCTGGATAGGTCAGGAGTCCACTACACGCAACAAGCGGCTACACGGGTAGCAGGGGTTGTGTGGCGTGGGCTGGGCGGTTTTTTAGGTTAGAAGGCCTTGGGCAAGTACAGAAAGGGCAACAGCCTCAACGGGTGCGGGGCAAAGTCAGGACATGCGGGGACTAAGCAGCAATCGGTATTGTATTGTCAACTGTCGAAGCTGCGTTGGTAAAGTACCGGAACTTCAAGCGCTGATAGAAAGCAGCGAAGCTGAAATCGTTATAGGTACAGAAAGCTGGCTGAAGCCAGAGATAAATTCTGCCGAAATTTTTACAAAGGTACAGACGGTGTTTAGAAAGGATAGATTGCATGCAACCGGTGGTGGAGTGTTCGTCGCTTTTAGTAGTAGTTTATCCTGTAGTGAAGTAGAAGTGGATAGTTCCTGTGAATTATTATGGGTGGAGGTTACACTCAACAACCGAGCTAGGTTATTAATTGGCTCCTTTTACCGACCTCCCGACTCAGCAGCGCTAGTGGCAGAACAACTGAGAGAAAATTTGGAATACATTTCACATAAATTTTCTCAGCATGTTATAGTCTTAAGTGGAGATTTCAATTTACCAGATATAGACTGGGACACTCTGATGTTTAGGACAGGTGGTAGGGACAGAGCATCGAGTGACATTATACTGAGTGCACTATCCGAAAATTACCTCGAGCAATTAAACAGAGAACCGACTCGTGGAGATAACATCTTGGACCTACTGATAACAAACAGACCCGAACTTTTCGACTCTGTATGTGCAGAACAGGGAATCAGTGATCATAAGGCCGTTGCAGCATCCCTGAATATGGAAGTTAATAGGAATATAAAAAAAGGGAGGAAGGTTTATCTGTTTAGCAAGAGTAATAGAAGGCAGATTTCAGACTACCTAACAGATCAAAACGAAAATTTCTGTTCCGACACTGACAATGTTGAGTGTTTATGGAAAAAGTTCAAGGCAATCGTAAAATGCGTTTTAGACAGGTACGTGCCGAGTAAAACTGTGAGGGACGGGAAAAACCCACTGTGGTACAACAACAAAGTTAGGAAACTACTGCGAAAGCAAAGAGATCTTCACTCCAAGTTTAAACGCAGCCAAAACCTCTCAGACAAACAGAAGCTAAACGATGTCAAAGTTAGCGTAAGGAGGGCTATGCGTGAAGCGTTCAGTGAATTCGAAAGTAAAATTCTATGTACCGACTTGACAGAAAATCCTAGGAAGTTCTGGTCTTACGTTAAATCAGTAAGTGGCTCGAAACAGCATATCCAGACACTCCGGGATGATGATGGCATTGAAACAGAGGATGACACGTGTAAAGCTGAAATACAAAATACCTTTTTCCAAAGCTGTTTTACAGAGGAAGACCGCACTGCAGTTCCTTCTCTAAATCCTTGCACAAACGAAAAAATGGCTGACATCGAAATAAGTGTCCAAGGAATAGAAAAGCAACTGGAATCACTCAACAGAGGAAAGTCCACTGGACCTGACGGGATACCAATTCGATTCTACACAGAGTACGCGAAAGAACATGCCCCCCTTCTAACAGCCGTGTTCCGCAAGTCTCTAGAGGAACGGAGGGTTCCAAATGATTGGAAAAGAGCACAGGTAGTCCCATTCTTCAAGAAGGGTCGTCGAGCAGATGCGCAAAACTATAGACCAATATCTCTGACGTCGATCTGTTGTAGAATATTGGAACATGTTTTTTGCTCGAGTATCATGTCGTTTTTGGAAACCTGGAATCTACTATGTAGGAATCAACATGGATTCCGGAAACAGCGATCGTGTGAGATCCAACTCGCTTTATTTGTTCATGAGGCCAAGAAAATATTAGATACAGGCTCCCAGGTAGATGCTATTTTTCTTGACTTCCGGAAGGCGTTCGATACAGTTCCGCACTGTCGCCTGATGAACAAAGTAAGAGCCTACGGAATATCAGACCAGCTGTGTGGCTGGATTGAAGAGTTTTTAGCAAACAGAACACAGCATGTTGTTATCAATGGAGAGACGTCTACAGAGGTTAAAGTAACCTCTGGCGTGCCACAGGGGAGTGTTATGGGACCATTGCTTTTCACAATATATATAAATGATCTAGTAGATAGTGTCGGAAGTTCCATGCGGCTTTTCGCGGATGATGCTGTAGTATACAGAGAAGTTGCAGCATTAGAAAATTGTAGCGAAATGCAGGAAGATCTGCAGCGGATAGGCACTTGGTGCAGGGGGTGGCAACTGTCCCTTAACATAGACAAATGTAATGTATTGCGAATACATAGAAAGAAGGATCCTTTATTGTATGATTATATGATAGCGGAACAAACACTGGTAGCAGTTACTTCTGTAAAATATCTGGGAGTATGCGTGCGGAACGATTTGAAGTGGAATGATCATATAAAATTAATTGTTGGTAAGGCGGGTAGCAGGTTGAGATTCATTGGGAGAGTGCTTAGAAAATGTAGTCCATCAACAAGTGAGGTGGCTTACAAAACACTCGTTCGACCTATACTTGAGTATTGCTCATCAGTGTGGGATCCGTACCAGATCGGGTTGACGAAGGAGATAGAGAAGATCCAAAGAAGAGCGGCGCGTTTCGTCACAGAGTTATTTGGTAACCGTGATAGCGTTACGGAGATGTTTAATAAACTCTGCAAGAGAGGCGCTCTGCATCGCGGTGTAGCTTGCTCGCCAGGTTTCGAGAGGGTGCGTTTCTGGATGAGGTATCGAATATATTGCTTCCCCCTACTTATACCTTCCGAGGAGATCACGAATGTAAAATTAGAGAGATTAGAGCGCGCACGGAGGCTTTCAGACAGTCGTTCTTCCCGCGAACCATACGCGACTGGAACAGGAAAGGGAGGTAATGACAGTGGCACGTAAAGTGCCCTCCGCCACACACCGTTGGGTGGCTTGCGGAGTATAAATGTAGATGTAGATGTAGATGTGATTTCCTGTCAGGAAGGTCGCAGTTCGTAGTAATAGACGGCAAATCATCGAGTAAAACTGAAGTGATAGCAGGTGTTCCCCAGGGAAGTGCCCTGGGACCTCTGCTGTTCCTGATCTATATAAATGACCTGGGTGACAATCTGAGCAGTTCTCTTAGGTTGTTCGCAGATGATGCTGTAATTTACCGTCTAGTAAGGTCATCCGAAGACCAGTATCAGTTGCAAAGCGATTTAGAAAAGATTGCTGTATGGTGTGGCAGGTGGCAGTTGACGCTAAATAACGAAAAGTGTGAGGTAATATACATGAGTTCCAAAAGAAATCCGCTGAAATTCGACTACTCAATAAATAGTACAATTCTCAAGGCTGTCAATTCAACTAAGTACCTGGGTGTTAAAATTACGAACAACTTCAGGTGGAAATACCACATAGATAATATTGTGGGGAAAGCGACCCAAAGGTTGCGATTCATTGGCAGGATACTTAGAAGATGAAACAAGTCCACTAAAGAGACAGCTTACACTACACTCGTTCGTCCTCTGTTAGAATATTGCTGCACTGTGTGGGATCCTTACCAGGTGGGATTGACGGAGGACATCGAAAGGGTACAAGAAAGGGCAGCTCGTTTTGTATTATCACGTAATAGGGGAGAAAGTGTGGCAGATATGATACGCGAGTTGGGATGGAAGTCATTAAAGCAAAGATGGTTTTCGTCGCTGCGAGATCTGTTTACGAAATTTCAGTCACCAACTTTCTCTTCCCAATGCGAGAATATTTTGTTGAGCCTATTTTCTTGAGCCCAACCTACTTAGGTAGGAATGATCATGAAAATATAATAAGAGAAATCAGAGCTCGAACAGAAAAGTTTAGGTGTTCGTTTTTCCCGCGCGCTGTTCGGGAGTGGAATGGTAGGGAGATAGTATGATTGTGGTTCGATGAACCCTTTGCCAAGCACATAAATGTGAATTGCAGAGTAGTCATGTAGATGTAGATGTAGATATTAGTCGTCCCCCACCTCCCAAAGACCGCACTAGTCGCTCCGTTCCACTGTAGCGCATTGGGCTCTCCGTAACGCTGAAGTTGGTATAGAAATGGTATCAGGCTGTCATGTGACGCTGCACCAGTGACGCAAGTTCTCTGTCCCAGTCGGTTGTAAGGAATCGGCGCAGTAAGATGGAGACGTGACGCCGGCCGTTGTGGCCGAGCGGTTCTAGGCGCTTCAGTCCGGAACCGCGCGACTGCTACGGTTGCAGGTTCGAATCCTGCCTCCGGCATGGATGTGTGTGATGTGCTTAGGTTAGTTAGGTTTCAGTACGTCAAAGTTCTAGGGGACTGATGATCTGAGATAAGTCCCACAGTGCTCAGAGCCATTTGTTTTGGAGACGTGACGGAATTGGACAAGGGACTATCGTGTTTGGCTATGTCCATGACGAGACCGTGAATGAAGTCACAGCGTTTGTCGCTATCTCATCGCGCTCTGCCCCTTACGGGGCAGGTGCGGCCGACTTGGTGCAGGTCTTATTACATTCGACGCCACATTGGGCGACTTGCGCGCCAATGGGGATGAAATGATGATGAAGAAAAAACCACACCCAGTCCATAAACGGAGACCCAGCCGGGAATCGAACCCGGGGCCCTTAGGACGGCAGTTCGTCACGCTGACCATTCAGCTATCGGGGCAGTCCCCACGAATAGTGTATCACAGCGGAAGAGCAGTGGTCGTAGAAAGGTCCTAACTGAGTTATATAAGACGGGAGTCACTACTTGTCAATAACAATCCGTTTCAAACCCGACAGAACTTTTTAGTGATTCCTTAGCCAAAGATAGGCGTATTTTACTCGCACAGGTCGATGATTGACCAGTAACCATTATCAAGCGCCGAGTGCACCCAGCGAGTATTATCGTTCTCAGATTCGTTGTGGCAGATGCAGTGTCGAACTCAGTCGTAAACAGAAATGTACGACAATGGCAGTGACTGTCTCCAATTTTGTTTAAACTGGGTATATAACTTAATTTGCTCAAACTTTTTGCGATCTTGATTCATGCAAAACCCTCCATTCCTTGAATGTAGGTTTACTTAGCAGCCGGAATACGACTGAAACAACTCCTGTGGCATCATGCCGGTCAGCACTCATCAATTAGGTCACGGTCGTTCGAAATAAAGGTTAGCTTGCTACCTTATTCGACCGCTAAAAATAACATAAATGTCACGGGGGCCTTCATTGAATGTAGATCGCCAGCCGTAGTGGCCGAGCGGTTCTAGGCGCTTCAGCCCGGAACCGCGCTGCTACTACGGTCGCAGTTTCGAATCCTGCCTCGGGCATGGATGTATGTGATGCCCTTAGGTTAGTTAAGTTCAAGTAGTTCAATGTCTAGTGGACTGATGACCTCAGATGTTCAAATATTCAAATGAATTTGAAATCTTATGGGACTTAACTGCTAAGGTCATCAGTCCCTAAGCTTATACACTACTTAACCTAAATTATCCCAAGGGCAAACACACAGGGAGGACTCGAACCTCCGCCGGTACCAGCTGCACAGTCCATGACTGCAGCGCCTTAGACCGCTCGGCGAATCCCCCGCGGCGACCTCAGATGTTAAGTCGCATAGTGCTCAGAGCCATTTGAACCATTTAAATGAAGATCTGTCTCAACCACTTTCCGAGCAAACATAGCGGAGGGACTTGCATGCATTGGAGATTTGCAGTCGGGTACTTTGCAAACTCTCACTTCTTCAGTGGGCCAGACAACACACAAACTGGACAGTAGTTGGCTGGAGGTGTGGGGTGGTATGGCGAGTCGCGATTTAGATTCTCTTCAAATGATGGAAGGGTAGAATGCACCAGTGGCCAAATGAGTGGTTTAATCAGCAAATTTTTTGAGGGTGGAGTTCGCGCTGGAGGTTGTTCTGTGATGTTTTGGGGGCAGGTTTCGTAAAATGAATGAGGCCACTCACATAGGTTACAGTGAACATCATACAGTATGTTTAATTCAACATTCTCGGTGACGAGAGCGCTGCACTCGCTACTACACCTTCACTATGAGTTTGCTATGGACACACCCGTCTTGCAAGATGCCAACAGCTGCTTTCACAAGGCTTCACGACTACGTTCACGGTTTCGTCGAACACTCAGTGACCCTATCGCATCTCGGTTGGCCCAAGTCACCCGACCTATTTGGAGCAATGGGTAAAACGTAGTAATCAAGATACCCGTAATTGGTAGCTTTACCCGTCAATAAGTGGCTTCAGCTGGATATGGCGTATCTGAGGCCGTTATCAAGCCTAGAGGCAGTGTTACACGGCATTAGTACGACGACTGCCGTAGGTTGCCAATTTTTTGCTCGGTGTGTTTGCCTCCAACTAACCATCGACTGTTAACTAAAATGGAAATGGCACCTACTGACCATACAAAGTAGAATAAATTTATTGAAACGCCTAAAACATTGATCAAAGGTGACCGAGCGGTTCTAGGCGCTTCAGTCAGGAACCGCGCGACTGCTACGGTCGCAGATTCGAATCCTACCCCTGGCATGGATATGTGTGATGTCCTTAGGTCAGTTAGTTTTAAGTAGTTCTAAGTCTAGGTGACTGATGACCTCAGATGTTAAGTCGCATAGAGCTCATGAACCATTTTCGAACTGATCATGGTGATTGCAACCCTCCACCATACTCCACAACTACAGAGGTTTAAAACGATTTTCGCTGCATCAGTATTTCGCTATTTTTTTGAAATCCTCGAATGTCATGCAGTTCGCCAAGCCATCCGTAACCACCTGCCTTTCCCAACTTTCTCCTCTCCCATAGTGAACATCTTTGGACTTCCTACAGTTCCCGCAATCGTCACCCTAAGCAGTCTGTCGCAACCCTCGCATTCTGCCACACTTGCACCAGTGCATGCCGCCAACTTTACTCTGTCGCAACGAGAGCTTAATTAAGAAATCATTTTTCACCTGGAACACAGCAATTGTCTTCCACTCAGTGCCATGACTTGCCTTTTCCCTAACTTTCAAAACACTTGGTTAGAGGTCTTTCTCCTCCTTCCATATCCTTTCCAGAATTATTTTCCACTACAGATCACCCCACTACTGCTCAATTCCAACAATTTAGTGCAGTGAGGTGAAGAGTTGCTCTTTTTTTTTTTTCTTTTTCTCGTATCAAAGGAGGGGAGCTGGACAATTGCTCTCATTGGCCTTCAGATGCTCAATTGCGAGCTGCACCTCACGGATAACAAAAGGATCGCGAAAATGCCCTTGTACCTTGCGATAACGATGACAAATCCATGTTTATGTGTGTTCATGAATGCGTGATAGATTTGAGATACATTTAACATGGTTAAAATGGCTCTGAGCACTATGGCACTTAACTTCTAAGGTCATCAGTCCCTTAGAACTACTTAAACCTAACTAACCTAAGGACATCACACACATCCATGCCCGAGGTAGGATTGGAACCTGCGACCGTAGCGGTCGCGCGGTTCCAGACTGTAGCGCCTAGAACCGCTCGGCCACCCCGGCCGGCTAAATTTAAAAGCGAAGTCTCAATTCGAAACGGAACACAATTCAAGTTCCAAGGCACAGTTTTTCATCCATGTAATGAAAAAAAAACTCTAATCTGACAGTGCGTATATTAAAAGTCAATACAATTGAAATTGAGAATAATATCGATACAAAATTGTATCTGTACAGTCATCTAGCACAAAGTGTACACGAATTCTTTCCCTCCGTTAGAACAAGCTATAAAATCGTTAAAGTCACAGCCAAGTCTTTATCTTTCCGTAATAGACTAGACTTGAGATCATGTCAAGTGTATTGAACCGCCGGCCGGAGTGGCCGAGCGGTTAAAGGCGCTACAGTCTGGAACCGCACGACCGCTACGGTCGCAGGTTCGAATCCTGCCTCGGGCATGGATGTGTGTGATGTCCTTAGGTTAGTTAGGTTTCAGTAGTTCTAAGTTCTAGGGGACTTATGACCACAGCAGTTGAGTCCCATAGTGCTCAGAGCCATTTGAACCATTTGTATTGAACCGAAACAACAAACCAGATTGTTTTCACGGAGAAGAAATTGTAATACGAGTCTACATAGCAGCAAAAGCGACAACTTGGCATCCAATTACGAACCCAAAGACATACGACTGAATGCAGCTCACGAGGGCTTCACAATACACAGAATTTTTATACTCACAAACCATGGGCAATGCCGTATTCGTGACAGTTTTTGATATGGAATATGCCTAATCTATCGTGTAAGTTTCAATTCAGTTACACATTCGATGAGCGCTGTAGGTTCGCCAGACGTTAGTGTAACATTCCAGAAATTCCGCAGCGTCCTCGCGGACGAGAGGAAGTGAGTTTGGGAAGTCTACGTCTCTCCCAACGCACGGCGGACTCCACAGAAGGCGTCTTTGCTGACTCATGCTCCGCCACGGGATTTAATTCCGGGCCCAGACGCTGTTTGCGCCGCCAAAACGACGGCATTATCCGGTATTTACCGGCCGTCGGCTTGTCTTGGAACTTGCTCAACGCAAATACGTATTTTATTGCGGCCAGAAAATTTTCCGAGAGGCCGCTACTCATTTAGCAGCGAACGGCAGTCGGAGTCAAAGACCTGATTGCTGTGCTGCGGGCGGTCTGGTAAGCTACTGGCTGTGGGAGCAATTGTGAGAAGCGGCAGTAGGGAACGACCACTCCCTCGCAGTGAGACCGTGAGACCATTTTTACAAAAGTCTTAACACTCAAGCAACCTAAATTGCTGTTGTTCTGGTGTTTAGTCTTATGTCTGCTTTGATCCAGCTCTTTATGCTCGACTATCGTGTGAAAGCCTCTTGATCTCTGTATCCCTACATCCATTTGAACCTGCTTACTGTAGTCAAGCTTTTGCCTCCTTCTATGATGTTTGCTTCCCCGCGTTCCGAAAGTTTCTTTCATCACGAAATAAACGATACATTGATATCCCAGGACGTCTCCTATTAACTAAGTTTTTCTTTTAATCTATTTGTGCTACAGATTTCTTTTCTTCTCATTTCGATTTAGTACACCTAAGCTTCAACGTTCTTCTGTAGCACCATATACCAAAAGCTTTTACTGTCTTATTGTCTGTCGTTAACGTCCAGGCTTCGCTTCAGGCCAGAAAAAGACTTACATTACAATTTATATTCGATGATACAGAAACCTTTTTCTTGCTGTTGGGAATCTGTATTTCATATTCATCCAACCCCAGCCATCATCAAATATTTTGCTGACAAAATATCAAAACTCATCTACTATTTCTTTAATTTAATTCTCTCAGCATAGCCTGACGTTCCATTACCTTTGTTACACTTTTGTTGAGATTTGTGCTGTCAGCTATTTTAAAGAAATTATCCATTCCGTTCAACTGCTCTTCGACGTCCTTTGCCATCTCTGACAGAATGAGTGTCACCGTCACACCTCAAAGTATTGATGTATTCTCCATACACTTCAATTCTCTTTCAAAAATGGCTCTGAGCACTATAGGACTCAACATCTTAGGTCATAAGTCCCCTAGAACTTAGAACTACTTAAACCTAACTAACCTAAGGACATCACACACACCCATGCCCGAGGCAGGATTCGAACCTGCGACCGTAGCAGTCCCGCGGTTCCGGACTGCAGCGCCAGAACCGCGCGGCCACCGCGGCCGGCCTCTCTTTCAAAATTTCCACTTTGTTTCGTTTACTGTTTCCTCAGTGTATAGATTGAATAGTATCGGGAGGAGGCTACAAGCATTTCTAACTCCCTTTTCAACTGCCCCTTCCCTTTCGTAGCCTTCATCTTGCAGTATGGTTTCTGCACGAGTTTAAATGACCTTTCGTTCCCTCCTGCTGCCTCAGAAATTTGAACAGTATGTTCCAGTCAATATGTGAAAAAAGCTTTCTCTATATCTACAGTTAATATTAACATAGATTTGCCATTCTCTAACGTATCTTCTAAGATAAAACGTAGAATCATTGTTCCCTCACGTGCTCCTACATTTCTCCGGAACCCAAACTGACCTTCCCAGAAGTCTTCTGTAAGTAATCCGCGTCAATATTTTCGAACCATGCCTTATGAAACACATGGTTCAGTAATACCGACGCTTGTCAGGAGCCGTTGTCTTTCGAGCTATTACGTTCTCCTTTATGTCTGTGGGTATTTCTCATTTATCTTACACATTAGGTGGAACAGGAGTGCAGCCATTCTCTGCGAATTTCATTGCTGAAATCTTATCGAGTCATCAGTCGAGTCGTGTTCTCGGAACGATTGACTTCAGGCGAAGTATTGGGTTCGAGTTCGTTCGTTCCTCCATAGCCGCTGTATCGCGATCTCCTCTGCAGACGGCCCAACGGGTGGCCAAATCTCGTGCCGCGGAATCGGCGGTGGCTATGGCTTCCACAACAGAGCGCTTCCAACGTATTTCTACAAAAGCCACATCCAATGCGGAGCTCATCTGGGAACCGCTGTCCCAGATGACAAGATCGGAATGTACTCGAATTTCCACTGCTGCCTTGATGACCGAAACCCATTGCCCGATGGCACGGCACAGCACCTTTGTCTGTTCAAAACCAAACATGTCGTGTTTCCTTCGTTGATGGCGTCGTCCGCCACTGCACACTTGTCATTTTGGGCGGGACGAACACTCCTGCATGCTCTGAACGGCGCTGCAAGATGAATCGCTGCATCTGGTTGATGTACCGCGAGCCACAATCGCAACAGGCGCAGTAGACGCCAGATGCCAGTACCCCTGGTTGCTCTTTGACTGACCTAAGGGTATTCTTTATTTTAAACATTCTCCGTTATCCTTGCAGTACTCGTCATGGGCAACCCTGCGTAAGGAAGGAACGCCATTACCTTTGTTTTTTCTTCTGCGTGAAAACTTTCGAAAGGACGGCTACTCGAAGACACAAATAAGAAATGCAGACCAGCTGAGCAAGAACAGAAAAGAAAACAATCGAGACAGAAATGTTCTAAATATCTTCAACTTGCTTATAAACACAATTGCAATCTTACAATACTCTTAGTCGGTTTTATGATACAGTTAAGGAAAGGCACCAGCTTCAGTTTAAGAATAATATGTGAGCTGGAATTGTAAGTGACTGAGGGGTTCATAGGGTATCCCGGAGCTGCCGACCAGACTCTATTCAGCATCTTCTTCCAAACTTGCTACAAATGCCTTCCTGCAAGTAAGAAGAAGCATTTCGTTTGTGCATGATGGGGCTGCAGCACATTTAAATGTTTTTGTTTGAGATCTTGTAGATCGACACTACTGGCCATTAAAATTGCTACAACAAGAAGAAATGCAGATGATAAACGGTTACTCATTGGACAAATATGTTATACTAGAACTGACATGTGTTTACATTTTCACGCAATTTGGGTGCATAGATCCTGAGAAATCAGTAACCAGAACAACCACCTCTGGCCGTAATAACGGCCTTGATACGCCTGCAGATTGAGTCAAACAGAGCTTGGATGGCGTGTACAGGTACAGTTGCCCATGCAGCTTCAACGCGATACCACAGTTCATCAAGAGTAGTGACTGGCGTATTGTGACGAGCCAGTAGCTCGGCCGCCATTGACCAGACGCTTTCAATAGGTGAGAGATCTGGAGAATGCCAGGGCAGCAGTCGAACATTTTCTGCATCCAGAAAGGCCCGTACAGGACCTGCAATATGCGGTCGTGCATTATCCTGTTGAAATGTAGGGTTTCGCAGGGATTGAATGAAGGGTAGATCCACGGGTCGTAACACATCTGAAATGTAACTTCCACTGTTCAATGTGCCGTCAATGCGAACAAGAGGTGACCGAGACGTGTAATCAATGGCACCCCATACTATCACGCCGGGTGATACGCCAGTATGGCGATGACGAATACACGCTTCCAATGTGCGTTCACCGCAATGTAGCCAAACACGGAAGCGACCATCATGCTGCTGTAAATAGAACCTGGATTCATCCGAAAAAATGACGTTTTGCTATTCGTGTACCCAGGTTCGTCGTTGAGTACAGCATCGCAGGCGCTCCTGTCTGTGATGCAGTGTCAAGGGTAACCGCAGCCATGGCCTCCGAGCTTATAGTCCATGCTGCTGCAAACGTCGTCGAACTGTTCGTGCAGATGTTTGTTGTTTTGCAAATGTTCCCCTCTGTTGACTCACGGATCGAAACGTGGCTGCACTATCCGTTCAGCCCTGCGGATAAGATGCCTTTCATATCGACTCGTTGGGATCCAGCACGGCGGTCCGTATTACCCTCCTGAACCCACCGATTCCGTATTCTGCTAACAATCTTTGGATCTAGACCAACGCGAGCAGCAATGTCGCAATACGATAAACCGCAATCGCGATAGGCTACAATCCGACCTTTGATAGAAACATGATGGTACGCATTTCTCCTCCTTACACGAGGCATCACAACAATGTTTCACCAGGCAACGCCGGTCAACTGCTGTTTGTGTATGAGAAATCGGTTGGAAACTTTCGTCATGTCAGCACGTTGTAGGTGTCGCCACCGGCACCAACCTTGTTTGAATGTTCTGAAAAGCTAATCATATGCATATCACAGCATCTTCTTCCTGTCGGTTAAATTTCGCGTCTGTAGCATGTCATCTTCGTGGTGTAGCAATTTTAATGGCCATTAGCGTACAAAAGTGACCCTCAAACGCACCCTTACTCTGACACTCAGCCACCACCTGTCAGGATTTCTAGTATGTTGTTCATGGCATACCCTCCTACGACTCTGAGAATATATGCGACTGCACGAATTATTTCCCACTTCCGACGTTATTGGTCTTCATTGACTGGACTTATTACTGCATTGGCTTAGTGGAACACATACAAATTGTAAAATTGAGGTTTGTGTAACTTTTACCAAACAATTTTGCTATTTTAATATTCACAAAATTGTTTGCGAATTTTAACATCACAAAATAAACAATTATATCGTTGAATCTGTTTGGCCTTCTGAGTACGAAACTACTGCGCTTGTAAGTGTTAAGCTTGGATCTAATTTTCAACGTAATTAGTTTTAGCATAACGTTTACAAAAGTCGTCTTTCTGTCATTATCCTCGCCGCCCCGTTTAAATTAATAATGTTAAGGAAATAGCTGACTATGTTGTTGGCATAATAGTCCAATCGATAGAGAGCAAAAAAAGGTGGAATTTCTGGAATAGTTCGTGTAGTCCGAAACTTTTATACAGTGGTAGGAGGAGAAATCACGAACAACATACTGGATATCCTGAATGGTGGAGAATGAGTGCCGGATTGGAGATGCGTTTGAAGGTTACTTGTGTACGTTTTTCTTGAATAACTCGAAATCCGTGTCCAGCGTAAACGTACCCCAGTACAGAATATAGCTACATTAAATTTCCTACAAAAACGTCGTGTTTATTTGTTCTGTGGACCAATACTTCGCTCATAGCGAGCGAGTGAACATGAAAACCTCGCACATGGCTTTTGAAGGCCACATATAACATTACCGGCCGTTGTGGCCGTGCGGTTCTAGGCGCTTCAGTCTGGAACCGCGTGACCGCTCGGTCGCAGGTTCGAATCCTGCCTCGGGCATGGATGTGTGTGATGTCCTTAGGTTAGTTACGTTTAAGTAGTTCTAAGTTCTAGGGGACTGATGACCACAGATGTTAAGTGCCATAGTGCTCAGAGCCATATAACATTGCGGGTTGCATAAAGCGACATCGGTAGGGGCAGCTGAGTCACTGTATATCATAATTTGAACACTTACTGCGTTCATCATCATACATACTCAACATCTGACGTCGTGACGTTATTTTTCAACAAGATGAGGCAAGACCGCAAGTTGCCTGTGCTTTGCGACCTACCGCGAGACACAGAGGGAGTTCGGCTTTTTCTCTAGCCAGCACGGCCTCCGCAACTCCCATCCGCTGAAATATCGTGTCACAGCTTGCCTGGAGATTGGCACTCCGCCATTCGCCAGCCGCAACGAATGATGAACTCTGGCACTGAGTATGGAATGGCGTACCGTTTTCTGTCAGCCAAGCTCAGTTCGTTCTGTGCCCAGCCTGGTTAGAGCCAATGTTGCCGCCAGAGGTGGCAGCTCCGTGGCTACAAATTTAATACGTATGACGCCTAGTAGTTAGTAGTGATGTTGCCAAATTTCAGCTGCAAAGAGCAGGCGGCTACTGGTAAAGATAAAAGTCGTCTGTACATCTGCGACAACACTGAGGTAAATGAAATGAAATGTCGTGTGGCTAGCCGGCCGGAGTGGCCGAGCGGTTAAAGGCGCTACAGTCTGGAACCGCACGCCCGCTACGGTCGCAGGTTCGAATCCTGCCTCGGGCATGGATGTGTGTGATGTCCTTAGGTTAGTTAGGTTTAAGTAGTTCTAAGTTCTAGGGGACTTATGACCACAGCAGTTGAGTCCCATAGTGCTCAGAGCCATTTGAACCATTTCTCGTGTGGCTAGGGCCTCCCGTCGGGTAGACCGTTCGCCTGGAGCAAGTCTTTCGATTTGACGCCACTTCGGCGTCTTGCGCGTCGATGGGGATGAAATGATGATGATTAGAACAACACAACACCCAGTCCCTGAGCGGAGAAAATCTCCGACCCAGCCGGGAATCGAACCCGGGCCCTTATGATTGACATTCTGTCGCGCTGACCACTCAGCTACCGGGGGCGGACAACACTGAGGTGTTGACAAAGAGACACACACAAAGTAGCATCGGGTTACTGGTTGAAATAGAGGCACAAACCTGCAACTCTGTCAAGAGGCTGCTATAGCTATATACTGTCGACTCTGCAATAACTTCTTACTTCAGTTAAAGACTTTAAAATCTACAGGGTCCACGTGTGCTCCATACCGCTTCAAGATATTCAACATTCAGGCCCAAAATGAGATTTTCACTCTGCAGCGGAATGTGCGCTGATGTGAAACTTCCTGGCAGACAGTAGAGCACTTTCCCGCGAAAGGCAAAGGTCCCGAGTTCGAGTCTCGGTCCGCCACACGGCTTTAGTCTGCCAGGGAATTTCAACAATAAGACCTTTCGACGATTCAGACTCAGTAACAAATAGCAATTTCATTGGCCATTTCCCGCCCACGCTAATAACACTTCACTGCAAAAATGCTGCTTTCTGTCACAGATTTTCTGAGGTTTATTTCCAGCAGGTGATGGGAAACAGCTGCCACTCCACCTGGCTATCACCACAACCCATTTAAGAAGGTTAGGGAAAGACCAAAACATCATCTCGATCCTGGAGAAAGTTTCGTTCCACCGGATACCAGAAACAGGCTTGGCGAACACAATAAACACAAGACAAGCACAAATGCGCAGTCAGAAAATGATATATTACCAGTATGTGTGTGGTCAAAAGCGGCTGGAACGCCAGTGTGAAAGCAGGCTAAGGCTTATGGAATTGTCGACGGTCCTGGCACTGTGCCGGACACGGTCGTAATAATGAGTTTGGCGGTATACGAGAGGTGTTGGAGCGAGATATTTGGGCACTGGGAGCTAACAATCGCGGCGGGACTATTTCGGGGCGGCGCGAAGCGGCCCGCAAGGCCGGCTGCTTTGGCGGTAGCGACGCGGTGCGAGCAGCCAGTGTTTGTTTAGACTGTGGCGAGCCTTCACGCTGACAGGCTGTTTTACCGCTTATCTGGCGCTCGCCCGGGTCAAACGCCGCCACATCCAGCCTTACGGCTCGGCCCGCTCGCCACCCCACTCTTCTGGCAGGTACCGAGCTCAGCAAACTGCGCTGTAACTTGGGTGAAGAAAACAACTGGCTCCATCTTCCTAGCGCTCACGCGTTTCTCGTCTTCCCCTCGGTTCATTTTGGGTTCAAAGGAAGTTCTGCACCACTCTTTTGAATTACGTAGGTTCTGTTATTTTGCTGGGAAACCCTTCCTGCCGACCGGTGTGGCCGTGCGGTTCTAGGCGCTACAGTTGGGAACCGCGCGACCACTACGGTCGTAGGTTCGAATCCTGCCTGGGGCATGGGTGTGTGTGCTGTCCTTAGGTTAGTTAGGTTTAAATAGTTCTAAGTTCTAGGGGACTGATAACCTCAGACGTTAAGTCCCATAGTGCTCAGAGCCATTTGAAGCCAAACCTTTCTTCAGTCCCCTTTTAACAACAGGAAATCGCTAATATAGTTATCTTGTAACGTGACTGTGATTCCTGTATCATAAATGACGTATTATTTATAAAGGCCGGAGAGCCTGTTCAATACGTATATCCTTTGTAAAAGACCAGGTATTCCATTTTAGCAAAATGACATGTATTTCTTTGCCATACCACACGTTAGTGTATGTAGGAAAGCATCTTTTGGTGCAGCAAGAGTCGTAGTTCGTCAGAATTCGACTTTTTCTGATTTGTAATGGTTCATTTTTTCTCTCTGTATTAGCAATATTAGATGCTGAGCGGCATTCGAGCGCTGTTCACTTTTTTAATTCAGTACACTTCATACAGTTTTTGTGAATTACCACTTGAAAGTGGATACCATCTCCGTAATGACTTACAATCTCCAGTCGCCAGACTTCACCTTTCCGTCGGCTACCTTGTCCCCATTCTCGTGCATCATAACAATTGGTTCAAATGGCTCTGAGCACTATGGGACTTAACTTCTGAAGTCATCAGTCCCCTAGAACTTAGAACTACTTAAACCTAACTAACCTAAGGACGTCACACATCCATGCCCGAGGCAGGATTCGAACCTGCGACCGTAGCGGTCGCGCGGTTCCACACTGTAGCGCCTAGAAGCGCTCGGCCACTCCGGCCGGCGCATCATAACAACTCGTGACTCCTTTTACGGGTGAAGTAGTGTGTGCAGTGATGTTGGCAAGATTGAGCTGGTCATGGAAGACAGTCTCAAATCTAGTCGTCCACATGCGATTAGATTCCATATGTCGACAAATGTTGGCCGGGGTGGCCGAGCGGCTCTAGGCGCTACAGTCTGTAACCGCGTGACCGCTACGGTCGCAGGTTCGAATCCTGTCTCGGACATGGGTGTGTGTGATGTCATTAGGTTAGTTAGGTTTAAGTAGTTCTAAGTTCTAGGCGACTGATGACCTCAGAAGTTAGGTCCCATAGTGCTCAGAGCCATTTGAACCATTTTTGTCGACGAATATCGAGTGAATATTAGTTTAGCGTGTTTCATAACTCTACTGTGAGCTCAATGAATACTCGTCAGCATATGCTTCCTCCTATTTTGAAGAGAATTATCTCAGTCTTTGTATGTCATTAGTTTTTACCCCTTGTTTTAAGATTCTTTCCCACTTGGACTGATTTTAAAGCCTATCAGCCATCAGTCAGAATAGAGCCATTCCTTTGCGCCGTTCTGTTGATCAACATCCTCCTGGGTTTTGAAGAAAGCGTGCTTTTTATCCGTAATTTAAGTGTACAACGCAGCGTGTAATTGGCGTGTATCAATCCCATCTTCTCTGAGTTTGCCTGACCATGATCAATTGTCCAGGCCTGTAGGTTGCCTCTATCATATAAATTATGCTCTGGGTATGCAGATTACGGGCATAGGTGAAAAATTTTGTATAATAGATTGTAAATGGTTATCAAGTCCACGAGAGAACCACCACACGTGATCCAGGTCTTGTCGTGTATTATATTTACATTACATCACGGGAAAATTAATTTAATTCAATTATCTGCTTGTCTGCATATGACTCATTATTACTTGCTCCTTCTATCACAGCGTTCTCCGTTATATGACCGATTTCCAGAACTCCAGCCCTGATTCCGTTATATCGTTGCCATAACAGAACGCGGCAGGCCTCCTGTTAATCAGTTTTTAAAATAAAAATAGCAACTCACCCCTCAGTCTGTGTAACGGCGGTAAAAATAAATCTGCTTTTGTCACCGGACTTCAGTAGAGCACACTGCCTTTAATCGTACACGGGACGATGAGACTTGTGTGCGTTGTTTGTCATATTGCCTTCTAGGTTCAAAATGGTTGAAATGGCTCTGAGCGCTATGGGACTTAACATCGGAGGTCATCACTCCTAGAACTTAGAACTACCTAAACCTAACTAACCTAAGGACATTACACACATCCATGCCCGAGGCAGGATTCGAAACTGCGCCGTAGCGGTCGCGCGGTTCCAGACTGAAGCGCGTAGAACCGCTCGGCCACACCGACCGGCCCTTCTAGGTTCATTTCCAGAGTGTATCCTACGCTCATTGTCACCTAACGGCAGGAACGGAAGTAAACCGCCGAAGTAGCATACGCCACGACGATGTATTCAAACAATATTCGCTTTCATGGCTCCCAAAACCTAACAATATTTGGCCGCAATAGTTTTACAGTCAACATTGCTACATTGTGGCTGCAATACACGGCAATTTAGCGGTATAAGGGGGTAGGAGGCCTTTTCGAGGCTGCTGTAGAGACATTGCAAGGAAAAACAAAAAGAAGAGAAAGAAGCACACGACGAAGGAATTACGCGAATGTGACGGGAATCAATAGATGTGACGTACCTGTGCAGATAAACAAATGATTGCCAAATGGGACTTAACATCTGAGGTCATCGGTCCCCTAGAACTTAGAACTATTTGAACCTAACTAACCTAAGGACATCACACACATCCATGCCCGAGGCAGGATTCGAAACGGCGATCGTAGCGGTCGTGCGGTTCCAGACTGAAGCGCCTAGAACCACTCGGTCACAGAGGCCGGTGTTAGATCGTCGAAATCCCGAGCTGCCTGGAAGACCCTGCCCAAAGTTTTCCAAACGTTCTCAACTGCAGAGGGATCTGGCGACGTTGCTGGACAATGTAGGGCTTGATGCCATGAAGAGCAACAAAACGGAGGCTAGAATATCGACGACATACGGCTGTGCTGTAAGAGTGCCGCCGGTTACAGCCAAAGCGGTCCTGCTATGAAATGGAATGGAACCCCGGACCATAACAACTGGTTGTCGGGCCTGTGGCAGGCGACAGTCACATTGATACCCCACCGCTGTCCAGGGCGTCTCTAGACACGTCGTCGCTGGTCGTCGAGGCTCATTTCGAAGCGGGACTCATCACTGAAGACAAGTCTGCTCGTTACATGCAGCTTTCCATGACACTCTGTCCTGTGTAAGCCTCTCCACCTCTGCATAGAGACTGCGACGTATATTCACCTGAACCTTCTTACTGTACTTATCCCTTGGTCTCCCTCTACAATTCCTACTTCCATACACCTCCATCGATTACCAAACTGACGATTCCTTCGTCTCTCAAGAAAGGGTCGTGTTGGCCGATCCTTTCTCTTAGCCAAGTATTTCTGTTTTCGCCGATACGATCCAGTTCCATCTCATTAGTTACTCGATCCACCCGTCTAATACTAAGTATTCTTGCGTAGCACCATATTTCGAAAGCTATTCTATTCTGTCTGTATTGCTTATCTTAGACGTTATTGTTTTTAATAAACGTGAATGATCTAATGGCTAATGCCGGAAGTACACTACTGGCCATTAAAATTGCTACACCAAGAAGAAATGTAGATGATAAACGAGTATTCATTGGACAAATATATTATACTAGAACTGACATGTGATTACACTTTCACGCAATTTGGGTGCATAGAGCCTGAGAAATCAGTACCCAGAACAACCACCTTTGACCGTAATAACGACCTTGATACGCCTGGGCATTGAGTCAGAGCTTGGATGGCGTGTACAGGTACAGCTGCCCATGCAGCTTCAACACGATACCACAGTTCATCAAGAGTAGTGACTGGCGTATTGTAACGAGCCAGTCGCTCGGCCAACATTGACCAGACGTTTTCAATTGGTGAAGGATCTGGAGAATGTGCTGGCCAGGGCAGCAGTCGAACATTTTCTGTCGTCAGAAAGGCCCGTACAGTACCTGCAACATGCGGTCGTGCATTTCCTGCTGAAAAGTAGGGTTTCGCAGGGATCTTATGAAGGGTACAGCCACGGGTCGTAACACATCTGAAATGTAACGTCCACTGTTCAAAGTGCCTTCAATGCGAACAAGAAGTGACCGAGACGTGTAACCAACGGCACCCCATACCATCACGCCGGGTGATATGCCAGTAAGGCCATGACGAATACACGCTTCCAATGTGCGTTCACCGCGATGTCGCCAAACACGGATGCGACCATCATCATGCTGTAAACAGAACCTGCATTCATCAAAAAATCACGTTTTGCCATTCGTGCACCCAGTTTTGCTGTTGAGTACACCATCGCAGGCGCTCCTGTCTGTGATGCAGCGTCAAGGGTAACCGCAGCCATGGTCTCCGACCTGATAGTCCATGCTGCTGCAAACGTCGTCGAACTGTTCGTGCAAATGGTTGTTGTCTTGCAAACGTCCCCATCTGTTGACCCAGGGATCGAGACGTGGCTGCACGATCCGTTACAGCTATGCGGATAAGATTCCTATCATCTCGACTGCTAGTGATACGAGGCCGTTGGGATCCAGCACAGCGTTCCGTATTAGCCTCCTGAACCCACCGATTCCATATTCTGCTAACAGTCATTGGATCTCAACCAACGCGAGCAGCAATGTCGCTATACGATAAACCGCAATCGCGATAGGCTACAATCCGACCTTTATCAAAGTCGGAAACGTGATGGTACGCATTTTGCCTCCTTACAAGAGGCATCACAAAAACGTTTCACCAGGCAACGCCGGTCAACTGCTGTTTGTGTATGAGAAATCGCTTGGTATCTTTCCTCATGTGAACACTTCGCCACTGGCGCCACCCTTGTGTGAATGCTCTGAAAAGCTAATCATTTGCATATCACAGGATTTTCTTCCTGTCGGTTAAATTTCGCATCTGTAGCACGTCATCTTCGTGGTGTACCAATTTTAATCGCCAGTAGTGTAGTTATCAGCGTGGATTAACAGAAGAGATAGAAAAAATCCAACAAGAATGTCGCATTTCGTCACGGGATCTTTTAGTAAGCACGAGGGCGTTACGGAGATCCTCAACAAACTACAGGGACGGAGACTTCAAAAAAGACTTTGTACATCGCGGAGTGATTTATTATTCGTGTTCCGAGAGAGTTGGGCAACGTCATAGAAATTAGAGATTCCTCCGCCATATACCGCGAGGCGTATGGGTAGATGCTAGGTGCATTTTAGCACAGTGTGTTCTTTTAGTTAAATATTCGCCCGCCCCACCGGATGCCAATGAAACCACCGCGTCTCGCCGTGGACGAAGCGAGTGGTGCAGCGCTGCAGGTAAGTGGCTCGGCGTCCGCAGGTTGTGCCGCTGTGCTGCAGCGCTATTTCAGGTCGGGCGCCGCCGTGACGTCACACGGCACACGGCCGCACGGTGGGATCACACGCAGGTGACTGGTGCCTTCCTACAAGTTCTCAAATGGCAAAAGGAATATGACTTGTCTGGGTCGTAAAGACCGGAAATAGAGCTTCAGATTTATGGTTTACTCTCGTTTTGGTGAAGATTTTTTTTCATTGTATTGACCAACCTGGATCATGTAATAAATTCAAATCCTCTTCTTTCTTTGTTGTTTCTCATTTTTTAAAGTATACCTTCATCTTGTCCCCAAATTGTCTTTCCGTTTCTTCTGTCCAATTTCTTCCTGGTTTCTTATTTTCTAGCTACCCAGTTCAGTATTTTCTTCTTAAAACAGCGTCTTTCTGTCATTTCCAACTTTGATGACGTTTCTTTCTAGTTATTTTATTAGTTATGTAATTCATAGTACTGTTGTCAACTTTTCCCAGAAATACAGAAATATTTGTTTTGTTAGCATATTGTCATTCATTCGACATGAGGCGTAGCGCAGTATACTGATCCTGCCTTGGAGGCGGTAAAGTGGGAGATGTGTCTCAGAGCTGGATAGTGACAGATGGTGACGCGAGACTGGACGCGCACGTAGTTGATGTATCAGCCTATGGAGAAAAGTATTGGATAGGGGACTGTGATTTAGTTTCGATTGTGCCCACTAGAGTGCACTATAGTAATAGAACGTTTTTCATAAACTGTTCTAGTATTTTCATAAAGTGTTATTATGTCTTTTTGTGTATGTAAAATGTTATAAATGTGTTTTAGCAGTATGAATGATGCGTGCGTGTGGTTTAAGGTTAATATGAAGATAACTGTTTAACGAGTTATGTAGTGGGATTTAGTGTGGGAACATTTCGAAGAAGTATGGATGTGGACAAAGGGGATTTTTGTAGAATAGATTTGTAATGTAAGTTTATGGTAAAGGGAAACTTAATTCAGGTATAAATAACAATAGTAAATAACTTTATGCATACACAAAACTTCAGCATATCAGATAATTACGCCGGTAAAAAGTGCAGTCGTTAGGATTACTATTTTGCGATTGGTTATTGAGGAAAAGCGCGGACTGACGCGGGAGAATGTTGTTTTGCTATTGGCTGTTGAGTAAACTGACCAATGGTAAAGCAATATTCTTCGCGCGCCTTTCTCTGCTGGTAGAGAAGAAATCAAATGGTTCAAATGGCTCTGAGCACTATGGGACTCAACTGCTGTGGTCATAAGTCCCCTAGAACTTAGAACTAATTAAACCTAACTAACCTAAGGACATCACACACAGCCATGCCCGAGGCAGGATTCGAACCTGCGACCGTAGCAGTCGCACGGTTCCGGACTGCGCGCCTAGAACCGCGAGACCACCGCGGCCGGCCCCGATGGAAATGATAAGTTGCTGGATCTAGCAATGTTTCACACATCAGAAGTGTTGTAAAGTGACGGCATAATGATTCCGATGGGTGCGTAGAAATTTCGGAATTTTTAAGTAAATTTTGTGACGAGAAAAGACATAAATTACGCATGGCGTATTGAGCAGGTCGGTGGCTAAAAACTGTGACTGCATTAGGTACCGACAGACTTAATATTTGGCGAGCATTCTCAATCAAAAACAATCCGTATTTTTGTAGCTATTAAGTTTTCGGGAAATGCAACACCATAAACTTCCTAACGTGAGTGAAAGGGATTGTGAGTGACTGTGTTAACACTAGCACGGGCTTGGCAGTGATACTTGTTCACCTAAGTTTCAGAATATATTAATTAAGGACAAAATTTCCAACCTTTCATTTCGTGTGAAAACTTTCTCCCGAAACGTAGATTAGTGACTTTAATGGCAGCCTGGTTCACATCGAAGTACAGCAGGTTTCGCTCGGCTTCCCTACTGATGATCTGCTGAGACAATGTTCACAGTTAGATACAGGTTCGTCGAAAGGGACGGAAGGAACCGCGCCGCCGCAGACAGAGTTAACACTAACTTCTGATAGTTTCCTCATATTTCTCTAGAGCTCTTCATTACGTGCACGAAGTGTTGAGTGCTATTGATTCCGTATTTCTGGATTTCCGGAAGGCTTTTGACAATGTACCTCACAAGCGGCTTGTAGTGAAATTGCGTGCCTATGGAATATCGTATCAGTTATGTGACTGGATTCATGATTTCCTGTCGGAGAGGTCACAGTTCGTAGAAACTGACGGAAAATGTAAGGTCATCCTCATGAGTGCTAAAAGGAATCCGTTAAACTTGGGTTACACGATAAATCAGTCAAATCTAATGGCCGTAAATTCGACTAAATATCTAGGAACTACAATAAAGAATAACTTAAATTGGCAGGAACACATATAAAATGTGGGGAAGGCTGACCAAAGACGGCATTTTTAGGCAGGACATTTGGAAAATGTAACAGATCTATTAAAGAGACTGCCTGCACTACGCTTGTCCGTCCTCCTTTAGAATGCTGCTGCGCGGTGTGGGATCCTTACCAGATAGTGTTGTGGATTGGCAAGACAGCCAATCCACTAGGAGGAAGCCGAAAGGCACGCGTTTAAGCTCACGCAGGCTGGCGTGAGGTCTGGAACAGGACACGGAAATGAGACTAGTAAAAAACGTACGTAGCTTCTGGAATACTTAACTTTAATCCGTAATTGGTGAACATCGCTCTTGACGGTACATGTTTTACAGCATCAATAGTGACTGGTAATGGCGCCTTGCTAGGTCGTAGCAAATGACGTAGCTGAAGGCTATGCTAACTATCGTCTCGGCCAATGAGAGCGTAATTTGTCAGTGAACCATCGCTAGCAAAGTCGGCTGTACAACTGGGGCGAGTGCTAGGAAGTCTCTCTAGACCTGCCGTGTGGCGGCGCTCGGTCTGCAATCACTGATAGTGGCGACACGCGGGTCCGACGTACGAGTATAGTGTCTGGCGGTGACACCACAGATAGGATTGATGCAGTACATCGAAAAACGTTCAAAGAAGAGCAGTACATTCTATACTATCGCAAAATAGAGGAGAGAGTGGCACTGAAATGATACAGGAATTGGGGTCGACATCATTAAAACAAAGGCGTTTTGCGTTGCGGCGGAATATTCTCACGAAATTCCAAACATCAGTTTTCTCCGCCGACCTACGTAGGGGGAAACGATCACCATGATAAAATAAGGGAAATCAGAGCTCGCATGGAAAGATATAGATGTTAGTTTTCTCCGCGCGCTGTACGAGATTGGAATAATAGAGATTTGTGAAGTTGGTTGGAAGAACCCTCTGTCACGCTCTTAGATGTGATTTGCAGACTATCCATGTAGATGTGGATGTAGATATTTCTAGTTTTCCAATTGCCTGTTTTCTATATAGCTTACATTATTTTTATAACGATATAGCTTTCAGTACTCTCAAATTCCTCCAAGACTATAGTTCATTACTGAGCATTCACAGGCACATAACATTCTGTTCTTACCACTGTCTAAGTGTGCGTTTCCTCTTGCAGATATTGTTTAGTTTAAATGTCTGCTCTTCCTATAATTCTTCGATTTATTGCAAACCTTTCTAGTCCTTTCTTCTATACGGTTTCTCATTGTATTTAAATTTACAAGCCTTTTCCATTTTACGGATTGTGTTTCTGTGTATTTTGATGCAATTTTGTATTTTCGTGATGTTTTTAGCTGAAATTACGAGATCAGTTACATTGACTATTCTACCCAGCATATTTGAGTAACTACTTCAGTCAGATTTATTGGAACAAAACCTAGGCAGTTTGTCTTAATTTCACTCAGTTTCTTCCCTGGAATTATTGGCGCAGCTTCAGAATTCATGTTCGAGGTCCTTGTAATTTTTTCTAAAACATTGTTGTTGTTGTGTTGTTGTGGTCTTCAGTCCTGAGACTGGTTTGATGCAGCTCTCCATGCTACTCTATCCTGTGCAAGCTTCTTCATCTCCCAGTACCTACTGCAACCTACATCCTTCTGAATCTGCTTAGTGTATTCATCTCTTGGTCTCCCTCTACGATTTTTACCCTCCACGCTGCCCTCCAATGCTAAATTTGTGATCCCTTGATGCCTCAAAACATGTCCTACCAACCGATCCCTTCTTCTAGTCAAGTTGTGCCACAAACTTCTCTTCTCCCCAATCCTATTCAATACCTCCTCATTAGTTATGTGATCTACCCACCTTATCTTCAGCATTCTTCTGTAGCACCACATTTCGAAAGCTTCTATTCTCTTCTTGTCTAAACTAGTTATCGTCCATGTTTCACTTCCATACATGGCTACACTCCATACAAATACTTTCAGAAACGACTTCCTGACACTTAAATCTATACTCGATGTTAACAAATTTCTCTTCTTCAGAAACGCTTTCCTTGCCATTGCCAGTCTACATTTTATATCCTCTCTACTTCGACCATCATCAGTTATTTTACTCCCTAAATAGCAAAACTCCTTTACTACTTTAAGTGTCTCATTTTCTAATCTAACTCCCTCAGCATCACCCGATTTAATTCGACTACATTGCATTATCCTCTTTTTGCTTTCGTTGATGTTCATCTTATATCCTCCTTTCAAGACACTGTCCATTCCGTTCAACTGCTCTTCCAAGTCCTTTGCTGTCTCTGACAGAATTACAATGTCGTCGGCGAACATCAAAGTTTTTACTTCTTCTCCATGAATTTTAGTACCTACTCTGAATTTTTCTTTTGTTTCCTTTACTGCTTGCTCAATATACAGATTGAATAACATCGGGGAGAGGCTACAACCCTGTCTCACTCCTTTCCCAACCACTGCTTCCCTTTCATGCCCCTCGACTCTTATAACTGCCATCTGGTTTCTGTACAAATTGTAAATAGCCTTTCGCTCCCTGTATTTTACCCCTGCCACCTTCAGCATTTGAAAGAGAGTATTCCAGTTAACATTGTCAAAAGCTTTCTCTAAGTCAACAAATCCTAGAAACGTAGGTTTGCCTTTTCTTAATCTTTCTTCTAAGATAAGTCGTAGGGTTAGTATTGCCTCACGTGTTCCAACATTTCTACGGAATCCAAACTGATCTTCCCCGAGGTGCGTTTCTACCAGTCTTTCCATTCGTCTGTAAAGAATTCGCGTTAGTATTTTGCAGCTGTGACTTATTAAACTGATAGTTCGGTAATTTTCACATCTGTCAACACCTGCTTTCTTTGGGATTGGAATTACTATATTCTTCTTGAAGTCTGAGGGTATTTCGCCTGTCTCATACATCTTGCTCACCAGATGGTAGAGTTTTGTCATGACTGGCTCTCCCACGGCCATCAGTAGTTCTAATGGAATGTTGTCTACCCCCGGGGCCTTGTTTCGACTCAGGTCTTTCAGTGCTCTGTCAAACTCTTCACGCAGTATCTTATCTCCCTTTTCGTCTTCATCTACATCCTCTTCCATTTCCATAATATTGTCCTCAAGACCATCGCCCCTGTATAGACCCTCTATATACTCCTTCCACCTTTCTGCTTTCCCTTCTTTCCTTAGAACTGGGTTGCCATCTGAGCTCTTGATATTCATACAAGTGGTTCTCTTCTCTCCAAAGGTCTCTTTAATTTTCCTGTAGGCAGTATCTATCTTACCCCTAGTGAGACAGGCCTCTACATCCTTACATTTGTCCTCTAGCCATCCCTGCTTAGCCATTTTGCACTTCCTGTCCATTTCATTTTTGAGACGTTTGTATTCCTTTTTGCCTGCTTTATTTACTACGTTTTTATATTTTCTCCTTTCATCAATTAAATTCAATATTTCTTCTGTTACCCAAGGATTTCTACTAGCCCTCGTCTTTTTACCTACTTGATCCTCTGCTGCCTTAGCTACTTCATCCCTCAGAGCTACCCATTCCTCTTCTACTGTATTTCTTTCCCCCATTCCTGTCAATTGTTGCCTTATGCTCTCCCTGAAACTCTGTACAACCTCTGGTTTAGTCAGTTTATCCAGATCCCATCTCCTTAAATTCCCACCTTTTTACAGTTTCTTCAGTTTTAATCTACAGTTGATAACCAATAGATTGTGGTCAGAGTCCACATCTGCCCCTGGAAATGTCCTACAATTTAAAATCTGGTTCCTAAACCTCTGTCTTACCATTATATAATCTGATACCTTTTAGTATCTCCAGGGTTCTTCCATGTATACAACCTTCTTTTATGATTCTTGAACCAAGTGTTAGCTATGATTATGTTCTGTGCAAAATTCCACCAGACGGCTTCCTCTTTCATTTCTCTACCCCAATCCACATTCACCCACTATGTTTCCTTCTCTCCCTTTTCCTACTCTCGAATTCCAGTCTCCCATGACTATTAAATTTCCACCTCCCTTCACTACCTGAATAATTTCTTTTATCTCATCATACATTTTATCAATTTCTTCATCATCTGCAGAGCTAGTTGGCATATAAACTTGTGCTACTGTGGTAGGCATGGGCTTCGTGTCTATCTTGGCCACGATAATGCATTCACTATGCTGTTGGTAGTAGCTTACCCGCACTCCTAATTTTTATTCATTATTAAACCTATTCCTGCATTACCCCTATTTGATTTTGTATTTATAATCCTGTATTCACCTGACCAAAAGTCTTGTTCCTCCTGCCACCGAACTTCACTAATTCCCACTATATCTAACTTCAACCTATCCATTTCCCTTTTTAAATTTTCTAACCTACCTGCCCGATTAAGGGATCTGACACTCCACGCTCCGATCCATAGAACGCCAGTTTTCTTTCTTCTGATAACGAAATCCTCTTGAGTAGTCCCCGCCCGGAGATCCGAATGGGGGACTAAAACATAGCACGGACTATGCTCGTATGATGGTGGAGACCACTCTGTTGACAGTACTCCGTTTCCAACTACGCTTCAAGCCAACGTTCAAAAATCTAGATTTATGTTGTAAGGCTAACAAATTACTAATCATAATTTATACGGGCATTGACGCAATTGTTAACTTGCACCTCAGAAGACGAACGCCCACATACCGATATTTCAGTGTTCATTTAAATTGTAAATATCTTGAGGTATTAGTTTCGTTTTCATGTTATGTGTATATTACATGCATATGTCATATATATACATATTGTTATGATTTAATGCATGCTGAATTTGTATTAGGAAAGTTAGTTAGTAGGTGTAACCGCATCAGTCCTCTACAGATAACACCGTAAGTTAACCTAGAAACATCGATATTGTAATGTAATGAAGTATGTTAAATAATAATAATAATGAAAGTAATAGCAGTTCTAATTTAACATCTCAGACTGGATAATATAGATGAAAGCGACCGGATTCTTATAAATTCCAGTCCACTTTCTATAACGCAGATCTTCTCTATGAAATCTTAAGAGGGTATAAATTTTACGTACCGTGAAATACTAAGACTAAAAATGAAATGCTTCTTCGCTGCGAAAGTACCTTAAAACACGTGTTCTGTTTGAAACGCTTCGTCGCTGAATGTCGTGAGCCTAAGTATCGTGGAATGAGACGATAAAAACAAATATTCTCCGATTTTTAGGCAGGGCATACGTTATTCGGATGGCGAAGCGCGAGCGTGTTTCCAGGCGGTAGCACAGACGGTCTCTGGCAAGCTTTCTCAGCTCTTAACAAAGCGATGCTGTTAGCACACGCGATGCAGCTCGACTGTCAATCTCCGTGGTGTTTAGTCTTGGTTTATAAAGGTCGATGCCACGCACACCCGGTTTATTCCTAGCCTTGCCTCCTTGCTGTTCAGTATCTTATCACGCGGAATGAAGTCAAGTTGTCGGTCGGAATTCACTGAATAATTTCACCAAATCGTAAGGAAAAAGATTAAGGCTTTAAACGCGAGGCAGAATTACTGACCCTGTCAAGTGTGAGGTTCGTAGTGTACTACGGTTTCTGAATGTAAAAAGAAAGAGATCGCAGTTATAAGAGTCGAGGGGCATGAAAGGGAAGCAGTGGTTGGGAAGGGAGTGAGACAGGGTTGTAGCCTCTCCCCGATGTTATTCAATCTGTATATTGAGCAAGCAGTAAAGGAAACAAAAGAAAATTCGGAGTAGGAATTAAAATCCATGGAGAAGAAATAAAAACTTTGAGGTTCGCCGATGACATTGTAATTCTGTCAGAGACAGCAAAGGACCTGGAAGAGCAGCTGAATGGAATGGACAGTGTCTTGAAAGGAGGATATAAGATGAACATGAACAAAAGCAAAACGAGGATAATGAAATGTAGTCGAATTAAGTCGGGTGATGCTGAGGGAATTAGATTAGGAAATGAGACACTTAAAGTAGTAAAGGAGTTTTGCTATTTAGGGAGTAAAATAACCGATGATGGTCGAAGTAGAGAGGATATAAAATGTAGACTGGCAATGGCAAGGAAAGCGTTTCTGAAGAAGAGAAATTTGTTAACATCGAGTATAGATTTAAGTGCCAGGAAGTCGTTTCTGAAAGTATTTGTATGGAGTGTAGCCATGTATGGAAGTGAAACGTGGACGATAAATTGTTTGGACAAGAAGTGAATAGAAGCTTTCGAAATGTGGTGCCACAGAAGAATGCTGCAGATTAGATGGGTAGATCACATAACTAATGAGGAGGTACTGAATAGAATTGGGGAGAAGAGAAATTTGTGGCACAACTTGACTAGAAGAAGGGATCGGTTGGTAGGGCATATTCTGAGGCATAAAGGGATCATCAATTTAATATTGGAGGCACCGTGGAGGGTAAAAATGATAGAGGGAGACCAAGAGATGAATACACTAAACAGATTCAGAAGGATGTAGGTTGCAGTAGGTACTGGGAGATGAAGAAGCTTGCACGGGATAGAGTAGCATGGAGAGCTGCATCAAATCGGTCTCTGGACTGAAGAAAACAACAACAACAACAACTGAAGTTTATGGAACTGCGATAATGAAGCTTCAGTTCCAAGGATTCATAATGAACGATCAAGCTGACCTTCAGTTCTGTCTGACGAACTTAAAACAAGGCTTGAGGAAAAAATTCAACACGAAGGATGTCCCAGTACTGATGGACTGATATTTCACGATTAGTTCTTTGTCGGATTGTTAGTGGATATTTGATCTATAGGAAACTGTGTGCCAGGTGGTTTCCTCCAGTTTTGATAGATGAACAGAAAAAGAAACGAATGGGAGCTGCAGTGGCATTTCTCACTCGATATGATAAGGAAGACGAGTTTTTGAACCTCATTTTTTGTTGCTAGTGACGAGAACTGGGTTTCGCGTAAAAGTCCATTATCTAAGTGCCAGTCAGTGGAGTGACTTTATTCACGATCCCCAACAAAACCAAAAAAGTGAAACATTGTGAAAGGGGCTGGGGATGTTGGAGCTTACAACAGATGAAAGTACGCGAAGCAAACAAGGCACACGCTGGCACGCAGGAATCTGCGCGCAGAGGAACGCCATCCTCAAGATGGCCCCGCTGCCTCGCGGGCTTCCAAAAACAAACTGCTGTCACTCTGAATACTCTCTCTGTTTACAAAATCCGCGCAGGGGCAGACAAAACTTTTGTTATATACACCTAGATTAGCTGCGCGGAGGAGTTCAGCAGAATCAAGTCTCCACTCTGGCGAGGAACAATATCCTCGACGGACCGGAGGGAAACAGGCAGGGGTGCACGGAGAAGCCAGTGCGTTTTACTGGGCTTATGACCGCCTCATCAGCGGGCAGTTCCGTGAACTGATTATCTTTTATGTGCTGCTTCTTTCATGTGGGCGTTGTACTTGATTACCACGGCAAAGCGAATGTATGGGCACAGTGGAATAGCGCAAATAAATTGAAGAACAATTTTATTTTGATTTTGAAGTACGCTGCGAAACTTTGTGACTCCATAAACTTACGTATAAAGTGAATAATTAGCAGCCAGTCATATTTTGTTGTATTTCATTCAGTGAGTCGTTGCCAGTTTCGACCTAACCACTGATACTTTCTGTTTAGTATTTCCTGCTGTAAGTAGGCTGTTTAGGTTTTTATGTTGGTAACGCCACGTAGCGCTCTGTATGAAAATCACTGGCTGTGCTGTGTGAAGTCTGTGGCTGGTTGGCGCTATTGTAGTGTTGGGCAGTTGGATGTGAACAGTGCGTAGCGTTGCGCAGTTGGAGGTGAGCCGCCAGCAGTGGTGGATGTGGGGAGAGGGATGGCGGAGTTTTGAGAGCGGATGATCTGGACGTGTGTCCATCAGTGACAGTAAATTTGTAAGACTGGATGCCTTGAACTGCTATATATATTATGACTTTTGAACACTATTAAGGTAAATACACTGTTTGTTCTCTATCAAAATCTTTCATTTGCTAACTATGCCTATCAGTAGTTAGTGACTTCAGTAGTTAGAATCTTTTATTTAGCTGGCAGTATTGGCGCTCGCTGTATTTCAGTAGTTAGAGTAACGAAGATTTTTGTGAGGTAAGTGATTCATGAAAGGTGTAGGATATTGGTAGTCAGGGCCATTCTTTTGTAGGGATTATTGAAAGTCAGATTCCGTTGTGCTAAAAATATTGTGTGTCAGTTTATTGATGATCTGAATAAGTAAAGAGAGAAATGTCTGAGTACGTTCAGTTCTGCTCATCTGCTTGAAAACAAAATAACGTAAGGGGTTTACCAGCACAGTAATTTATAAATTTTTCTAAGGGGAGGTTTCACTGCCTCTTATTTGTTGCATTCTTGTAATGTTCCGTTTCGATAATTCTTATAAGACTCGTAATTAATTACTATTAAAAACAGTCTTGATCACGATTTATTTAACAAGGTGACCGGTTTCAACCACTACTGTGATCATCTTCAGACCATTGAGTAGGAACCTCTTTCTGTTGAAGAATCACTAATCAACAGAAAGAGGTTCCTACTCAATGGTCTGAAGATGACCACAGTAGTGGTTGAAACCGGCCACCTTGTTAAATAAATCGTGATCAAGACTGTTTTTAATAGTAATTATTTATAAGACATTGATCACTGCTGTGCCCATAATGTATTCAAAAGTAATTCGTATTGTAATGTTATGTGAGCCTCACTGCCCCCTTTTTTTAACTAATTTGTGTATGATTTTATTCTGAGAAGCACAGTAATGTACGTAAATACCGTAAATGTAAATTTGATTGAAAAAGTGCTTGAAGTGAAGTGAAGCGCAGTTGGACAACAACAAACTCTTTAGCGCGCACCCCTGCAACGATAGTAGTTGTGAATCTTTGAGTATAGACTCAAAAAAAGACAACTGATTTATTACAAAAAAAAAGAGAACTGTTAATCTGTATCTTGTGGAAAGAGGGCGTGTTGCCAGGCCGTCGCTCAGAACGCATTGTTACATTTAATGAAAATTGATATTTTAGTGATAAAACCGAGTAAAGTATGTGTAAGAGCTGCCAAACATTTATGTATACAAATTTTCTGGAATTGCAGAATAGAAATACCTTGTTTTTGGAAAAGGAAGTGAACTTCATTGTCGTCGCCGTCTATCAATCGACAGAATAGTAAGTGTAGAAAGTTCACTAAAATACAGGAAAAGAAATGCATTGTCTATAGTTTTCATTCAATAAGTAACGACCTCTCATAATTTCTTAATTACAGTACTTGAATTATGTTCTTGTACAATAGTATGGTGCTGAACTCCACTGACCAATTTTCATGTAGCAGGACGCGTAATTTGAAGGAAGTTTGTGTGCTAAGCAATCTCCGTTTCTCACGAAAAGCAGATTGCTGTTACATCTTATTTACTTACAACAGTGGTCCCTTAGGTACGAAAAGCTACGAAAACTTTGGCTCAAAACTATCCACAAAACGGCCAAGTAACTAACAGAGTCGTATTTTAAACCTTAAAGAACAATAACTTCCTCCAAATTGTAATACGTCATCAACTGGTTCAGAAGATGATCATTCAAGGAGGCAGCAACCAAAATTCAGGTACCAGTTCCGACTTAAAGTAAAAACCTGCAATCAAAAATCAATCTCTCTCTCTCTCTCTCCAAACACATATATAAATATTCATATTATAAAAAAAAGTCATTTTGTAGTATACTGCGCACAATGTTTTCATTAACATGCGTTACACTTATATTGTAAATTATCGACAATCGTGGGGGGTACAGCTCTAATTGACTTACATGTCAATCAATCTGGGTAAATCCCAGGCAGCCATCATAGTTCCCAGTACCTAGCTGCTGTATCAATTTTTATTCTAGAGTCCACTAGCGGTACCGTCCCACTCACTTAGAAACGCATATTTCTTTGACCATCCAGAGGCCATGAATGAACCCCATCTGATAATGTTCGAACTAAAATTCCACAGTACACAAGACCCATCGAAAACTAGACCCTTACGTCTACGTACACACCAGCAATCTCTAACCTGTCACATTCGCCAATGTGCCTTGACCATCTGCGCCCTTTAACTTCAAGCACTCTTGGAAGACCATACATCCGCACATACAGGGTGTTTCAAAAATGACCGGTATATTTGAAACGGCAATAAAAACTAAACGAGCAGCGATAGAAATACACCGTTTGTTGCAATATGCTTGGGACAACGGTACATTTTCAGGCGGACAAACTTTCGAAATTACAGTAGTTACAATTTTCAACAACAGATGGCGCTGCAAGTGATGTGAAAGATATAGAAGACAACGCAGTCTGTGGGTGCGCCATTCTGTACGTCGTCTTTCTGCTGTAAGCGTGTGCTGTTCACAACGTGCAAGTGTGCTGTAGACAACATGGTTTATTCCTTAGAACAGAGGATTTTTCTGGTGTTGGAATTCCACCGCCTAGAACACAGTGTTGTTGCAACAAGACGAAGTTTTCAACGCAGGTTTAATGTAACCAAAGGACCGAAAAGCGATACAATAAAGGATCTGTTTGAAAAATTTCAACGGACTGGGAACGTGACGGATGAACGTGCTGGAAAGGTAGGGCGACCGCGTACGGCAACCACAGAGGGCAACGCGCAGCTAGTGCAACAGGTGATCCAACAGCGGCCTCGGGTTTCCGTTCGCCGTGTTGCAGCTGCGGTCCAAATGACGCCAACGTCCACGTATCGTCTCATGCGCCAGAGTTTACACCTCTATCCATACAAAATTCAAACGCGGCAACCCCTCAGCGCCGCTACCATTGCTGCACGAGAGACATTCGCTAACGATATAGTGCACAGGATTGATGACGGCGATATGCATGTGGGCAGCATTTGGTTTACTGACGAAGCTTATTTTTACCTGGACGGCTTCGTCAATAAACAGAACTGGCGCATATGGGGAACCGAAAAGCCCCATGTTGCAGTCCCATCGTCCCTGCATCCTCAAAAAGTACTGGTCTGGGCCGCCATGTCTTCCAAAGGAATCATTGGCCCATTTGTCAGATCCGAAACGATTACTGTATCACGCTATCTGGACATTCTTCGTGAATTTGTGGCGGTACAAACTGCCTTAGACGACACTGCGAACACCTCGTGGTTTATGCAAGATGGTGCCCGGCCACATCGCACGGCCGACGTCTTTAATTTCCTGAATGAATATTGCGATGATCGTGTGATTGCTTTGGGCTATCCGAAACATACAGGAGGCGGCGTGGATTGGCCTCCCTATTCGCCAGACATGAACCCCTGTGACTTCTTTCTGTGGGGACACTTGAAAGACCAGGTGTACCGCCAGAATCCAGAAACAATTGAACAGCTGAAGCCGTACATCTCATCTGCATGTGAAGCCATTCCGCCAGACACGTTGTCAAAGGTTTCGGGTAATTTCATTCAGAGACTACGCCATATTATTGCTACGCATGGTGGATATGTGAAAAATATCGTACTATAGAGTTTCCCAGACCGCAACGCCATCTGTTGTTGAAAATTGTAACTACTGTAATTTCGAAAGTTTGTCTGCCTGAAAATGTACTGTTGTCCCAAGCATATTGCAACAAACGGTGTATTTCTATCGCTGCTCGTTTAGTTTTTATTGCCGTTTCAAATATACCGGTCATTTTTGAAACACCCTGTATATACTTTCTATGGTACTATCCGCCACCAGTCCCGTCCTCTCCACAGACAGCTAGAACACCTTCCTTAATCCTGCTGACTAGCCTCTACTCATTCACGTCCCGTACCAACAGAAGACGCACCTCACGTCCTTACCGACGGCAACTCCATCGGCTTTCTTATTTCCAGTCCATATGTCCGCCACAATGTAAGACCCTAACACTTTCCTCTCCTGTCCTCTTCTACAAGTAACACCAAAAGTCTTACCACTTCCACAATTCACAGCACCATTCTTCATATCCCTCCACCGTCTCGTGTCTTACCCGTCCACTCCAGGAAGAAACTCTCAGCCATCCTCATTGCAGTGCAAGAACATCAACTAATATAACATTATACCAATGTCCCAGCACCGAAGAATCCTAAGCAAATACTACCTCATCAGATACATTACATCTCCACTACCGGTAAAAAATTTTCCATCACCTTTCAGAACTATGAGTTTGTGATTAAAACTAGCATTTCGTTTTGAATATTCTATCAAATCCCCTTTCTGACAGTATAACAAATACAAAAATGTAAAGAATAAGTGTTCCTCTATTATATATTTGACAGATAGTTGGCATAGAGGAGCGCTGATGTGTATCTGCAGCAACACTGGCTTGTTTTTACCTACGACACTTCCATTCGAATAGGCCCCATTCCTTCAGCTGTCTGTCTAACAATCAGTTCGCATTAAATTACAGTAACCAGCAGTGTGTGTGTGTATCTGATGGGGTTCTTACCATATTACCTCCTGATGGGACGAAAGCAGGAAGTTGGAATTGAAAAGCTTTCTGTAATTGTAGCTCTGCGTCAGGAAGGCTTTTGTAGTGGAACAATAACAACAGAAGTTGGCGTAGCACAATCTACAGTGGCGTATACATTGCAGCGCTTCAAGCGAAATGATGCGAATGCATGTGTTTCGCTATCTGAAAGACCCCGAGTTACATCACGAAAGGAAGATCAGTCCATATGTATACAAAGTAAACGTCACACTGTGCGGCTGGTCCCGGCGGAGGTGCGAGCCCTCCCTGGGGCATGGATGTGTGTGTTTGCCCTTAGGATAATTTAGGTTAAGTAGTGTGTAAGCTTAGGGACTGATGACCTTAGAAGTTAAGTCCCATAAGATTCCACACACACACATAAACGTCACAGGGCTCGTGCTGCGCTTAAAATTTGCGAGGAAGTAAACTGTGTGCGAACAGCTCCAATCTCTGTCCCAACAGTGCAATGCCACCTTCGTGAACAAGGTTTAAAGGGGTGCACAGCTGTCAAAAAACCAGTATTACGCAAATAAAATAAGATGAAAACATTGCAATGGACAAAGCAACATTAAAAATTGGCCTTGCAGCAATGGTCCGATGATTATTCTTGAACAAATCTAAGTTTGAGATATTTGGAAGCCATCTTCGAATGTTTATTCGTCTACTTCGTAGAGAACGTACGAAGAGTCAGTGTGTGACGTCAACGGTGAACCACGATGGAATGTCGGTCTTGTCGTGGGGATTTTTTGTGGGCGACGAAGTTACTGTTCTACAGGTAATTAATGGAGTATTAAAAAAGGAAGGATATCATAGAGTACTGATCAACAACGCAGTTCAGCCTAATAAGAGATTTATTGTTCGTGTTCTGTAGCGGTACAATGATCCCAAACATGCTTCTAAATTGTGCAGAGGAATATCTATAAAAAATGTGGGGAACTAAAAAATACATTTTGGCCAAGTCAGTCACCTGGCTTACATTCCATTCATACAATGAAGGCTTTCACGACCGGATGTTTCAGCTGCCGAGAATTCTTCCGGGTTGTACGGCCGTGGCCCATGGAACTCTTCTATCCCTGACGTTTCGTCTAAAGCTACGTTGGACAACTTCGGAGGAACTCCAGGTTGTGCTGAGTCTTGCCGATTGACGAGTCGGACGTCGACGAACGGCCTAAACAGCGTGGAAAGTGGGCGTGGTCTGGATTTCACGTGATAGCAGAGATAAACCTTGTCAAGGATAAAATATAACTGTCGTCAAAGATAAAAAACTTCTCATCGATTCTGTAGCACCACTGTCCATATATTGCTGAGTTTCATAGCTTCATCTTTTCTGTAAAATTATCCCCATGTTTATATCATAGTTCGTCATGGAACATAAAACTTCAGTTTCCGAAAATTTCACTACGTGATCACCCGACTGAAGAGCATGTTCCGCCACGGCTGACTTGTCTATTTTCCCTAATCGGCAAAGACTTTTACGATCTTTCAACCGTGTATTTACACCTCTCTATGTAGTTCCAATGTAGACCCTATCACATGAACACGGGATCTTGTATACGCCACTTGCAGACAGAAGGGAACTTTTATAGTTAACAGAACGAAGTGCTTGGCGTATTTTCTTAGTTGGTCTGAAAACCGGTCGAACGTTATGTTTCCTTAAAATCTTGCCGATCTGATCCGTTACTTTTTTGATGACGGGTAGAGAAACCGTGTTCTTCCATCGCTGTGTCCTATCTTTGTCCTTAAGCCTCCTGTTACTCGGTCGCAAAACTCTATTTCCTTACTAGAGTACCCATTCTTCTCAAAAGCCTGCTTTAGATGTTTTAACTCGGCGTCCAGGTATTCCGGCGCACAAATCCTTTTAGCTCTGTCCACCAGACTTTTAATTACACCTCTTTTCTGTTGTGGTAATTAAAAGTTTCTACATTCATTCACGTAGAAGGAGTAGGATGAATATTTTTGCATCGTTCTGTACATATGTATATGTCCATCGTAATCCACTGTTGTTTCTTGAGGTGTAACAAATAACATGTATCATGCTCGCCTCTTCCTATTCTATTCGCAACAGACTTTAATGAAAGTCCCCCCCCACCCACTACTCCCGGTATGATGCAGATCCCATGTAACAAGCAGCAGACGAGAGAACAGTCACGCAGCCGCCGGCCTTAGCTCACAGAGAATTGCTTATAAGATGGGCGACGGGGTATTTTCCAGACCTTAATAAGTCATTAGAGCTTTTACATCACTCTTAAAAGGAGGATGTCGTACGTCATCCGAGGGTTACATACGGGCCTACCCTGAATTAAAGGGGAGAGAGTAGTCTCATCGTTGACTGCAGTCAGTGGGAATATTAGTCGTTGATGATAAGAGCTTCGACAGTCAAGATGAGTTATAATTAGGAGAAGAACCTAGCCTATGGACTAAGGCAAATTACGGAATACGTACAGGCAGCAGGCTATTCTGTACGCAGCCACGACACTTAGGGAAACTGCACAACCACCATTGGAGATCAGTAGAAGCAGCGAGACGATAAGGTATGCTGGCTAGGTACTGGCTGAGTTTCGATCCAATGTGCTCTAGAGTTTCATAGTGTAAATATTGAATCCTGTATTTTTTCGTTCGTTAGTCAGAATAAAAAGCAACTCAACACATTTATCTCCGGTAGCTAAAATAGATGGCAAAAGCTGACACCTTCCCAGCTATGAATGATTTTCTATACAATAAATATTATGTTTTGTACACCACGCATAATTATTACCCGTTCAACCGATTCCAGAACTCTGAGAAAGCTCTCTTCTTTCTACCTTCAGACTTTCTACTAATACCCCTGAATAAGGAAAAGTGTAAAGTTATTCACATGAATAGTGAAAGAAATCAGCTAAATTTCAATTATGCGATAAGTCACACAAATCAGAAGGCTGTAAATTCAACTAAATACTTAGGGATTACAATTCCAAATAACCTAAATTAGAACGATCACATAGATAATATTGCGGGTAGAGCAAGCCAAAGACTGCTATTCATTGGCAGGTGCAACAGAGACTGCTTGCACCACGCTTGTCCGCCCTATTCTGGAGTATTACTGTGCAGTGTGGGATCTGCATCAGGTGAGATTGACGAATGACATCGAAACAGTACAAAGAAGGGCAGCTCGTTTCGTATTATCGCGAAATAGGGGAGATAGTGTCACAGACATGATACGTGATTGGAGTAGCAATCATTAAAACAAAGGCGTTTTTCGTTTGCGACGGGATCTTCTCATGAAATTTCAATCACCAGTTTTCTCCTCCGATTGCAAAAACATTCTGTTGGCACCCACCTACATAGGGAGAAATGATCATCACGATAAAATAAGGGAAATAAGGGCTCGCACAGAAAAATTTAAGTGCTCGTTTTTCCCGCGTGCCGTTCGAGAGTGGAACGGTAGAGAGACAGATTGAAGGTGGTTCATTGAACCCTCTGCGAGGCACTTTATTGTGAATAGCAGAGTAATCACGTAGATGTAGATGTAGATAGATCTTGATCAGAAGCTATAAGTCGCTTCCTACAGGCTGTATGTAAGTAAATCTAGGATTTAACACTTGTCCGCTTATTTATCTTAGATTTCAGTTCGAAGAGAAATGTTATATTGCTCAGCCTTATAATAAACTGTTGTAATAATAAATACGAAAATTTGTAAGTGAATCAATATTTCTTGCATTTCGCGAGCAGTCGCTTTCAATCTCAGCACGCTTCCAGGAGAGATTCAAACTTTTGTTGATTTTTCTTCTCATTACTTTCGAACGCAGTTATGACTAAATTAAGAAGAATGTAAGTTGATGCATATGAGTAGAAAAAAAAACAAATCCATAATGATCGACTAAAGGATTAGTTGCGTCCTGCTTGACACAGTCACGACGATTAAATATCTAACGTTGCAAAGCAGTATGAGATGCAGTGAGCATGTAACTAGGGTACGCGACTGGTCGACTTCGGTTTATTAGTAGAATTTTAGGAAGATGTGGTTCATCTGCAGAGGAGACCGCATATAGAACCGCATATAGAACGCTAATGCCACCAGTTAAATATTGCTCGAGTATTTGGGATCCGCACCGGGTTGGATTAAAGGAATACATCGAAGTAATTCAGAGGCGGGCTGCTAGATTTGTTACTGGTAGGTTCGAGAAATTTGTTAACATCGAGTATTGATTTAAGTGTTAGGAAGTTGTTTCTGAAATTATTTGTATGGAGTGTAGCCATGTATGGAAGTGAAACATGGACGATAAATAGTTTAGACAAGAGGAGAATAGAAGCTTTCGAAATGTGGTGCTACATAAGAATGCTGAAGATTAGATGGGTAGATCACATAACTAATGAGGAGGTATTGAATAGAATTGGGGAGGAGTTTGTGGCACAACTTGACTAGAAGAAGGGATGGGTTGGTAGGACATGTTCTGAGGCATCAAGGGATCACCAACTTAATACTGGACGGCAGCGTGGAGAGTAAAAATCGTAGAGGGAGACCAAGAGATGAATACACTAAGCAGATTCAGAAGGATGTAGGTTGCAGTAGGTACTGGGAGATGAAGAACCTTGCACAGGATAGAGTAGCATGGAGAGCTGCATCAAACCAGTCTCAGGACTGAAGATCACAACAACAACAACAGGTTCGAACAACACGCAAGTGTCACAAAGATGCTTCGGGAGCTCAAATGGGAATCCCTGAAGGGAAGGCGACATTCTTTTCGAGGAGTACTAAAGAGAAAAATAGAGTCGACGTTTGAGACAGGCTGTAGAGCGATTCTGCTGCCGCCAACGTAAATTTCACGTTAAGGACCATCAAGATAAGATTAGAGAGATTGGGGTTCGTATGGAGACATGTAGATAGTCGGGAAAGGAAATGACTAGTAGTGGTACAGGTATCCGTACGGTAGCTTGCGGAGTATGCTTGTAGATGCAGATGTAGACTGCTTCAACCTGAGGCTCTCTTCTCCCCCGGGGTGTGTAGGCATAGCCCCAATGGGGGAACAAATTTGGCGTAGGTTAGTGACTCACCCTGCCACAAACAGTACAGATCAGTTGAATTAAGTACAGTGAAACCAAATGAATCTACGATGGGTAGGGGTCCCGGTCTGGCACAATTTTCCGTCAGCCACGAAGTATTCACTATATTGTGGGTTAAACATTTTTGACCGGTTTCCACTGATATCATTTCGTGCCACAACATTTTAACTAATTTAACCCATTCATTCCAATAAAGGGAATCTAATTCAATCGTTGCTGTAGTACTCAGTAACTGAACTCCATCCCCGTGTTCACTTCATTATGTAACGGAGTTCCTCGACTTTCCCACCAGATGTTCTGACCAGTGCACAAGTTGTTCCTCTGCACCGTATCCTTTTCCAGTGCGTCATCTTTGGTCAGCCAGAGGAAACCAGATTGCGCTGGAATGCTATCCTGTAGCGATCAGAACAGCTCGCTACAAGGCAGAATCTGATGTGATCCTGCTGTTATGGTAGTCAAAAGAATTCTATATCCAGGGTTAAAAATATGAGACCTGCGAACGCTCAGAACACACCACTGTAATTTTCGAGAGTAACGCATTGACCTCCACGAGAGAGGAGGTTAGTTGCAGATGCTGTTAGGCTAGGTGTGGCGTTGGTGGTGTGGATATGTACCGTAAACATGACACATAATGAATATAGTACACCTTTTTTTTACAACCTTCTTCATTTTCATGGATGACATATAATTTAAAATGTTAAAGAGGCTGCAGAAAGAAATAAGGAAAACAGCGATGACATTTCATAAAAAATGGTTCAAATGGCCCTGAGCACTATGGGACTTAACGTCTGAGGTCATCAGTCCCCTAGAGCTTAGAACTACTTATACCTCACTAACCTAAGGACATCACATACATCCATGCCCAGGGCAATAGCGCGGTTCCGGAGGGAAGCACCTAGAACCGCTCGGTCATCGCAGCCGGTCATATTTCATAGTTTTCAGTACCTGTGAGAAGGTTTTCGTAGAATAAATGGAATTAAAACAGAATTTTTTAAATGTTTTTTTTTGCACGGAAACATGATAATGCGTTCCACAAGGCACGGGCTGCCTCTGGTAATCACTTCCTTTCCGATCATTGAAATTGCTCATTCTACATCTACATCTACATCTACATCCATACTCCGCAAGCCACCTGACGGTGTGTTGCGGAGGGTACTTTGAGTACCTCTATTGGTTCTCCCTTCTATTCCAGTCTCGAATTGTTCATGGAAAGAAAGATTGTCGGTATGCCTCTGTGTTGGCTCTAATCTCTCTGATTTTATCCTCATGGTCTCTTCGCGAGATATACGTAGGAGGGAGCAATATACTGCTTTACTCCTCGGTGAAGGTATGTTCTCGAAACTTTAACTAAATCCCGTACCGAGCTATTGAGCGTCTCTCATTCAGAGTCTTCCACTGGAGTTTATCTATCATCTCCGTAACGCTTTCGCGATTACTAAATGATCCTGTAACGAAGCGCGCTGCTCTCCGTTGCGTTGGATCTTCTCTCTCTCTTCTATCAACCCTATCTGCTACGGATCCCACACTGCTGAGCAGTATTCAAGCAGTGGGCGAACAAGCGTACTGTAACCTACTTCCTTTGTTTTTGGATTGCATTTTCTTAGGATTCTTCCAATGAATCTCAGTCTGGCATCTGCTTTACCGACGATCAATTTTATATGGTCATTCCATTTTAAATCACTCTTAATGCCTACTCCCAGATAATTTATGGAATTAACTGCTAATTCGCAATTGAGATTTCAATTTTATTTCTGAGGTAGTGTTGTTCATTAAAAAAATTTAAAAATATACACTCTGAGACTAAAAAACGCGAACCACGAGGGAATTATCAGAATGGGATGGAAATCGGCGTATGTGATTTACGTGTACAGACAAACAAATGATTACAATTTCAGAAGAACTATATGATTTATTGGAAACAAAAAGCTTCGCAAATGGAGCGAGTCAGTAACGTTTTGGTCCAGCTATGGCCCTTATGCAAGACGTTTATCAGTCTTGGTACTGATTGACATAATTGTAACATGGCCTCTTACGGGATGTCATGCCCAGTTGTGCCCAACTGGCGCGTTAGATCGTCAGAACCCCGAGCTTGTCTGTGGGGCCTTTCCCACAATGCTCCAAACGTTATCAGTTGGGCGACATTGCTAGCCAATGTATGGTTTGGCAAGCAGGAAGACAAGCGGAAGAAATTCTCGCCGTGTGCCCGCGGGCGTTATCTTGCTGAAATGTAATCCCAGGATGGCTTGCCACAAATGGCAACAAAACGGGGCGTAGAATGTCATCGACGTACCGCTGCGCTGTAAGTGTGCCGTGAATAACAACCAAAGGGATCCTGCTGTGAAAAGAAATGGCACCACAGACGACCCTCACTCCGGGTTGTCAGGCCGTACGGCGGACGAAAGTCAGGTTGCTACCCCACCGCTATCTGGGACGTCTCTAGACACGTTTACAATCTGGAATCTCATTAACTCGAGTAGAATTGTCTTCAGTGAAGAGTCCGGCTTCGAATTGAGACCCAGTGAGCAGTGAAGACGTGTCTGGAGTTGCCCCGTATAGCGATAGAATACCAAACTGTCTGTCGCCCAGCATACTGCCTAACAACCAGGCGCCATTGTCTGGGGTACCGTTTCTTTTCATAGCAGGACCCCTTTGGTTGTCATCCACGGTATGTCGACGACATTCTACGCTCCGTTTTGTTGTCTTTTGTGGCAAGCCATTCTGGGATAACGCCCTCCACACACGGCGAGATTTTCTACTGACTGTCTTCGTGTTTGCCAAACCCTACCTTGGCCGCAAGGTCGCCGGATCTCTCCCCAATTGAGGACGTTTGTAGCATTATGGTTAGCACCCTCCAACCAACTCGGGATTATGACGATCTACAGTGCCAGTAGGACATAATTTGACCCAATATCCCGCAAGAGGACATCCAACAACTTTATCAATCCAGAATGAGATTTTCACTCTGCAGCGGAGTGTGCGCTGATATGAAACTTCCTGGCAGATTAAAACTGTGTGCCGGGCCGAGACTCGAACTCGGGACCTTTGCCTTTCGCGGGCAAGTGCTCTACCAACTGAGCTACCTAAGCACGACTCACGCTTCTTCCTCACAGCTCTACTTCTGCCAGTACCTCGTTTCCTACCTTCCAAACTTAACAGAAGCTCTTCTGCGAAACCTGCAGAACTAGCACTCCTGAAAGAAAGGATATTGCGGAGACATGGCTTAGACACAGCCTGGGGGATGTTTCCAGAACACAGGAAGGTAGGAGACGAGGTACTGGCAGAAGTAAAGCTGAGAGGACGGGGCGTGAGACGTGCTTGGGTAGCTCAGTTGGTAGAGCACTTGCCCGCGAAAGGCAAAGGTCCCGAGTTCGAGTCTCGGCCCGGCACACAGTTTCAATCTGCCAGGAAGTTTCAACTTTATCAATCATTGCCAAGCCGAATAATTACTTGCATAAGGGCCAAAGATGGACTGTGACATTCGTCATTTTTGGCTTCATTAAAACAGCAAATAGTTAACACTTTCAGCCAGAAGGCGAATACTTGTTTACAAAGAATGATTAATGCATAATAAGGCGTCGCATAGCGACGGTGGAATGTCCTAAATAATGTAATTCGTCGTCTTTGGGCGGCAATATAATGAGAAGAATACGTATCGATATGCGATCCTTCACTATTTTGTTCGCTAGAGAACAAATGAAGCCTTAAGCGCTAAACACTTGTACTGTTTTTCTTAAGTAAGACGGACGCAGATTTGTGGAGGTCTGATCTAATTTTTACTAAATGTATAAAAATGTGTTTCGTCTAAGTTTGAGTGAAGTGTAAAAAGAAGAACTGTTATAACTTACCGTGAAGACGCACGGGCGACTCAAGAGGACAATGGCTATATAAAAGAGCGCTCAATGGACATCAAACGGACATAAAAATCTACCGTCATTGTAGTACTAAGCATAAGGTACGATATATGTTTTAGTTATAATAAATATTTGTTCTGGAAATATTGAATCATTTAGCAGTGCATTTTAATTATGCATTTTGCTAAGATTACAGACACCAAGATCAGCAGTCCAATGTGCGTGTTACATTAAAAAGAAACTGTTTTATCGTCTTCTTGCGTCAGCTTTAATATTGAATTCCCCTTTTGTGCGATGTTACAGTTGTTTTTGCGCCCTTAAGAACTTTCTGGTCCCTTAGGAAATTGTTTGGTCATAACAATAACTTCACAACCGGGTATTGTCGTATCTACGATCATGAAGTAATTAGTGTTGAGTGGTACTTAAGTAAATAAATTAGTGAAATCAAAGTGAACTAGAAATTAGAATATAAATGAAAAACTTGGTTTAGTTTAGAGAGTTACATACTCGCAAACAGCGGGCCGAACGGCGGAACAGAGGACACAATGACCGTGAAGTCAGCAACTTCCACATAAGCGGGCGCTGTCGATTCAGCCGTCAGGGCATCGCCCGACCGGCTCACGTGTTTCTCAGTTGTCGTATGTGAGCAAAGGCCCTCGCCTACATCCCAAGAGCCAATGACCGACGTAAAGAAGATTCTTCGAGAAGCTATTCAACGTGACAGAAGAGGCAATGACCGGCTCACGTGTTTCTCAGTCGTCACATGGGATCAAAAGCCCTCACCTACATTCCAAGAGCCAACGACCGACGTTAAGAAGATTCTTCGAGAAGCTTTTCAACGTGACAGACGAGGCAATGACCGTGAAGTCGTTCACCTCCAGTAAACTGAAGTGAATAAATACGCGAGACGCAGTGGGCCAGACAGATGAAGTCAGATGAAGTCAGATGAAGACGGAGACGGAGACGAAGACGAAGACGAGAGACAAAGGAAGAAAAGAAGAGTAGCAGTAGTTTTCAGTCAGTTTCGGTGCTGAAGACCGTCATGCAAGAAGAGTCTGCATCATGCACAGACGAACCAAGTCCGCCGCTGTAATGGAATAGCAAGCAGCCGCCGTAGCGCCAGAAGACAGAAGTTAAAAGGTATTTGAAGTCTGGTTTTTACATACCCGGGTGACTCGTGAGGACGGGAAGGAGACGGCCTCACATCAGCAGTCACCTGTGAGCTGGGATGAAGACCTGACAGCCGAAGACTGGCAAGCGGGAGTCCGTGGTTCGAGTCCGGGACACTGGCCTTCCCCCGCCGCGCCGCTCCGCTGGTCGACGCACAACACACGCGGCCGCATAGAGAAGAGAAACACTGGGACGCGACACCCAAGATATCATCCGATGCACGATTTCGCTCGCAATAATTAAACCGGCCACCTCGCGCTGCGCGTCTCCCGTCAGCTGGGCGAGACAGCGACACGAGATACACACCGCTACGCGTAACCAGACGCCGCCGCCGCCGCCGCTGCCGCAGCAGAAGACTTCACAAACGACACAGCTACCGCTCTCCGAACCAGAACATCCCGTAAGATACAGTTGTACAAATCTTCAATAAAAGTTATCTTATGTAAAAATGATGTTTCATTCGACCTCATACCCGAGCCAAGGAAGAACCCACCCTGCCCACATGTTGTTAAGAGAGAAAAGTTAATTTATTTAATATTTTCACCCTGACAGAATGCTTTAGAATGCTCATCCTGACAATTGACAGCATCAAAAGAGAAAACCCAGTTACATTTAGTAGCAGAAGTGTCACAATTAGTAACACAATTGTTACATTTGATGTCAGAAGCCGTTATAGTTGTTACATTAGAAAGACGATAATGCAATTTATTAATCAATAGCACGCTAGCTGGCTGCTTCAAGCCACGCGAAACTGCAAGTAAAGTCTATTCACATTTTATAATGCAATATTTTATAACAATGGTCAATCCTCGATTCTTACGCCAACTGTGATTGATAAAACAGTAAACGAAATCTCAAATTCCAACTTTTCCACTAAATAACAACATCACTTTTATTTTATTATGTCACAAGATCAACGCGTTATTGACTTGCTCAATTTGTGAAACTCTTTCTCTTGAATAAATCATCCCATTTTTCTGAAATTGTATTCATTTGTTTTCTTTGTGCCTGTACGTCACGTCTATCGATTACTGTCCCATTCGGATAATTGCTCCGTGGCGCGTCTTATACAGGGTGTTACAAAAAGGTACGGCCAAACTTTCAGGAAACATTCCTCACACACAAATAAAGAAAACATATTATGTGGACAGGTGTCCGGAAACGCTTAATTTCCATGTTAGAGCTCATTTTAGTTTCGTCAGTATGTACTGTACTTCCTCGATTCACCGCCAGTTGGTCCAATTGAAGGAAGGTAATGTTAACTTCGGTGCTTGTGTTGACATGCGACTCATTGCTCAACACAGATTTTCTGTGAACGTTTGGGCAGGAATTGTTGGTGGTGTCTCGATTGGGCCCCATGTTCTTCCACCTACGCTCAATGGAGCACGTTATCATGATTTCATACGGGATACTCTACCTCTACTGCTAGAATATGTGCATTTACAAGTACGACACAACATGTGGTTCATGCACGATGGAGCTCCTGCAAATTTCAGTCCAAGTGTTCGTACGCTTCTCAACAACAGATTCAGTGACCGATGGATTGGTAGAGGCGGACCAATTCCATGGCCTCTACGCTCTCCTGACCTCAGCCCTCTTGACTTTCATTTATGGGGGCATTTGAAAGCTCTTGTCTACGCAACCCCGGTACCAAATGTAGAGACTCTTCGTGCTCGTATTGTGGACGGCTGTGATACAATACGCCATTCTCCAGGACTGCATCAGCGCATCAGGGATTCCATGCGACGGAGGGTGGATGCATGTATCCTCGCTAACGGAGGACATTTTGAACATTTCCTGTAACAAAGTGTTTGAAGTCGCGCTGGTACGTTCTGTTGCTGTGTGTTTCCATTCCATGATTAATGTGATTTGAAGAGAAGCAATAAAATGAGCTCTAACATGGAAATTAAACGTTTCCGGACACATGTCCACATAACATATTTTCTTTCTTTGAGTGTGAGGAATGTACCTTTTTGTAACACCCTGTATATTGTCTTAGAGTGTACATCTAACGATAGAGGCCCTGACAGTCGCTACGTTCTGCGACTGGCTTTCGCACTGGCAGGCAGCTCTTCATTGTGCAGTCAGGCAGATATTGGAAACGGTGCCATCTGTCCCGGCGCGGCACATGTCACTTTCACCTCGGCGGTACGTGACTCAACTGCCCACCAGCCGTGCGAGGCACGGCGCCGACCGCTGTCACATTGTTTTCCTTTATTCTTCTTCCTACCACTCTTGTCACGTACTGCGGCGGAACACTATGAGGTCTTAAACTTACATGAGGGAACAGGCAGTTACAGTACGGTAGTGAACTCCAGATGTCGTTGCAGTCACCTAGCATAATTTCATAAAACGATTAATCCCACGTTCGTCTGGATAGCCATCTCCCGCAGCAGCTGATATGTAACAGCTATTGTCTTGTATAGACGTGCTTCACACAGGAAAATTTCCAACCAGACGCTTTATGTTTTATATGTATATAAAACAAAAAACAAAAACAAAGGAGAGTTAAATGGCAGCAGCGGCTGACGACGCTTTATTAATAAGACGAAATGCGTCTGGTGCAAAACTTTCCTAATTTACAGTAGGGAAGACCGGGGTTACTTGGTATAAGCGGCTAGTTAGCACACAACTTCCATTTCCTGACACCGTGGAGCTTGAGCACTATCATTGTGGGGAGTGTATGTAGCGATGCACCATCCACTTGTGTCTGCCTGGAAGCATTACGAAGGAAGAATCGCAGTTCCTTCGTTTTCGAGATTGCTGTCTAAATTTTTTCCTCGTTAACCTTTTTGTTCTGATGAACCCGTAGACTGAATTGAGGCCCTACTGATGGCGGTTTTCGAGAGAGTGGTAAACCTTGTTTGCATGCTTTTATCATAATCTTCTGTTTCTGATGTTTGAGATTGTGTAGTATCCATTCCGTTTTTGATATCGTCGAGAGGCTAGTTGGCATAGGTCCGTTGGCGTACCTATGACAACTAAACCCTCCATTACCGTTCATAAAAAAGCAATGATTACTGTAAAAAATTAATAAATGAACACCACCATAGAAGGAATTCGTCCTTTCCCTACAGCTGGGCCACGACAGCAATCTAGCCATGGCCGAAAAAGAATATTTGCTGCTGTTCTAAAATCCAGCAAAGGTAGAGTGGTGACTGAAAGAGCCAATAAAAAGAAAAAGTCATGTACAGTGAAGAAGGGTGACACAGCTAAGGTTGACAACTCGAAGAAAAAACTTCCCAGAAAACGTCGATCTGATTTTATTTTGTACAGATTCTGATGGCGGTGTGTCAGAAATTAGCTATTCCGAAAGTGACGAGAGCCTGGCGTTTCTCGATTGTTCAGAGGCTAAAGAACCTCTCCATGGCGAAGAACTTTCACCCACAGCCTTCTGCCTCGACGGTGAGGGTTCTCATTCGACAATTCTCACCAGGACAACCTCAGAATATACCAGCATGTCACATCGAACAAGACCAAGAATGAACCCTCCAAAATCTCAAGGGTTTCCTGATCAGCTTAATTCCTTGTAAATGACGTAGCTTTGGTGAAGTACCATCCCTACTAGTGCCCTGTCAGATTGTCGAATGCGCGTCCACCATGGTCAAAACGGGGAAAACTGGCGATGCACAGGTGAGAATAACTCAGTTAGATACGACGAAAGAAAAATTTTGCAGGAATTGGACTCGCATGTTCAAATAAACGTGCACACAAATCCTATATTTTTGTTTGATTTCATTCATTGAGTTAATTCCATTTGTTCATAAATTATGACAACAGTGGCCAGATGCTATATTATATTTAAGTTGAAATGAACAGGCGATATCGCAATAATATTACTTTATTAGCCGGTTTCGACTTATGTACAAGCCATCTTTATATATTTTGGCCCCCATAGCTGGTGTAGATGGCAGTAGTGGAACAAAGTTCGTTCCAGCACATTTTGTTAGTGCAGGTTGCTTACATCAGGGGCAGGTATGCACTCAGGGGTGAGCCTATTGTTCTACTTCGATTGAGAGGCCCTTAACCTGTTGTTCTGCTAAAAGGATCCTTCCTTTTGCTGGCCACTATGGCCGAGCGGTTCTAGGCGCTTTAGTCCGGAACCATGCGACTGCTACGGTCGCAGGTTCGAATCCTGCCTTGGGCATGGATGTGTGTGCTGTCCTTAGATTAGTTAGGTTTAAGTAGTTCTAAGTCTAGGGGACTGACGACCTCAGATGTCGACTCCCATAGTGCTTAGAGCCATCTGAACCTAGTGTTCTCCCCCCCTCCCACCCCTCAGGAAACCTCCCCCCTCCCAGCTACAGGTACACATTCAGGTCAGCCTCTCTCACTCTTATCAATTTCATTGACTATTTAATTAAATTGATCAGTTAATTAGCCTCCATCTTCTGGTAAACCAACTCCCCTCCCACCCTACCTCCCTGAAATTAACAGGAAAAAGCCTCAGTTGAATGGGTATTTGGAGGGAATTCAATTGCATTCTGTGGAATATTGTTTAAACACTTAGGCAATGTATAGAATATTATTGGCAGTGTATGGAATATAGTTGATATATTTAGTTACATAGTTTGTCCAGAGAGCGACTGCTGTGTATGGAACAGTGTTTAAACAATTTATAAAATGTGTGGAACATGGTTTACTTATACAATTTAGGGGATTCAAGGCAGTGTACAGAATATATGGAAATTTGTGACTCTCTGGTGGAGAGGAAGGATCTCACAACAGGAAATTCAAGGGGATATTATTTACTTATAAAAAATCAGTTTTTGAGGGTCGGATTTTTCATGCTAATCATTCCCTGCTGTTGGGAAACATGTAGGTTTTGTAAGAAATAATTACATGGGGCAAACATGCTGCATAACCTCATGTTTGGCACTGTAATCTGGGTGTCTTTTCCTAATGGTTGGCCCTTTGTTGGCACTTAATCTATTGTTCTGTTAAGTGGTTTTCCATGTCACCGCCATTTCCTTAAGCTATTGCACCGCCTTTTTTACTAAGTTAAGTTATATTAGTTATGTCCTCCCACCATTTTCTGGAACACTTTTCGAATTTCACAGGCTACTGAACGCCATTTCTGGCGCATTCTTCTTTGTCACCCACCCCCTTAAATTATTGTACAGCGTTTTACATAAAAATTATGCAAATTAGCCTAGTGTTCTGTACTTAACCAGCTGTTCTGCTCCATGTCACCCACTCACGCACACTCTCCCTTTAAGTATTGTACTGCTAACACCACATTGACATAAAAAAGTATGCATTTAATTAAATCGATTTTCTTCACATGTATGGAGTTGTTGTTGCGGTCTTCAGTCCTGAGACTGGTATGATACAGCTCTCCATGCTACTCTATCCTGTGCAAGCTTCTTCATCTCCCAGTACCTACCGCAACCTACATCCTTCTGAATCTGCTTAGTGTATTCATCTCCTGATCTCCCTCTACGACTTTTACCCTCCACACTGCCCTCCAATACTAAATTGGTGATCCCTTGATGCCTCAGAACATGCCCTACCAACCGATCCCTTCTTCTAGTCAAGTTGTGCCACAAACTCCTCCCGAATTCTCTTCAATACCTCCTTATTAGTTATGTGATCTACCCATCTACTCTTCAGCATTCTTCTGTAGCACCACATTTCGAAAGCTTCTATTCTCTTCTTGCCCAAACTATTTATCGTCCACGTTTCATTCCATACATGGCTACGCTCCATACAAATACTTTCAGAAACGACTTCCTGACACTTAAGTCTAAACTAGATGTTAACAAATTTCTCTTGGGGTAGTTTTTTTTTTAATTTGCAGCACCCTATTGGTCGGGGAAATCGATGGAATACCAGCAGACCCACGAAGTGACGACGTGGTCGTCAGCTGCCGAGCCATGCACATGTGTCTGTTCGGGTGCTGCAAGACACTTGAGAAATTCCTGTCGAAATACGTGTTCACTCAGGCACCGTTGCTGGCGCGATGACGCAGGGCTGCGAGTCCAGTGCCACAGAAATCTGTTCCAATGCTTCCCAGAATAGCTCAGGGTGCATCGTTCCTAGGGATCCTAACGGGACACGTGAGATGCATCAGCTGCGTGCATGTGTTTACCTGCCCACTGAGGCTGATGCATCGCCACGAGATGTGTGCGTAGTGTGACTGGAATTTTCAGTGTCCTACAGCTACTGGTCTGGAGATGTCCTAATACTGCATTGTCGTATGAGGGACAGCATCATGCTGGAGGTGGATGGCCTGCTTCAACTTGTCTTTGAACACATGAACAAAGGATACATCATACGCTCAGAACTTCTTCTTCTTTTTCTCCTCTTCTTCTTCCTTTTCCTGGTGCCTTCCCGTTGAAGAAAGGTCCACTCTTTGTGTCAGTGCACACTATTTCTTACGATTTACGCTTCCTGTGAGCAGTAGGGTAATGTTCATTCTACAACACATTGCGGGTTGCATACATTCAGGGACAAGCATACATTCAGGGCCAAACTTGATTGATTTGTAACACCTCCCCCTCCCCTTAACATATTGTAATGATAATTTATTTGTGATCCCATGTTGATTAACTTATGACCTCAAGGGGATAATCCTTCCTTCTGAGAAATCCCCTCCCTCCTCCTCTTCCCAACACGCTGGTAAATCCCCAACCTTCACCCTCCCCCTCGCCAATACAGGCACACTTTTGATACCAAATTAATTGACTTATAAATTGAACTGACCAATTAATTACCCTTGACGTCCTGGGAAATTCCTCAGCCCTCCCCTACCCTCACAGCACTTGTTCCCTCTGGCCACAAAAAATCGGCGGGAAAATCACTCAGTCTGTGCAGAGCTCTTGGTGTGGAAGGTGCAAACATTACTCTGTCCAGCAGCTACATGTCCTAATTATGTAATTACACTGCTGCAGACAGGAGGTGTTGCCTTGTTGGAAAATTTTCGCGTCTGCGCTCACCCTGACGTGCAGGTACTGACTGAGCTAGTGCACAGTGCCACCACGAGGGGATTCACACCTCCATCCCTCGCCCACTCCTTCCGCACTCCTCCCAGAACAAAACTGGCGGGGAAAATCGCTGAGCTGGTGGACTTGAAGGATCTCATGATAGGAAATCCAATTACATTAGAGAGGACATAACAATAAATAATACTAATGTACTGTTTATTTATAAAGTTCAATTTGCAGGGTTCGGTTGATTTGGTGGGTAAAGCTCATCATTCTTTGCTGTTTATTTAATTTCGCGAGATGCAGGTCTTTTAACATACATCGAATAGAAATAATTAAATGCGTAAATAAATCGCTATTTCCCGATCGCGCAAGAAATGCCGTCGACATAGAACACTCACTGTTTGTAATTACAGATCGCGCTAAACGTATCTGACGAAAAAACAACTTTCCGACTGTACACACTCGCTTCTTCGCGCACGCTGTCCGTAGAGTAGCGCTTGATGACAGGGTCGCGGCCGCGCATTGTGTTGAGCACCGGACAGTGACTGCTGGAGTTGAGGGCCGCCGTCGTTACGCAGCTCCACGTTCGCCTGCTACATAATCCCCGAACAAAGCCGCTTTGATACCAAACTCACTTCCTACTTTGCTCCCAAACACACACCTTCCCTTCCAGGTCAGTGGAAGCAGCAGCTCCAGGTGCTCGCGCTGCTGTGCAGACAATGACAAGGGAACCTCCCCATCCAACCCCCCTCAGGTTCAGTTATAAGTTGGCACAGAGGATAGGCCTTGAAAAACTGAGCACAGATCAATCGAGAAAACAGGAAGAAGTTGTGTGCAAATATGAAAAAATAATCAAAATATACAAACTGAGTAGTCCATGCAGAAGATAGACGACATCAAGGACACTGTGAGCTCAGGAGCGCCGTGCTCCCGTGGTTAGAGTGAGCAGCTGCGGACCAGAAGGTCCTTGGTTCAAGTCTTCCCTCGAGTGAAAAATTTACTTTTTAATTTTCGGACAATTATTATCTGTCCGTCATCACTTTTTTGGGAGTGATTATCACATCCACAAGAAAACCTAAATCGAGCAAGGTAGAAGAATCTTTTTACCCATTCGCCAAGTGTACAAGCTAGGTGGGTCGACAACATATTCCTGTTACGTGATGCACATGCCGTCACCTGTGTCGTATAGAATATATCAGACGTGTTTTCCTGTGGAGGAATCGGTTGACCTATGACCTTGCGATCAAATGTTTTCGGTTCCCATTGGAGAGGCACGTCCTCTCGTCTACTAATCGCACGGTTTTGCGGTGCGATCGCAAAACACATACACTACACTTATTACAGTGAACAGAGAACGTCAATCAACGAAGGGACAGATCATAACTTTGCGAAAATAAAAAAAGTAAACTTTTCACTCGAGGGAAGACTTGAACCAAGTACCTCTCGTTTCGCAGCTGCTCACGCTAACCACGGGACCACGGCGCTCTTGATCATACATTATCCTTGATGTTGCCTGTTTTGCGCATGGACTACTCAGTTTGTATATTTTGCTTATTTTTTTCATAGTTCCACACAACTTCTTCCTGTTTTCTCGATTGATCTGTGTTCAGTTTTTCAAGGCCTATCCACTGTGCCAACTTATAACTAAATCTGAGCGGAAGGGGGGGATGCGATGGGGAGGTTTTCTTGTGAGTTAGACACCGGCGGAGGGCGCTGGCAGAAGCAGCCTCCCCATCCATCCTCCTTCATCCCCTCCTCCCTTCCCTCCATCCTTCCAGTTACTTCCTGTCGGACAAAGCATCAGGTGATACTGATAGCTGGTAAATTCCTGTTCAAACACATGCTCTCTCTCTCTCTCTCTCTTTCTATCTCTCCCTTTCCCCCATCCCCCTCCCTCCCTCTCAAGTGGCTACTTCCTGTTTGTGTGTTAACCAACGTCTCAACACAGACGGAGTATTGTTATCTCTTCTGTGTTGCTATTGGCTAATGTCAGGGATAGGTGGAGAGTTCACGAAATGTCCAACCAAAAACGGAAGGAAATAGTCCATTTGCACTAAGCTATAAAATTAATTGTTGAATTAATTAAGATGCGAACCGCCACCTCACAACGATCCTTATTTGTAATAAAAAATAGTTTCAACGTTTGGGTATCACACGCAAGCATTGTCCATATCAAGTGATTTAACTTCCGCCACAAATAGAGCGTAGCGCGAAATACCGGGTGATCAAAAAGTCAGTATAAATTTGAAAACGTAATAAACCACGGAATAATGTAGATAGAGAGGTAAAAAATGACACACATGCTTGGAATGACATGGCGTTTTATTAGAACAAAAAAAACAAAGGTCACAAAATGTCCAACAGATGGCGCTGGACAGCAAAACTGCTACCGTGACGGGTGAGAGGTACGCCGATATGTTACAGAATCGCATCATCCCCAGCCTAGCTGATAAACACCTGCTGGAACGTACGATTTTTATGCAGGATGGCGCTCCAACCCATCTTGCTAGACGCGTGAAAGATATCTTGCGCGCGTCGTTTGGTGATGATCGTGTGCTCAGCCGCCACTTTCGTCATGCTTCACCTCCCAGGTCCCCAGACCTCAGACCGTGCGATTATTGGCTTTTGGGTTACCTGAAGTCGCATGTGTACCGTGATCGACCGACATCTCTAGGGATGCTGAAAGACAACATCGGACACCAATGCCTCACCATAACTCCGGACATGCTTTACAGTGCTGTTCACAACATTATTACTCGACTACAGCTATTGTTGAGGAATGATGGTGGACATATTGAGCATTTCCTGTAAAGAATATCATCTTTGCTTTGTCTTACTTTGTTATGCTAATTATTGCTATTCTGATCAGATGAAGCGCCATCTGTCGGACGTTTTTTGAACTTTTGTATTTTTTTGTTTCTAATAAAACACCATGTCATTCCAAGCATGTGTGTCACTCTGTACCTCTCTATCTACATTATTCCGTGGTTTATTAAGTTTTCAAATTTATACTGACTTTTTGATCACCCGGTATATGTAAGATTTTGAACGCACCGATGTTTGAGAACACAAGCGCCTTCCTCCACCACAATGTTTCCACTAAACACATCTGGTGAAAAAAATCTTATCGATCACACACACTCGCGATCGCGAAGAACGCACCGTCCGCCAACGCCTCACAGCCGCAGCCGCGCCGGCGAGCACAACATGGTGTCGCCGCGCGTGCGCCGGTCGGCAGAGAGCAGCTGCCCCTACTGATCGGTGAAAGGTTGGAGAGACTTTGACCAAGCAGTCAACCCATCACTTTACATGGGGGGAATAATCGTCCACCGCAAAGACCCGTCATATTGAGTCTTCTCACGCAACACACACATCCGCTTCTATCACCGCTCTCCCAGAATAATGGTCACTTCACCAGTTAGTCATGAAGAGAGGCCGCCTCCAGTACTTGTTGCCGCGGCCGCGGGCAAGAGCCGAGAGGTCAGGGCATTCTCCGTAACTAACCGCCCATCACAGGCTAAGCTAATCTCTCGTGATGGAGTGTCTCAGGATGCTTCCTGACTTTTGAACTTTCTTAAAGCGACCAAATGCTTTGCCACATATGAAGGGCTCATTTCAATAGTGGTACAACTCCATTACCTCCACTTTTCTGCCTATAATGCTTTTGAAATTAATGATCCAAACAAACAGAAAGAAAGGTTCATCTCTAGCAAGAAGACATATGCTTGAATATTTTTGGTATCTCAACTGCAGATTTTTCAGCGCTCATTTAACTTTAGGACTCTGTATCTCACAATGGACAAAATTGGACTTGTACCACTATTGAGATAAGTCCTTCATATAAAGTCTCTTTAGGTAATAGCGCTAACTAATGGAACAGTGCTGTCGGAACGTGATGGGGTTTCGAGAGAACTAGCAGGAGTCTGTGCCTTGGCGAGTGGGGCGGCGGGTGACGTCTCTTACTAGTGTAAACCATGTGGATTTAAATTCTATATATCGAAGACTGGAAGATTCGTGAGAATACGGCAGGTAAGCGATGCTATGACGAGATCGGAGTTGAGAGGTGAGCTTCTTCTAAGTGCTGTGGGCAAACATGTTACAACCTCTCACATTCGTCTCGCGAAGTGATTACAGTAAGAAAATTATGAGCTAATATCAAAAATTTTACGGAGAGACAATCAGCAGCAGAAGTTCCAACTTTTGTTTTCTCGATAAATAAGAGAGAACATTCTTCCGTGAAATTTGTGTTTCTGTAAATGGATGGAGTGACATCTTAATAGATACACTAAATTTACATTTATATCTGTTACTTCGCAAGCCATCGTACAGTGTGTGGGAGAGCGTAGGCTGTACCACTATTCCTTTCCTATCCCACTCGCAAAGAGAGCGAGAGAAGAAGACTGCCTGTATACATCCTGATACGCGCTAATTCTCGTATCTTATCTTCGTGGTTCTAATGGGAATTGTATGTTGGCGGCAGTAGAATCCTTTTGCGGTCAGCTTCAGATGTCTGTTCTAAATAGTGTTACTCGAAAACAACATTGACTTCCCTCCACGGACTGGGCTACATGGCGAGAGTAATCTGACTGCTGGGAAGAAAAAGTTACTCGCCATGCAATGTGACTCTCACGATCAGTTTAATTAATTAGTGTATCAGTGGGATATCAATGACGTGCCGGTGGTTGCCTGCAAGTGAGGGCTAGAGTACCACGGATATGACTGGGGAGTTGGAGCGGTAATTAGACGTTTTTTCGTTTCGGTGATAGACGGCCGGTGTGGCCGTGCGGTTCTAGGCGCTTCAGTCTGGAACCGCGCGACCGCTACGGTCGCAGGTTCGAATCCTGCCTCGGGCATGGATATGTGTGATGTCCTTAGGTTAGTTAGGCTTAAGTAGTTCTCAGTTCTAGGGGACTGATGATCTCAGAAGTTAAGTCCCATAGTGCTGAGAGCCATTTGAACCATTTGAGATATCACCGAAACATATAAAACACACAAAAGTTCATCTTACGTCAACTGAGTCACATTTCAAGCAGAACAACACAAGGAACTTTTATAAAACATTCAAATATAGTTTAAAGACGTGTACAGCGCCATGTTTACAGTTTATAGATCCAAAAACACAAAAGACTGCTTATAATGAAACGTAAAACTGCAGAATACTTGCGGACTACTACAATAATGCAAACCAAAAACAACCAGACTCAAAGACACCAAAAACAGAGGAAATCAGAGAAACCGTAAAACAAATTAAAAACAACAAAGCATCAGGATAAGATAATATAGTTGCTGAATAGTGGACATTCTCTAGTGACAACATTATTATGTGTCTAACAGAAATTGTTTAATGAAATTTGGGCAACAAACAGCTTACGACCATAATGGACGTTAACATTACTACATCCACTATAGAAAAAGGAAAGAAACTGATCCTAGCAATTACAGAGGGACATCCATCTTACCAATTACATATAAGATGTTGCTCGTGGCACTTTTAAAGAGAACTAATGGGATACTAGACCCACAACTAGGAGAGTATCAAGCAGAATGCTGGAAGAGAAGGTTTTCAGCAGAGCAAACACTAAATCTAAAGAACGCAATAGAAATGAGGAAAATCAGAAACTTGAAATAAGTGGTAACTTTTGTAGATTTAAAAAAAAGCACATAACTCAATTGACTGAAATGGACTGATCATTGTTGTAAAGGAATTCGGGCTCGACAATAAAACAACAGAAATAATCAAAGGGGCTTCAACAAACACGACACCAACAGTAAAATTTATGGGGAAACTCTCGTAATCTTTTGAAATAAAATCAGAAGTAAAACAAGAAGATGGTTTATCACCCCTACTTTTAACTGCGAATTAGAGAAAGTAGTGAGAGAATGGAGAAAACACATCAATTCTAACGGTGTTCAGCTAGGAAGAAACCCAAACAAAATCACCATAGATTCCAGAATGAGATTTTCACTCTGCAGCGGAGTGTGCGCTGATATGAAACTTCCTGGCAGATTAAAACTGTGTGCCGGATCGAGACTAGAACTCGGGACCTTTGCCTTTCGCGGGCAAGTGCTCTACCAACTGAGCTACCGAAGCACGACTCATGACCCGTCCTCACAGCTTTACTTCTCACAGTTTTAATCTGCTGAGAAGTTTCATATCAGCGCACACTCCGCTGCAGAGTGAAAATCTCATTCTGGAAACATCCCCTAGGCTGTGGCTAAGCCATGTCTCCGCTGTATCCTTTCTTTCAGGACTGCTAGTTCTGCAAGGTTCGTAGGAGAGCTTCTGTAAAGTTTGGAAGGTAGGAGACGAGGTACTGGCAGAAGTGAAGCTGTGAGGACGGGGCGTGTGTCGTGCTTGGGTAGCTCAGTTGGTAGAGCACTTGCCCGCGAAAGTCAAAGGTCCCGAGTTCGAGTCTCGGTCCAGCACACATCTGCCAGGAAGTTTCTCACCATAGATTGTCTAGTTTCTGCAGATGATATGACATTAACTACAGATTCACTGGATAGTGCCAAAGAACAAATCACAGAACTACAGAAACAAGCAAACAAAAAGGACTAAAATGCCATTGGAAAAAACACATTACATGGCAAATATCAGTGATGCCCCTCCAAACCTTAAAATTCATAACCACACATTAACTAAAACAAACTGTTTTAGACACCTAGGAGAATGGATAACAAGCAACACAGAAGAAATGATAGCCATAGAAAATAGGGTACATAAAATGGAAAGGGCATCCTAAATGACAAAAAATATGAATAACAAAAAAGCTTTGTCCTGGAACACTAAACTTAGACAGTATCACACAGTGGTAAGGCCTGAAACACTATATGCAGGAGAATCACTTAAAAGAACAGAATTTGGGGATCTTGAGAAACTGGAAAAAGTTAAAAGAAGAGTTCTAAGGAAAATACTGGAACCCATAAGTAACAATAGTGTTAACTACAAATAAAGATCAAACAAAGAGCTCTATTTGAAAATAGAAAAGCTAACTGATGTAATGAGGAAAAAGAAGACAGTTTTAGGCCTCATATACCGAATGGATAGTAACAAACTAACCACGCAGATCTTCAATTAGTAAGCAGCTACAAAACCAAACCCACATGGTTCACCGAACTTCACAAAGATATGAAAAACACAGAAATTAGAATGGACACAATACATAACAGAATTTTTTACAGTAGCTACACAAAAGGAAGGATTTCAGGGAAAAGAGAGGTCTGCAAAAGGAAGAAAGTAGACACAGGAAGAAAAGGAGCGACGCTCTCGGAGGATGAAGGAAGTCTGGGAGCAACGAAAATCAAGTACAAAGAAGCAAAATAAAAGTTGATTTATCGTATCCTCCAAAAGGGTTATTCGAATAAATAATAAATAACTCGGAAACGGTGTAACGTACCTACTTTTTCTGAACAGTTATTTTTTAGTAAAACATACCCTGTAAGAAAAAAAAATGGTTCAAAACGCTCTGAGCACTATGGGACTCAACTTCTGAGGTCATCAGTCCCCTAGATCTTAGAACTACTTAAACCTAACTAACCTAAGGACATCACACACGCACCCATTCCCGAGGCAGGAGGATGCGAACCTGCGACCGCAGCGGCCGCGCGGTTCCAAACTGTAGCGCCCAGAACCGCTCGGCCACTCCGGCCGGCATACCCTGCAACAACGTTACAAGTTTTTGATACTGTTTCTGACCACTCAGTATATATATATATATATATATATATATATATATATATATATATATATATATATATATCGTGAACACAAGCAGTCTACAGTGCAACATAATGTTGCGGGAATTTCGACGTAATTCATCTAAGTCTACAACAAAAAAATGGCTCAAATGGCTCTGAGCACTATGGGACTCAACTGCTGAGATCATAAGTCCCCTAGAACTTAGAACTACTTAAACCTAACTAACCTAAGGACAACACACACATCCATGCCCGAGGCAGGATTCGAACCTGCGACCGTAGCGGTCGCGCGGTTCCAGACTGTAGCGCCAGAACCGCTCGGCCACTAAGTCTACAACAGTTCTGACATGAAGATACCTTAAAGATATGTTTACAATGTTTTCATTCGCTTCTGGGTGCAATTATAATTACATAGGCCGTTTCTGACATCGTTTTTTGTTGCTGTAGGGCACCAGTAACCGAAGGTCCTTTCGACGCCAGTTGTCACTTGACGTAAACGACAGCAAATGTAATCTGAACGTGAACAACTGTTTGAAAATGAACCTGTAGAGTCCTCGGTGGGGCATGGGTGTGTGTGTTTGTCCTTAGGATATTAACAGAAACTTTCGTCGGTTCTTGGTAGAACAACATTATAATAAATGAAAAACACCAGTTTGCTTTTTTTCTACAATATTACTTTTATTCTAAACAGGTTTTCGGCTTACAAGGCCATCTTCAGACATTTACTGAGTATTATCGCCAAAGAAGTTAAATGTTAGCAGACAACATTGGAAGAGAAGTTACACACCTAAACTGATGTAGAAACATACAGTAAGTAACATCTTTGCAATTAAAAAGTTAAAACTGAACTGCACATGAATAACAATGGAGTAGACAGGAAAACCTTTAGCACAAAATAGGAATAGCGTGCCTACATAACAGTTTCTATTAATAAACAAAACTAATAAAATAAAATAAAATTAGTACTAGACAAGGCTTCATCAGGAGGGATGAAACATGGAGAGTGATACACAACAAATTAAAAGAAGAGACAGTTATCAATGTAAATACAGAATACATAAGGAAATTAAGCAATATCAATAAGATAAACCGAAATAAATAAATGCAGGAAAATGGAGGTGTTTGAGGGAACCTACAGTCTAAGAGTGTGGTATCCTTTGGATAATTTAGGTTAAGTAGTGTGTAAGCTTAGAGACCTGATGACCTTAGCAGTTAAGTCCCACAAGATTTCACACACATTTGAACATTTTTGAACCTGTCGATTGGAAATTTGTAACGAGACTATTTGGGTAAATAAATAGCATTATTAACGGTGGCCAGTTGCTATTTTCTTATTTGCGAGAGTCAAATTGTATTATTTAATGTTACTATCATGTTCTGTCATGTAGCAAAGGAACATTCTCGGCCTTTGCGATGTATAGCGTATTGCAACGAAATGAGCTGACTGATTTCTCGTGTTCACCCCTGTCTCCTCGCCGCGGAGTCGTACTACAAGGGTGTCCACAGCAGGTAGCCGGTCCGGCAGAGGCGCGAGACGGCAGTCAGCTGGCGGCCGCGCTGTCCGCTTCCTGCCCGAGCCGCTACCTGCCGCCCGCAGCCACTACCTGTTCATCCGGTGCGTCGCACCCCCACCACACTCCGTGCGCGCAGAATCCCTTCCGAGGCCCGTCAACGACCAGGCCTCCCGCCACGCTTTTCCGGCCCGCCTCCCTCCTTGTAATCCGATTTACCACGGCTGAAAGGATTCTCCCGCCGCCGCCGCCGCGCTCCCACGTACTCGGGGTGGAGCGTCAGTCCTCAGAGGCGTGGAACAAGTCACACCGGGTTCGTTTGAGCAGTTGCCAGCGGGCTCGCGCGCATGCGCAGAGCTGAATTCGCGTACGAGCAGTGCCTTCCTCCCGCTTCTGGCTACTTGAAGCGTGGCTGTTTGCCATATGAGCAGCAGCACCAAGTAGGCGGATGCTACCCGGAAACATTTTTCCGGCACGCCCAAGCTGCCAAATTCGCGCATGCTCAGAGCAAGCTGAGTTATAGTGGGGGAGTCCTTCTCCACGTGACCCGTGTATATGTTTCGTGATGTTGCTGGTCTCTTCGTTTACAGCTCCCACGTCAAATGAAAACAAAACAGATTTCTGTGCCCGGGAGCCATCAAGTGAATTAATATACATTCTCATAACCATGAAAGACCAAAATAAGTTAATAGTTTCACTTTTCTGATTTTATATTATTTCTGAGGTGTCGGCAGCTGGGCCAACACCTTGTAGATAGAGGTGGCTTAAAAGGCACGCTAGACTAACGCAGACGGGCTTGAAGTACTGGAACAGGATACGTAATTAATGCTATGAAGAAAAGTACATAGCTGGTATAATACTTATCTTTAATCAATCATTGTGGTACATCGCACAAAGGAGACTTTAATTACAATCACTGTAAGGCTAATGGCGCCTTGCTAGTTCGTAGCCATTAACTTAGCTGAAGGCTATTCTGTCTCTCGGCTAATGAGAGAGAAAGGCTTCGTACGTCTAGTCGCTAGCTCTGTCGTCCGTACAACTGGGCTGAGTTCGAGTCAGTCTCTCGAGACCTGCCTTGTGGTGGCGCTAGGTTTGCGATCACACAGTGGCGACACGCGGGTCCGACATGTACTACAGGACCGCGGCCGATTTAAGCTACCACCTAGCACGTGTGGTGTCTGGCTGTGACACCACAATTTCCACGTTATTAGCAATAAACCATTAACTTCTTAATGAAGCTATTTCTGTCAGTTTTGTAGAGAAATTTGCTTCTATTATTTTTTTCCGCTGAGGCAGTTACTTTATTTGTAACGAAGTGTTCCATTCCGCACGATTGTCTACTTCCAACTTCGTTCAATTTCAAGTGCAAATTTTCATTTTCTGCGACAATAAAGAACCTGGGGGCCGTACAGCACAATAACTCTGCTTTCGGTATCGGGCGGCGGTGGGGTGGGTGGACTGCTGTAAGTTTGTGAACTACTGAGGACCACGGCGGGACGAAGCCTCTCCGTCGTTTCTAGGTCCCCGGTTTAATACAATACAATAAAAGTTATTTACATGTTTATTTTTTATTGGTAGATGGCTTATCCCATTTTGTCTTGCGTTACTCAACCTTCTTTTACTGACGAACATGCAAATGTTGCTGGCAGCAAGCTCGGCCAACCATAACATGAGCGCCTTTAGCTGGCCTGAACGTTTACCGCAGCTGGTCAGACCGTTGGTCCTTCTACATTGACTACTCCTCAGTAGAGATGGGTGGTTCGTGAAGGATGGGGTCCAAAGGGGTGGCCGACCTCCTTCAGCGTTGGGTGGTCTCTCTTCTTATTTCAGCTGCACCATTCTTCGTTCTCCCCCGAATTATAGTTTCATTCATTGCGTGTACCCGTAACTGTTCAGTTTCAAACCGTTCACGAAATCTCGACTGTAGTTCTTCAGGTACACCGTTCAGAATGCATGTCCAGCAAGTTATGACTTTGTGTAATTATACATTATAATTGGAACAGGAATAACCAGCTTTTGAACGTTGTTGCTTTTTTTACTTTACTTGCTTGATAAGAAAAACTGGAGAGGAATCCCGCCTTATCCAAGACGCCGGTTTATAGTTTTGTTATTTCTCTTGTGCTTTGCTGATAATATGTATGAAAAGCATGTGCGACAGCAAGAAATGATAACAGCAATGAAATCCGTGCTTTAACACGTCACAAACAAGGGAAGCAAGATCACAACATCGAAAAAAAAAGGAAAAAAAACATGACAAGCTATTGAATGTGTGGTAGCTCTATAGGTACCAGCACACACAACTAATAGTGCCATGTGAGAAAGAAAATGAACAAAATTCCATCTGATGATAGCATATAATGTGCTGTAACATGTGTGGGTAGAACGAAACTGTGAAACGATGACTTGCGTAAGGTGATATTCCTCCCAGATTTCTTTCTTTCCTATTCTTTTAACAGAAAATTCCGATTACCAGAAACTCGCTTTCGGACATGCTAGTTAGAGCGTTTTGAAAACAAGCTTCCACAAATCATATTTATCAAGGACAGTGTTTAAATTTGTATATATTTGTTCCAAGAGCCGTTAAAAAATAAAATGTTAAAATGAAAATAAAGGAATTTATAAAAACAGTTTCCTCGCCCATATTTAATTTCCGCTGCTTAGGCGCTACTAGTAAACCTTCGAAGGTATTAAAGGGCGGTAGGACTACCTGGGAGTCCACCGTAATCTCAGTTTCGATCGCTGAACTCACCAGGTATCTTATTCACAGAATGTATTTTCACTCTGCAGCGCATTGTGCGTCAATTTGAAACATCCTGACAGATTGAAAGTATGTGCGGACCGATACTCCAACCTAGGATCTGTGCCTTTCACGGCCAACTGCGATGATATTCCGGCGGAAATAAAGCTATGAAGGCGGGTCGCGAGTCTTACTTGGATAGCTCTGTCGGAGAGCCTCTTCCGGCAAAATTTAAAGATCCCCGTCTACCACACAATTTTAATCTGCCATGAAGCACCAATTATTTTAGTTCTAATATGGAAAATTTTGGATTCCACTTGAGTATGACGCAATTACACTATTTAACCCAAATTTCAGTTACTAAAATAGCAATTTATTTTTGGAGTGGAGTATTATGTGCCACGAGAGAGCGAGTTTCCATTAGAAACATTTTAAAAATATCTGCACAGAAGTGTAGCAGTGGAAGGGGGGGGGGGGAGCTGGGAGGGGGGGGGGGGAGAAGCGCGGTCGCGGACTCCCCGTAGAGAAAAAAACTTTCTTCAAAAAATGTTGGCTTTCGGAACGTGCCTTTACAGCCGTCTCAACACTGGAAATGTTATACTACAGTTTGTTCTGACAAACTACGTTAGTTTAAGTCGGAACCTGGTACGAATTACATAGATTTAATATAGGACAGATTCGGACATAAAACCGAATTTATATCCGCTCTGTAGTGAAACGAGTAAACAGTACGAAAATGTAACACGGGATACACAGAGGTAGTATGCTATAAAAATCCTAGTGGTAACGGCATAAGAAGTGATAAACCGCTATTGGAACAAATTTGGGATATTCCCAGTTCAATCAATATTGAAGACTATGTATCCAAATAAGCAATAAAATTTTCTTAGGTATATCCTGTGAGAATTGTTTCAAAGCTGCAGATAGGGAATAGAATATTTGGGCAGGCCTATAAGCATCATCTAGACAGAACATGAGAACAGCATACAAGAACCGCATTTGGGTATTACAGCCTTAGGGATAGACATGCCAATATTCAGTCACATACATGTAAGAGGTGCATAGTGACATACATTTAAAGGCTGAGCGTTCTATATCCTGCTGAGTAGCGCGCGTGGAAATATAGTCAGTTAATTGTTCTTTGGTCTTTCCCTGGCATTCTAATTAGCAAGAGGATTAGATTAGTAGTGCAGGGAGCTATATCGGGATGTTGGCGCTGTTGGCGAACTCGCTCAGTATGGCATACGTTGCCATATCTTTGGATGCTAGCAAGGTTTGAAGGCTGAGCACTTGCAAGTAAGAAAAAAATCTTCGCAAACCGAATTCGCATTACGCCTTACCCCACAGACAACCGTATCAGTTCAGAATCAGTTTGAAGCAAGGCGGAACTTGTAATAGGCACTGCCTTGTAGCAAATTTAACGAGAACCATTTGTCGCGAAATGTCAAAAAGACTTCACTAAAGCTAATGAGCTACACCCCTCATCTCTAGCTCAGATCCTGCTTACACTCTTGTTATTAGGTACAGTGCTTTTGGTTTTTCATTTTGCTTTTTTAATAGGCGTAGAGAGTTTTACGTCTAGATATATAAAGGAATCATGAACGAGTAACCATGTACGGATCCCAAAAAGGTCGGTTCTCAAAGATAAACGAGTTTGCTCAAATGTCGCACCCGGCAAACAATTAAAAATGCTATCCTTGTCATCTACGTGAGCCTTAGTTGTCATAATCATATTCTGGACGTTCCGTGCTTACTAAGGAAATCTTCTGGACTGTAATGTAACAAGAAAACTAAACAAAACTTGAAATTCCGCCTTATGCAAGACACCTTTTTTTCATTTCGTTGCCACCCGGACGTGTTTCAGCACTGTATGTGCTTCTTCAGTGAGATTTTCTTTATATTATTTCTGAAAAATAATTGTTACATATTAACCTGTTATTAACGTTACATGAATTTTGCAAAAAGAGCGACCCTTAGGCGTCAAATATTTTACATTAGTTTACATACAGTGTAGAGTTTAAACGTATGTGACTCAGTTGAAGCAATTTATGTTGTTCATTTACGGTATGCTTGGACGTTTTGTTCTAGGATACTAAATTTGGAAATAATATTTGTTCACATACCTCACAAGACGCTATTAGTTGTGTATGCTGGTAGCTTTAGATCTACCGAACATTCTACAGCTTGTCATCTGCAATCAACGAAGACTTTTCTATTGTTCTGTTTATGTACACCACAAAGCTACAACAGGCGATATGGTGGCAGAAACTTTGTGTTTTGCTGATAAATTGTATAAAATTCGTGTGTAATAGTAAGAAAATACAACAGCACATGAAATAAGTACTTAAACACGTCACAAAAATATGAAGCACGACCACAGATACCACAAAAAAGACACCTGTAAGTAACGCGCTAAATAACGCTATATACAGGATGTTTGTTTTAACTGGAGGCAACTTAATGTCCCGAAAAGGACACGTCCCATTAAAGAAGTTTCTAGGTGGATTGTTAATTTTAGTAAAGGGGACCTCTGTCTTTGCTACAACTGGCCACCTCCTAAACACCATTCTTGCGTGGGCGGGGTCAAATTTGTAGTTTCAAATGGGAACCACATCCCCATTTTCATTGCATATTCGGATTCCACGCCGAAAAATACCTACGGTTTACTCAAAGCATTGTTTCCCATTCGTGATAGATGCCACTATTAAGTGTACCTGCCGATACATTTGTATTGCATTGTTTTGTTTTGTCAGATGACACTCGCCAGATAGTCAGTGTTTTGTTCTTAGTTGCACCTAGTTGCTCGAGTAAACATGGCTGATGCAAGGCTTACATTCGATGAAAGGAAGTCAGTTTTTGAAGTGGTATTTTAAGTACGAAAACATTAATGAGGTTCAACGGCAATGGCGAAATGAGTATAACAGAGCCACCGACACGTTTAACGATTCTTCGCATTCGAGACAAATTTTAAGCCGAAGGCTGTGTTAACAATTGCATCTACTGGGCCGCCGAAAATCCGAACGTCCATGTAGACAAAGCCGTGAATTTGAGAGGAGTAAATGTGTGGTGCGGGTTGTCTTACCGGGGCTTGATTGGGCCATTCTTCTTTGACGGCACAGTTACCGGTGAGGTGTACCTTCAGAAGCTTCAGACATCCATGTTACCTGCCATCCGAGACTTGTATGGAGACGGAAGAGTTTACTTTCAGCAAGATGGGGCCCCAGCCCACTACCAAAATCGTGTTAGGGCGTATCTCGACGAAAATCTACCAGGAAGATGGATAGGCCGTAGAGGTGCTGTGGAGTATCCACCACGTTCCACAGACCTAACTCCTCTGGACTTTTACCTGTGTGGAACACTAAAGGGCGTCGTTTATCGAAAAAAGCCACGCACATTGGATGAACTTCGAGAATCCATCGTACATTCATGTGCAAATATCCAACTGAACACATTGCAGTCAGTAGTTAGTGCTGCAGTTCGGCGGCATCGTTTGTGTGTGGATGTTAATGGTGACCATTTCGAACACCTACAGCGATATCTTTAAGTTATCGCGAATCTCTTGCCCAACGTAAAGCCCCGAGCGACTCGAAAAAAGCGTAGGTGACGCCTGTATATAAGAAGGGAAGAAGGACGGATCCTCAAAATTACAGACCAATATCCTTAACATCGGTTTGTTTGCAGGATTGGCGAACATATTCTCAGTTCGAATATAATGAATTTCCTTGAGACAGAGAAGTTGCTGTCCATGCATCAGCACGGCTTTAGAAAGCATCGCTCCTGCGAAACGCAACTCGCCCTTTTTTCACATGAAATCTTGCGAACCATGGATGAAGGGTATCAGACGGATGCCACATTCCTTGACATCCGGAAAGCGTTTGACTCGGTGCCCCACTGCGGACTTCTAACTAAGGTACAAGCATATGGGATTTGTTCCCAAATATGTGAGTGGCTCGAAGACTTCTTAAGTAATAGAACCCAGTACGGTGTCCTCGATGTTGAGTGTTCATCGGAGGTGAGGGTATCATCTGGAGTGCCCCAGGGAAGTGTGGTAGGTCCGCTGTTGTTTTCTATCTACATAAATGATCTTTCGGATATGGTGGATAGCAATGTGCGGCTGTTTGCTGATGATGCTGTGGTGTACGGGGAGGTGTCGTCGTTGAGTGACTGTAGGAGGATACAAGATGACTTGGACAGGATTTGTGATTGGTGTAAAGAATGGCGCCTAACTCTAAATATAGATAAATGTAAATTAATGCAGATGAATAGGAAAAAGAATCCCGTAATGCTTGAATACTCCATTAGTAGTGTAGCGCTTGACACAGTCACGTCGATTAAATATTTGGGCGTAACATTGCAGAGCGATCTGAAGTGGGACAAGCATGTAATGGTAGTTGTGGAGAAGGCGGATAGTCGTCTTCGGTTCATTGGTAGAATTCTGGGAAGACGTGGTTCATCTGTAAAGGAGACCGCTTATAAAACACTAATACGACCTATTCTTGAGTACTGCTCGAGCATTTGGGATCCCTATCAGGTCGGATTGAGGGAGGACATAGAAGCAATTCAGAGGCGGGCTGCTAGATTTGTTACTGGTAGGTTTGATCATCACGCGAGTGTTACGCAAATGCTTCAGGAACTCGGGTGGGAGTCTCTGGAGGAAAGGAGGCGTTCTTTTCGTGAATCGCAGCTGAGGAAACTTAGAGAACCAGCATTTGAGGCTGACTGCAGTACAGTTTTTCTGCCACCAACTTATATTTCGCGGAAAGACCACAAAGATAAGATAAGAGAGATTAGGGCTCGTACAGAGGTGTATAGGCAGTCATTTTTCCCTCGTTCTGTTTGGGAGTGAAACAGGGAGAGATGCTACATTGTGGTACGAGGTACCCTACGCCACGCACCGTATGGTGGATTGCGGAGTATGTATGTAGATGTAAATGTAGAAGTTGGACTTAAAGTTACACTTTCACCAAAAATGATACAACTCCATCAATTTGTATGCAAGTTATGGACTTTTAAACAGTAGATACATTTTTTTGGACCCCTCTGTATGGTAGATGTAAAGTTTCCGACATACACAATTTACGTCCGGGTAACAACTAAAGTAAAATTGTCTTGCATAAGGCGGAGTTCCACTCCAGTTTTTCTTAGTAGTCGTGTTGCATTACTGGCCAATGGCTGGCTAAAGGGGTTGATATTTGACACATGAGAAATGTACTGTGGATGGCTTTAGTGGGGTGCGACTCCCCTCGGAGCCGCAGTGAGCGGCGTGGCGCGCCGCCCCTTCCCGCAGAGCGCCGCGTGCGCTGGAAATCCCCGTGTAAGCCCAAGATTCGGGCGCGGCGGGCCAGCCGACTATTTCTGTTGGCGACCGCCGCGCCGCCGGGAGGCCTGCCAAGAAAAATCGCCCCAGACGGCGCGCGCGCCTCACGCCGGCCGGCCTGCGCCGCGCCTCCAGCCCCACGCCGACCACTGTGCTCAGCTCGCCGAGGTGCAGCCGGGTAACGCCTTCGACAGCAGCCGGAATTTTGAACGTGCCCTTAGCGCTAGGATTTCACCCGGAACGAGTCCCGCCCATTCAGCCCCCTCCACGGCTATCCATAGTGTAAGGCCCTCCCCTAAACAGCCGCCAGTTCCGCAAACTGGAAGCTACAACAAAGTTGTTATCTTAATTTTATCCATTGTTTTTCAGTGCTTCGTCCGCGACTGTTTTACTTTCGTAAAATGCAGAACAAACCGTCTGCAGTCACAACTTGCGTTTATTTACTGCACTTGTAAGATGGCAAGAACTATGCCGCTTACATGAAGTCATTAAAGATCACCTAACTCAAGTTGAGCGAACAGTAGGGCTGAACAAAAAATGACTGACAAGGCACAATGCATCTTGTAGAGGGTATAGTATGGACGTATTGGAATAATTAAGTCAGGTGATGGTTTTAAAGTAAATCACACGACACGAAAACTTTGTGGAAACGAGTCGATTTACTGGATGCTAGTTTACCCCAGGGAAGTATTTAGAATTGACCATGGCCGGATGGGGAATGGTGAAGGGAAGCGACAATAGGCAGCTTAGGGTGGCTCAAGCTCTGAGAAAGCGGTAACGTGGCGCGGCCTCCAGCCGCCTTAAGATGAGTGACAGCTTGGGTGGTTGACCCCGACCACATGCTGACGTACCAGGAAACAGACGGAGAACTTAACGCCTGTTGATAAATGTCCGTCGTCCCGCTTTCTGTGAAACATGCGAGAAAGCCGCGCAAAGCTACGGTGGAGCGGTCAACAGAGGTAAAAATATGTGTGTTTGTGACTATAGCAACTTCACGGTGAATTCACGGTCCGCAGAGCCTGAAGTAAATCAGGTGAAGAGCGACAGCATGAAATACGCCGGCTTCCGATGGGAATGTAGGACCGAGGAATTTGAAGTACTCTTCTGGGAGTCAGAATTCCGGAAAACTTGGTGTTTGTGCAGACGCTAACCTTGATGGGTGGCCTGGGGGGAGCTAAATAGAAGAAGTTGAGAGGAAGGGAAATTTTGTGGCAATTTGTTCACTTCCCAGAGCAGGCATTGGTTGACACTGGGAAGCGACGCATAATTAACGCAACTTGATCTGCAATTGGTGTAAGTGATTTTGCTGGAGGGGAAACCGAGGCGAAGAGCGGACTGGCAGAAGTCTCAGTAGAGGTCTTCAGTTCCCAGCTTGCCTAGAGTGCGGATGTGGAGTTCTTTACTCAGCTTGCCTGAGAAAGAGTGAGCATCTCTGCAGTTTAGGACTTAGCAAATGGAACGCTTGAGCTTGGAGATAGAAAGTTTTGGTTCAGCTATGTACTGAGCGAGATAGCTAGGAGTGAACAGACGAGCGCAGCCTTGCAGCACCACGAGGTCGGCCGACGTCCACACGACGCCGCTCCGCCACGCTGTATTCGGTGATATTGCGCCCGCTCAGGCCACTGATTAATTTGTTGGATCACGTCGGCACAGTTTCCACGAGGGTTTTCATGGGCCGTGTACTGTAGAATTCTTCTCGCACTTCGCATTACGCCTGGGTCAGTCGATAGGCATTACTTTTGAATTATCGCGCTTTACTCCACGCAAACGCAATTTATTACCACTGCGTGGCAGGAGAGTCATGTAATGTGATGATTGAAGGTCGTGAGTTAAAATAAATTTGTGATAATCGACTGCATCTGTTTTCAATCAAGTAGTTGAAACTCCGTCACTTTCTTAATTAATTTTATGTTCAACATTTGCATCTGGTGTTCAATAGCTGCATATAACATCAATGTGCACCCCTTTTTAATTAAAAGTGATCAATTCTGAATCAATTAATGTCACTGCAGTTCAATCAGGAGTCACAGGGCCTTACTACTTTCTTTGCGTTATCCAATATTGCGGCATATGGTAGTAAATTATGTGGGAAGACTTTTCGGCAGTTTTGCACTCTCTGTTGATCTGTTAGTCAATTAGCTGGGGTGAACACACGCCAAAACCAGATAAGTGACGGGTGGGGTGTTACACACTATGCATTTCGAGCCCTTGAGGCTCATCTTCAGGTGCTTTTTAGTGATTTACATCAGGTTTTTTAGGTGTTTGCCTGTTGATATTACATTATTGTGTCACAACATGGTATATTGTGGATACAAATTTAGTAGCGTTGATAATATGAAACTAACTTACAGTTTAACATTGTATGATGTCTGCTTCTGCTATGCAGTTGGTATACACAATACACGTCTTTGATTTTGCAGTACATACTGGGATATATACATCGTCACACACTTTTTCGCACACTGTAGTAGCACAACGTAAACATGCCAAAGATTCTCGTTCATACAGATGTTCTACTTCTAAATATAATCGATTTTCTTGTTTCACAGAAGATAATATTATATAGTATTACTAGTACACAGGTATTATTAAAATAATTATTTGGCACCATGTTGTAAGTTGTCAGCTGTTTGTACTATTATACAGGGTGTTAGAAAAAGGTACGGCCAAACTTACAGGAAACATTCCTCACACACAAATAAAGAAAAGATGTTATGTGGACATGTGTCCGGAAACGTTTAATTTCCATGTTAGAGCTCATTTTAGTTTCGTCAGTATGTTCTTCCAACTACGCTCAATGGAGCACGTTATCATGACTTCATACGGGTTACTCTACCTGTGCTGCTAGAACATGTGACTTTACAAGTACGACACAACATGTGGTTCATGCACAATGGAGCTCCTGCACATTTCAGTCGAAGTGTTCGTACGCTTCACAACAACAGATTCGGTGACCGATGGATTGGTAGAGGCGGACCAATTCCATGGCCTCCACGCTCTCCTGACCTCAAACCTCTTGACTTTCATTTATGGGGGCATTTGAAAGCTCTTGTCTAAGCAACCCCGGTACCAAATGTAGAGACTCTTCGTGCTCGTATTGTGGACGGCTGTGATGCAACACGCCATTCACCAGGGCTGCATCAGCGCATCAGGGATTCTATGCGACGGAGGGTGGATGCATGTATCCTCCTAACGGAGGACATTTTGAACATTTCCTGTAACAAAGTGTTTGAAGTCACGCTGTTACGTTCTGTTGCTGTGTGTTTCCATTCCATGATTAATGCGATTTGAAGAGAAGTAATAAAATGAGCTGTAACATGGAAAGTAAGCGTTTCCGGACACATGTCCACATAACATATTTTCTTTCTTTGTGTGTGAGGAATTTTTCCTGAAAGTTTGGCGGTACCTTTTTGTAACACCCTGTAGATTTGATTCCTCAGGAAAAAATTAACTTTTAAAGGTGTAGAAAAAATTGTGGCTGTTAAACTGTGTTTGTTCATTTAACAAGTTATCGGAATATTTTTCTTTGTGTAGCATTATTTCTAACTGTTCAAGTAGATTAAGTTTTTTACTGTTGGGTTCTGTGTGAAGTACAGTTAGGCTGTTGTGGATGTCAAGTCTGTGTTTATTAATATACATGTGGTTAGCTATTGTAGATTTTTCAAAATGGTTTAGTCGAAAGGCGTCGGTGTGTTCTTTATACCGTGTGTGGAAGGTTCTTCCAGCACCTGAAGATGAGCCTCCAGGGCTCGAAATGCATAGTTCAGTAAAGAAACGCAACTTCTGACTGCAGGCGGTTCGTTCATCATTTTACGAAGGTTGTTATCGTCACAGTCCAACACTGTTAGACTGTGATGAAATTCAGTAACGATAAGAAATTTAAGTTTTTTGGATAGTAATGTAATGTGAATCTGCATTGCTAAAGAAATAAAAATATTTATAGAGAATTGAAAGCATCGAAAGCAATAGAAAACAAAAAATAACGTATTGTTATTTAAGGGCAATAAGGACAAATTTTCATTAACTAATTCACTTATTATATAACGTTTATTTAACGGAAACAGCAGAGCAAATATACAATGCGAAAACAATGGTCTTGAATCTGTCATGTCGGTAATAAAGCCACGGATGCAGTCGAATAACTCTGTTGTCTAAAATCAACGTTATATAGAAATCCCAAAGAAAGTAGGTGTTGACAGATGTGAAAATTACCGAACTATCAGTTTAATAAGTCACAGCTGCAAAATACGAACGCGAATTCTTTGCAGACGAATGGAAAAACTGGTAGAAGCCAACCTCGGAGAAGATCAGTTTGGATTCCGTAGAAATGTTGGAACACGTGAGGCAATACTGACTTTACGACTTATCTTAGAAGAAAGATTAAGGAAAGGCAAACCTACGTTTCTAGCATTTGTAGACTTAGAGAAAGCTTTTGACAATGTTGACTGGAATAATCTCTTTCAAATTCTAAAGGTGGCAGGGGTAAAATACAGGGAGCGAAAGGCTGTTAACAATTTGTACAGTAACCAGATGGTTGTTATAAGAGTCGAGGGGCATGAAAGGGAAGCAGTGGTTGGAAAGGGAGTGAGACAGGCTTGTAGCCCCTCCCCAATGTTATTCAATCTGTATATTGAGCAAGCAGTGAAGGAAACAAAAGAAAAGTTCGGAGTAAGTATTAAAATCTATGGAGAAGAAATAAAAACGTTGAGGTTCGCTGATGACATTATAATTCTGTCAGAGACAGCAAAGGACTTGGAAGAGCAGTTGAACGGAATTGTCAGTGTCTTGAAAGGAGGATATAAGATGAACATCAACAAAAGCAAAACGAGAATAATGGAATGTAGTCGAATTAAGTCGGGTGATGCTGAGGGAATTAGATTAGGAAATGAGACAAAGTAGTAAAGAAGTTTTGCTATTTGGGGAGCAAAATAACATGATGGTCGAAGTAGAGATGATATAAAATGTAAACTGGCAATGGCAAGGAAAGCGATTCTGAAGAAGAAAAATTTGTTAACATCGAGTACAGATTTAAGTGTCAGGAAGTCGTATCTGAAAGTATTTGTATGGAGTGTAGCCGTGTATGGAAGTGAAACATGGACGATAAATAGTTTGGACAAGAAGGGAATAGAAGCTTTCGAAATGTGGTACTACAGAAGAATGCTGAAGATTAGATGGGTAGATCACATAACAAATGAGGAAGTACTGAATAGAATTGGGGAGATAAGAAATTTGTGGCACAACTTGACTAGAAGAAGGTATAGGTTGATAGGGCATATTCTGAGGCATCAAGGGATCACGAATTTAGTACTGGAGGGCAGCGTGGAGGGTAAAAATCGTAGAGGGAGACCGAGAGATGAATACACTAAACAGATTCAGAAGGATGTAGGTTGCAGTAAGGACTGGGAGATGAAGAAGCTTGCACAGGGTAGAGTAGCATCAAACCAGTCTCACGACTGAAGGCCACAACAACAACAACATAGAAATAAGTGAATGTTGTTTTCTTTCTGTATGCCCTCGTAGTAGCTCGCGAACATTAAAGAATATAAGAATGACATAAAGTAGAAATGCCTAATGAAAGCAGTAAGATATTTCCTTGTGTGCCATATTTCGTTAGTATTTGTCTGGGTAATGGGTAAATTTTTACTTGTAAATTCTTTCAATGCCATGCCTGCGCATTATAAACGAGGTTACGAAGAATTGTGGCTGTTTCGCCGTGATTAGCGACCTATATTGTTGCAAACGTCTCAGGAAAATAATGTGTCGTTATTCTTTGTCCTGTCTGTTTTCAACCAAATGATTTATTAATTTCGTAAATATCATTCAAACCCTTTTTAAAAAAAATAATAATGTGCTGTGTATGTTTGTCATAGAGCAGTTATGGAGGAAATAAATGCTGCGGTGTTTCACGGCTGTAAAACGTCCTTGATGCTGTGCTAGTTCTTCTTTCACCCCTAAAACTTTTCAGCAGAACTATTCAGTGAATAGCACGCAAAAACAGCTTGGATCGATCTAGCAAGAACAAAGTAATTTCGATGCCCTCTGGAAGTATAGTGAACATTGGTGCTTGTTTCACATATACCGTCTGAGTTCTGAAACTTAAGTGTCAAGTATACTGTGGTTCCTCTTTCTCCAAGCAAATTATTCTTTGAGGGTAGGTTTGTCCTGTTTTAGCTTTGGGGGCTTTTCCTCACATAGAAGTATGTTGCTTCATAGGCTATTCATCTGAATACTGAGTTCTCGTATTTAAAGAATTCAGTGCTAAATTGTTTTCTCTTATGTTTGCTGTGGAAGTACCTGGCACAGCTGAGGGCAATTGTGCACGTTTCTTTGTAACGTGTCTTTTAACTACCTGGCAAAATTTAAGACCTAGCAAGATATTAATTTAACATTCGCTGCAAGTGCAGCCAAACGCGGTAAACCACGTGGGTCAACTGAAACGATGCCCAGGCGCCGAACAAAGACCGGGAAAACCGGGAGTGAGTGGGCGGGACCTGTTCCGGGTGAAATCCTAGCGCAAACGATTCCTGTACTATTTTGACAGGTGAACACGCCGTCACTGTCGACGCAGAATGTAACGGTAGATCGCTGTTCAATTCAGTCCACCCCAAATACTCCCTTCGATGTGGAGGTGGAAAAGAATGGATGCCTTCTTCCCTTCTTTGGTGTGTTCATCTACGTCTACATTTATACTCCGCAAGCCACCCAATGGTGTGTGGCGGAGGGCATTTTACGTGCCACTGTCATTGCCGCCCTTTCCTGTTCCAGTCGCGTATGGTTCGTGGGAAGAACGACTGCCGGAAAGCCTCCGTGCGCGCTCGAATAGCTCTCTAATTTTGCATTCGTGATCTCCTCGAGAGGTATAAGTAGGGGGAAGCAATATATTCGATACCTCATCCTGAAACGCACCCTCTCGAAATCTGGACAGCAAACTACACCGCGATGCAGAGCGGCTCTCTTGCAGAATCTGCCACTTGAGTTTGCTAAATATCTCCGTAACTCTATCACGCTTACCAAATAACGCTGTGACGAAACGCGCCGCTCTTCTGTGGATCTTTTCTCTCTCCCCTGTCAACCCGATCTGGTACGAAATGGTACGGATCCCACACAGATGGGTAATACTCAAGTATAGGTCGAACGAGTATTTTGTAAGCCACCTCCTTTGTTGATAGACTAAATTTTCTAAGAACTCTCCTGGCACCCGCCTTACCAACAATTAATTTTATATGATCATTCCACTTCAAATCGTTCCGTACGCGTACTCCCAGATATTTTACAGAAGTAACTGCTACCAGTGTTTGTTGCGCTATCATATAACCATACAATAAAGGATCCTTCTTTCTATGTATTCGCAATACGTTACATTTGTCTATGTTAAGGGTCAGTTGCCACTCCCTGCACCAAGTGCCTATCCGCTGCAGATCTTCCTGCATTTCGCTGCAATTTTCTAATGCTGCAACCTCTCTGTATACTACAGCATCATCCGCGAAAAGTCGCATGGAACTTCCGACACTATCTACTAGGTCATTTATATATATTGTGAAAAACAGTGGTCCCATAACACTCTCCTGTGGCACGCCAGAGGTTACTTCAACGTTGTAGACGTCTCTCCATTGATAACAACATGCTGTGTTCTGTTTGTTAAAAGTTCTTCAATCCAGCCACATAGCTGGTCTGATATTCCGTAGGCTCTTACTTTGTCTATCAGGCGACAGTGCGGAACTGTATCGAACGCCTTCCGGAAGTCAAGAAAAATAGCATCTAACTGGGAGCCTGTATCTAATATTTCCTGGGTCTCATGAACAAATAAAGCGAGTTGGGTCTCATACGATCGCTATTTCCGGAATCCATGTTGATTCCTACAGAGTAGATTCTGGGTTTCCAGAAATTACACGATACGCGAGCAAAAACATGTTCTAAAATTCTACAACAGATCGATGTCAGAGATATAGGCCTATAGTTTTGCGCATCTGCTCGAAGACCCTTCTTGAAAACTGGGACTACCTGTGCTCTTTTCCAATCATTTGGAACCTTCCGTTCATCTAGAGACTTGCGGCACATGGTAGTTAGGAGGGGGGCGAGTTCTTTCCTGTGATCTAAGGATGCTGCGAACCAAAGGGGTCCTGCTATGAAATGAAATTCCACCCCAGATCATCACCTCTGGTTGCCGGGCGACACTTAGACTGGTGTCCCACCGCTGTCTGGGGCGTCTCCACATACGTCCTCGCTGGTCACCAGGGCTTAGTTCGAAGAGGGACTCATCACTGAAGACAATTCTACTCCAGTCAATGAGATTTCAGGCCGAAGACGTGTCTGGAAACGCCCTGGACAGTGGTGGGATACCAACCGGACTGTATCTCGCCATAAGGCCCGACAACCAGGGGTCTGGGGTGCCATTTACGGTCGTAGCAGGACCCGCTTGCAGCGCTGTCCTGGGCTTACATCTCAGAAAGATAATGTCCACCCGCACACGGCGAGAGTTCCTACTGCCTGCTTTTGTCCTTTGAAACCCTACCCTGGCTAACAAGGTCGCCGTAAGTCTACCCAACTGAGAACATTTGGAGCGTTGTGATCAGAGCCTCAACCAGCTCGGGATTTTGATGATTTAACGCCCCCGTTAGACAGAAATTGGCGCGATATTTCTAAGAAAGACATCCAACAATGTATCAATCAGTGCTTGCATGAGGGCCTGAGGTGGTCTATCGTGCTATTAGCTTGCTCAGTTTGTAAGGCTCTCTCTCTCTTGAATAAATCGTTTATTTTTTCTGAAATTGTAATGATCTGGTTTTCTGACATGTACGTGACATCTACACATTTCCTTCCCATTCGCATAATTCCGGCATGGTCCGTCGTTTTTTCTTTGTCTTACAGTGTACATTACTGTGGTATCTGAAAACACTAAATCAGAACTCAGAGGCTGGGCTGAAATTGCCGCCTGCATGTTTGGTCTGTGGTTTCACGCGGTGATGAGCGAAAATCAGTGTAGGACAGTTCAAACCTCCCTCTTTCGCATCATGGAAAGCAAAAATATTCATCCTCAGTGGTGGTGGAAGACATTCAGTTATGGGTTGTTGTTGTTGTTATTGTCATGATATTCAATCAGAAGACTGGTTTGAAGAGCCTCCCCATGTTAATTAATTCGGTGTAAGCCTTTTACCTCTGCATAACTACTGTATTGGTAATTAGTCTCCCTCAACAATTTTAATCCCCCTTCATACTTCATGACCAATTTGACTTTTATCTGATGGCTTACGATGTGCCCTGTGAACCAATAGCTACCCTATTAGTCAAGCTGTGATACACCAGGTGGTTATAATTAAACTTTCCCTATTTAACACATTATAACACGGAAACTAATTACCGTACGAGTACCAAACTTGCTAGCATTAATGTGAAGGACATGAGGAAGAGAAATTGCAGAATCAATTCAGTTGAAACACTTTTAATGTGCTGCTATGGTACATCATACCGTTATATATCGGTATCATTACTGCTACACATGGAGCCCAAAATGGCTCCCATCAGTTTCCTGTAGTGGCAACTTCTGCCACCGAATGTATCAGGAGGATCAAATGTAACGGGAAGAGGTAGAAGGCACCGTATTAAGACAGTCCAGAAGACTCTGAAAGCGCAGGATTGCTTTCTGCACATCAGAACGAACATGTCTGTAGGTATGCTGGCTATCTCTCTTTATACGCTGCGCTTCAGATCAGCACGTGTGTAAATGTTCCCCTGGTAAACCCTGTTCTTCAGGTAGCCCCCCAACCAGAAATCAAAGGTAGTGAGATCAGGTGATTGTGCCGGTCAAGCATTTGGAAACGATCGGCTAATAATTCGATCGCCTCCAAATGTGTTTCGAAGAAGCAGGTGCAGTGGGTTTCCATCGCCGGCCGGTGTGGCTCTGACCACTATGGGACTTAACAGCTATGGTCATCAGTCCCCTAGAACTTAGAACTACTTAAACCTAACTAACCTAAAGACATCACACAACACCCAGTCATCACGAGGCAGAGAAAATCCCTGACCCCGCCGGGATTCGAACCCGGGACCCCGTGCTCGGGAAGCGAGAACGCTACCGCGAGACCACGAGCTGCGGACTGGCCGGTGTGGCCGTGCGGTTCTAGGCGCTTCAGTCTGGAACCGCGTGACCGCTACGGTCGCAGATTCGAATCCTGCCTCGGGCATGGATGTGTGTGATGTCGTTAGGTTAGTTAGGTTTAAGTAGTTCTAAGTTCTAGGGGACTGATGATCAGATATGTTAAGTCCCATAGTGCTCAGAGCCATTTGAACCATTTTTTGGGTTTCCATCGTGCGTTTCAATGTGTCTCTCCCCTGTAGGGCGGGTATGACATGCTGGCGAAGCATATCGCAGTAACATTGGCCAATCACGTTGCACGTCTTTGGTCCTTGAGCGCCAACCTGCGTAAAAAATAATGGGCCAATGCTGAACGTAGCCGTGAAACCACACCATACCGTGACACGTTCATCATATAGAGGAACTTCATGTACAGTGACTGGAGGTTAAGATCCCCACACACGGCAATTCCGTGTGTTCACCTCACGTGCCAGAGAAAAGTGAGCTTCGTCTGTCCATAGGATGGTCCAGCACCAGCCCTCGTCAACTTCAGTCCTTGCGAGAAAGTGGAAAGCGAAGTCAACACGTCGTTGTGCGCCCTGTAATGCAAGCTGCTGTATGATACGATTCTTGTACCATTTGAGAATGGTTCGAAGCACCTTCCGTACAGTGGGCCACGGGATGTTTAATTGTTGTGACAGCACTGCCTGACGATCGGGAATTGCGCGCAACATCGTCAACCACATGGGCAACCAGTCATTGGCTTCTTCCGTGATCGACGTCCAGTTCTCCAGTTCATTCGAACTTCGTCATGTTCCGCAAAGCAGCTGAACAAAGAGGATCCTTCCGTAATCCTTTTAGCCGGCGATATTCTTCAAGTGCGGCTACAGCATAACTGTTGTTTTGATAATGGAGCTTTACCAGTAATACACTGTTCCTTTTTTCCAAGCCCCTGTTGCACGTCAACAAGTGCACAGCGACTGGTCAGTAGTGTGAGAGTATGAATCACGATGACTGATCATGGCACGTGGTTGCCATAGTTGGAACTAGACGTTAGTGCTGTGACGCATGGAAATCACGCACCCCTTACTCTGGACATTAATGCTACGAACTTTGGTACCTGTACGGTAATTAGTCCGCATGTTATAACATGTTAAATAGAGTAAGTTTAATTGTAACGAGCTGGTACATGCCTTTTTTCCCCCATTTTTGCCATTGCCACTCTACGTTTTACATCCTCACTACTCTGGCCATCTACAATTTTTTTGCTGCCCAAATAACACAACTTATATATACATATGTTTTTAGATACGGTCCGCCTTTAGCAAAACATAGTTTCGTTTTTTAGCCCCAACAACGGCCTTGCCGCAGTGGATACACCATTCCCGTGTGATCACCGAAGTTAAGCGCTGTCGGGCGTGGTCGGCACTTGGATGGGTGACCATCCAGCCGCCATTCGCTGTTGCCATTTTTCGGGGTGACTCTCAGCCTCGTGATGCCAATTGAGGAGCTACTCGACCGAATAGTGGCGGCTTCGGATAAGAATACCATCATATCGACCGGGAGAGCGGTGTGCTGTCCCCACGCCCCTCCTATCCGCATCCTCCACTGAGGATGACACGGCGGTCGGATGGTCCCGGTAGACCACTCGTGGCCTCACGGCGGAGTGTGAAACCCAAACATGTTTCACTGCAGTTGCAGCATCTTCAGTGGGCTTCTATTTTCCATCTGTTAAAGATAAAAAGTGTTGTTTGCTGTTCGTATACATGTAGCTATTAGTTTTTAAATCGTAATTACATGTATACGAACAGCAGAGAACACTCTATATCTTTAACAGATGGAAAATAAAAGCGCACTTAAGATGCTGCAACTGTAGTGAAACATGTTTGGGTTAAAAAACAAAATTGTGTTTTTGCTGAAGGCGGACCCTATACAAAAACATACGCGTTGTTAATCCTAAAACGAAAAAAAAAAGCTTCAACCCCAAGATGATTAAAACTAACCTAATATTTTAAGTGTCTCAATTTATAATCTAATTCCCGTAGCATCACCTACTGGACTACATTCCATTATCCTTGTTTTGCTTTTGTTGATGTTCATCTTATACCCTCTCTGCAAGACACTATTCATTCCGTTCAACTGCTCTTCCAAGTCCTTCACTGTCTCTGACAGCATTACAGTATCATCGACAACCCTCAAAGCTCCTATATCTGTTCCGTAAACTTTAAGTCCCACTCCAAATTTTTCTTTGGTTGCCATTACTGCTTGCTCAGTGTGCAGAGTGAATAATATTGGGGATAGGTTACATCCCTATCTCACTCCCTTCTCAACCACTGTTTCCCTTTCATGCTCTTCGACTCTTAAAACTGCCGTCTGGTTTATGAGCAAGTTGTATAAACCCATTCGCTTCCTGTATTTTATCCCTGCTACCTTCAGAACTACAATGTGTTTTCCAGTTAACACTAACAAAATCTTTATCTAAATTTACGAAAGCTATAAACGTGTATTTGTCTTTCTTCAACCTATCGTGTAAGATTTCTCGTCGCGTCACTATTGCCTGGTGCGTTCCCATATTTGTGAAGGACCCAAAGTGATCTTCCACGGGGTGGGCTTTTATTAATTTTGCATTTTTTTCTGTAACTAATGAGTGTCAGCAATTTCAAATCAAGATTTACCAAACTCACAAATCGGCAATAATCACATCTGTCAGCATCTGCCTACTTTGGAATTGAAATTATTACATTCTTCTTGAAGTCTGAGGGTATGTCCGCTTGTCTTAAGTCTCTTGTATACGATGTAGAACAGTAGTGTCCTGGTGTGTTTTCCCCGAGATCTTAATTGTTGCTCTGCTCCAGGAGCTTTGTTTCGACTTCGGTCTTTCAGCGCTGAGTAAGATTCTTCTCAGTTACGAGTAATCAGGCAGTGTTGGTACTGGATTCTTCTTCAATGACCGTGGATTACTGAATACGCGGGGGGGGGGTCTCTTGATAATCCATCTGATTGCGAGAACCTTCATCCTGTGCTTTGTTACGTCGAAGGAGCGTATTCGTTTGTCTGTAGGGTGAAGCAACCGGCAAACGAACTAATGATGCTGTCTGAAACACGAAAACCAAACGGGGTCCTCTAGAAATACGTGACAGTAGCACCACCAGTTGCCACAAGCGCCGTCTAGTGATTCGATAAAGCTGTCAAGCGGCTGGGACCGGGACGAGAGTTAAATATAATCAGACGGAAAAATAATAGAAGCCTCCCGCGACTCAGCCGCCGCCACAAATTTCGTCCGCCCTCCTCCTTGGTCCGAACTTTCCTCCTGCAGGTGTCACAGCTAGATAAATATATAAACTGCACTCGGCAATTTCACTCAAATTTTGAATGGCGCAGAGTAATCGTTAGGAACATTGATATGGCCACAGCGCGTCTCAGTAGCGGCCGCTACAGTTGCTAGAGACGTCTACGTATCACATCTTTGGGAGTGCACCAAATGCTGCCTTTTTTGTAGGATCCTCCTTAAATAGAAGAACAAGTTACGTTATTGCTTAAGTTGGCACCAATAGCCAAGTATTACGATCTTCTACACTACTGGCCATTAAAATTGCTACACCAAGAAGAAATGCAGATGATAAACGGGTATTCATTGGACAAATATATTACACTAGAACTGAGATGTGATCACATTTTCACGCAATTTCGGTGCATAGACCCTGGGAAATCAGTACCCAGAACAACCACCTCTGGCGGTAATAACAGCCTTGATACGCGAGCGAGGTGGCGCAGTGGTTAGACACTGGACTCGCATTCGGGAGGACGACGGTTCAATCCCGCGTCAGGCCATCCTGATTTAGGTTTTCCGTGATTTCCCTAAATCACTCCAGGCAAATGCCGGGATGGTTCCTTTCAAAGGGCACGGCCGACTTCCTTCCCCGTCCTTCCCTAATCCGATGAGACGGATGACCTCGCTGTCTGGTCTCCTTCCCCAAAAACAACCAACCTTGATACGCCTGGGCATTGAGTCAAACAGAGCTTGGATGGCGTGTACAGCTACAGCTGCCCATGCAGCTTCAACACGATACCACAGTTCATCAAGAGTAGTGACTCTCGTATTGTGACGAGCCAGTTGCTCGGCCACCATTGACCAGACGTTTTCAATTGGTTAGGGATCTGGAGAATGTGCTGGTCGAACACTTTCTGCACCCAGAAAGGCCTGTACAGGACCTCCAACATGCGGTCGTGCATTATCCTGCTGAAATGTGGGGTTTCGCAGGGATCGAATGAAGGGTAGAGCCACGGGTCGCAACACATCTGAAATGTAACGTCCACTGTTCAAAGTGCCGTCAATGCGAACAAGAGGTGACCGAGACGTGTAACCAATGGCACCCCATACCATCACGCCGGGTGATACGCCAGTATGGCGATGACGAATACACGCTTCCAATGTGCGTTCACCGCGATGTCGCCAAACACGGATGCGACCATCATGATGCTGTAAACAGGACCTGGATTCATCCGAAAAAATGACTTTTTGCCAATCGTGCACCCAGGTTCGTCGTTGAGTACACCATTGCACGCGCTCCTGTCTGTGATGCAGCGTCAAGGGTAACCGCAGCCACGGTCTCCGAGCTGATAGTCAATGCTGCTGCAAACGTCGTCGAACTGTTCGTGCAGATGGTTGTTGTCTTGCAAACGTCTCCATCTGTTGACTCAGGGATCGAGACGTGGCTACCCTCCTGAACCCACCGATTCCATATTCTGCTAACAGTCATTGGATCACGACCAACGCGAGCAATAATGTCGCGATACGATAAACCGCAATCACGATAGGCCACAATCCGACCTTTATCGAAGTCGGAAACGTGATAGTACGCATATCTCCTCCTTACACAAGGCATCACAACAACGTTTCACCAGGCAACGCCGGTCAGCTGCTGTTTGTGTATGAGGAATCGTTTGGAAACTTTCTTCATGTCAGCACGTTGTAGGTTTCGCCACCTGCGCCAACCTTGTGTGAATGCTCTGAAAAGCTAATCATTTGCATACCACAGCATCTTCTTCCTGTCGGTTACATTTCGCGTCTGTTGAAAGTATATTCGTGATGTAGCAATTTTAATGGCTAGTAGTGTATATAAACTGCACTCGGCAGTTATCACTCAACTTTGAGTGACGCACAGTAGTCGTTAGGAACAATGATACGGCCACAACGCATTTCAATAGCGGCTGCTACAGTTGCTAGAGACATCTACGTGTCACATCTTTGGGAGTCCACCAAATGCTGCCTTTTTTTGCAGGGTCCTCTTTAAATAGAAGAAACAGTTAAGTTATTGCTTGGGTTGGCGCCAATAAGCAAGTACACTCCTGGAAATTGAAATAAGAACACCGTGAATTCATTGTCCCAGGAAGGGGAAACTTTATTGACACATTCCTGGGGTCAGATACATCACATGATCACACTGACAGAACCACAGGCACATAGACACAGGCAACAGAGCATGCACAATGTCGGCACTAGTACAGTGTATATCCACCTTTCAGCAATGCAGGCTGCTATTCTCCCATGGAGACGATCGTAGAGATGCTGGATGTAGTCCTGTGGAACGGCTTGCCATGCCATTTCCACCTGGCGCCTCAGTTGGACCAGCGTTCGTGCTGGACGTGCAGACTGCGTGAGACGACGCTTCATCCAGTCCCAAACATGCTCAATGGGGGACAGATCCGGAGATCTTGCTGGCCAGGGTAGTTGACTTACACCTTCTAGAGCACGTTGGGTGGCACGGGATACATGCGGACGTGCATTGTCCTGTTGGAACAGCAAGTTCCCTTGCCGGTCTAGGAATGGTAGAACGATGGGTTCGATGACGGTTTGGATGTACCGTGCACTATTCAGTGTCCCCTCGACGATCACCAGTGGTGTACGGCCAGTGTAGGAGATCGCTCCCCACACCATGATGCCGGGTGTTGGCCCTGTGTGCCTCGGCCGTATGCAGTCCTTATTGTGGCGCTCACCTGCACGGCGCCAAACACGCATACGACCATCATTGGCACCAAGGCAGAAGCGACTCTCATCGCTGAAGACGACACGTCTCCATTCGTCCCTCCATTCACGCCTGTCGCGACACCACTGGAGGCGGGCTGCACGATGTTGGGGCGTGAGCGGAAGACGGCCTAACGGTGTGCGGGACCGTAGCCCAGCTTCATGGAGACGGTTGCGAATGGTCCTCGCCGATACCCCAGGAGCAACAGTGTCCCTAATTTGGTGGGAAGTGGCGGTGCGTTCCCCTATGGCACTGCGTAGGATCCTACGGTCTTGGCGTGCATCCGTGCGTCGCTGCGGTCCGGTCCCAGGTCGACGGGCACGTGCACCTTCCGCCGACCACTGGCGACAACATCGATGTACTGTGGAGACCTCACGCCCCACGTGTTGAGCAATTCGGCGGTACGTCCACCCGGCCTCCCGCATGCCCAATATACGCCCTCGCTCAAAGTCCGTCAACTGCACATACGGTTCACGTCCACGCTGTCGCGGCATGCTACCAGTTTTAAAGACTGCGATGGAGCTCCGTATGCCACGGCAAACTGGCTGACACTGACGGCGGCGGTGCACAAATGCTGCGCAGCTAGCGCCATTCGACGGCCAACACCGCGGTTCCTGGTGTGTCCGCTGTGCCGTGCGTGTGATCATTGCTTGTACAGCCCTCTCGCAGTGTCCGGAGCAAGTATGGTGGGTCTGACACGCCGGTGTCAATGTGTTCTTTTTTCCATTTCCAGGAGTGTATTACGATATTCTATTTTGTATTCCTGTGTGCACAGTGGTCGGAAAGAGTCTTAAATGTTTGTAAGGGTGTTGCAGATTGGTTGTTCTGAGAAATAATTGTTAAGAAAAAGTTCCGAGTTAACTGCCATTGAAGTTAGCCAGTCAGACCGCTATGCGCGCAGATTCAAGCAGCTCGCCTGAGTCGGGGTTTCCAGAGGAGCTCTTCGTTTGGTTATCTAAAACTGAACAAGAGAGCGGTACAAGAATTGGACATGGGGCAATGGTAAGGATCGAATCCGATTCAAGTGCAAAGCGGTCTCCTGCGCTATCATCTACACTCTGAAGATGACTGACGGCAATTGTATCTGGCGATTCTCTTGAATGTGTGTGCGCAACGGCCTTATAGCCTAACTTTAACATAAATTAAGTAGGAAACGGTGCAGCTTTTCGAATGTTTTTCTTAAGAATTATTTCTCAACACAACCTACCCTGCAACACGTTTACAAGATGTTTCTGACCACGCCGTAAATATACAAAAATGGCTCTGAGCACTATGCGACTCAACTTCTGAGGTCATCAGTCGCCTAGAACTTAGAACTAATTAAACCTAACTAACCTAAGGACATCACACACATCCATGCCCGAGGCAAAAAAATGGCTCTGAGCACTATGGGACTCAACTGCTGAGGTTATTAGTCCCCTAGAACTTAGAACTAGTTAAACCTAACTAACCTAAGGACGTCACAAACATCCATGCCCGAGGCAGGATTCGAACCTGCGACCGGAGCGGTCACGCGGTTCCAGACTGAAGCGCCTAGACCGCACGGCCACACCGGCCGGCCCGTAAATATACATTACCTTTTTGTATGCTTTTTCAGTTTTAGCATTTAAGCGTATTGTTATTGCACCTTTTGATTATTCTGTTTGTGTTCATATCTTGTATGAGACTATTTCATTCTACGCTCCGTCGAAACATGAGACCAAAGCTACCAGTTGCACGCATGCTTGTCCAGGATAAGAACAGTATGTCTCAAAGAAACCTCTCGACTTAGAACTCAAAATCGGAGGTATATCACTCACGTTTTTCAGCTATTCTGTAATCCTATTCAATATACACTTTTCAGAATATAAAGGAATTTTCTGTACGGTGATTTAGAAAGTGTTACATAAATTACTTTTACCATCAGACTTCACTGAATGAATGCTGCTGTTTTTCTAATGAATTTGTACTATTAACCAATTTTTCAGCTAATGATAGCTCCATTGAGCACCATTAAAAGCAACAGTCTATTCGTTTCATTTTTAGATAAGTCACTTGGGATACAGCTGAGACATCCGAATGTGAATGAGCACTGCAGTCTCTCGCTTCCCCTTCCGTTATTCCACGTTAGTAAAACTTCAGTGCTTCATGAGATTTTTTACCACCCTCTGTGCATCTACGTCTACATCTACATGACTACTCTGCAACTTACTTTCAAGTGCCTAGCAGTGGGACGTGGAACCTCCTTCAATCTGTTTCTCTACCTTTACACTCTCGAATAGCGCGCGGGGAAAACCAACTCTTAAATCTCTCCGTGTGACCTTCGACTTCCGTTATTTTATTTCTGTCACCTGCCCAGGTGGGCGACAACAAAATATTTGAGCATTCGGAGGAGAAAGTTGGTGATACGTTTCTTGAAAAGATCTCACCACAACTAAAAGCGCCCTTTTTTAATGATTGCCATCTCAAATCGTGTATTATATCTGTGACTCACTTTCCTCTTTGTCGGGATAGTACAAAGCTAGCTGCCCTTCTTTGAACTTACTCGATGTACTACGTTAATTCTATCGGGTAATGATCCCATGGTGAATGGCAATATCCTAGAAGACGACGGATAAGTGTAGCGTAGGGAGTCTCCGTATTAGATCTGTGGGATTCTCTCAGTTTTCTGCTAATAAACCGTAGTCTTTGGTTTGCCTTACCCACAATGTTATCTACGCGATCATTCCAACTTAAGTTATTCGTAAGTATTTATTTGCGTTTAGAGCCTTTAGATTCATGTGATTTATCGTGTAATCGAAATTCAGTGGATTCCTTTTGGTACTCATGTGAACGATTTCGTACTTTTCATTATTTAGAGTCAATTGCCACTTTTCGTAGCGTATAGATATCCTGTCTAAACCATTTTGCTATTCGGTTTGATCTTGTGATTACTTTACTTGGTGGTAAATGGCGGCATAACACGCAAACAATCTAACAATAAGAGGACTACTCAGATTGTCTCCTAAATCGTTTATATAGAGTAGGAAGAGCAGAGGGCCTATAACACTTCCTTGGTGAACCCAGATATCACTTCCCTTAGGAATTTTCTTGTGCCAAACCCTTGCTTCATTAGATTTCTTCAACTTATATTTATAAAGCTTAAATATTCAGCGGGTCAGTGTTATACCAGCAGATGGATCCAAAGGTCTGGGCTTCAATCCCGGTCAGTCTTAGGGGTTTTGACATCTGTTAGAGGACATTACTATAGGTTGTATCTGTGGTGTCACTGCCAGACACCACACTTGCTAGGTGGTAGCTTAAATCGGCCGCGGTCCATTAGTACATGTCGGACCCGCGTGTCGCCACTGTGTGATCGCAGACCGAGCGCCACCACACGGCAGGTCTCGAGAGACGTACGAGAACTCGCCCCAGTTGTACGACGACGTTGCTAGCGACTATACTGACGAAGCCTTTGCTCTCATTTGCCGAGAGACAGTTAGAATAGCCTTCAGCTAAGTTAATGGCTACGACTTAGCAAGGCGCCAATTGTAACAGTGCATGTATCTTACGAGTCTCATTTGTATAGTCAAGAGAGATGTACCACAAGGAGTGATTAAAAGTTAAGTATAAAATGGTTCAAATGGCTCTGAGCACTATGGGACTCAACTGCTGAGGTCATTAGTCCCCTAAAACTTAGAACTACTTAAACCTAACTAACCTAAGGACATCACAAACATCCATGCCCGAGGCAGGATTCGAACCTGCGACCGTAGCGGTCTTGCGGTTCCAGACTGCAGCGCCTTTAACCGCACGGCCACTTCGGCCGGCTAGTTAAGTATATTCCAAAGCTACGTATTTTCTTTATAGCAGTCATAACGTATCCTGTTCCAGACTTGACGCCAGTCGGCGTGTGTGTACGCGTGCCTTTCGGCTTCCTTCTCAGTGTGGCGTAGCGAGCTTGTTACGCCACAACAGTATCCACTATTCGCCTGTATAACGAACTCTTCTGGGGATACTTTCAGCGAGATGTCTGTTGGAAAATGGCTGCCAATTCTTCCACAAGAGCCGAAACGAAAGAAGATAGTTATGCTTGACGCTAGGTTTTGGAGCGAAGGCGACGTTGTAACTCATCCCAGAGGTTTTCCATTTGGTTCAGATCTGGACTCGGGGAAGGCCAGTCCGTTTCAAGTATGTTACTGTCTACAAAAAACTGACTCAGAGATCCTGCTTTAAGAGAGGCTGCATTGTCATACTGATACAATCATTGTCACCGAACTGTTCCTCTATTATACGCAGTATACAGTGCTGGAAAATGTTTTCATATCCTCGCCCAGTTAGCGTTTTCTTAAGCGCTTGTAAGGACACTCCCATACCGTAACACCATCTCCTCCGTACTTGACTGTTGGCACTGCACATGGTGACACGTAAAGTAATCGACGCAGTCGCCAAACCCAATTAGCTCAAATGGCTGTGAGCACTATGGGGCTTAACTTCTGAGGTCATCAGCCCCCTAGAACTGAGAACTACTTAAACATAACTAATCTAAGGACATCACACACATCCATGCCCGAGGCAGGATTCGAACCTGCGACCGTAGCGGTCGCGCGGGTCCAGACTGTAGCGCCTAGAACCGCTCGGCCACCATGGACGGCCAAACCCATTTCCTTCCAACGGGATGCCACAGGATATAGCGTGATCTATCACTCCATATCACTCTTTTCCAATCATACACTATCCACTGGCGTAGCTACTGGTAGCACTTTGGAACTCGAGAGTCGTTCTTTTCGCTGATTTCATTTGTCACAACCATCTTCTGCAAATCTCGTCGGTCCGTGTCCATCAGGACGTGAGGTCGGTCTGGTCTCGGTTTAGTGGTGGTTGTTACCTCACGTTTCAGCTTCAGAATCACGTCATTGCTACTGAAGAATTTGTTAGTCGGGTGACAGGCAATGACTAGTGCACGTTCGAAGTAACTGAACTCTCCTGATCTCCTCGTTGTGCTCTTACTGAAAACTCTATACTCCTGCCATCCTTTTATACTGGTGGACCCGCCTCTCGTGGTGTCTAGTGGTTAGTTACACATCACATACGAATATCCGGAAACTTTTGATCAGATACTGTAATTGGTTAGGTATGTCGGAGGAAGGCAATGATACACCCCCTTCAACTGGACCATGCCTAGTAAGCTCAGGGGTAATGATGTCTTTACCTTATATTTTACAAATAGTCTGAGGTTATTATTAATGCAGTCCTCCACGTTTTAATAAGCGACATGAACAAGAAGGAACTCAACATATTTCCGTGGGGCGTACCTGAAGACTCTCCATCCAAGATAGCACGTTCTGTTATCCTTACTAAGAAATCTTCGTTACAGTTAATTTTATCCCATTTGATGTCCGACTCCATAGGTGAGTGGTCAGAGCGGCATGCCATGCGAGGGGCTCATGTTCGATTCCTGGCCAGGTCGGAGATTTTCTCTGCTCGGGGACTGAGTGTTGTGTTGTTTTCATCATGGTTCCATCCTCATCGACACACACGCCAGCCTAAGAGACTTGGACCAGACGGCCGCCATTCTGCAGCTGCGGCTCCCGACCTAGCCAAAGGCTTTATAATAACTCTGTGTGATCGTCTACAAATATGACGTCCATCAGAGTATCAGAGTGCCTTGGTTGGCGGGAAGTATCAGGGCCAACACACACACAAACACACACACACTCTCTCTCTCACACACACACAGACAGAGAGAGAGAGAGAGACGCCATCGCCAATACAGCGGTCAGGTTTCATCTAAACCTCGGTGCAACATGTGACCGAACGGTAGCGGAGTGCAAAGTCCACAGTTATACCGCTGTCACTGAGACAAGAACATGACATTAAAATTGCGAAAAATACGCAAGTAACCGTTTTTCAGCTACTGTGTGCTTACTAGATCAATAACACATTTTCATAGCGCTATTTACGCTTACAGTGCAAGGATATCACATAGTGAATGTAAAAAGTATTTCGACGCCTAGATGTTTCTTCTTTTAAGGCTTGTTTACGAGGCTTATCACGGCACTAACAAGAACAGCTGACTACAAATTTAGGTGTCATAAGATTTCTTTTCCATGTCAAGCGTAAAAAGTTACAAATGAAACACACGCCAGATAAGGTAAAGTCGTAAGCAGTCTTCCACTTCAGACTGTCAACAAGTATTTCGAGACGTAACAAAACGTAATATTATGATGTTTTATTCAGAACCATTCACAGGTTCGGGATGAATGCCTTTCATGGGAAACCTTACGAACAACAAGCACTTCTGTGATACCATACTGCGCTGTACTGCAAAAACGAAATAAAAAAGGACAAATAGAAGAAAAAAACTATCTTCAAATCACAATAAATGTTAACAGCTTAGTTTGGACAATAAATCTGCATGTCATGAGACTACAAAGTGTTGTCAAAACGATCGGTTCAGCAAAATATCTTAAGTGGACGATTATTTTCAGTAAACAGAGCATCAGCAACCAACTTCAAATGCCAAAAAAAGGATCACAATTTATCCGCGCCAAAAATCTGCAGTAATACCGAAATCGAAACAAAGCCTGGAGTCTGAATCATAATAAAACAGACTGAAATTTTGCTTATCAGCAAGGATGGGCAGAAAACTTCACAAAGCCTGGTGCTTGTACGCTCATGTAACTTTTTCATTTAACTAAGTCATTTTGCGTGTCTCCATCAAATTTTGTTTGATACAACCTGTATTTTTAAAAAAAATGTTACTTTTATCAATAAGTCGTGATTCAATATATTTATATTTTATCATTTCTATTGGGGAATAACTAGAGAATTTAAGTAAATGTAAAAGAAAGTTCCTAATGACGATGTTCGAACCGGAGCTCTTTGGTTTTGAAACTTCGACGCTATGCACTCACCTACCGGCGTCTAAATAAATATGTGAGATATGCTTTGTACTTAACAGCTCTTGCGAATCTTCAATGACCAATTTTTCATGTTTTTCTGTTTCAGAATTTTGGAATTGCATCGTACTGCTTTAGAAAATTGATATCTGGGCACTGACTCTCAAATCCTATAAGTGTAAAAAAATCAGCCCAGTCACGTAAATGTCATATTTGCGCTCAGAGATCATCTAACCAAAGTGTAAACACATATAGTGTGCGTAACAAATCCGAAAATAGCTCAGATACATTGCAGTCATTTTCATAAGTCGTCCAAACTATGTTCCAACACCGTGGACAAAATATGATGTCGCAGCTGATCTGCCAATCACGTGCGGCTTGATCTATATCCACACACACGTTCTCTCTCTGTATGCAGAGTAGTCAGAAACACTATGAAAACCTTCGAAGGGTGTTTCAGGGTAGGTTGAGCTGAGAAATAATTGTTAAGAAAAAAATCGATAGGTTCTCGCCGTTTTCGAGTAAATTATCATCAAATTTAGCCAATCAGGCCTCTGCGCGTGCAAATTCAAGTGACACGCCAGAGGCGGTGTCGCCAAATGCGTTCTGCGTTTGGCTTCCTGAAACCGAGCAAGCGATCGACACAAAAATTGGAGATTTGACGGCAGAAAGGATCGAACCCGAGCCAAAGCGTGAGCATTCTCGTGCGCTGTCGTCTACGCTATGAGAACAGCTCACTGAATCTGCACGCGCAACGTCCCGGCTGCCAAACGTCAATGCTGATTAACTTGGAAACGGCACGACGCATCCAACTTTTTTCGTAACAATTATTTCTGAGCACGAGTTGTCCTGCAGCACCCTTACAAGTTTTTCAGTCTGTTTCTGACAACCGTGCAGAGGCTCTCTAGCAGGAAGGAGGTCACTCTGTTCGAAATACTACACTACTGGTCATTTAAATTGCTACACCAAGAAGAAATGCAGATGATACACTGGTATTCATTCGAAAATATATTTTACTAGAACTGAATGTGATTACATTTTCACTCAGTTTGGGGGGAAAGATCCTGAGAAATCAGAATCCAGAACAACCACCTCTGGCCGTAATAACGACCTTCATAAGCCTGGGCATTGAGTCAAACAGAGCTCGGATGGCGTGTACAGGTATAGCTGCCCATGCAGCTTCAACACGATACCACAGTTCATCAAGAGTAGTGACTGGCTTATTGTGACGAGCCAGTTGATCGTCCACCATTGACCAGACGTTTTCAGTTGGTGAGAGATCTGGAGAATGTGCTGGCCAGGACAGCAGTCGAACATTTTCTGTATCCAGAAACGTCCGTACAGGACCTGCAACATGCGGTCGTGCATTATCCTGCTGAAATGTAGGGTTTCGCAGGGATCGAATGTAGGGTAGAGCCACGGGTCGTAACATATCTCAAATGTAACGTCCACTGTTCAAAGTGCCGTCAATGCGAACAAGAGGTGACCGAGACGTGTAACTAATGGCACCCCATACCATCACGCCGGGTGATACGCCAGTAGCCGGCCGTAGTGGCCGTGCGGTTGTAGGTGCTACAGTCTGGAACCGAGCGACCGCTACGGTCGCATGTTCGAATCCTGCCTCGGGCATGGATGTGTGTGATGTCCTTAGGTTAGTTAGGTTTAATTAGTTCTAAGGTTCTAGGCGACTGATGACCTCAGAAGTTAAGTCGCATAGTGCAGAGCCATTTGATACGCCAGTATGTCGATGAAGAATACACGCTTCCAATGTGCGTTCACCGCGATGTCGCCAAACACGGATGCGACCATCATGATTCTGTACACAGAACCCGGATTCATCCGAAAAAATGACGTTTTGCCATTCGTGTACCCAGGTTCGTCGTTGAGTAGATCATCGCAGGCGCTCCTGTCTGTGATGCAGCGTCAGGGGTAGACGCAACCATGGTCTCCGAGCTGATAGTCCATGCTGCTACAAACGACGTCGAACTGTTCGTGCAGTTGGTTGTTGTCTTGGAAACGTCCCCATCTGTTGACTCAGGGATCGAGACGTGGCTGCACGATTCGTTACAGCCATGCGGGTAAGATGCCGGTCATCTTGACTGCTAGTGATACGAGGCCCTTGGGATCCAGCACTGCGTTCCGTATTACCCTCCTGAACCACCGATTCCATATTCTGCTAACAGTCATTGGATCTGGACCAACGCGAGCAGTATTGTCGCGATACGATAAACCGCAATCGCGACAGGCTACAATTCGTCTTTATCAAAGTCGGAGACGTGATGGTACGCATCTCTCCTCCTTACACGAGGCATTACAACAATGTTTCACCAGGCAACACCGGTCAACTGCTCTTTGTGTATGAGAAATCGGTTGGAAACTTTCCTCATGTCAGCGTGTTGTAGGTGTCGCCACTGGCGCCAACCTTTTGTGAATGCTCCTAAAAGCTAATCATTTGCATATCACAGCATCTTCTTCCTGTCGGTTAAATTTCGCGGCTGTAGCACGTTATCTTCGTAGTGTAGCAATTTTAATGGCCAGTAGTGTATATTTTCGTCCCTTTACGTGCAATACGTTGCATTTATTTATGCTGAGTGGCAGCTGCCAGTCTGTGCAGCATTCAGAGATCATCTGCAGGTATTTCCACTTTTCGTAAAAAATTTCTAACCATCTCACCTCCCTGGATACCACTGTGCTGCCTGAGTACCCAGCAGAGAAAATGATCCATATGATTCACGACTCCCTGAAGTATCTTCGTGAGCAGGGAAAGGAAGCAGTATTTTGCAGGGTGCCAAAGATTTCGGAATCCAGATAAATGAAGATGCTGGTATTGCAGCCAAGGAAACTTTTTAGGGACACACAGCAAAAACTTGTGGTGGTCCCTTCGAGCCGTTTCCTCGCTGTTGAGCCAGAGAGTCATAAGGCACTGGCAGACAGAGTGGCTGGAATTTTCGGAAAATATGCTGCGGCCTGTGAAATCAACTGTCCGGCTGTGACGATCATCTTCCTGGTCACGGAGATAGAATAAAGTAGTTTTGACTAGTCTCCGTACACGTCTTTTTCCTATGTACTCACGACTTTTTGCACAGCCAGAGGTTTGTTCCAATAGCCCTCATAATATTTTAACAGTATTTGCCTTGCCTTCTGACGAGAAGGCAGCACTTACTTGAAGTGGAGACTTCCCTTGTATTTTTGCTGATGACGAGACGAGTGCGAACAGAGATTTAACATTTTGTGATCTGCCCAGATTCCTACGTAAACTGTTAGTCTGAAACTTTTAGGATGTTGCAGGGCGGCTGGCGGATCCTTTCTTGTTTGGTGGTCTACTAGCAACAATCTTTAAATACCTTTTCCTTGGGCTCTGTTTTTCCTTTTATTCCTTTTTTTATGAACTGACGTAACAAGATTTTATAGTTTGTTTTTATGTGTATTCAAATGGCTCTGAGCACTATGGGACTTAATATCTGAGGTCATCAGTCCCCTAGAACTTAGAACTACTTAAACCTATCTAACATACGGACATCACACACATCCATGCCCGAGGCAGGATTCGAACCTGCGACCGTAGTGGTCGCGCGGTTCCAGACTGAAGAGCCTAGAACCGCTCGGCCATACTGGCCGGCTATGTGAGTTCGTGTGTATGTTTCAGAAGACAAGTTCTAGCAAATATTTTATCATTTAACCCAAAACCATTTCAACACTCTTACCCGTTTTAGCCACACTCATCCCTCTGACATTTTAGGCACTAAAGAGCTCGATGTCGTATGCCCAAGTAATTCTGTCATCGTGATCATAATCTAGAAATAAATCATTGGGTATAGATGCTGAGAAATACAACCCTTGTAGGGTGAAGCGTTTCTTGACTTCCGAAAAGCATTTTACTCAGAACCGCGCGGACTTAGGGTTTCAAGGTAGGAGCACGCAGCATGTTACCTTGGGTGGAGCGGCCTCGACAGATGTAGACGTTTGTTCAGGTGTGCTCCAGGCAAAAGTGTTGGGACTCTTGCGTTTGATGTTCGTTAATGAACTAGCAGACGACATTAAAAATAACTACAGGCTTTTCATATGTGATGTAGTTGTCTATAATAAAGTACTATGTGAAATCTTATCGCGATCTGTTGAATATTTCTTTATGTGTTTTTCAAAGTAATGCAAATATGGCCAGGTTGTTTCAGCTGTCCAGAAATGTAAAATTCTGCACTTCGCAAAACGAATGAAACGTAGTACCTTACAACTACAATGTCAATGAGTCATAGTTGGAATCGATCAGCTCATACAAATACCTGGGTATAATTATTTATTGGGATATGACATGGAACGATCGCATAGGCACAGTTTCAGGAAAAACAGGTGATAAACTTCGGTTCATTGATGGAAAACGAGGAGTATGCATTTACTCTACAAAGTTGATGTTTGCAAAACACTCGTGCGACCTATCCTAAAATATTGCTCAATTCTGTGGAATCGTAACAGTCAGTACTAACGGGGGATACTGAATGTATACAAAGAAGGGCAAGACGAATGGTCACAAATTTTTATGACCAATGGGAGAGCACCATGGAGACGCTGAAAAAAGGTGAACTGGCAAACACATGAAGGTAGACGCAAACTATCATGTGAAAGTCTACTTAAAATGTCTCAAGAACCACGACACACCACGAAAGAGTTATCCGAATACGACGGAAATCGGTAGATGTAAGGCACATGTACAGAAAAACAAATGATTACTGATTCGTGCTCACTCCCAAGTATGCGTTTTCGTGAACGTCGCTGTCTATCTGTGTTCGGTTTCCTGCCCTTGTCGCGGTTACGTCGTGGTTCTTCTTCCTTCTACGTGTAGCAGCAGTGGTGTGAATCGATATTTGTGCCGTGTTCTATCTTTGGGTTGGTGCATATAGTTTCCGGCTAGGGGGTCTGGAGGGAGTCGGTCGGTTGTTGCGGACGAGGGAGGTTATCTCCGCGCAGTGCAGTCGGCTGGGTCCGTCGGCAGCCCCTGCGCAATGTCGAAGCGTGTGTGAAGCTGCCCGATCGCTACGAGCTTCGTGGTTCACCGACCCAGGACGTCAAAGTTGAGTCGTGGTTTCAACTACCCAAGCCACGTCCTTTCATGTTGGGGTGGTTCGTTTCGGTGGTTTGCTGTTGGAGAGGTTTTCCTGTGAGCAGCACCGAGTATTTCTACTACTGAAATTTAGCCGCAATGCGGTGCAAATTAAATATTTTGGTTGACTACAATTCGAGTGCACCAGTGGAATATTCTGGTTCGTGGCCGTTAGTGTTCTGGTTACCTGCCCTGGGCACTGACGTAAATTCAGGCGGTGTTATTTTGGGTGAAGTTAACTATATTACCGTGTTTCAAATTAAAGTGTACCAGCGGAATTTTTCTGCCTAGTGGCCGTTAGTGTTCCGGTTACCTGTCCTGGCCACTAACGTAATTCCAGGCAGCGTCCTTTCGTTACCTGTTGTCGCTGTCCAACAAGGTGTCTAATTTTGCCAGCTAATACAGACTCCATTGTGGATTATCACGTTTGTAACCTTTTCTGCTTGAGTTCTCATGTAATGATTGATGGGAAGCAAGTCGTTGTGTCTGTCGGTCCGTGGCTGCCCCCTGGTTGGGTTCCGACGGATCAAGTGTAGTTGGGCTCACCACCTGCCTCGCCTAAGTGAACGAGGGCAGACCGACCTCCATGGAGGCTTCTGAGTGCCACCGGTGTTTAATTATCTGTTTTTAGCTGCTTAAAATTTAAGGCTTATGGTTATTTTTTCTTAAAAATTTTGCAAAATTAATTCTTTAATTTATTTTTCAAGCTTAAACATTGCGGCTTTCTGCCTTAAAAAGATTATGTTAATATATTTTAAAATTTTGAAACTTAATTGTGGCCTTCAGCCATTGTTATTGCACCATGCATATATTTGTTTTATCTACTTTGCTGTGATGTATTTTTTAATTATTTTATTGCTCTCTTAATTGGATTTTATCTTGTTGATTTGTTAAGATTTCTTGTTTGCCGGCCGTAGTGGCCGAGTGGTTCTAGGTGCTACAGTCTGTAACCGCGCGACCGCTACGGTCTCAGGTTCGAATCCTGCCTCGGGCATGGGTGTGTGTGATGTCCTTAGGTTGGTTAGGTTTAAGTAGTTCTACGTTCTAGGGGACTGATGACCTCAGCCGTTAAGTCCCATAGTGCTCAGAGCCATTTTTTTTTTTTTTTTTTTTTTCCAAGGCAGTGTCTGGCAAGTACGAAGACGAGCAGCAGAAGCTCTCGCCGTGTGCGAGCGGGCATTAACTTGATGAAATGCAAGCCCGGGATGGGTACAAAGTTTAGAATCCAGAATGAAATTTTCACTCTGCAGCGGAGTGTGCGCTGATATGAAACTTCCTGGCAGATTAAAACTCTGTGCCGGGCCGAGACTCGAACTCGGGACCTTTGCCTTTCGCGGGCAAGTGCTCTACCAAGGTCCCGAGTTCGAGTCTCGGTCGGGCACACAGTTTTAATCTGCCAGGAAGTTTCATATCAGCGCACACTCCGCTGCAGAGTGAAAATCTCATTCTGGAAACATCCCCCAGGCTGTGGCTAAGCCATGTCTCCGCAATATCCTTTCTTCCAGGAGTGCTAGTTCTGCAAGGTATGCAGGAGAGCTTCTGTGAAGTTTGGAAGGTAGGAGACGAAGTACTGGAGGAATTAAAGCTATGAGGACGGGGAGTAACTTGGGTAACTCAGTCGGTAGAGCACTAGCCCGCGAAGGCAAAGTTCCCGAGTTCGAGTCTCGGTCCGGCACACAGTTATCTCTGCCAGAAAGTTTCAAAGATTATAATGATTACAGCGCTTACATACGCGTTTAAATAGTGATTCTTCTCGCGCTCCATGTGTAAATGGAGCGGGAAGCAGCCCTAGTAACTGGTGCAATGGGAGTTTCCCTCTGACACGCTCTTCACGGCCGTCTGCAGAGTATGGACGCAGACGTGGATGCAGATGGCAGAATTTTCCGCGGATGGACGCGGAAGAGCGTCCAGCTGTGGCGCGTGGCGTGTGTGTCGGCGGCGCGCCGCGTGTTATCGTGGTCAGCTCGGCAGGCGCGCTCCGCGACCTACGGCACTGGCCGTGGAATGGGGTCAGCCCTAGCGGGACGCGGAGGCGCAGCCCAGGCCTGCTACCGGCCTCCGTAGATCACGGCCAGGCATCGCCGGCGGTCACACTGCAGCGCGCACAGGAAAAGGCTCTGAGCCACCGCGCTCTCCCATTAGCGACACTCGAAAACTGGCAGTTTCTGCAAGGATGGTTTTCGACCTTCAGATTTATTTGTTTATTTATTCGTGTTAGTAGCCTACCTTTACAGTGCACACAATTTTGCGCATTACATAGGGTGACAATTATTTATACTGACAAACTCTGGACTGCGTTGGCAATGGTGGTCCTGTACCATGGGCCGCTCGATCCCCTAATCTGACAGCTCTGTACTTTTCTCTCTGACAAGGAGACGGCACCACCGTGGGGTCGGGGATTTGTCCACAATTTTACGTGGTGAAAGAGGACCCCTAACACCTCACGTGGTTAAAATATTAGGACGCACTACACGGAAAATTCCGGGAAAAATCGATCCAAAGTTTCTTACGTGCCTTCAGAGTATAAAATCTTAGTACAGTGCCGAGCCGCCGTCTGGGCTCGGTGCTTAGGGCTCGTTGTTTAGGGCTCGGATTCTTACGCCAGAGGTCTCGTGTTCGATTGACCAGACGTTTTCAATTGGTGAGAGATCTGGAGAATGTGTTGGCCAGGGCAACAGCCGAACATTTTCTCTATCCAGAGAGGCCCGTACAGGACCTGCAAAATGCGGTCGTGCATTATCCTGCTGAAATGTAGGGTTTCGCAGGGATCGAATGAAGGGTAGAGCCACAAACACGTCTGAAATGTAACGTCCATTGATCAAAGTGCTGTCAATGCGAACAAGAGGTGACCGAGACGTGTAACCAATGGCACCCCATACCATCATACTGGGTGATACGCAAGTATGGCGATGACGAATACCCGCTTCCAATGTCCGTTCACCGCGATGCCATCAAACACGGATGCGACCATCACGATGCTGTAAACAGAACCTTGATTCATCCGAAAAAATGACGTTTTGCCATTCGTGCACCCAGGTTCGTCGTTGAGTACACCATCGCAGGCGCTCGTGTCTGTGATGTAGCGTCAAGGATAACCGCAACCATAGTCTCTGAGCTGATAGTCCATGCTGCTGCAAACGTCGTCGAACTGTTAGTGCAGACGGTTGTTGTCTCGCAAACGTCCCCATCTGTTGAATCAGGGGTCGAGACGTGTCTGCACGATCCGTTACAGCCATGCGGATAAGATGCCTGTCATGTCGACTACTAGTGATAAGAGACCGTTAGGATCCAGCACGGCGTTCCGTATTACCCTCCTGAACCCACCGATTCCATATTCTGCTAACAGTCATTGGACCTCGACCAACGCGAGCAGCCATGTGGTGGTACGATAAACCACAATCGCGATAGGCTAATATCCGTTTATCAAAGTCGGAAACATGTAGGTACGCCTTTCTCCTCCTTACACGAGGCATCACAACAACGTTTCACCAGGCAACGCCGGTCAACTTGTGTTTGTGTATGAGAAATCGGTTGGAAACTTTCTTCATGTCAGCACGTTGTAGGTGTCGCCACCGGCGCCAACCTTGCGTGAATGCTCTGAAAAGCTAATCATTTGCGTATCACACCATCTTCTTTGTGTCGTTTAAATTTCGCGTCTGTAGCACGTCATCTTCGTGGTGTTGCAATTTTAATGGACAGTAGTGTATCGTTCAAAAAATTTGCAAATCAAATGCAAAATTCGTCCGAAATTTAGCCACACATGTGGCACTGTGGTTTGCAAGCATAAGGTTCTGTGCTGAACAGGAAAATAGACAAAGAGGACAGTGGCACAGGGGTTACACGATTTGGTCTTCTCCACACTCACATGTAAAACCTCACAGTTTAAGGGAGGAATCCGCCCTAGCGAAGCGGTTAAAGGACCTCCAAACACAGCATTCCTTATCATTGACACATGTAAGGTTTTCTCCTGTTCCATCCAGTCTTGTTGTATGGATTTCTATCGAGAAAGTCTTGTCTTGTCTGGAGGGAGTTTCAAAGGCTCTCCTGTTCGAAGCAAACTTTCTCCTGAGTTTATTCTCGGCTGAGGTATTTCATGGCAAAAGAGTGGGTGACAGCCTGTACATTAACAGTGTTGTTTATTTCATTCTGCATTATGTATTATCCAAAAGCGAAAAAAACTGAAGAAAGGAAAATACCAGTAATTATTAGCGATCGCTTCACAAAAAAAGCAAGTTTACTGTTATCAGTGATAATTTAATTTAATTCCACTAAGCGTTTCTGTCAAGAAGATTATAATAATCCCAATCCCAAAGAAAGCAGGTGTTGACACATGTAAAAATTTTCGAACTATTAGTTTAATAAGCCACGGCTCCAAAATACTAACACGAATTCTTTACAGATGAATGGAAAAACTGGTAGAAGGGGAAGATCAGTTTGGATTCCGTAGAAATGTTGGAATACTTTAGGCAATACTGACCCTACTACTTATCTTAGGAAATACGTAGATTAAGGAAAGGCAAACCTACGTTTCTAGCATTTGCAGACTTAGGGAAACATTTTGACAATGTTGACTGGAATACACTCTTTCAGAATACAGGGAGCGAAAGGCTATTTACAAATTGTACAGAAAGCAGATGGCATATAAGAGTCCAGGGGCATGTCGGGGAAGCAGTGGTTGGGAAGAGAGTGAGACAGGGTTGTAGCCTCTCCCAATGTTATTCAATCTGTATATTGACCAAGCAGTAAAGGAAACAAAAGAAAAATTCAGAGTTGGTATTAAAATCCATGGAGAAGAAATAAAAACTTTGAGGTTCGCAGACGACATTGTAATTCTGTCAGAGACAGCAAAGGACTTGGAAGAGCAGTTGAACGGAATGGACAGTGTCTTGAAAGGAGGGTATAAGATGAACATTAACAAAAACAAAGCGAGGATAATGGAATGTAGTCGAATTAAGTCGGGTGATGCTGAGGGAATTAGATTAGGAAATGAGAGGAGTTTTGCTATTTGGGGAGCAAAATAACTGATGATGGTCGAAGAAGAGAGGATATAAAATGTAGACTGGCAATGGCAAGGAAAGCGTTTCTGAAGAAGAGAAATTTGTGAACATCGAGTATAGATTTAAGTGTCAGGAAGTCGTTTCTGAAAGTATTTGTATGGAGCGTAGCCATGTATGGAAGTGAAACATGAACGATAAATAGTTTAGACAAGAAGAGAATAGAACCTTCCGAAATGTGGTGCTATAGAAGAATGCTGAAGATTAGATGGGTAGATCACATAACTAATGAGGAGGTATTGAATAATATAGGAGACAAGAGAAGTTTGTGGCTCAACTTGACAAGAAGAAGGGACCGGTTGGTAGGACATGTTCTGAGGTATTAACGGATCACAAATTTAGCATTGGAGGGCAGCGTGGAGGGTAAAAATCGTAGAGGGAGACCAAGAGATGAATACACTAAACAGATTCAGAAGGATGTAGGTTGCAGTAGGTACTGGGAGATGAAGAACCTCGCACAGGATAGAGTAGCATGAAGAGCTGCATCAAACCAGTCTCTGGACTGAAGACCACACAACAAACAAGCGTTTCAGGGTTTAAACATTCATTACCACGTCATCTCTGTCTTAATAAAACATGTATCTGTTGTGTTTACGACTTTGGAGTACCCTGTGATACTGTGCAGCGCAAGAAGACAAGAAAAAGAAAAACATAATTTTTGTACACGGCCCGATCTTTTGTGGAGGTCTTTCATTGAAAATATGAACAAAAACGAAAATGTAAAAATCCTCTAGTTACCGTCGGCTACAGTTTCTGTCTCCTTGCATCACGTACAACATCACACGCAATTTGTAAACACCGATTGGAGCAAAAATGACATCTAAAATCTAGTGAATGCACAGAACATATAAAATAATAATGTTGCCAACAGTGGCAGAAAAACAAAAACAAAACACTATTTTGAAACATATCTCAAAGCATTGTGGAGGTCTTTTGTTGGAGAGATGAAACGAAATGTAAATGTAAACATCTCCAGTGTCCTCGGAGCCTTTCCTTTTTACATAACTTCATATTTCGTATGTGAGAAAACACGACAGAAGAAGGAGCCTGTGACCACTGAATGTACTTTTATTTTTACATTGAAATTTATGATTTTTTTCAGAGACCTCTACTATGAACGATGTGCTAAAATAGTGATTTGTTTTGTTTTACTCCAGTAGAGAGTCCCACAGACCACCCAGAATTCGTAAACAGGACACATGTGTGACCGTATTATATCACATAAATGCACGTCAGGTGTAAACCTCTGAAATTCTTAGTGGAAGTAGCATGAATTGCGAATGGGAACAGTAAACTTATTGTTTCAATCCATGTCAGTAACAGTGACGGTGAAACGTAACCAAAAATCTTCCTATTTAAAGTTGTTATCCAATTTTGCAGATCAGTGTTCAGTGACTGTGTCATAATAAGTGATACATGCTGGTGACACCGTCTGTCGCAATATTTATGAATGACCCTCCGATATCAGCCGAGGCATGCAACTCATTTACATACACACATCAAAAATAGTTTTGCATCACCTCGGTTCCGAGAGTTCCGGAACCTGTACAGGAATTTGGGACAGAGATCAACATAAACATCATATCCGCCCTTTTTATTTCTCATGAAAACCACACATTGCATGTTGTACCACCATAGAGCGAGTCCTTCAGAGGTGGTGGTCCAGATTGCTGTACACACCGGTACCTCTAATACCCAGTACCACACCCTCTTGCATTGATGCATGCCTGTATTCGTCGTGGCATACTATCCACATGTTCATCAAAGCACTGTTGGTTCAGATTGCTCCACACCACAACGGCGATTCGGCGTAGTGGTTGCTGGGTCACGTCGTCCATAAACAACCCTTTTCAATCTATCCCAGGCATGTCGATAGGGTTCATGTCTGGAGAACATGCTGGCCACTCTAGCCGAGCGATAGCGTTATCCTAGAGGAGTCCACCTGCTCGCTGCTCTCCCGCCCGGTCTCGTACACTCCATCTTTCCTTCCATGAATATGTTCTCCAGATCTTCTTCACCTCTTCTCACAATATAGTCAAAGAAATGGAAATATTTTTGGATGACACGAGAAGAAAGGCGCCTGGAAATACTGAGTTGCTGAATAATAGGCACATTTTACGCACAGCATCCTGCGTCAGCACTAAAAAAATGGAAATGTCGTGTGACGAAGGCCTCCCGTCGGGTAGACCGTTCGCCTGGTGCAAGTCTTTCGATTTGACGCCACTTCGCCGACTTGGGCGTCTTAGGACAACACAACACCCAGTCCCTGAGCGGAGAAAATCTCCGACCCAGCCGGGAATCGAACCCGGGCCCTTTGGATTGACAGTCTGTCGCGCTGACCACTCAGTTACCGGGGGCGGACGTCAGCACTAAAACTCAAATGCGTCATTATACTGTTTGTCAAAGTGCATGTTTCGCAACCACAAAATACGACGGAAAACACGAGCGTTTCAAGAAGTCAGAACTTTGCGGTTTCGGTTATTGCTGTATTCTCTGAGTTCTTGGTGAGAGTCTACACAGCCTGTCGCCCGAGAGTCACCCGTCTCCTCTCTTCTTCACAACTTCCGAGCAGTAGATATGGTCCTCTATCAGTCAACATGAATTTCTACTTTCTAAGACTGATAACCAGTCCATATGGTAGGATAATATCCTCGCCTTTTGTTAGTAGCTCAGCAAGTTCATCTTCGCCGCTGGCTAAAAGCACGGTGGCATCAGCAAATCGGAGGTTCTTAATAGTTCTTCCTCCGAAATGAGATGCCTTCAGTCCAATCGTCAAGACGACAGTGTACTAATACATAAATACTCGATGTATTTACGTTCCTTACGGAAGATTAATGTGTTGTATTTGGGCAGACTATCACAATACTTGCAGAAGATGGCCGCCACATAAACAGGTTGCTCGGAAAATATACTGAAACCCAAAGGTATTACGGACTGAAGCAAGCTGCAAATCTTTGGTATACTAAGAAATCTTATCAAGGTGAGAATGAACATTTGTGTAGTTTCTTTAGACAGTATTTCATTGCAGAGACCAGTATTGTAAACAGCAATGGTTGTAAAAGACTCCATTAGTGTCCTGCCGAAGCTGGTTCGACACCTGAAGATTTTTCTCCACTCACCATCGATATGATTAACCGCATCCACATATACATCGGTACTCTGCGAATCACTGTGAAATACATGGGAGAGGGTACGCCCCACTGTAACAGTTATTAGCGCTTTTCCCTTTTCCATTCACGTATAGAGCGCGGTGAAAGTGATTTTTTAAATGAACCTATGCATCTTATCCTCACGAATCCTATGGGAGCGATATATTCTTAGAATCAGCATTTAAAGCCTGTTCTTGAAACTTTGCCAGTAGACGTTCTCGTGATAGTTTCTGTCTACGTTCAAGAAGGAGCCGTTTCAGCTCTTTCTACAGATCAGTGACAGTCTCCCAAAGGTCAGACAAACCTGTGACTATTCGTGCTGCCCTCCTGTGTATACGTTCAATATCCCCTGCTAGACCTATTTCGCACTGATTCCACACATTCGAGCAAAATTTCACGGTGGGTCACACTAGTAATTTGTAAGTAATATCCTTTCTAGACCGACTGTATTTCCCTGATATTCTCCCAGTACACCGAAGCCTGCTATTTGCTTTCCCCACGACTGACTCTATGTGATCGTTCCACTTTATACCCCTACTAAGTGTTGCACCCAAGTATTTGTATGAGGTTACATATTCCAACTGTGACTCAGTAATATCGTATACTTGGCATACTATTTCGTTTCGTTTAGTCAAGTGTAGGGTTTTATATTTCTGAACATTTAAAATGAGATGGCAATCATTGCATCACCTTGCAGTCTTATCAAAGTCTGACTGAATATCTGTACAGCTTGCAACATCCCCTCGCTTCTAAACTGATGCTGTTATTACTCAGCTTAGCCGCGAGTCCGTAGAGGGTGGTATATGTGACGTACAGTACAACTGTGAACAGCAAAGAAGCCAACGTTTCTCCGTGTGGTACACCCAAAGTTACACTACTGGCCAATAAAATTGCTACACCAAGAAGAAATGCAGATGATAAACGGATATTAATTGGACAAATATATTGTACTAGAACTGACATTTCATTACATTTTCACGCAATTTGGGTGCATAGATCCTGAGAAATGAGTACCCAGAACAACCACCTCTGGACGTAATAACGGCCTTGATACGCCTGGGCATTGAGTCAAACAGAGCTTGGATGGCGTGTACAGGTACAGCTGCCCATGCAGCTTCAACACGATACCACAGTTCATCAAGAGTAGTGACTGGCATATTGTGACGAGCCAGCTGCTCGGCCACCATTGACCAGACGTTCTCAATTGGTGAGAGATCTGGAGAATGTGCTGGCCAGGGCAGCAGTCGAACATTATCTGTGTCCAAAAAGGCCCGTACAGGACCTGCAACATGCGGTCGTGCATTATCCTGCTGAAATGTAGGGTTTCGCAGGGATCGAATGAAGGGTAGAGCCACGGGTCGTAACACATGTGAAATGTAACGTCCACTGTTCAAAGTGCCGTTAATGCGAACAAGAGGTGACCGAGACGTGTAACCAATGACACCCCATACCATCACGCCGGGTGATAAGCCAGTATGGCGATGACGAATACGCACTTCCAATGTGCGTTCACCGTGATGTCCATACTCTGCTAACAGTCATTGGATCTCGACCAACGCGAGCAGCATTGTCGCGATACGACAAACCGCAATCGCGATAGGCTACAATCCGACTTTTATCAAAGTCGGAAACGTGATGGTACGCATTTGTCTTCCTTACACGAGGCATCACAACAACGTTTCACCAGGCAACGCCGGTCAACTGCTGTTTGTGTATGAGAAATCGTTTGGAAACTTTCCTCATGTCAGCACGTTGTAGTTGTCGCCACCGGCGCCAACCTTGTGTAAATGCTCTGAAAAGCAAATCATTTGCATATCACAGCATCTTCTTCCTATCGGTTAATTTTCGTGTCTGTAGCACGTCATCTTTGTGGTGTAGCGATTTTAATGGCCAGTAGTGTACTTCTACACCTGTCGGTGAATCTCCATCCAAGATAACACGAAGCGGCCACGCTAGCGAGAAACATTCCAGTCACATACTTGGACTGATAGCCCTGATCCAGGTAGGTAATTGTTTTTATGATGTGGAGTGAACTCTAGGATTCGCTGATTGATGGGACTACATAAAGGTGTGAGGTTGGCGCGGAGCAGGCGGCAGCCCCTCGAGATGAATGAAGGAGGGCGGAAGCGACTGGCCTTCCCACGGCCGCGCGCGCCTTTGTAGCGGGGAGGCCCGGCATTGTGCGCGCTTTGAGCCCAGATAAACCGGGCTTCCTGCTGCTAATGCTTCCGCCCGTACCTGCCGGCAGAGTCGCCGAAGAATGAGCAGCGCGGCCAAAGAAGACCTCAGGTGTGAGCCCGGCTGCCGCCTCGCCGCTTGTGCGGGGATTAACGCCACGGGCACCTCAATGGCGGCGGCGGCAGGCGCGCACTGTCCCGCGTTTCCCCTGCGCTGGCTTTCCGCCGCTTCCACCTTCTGCTGCCTGTGTGACGGGGCTCGACACGAGTTCTCGATTTAGTTCTCCCTCCTTGTAATTCGGATCCCACACCGTACGCCGTGTAGAGATGGGCAAACTCGTTCATCCTTGGGAACTAGTTCACTGCTGATCGTTCTTTTTTGGGAACCGTTCATTTTTACTCGTTCACCGTTCATTTGTGCTTGGTATATGGTTCTTATGAAAAACTGAAAACTAGTAGTGTAGGTGACTGAAGGATCAAGGGCACCAAGAGGGGGCACTTGCCTCCCCCCTGGAGTATACAGTTTTTATTCATTACAGAATTCTTGCATACTTTTAGAAGTAATTTCCGTGATTCTGCAGAGCCTCTCGTTTAGCCAACTGTAGCGTTGTGTGGCTGATCGCAGGGGAATAATATAGGGTGGCGCACGTAAAACCGGCCCCGAGTACAGACTGATCGCCAATTACGGACGATGTGTTGCTCCTTACGAGCAGATACACCAAACAGACAAACATGTAATAATTAGGCAGTGAAGAAATAACGAGCTAATGCAAGCAACAATTGCGAAACAATCGATGACGATGTGTAGAGAGCTGGGGAAGAGAACATGAAAATCTCACGCGACGCGCATAGGCTATAGCTCATGTAGACTTGTGATCCTGTTGGTGGCTGTTTCCCAACTTTATAGACCACAAGTGTCTTGTACAAAATTCTTCGACTTCCACTACATAGCTATGATACGTTGTAAACAATAATCGTTTACACCCTATATATACTTCACGTTGTCTCTGAGTTCGTACGCGAAGTAGAGACTTTATGGAAGCATAAAATAACGTGTGGTTTTCTCATCATACTTGCGTCACACGCTTCGTAAAAATTACGTTTTTATGTTGCATTATTGAAGTTAATGCAGCAATAATAATAATAATTAAGTTCGCAGTAGTAAAGTTTTTGGTTTGAAAGCTCCGTCTGAACAAATGTTTTCGAGATAATAAGTAAATACGATTTTATGGCAATCTATGTATTTTCAAATGGAGAGGCACCGCTTTTCCTACTGAGCCAAAATGCCCCACAACCCACTTTTTTTTTCTTTTTCAAAGAAACCAAACTATCAGGAAATGCAAATTGGAAACAACCAAACTCAAAAATAATTAGAGCCTTCCTAAATGTAGTGTTTCGTATACGAAAGATACACGAAAATCGTTTTATACGAATTTTCTTACACTAAAAATTAAGCAAATTATTGAATGTTAGTTGCTAAATCAAATCGTTGTTGTTGTTGTGGTCTTCAGTCCTGAGACTGGTTTGATGCAGCTCTCCATGCTACTCTATCCTGTGCAAGCTTCTTCATCTCCCAGTACCTACTGCAACCTACATCCTTCTGAATCTCCTTAGTGTATTGATCTCTTGGTCTCCCTCTACGATTTTTACCCTCCACGCTGCCCTCCAATGCTAAATTTGTGATCCCTTGATGCCTCAAAACATGTCCTACCAACCGATCCCTTCTTCTAGTCAAGTTGTGCCACAAACTTCTCTTCTCCCCAATCCTATTCAATACCTCCTCATTAGTTACGTGATCTACCCACCTTATCTTCAGCATTCTTCTGTAGCACCACATTTCGAAAGCTTCTATTCTCTTCTTGTCCAAACTGGTTATCGTCCATGTTTCACTTCCATACATGGCTACACTCCATACAAATACTTTCAGAAACGACTTCCTGACACTTAGATCTATACTCGATGTTAACAAATTTCTCTTCTTCAGAAACAATTTCCTTGCCATTGCCAGTCTACATTTTGTATCCTCTCTACTTCGACCATCATCAGTTATTTTACTCCCTAAATAGCAAAACTCCTTTACTACTTTAATGTCTCATTTCCTAATCTAATCCCCTCAGCATCACCCGATTTAATTTGACTACATTCCATTATCCTCGTTTTGCTTTTGTTGATGTTCATCTTATATCCTCCTTTCAAGACACTGTCCATTCCGTTCAACTGCTCTTCCAAGTCCTTTGCTGTCTCTGACAGAATTACAATGTTATCGGCGAACCTCAAAGTTTTTACTTCTTCTCCATGAATTTTAATACCTACTCCGAATTTTTCTTTTGTTTCCTTTACTGCTTGCTCAATATACAGATTGAATAACATCGGGGAGAGGCTACAACCCTGTCTTACTCCCTTCCCAATCACTGCTTCTCTTTCATGTCCCTCGACTCTTATTACTGCCATCTGGTTTCTGTACAAATTGTAAATAGCCTTTCGCTCCCTGTATTTTACCCCTGCCACCTTCAGAATTTGAAAGAGAGTATTCCAGTTAACGTTGTCAAAAGCTTTCTCTAAATCTACAAATGCTAGAAACGTAGGTTTGCCTTTTCTTAATCTTTCTTCTAAGATAAGTCGTATGGTCAGTATTGCCTCACGTGTTCCAACATTTCTACGGAATCCAAACTGATCTTCCCCGAGGTCCGCTTCTACCAGTTTTTCCATTCGTCTGTAAAGAATTCGCGTTAGTATTTTGCAGCTCTTGACTTATTAAACTGATAGTTCGGTAATTTTCACATCTGTCAACACCTGCTTTCTTTGGTATTGGAATTATTATATTCTTCTTGAAGTCTGTGGGTATTTCGCCTGTCTCATACATCTTGTTCACCAGATGGTAGAGTTTTGTCATGACTGGCTCTCCCAAGGCCATCAGTAGTTCTAATGGAATGTTGTCTACTCCCGGGGCCTTGTTTCGACTCAGGTCTTTCAGTGCTCTGTCAAACTCTTCACGCAGTATCTTATCTCCCATTTCATCTTCATCTACATCCTCTTCCATTTCCATAACACTGTCCTCAAGTACATCGCCCTTCTATAAACCCTCTATATACTCCTTCCACCTTTCTGCCTTCCCTTCTTTGCTCAGAACTGGGTTGCCATCTGAGCTCTTGATATTCATACAAGTCGTTCTCTTCTCTCCAAAGGTCTCTTTAATTTTCCTGTAGGCAGTATCTATCTTACCCCTAGTGAGACAAGCCTCTACATCCTTACAGTTGTCCTCTAGCCATCCCTGCTTAGCCATTTTGCACTTCCTGTCGATCTCATTTTTGAGACGTTTGTATTCCCTTTTGCCTGCTTCATTTACTGCATTTTTATATTTTCTCCTTTCATCAATTAAATTCAATATTTCTTCTGTTACCCAAGGATTTCTATTAGCCCTCGTCTTTTTACCTACTTGATCCTCTGCTGCCTTCACTACTTCATCCCTCAGAGCTACCCATTCTTCTTCTACTGTATTTCTTTCCCCCATTCCTGTCAATTGTTCCCTTATGCTCTCCCTGAAACTCTCTACAACCTCTGGTTCTTTCAGTTTATCCAGGTCCCATCTCCTTAAATTCCCACCTTTTTGCAGTTTCTTCAGTTTCAATCTGCAATTCATAACCAATAGATTGTGGTCAGAATCCACATCTGCCCCTGGAAATGTCTTACAATTTAAAACCTGGTTCCTAAATCTCTGTCTTAGCATTATATAATCTATCTGATACCTATTAGTATCTCCAGGATTCTTCCAGGTATACAACCTTCTTTTATGATTCTTGAAGCAAGTGTTAGCTATGATTAAGTTATGCTCTGTGCAAAATTTTACAAGGCGGCTTCCTCTTTCATTTCTTCCCCCCAATCCATATTCACCTACTATGTTTCCTTCTCTCCCTTTTCCTACTGACGAATTCCAGTCACCCATGACTATTAAATTTTCGTCTCCCTTCACTACCTGAATAATTTCTTTTATCTCGTCATACATTTCATCAATTTCTTCATCATCTGCAGAGCTAGTTGGCATATAAACTTGTACTACTGTAGTAGGCATGGGCTTTGTGTCTATCTTGGCCACAATAATGCGTTCACTATGCTGTTTGTAGTAGCTAACCCGCACTCCTATTTTTTTATTCATTATTAAACCTACTCCTGCATTACCCCTATTTGATTTTGTATTTATAACCCTGTAATCACCTGACCAAAAGTCTTGTTCCACCTGCCACCGAACTTCACTAATTCCCACTATATCTAACTTTAACCTATCCATTTCCCTTTTTAAATTTTCTAACCTACCTGCCCGATTAAGGGATCTGACATTCCACGCTCCGATCCGTAGAATGCCAGTTTTCTTTCTCCTGATAACGACGTCCTCTTGAGTAGTCCCCGCCCGGAGATCCGAATGGGGGACTATTTTACCTCCGGTATATTTTACCCAAGAGGACGCCATCATCATTCAATCATACAGTAAAGCTGCATGTCCTCGGGAAAAATTACGGCTGTAGTTTCCCCTTGCTTTCAGCCGTTCGCAGTACCAGCACAGCAAGGCCGTTTTGGTTAATGTTACAAGCCCAGATCAGTCAATCATCCAGACTGTTGCCCCTGCAACTACTGAAAAGGCTGCTGCCCCTCTTCAGGAACCACATGTTTGTCTGGCCTCTCAACAGATACCCCGCCGTTGTGGTTGCACCTACGGTACGGCCATCTGTATCGCTGAGGCACGCAAGCCTCCCCACCAACGGCAAGGTCCATGGTTCATGGGGGAAGAAATCGATGAAATCGATGAAACCAAAAAATATATGAATAACACGAAAAACTTGCCTTGATGTAAGTGTTTTCTGCTGTTCATCGATATAATGAAGTGAGCTGATATGCCGTTTTGTTATTTGAAAAGACGTACCTATTAGATACAACATAATTTTTATGTAATTTACGTAACTATAAAATACTTTTTGATTACCGGTCGTGGACGCTGAATAGCCAGAATCCAGTCCAAGATCAGTTTGGAACACATGTAAAATGGGCGAGCGCAATGAACGAAACGAACAACTGGATACTGAACTAACTAGGAGCAGTCGGCAGTGGAACTGAGACAGGTGGTCATGCGAAGAACGACGAGTGCGGCCGAGGTAGACCGAGACTGAGACGAGCACGAGACCGAGGCTGGAACGAGAACTGCCGAAGTGACCGCCGTGACCGAAGTGAACTACAACTATGAACCAATCGTTCCCTGGAATTCGTTCCTCGGTCCTTTCGTTCATCTTGGTGAACTGTTCCTTTGCATCCGTTCATTCGCGAACTACCCATCTCTACTCGACACGAGTTCTCGATTTAGTTCTCCCTCTTTGTAATTCGGATCCCACAACGTGTACCGTGTAATGAAGAAAAACCCTTCATGTCACGCTTGCGATTTTCTTTTGTTTCTATTTTTCTTCGTAATTTATTCATCAGTTTAGTGCTGCTTCTTTTATTTTAATAAATACAGCAACCAGCCACTCTGCTACGTAAATTTATTTAAACTAATTCGCGTTCGGGCCTTCACCCATCTTCAGTCTGCGTAATACATTTGTGAGTCTTTAGTCAGTACGTAGTTACAACATCGACAGCCTATTGGCTACAGCAAATGCTCTGTGTAAAATAGCAATTTTCTTCAGCTACTACATTTCGAGATTTGTATATTTACGACATATTGCTGACTGTTTTTGCTTACTACTCTGCTTGTTGTTATTCGGATTTTTTGCGTCTATGGATGTGGCACAAACACTTTTTACTTCGATTTTAAACAGAAACAGTCCAGTATTCACCGTGTGGCCGCGTGGAATCCAAAAAGCCACGCGTCAGAGATTTTATTTAACTTTCAGGTTCGGCTATGGTCAAAGTTATATTTTGTTGGGTATTCTATATGGTTATTACGAAGAGCGTTCAACAAGTAATGTAACACATTTTTTTATCGGCCAATTTCGGTTGCAAAAAAGGCATAATTTGTTGTGGAGCATTGTCGAATATTCCCGCTTGAGACCATATAGTTTCATAAGTTCCGGTAGGTGGCGGCGACATACGTAGCCCTCAAAATGGCGTTTATAACAGAGAAGCGTTCCAAATAGAGAGCTGTCATTGCCTTTCTTTTGGCGGAAAACCAGAGCATCGTCAGTATTCATACACGCTTGCAGAATGTATACTGAGACGTGGCAGTGGACAAAAGCGCGGCGAGTCGTTGGGCGAGGCGTATGTCGTCAGAGCAACAAAGTCGCGCGAACCTATCCGATCTCATGCGTGCCGGCCGACTGCACAAATGTCAGGAAATCGAAGAAACGACTCCAACGTGTTCGTCGCCAAAAAAATGCGAACGAATTTCTTCTTCTCCGTGATAACGCAAGGCCTCACACAACTCTGCGCACCCGAGAGGATCACCAAAGACTTCATCGGACGGTTCTTCCTCGTCCACTGTACAGCCCGGATCTCGCACCGTCCGACTTCCATCTGTTTGACCCAATGAAGGATGCTCTCCGCGGGAAGCAGCAGGTGGATGATGGGGAGGTTGCTGATGCAGCAAAACGTTGTCTCCGACGTCGACCAGTAGACTGGTACCGCGCTGGTACACAGGCCTTACCAGAAACATGGTGTTAGGCCGTCACGTTGAACGGTCATCATCTTGAAGAAAGGGGCTTGTAGCCAGAAGAGTAAGGAATAATGTGGTGTACTGCAATCCTCAGTAAAACTAACCTGTTGTCAGAAAAAAATTAGGTGCATTACTTATTGGACGGCCCTCGTAAGTAAGTGCATTAGTGACTGCATAATTACATTATATGGAATGTATAAAAAAAATAATATAGTACATTTTATGTAGAAGAATTAATATTACAATCTCTTCATAGTTGGAAATACATTCGTAAACTAAAAAGAGAGAACAACAGGTTTTCATTACGCATAACTAATATATGCACCTGATATGCTGACATTGGGCGTTGTACAGGGCAGCTGCAGGATGCAATTTTGCTGTCGATGTTGCAGCTATGTACTGATTGAAGACTCAAATTTCTGTAGCGTTAACTGAAGATGGGTGAAAGCTCGAAACGCTTATTAGCTTAAATAGAAGTACAAAGTGGTTGGTTGCTGTATTTATTACAATAATACAATCCACAGCCTATAAAATGTATAGCCGGCCGGTGTGGCCGAGCAGTTCTAGGCGCTTCAGTCTGGAACCGTGCGACCGTTACGGTCGCTGGTTCGAATCCTGCCTCCAGCATGGATGTCTGTGATGTCCTTAGGTTAGTTAGGTACGTAGTTCTAAGTTTTAAAGGACTGATGACCTCAGATGTTAAGCCCCATAGTGCTCAGAGCCATTTGAACCATTGAAAATGTATAAACTGTTATTGATGGTGATCTCCAGGGCAATGGACTAAATGCAGCAGCCAGCCACTTTTCGGGCAAGTTTATTTTATGCAAGTTCTATAAACGTAGCTGACAGAAGCAGCTTTAGAATGAATACTATTCTGCATCCTGCGTTTGTGCACATGAAAGAACAAAAGTAAGCGCGCGTAAGGGGTAATTAAATGTAAATAAACATCTCGGGAGATGTGGTAGTTAAATGAAATGTTATTTTCCAAAATGCAGTTGCAGCATTCAAAATGTACTGAGAAGAGCGTATAGCCTACTGATAAAGATCTAAATGCATTACGTCCGTGCCTAAAATAATGCTTTATAAAAAAGTAGCTGAATTTCCTCAAGTAGCTACCACCCAAAGGTTTTATTCCGGACTGCCAAGAAAAGTTATTTGAATTTTTTTAAAACTCAACATTCTGCAAAACAAAATGTTTTTCCTTATTTTATTATTTACATAAATATGTTCAGACATCACTGTGCCATCTTCAGTGGGTATTATTTTATTTCCGTAAAATATTGAGTAGAACGTTTGGTTTCTTTTCCATTTTAGGCCTAATAACTACAACACGTTCCTTTTTATTTGTTATGATTACCCACCTCAAACTGTATTAATTTTAAAGGTGAGTCATTACAGGTTGACTTCTTTTACGCTTTTTATTGCGTGTCAGAAATCATCTGCAAAGAAGGAGAGAAAATATGTTTCTTTGTCCAAAGAATAATTATATCTGTAAACTTTTCCCGACAGTTTTGCGCCATATTATTTTCCTTACTTTGTAGCTTTTAGTTACGCAGTTTCAGGCGGGCAAGCACGGAAAAATAAAGAAACGTGTTACTGTTTTCAGTCCCATGATATATTTCACAGAAATTATATTCCACTGAAATAAAACGAGGCTAACTGAAGATGACACAGATGTATCGAAAGATGTCGGTGTAAATACACTCCTGGAAATTGAAATAAGAACACCGTGAATTCATTGTCCCAGGAAGGGGAAACTTTATTGACACATTCCTGGGGTCAGATACATCACATGATCACACTGACAGAACCACAGGCACATAGACACAGGCAACAGAGCATGCACAATGTCGGCACTAGTACAGTGTATATCCACCTTTCGCAGCAATGCAGGCTGCTATTCTCCCATGGAGACGATCGTAGAGATGCAGGATGTAGTCCTGTGGAACGGCTTGCCATGCCATTTCCACCTGGCGCCTCAGTTGGACCAGCGTTCGTGCTGGACGTGCAGACCGCGTGAGACGACGCTTCATCCAGTCCCAAACACGCTCAATGGGGGACAGATCCGGAGATCTTGCTGGCCAGGGTAGTTGACTTACACCTTCTAGAGCACGTTGGGTGGCACGGGATACATGCGGACGTGCATTGTCCTGTTGGAACAGCAAGTTCCCTTGCCGGTCTAGGAATGGTAGAACGATGGGTTCGATGACGGTTTGGATGTACCGTGCACTATTCAGTGTCCCCTCGACGATCACCAGTGGTGTACGGCCAGTGTAGGAGATCGCTCCCCACACCATGATGCCGGGTGTTGGCCCTGTGTGCCTCGGCCGTATGCAGTCCTGATTGTGGCGCTCACCTGCACGGCGCCAAACACGCATACGACCATCATTGGCACCAAGGCAGAAGCGACTCTCATCGCTGAAGACGACACGTCTCCATTCGTCCCTCCATTCACGCCTGTCGCGACACCACTGGAGGCGGGCTGCACGATGTTGGGGCGTGAGCGGAAGACGGCCTAACGGTGTGCGGGACCGTAGCCCAGCTTCATGGAGACGGTTGCGAATGGTCCTCGCCGATACCCCAGGAGCAACAGTGTCCCTAATTTGCTGGGAAGTGGCGGTGCGGTCCCCTACGGCACTGCGTAGGATCCTACGGTCTTGGCGTGCATCCGTGCGTCGCTGCGGTCCGGTCCCAGGTCGACGGGCACGTGCACCTTCCGCCGACCACTGGCGACAACATCGATGTACTGTGGAGACCTCACGCCCCACGTGTTGAGCAATTCGGCGGTACGTCCACCCGGCCTCCCGCATGCCCACTATACGCACTCGCTCAAAGTCTGTCAACTGCACATACGGTTCACGTCCACGCTGTCGCGGCATGCTACCAGTGTTAAAGACTGCGATGGAGCTCCGTATGCCACGGCAAACTGGCTGACACTGACGGCGGCGGTGCACAAATGCTGCGCAGCTAGCGCCATTCGACGGCCAACACCGCGGTTCCTGGTGTGTCCGCTGTGCCGTGCGTGTGATCATTGCTTGTACAGCCCTCTCGCAGTGTCCGGAGCAAGTATGGTGGGTCTGACACACCGGTGTCAATGTGTTCTTTTTTCCATTTCCAGGAGTGTAATAAAACAGGGAGACACGTGTATCTTTAGAAGCAGAAGTTTCAAAAACACTAGATATAATCGCACGCATATAAGATAGGCAATATGGGGTTCTAAAACCATAAAGACGGTGAATGAAAGTTCTCTCCAGCTGAGAATGACCAGTGCAATCCCCGTGTACCATAAATTTTTGCAAAAGGAAAATAATTAGAGAAAAAATTTTAATTGTTGTTAGTTTTTCCAAGAAACAAATACTTGAGTAACATTATCATCAGCTGTTTGTTTACACTGGATAAAGACGTCTTCAACTTCTAAAGATTAATAACCTCTAAAAATTGTGATCGGTTGCGATATATACAAATAACTTTTATTACAACATAGTCACGGAAAATCGATATTCCCAATACGACAAATGAATTCATAAATCCTTGTGGCTCCTACAAGTTTCTTGATGAAATCTTCTCACCATCATATACAACGTCGCTTCGATCTCCTCTTGTATGTTGGAATCCGACGGAGGACTTCCTTGCTCCATACATCAAGTGCAAGTCTACTTTCATTCGACGCCACACTGGGCGACATGCGCGCCGGTGATGAGGATGAAATGGTGATGAGGACAACACAACACCCAATCCACGAGCGGAGAAAATCTCCAACCCGGCTGGGAATCGAACCCGGGCCCGCTTGCATGGGAGGCGAGCACGGTACCACCCAGCTAAGCACGCGGACTGGTGACAGAAAAACGATGGTTGAACCCTGGACCTGTAGTCTGACGTTTATCAACCTTACCACAGATGCCTACTTTGTGCCGGTCGCTGTTGAGCAGAATGAAAATTGCGCCATTTTTAGAAACTTCGTTCAGGTAAATGATGAGGTGAAGGCGTGACTCATCGCTAGTCTCATTTCGTAACATACTGTTCGTGCGAACACACTATTCATAGTTGCGTAGTTCTTTTCTGGGGAACAAGTACAGAAAATATGAAGACAGTTTTCAAACTGTAGAAAATGGCCATAAGAATAAGAACGAAATTGGTAGTCGAGCTCATTGTAAAGATATGTTCCAAATGCTAGGGATTTTAGCTTCACCATTTCAATACATTTACATCAGCTGCGCACGTTAAAAAAAAAAAACTAAAATAAAAGGCTGTGTCAGGTACTACACGAACTACAGCACTGTGTATGATCACGGGAAAAGATCTAAACTCACATTTACCAAGAAAGCATAAATATATAATTCAAAACTGCATTTTCTTCATAGGAGAAAAAACTGTAAAGTACTTTGTCCAGGGAGATGAAACGGAGTACTAAAATGAACTTATTTGAAAAGGCAGTTAAATAGTGCCTATTAAGCAATACATCTATACATCCTATACAGTGAAGATAGACAACATAGGGGAGGAGTTTGACAAAATGTAACGGAAGTAAATAATAAGGATGGACCAGAAGGACAGACCTGAGCTGTGATCCATACACTTCAGAGAAGGGTGGTAAGACGGACGTCGACAACTATAGGGACATATCTCCGATATCTGTCACCTACAAATTTCTCAAGAGCCCTGCTAACATGAGTCACCAACCAACTTGACTCCCAACTTGGTGACTATCAGGCTGGCTTTGGAAAAGTAGATCTTGCGCAGAGCAGGTACCTCAAGACCGTCCTTACATACTGTATTCATAATGGAAATACGAGGATAGTCATCCTAGTGGATTATAAAAAGGAATACAATTTGCTAGACAGGCAGACCCTGATCTCCACCCCACGAGAAGCGAATCTATTTGAGAAGACCGCACGACTAGTCCGGGTCACTCTGAGGAACACCATCTCCAACGTCAAATTTAGGGCTGAGCTCTCTGAGAATTTCACCTTTTAAACGGGAGTTGGAGAAGGTGATGGCATCTTGTGCATCGTCTTCAATTGTGTATGGAGGATGATATCAAAGAATGGACTTGCACACTACTATTGGGAACTGGAATGAAGACTGGGTATAAGAAAGATAACCTCAGTGCGCCCTGCCTAGCCCTTGCAGACAACTTTGTCTTGTTAGCCAGCATTATAGAGGAGGCTACTTACTAACTACAGAGAATCTGTAGCATGGCAGACTGGTTTGAAGGTAGTATACAAAAAACCGAGTTCATTAGTAACATTAAGGGAGCCCCAACTGCAATTTCGCTTAAAGGCATCATCATCCGTGAAGTCCCTGCAATCAAGTACCCAGGAGAGTGGATTTCAGCAAATGAGAGTGACAACTTGGCAACAGATACCAGATCTGTCACGTTGGAGAGGGTCTACCACCCCTACAAGTACTGTAGACTCAGACATTAATACACAGTAGTTTTTACTGCAAAGTTCTGGAATGGACGGTGCTATCATTTTATCCTCTTTCTGAGCTCAACATCTCATTCATTATAGAGGGATGGTAATTCTGTTATTGAGGTAGACAAATGGAAAGTTACAGTACACAAAATGGAAACCAACCATCTCGCTGCGGTCCTGACGTCAGCTGATATTGTCTTTAGTCTTACATTGTGAAATTATGTGTGTAGTGATAGCGAGTGAGAAATGAACGAACAGTGTTAGCTTCTTAGCAAAACAGTATTGTACACTAGGGGCAAATAGAATGAGGTAGCACTGTTTTAAACAGACGGAAATTTTGTTCGGGAGGATGGAAAATCCATTCTTCATCAGGTCATCCTGATTTATATTTTCCATGGTTTCCCTAAAGTAATACAGGCAAATACGGAGATGGTTCGTGCTTTATGGTCACGGCCGACTACCTGTTCCACACTGGCCAAACTAGAGCTATAACTGTGTAAATGCCTATACATATATGAATTATGTTACTTTTGTTGTTCTTCAATTGTAACACCATGACATGCGCAATATCCTTGTTAAACTGATCAATAAAATTACTGCTACTACTATTATTATACTGCCAGTTGCGACGATGTTTGTTTGATGACACGTCCTGGCCTGAGCGCAGTCGTTCGATGGTGGTCGCAGAATTTGACGGTAGAAATGGCAGATTGGTTGGTCGGTTGATTTGGGGCAGGGGACCAAACAGTGAGGTCATCGGTCCCATCGGGTTAGAGAAGGATGGGGAAGAAAGTCGGTCGTGCCCGTTCGAAGGAACCATCCTGGAATTTGCCTGAAGCGATTTTGGAAAATCACGGAGAACGTAAATCAGGGTGGCCGGACACGGATTTGAACCGTCGTCTCCCCGGATGCGGGTCCAGTGTGTGTTAACCGCTGCGCCACCTCACGCGGTAGAAAGACGGGGGGCTGCGATTTATCCGGCGCGGTCGTAATCATGCAGCAGAGTCATTTCGCCCGCTAATGGATTACGCTTTCACAGCGTTGCGGACAGTCCGGTGCAAAGCCGCTTCCTTATGAATTCTTGACCGCAGAGCGACGAAATGGAATCAGATCTGCGTCTTAATGTCGCTTTCAGAAGACAACGCGCTTTCTGTGCAGACGTGAAGTTTCCGCAATGTCTTCCTAAGGAGGATTTTGCAGATTCGTTTCCGACATTCGTAACGAACAACGAAGTAGTACATGGCACCACAGTTCGTAACACACTATTTGGTTTATGTCCGCAGCTCGTGGTCGTGCGGTAGCGTTCACGCTTCCCGCGCCCGGGTTCGATTCCCGGCGGGGTCAGGGATTTTCTCTGCCTCGTGATGACTGGGTGTTGTGTGATGTCCTTAGGTTAGTTAGGTTTAAGTAGTTCTAAGTTCTAGGGGACTGATGACCATAGCTGTTAAGTCCCATAGTGCTCAGAGCCATTTGAACCATTTTTTTGGTTTATGTGAAGAGATACTGCAATCAGCCATCTTTTAGACTGTTTTATGTAGTTTACTGGATTCGGACTTTTGTCCCTCTTCATCTGGTGTAGCATGTTTATATTTCGTCAGTACAACGTTTTTGTGGACAGGATTTTTGATGCTGGTTCTTAATTTTGTTTTGTAGGTTGTAGCTCATTTTATCGTCACTATACATAACACAAACACTTTTAGCTTCATTTATGCAGCGCAGCATTCGACATGTAACCAGTCAATAAAAACGTTGTACTGACTGGCCAAATGGCGATTATGAACGTTGTATTGACGAAGTACAGACATACGACGCCAACTGAAGATGTGTGAAAGCCTGTAACACGTCTTGGCGTAAATAAAATTGTTCAAAAATCGGATGTTTACCTTATTTCTTCAAGTAATTTAATTCATAGGCACGGAGCTCAGTCTCCATGAACTTCAATAATTTGCCACTATTAATCTATTGGGGAAGGATGCTGGAAATAAGTCCAGCGATATAAGGCGTCGATTCTGCTTTCGACATTTTGCTATCTTGCAACTTCCGTAGTTACGTTAGAGAGGTGCGTATATATGCAATCAATTTCGAAAATACACTCCTGGAAATTGAAATAAGAACACCGTGAATTCATTGTCCCAGGAAGGGGAAACTTTATTGACACATTCCTGGGGTCAGATACATCACATGATCACACTGACAGAACCACAGGCACATAGACACAGGCAACAGAGCATGCACAATGTCGGCACTAGTACAGTGTATATCCACCTTTCGCAGCAATGCAGGCTGCTATTCTCCCATGGAGACGATCGTAGAGATGCTGGATGTAGTCCTGTGCAACGGCTTGCCATGCCATTTCCACCTGGCGCCTCAGTTGGACCAGCGTTCGTGCTGGACGTGCAGACCGCGTGAAACGACGCTTCATCCAGTCCCAAACATGCTTAATAGGGGACAGATCCGGAGATCTTGCTGGCCAGGGTAGTTGACTTACACCTTCTAGAGCACGTTGGGTGGCACGGGATACATGCGGACGTGCATTGTCCTGTTGGAACAGCAAGTTCCCTTGCCGGTCTAGGAATGGTAGAACGATGGGTTCGATGACGGTTTGGATGTACCGTGCACTATTCAGTGTCCCCTCGACGATCACCAGTGGTGTACGGCCAGTGTAGGAGATCGCTCCCCACACCATGATGCCGGGTGTTGGCCCTGTGTGCCTCGGTCGTATGCAGTCCTGATTGTGGCGCTCACCTGCACGGCGCCAAACACGCATACGACCATCATTGTCACCAAGGCAGAAGCGACTCTCATCGCTGAAGACGACACGTCTCCATTCGTCCCTCCATTCACGCCTGTCGCGACACCACTGGAGGCGGGCTGCACGATGTTGGGGCGTGAGCGGAAGACGACCTAACGGTGTGCGGGACCGTAGCCCAGCTTCTTGGAGACGGTTGCGAATGGTCCTCGCCGATACCCCAGGAGCAACAGTGTCCCTAATTTGCTGGGAAGTGGCGGTGCGGTCCCCTACGGCACTGCGTAGGATCCTACGGTCTTGGCGTGCATCCGTGCGTCGCTGCGGTCCGGTCCCAGGTCGACGGGCACGTGCACCTTCCGCCGACCACTGGCGACAACATCGATGTACTGTGGAGACCTCACGCCCCACGTGTTGAGCAATTCGGCGGTACGTCCACCCGGCCTCCCGCATGCCCACTATACGCCCTCGCTCAAAGTCCGTCAACTGCACATACGGTTCACGTCCAAGCTGTCGCGGCACGCTACCAGTGTTAAAGACTGCGATGGAGCTCCGTATGCCACGGCAAACTGGCTGACACTGACGGCGGCGGTGCACAAATGCTGCGCAGCTAGCGCCATTCGACGGCCAACACCGCGGTTCCTGGTGTGTCCGCTGTGCCGTGCGTGTGATCATTGCTTGTACAGCCCTCTCGCAATGTCCGGAGCAAGTATGGTGGGTCTGACACACCGGTGTCAATGTGTTCTTTTTTCCATTTCCAGGAGTGTACAAGGTTCCATGTCCAAGGACAAGGCTGCGGTAATCGATGTACTCCCCCGAAACAGATAATGTATCATCTGATTGATGGTGTGAAGAAGTACTCACTCAACCAATGTGTGAAGACAAACCTTAACTAACACACCGAATCAAATCGCAACTTCACTAGTACCTAAATACTGTAGGGACCGATGTTACAAGTTCTAATTATATACCATGTTGGCTTCGTAATAACCTACCGGAGGTGTGATGGATCTTGTAATTTTTTTTCCCTCGTCTTTATGATGTATGCTTTAAATTTAATGTTTCCAGTACTTAGAAACTTTACATACAAAGCAAGATTTCAAAGATATCAAGATATCTGTTTGAAGATAAATTAAGTGGGCAGATAAACGGCGAAATGAAGAAGTGGTGCGAAGAAAAGACATTTATCGGATGACGAAGCAAACTAATGAGACTTATGCTGCGACCTAAGGGCCAGTTAGCTGGGTTTAAGGAGGAAACTGATCTACAGGGTGACGGCTCTGATGGTCACTTTCGGATGGTAAGAATACCAAGAGGTAGGAGAAGATGGGAGAAGCATCGGACTAGTCAAAAGGAAACAAATGATCAAATGTGAAAACTGATTTTAATACTACGATAGGTAATCAGAAAGTTTTAACAATCGCCTAGAAAAAATAAAGTTACGTAACTAAGGTTTTGTTTGTCTGCAGATACATATTTAGAGATACATCTTTGCAGTCCTGCACACACTGAAATCTCCGCCCCACACAATCGTAGCATCTCGCTAGAGGAGCTAAAAGAAAATCCCGCTGCTCACACGCTGGAGTATCGTGCACTGGAAACGGAACGAGCCCGCAACGATGTTGCGTTGGTGGCTGTGTTCGAACCGACACCTCCGACAAAATGGTAAGTAAAGAGAGCCTCAGCCTTTTGTTCAGATTCTTACATGTAATGCACTTGGTTGTTTTTCATTTCCTACTAATCTAACCTTTCATAATATTTTTTAATATTGTTTCTAGAAGTGTATCTTCAATAGTAGAGTGAACTTCAAATGGTCAGGCTTTTCTTAAAGGAAAAAGCAGTCCCTTAGTATCATAGTGCAAGACAGAATCTTGTGTTCAGTGATGTCTATGTTGAAAGGAGAATATTTGATGTCTCTCCTTTGTCTCCATTCTTTATTACTGGCGATACACTTGTAAAAATTCTTGAAAAGAGCTGTCACCATGGAGATATGAGTAAATTCACAATAGTCAGGTGTTTTATGAGATAAAGCAAACTCTTGCTACCTTATTGTAAACGAAAGTTGCAAGGATTTTGCTACGTGTGACAGTGTTTAAGATAATTTACTTGCAGTGTAATGGCTTGAAAAATGTCAAGTCCTGCTGTCAGTTAGCATCTGTCACCACCTGTATGCGTTTTTTAAAGCTAAATAGTCTTCTGACAATTATAAAATAGTGGCAAAGTTCCTCAATCGATTAAACTTATTCCTGCCCGTATATGTAATCGGTATTTCGTTATGAACCTTTATGCTGTTTACAAGAATGTATATAATCTGGTCTTTGGTGCGAATGATCGATTAGTTCGCTCCTTTCTGTATGACGGACAGAAGATCGTTAGCTTCAGGCGCGTCTATACGGAGGCGTCCGTGGACTGTTGCGTTGGCTTTGGGCCGCTTAGTGTGACGTCACTAACACTGCTGGGGGGCCTTGTTATCCCGGGGCTGTCGTACGAACACAGTGGAGCACCACGTAGTACAGCGATCAGGTGGCTCAAACGCGGCAGAACAATTATGAATCACGAAGAACTGGGAACTGCACAAGTGAAGGCCGTAGTGCTCTGGCGATAGTGCAGAAAATTAAAATGGCTCTGAGCACTAGGGGACTTAACATCTTAGGTCATCAGTCTCCTAGGACTTAGAACTACTTAAACCTAGCGAACCTAATGACACCACACACATCCATGCCCGAGGCAGGATTCGAACCTGCGACCGTAGCGGTCGCGCGGTTCCAAACTGAAGCGCCTAGAACCGGTCGGCTACACCGGCCAGCGGTCAGTTCTAGTATAATATATTTGTCCAGTGAATGCCCGTTTATCATCTGCATTTCTTCTTGGTGTAGCAATTTTAATGGCCAGTAGTGTATGTGTTCATTCTTCCCATGTGTTGTTCGAGAGTAAAATGGTGAAGAAATAATCTATCGAAAATTTAAGTTTGGATTCTAGAATAGGCATGTGGAGTTAACCGGTTTCTGGACAGCCAGAATGCACACTCCTACAACCTATGTCTCCACAAAATCATCCATCGTTGGGAAAACTGAGTCGCACTGAAGGGTGAATGAGTAGGTAAGCCGGCCCTGGTAGCCGAGTGGTTCTAGGCGCTTCAGTCTGGAACCGCGCGACCGCTACGGTCGCAGGTTCGAATCCTTCCTCGGGCATGGATGTGTGCGATGTCCGTAGGTTAGTTAGGTTTAAGTAGTTCTAAGTGCTAGGGGGCTGATGACCTCAACTGTTAAGTTCCATGCCGGCCGCGGTGGTCTCGCGGTTCTAGGCGCTCAGTCCGGAGCCGTGCGACCGCTACAGTCGCAGGTTCGAATCCTGCCTCGGGCATGGATGTGTGTGATGTCCTTCGGTTAGTTAGGTTTAAGTAGTTCTAAGTTCTAGGGGACTGATGACCAAAGATGTTAAGTCCCATAGTGCTCAGAGCCATTTGATCCTTTTTTTTTTTTTTTTTTTTTTTTGTTAAGTTCCATAGTGCTCAGAGCCATTTGAACCATTTTTTGAGAAGGTAAGCACAAATAGTATCACGAAATTTCATAGTGGCAGCTTGATTTTTTCGAGGTGGTACGCAAAACATGACGGGTGTCCCTCGTATGTTGAGGAGGCGTCGCACAGGCGCAGTCGGCGGCTGCTGCGGCAGCGGCGAGCAGGTGCGTGTCGCGCAGACATATTAGGAGAAGCTGCCGGCAGCCAGCAACCAGCCAGTACCAGGTGTCCCGCTGAGCTGGACCGCCAGCGAGGTCCCTGCCGCTCGCTACACCTGCTGTGGACTTGCACCTGCTCCATCGAGCGCCCCCGCCCGCGATATGTTCCACCCACCACCAGTGACACGCCTCTAGTCTTGTTTACACCGCAGCAAATGGAACCGATCGAGCATTCACTGGACAATTCGTCGGTGTTGACTTCCATTCGTTTGTACCTACGAGTGACAGTTCACGCTGGAAGGAAGCGAGAGAACGAGCATCGAAACATGCCAACCCTAAGAACGCTGCGATTTTGTTGTGTGGTAGTTATAAAAACTATTACTGCTACCTAACTTCAAAATAACTATACTACATTATGAACAAGCTTCAGACGGGTATTATCATGAAAATTACTAACACATAAACTACGAAAAATTCCTGGTGGTTCTAACTACCCTACCGCAACAAAGATCAAAATTTGATAATGATTGTGGTGTTGCTCACGCTGCTAAATACTGCATTTTCGGGCAACAGCAAAGTTATTATGTGGAAGGTGTCATTAGAGCACAGTTAATAAAGTCATTCCATGTAATAATGAATAAACTAGGCACTCATCTTTTCGTGTTTCCCACGCTGGTCTCGTTGTAAAATCATGGCTTAATCGTCGAAAATCTAGGTGGTGGTGATTCCAAGCTGGGATGCAAAGAGGCCTACGTTTAATTCTGCGATATTCAAAAGTTTTGTAGATGTATTTCACAAACGATTCTTGAAGATTACACTTTTGCAGGACAATGGTGATGTAAAAAAAAAGTAATCAGCACTCCGAATTTAAGTTACACTTATTTTTTTGTTACTTTTGCTGCAATGTCACATAACACACAAAACATCACTTCACAATACAAAATATACTTGAAAACATCTTCCTCGCTGTTAAAGTTCACATTTTATAAGCTGACTACGTTATGCGTCTTTCCAACATGACGTCCAACACTTGACCTTCTCAAGGTCCGACTCTCTAACTAACTAATAATCGCTTACTCGCCCAAAAATCAGAGTTACAAGTACGTCAAGGATCATAGTGACAAAAGAAAGAATACACATAAGAATAATATCATTGCAATACAAACATATCGATGTATCAAAGTACCTCTAAATTAATGAAATCAAATCTGAATGTTGTCTCAGAAATGTTAAGTATTCTACAGAAACACAGTAGAATATTGCTGGTATCGAGAGGTCCAGGTGAGCTGGCGTAATGGTTACGTATTTCAAGTACCATTACAGGGTCCACTACGTAGCTTTAACAGTTTCCAGCTTACAAATTTCACTGATACAGTGCTTTTCGCGAAAGCAGAACAGTAAAGGTCACATCGCCTATTTAAAACGTTGAAAATATTGATGAAATGCTGAAAATCTTCTCAAATCAGTAAGACGTGTCTCGATTGCGATGGACTCCTTTCCAAAAGAAAATTCTGAGCTGCTCATTACAATGAACATAAAACTTGACTCAGGTTGTGATTCTCAGTCCGAAGACAGATTTGATGCAGTTCTCTACGTCTGTCCATTCGGTACAAGTCTCTTCCTCTCCGAATAGGCACTGGAACCCACGAGGGCTGTTCGGAAAGCAAGGAACAATCGCTCACGAAATGGAAACCGCAATGAAAATCTAAGCTGTTTTATTTGCAACGCCTCCCGCTTACTTCTCTACATAGTCGCCGATCCAACGTAGGCATTTTCCATAGCGATGTCTCACGTGGAAGGAGTACATAGAGGGTCTATACAAGGGCGATGTACTTGAAAACAATATTGCGGAAATGGAAGAGGATGTAGATGAAGATGAAAAGGAAGATATGATACTGCGTGAGGAATTTGACAGAGCACTGAAAGACCTGAGTCGAAACAAGTCCCCGGGAGTAGACAACATTCCATTAGAACTACTGACAGCCTTGGGAGACCCAGTCCTGACAAAACTGTACCATCTGGTGAGCAAGATGTATGAGACAGGCGAAATACCCTCAGACTTCAAGAAAAATATAATAATTCCAATTCCAAAGAAAGCAGGTGTTGACAGATGTGAAGCCGGCCGCGGTGGCCGTGCGGTTCCAGGCGCTTCAGTCCGGAACCACGGGACTGCTACGGTCGCAGGTTCGAATCCTGCCTCGGGCATGGTTGTGTGTGATGTCCTTAGGTTTGTTACGTTTAAGTAGTTCTAAGTTCTAGGGGACTGATGACCTAAGATGTTAAGTCTCGTAGTGCTCATAGCCATTTGAACCAACAGATGTGAAAATTACCGAACTATCAGTTTAATAAGTCACGGCTGGAAAATACTAATGCGAATTCTTTGCAGACGAATGGAAAAACTAGTAGAAGCCGACCTCGGGGAAGATCAGTTTGGATTCCGTAGAAATATCGGAACACATTAGGCAATACTGACCCTACGACTTACCTTAAAAGCTAGGTTAAGGAAAGGCAAACCTACGTTTCTAGCATTTGCAGACTTAGAGAAAGCTTTAGTCAATGTTGAGTGGAATACTCTCTTTCAAATTCTGAAGGTGGCAAGGGTAAAATACAGAGAGCGAAAGGCTATTTACAATTTGTACAGAAACCAGATGGCAGTTATAAGGGTCGAGGGACATGAAAGGGAAGCAGTGGTTGGGAAGGGAGTGAGACAGGGTTGTAGCCTCTCCCAATGTTATTCAATCTGTATATTGAGCAAGCAGTGAAGGGAACAAAAGAAAAATTCGGAATAGGTATTAAAATCCATGGAGAAGAAATAAAAACTTTGAGGTTCGCCGATTACATTGTAATTCTGTCAGAGACAGCAAAGGACTTCGAAGAGCAGTTGAACGGAATGGATAGTATCTTGAAAGGAGGATATAAGACGAACATCAACAAAAGCAAAACGAGGATAATGGAATGTAGTCGAATTAAGTCGGGTGATGCTGAGGGAATTAGATTAGGAAATGAGACACTTAAAGTAGTGAAGGAGTTTTGCTATTTCGGGAGCAAAATAACTGACGATGGTCGAAGTAGAGAGGATATAAAATGTAGACTAGCAACGGCAAGGAAAGCGTTTCTGAAGAAGAGAAATTTGTTAACATCGAGTATAGATTTAAGTGTCAGGAAGTAGTTTCTGAAAGTATTTGTATGGAGTGTTGCCATGTATGGAAGTGAAACATGGACGATAAATAGTTTGGACAAGAAGAGAATAGAAGCTTTTGAAATGTGGTGCTACAGAAGAATGCTGAAGATAAGGTGGGTAGGTCACGTAACTAATGAGGAGGTATTGAATAGAATTGGGGAGAAGAGGAGTTTGTGGCACAACTTGACTAGAAGAAGGGATCGGTTGGTAGGACATGTTCTGAGGCATCAAGGGGTCACAAATTTAGTATTTGAGGGCAGGGTGGAAGGTAAAAATAGTAGAGGGAGACCAAGAGATGAATACCCCAAGCAGATTCAGAAGGATGTAGGTTGCAGTAGGTACTGGGAGATGAAGAAACTTGCACAGGATAGAGTAGCATGGAGAGCTGCATCAAACCAGTCTCTGGACTGAAGACCACAACAACAACGTCTCAGTTTTAGAATGCCATCGTCATAGAGCAGCCGCCTGCGCTTTCCTCCAATTCCCTAAGCTGGTCTATATCTCGCTGTCAACGCCAAAATGTTATCTTTAGAGCCAGCGATTCATTTGAGCAGGGACGATACTCAGAGGGAGCCACGTCTGGGGTGTATGGTGGGTGATCAAACCCTTCCGATCGAAAACGGTGCAGCAGCGTCCTCATTGCCCCTGCAGTGCACGACCGACAGCTGTCATGAAGAAGGAAATACATGACAGTTACGTTATGTAGGGTTGCATCAAATCAGGCGAAATCTTGCCACAGGCATCAATACCTGGGGGAGACACTATTTTCCATGCATTTTTACGCGCTCACTGTATGCTTTTACTGAGAAGAGGGTCGTGACGCTATCTACGGGCATAGCCTACCAGAAACAATGCCCAGCACATCTGTGCGAAGCTTCGTATTGTTTTCGGCGTGGTTTCTATTTCGCGACCGATCGTTCCTTACTTTCCGAATTGCCCTCGTACATTCGCTTGAACCTGGTCACTGTATTCGAGTCTTGGGCTCCCTCTATAATCCTCCACCCCCCCCCCCCCCCTCCTCTCCATCCTCCTCCCTCCCCTATTCTTACCTTCGTTACGACATTAGGTATGATATCTCAGAATGTGTCAAAGTGTTTCATCAACCTGTCTCTTCTTTTAGTCAAGTTGTGCCACAGATTTCTTTTATCCCCAACTCGTCTGTATATCTGATCCACCCATCTAATCCTCAGCATTATTCTGTTGCATTCCTTATTAGAAACTTCTATTCTGTGCTTGTATCAACAGTTTACTGTTTACGTTTCATTTCCGTACAAACCTACACTCCAAATAATTACTTTAGTAAAAGAATTCTCACAACTTCTACTACATCTACTACTTCTACATTTATACTCCGCAAGCCACCCAACGGTGTGTGGCGGAGGGCACTTTACGTGCCACTGTCATTACCTCCCTTTCCTGTTCCAGTCCCGTATGGTTCTCGGGAAGAACGACTGCCGGAAAGCCTCCGTGCGCGCTCGAATCTCTATAATTTTACATTCGTGATCTCCTAGGGAGGTATAAGTACGGGGAAGCAATATCTTCGATACCTCATCCAGAAACGCACCCTCTCGAAACCTGGACAGCAAGCTACACCGCCATGCAGAGCGCCTCTCCTGCAGTCTGCCAGCTGAGTTTGCTAAACATCTCCGTAACGCTATCACGCTTACCAAACAACCCTGTGACGAAACGCGCCGCTCTTCTTTGGATCTTCTCTATGTCCTCCGTCAACCCGATCTGGTACGGATCCCACACTGATGAGCAATACTTAAGTATAGGTCGAACAAGTGTTTTGTAAGCCACCTCCTTTGTTGATGGACTACATTACTGCTGCTAGAATGGCATATTATCAAGATTTTTGTGAGTCTGAGTGTGGTGTTACAGTCGGTGCACGAGCGATGGGACACAGCATCTCCGTGGTAGCGATGAGGCGGGGATTGTTCCACACGACCATTTCACGAGTGTACCTTGAAGATCAGAAATCCGGCAAAACATCAAATCTCCGACATCTGGTACGGATCCCACACTTATGAGCAATACTCAAGTATGGGTCGAACGAGTGTTTTATAAGCCACCTCCTTTGTTGATGGACTACATTTTCTAAGGACTCTCCCAATGAATCTACCGGTTCCCGTCAGATCACCGAAGTTAAGCGCTGCCGGGCGTGGCCGGCACTTGGATGGGTGACCATCCGGGTCGCCATGAGGTGTTGCCAGTGTGGCAACTGAGGAGCTACTCGACCGAATAGTAGCGTCTCTGGTCAAAGAAAACCATCATAACGACCGGGAGAGCGGTGTGCTGACCACACGCCCCTGCTATCCGCATCCTCATCTGAGGATGACACGGCGGTCGGATGGTCCCGATGAGCCACTTGTGGCCTGAAGACGTAGTGCTCCCAATGAATCTCAACCTGGCACTAGCCTTACCAACAATTAATTTTATATGATCATTCCACTTCAACTCCATACGCATACTCCCAGGTATTTTACAGAAGTAACTGCTACAAGTGTTTGTGCCGCTATCATATTCGAACTTAACGTATTTCTCTTCTTCAGAAAATCTTTTCTTGGTGCTGTCCGCCTTCATAGCTGAATGGTCAGGGAAACTGACTGCCATGCTGGGAACCCGGTTAGATTCCTGGTACTGCCAGGGTTTTTTCTTTTGAAGAAAGGCTGGCATGGGGTTCACTCATATTCGTGGGGCCACCGGAGGAGCTGTTCGACCGGGAGAGTAGTGTACTGACCACACGACCTTCCGTACCGCATCCGATGATGCCAATTCGAAAGGATGACACGACAGTTGATCGGTTCCAATTTGCCCGCCTTGGGCAGAACATGGAATTTTACATTTTATTCTTCGTACTGACAGTCTGCGTTTTGTGCCCTCTCTACTTTGGCCATCTCCAGTTAGTTTGATGTCCAAATAGCGTAATTCATGAACTGCTATCACTATCTCATTTTCTAATCTAATTCCCTAAACATCACCTGATTTGATTCAACTTCATTTCATTGCGGTTGCTTAACCTCTCTTCAAGACATCCGTCCCGTTCAACAGACAGAATTACTGTATCATAGGAAAAATTAAAGTTTTCAATTCCTTTTTCAAATGTCTCCTTTTCCTGCTAGGTCAGTGTACAGATTCAATGACATGGACGACAGACCGTCATCTTATATCACTTCCTTTTCAGTTAATTCCCTCCCTTGTCAATTCTCCGTTTCAGGTCCTTAAATTCTCCAGAGTGCTGTCTGGTTTCTGTACAAGCTGTGCGTAACATTCCACCCTTGTATTTATTCCCGATAAATTTAGAATTTCGAAGAATATATTGCACCTCTCTTGTTAAAAGTTATTTGCCGAAAAAGCCTTTTCGTGCATCAATCTGTGCAGAAAGCTTGAATGCTAACAGATGTGAACATTCTCAAGGTTTACAACAGCATGCAACATAAAGATATTTCATGATAAAAAATAAAATACCTTAAAATCTGCGAAATTATTGCGTAATTGTAATGAACATTATGTTGCTAATTAAATTTCTGGTTTCTGGTATTTCGTTGAAATGTGATACTACGTACAAGCCGTGTTTTGCAGTATCGGTGTTCATAAATGATATAGTAGAACAATTGATAAGAAAGCGAAAATTAACCACACGTAAGTAAGGAATTGAGTCGACTGACCAGCCGGAACTGGATACAGCACCATAACGCGGTAAAGGACGAAGCAGGCTAAGCGGAGGACTGTTGCACGACTACAGTTACAATCGCGATGCAAAACTATGGCATTCTCAGGATTATTTTGTAGTGTCAGCATTCTATTGGTAATGAAGTAAGCAAGATGAAGTAGGAAGGCGCGTGGCGGTAGCGCACATTTCAATTAATGTCGATTCCAGCTTTCCTTTGCTTTGTTTCGAAACAAGTACGCCAAAATGGGATGCAAGAACTGATCGTGAGGTATGCTGTAGCCTCAGCTTCTGAACAGCTAACGACATGAATACAATCGTATTTAAATGTGGTCGCAAATTATGAGGGACAAATTGATCCAGAAATGAAACAGTTTGTAGGAGAAGTTTTGAAATTTCGTGACTTCACGTTTGTATTACTGGGATGAACTGAGAACAGCGAACAGATACAAATTGTTATCTTTACGTAGGAATACGCAAGACCATACCACCCCGACAACTTTTCTTAGAATGTAGACTGCAGAAATAAAAATACTGCAGTTGTAAGTCTAGAAGAAGCATTTGATAATGTTGATTGGCAAAGACTCATCGAAATTTTGAAGGCAGCAAGGATAAAATACACGGTGCGAAAGATTATATACGACTTGCACCAGAAACCAGACTGCGTTTATAAAGCTTGAAGGACATGAAAGGAAACCATAATTGAGAAGGGAGCGAGACAGGGCCGTAGCCCATCCCCAGTGTTAAACAATCTGTACAGTGAGAAAATCGTAAAGGAAACGAAAGATAAATTTAGAGAAGGAATTAAATTTCAGAGGAAAGAAACAGAAACTTTAAGGTATGCTAACGGCATTGGTGATGATGATCGTGTGGCTTTGATGTGCGGAAGGCCCCATCCGGGGAACCGCCGGCTGCAAATCTTATTTAGGGAGACGCCACATTGGGCTACTTGCGCGTCGGTGATGGTAAGATGATGATGAGAACAATACAACACCCAGTCCACGAGAGGAGAAGAATCTCCAACCCTGAATCGAAACCGGGCCCACTGCATGTTAGGCAAACACGTTGCCACCCAGCGAAACAGGCGGACGCTAATGACATCTTACTTCTGTGACAAACGACAGAGGGCTTGGAAGAGCTGTTGAACAGAATGGATAGTACCGAGAAAAGAGATTCTAAGATAAACATCAGCAACATTAAAGGAATGGTTATGGAATGTAGCCGACTTAAATCAGGCAATGGAGAGGGAATTACATTAGGAAATGAAAAATGAGAAGAAATAGATGAGTTTGATAATTTGGGCAGAAAAATAACCGCAATGCCCAAAGTGGAGGGGATATAAAATCCAGGCTGGCAATAGTACGAAGAGCATTTCTGGGAAAGATGAATTTGTTAACATGTAATACAAATCTAAGTTTTTCTGGAATATTCCATCGGTACAAGGAGAAACCTGGGCATGCTGAAAATTGAAATAGAGGTTATTCCTGTTACACAGTAATATTTGTGGGACACCAATTCCGTGTATATCAGGTTTTAATAAATCTATGTTATAGGAAGTTTTTTTATGGAGGTACTTGTGTGGAGTGTAGCCTTGTGAGGAAGTTAAACGTGGACGATATGCAGTTCAGACAAGAAGAGAACAAGAACTTTTTAAATGTGGTGCTACAAGAGAATGACTAAGATTAGATAGATAGATGAATAACTGATAAGAGGGTGCTGTATCGAATTGGGGAAAAAAGGAAATTCATGGCACAACTTGACTAAAAGAAGTTGGCATATTGATTTATCAAGAAATCGTCAGTATGGTAATGGAAGGAAGTTTTTTTTTTGGGGGGGGGGGGCGGGGTTATAAAAACTGTAGAATGATACCAAAGCTTGCATACAGTAAGCAGTAGCAGTTGGATGTGGGTTGTGGTAGTTGTGTAGAGAAGAAAAGGCTTGGAATTGATGACCACAACAGCACCCACAGTACTTCTATAGTTGTGGATAATTATGATACATAATCAGCATGGTTTCAGAAAACATCGTTCTTGCGCAAGGCAGCTAGCTATTTATTCGCACGAAGTAATGGCCGCTATCGACAGGGGATCTCAGGTTGATTCCGTATTTCTGGATTTCCGGAAAGCTTTTGACACCGTTCCTCACAAGCGACTTCTAATCAAGCTGCGGGCCTATGGGGTATCGTCTCAGTTGTGCGACTAGATTCGTGATTTCCTGTCAGGAAGGTCGCAGTTCGTAGTAATAGACGGCAAATCATCGAGTAAAACTGAAGTGATATCAGGTGTTCCGCAGGGAAACGTCCTGGGACCTCTGGTGTTCGTGATCTATATAAAAGACCTGGGTGACAATCTGAGCAGTTCTCTTAGGATGTTCGCAGATGATGCTGTAATTTACCGTCTAGTAAGATCATCCGAAGACCGGTATCAGTTGCAAAGCGATTTAGAAAAGATTGCTGTATGGTGTGGCAGGTGGCAGTTGACGCTAAATAACGAAAAGTGTGAGGTCATCCACCTGAGTTCCAAAAGAAATCCGTTGGAATTCGATTACTCGATAAATAGTACAATTCTCAAGGCTGTCAATTCAACTAAGTACCTGGGTGTTAAAATTATGAATAACTTCATTTGGAAAGACCACATAGATAATATTGTGGGGAAGGCGTGTCAAAGGTTGCGTTTCATTGGCAGGACACTTAGAAGATGCAACAAGTCCACTAAAGAGACAGCTTACACTACACTAGTTCGTCCTCTGTTAGAATATTGCTGCGCGGTGTGGGATCCTTACCAGGTGGGATTGACGGAGGACATCGAAAGGGTGCAAAAAAGGGCAGCTCGTTTTGTATTATCACGCAATAGGGGAGAGAGTGTGGCAGATATGATACGCGAGTTGGGATGGAAGTCATTAAAGCAAAGACGCTTTTCGTCGCGGCGAGATCTGTTTATGGCGCTGCAGTCTGGAACCGCAAGACCGCTACGGTCGCAGGTTCGAATCCTGCCTCGGGCATGGATGTTTGTGATGTCCTTAGGTTAGTTAGGTTTAACTAGTTCTAAGTTCTAGGGGACTAATGACCTCAGCAGTTGAGCCCCATAGTGCTCAGAGCCATTTGAACCATTTTTGAGATCTGTTTATGAAATTTAAGTCACCAACTTTTTCTTCCGAATGCGAAAATATTTTGTTGAGCCCAACCTACCTAGGTAGGAATGATCATCAAAATAAGAGAAATCAGAGCTCGAACAGAAAGGTTTAGGTGTTCGTTTTTCCCGCGCGCTGTTCGGGGGTGGAATGGTAGAGAGATAGTATGATTGTGGTTCGATGAACCCTCTGCCAAGCACTTAAATGTGAATTGCAGAGTAGTCATGTAGATGTAGATGTAGAAGTTTCGTGACACTTTGTGTGTTGTACCTGTGCAGCAGTTGTCTGGTAGTGAAGTTATAATTGTGGGATACAAGAATATGGCCAACATGTGCCAAAATAACTCCAGAAGTCTGTGAAAATATGGTGCGACTAAGACTGAGATTCAATAACACTTTTCTTTCGACTTAGCCGAAAATGGAGCTTTGGCACGAGCCCAGTTTGCAGCCGTCAGGTGGGTCACGGCACGCAGGGGTCGGCGTCGCCTGGTAAGCTGGTCTCGTTGAGCACAGCGCAGGGGAGATTTATGTCCGCTGAGTGTTTGTTAGTGTTGCCATGAAATATGCGGCAGCAACGCCTACCGCGGCACCATCACAGGCCGAGTGTATTGAGGAGTAGAGGGGGAGGGGGGGAGGGAGAGATGGAAGTCTCGGCCGCTACAACAAAACAGCGGCGCTGAAGAGTTAAGGAGGCGGCAGGTCAGCCGATCAAGTGGGCATCGCTCTGCGCGAGATAGCTGCTCCCGCCTCCGGGGCAGAAATAAGTTTCTCACATCCGAAACGGTAGCCGAGGGAAATACCACCAGGAGGACGCGCCTCTCTGAAGCGAAGAGCGTTTACGTTCGTTTGATTGTTTATTATTTCTCCTGTACAGGGCTTAGTCCGGCGCTGGGTCTCGTTGCCGCAAACATACACAGCCCGGGGACTTCCCATACGTCTGCCTGCGCGCACACGGACGCGAGCGCCCACACACACACACACACACACACACACACACACACACACGAGTTAAGTGTTCCACGGAAGCGGCAGTACCTCGGAGACAGCTGGAGAATGTTACAACCCTGCCGACTGAACTTGGGCGGCACGGCTGTCAGAACGAAGCCGCCCACACGAGCGCGACTTCCACTTAATAGCCGGCCCGGTCTACGACTCAGTGTACCGGCTCGGTAAACGCGTACTTGTAAGCAGCGTCACAGTGAGAAAGCCACAAATCAAAATCGTTCACTGGTAGCATACTAGACGAAACTAACTCTCTACAGAATGTTTTATATCAATATTTCTTTAGACAGACAGAGAGAGATAGAGAGAGAGAGGTACAAAGGACTACACGTACTTTATGGGCGTAAAGAACAAACAAACCTAATGGATTGGATACAACTTTCTCTTTCGCGCTGCAAAAGACTCCACCAACTATCTATCTTACAAAAAACCAAAAATACTCTACTGGCCATTAAAATTGCTACACCAAGAAGAAATACAGATGATAAATGGGTATTCATTGGACAAATATATTTTACTAGAACTGACATGTGATTACATTTTCACGCAATTTGGGAGCATAGATACTGAGAAATCAGTACCCAGGACAACCACCACTGGCCGTAATAACGGCCTTGATACGCCTGGGCATTGAGTCAAACAGAGCTTGGATGGCGTGTACAGGTACAGCTGCCCATGCAGCTTCAACACGATACCACACTTCATCAAGAATAGTGACTGTCGTATTGTGACGAGCCAGTTGCTGTGCCACCATTGACCAGACGTTTTCCATTCGTGAGAGATCTGAGGAATGTGCTTGCCAGGGCAGCAGTCAAACATTTTCTGTATCGAGAAAGGCCCGTACAGGAACTGCAACATGCGGTCATGCATTATCTTGCTGAAATGTAGGGTTTCGCAGGGATCGAATGAAGGGTAGAGCCATGGGTCGTAACACATCTGAAATGTATCGTCCACTGTTCAAAGTGCCGTCAATGGGAACAAGAGATGACCCAGACGTGTAACCAATGGCACCCCATACCATCACGCCTGGTGATACGCCAGAATGGCTTTGACGAATACACGCTTCCAACGTGCGTTCACCGCGTTGTCGCCAAACACGGATGCAACTATCATGATGCTGTAAACAGAACCTGGATTCATCGGAAAAAATGACGTTGTGTCGTTCGTGCACCCAGGTTCGTCGTTGAGTACACCATCGCAGGAGCTCCTGTCTGTGATGCAGCGTCAAGGGTAACCGCAGCCATGGTCTCCGAGCTGATAGTCCATGCTGCTGCAAACGTCGTCGAACTGTTGTTAGTGCAGACGGTTGTTGTCTTGCAAACGTCCCCATTTGTTGACTCAGGGATCAAGACGTGGCTGCACGTGCCGTTACAGGCATGCGTATAAGATGCCTGTCATCTCGACTGCTAGTGATACGAGGCCGTTGGGATCCAGCACGGCGTTCCGTATTACCGTCCTGAACCCACTCATTCCATATTCTGCTAACAGTCATTGCATCTCGACCAGTGCGAGCAGCAGTATCGTGATACGATAAACCGCAATCGCGATAGGCTACAATCCGGCCTTTATCAAAGTCCGAAACGTGATGGTACGCATTTCTCCTCCTTACATCAGGCATCACAACAACGTTTCACCAGGCAACGACGGTCAACTGCTGTTTGTGTATCAGAAATCGGTTGGAAACTTTCCTCATGTCAGCACGTTGTAGGTGTCGCCACTGGCGCCAACCTTGTGTGAATGCTCTGAAAAGCTAATCATTTGCATATCACAGCATCTTCTTCCTGTCGGTTAAATTTCGCGTCTGTAGCACGTCATCTTCGTGGTGTAGCAATTTTAATGGCCAGTAGTGTACTACTGCCAAGCTACTGTGTAAACGTTCACTGGGTACTATAAGGTAGTGATGTGGTTAGCATCCGATGTTTGTGGGAAGGGTTAATAGTACACTAGCATCATTTTCCATCTTTTCTGTTTCACTTTGGATGATTCGCAAGAGAGACAATCGGTAGCCCTCTGTGGAGCCTTAATTTCTCTTAATTTTGGTCTCGTGATCATTACACGAGGTGTAGGCTGGCAGAAGTAATATACTTCTTGACTCATTTCAGAACCTGGGCTCTTAGAATTTCATGTGTAGGGCTCCACGCGATACACAATATCTTTCATGTAACGTCTCCCACTCAGGTTCGTTAGCATTTCTTCGAAAAAATGTTAATATGCACATTTTAATTGTTAGGTGCGGCATTAGAAGCATCATGAATTCTGACAACTTTTATTTCTGCTTGTTTTACATTAATACTTTTGCCTATCATTAGCATATCGGATACGTATATTCACGAAAATACTTCATTCATTTGAAAATCAACATACTAGTATCAAGAGCCATAGGGCGTCTATGAGGAGGAGTAGGAGGGAGAAGAAGAAGAAGAAGAAAAAGAAGAAATCATCTTAATTCGATAATTTCTATCAGTGTACTGCATTCATGCTGATGCATCATGTGCCACGTTCGGCGTGCTCTAGTATTCAGAGCTGTTAACTGGCGACATACTTGTTCCGAACTTGATTCTTGCCAGCATTTTTCATCGAATCCTTAACAGTACTGGAAGGTTATTCACGACTTCTTGTTGGAGCGATATTTCGAAGATTTGAGAAAATTAGACGTTTCCTTAAAAACAGGAATTGATCAGTTCTGTTACAGCTCCTTCTGTCTTTGTCTTTCCGTAGAGAAACCAGCTTTTGTTACACAGCGGACCTCTTCGTTGACGACCCTCACAGAACATACAATTCTGCAACTGCCCGCTATGCGTGCTTGTGTGTGTACCGACCGTGAAATCCACGTTCTTGATCGTGGCAGTGCCTTACACGCAGAGTTATTTTGTTTGCATACATCGTGCTACTTCATAATGTTCTCAGAGTGTATTCCCCCCATTACCTCACACCAAACCTCAGGTACCTACAATCTTATCAGAATCACTATACAAGATCTGGCATGCCTAGTATACCGGCTGCACTCATCCATTAAACACATCCTTTTGCACTGCTCGCGGTTCCTCCTCTTTTATTCGCATTCATTTATATGTAAACTATCTTATTTTGCTGATTTAGTTATGTAATTTCACTTTTTCCCATTAGAATTTGTAGATATTAAACTCCATACTAAATATACGACATATTGAAACACATACGTCTTAATAAATTAATGATAAAATACGAAGCATGCTTGATTAGACGAAAGACAGCCCATTATAACTTAACCTTGCCAGAAACAGAAATCTAAGGATTATAATAATAACTATAGACATTGTATAAGGACAGAACAATAACAGTAAGGTCATTCATATTTCACTATTCTGTCTGACCGTATCACAATAATATAAAATCCTGGCCACAACCGTTACAGCAATAATTATACGAGACATTTGCTACCGATTACAATAAATATTGTCCGCTTTTAGTTGGAGACGACCATCTTCAGATAATTTAGCTCAGATAAGCGATAAAAAATCAAGTTTGAAATAATCGCACTGAATAACAATGTCAGCCGGGATCGCTGCTAACGTAGGTGCTGCGCCTGAACTTTTTAACTTAATTTTACGTTCAGGTACTTGAGGACAGTGATATTACTGTGTTCCTCATTTCCTCAAACCGGTGATTGCATGATACTCGATAAAACGCTCTAAGAAAAAAGCAATTCCCGATTCGCTGACCTCCTGCACAGTGGAGTCCTATCTAATCAAAATATGAGACTGTTAAGCATGTACTACATTTCAGTAATGATCATCACTTGAAGCTAAGAGGATGATCTAAGCCACTGTGAGAAAAAGGAAACAAGAAAATATGTGACTACTTTTAAGACCAAGAAGTGCTGTTGATAGCTGCGTCACTCATCTTCACGTGGAAAAAGCTACATAATCATGTACGAGATAGGTACCAAGCAGCTAATCTTTCCGAAACTATTATAAGTAAAATCTTATCATTTTATAAGCAGTGTGCATTGATACTTAAGTTTCTGTCTTGTGCCGATTGCTTCCGTCAGTCAGGAAACAGCCAAATATCAGCAACGTACCTGCAATAAAAGAAAGAATTTCACTGCAGTGCTTTCGAAATTAGGAATAATACGAGCTACACCTAACATTATACGTACTAGTATTTACACACTATAGCTGTAACATGTCCTTTGTTCAACTGCTGAAGTACCCCAGACTTGTTATCAGTACGGTTCAAAAGTGTTCTGTGTTTTTCTTATGTTGGACTACCTGGCAGATCGCTCAGGTGTGTCATATAAATATGTGCGTCCATCCCTGACAGTTTTCTTTTTGAAAAATTTGTTGCAAATCCCAAATCCATGCTCTTCGAGCAATAGACATTTAATGAATGGGCTGGTGGCAGATCGCATGCGTCCATCCCTAATAGTTTTCTTTTTGAAAAACTTGTTTGAAATCCATGCTGTTCCAGCAATAGACACGTAATGAATGTTTGTGAAAATATACACGCATATACAAATGGTCAACAAAATTTAATAAACAGTAAATTAGACTGACCTATTAAAAATTTTTCAAGAGCTTATCTAATATGTCAGAGAAAATGTAATAATGTAATTACAAATGTATAATATAATACTCACAGTACTGAACAATGTATAAAATACTGTGTGTAATATGCTTTCAGACTTTTTTGAGTGCAATTATAATTATCATAATTCAGTTCAGAGTTGTTATCATTATTAATGCATAGCTGCTCTAAGCATTTATTAACTTAATATATTCCATAGAAAGTTTTTTGTGAGTGCCAACATGAGAAGAAAGATAGTGATAATTGAAATTTCCAAGTAAAAACACACGGCACTGGTGTAATATCCTACAATATTTATTATTTTACAAACGGGTCTGTAAAGTAACAGGTATTGTACAATATTGTCGCAGAAGAAGCTGAGTAGCTCCTTGGTGTAGTGGTTATGATACTAAACTGTTGCATGGAGGGTCATGAGGTCAAAACACACCTGGACTGTACGATTTTAATTTCTATATTCAGTTCAAGTACATTATAGATGTATCCACAAATCTCAAGAATCATTGGGCTGGAATGTTCTGTACTGTATGTGCTCTGGCCGGAGGCAGTTCGCTACGCGCTCTTGTATGTGCAAGTGCTGAATAAACCTTCGTTAAGTGAAGTTAGTGTTCGTCATTCATCTAATTACACCTTCTTCTATGTGACATTATTCTGGTGGAGACGCTAGGTATTGGAAGTTGTGATAGCGCACATTATCGACGACACAGTGGCTCCCATCAGGCCACGACAGAGCCGCCGTTTACGTAGCGAGAAACCCGAGTTCGAGCCATATTCAACAGATCGCAATCTACCGGAGGCAGAAGAAGAAGAGGACGTTACGATGACAGCAACTGTGTGCCACCACATGAGACACCCTTCCGGGTTGTCTGGTGACGATGGCCAAGGTCCAACCAAGTGGCTGAATAAACAGGGTGTTACAAAAAGTTACGGCCAAACTTTCAGGAAACATTCCTGACACACAAATGAAGAAAAGATGTTATGTGGACATATGCCCGGAAACGCTTAATTGCCATGTTAGAGCTCATTTTAGTTTAGTCGACCTGCGCTCACTGGAGCACGTTATCATGATTTCATTCGGGATACTCTACCTGTGCTGCTAGAACATGTGCCTTTACAAGTACGACACAACATGTGGTTCATGCACGATGGAGCTCCTGCACATTTCTGTCGAAGTGTTCGTACGCTTCTCAACAACAGATTCGGTGACCGATGGATTGGTAGAGGCGGACCAATTCCATGGCCTCCACGCTCTCCTGACCTCAACCCTCTTGACTTTCATTTATGGGGGCATTTGAAAGCTCTTGTCTACCCAACCCCGGTACCAAATGTAGAGACTCTTCGTGCTCGTCTTGTGGGCGGCTGTGATACGATACGCCATTCTCCAGGGCTGCATCAGCGCATCAGGAATTCCATGCGACGGAGGGTGGATGCATGTATCCTCGCTAACGGAGGACATTTTGAACATTTCCTGTAACAAAGTGTTTGAAGTCACGCTGGTACGTTCTGTTGCTGTGTGTTTCCATTCCATGATTAATGTGGTTTGAAAAGAAGTAATAAAATAATCTCTGACATGGAAAGTAAGCGTTTCCGGACACATGTCCACATAACATATTTTCTTTCTTTGTGTGTGAGGAATGCTTCCTGAATATTTGGCCGTACCTTTTTCTAACATGCTGTATATATGAGCGTATAGCCAAATTTAACAAATGGGATGACACCGTGTGTTTGGCTAACGTGTTTTTTCTACCAGGCGGGCGAGGGCCGTTCTTAAGTGTGCCCAACAAGGCGGAATGAAACTTAATCCAAGAAAGTGTCTCTTTGTAGCAAAAGAAATCAAAATGCTTGGACACCTCGTGTCAAACGAAGGTGTGCAGCCAGACCCAAAAAAGGTGAGATCTATAACGGAATTTCCTATTCCTAAGAGTATTAGGGATATGAGAATCTTCCTCGGATTATGTTCTTATTGCCGTCGTTTTATGAAAGACTTTTGTATCAAAAACAGTCCACTCCAAGAGTTGTTAAAAGCTGATGCAAAATTACTCTGGGGTGGTCCGAAAAGCTCTGTCGACTGACCCTGTACTTGGTCTGTATGACGAGAGAGCATCTATGGCATCGGTGCTGTTCAGGTGCAAATATCGGATGGAAAACAGAAGGTTATAGCCTGTGCTTCTAGCACACTTACAAAAGCCGAGAGAAACTACTCCACTACGGAAAGAGAATGTCTTCCTGTGATCTGGGCCATGTGCAGATTTCGACAGTATCTCTATGGAAGGCCATTCACAGTTTTTACAGACCATCATTCACTCTGCAACATGCGGTCGTGCATTATACTGCTGAAATGTAGGGTTTCGCAGGGATCGAATGAAGCCACGGGTCGTAACACATCTGAAATGTAACGTCCACTGTTCGAAGTGCCGGCAATGCGAACAAGAGGTGACAGAGACGTGTAACCAATGGCAACCCATACCATCACGCCAGGTCATACGCCAGTATGGCAATGACGAATACACGCTTCCAATGTGCGTTCACTGCGTTGTCGCCAAACACGGATGCGACCATCATGATGCTGTAAACAGAACCTGAATTCATCCGAAAAAATGACGTTTTGCCATTCGTTCACCCAGGTTCGTCCTTGGGTACACCATCGCCGGCGCTCCTGTCTGTGATGCAGCGTCAAGGGTAACCGCAGCCATGGTCTCCGAGCTGATAATAGATGCTGCTGTAAACGTCGTCGAACTGTTCGTGCAGATGGTTGTTGTCTTGCAAACGTCCCCATCTGTTGACTCAGGGATCGAGACGTCGCTGTACGATCCGTTACAGCCATGCGGATAAGATGCCTGTTATCTCGACTGCTGGTGATACGAGGCCGTTGGGATCCAGCACGGCGTTCCGTATTACCCTCCTGAACTCAGCTATTCCATATTCTGCTGTCAGTCATTGTATCTCGACCAACGCGAGCAGCAATGTCGCGATGTGATAAACCGCAATCGCGATAGGCTGCAATCCGACTTTTATCAAAGTCGGATACGTGATGGTACGCGTTTCTCCTCCTTACATCAGGCATCACAACAATGTTTCACCGGGCAACGCTGTTTGTGTATGAGAAATCGGTTGGAAACTTTCCTCATGTCAGCACGTTGTAGGCAACCTTGTGTGAATGCTCTGAAAAGCTAATCATTTGCATATCACAGCATCTTCTTCCTGTCGGTTAAATTTCGCGTCTGTAGCACGTCATCTTCGTGGTGTCGCAATTTTAATGGCCAGTAGTGTAGTTGGAAACCGCGAGAACTTTTCGTCACAACCTTCACTACCGCTTCTGGAGATGTCTCGCTGTGAAGAACGGTTGCGTGCGTCAGCCGTGTCCATCGGTAGAGAACCCTAACACTCGCGTCTTCCGACAGGCGGCGTTGCGTCGCGGTCAGAGCGCCACGAAAGTAGGCGCGCCGCGTGACCATAATTGTGGCGAGAAAGCGCGCCGGCGTAAGCGCGGCAGCGGCTGCAGCTGTGGATTCTTCTGAGGAAAGCCGCGCCGCGCGATGCCGCCCAGCACAGGCTGTCTCCGCTACCCCCAGCAGCCGGGGGCGCCGCCTCTTGCTGCCCGCGACTGAGTCACGTGAGGTGGCAAAAGCCGTACGATACCTCCTGATACCGTGTTGGACCTCCTTTTGCCCGGCGTAATGGTGAGGGGATGCCAACGGAGAGGTGACCATGAGAACTAGACTGAATAAAAAACGAAAGCATTACGTTCCACGAATCGGTACGTGAAATGTCAGAAGTTTGAACGTGGCAGGGAAGCTGGAAAATCTGAAACGGGAAATGTTAAGGCTCAGACTAGATACAAGGGGAGTCACTGAAGTGAAATGGAAAGAAGAAGGATATATGGCCAGGCGAGTACAGGGTAGTATCAACAGAAGCAGAAAATGATACACTACTGGCCCTTAAAATTGCTACACTACGAAGATGAAGTGCTACAGACGGGAAATTTAACCGACAGGAAGAAGATGCTGTCATATGCGAATGATGAGCTTTTCAGAGCATTCACACAATTTGGCGCCGGTGGCGACACCTACAACATGCTGACATTAGGAAAGTTTCCAACCGATTTCTCGTACACAAACAGCAGTTGACCAGCGTTGCCTGGTGAAACGTTGTTATGATGCCTCGTGTAAGGAGGAGAAATGCGTACCATAACGATTCCGACTTTGATAAAGGTCGGATTGTAGCCTGTCGCGATTGCCGTTTATCGTATCGCGACATTGCTGCCCGTGTTGTTCGAGATCCAATGATTGTTAGCAGAATATAGAATCGGTGGGTTCAGGATGGTAATACGGAACGCCGTGCTGGATCCCAACGGCCTCGTATCTCTAGCAGTCGAGGTGACAGGCATCTTATCCGCGTGGCTGTAACGGATAGTGCAGCCACGTCTCGATCCCTGAGTCAACAGATGGAGACTTTTGCAAGACAACAACCATCTGCACGAACAGTTCGAGGACGTTTGTAGCAGCACTATCAGCTCGGAGACCATGGCTGCGGTTACCCTTGACGCTGCATCACAGACAGGAGCGCCGGCGATGGTGTAATCAACGACGAACCTGGGTGCACGAATGGTAAAACGTCATATTTTTTTGGATGAATCCAGGATCCCTGCGAAACCCTACATTTCAGCAGGATAATGCACGACCGTATGTTGCAGGTCCTGTACGGTCCTTTCTGGATACAGGAAATGTTCGACTGATGCCCTGGCCAGCAAATTCTCCAGATCTCTCACCAATTGAAAACGTCTGGTAAATGGTGGCCGGGCAACTGGCTCGTCACAATACGCCAGTAACTACTCATGATGAACTGTGGTATCGTGTTGAAGCTGCATGGGCAGCTGTACCTGTACACGCCATCCAACTCTGTTTGATTCAATGCCCAGGCGTATCAAGGCCGTTATTACGGCCAGAGGTGGTTGTTCTGGGTACTGATTTCTCAGGACCTATGCACCCAAACTGCGTGAAAATGTAATCACACGTCAGTTCTAGTATAATATATTTGTCCAATGAACACCCGTTTTAGGCGCGCAGTCCGGAACCGCGCGACTGCTACGGTCGCAGGTTCGAATTCTGCCTCGGGCATGGATGTGTGTGATGTTCTTAGGTTAGTTAGGTTTAATTAGTTCTAAGTTCTAGGCGACTGATGACCTCAGAAGTTAAGTCGCATAGTGCTCAGAGCCATTTGAACCATTTTTTGCTCAGAGCCATTTGTACCATTTTTGAACACCCGTTTATCATCTGCATTTCTTCTTGGTGTAGCAAAATTAATGGCCAGTAGTGTATAACGGGAGAAGGATTCGGTATGAATAGGAAGGTGAGGCAGAATGTGAGTTAGAGGATATTAAAAGGATAATTCAGTACGTGACGACGGATGAAAATATCACGAGTGTGGGAGACTGAAATGCGGTTGTCGGACGAGGAGTAGAAGGTTGCGGTATAATATGGGCTAGGTACTAGGAATGAGAGAGGAGAAAGGTAATTGAGTTCAGCAATAAATTCTAGTAAGTAATAGCGAATACTCTGTTCAAGAATTAGAAGAGGAGGGGGTATACATGGAAAAGGCCGGGAGACAAGGGAAGATTTCAGTTAGATTACATCATGGTAAGGCAGAGATTCCGAAATCCGATAATGAATTTGTAGGCTCAGCCAGGAGCAGATATAGACTCACCAAAAATTTAGTAGTGCTGAAGAGTAGGTTGAAGTTTAAGAGATTAGTCAGGAAGAATCAATGCAGAAAGAAGTGTGATACGGAAGTACTAAGGGATGGAGAGATACGCTTCGTGTTCCCTGAGGCTATGAATACTGCGATAAGGAATAGCCCCGTCGGCTGATCAGTTGAAGAAGAATGGATAGCTCTAAAAAGGGCAGTCACAGAAGTTGGGAAGGAAAACATAGGTACAGAGAAGGTAGTTGCGAAGAAACTATGGGTAACAGAAGAAATGCTTCAGCTGATCGATGAAATAAGAAAGTACAAAAATGTTCAGGGAATTCAGGAATACATAAATACAAGTAAGTCAGGAATGAAACAAACAAGAAGTGCACAGAAGCTAATGCGAAATAGCTGCATGAAAAAATGTGAAGAAATCAAAAAAGAAATGATGGTCTGAAGGACTGGCTCAGCATATAGAAAAGTCAAAATTACCTTTGGTGAAACTCATAGCGTAATTACTCGTGCCCTTGTACATAATCAGTATCTGATGAAAGTCGGTCATTTCCGATCATACTCCGTTCGCAACTGTTTCTTCGCCGATCGGGCGATAATGCCTTATTTTCATTTTCCAATGATCGGTTTTAATGATACAGAGTATAAGAGCTGCACTCAGTAACGTAATTGTCAGGTGACTGTACGTGTGCGAATTTCCGCCGCTCTAAAAGGACCGCTCCTCTCTTTTTTTATTCCTCTCTTTGGACAGTGTATTTTTCCCGGACGGGAATGAACTTTTATACCTTTTTTCCCTCTCTTCTTGGGAGAGCGCAAGTCTGCGCGTCAACGGCCACTTGTCAATCGCCGAGCCTCGTTCTTTCACACTTATGTTTGCCGAACGGAAACAGATCGGAGAATTTCGGACCCTGTGTTGATATTAACTTGTGTTGAGACTGCTCTCCTTCGGCAGGGTGCGAAAAAAGTGGCGGATTTCTGAATTCTGTAACGTTTCATTTTGTATTCAACACGAACTCCTCTCCCTCCTTTTTTTTTGTCATCAGTGTTCTGATTGCTTTGTTGCGGCCCGCCACGAATTCCTTTCCTGCACTAACCTCTTCATCTCAGAGTAGCACTTGCAACCTACGTCCTCAACTAGTTGCTGGATGCATTCCAATCCCTGTCTTCCTCTACAGTTTTTGCCCTCTACAGCTCCCTCTGCGGGGTTCCTACACTCCTGGAAATGGAAAAAAGAACACATTGACACCGGTGTGTCAGACCCACCATACTTGCTCCGGACACTGCGAGAGGGCTGTACAAGCAATGATCACACGCACGGCACAGCGGACACACCAGGAACCGCGGTGTTGGCCGTCGAATGGCGCTAGCTGCGCAGCATTTGTGCACCGCCGCCGTCAGTGTCAGCCAGTTTGCCGTGGCATACGGAGCTCCATCGCAGTCTTTAACACCGGTAGCATGCCGCGACAGCGTGGACGTGAACCGTATGTGCAGTTGACGGACTTTGAGCGAGGGCGTATAGTGGGCATGCGGGAGGCCGGGTGGACGTACCGCCGAATTGCTCAACACGTGGGGCGTGAGGTCTCCACAGTACATCGATGTTGTCGCCAGTGGTCGGCGGAAGGTGCACGTGCCCGTCGACCTGGGACCGGACCGCAGCGACGCACGGATGCACGCCAAGACCGTAGGATCCTACGCAGTGCCGTAGGGGACCGCACCGCCATTTCCCAGCAAATTAGGGACACTGTTGCTCCTGGGGTATCGGCGAGGACCATTCGCAACCGTCTCCATGAAGCTGGGCTACGGTCCCGCACACCGTTAGGCCGTCTTCCGCTCACGCCCCAACATCGTGCAGCCCGCCTCCAGTGGTGTCGCGACAGGCGTGAATGGAGGGACGAATGGAGACGTGTCGTCTTCAGCGATGAGAGTCGCTTCTGCCTTGGTGCCAATGATGGTCGTATGCGTGTTTGGCGCCGTGCAGGTGAGCGCCACAATAAGGACTGCATACGGCCGAGGCACACAGGGCCAACACCCGGCATCATGGTGTGGGGAGCGATCTCCTACACTGGCCGTACACCACTGGTGATCGTCGAGGGGACACTGAATAGTGCACGGTACATCCAAACCGTCATCGAACCCATCGTTCTACCATTCCTAGACCGGCAAGGGAACTTGCTGTTCCAACAGGACAATGCACGTCCGCATGTATCCCGTGCCACCCAACGTGCTCTAGAAGGTGTAAGTCTACTACCCTGGCCAGCAAGATCTCCGGATCTGTCCCCCATTGAGCATGTTTGGGACTGGATGAAGCGTCGTCTCACGCGGTCTGCACGTCCAGCACGAACGCTGGTCCAACTGAGGCGCCAGGTGGAAATGGCATGGCAAGCCGTTCCACAGGACTACATCCAGCATCTCTACGATCGTCTCCATGGGAGAATAGCAGCCTGCATTGCTGCGAAAGGTGGATATACACTGTACTAGTGCCGACATTGTGCATGCTTTGTTGCCTGTGTCTATGTGCCTGTGGTTCTGTCAGTGTGATCATGTGATGTATCTGACCCCAGGAATGTGTCAATAAAGTTTCCCCTTCCTGGGACAATGAATTCACGGTGTTCTTATTTCAATTTCCAGGAGTGTATTTAAAAAAACGAAGCTGATATCCGTTTGACCTATGGCAGCGCCATCTAGAGGGCCAACCATAGCGCCATCTGGTTTTCCCCTTCAAGCTAGACAAGTTTCGTTCTTTATCGTTTTTTCGTTTGATGCTTATTTCGTGAGATATTTGGCCCGGTCACGATCAATGGACCAGCATGTTTACTGATAAGTGAAGACATTATGGCTGCTGTTCATCACACATGGTGGCGTCGGGGGCACGTGAGGTGGGAAGAAAAGTATACGAAAGGAGCACAGACGACTGGGGAATCATTATAGTGACGATACGAGTTAAAATAGGGGAACACATTGACACAAAGAACTACGATAGAGGGCAGATTGTTACGGAAATGTACCCGGGTACGAGCTTATCGGAAACGGTGCAGCTGGTCGGTTGTCAGCAGCCACGGAAAACGGCTGAAGTTGGCGAAACCACAAGTACACGTGGTGTTGGACGTCGACTTGTCACACAAAACGAGGAGGTCAGAGGCCAGCCCACTCTGTAAAGCAGGGTAGGCGGCCATCTGTGTCAGATCTGACGGCGGAGTGCAGTGCTGATTTGGGAACGAGTCCTTCGGTGCAGACCATAAAATGCAAATTTGTTAAATATAGGACACCGCAGCAGACGACGCGTACGTTACTCGATGTTGACCCAACGGCATTGTCAGTTAGGATTGCAGTGTGTGCGGAATCATCGAGTTTGGACCATGAATGAATAGGAACGTGTCACCTCGTCGGATGACCCACATTTCTTATGAAAAAAGGTCGATGCTAGTGTCCGGATACGCCGTCTTCAAGGCGGTCGGCTTTTCGGAAAATGCACAGGCTGGTGGGGACTAGTGTCATGCTAGGGAGGACATTAACGTTAGCAGCCATGGGACCTGTGCTTGTAACCTGAGGCACTAAGGCAGTTGAGGGGTACGTGAACATGAGGGCTATTCGTGAAGAAAGGTCCGACTAGTCGCTAAATAGAAACCAAAGTCAAAAATGTTTTCTTTGCAAGAGTCATCTTTACCTTCCACCACGACTTAGACATTTGTCTTAGCTTTGTACCAACTTACCAATACCCTCGTCACAGAAGCCAGCCGTCAGTGCTTTCCGACAATTCTCTAACGCTTTTCTACGGCTCATTGTCTGTGCCACAATGTTGTCTTCATGGCCAGCGGTTCATGTGAGCAGAGATGAACTTGACAGGGAGCCAAGTCCAGGCTGTAAGGTGGGAGATGAAACACTTCCCATCGAAAGCGCTGCAGGAGCATCGTCACTGGGCCTGCACAGTGCAGCCGAGGACTGATGTCAAGAAGCAGAACACGTATGGTCCGCAGCTCGTGGTCGGGCGGTAGCGTTCTCGCTTCCCTCGCCCGGGTTCCCGGGTTCGATTCCCGGCGGGGTCAGGGATTTTCTCTACCTCGTGATGACTGGGTGTTGTGTGACGTCCTTAGTTAGGTTTAAGTAGTTCTAAGTTCTAGGGGACTGATGACCATAGATGTTAAGTCCCATAGTGCTCAGAGCCATTAGAGCCACGACACGTATAACAGCTATGTTATGTGGGATGTATGACGTCAGACGAAATCTCTCCGCAGGCTCTCATACTAGGTTGGAGACACAATTCACGTAGGCGTCTTTACGTGCTCACTGAGCGCTCAGAAATGAGAAGAGTGACGTGACGCAATCGACGGGCGTACTGGAGACACTGCCCAACACATCTAAGCAAAGCTTAATTTATTTATTTATTTACACGTCAAGTTCCGTGGGACCAAATTGAGGAGTAAATCTCCTAGGTCACGGAACGTGTCAGTACATGGAATTACAAAATAAAAGTAATAGATAAAAATAAATGTTCATGAACCTGAAAAATGTCAGTCCATAAGTTTAAGTAAACGTTATGAGCAATATAATAATAATCAGCACAATTTTTCAAGGAACTCCTCGACAGAATAGAAGGAGTGACTCATGAGGAAACTCTTCAGTTTCGATTTGAAAGCGCGTGGATTACTGCTAAGATTTTTGAATTCGAGTGGCACCTTATTGAAAATGGATGCAGCAGTATACTGCACACCTTTTTGCACAAGAGTTAAGGAAGTCCGATCCAAACGTAGGTTTGTTTCTGCCGAATATTAACCGATTGAAAGCTGCTTATTCTTGGGAAGAAGCTAATATTGGTAACAAGAAACGACAATAAGGAATATACATATTGAGAGGCCAGTGTCAAAATACTCAGACTCGTGGACAGAGGTCGACAAGAGGTTCATCGTATTTTACGAGGCCTGTTCAGAAAGTAAGCTCCGATTGATTGCCAAATTGAAACCACAGTGAACATCAGAAATGTTTTACTTGTAACAATTAGCTACACCTTTCAGCTACTTCTCTACGTAGTCGCCGTTCTGACTTAGACTTTTGTCATAGCGTTGAACCAACTTTTCAATAGCCTCATCATAGAAGGCAGCCGCCAGTGCTTTCCGCCAATTCTCCACGCTGGCCTACACCTCGTTGTCTGTGTCAAAATGTTGTCTTCAAAGACAGCGGTTCATGTGACCAGAGATGAAACTCAGGGGGAGACAATTGCGGACTGTATTGTGGGTAATCTCACATTTCCATTTGAAAACGATGCAGGAGCATCTTCATTGCCCCTGCAGAATGCGGCTGAGAATTGTCTTGAAGAAGAAACAGCACGACAGTTATGTAATGTTAGCTGCATAGCTTCAGGCGAAATTTCTCACCAGGCCCTCGTACTTGGCGGCAGACACTATTTTCTAGACATCTTTACGCACTCACTGCGAGCTCAGAAATGAGAAGAGCGACGTGATGCTAACTGGGGTTATACTAGAGACACTACCCAACACATCTGTGCAAAGCTTTATCGGATTTTCATAGTCGTTTCCCTTTCGCGACCGATCGGAGCTTACTTTCTGAACGCCCCTCGTACAATGAAATAAACACCCTTACCTGCTTACAGGTGTTGACATACGTCAATGGGGACAGATGAAAGTGTGTGCCCCGACCGGGACTCGAACCCGGGATCTCCTGTTTACATGGCAGACGCTCTATCCATCTGAGCCACCGAGGACACAGAGGATAGCGCAACTGCAGGGATTTATCTCTAGCACGCCTCCTGCGAAACCCACATTCGCAACATATTGCCCCGCACTACATTCGTAGTGAGCCCGCCCATTATACTCATTAATCGCGGCGCGTTGCCTATTCCCGTAAGAGTTCGGGCACTGTTTGTGCATTCGCACAGAAGAAGAAGATGGTCAGGTGGCCGGTGAGCCTTACCTATATATATACTAAGGTGGTATCTGTTCTTTAGGACATGTCCGAAAGAACAGATACCATCTTACTATATAGATCATCGTATTTTCACTTTGGTTTCCATTTTGCGGCCAATCGGATATTGCTTTGCGGATAGCCGTTGAAGGACGCTATAGCGGACCGAGTTTAAGGCTGTATTTTACGGCATTGTTTGATCTGTGTGCAGACATGTGGTGCGAGGTATCTCCAGAAAGGTAACAATGACTTGTCGAATCATTGCCACGCAGAATCGCTGATGTACTGCGTTCCAGCATTGGACTAACACATTATTAAGCAAGTGGTCGTTACACTTTGGCTCCTTACTGTAAAAATGCAGTACACATTCTGGCTCCTACAGAAGTGGACCAGCAGCTTTACTTCCCACGTATCTTCCACGAAAGAAATTGCGGAATGATGAAAATAAAAAAAAACGCCCTTCTAGACTGTCGCTACACTGTTTTATCGCGGCTTAAGCCCAGTCCACACGTAACGATCTGTCCGCGCAGACATCGGCGCAAATGTCTGTACATGCAAAAGATCGCTCCAAATGTGGTGTGTTCACACGCCACAAACCCCAATCTACTCCTCGCCCGCCATCTGTCGGTGTAGAAAAGAAATATCAGTGGCAAGCGACTACGCTCTCCGTAAACGTCAAAAATTTAATTCAGTTATTTTAAAATATATAAATGGAGGAAGTTCTGCTGTGGTCTGTGTTCGCAACTTGTGTTGCAAAAAACATTCAGACCAACCGCAGGAAACAGAGAAAGCGGTCAAAATGTTGTAGACAGTGGCTGCTAAAGCGAAAGCAGTTTTCTTACGTAAATTTACTGCGAGATCTGCATGGCGAACCTTAAGAAAGCCAAGCAGATCAAAATACCATAACGTTGGCTGGTATACTTGATCTACGCCTACATTATATCTTCTAGATTTCTGAAATTTGGATAACTCTTTTCGGCAGTAAACAGTTCGCAACGGTTTTTTTTCCTTCTGTTTGCCGAGGCGTCAACTGCCCGCAATTTTTCAATTAGAGCATTGTATGGTGCTGTCTTTTTGTCTCGGTCACTATATTCTTTACTTTTAATCTTCCACAAACATGGGTGGTTTCTATATATTTCAATGAATTCACTTACAAACTCTCGAGAACACTGATGAGTATCAGCCATTTTAATGCCCTGTGCGCACAAATACAAACACTAGACTGAGCAAACAGCTGTTTCGCGCCAGATTTGCGGCGATCTCCTGTCCACACGCTCCAACTTGTCTGCGCAGATGTGGTTTGAACCCACAGATTTGAGAGATTTCGCTCAAACCTCCAACTCCAACTTCCAGGTTTGCACACACCTCAGGTTGGTGCAAATCTTCTGTCCACACGCAACGATCTGTCAGCGCAGATGTGATTTGCGCAGACAGATCGTTGTGTGTGCACGGAACTTTACACCGGGGCCCTGGAGATTCTCATTCCTCCCTCGTGTAGTTGCCCGAGTACGCCCCAATTACAGCTGGCGATTACTCTGCAGAATTTGCAAGGGGTCGTCACACGGCTCATTTGGCGTGGCCGCGGGTTTTGCATCTGGCTCGCCCGCCTCTGTTTGCGCCGGGCTTTTACAGCGGCGGCGGGGGCGGCGGCGGCCTTGGCGGCTGGGGTGGCGTCCGCGCCAGACAGGCGCCACGGAGCCGCCGCCGCCGCCCCCGCCGCGCATCGATTGCGGCAGAGTTTGTCCGTCTGTCTGCGACCTCGTCCGAGATGCGCGCCGGGGGCAGTCACCCGCGCCGGAAAACCCTCGCCCCCTGCAAACAGCGCCGCGGCGCCGCCGAGTCGGCCGCCACGAAGTAGCACAAAGCCGCGTCCTGCCGCCCCGCGGTGCTCCTTATTTTTCCTTCGGCGGGCAGAGAAACCGCCGGAACGGAGTGCGCCCGGGAAGCTGTGGGCTGTCCTTTTATAGCGGCACATAGACGCAGCTTTTGTGATAGACAGTCTTCTCGGGCAGCGCTCTTCTTCCATTACAGGCTCCACTGCTAGTGTTATGTCAGAAAACATAAAACTAGGTCTCCGTTGGGTAGAGGAATGAGAGAGCGGCAGAACTTAGATGCTGGGAACGGCGCACAGCTTACCATTAAAACTGCGCCGGCACACTGCATTTCGCTTTTTATTGAAACTGTACTTACTTCAGAACTAAAGCAACGTCTTTATATCGGGTGATCAAAAAGTCAGTATAAATTTGAAAACTTAATAAACCACGGAATAAGATAGAGAGGTAAAAATTGACACTCATGCTTGGAAAGACATGGGGTTTTATTAGAAACAAAAAAAAAAAAGTTCACAAAATGTCCGACACATTGCGCTGGACCGCAAAACGTCAGTAACTGCGCATGACAATCGTGTACAAAAGGAGCTGTAATGAGAGAGAGAATCAGATGCGCCTGCAGTCGCAGCATGTTGACGTTACCTGAAACGGCGCTTTTAGTGAAGCTGTATTATCAGAATGGGGAATGTGCTAGTTCAGCGTTGCGATCCTATCGCCATAGGAAGCGGATTAGAACGGGTGAAGATCCGTTGACAAATGCAGCTGTGAAGAGAATGATTTCGAAGTTCGAAGCCACTGGTTGTTTAGACGATAGACCCCGTAGTGGCCGACCGAGCACAAGGCGTAATGCTGCTGAGACAGTTCAGGAAGAAAAGGAGACTGTAGCGAGTTCGCCTATGCACGGGGAAGTCATCGCTCGTGCAGTCGCAGGAGGCACCGGCATTCCATACACTACTGTTTGGTTGGCACTTAGGCGTACCCTCCGATACTATCCGTGCAAAATCCATCGGCATCGTGAACTGTTACCTGACGATTTAGTGACGCGGAGGGCATTTGCGGTGTGGGCGTTTCAAAAGATGGCGGAAGATGACGATTGGTTGAGTAACGTGTTCCGGACCGATGAAGCTCATTTCACGCTCCGAGGGTCTGTCAACGCCCACAACTGCAGAATTTGGGCTACCGAAAATCCTAGAACTGTCGTGGACACTACAATGCACGACGAGAAAGTCACGGTATACGTTGGATTTACCACATTTACCGTTATCGGGCCTTTTTTCTTCGAGGAAATGCGTGATTCTGGTTTTGTAACTGCTACCGTGACGGGTGAGAGGTACGCCGATATGTTACAGAATCGCATCATCCCCAGCCTGGCTGATAAACAACTGCTGGAACGTACGATGTTTATGCACTATGGCACCCCACCCCATACTGTTAGACGCGTAAAACACCTCTTACGCGCGTCGTTTGGTGATGCTCAGCCGCCACTTTCATCATGCTTGGCCTCCCAGGTCCCCAGACATCAGTCCGTGCGATTATTGGCTTTGGGGTTACCTGACGTCGCCTATGCCTCACCATAACCCCGGACAGCTATTGTTGAGGAATGATGGTGGACATATTGAGCATCTCCTGTGAAGAACATCATCTTTGCTTTGTCTTACTTTGTTATGCTAATCATTGCTATTCTGATCAGATGAAGCACCATCTGTCGAACATTTTTTGAACTTTTGTGTGTGTTTTTTCTGTTCTAATAAAACCCCATGTCATTTCAAGCATGTGTGTCAATTTGTACCTCTTTATCTACATTATTTCGTGATTTATTTAGTTTTCAAATTTATGCTGACTTTTTGATCACCCGGTACTTCATAGAATTCATCCGACTCTCCATCGCGGCCCGGGATGCAGTTGGAACTAAGGAACGTTTTTCCTGTTTCTCTCTCTGGCATCTCTGTATATGAGGAAAGAGAGAGAGAGACATCGGTTGTCGATCACACCGCCCGCCATCGGCACACACACACACACACACACACACACACACACACGCACACACACGGGTGCACTGCTCGTGTAGAGTTAGAGAGGTGAGCCACAATTCGTGCACTCAGACGTCACAGCGCCATTCCTGGAGTTCTACACTAAAAAATGTGAATAGCAGAATTTGTACTCGTGCATACCTTTGATGGAAAACTGGTTCCGAAGAAAGGCAGTTTGGTAATACACTAATGGCCATCAAAATTGCTACACCACGAAGATGACGTGCCACACACGCGAAATTTAACCGACAGGAAGAAGATGCTGTCATAGGCAAATGATTAGCTTTCCAGAGCATTCACACAAGGTTGGCGCCGGTGGCGACACCTACAACGTGCTGACATGAGGAAAGTTTCCAACCGATTTCTCATACACAAACAGCAGTTGACCGGCGTTGCCTGGTGAAACGTTGTTGTGATGCCTCGTGTAGGGAGCAGAAATGGGTACCATTACGTTTAGTACTTTGATAAAGGTCGGATTGTAGCCTACCGCGATTGCGGTTTTCGTATCGCGACATTGCTGCTCGCGTTGGTCGAGATCTAATGACTGTTAGCAGAATATGGAATCGGTGGGTTCAACAGGGTAATACGAAACGCCGTGCTGGATCCCAACGGCCTCGTATCACTAGCAGTCGAGATGACAGGCATCATATCCGCATGGCTGTAACGGTTCGTGCAGCCACATCTCGATCCCTGAGTCAATACTTGGGGCCTTTGCAAGACAACAACCATCTGCACGAACAGTTCGACGACGATTGCAGCAGCATGGACTATCAGCTCGGAGACCATGGCTGCAGTTACCCTTGACGCTGCATCACAGACAGGAGCGCCGGCGATGGTGTACTCAACGACGAACCTGGATGCACGAATGGCAAAACGTCATTTTTTCGGATGAATCCAGGTTCTGTTTACAGCATCATGATGGTCACATCCGTGTTTGGTGACATCGCAGTGAATGCACATTGGAAGCCTGTGTTCGTCATCGCCATACTGGCGTATCACCCGGCGTGATGGTATGGGGTGCCACTGGTTACACGTCTCGGTCACCTCTTGTTCGCATTGACGGCACTTTGAACGGTGGATGTTACATTTCAGATGTGTTACGACCCGTGGCTGTACCCTTCTTTCGATCCCTGCGAAATCCTACATTTCAGCAGGATAATGCACGCCCGAATGTTGCAGGTCCTGTAGGGTTTTTCTGGATACAGAAAATTTTCGACCGCTGCCCTGGCCAGCACATTCTCCAGATCTCTCACCAATTGAAAACGTCTGGTCAATGGTGGCCGAGCAACTGGCTCGTCACAATACACCAGTCACAATACACCAGTCACTTGATGAACTGTAGTATCGTGTTGTACCTGTACACGCCATCCAAGCTCTGTTTGACTCAATGCCCAGGCGTATCAAGGCCGTTATTACGGCCAGAGGTGGTTGTTCTAGGTACTGATTTCTCACGATCTATTCACCCAAATTGCGTGAAAATGTAATCACATGTCAGTTCTAGTATAATATATTTGTCCAATAAATACCCGTTTATCATCTGCATTTTTTCTTTGTGTAGCAATTTTAATGGCCAGTAGTGTATTTGTGGAGGAACGCTCAGCTGCATGTGTGAATACTGTCTGCGGAGTTTGTTGCGAATAGAATTACGAGGGTCGTTCAACAAGCAATGCCCCACATATTTTTCTCAAAACATATTTATTGTTATGAGTCAGAAATTGGTGACAATATACGTCAACATGTCTTGTCCATGTCCTATTTTGCTATGTAGTCTCCACTACGCTCTATGGCTGTACGCCAACAATATGGAGGAGCCGGTAAAAGCCCTTCTCCTGTAGGCGTTGCCATGTTTTCAGTGCATGACTGACACTCTCGCCACCTTCAAAGGATGGTCCCCGTAGAGAATAGAGTTGTGATGCGCCGGTTGGCACGAATAATGGCATCCGCACGATACATCATGTCTGGAGCAGTGGCTGTGACAGGACGTTCCGAGCGTCCGTTTCTGCATTTCCTGACGCTGTAACTTTCTTCGCCCATCGCCCAACTGTACTCCTGTCAACTGCAGCATCGCCATGCACTGCACACAAACGTTTATGGATGTTCACCACGGTTCCTTTTACTGCACACAAGAATTCAGCAGGATGCTTGTAAAGTGAGTCGTATGTAGACACCATTTTGTCGCTGTACGACGACTCTGCGATCTGCCAGAACGTTTCGAAACTTCACCGGCGCACAGAACAAACACCAAACGTGAAGCATCAACAAGGTCGTTTGTCTATGTATATTAAGGGCTTTTTTTTTTAAATGCGTGTAATTACTTATTGAATGACCCTCGTAGTAACAAAGCTGTAATAACGTCATGTAGCATCTCCTGAATTATGACAGACAGGTAATTGTTGTCCTCGCAGAGACGGTTGCGTGACGGTAAGGAATCATACTTTTTTTGTAATCTGTGTACGCTGTTTCTTAAACGCTACATATCCTACAACAACAGGTTTTTAACGTCCGGTATAACAATTATTGGACTCACATGTCAGATTTATTCGTAAAGGGTAATAATCAGTTTAAAATAAATTATCTGACACAAGACAGTAATAAATACAAAACTGATCAATGTGGACATGTCGTGTGACTAGTGCCTCCCGTGGGGTAGACCGCTCGCCGGGTGCAAGTGTTTCGATTTGACGACACTACGGCGACTTGCGCGTCGATGGGGATGAAATGATGGTGATTAGGAAGACACAACACCCAGTCCCCGAGCGGAGAAAATCTCCAACCCATCCGGGAATCGAACCCGGGCCCTTAGGGTTGACATTCCGTCGCGCTGACATTCAGCTACCAGGGGGAACAGTGTGGATATATTAAACACACACATCACACTGACTAACAGAGGCCAGTCTTAAAATTTTGAATACATTGTCAGTGACAGCGCGTCTTTATTGCACTGCCATATCTGTGCGGATGTTTTGTTTAAGAGCGTCTCGAATTAATGTATGACGATTAATAAATTAATTCCGACAACAAACACTGTTAAATTAGAAGTTAGAAGAAGTTATACCTAGTCCTGGGACAAAATCTGGAACTCCAGTATTATAACGCAAAGCCCTACCCCCTAGACCAACTGAGCAGCTCAGCTCCACATATTGACTACAGTCCTCCCAGATTGCCTTCCTTTGATGTCCATTTTCCACCGAAAATTTATACGGGTTTTACCGACCTTTTTGTGCTGTTAGTATGCACACAAGCGCACTGCAGCGTCTGAGTAAGCGAATTATGCTTCAGCCTGTTTTCATAAAGAAGTACACACACAGGTGCAACAGTTATACATATTTTTGTCTGGGACACGTTGCCCACCGTCTCGCAGTACAGAACAGGGTTTTCAGGTTTGCCTCGTTTATAACGTGAATGGTGGAACTGTAGCCTCAAATTCATCACCCTCCCCCCTCCTCCTCGAGGCGTAGTAATAAAAATTTAACTACCACTTCGAAAAAATGAAGTTCCGACCATAAAACGTGCTATTAATGCTGTTAGTCTCTCTCTGCATACTCATTCTTAAATACGACATGTTTTTCCCAAACGTGGATGACTTCGTCGACATCTTTGTTGTCCGCAATTCGGATATTTGGGACACATTCCATATCGGAAATCTCCTCGTCGTTTCCCTGAAAAACCCAGGCACACAACGCTTTCTGCGTCAGAGAGAAGAGGATGAAGTGAGATGTGCCATGTCAGGGTGTGAATCAAAATTTAATAAGTCTAAAGAAGCAGCGTGTGTGAATATGTCCTGTTTAGAATGAGTTGGGCGTTGTCACGGAGAAAAAACATCCCCTTGGATAACTTTCCGCGTTAAACATCCAACAGAGCATGAAGCCTGCATCTGATTGGAGGAGGTGGAATGAAACATGTTGGGAGACATCTTAGTTACCAAAAAAAACAAGCGATGTCTGGACGCACTGTCTAGATAGGAGCTGCATAAGAGTGTAGCACCAGTTGCAAACATGATATGGAAGGGGAGGCTGAGATTCATTGGACACGTTGTGAGTTCAGATGACAAAATTTTGACCAGTAAGATACAGAAAATAACATGCTTAACAGGTAACAGCCGGATAAAAGGAGTCATAGGGATTTGGAAAGCAAGTAAAAAAAAATAATAAAAATAAAATAGAAAACAAAAATAAACACAGCGGTGAACTATAGGACAAAAACAGGATCAAAATTAAGATAAAGCCCACTAAACAGAGGGAAGCCTAAGAAAGGAGCATCTGAATGTATACTCCGTAAACCTGTGAAGCGCACAGCAGTGCACGTCGGATTGTACCTGTTATTAGGTCTCCTTCCCGTTCCATTCACGTATGGAGCGCGGGAAGAATGATTGTTTCATGCTATAATTAATCATATCTCTATGGAAGAGTCACGCAGAGAGGATTAGTAGTAGTAGTAGTAGTATATTTCATCACTTAAAGCTGGTTCTAGAAACAGAGCATGAAGCCTCTATCTGATTGGAGGAGGTGGAATGAAACATGTTGGGAGACATGGCTTTCACGGGATAGTTTGCATGTATCTTCAAGCGCCTGCCATTTCAGTTGTTTCAGCACCTTCTTGAAACTCTCCTACTGGTCAGAAAAAGCTGTGACAATTTGTGATGCATTCTCTGTATCTGTTCAGGATCCTTTTTAATCCTGTTTGGTACGGATCCCACACATTGAGTAGTATGCTTGGACGTATCACACGAGTATCTTATATACACTCTCCTTTGCAGACTGACTGCACTAGCCTAGTATTTTAACAATGAACCGGAATCTGTTACCTGATTTACCTAGGAGTGACACTATGCGATCATTCCATTTCATATACCTGCTAACTGTTGCACTCAAGTATTTGTATAATTTGGCACATTCCAGCTGTGACTCACTGTTACTGTAGTCATAGAACACCATGCTTTTTCGCCTTGTGACGTGTACGGTCTTGTATTTGTAAACGGTTAAAGCAACTTGCCAATCTATATAGCATTTTGAAATCTTATGAAGATCTGGCTACATACGGGTGCAGCTTTCCTTCAGACAATACATTATAGATAACTACCTCATAGCGAAAAGTCTGAGGTTGCTATCGTTATCGTCTGCAAGGTCATTACACGAAGTGAACAGCAATGACCCCAGCACGCTTTCTGGGGCACATCTTAAGTTATTTCTACATCTCTCGGTGACTCTCCATATCTCGCTTGGTACCCACTTACGTACGATTTGCATATCGTATGATCGATGATTGCGAATCCTTGCTCGTTGGGATGGGGGACGTCATTTTTTTCGAGATGCCTCATTACATTTTAGCTCAGAATATATTCTAAGATTCTACCACAAATCGATGTAATATTGGGAAGAAACAAGGCGTACTGAATAAGTCACTTGTGGCTTGAAACGAGCAAAATAAATAAATGACTGTGTAGCCGTTTATTAAGTATAAGATAAAAAAATGAAAAATAGCAGTTCAGCGAGGCAGATTTTAAAGGCGTGACCACAGAAGGACTAGGAGCGCATAGTATGAATTCTCCTCAGCTGCCCTGGGTTGCGCTTTTGCAACGCCATTGAAACAGATCACCAGAAAGGGAAAGTAGCGCTGTTATTGAATGCAGCCGCTGAAATGTAGCAGTTTACTTTAGAAAGCCGTGTGAACCAAAGTTTGCCGGTCGCTGTGGCCGAGCGGTTCTAGGCGCTTCAGTCCGGAACCCCGCTGCTCCTACGGTCGGATGTTCGAATCCTGCCTCGGGCATGGATGTGTGTGATGTCCTTAGCTTAGTTAGGTTTAAGTAGTTCTAAGTCTAGGGCACTGATGACCTCAGATGCTAAGTCCCATAGTGCTTAGAGCCATTTGAACCAAAGTTTTACGGACATTATGTTGACTCTTGCCTTGCACTATCGCGCGTCATATATCAACGCGACGGAAGTAGAACTTTATTGAGATCGACGAACACGCGACGGCACGCCAGCGCGCCCCGTTTGAGTCGCGACCGACTGGCTGTGCTTAAGGGGCTCCGCAAAGGCTCAAAATCATGAAAAGTTCAATTTTTACTTTTTTGCGTTTTCTGAATCTGCAGACTATTACCTTTTAATAGATATATAATTTATTCAATTCCGAAGACTACAACTATTTTTAAATTTTTTTTGAAATGTGTTCTACATGGGCGTGACCCACCGTGGCGCTGTTAAACTGCTGTCAAATGGTGTTATTATTAACGTCCGTGTTCATCAGGTACATTTTAGTGATGTCAGATAAAGTATGTGTTGTGGCTAACCTGTGATGGTTCAATATATATCGCTGGTGTGATTGTCGATTGTGTCATGTTTATTTACTCTGTCGTTATCTCGAAAATATTCGTAATTAATTCTGTTTCTTGAGTCTCTGTTTTGTTGAAGTATAATAATGAGTAAAAGTAATTAGAAATCCTCTGAAGGCTTTTAAGAAAAGGAGAAATGTTGGAAAGCCAAAGGTATTTAGAAATATGGGAATGAAGATAGGTTCTAACATGGTACGAGCGATGCTTGCTTTAGACAAGGAACGCCTTCGGGCTGCAGACAGGGCTGTAAAGAGTCTAGAAATACAAGCAAGAGTAAACGGGAGGAGGAACAAGAGGAAGCTTGAGGAGGAGTTTGCAGAGGATGAAGATAATCCATCCTATTGACCTGGAATGCACTAAAAATTTAATCCAATCTTTGTCGCTCGATTCCCAAAACTTTTATTTTCTCATACTAATTACATGTTTTCTAAGGATCTTCCAAACATATTTGTTTCAATCTTTCAGTAAATGTTACACAGTACCTTCTGCATAATTTAACACAGCCTTTTTCCAAAAAACTGTATATTTTTGAATATATAAATAAAAAATTGCAAAAAAAATGTTGTGAATTTTCATTACAATTGAAAAAAAAATCATCTTTAATAACTGAACTAAAATTTTGTAAAATCCCTGTGTTAAGTTGTAGCCCGTATTCCAATAAATAATCTGTAAAAAGTTCAACTTCCTACCTCAAATACTTTGTGAGGAAAGATGTAATTTATAAGCGTTATTTTAACATTGTAAGTATAGGGCGTTCCGGAGCCCCTTAAAGGACGCTCTGCCAGAAGAGGGAGGGCGCGCGTCATCGGCGAGTGCCTTGGCCGAGCTGCTGCAATGCTTGCTCTTGCGTCACGCGCGCCTCAAATCCGTTATGTCTTTGTCACGCACGAAATATCGCCGTCATCCAAATAAGTAATTCACAGCTCGCCTTAAACGTATTATGAATAGGTCGCCACCTATTGTTTGCGAAAAGAATGCATAAGCACTATAAATACGGGTGATGCGTAGCTAAATTTATGTGGCACCCAACGCACAGGGGAAGTTGAGAAACACGACCGCATTCCTTCTTATTTGGAAGGACCCACAATGTCTGCAACTACTAGAAAGCGATGCAGTATATTCTTACTTACCATGTAAGAGAATACTCTTCTTCGCACACTACAGTGTAGGTTCCAGTCTTGATGCTAGGCAAGTCTTTTTCGACTTTCTACTACACTTTATCAAGATTCCACTTTGCTTTATTTACCCTCAAAGGAAACGAATTAGAAGGCAATGTTGTGGAAGGAGGAGAGGTGGTACTTGAAAATGAGATTGGAGATATGACACTGAGCGAAGAATTTGACATAACACTGAACGATCTTAGACGAAATAAGGCATCTGGAGTTGATGGAATTCCCTCAGAATTACTAAGATCCTTTGGGTGACAGACAACAACGACACTATTTCAGCCGATATGCAAGATGAACGAGGGCTCTTCGGAAAGTAATGTTCCAAAGGTCGCGAATTGCAAACGTCAGCGACAATCCGATGAAGCTTTGCGTAGATTTGTTGGGCAGAGCCTCCACTATTCCTGTCGATCAGAATTCATAATTATATGTTAATTATATTTACGAAGGATAGAAGATAACAGAAATATATTCAACTGCTGAATATATTCAACTAACAACTTTATTGTCGTCAGGAATGCCTTCGGTTCACCAGGAAATGATCGGTTTGGGCACCCGTATACTGAGTAGTTACAATAAAAGTGCAGCTACTCACGGATGTCCAGTGTGAAATTTTCGTATGGCAGCGAACTTGGTGGATATGCTAATACATTAATGCGGAACCGATTTGTGCTGGAAAAAAATTAGTTCCATTTTTTGCCAGCAGATGCAAATCTGACGCTGTACAGCATCTCGTAAACGTCTCCGGTGTTCGTATCGAACAAATTGTGAAAATTGCAGTTACTAATCAAATTGGCATTATGATTTTCTCACTTGTTTGGCCTCTTATGTCCACATCCCGTTCCTAATCTACTGTCTGTGGAAACATTCCTATACATCTTTCTTGCTTTCATAGCGTCGTAATTGCACTTGGTGCTCAAAATTGGAATTAATTCCGCATTAACACATTAGACTATCTACCTAGCTTCGCTGCCCTTCGATAATTCCAACCCACACTGGACATCTGTTAGTGTCTGCGCTTTAGTTATAAACACCTGGTATGATATATTGAACAGTTTATCATTCTGCGCAACAATCACACCTGGGCGATGTTTTTAATTCCGGATTGTACGTTGAGTCAACACATCTTCCCTTATCTGTCAGTCTGTCAACCGCAGTCCCACATCTGCTGGCCCCCTCAAAACATGGTGGACGGACGAGATTGAGGTCATCTTTGACTTCCTTCACTGACTTCCTTCACTGACTTCCTTAAAAACAATTACAAATTTGAGGATATTTCGAAAACAGCAAACAATATTAAATTTACCTTCTCAAGGCCTAGGTGTTTTGAGTAAAAAAGTTGCATTGGTGTGACATTTTATTTTTTTGACAGTTTCCCTCGAAGAAAGCAGTAAATGCAGGACATTTCGAAAACAGAAGACAGTAGAGAAGCAAATGTGGTATAAATAAGATCGTTCGATAAAACGATTTGTCTAAAAATAAGAAATAAAGAAGATGGTAAACATATATCGCGCCTATGAAATGCTCGAAATCATGTACAGCAAGTAATATACACCAAATGTTTCTCTGACCTGTTTTCTTTCTTATTTTCGGACAAACCAGTTCACAAAACATTTAATCGTCCGATTATATATAAAAGAAAGTCGTGTTAGTTAAACTATTTATAACTCAAGAACGGCTGGACCGATTTGGCGCCGGCCGGAGTGGCCGTGCGGTTCTAGGCGCTACAGTCTGGAGCCGAGCGACCGCTACGGTCGCAGGATCGAATCCTGCCTCGGGCATGGATGTGTGTGATGTCCTTAGGTTACTTAGGTTTAATTAGTTCTAAGTTCTAGGCGACTGACGACCTCAGAATTTAAGTCGCATAGTGGTCAGAGCCATTTGAAACCATTTTGAACCGATTTGGCTGAAAATTGGTGGAGAGGTAGCTTAGAACCAGGAGACGGACATAGGATACTTTTTATCCCGTTCGACCGCTATAAAACGTGGTATAATAAAAACGCATCTAGCATGGAATAACAAAACGCAAATGTTATCTAAACTTCACTATAAAACGTGGTATAACAAAAACGCATCTGACATGGACTAACAAAACGCAAATGACAGCTAAACGACTATGGTTAAGTATCAGTATATATCACTAATTAAAAATTTAAAGAAATAATTTGTATTTTCTTTGAATCATCATTAACAATGCCGCGACCAAGACGATCGAATATTTCCCCACAAAGCCGTAATGCAAGAAGGATACAAAACATTGTGAATGAAAGGACTGAAGAAGACCAACAAATTGCCCGTGAAGAGCGCCGCTTTAGTATGGCTCGACTTCGTGCTTCTCATTCACAAGAGCAAAGTAAGGCAGCCCGTGAAACGGCTCGGTTGGCATTGCGAAATCGTCGAGCGAACAACAGAGATCAACATGTAGATAATTTTTGACGCACAAGAGGAGATTTATCACGTGATGATTTCAATCGAGCAGCGTTTAGATACGATTGCAGCACTGATTACTGCTTGCATCCTTGCGTTTGCATTGGGCCGATGGACGTTGTTTGCGAGTATTGTGGCGCATTGCAGTTTTCCGGAGAAACGCACGGATTGTGCTGCCTTAGTGGGAAAGTGAAATTGCCATTATTGACTCCGCCACCTGAGCCATTGCATTCATTGCTTTGTGGCGAAACACCCGAATACGCGACGATACTCAAAGGAAAATTCGAAGGTGAGGTAGTTCTCATTCCGAGGACCCCGATGATCCCAACCGAAATGCCGTTTGAGTTTAAATGACTTCAATTTCCGATCCGTCTTACATTCGCCATGACCATTAACAAATCACAAGGCCAATCCTTGAAAGTTTGTGGTTTAAATCTGGAATATCCATGTTTTTCTCATGGTCAATTATATGTGGCATGTTCACCGGTCGGAAGACCATCTGCGTTGTTTGTTCTTGCGCCTGATAATAAAAAAAATGTCTTGTATCACAAGGTACTTACTTGAAGAGTGGAAGCTATGCACCAAAAAACATAAAGAATAAAGAATCATTAAAATACTTAATTTTTTTATTTGTATTTCCTAATAAAAGAATTGAACTTAACATCCAAAATCTGATTAGTTATTGGCTTTAAGGCAGAACAGAGTTCGCCGTGTCAGCTAATCAGTTTACAAGGGCGACTTTTCAAACTAATCGTCCCGATAGAAGCGGTTTCATAACTTTTTGACACCAACTCACATAAGTGTATAAGTGGTTCACCGTACATTTACCTCCACTCTATACAGTACAAACCACACTGTGAAGTGCGTGCCAAATAGTATATATTGCAAACAGCCTCGTTCGGCGGCCACACTCCGTAACAGGGGCCTGGGTGTCCCGGTCCGGCAACACAGGCCCCCGAGCCGCGAGTTGCTCTGGGTTGCCTACCTAACTGGGCCGACTTGCTGCTGTCCACTCCGGTCAGGCTGTTACGGATATTGACAGAGAGGCAACTACTTCCTCTACATTTGAAAAAAAAAGTTTTTGGCAGTTTTGACTGGAATACACTATCTGAAGCTGTGAAAGTGTCATGGACAAAATGCAAGTTATCCACAACTTGTACAGAAAATAGACTATAGCTACAAGAGTCAAAGAACATGGAAGGAAGGCAGTAGTTGAGAAGACAGTGAAAGAAGAGTTCTTACCTATCTCTCAGTTTGTTGTCTTTTCCTAGAGCAAGCGCTGAAAGAAAACAAGGAGAATTTCGGAAGGTGGATTAAAGTTCAGGGAGCAGAAACAAAAACTTTGGCATTTGTTGACGATAATGTAATTCTATAACAGGTGGCAAACAACTTGACCGAGCAGTTGATCGGATTAGACAGTGTCTCCTAAACAAGTTATAAATGAACAAAAGTATAATAAATGAAACACTAACAGCAGATGATGCATTTTGCTGCTTGAAGACGGCAGGAGTAAAGTAGACACAATTTAAATGCAGACCGTCAGTAGCAAGAAAACTTTTGCTGAAGAAAAGAGAAGTATATTAAATCTAAGACAATTTTATGTGTTTGGAGCTCTCAGGAGCGTTCAAAATATGATGCTACAGAGGAATGCTGAAGATTATGTGGGTCCATTGAATTACTAATGAGGCCGTCTGATGGTGCGTGGTGGGGGGTACTTTGTGTATCACTATCACTTTCCTTCTCTGTTGTTCCAGCCGAGGCTTGCTGCATGGTAAGAAAGATCAGTACTGGTAAGAATCCCAGTGAGCTCTAATCTCTCCAGTTGTACCTTCGTAGTCCTTTCCCTATATGGCATACTGACTGAGTCTTCTACGAGTGTACGCTCACAGAATTTGAACAGTAAACCAACGCCTCTCTTGGAATGTCTGCCCCAGGACTTGGGTGAGGATCTCTGTGGCACATTCGTTCGTAAGAAAGGAACCTGTAATGAAACGCGTTGCTCGTCCTTGGATCTTCTCTACTTCCTTTAGGAATCCTGTGTGTTACGCACCTGAGAATGACAAACAGTATTCAAGTATCGGCCGAACGATGGTTTTGTAAGCTACCTCATTCTTGGAGTACTGAGGAATCTTCCAGTGAATCTCTCAATCTGGCACTTGCCTTTCCTGCGATATTTGTTATTTGGATGTATCACTTAAATCTCACGCACACATACTCGCAGAATGAATGTGATATCTTCTTGTGCTTGTTCTGCAATGGTGGCTTCCCGCTTGCATACTTTTTTTACTTTTGTTTATGTTGAAGGTGAACTACCAATCCTTGAACAACGCTTCGATCCCTAGCAGGTCTCCGTCCCTTTCACTACAATTTTCTTGCAATGTGACTGATTTGTATATAACAGCAGAACATATTGGGCATGGTGATCCACTAAGATATACATAGGCCTACTGGTATGCAAAATTTAAGGACGAAAGTAACTTTCCTATGATGTGTCAGTGCCAACTAACATATCTCGATGAAGCTTGGCCCTACATAGAAACAACTGCAACAGTATAATACAGCCGGCCGCGGTGGTCTAGCGTTTCTAGGCGCTCAGTACGGAACCGCGTAACTGCTACGGTCGCAGGTTCGAATCCTGCCTCGGGCATGGATGTGTGTGATGTCCTTAGGTTAGTTAGGTTTAAGTAGTTCTAAGTTCTAGGGGACTGATGACCACAGATGTTAAGTCCCATAGTGCTCAGAGCCATTTGAACCAGTATAATACAGAGGATAGCTAAAATAAATACAAAATGACACGATCAGATGTTACACTTTTACTCAAGACAGTAACTTAACTGAAGTCACTGCTATTCGAAACGTCCCCGGACTTTACGAATGTGGGAAATGGATCTAAGGAGGGTGTCTGATCCGTATGGGCAGCAGTGCACCCTCTGAAACGCGCTCCCGTGCAGGCCACAAGGACGGAAACGAGGTCTTGTGGTAGGGCGTTCTCTTCCTTCACCAATGCGATTAACAACAGCTGGATAGCCGTTGGCGCAGAACAATGTCGAACTCGCGAACCGTGCTAGCACCAAAACAACAGGGAGGGAGCTCCATAAGCGGGAATTGCAAGGTTAGCTGGAATTCCAAGACTAATCATCAGTGATGCAAAGGAACAAAAATACGTTGTGCTGAAGCCATAAAACCCGTGTTGTGGAGCAATGGGAGAAAGTCATTTTGTCGGCAATGTTTCCGAATTCTGGTCGAGTTGAAGTCACAAGAGTGAAACATGGGGGAGGGAGGGGTGGGGGGAAATGACAGACATTTTTGGTGATGAGGTCAGTCCTAGGGTACAATGTCTGTTCCCCAATGACAGGGCCGCTTTTCACACAGGACTGGCTTTGTGAGCATGAAGATGAATTGTCGCGTCTCCCCTAGCTACCGAGTCAACACATCTCTATACTATTGAGTCTTTGTGGTATACTTTGGAGAGAAAGGTGTGTGGTCGCTATCTCCCTGCATCATCGCTACCTCAACTTACCACTACTTTTTTGCAGGGTGAATGGTATAAGATTCTCTTGAAAGCCATATAGGACCTGTGTTTATCCATTCCAAACCTATTTTGAGTGTCAACAGTGAGCTGTGGTAAAATTTGCTGTTTTGAAGAGCGCGCCGCAGCGCGTAGTGTAAAGCAGTAGCCTTCCGTTTATGGCGGTGGCGCCGCTGTGGCAATCGCAGCTTTGGTGTCTCCCTCTGGTGGGAAAGGGGAAAAGTTGCCTGTTCACGTGCATTTAAGGGGCGCTATGAGCTCATCTGGGCCTCCACCTGCTCCTTTTCCTTGAACATATCCGCACACTATATATTGTCCGCCACCTTGATCCCCCTCACCCCCTGGTGTCTCCCTTCCTCTCCAACCCCAACCAGTTGCCGCGCCTTTACCGTTGTGTCCCACCCACTCTCCATCTCCACACCCTCCATCTCCTTCCACCATCTACCCCAACCGGATGATGAGCTTCACCCTGACGTCTACCCTTCCTACCAACTCTAACCCATCTTCCTGCCTCCTCCTCAGGGCTCCCTCTCCTCCCCCTCCCTCCTCCTGAGCGGCTTCCCCCTCCTACTCCCCCTCCCTCTCTTATGCCCCCTTTCAGTGTCTCGGCACTTCCTCCTGCCCTGTCTTCCCTCTTCATCTCCCGCCCCACGCGTCTCCTGCCTCTTCGTGTACCCGCTGACGCCCCTACTCTCTTCATCCCGCCGCTTCCCCTGCTGCCCCTTGCTCTCCCCTCCTTTTCCATCCTCTCTGACCTTTCTCTCGGCAGGTCCCACCTGACAGTTTTATTCTTCGTCGTGTGTGCTCCAAGTGGGTTTTAAGTGTGTTGTTCCGGCGTGTTTTTAATACTGTGGCCGACTTTTAACCTGTGCATGCGCATTCAGTGTCTTCTCTGTGTTTTAAGAATCGCCAACTGCGTTTTTTTCTCTTTTTGGTGACTTTTTTAACTGTCCTCCATGAACGTCTCCATGTCGGTGTACTTTTACCTCCATTTTCTCCCCTTTTTCTGTTTTACGTTCCACTTTTTTATCACCTTATGTATGTATCATTTTATTATTGTTTTAGTTGTCGTGACACTCGGCTGAAGAGCGGCGGATTGTGCCGCTGACAACCCTCCCCTGCCCATATGGGGCAGGGGAATGAAATAATAATTTAAAAAAAAAAAACTCGGCTGGGGTCAGTCTGTCAGTCGAGGCTAGTCAGTTGGTCAGCCAGGTCAGTGTGGGGCGGTCAGTGTCTGTCTGTCGTCTGGAGTGCTGGTGTGTGTTGGGCCGCCGGTGTGCTCGAGTTAGTCCGGGCAGTGGTCGTTGGCGGTTGGATCCATCGGTTGGTCGGTCGCGCGCTGAGACGCGGGAATACTTGTCCGTCTTGGGCGTCGGTGCGTGTGAGGACGCCACTTCGGTCCAGTGGGCCGCGCTGTGTAGCGGGAGCGGCAGGGGTCGGCTCACGACGTCGGTCTGGCAGGGGCGTGCTGCCACGCCGTGAGACGGGAGATCGGCGCGCCTTCCTGCGTCCGTTGAAGCGGCTGGCAGCGGACGGTTCGGGAGAGCGTTTTGGGGGTGCTGCGCCAGGTCTTCGCCAGAAATCGCAGTTATTAGAAGTTAAATGATTCGCGATATGTTGTTTCATTTACTACTTAAATTCTACTTGTTTTCTTGGTCAGTCTCTCGTTCCCAGCTTGCTCGTCTGTCTCTCGCCCGCATTTGTTAGGCAGGTAGTGTCTTTCTGTCAGTCAGTCTGCCTCTGTCATGTTTGTCGGATTCGGTGTTAACGAATTTATTGCTTAAGGTGTAAAGGCCGAATTCATGAAATATGTTTTTATCTTGCCTATCATCTTGAGAGGTGGTATAAGTGTAATGTAGGGCATGTTTGTACATTTTATGTAAGATTTCATTTCATGGGTTTTTATTTAAATGGTCATTTTAGTATATAAAGTTGTCACCCTTCCATCGTAAGAGTTCTTAAAAAACAAGTTGGACTTTCGGTGGCAAAAATAATTTTTTATGCGAGTGTTTGTACCATTTCCACCCCTCTTACAGGGTGCATAGTTTATGTGTTTGTATGAGTAGTAAAACTTTTTAGTTTAAGGTAATCTGGTGTGTTGCAGATTTGCACCAGTGTAGCCTTCCAGAGGTTGTTGCGTGACTACGGCCGTGTTAAAATGGAGCTGCAAGATTCTCAGCCCGAAAGCTCATACTATTAAAAAAAAAAAATGTTCTTTCTGCCTCTGAATAAATTGTAACTTGATATTTCCAGGGTGCTTTCTGATTATAATTTTAAATCTGTTTAAAAAAAGGCTTTTAGGAATAAAATTTCCATTTATTGAAAAAAAAAATATTTTAATTTGTGTCATCAGTTACCCATTGGCAACTACTTCCACCCTCACAGAGTGTGATTAGATGTGTTAATGTTCGTGATGAATCGCTAGTAAATGAAGTAAATTCTTAACAAAAGGTTTTGAAAGTAAATTCACGGTTCAAACATTTTCCTGCACTGTATTAGACATGTAATATATTGTGTCGTTGGTGTTCCCATGTTTTTGTCTATCCCCGATATATATCACGTTCAGCACCACAGCCGACACGACTGTTTCTGGTTAATAAATACCACTTCAGCTGTATTATCAAACATTTATTGTGCTACAACCGGTTTCGTTCGTTGAATATCTTTACGTTGCCAAGTGGTGCTGTGTCATGACTTAAGCACTACTCGGCAACCTGAAGATATTCAACAAACAAAGCCAGCCGTAACACAATAAATGTTTAATAATACCTTGGGTGGATTTTTCACTGGTATACCAGAATTCTTCTTCAGCAATGAGTGTATGTATGTTCAAAATATACACCAAAATACACGTTGGATATTAGGCTAGTATGTAGTGCAGCGTTTCAGAAGAGACCTTGCAGTTTTCCATATTCATAAAGAAATGTCTGGTACAGTATGGATCAACGTTGGCTTCGACGGATTTATGCCGTACTTAAAAACAGTTGAGCTAATCATGAAGCAGACATAACATGTCGTCATAATGACGTGTATAAAACATGGAGTAAATGCTGCTAGAAACGAATGTAGAGCTTGGTCTGTGGTACAGAATAGTCTGTTCCCACAACCTTTATTTTGTATTCGCGTTTGTCGACTTCATCCGCACACAACCAGGCACCTTTCAACGGAGAATATGTACAATGAGGCTTCTGCCTCCATCCTATTACATTAGGAGAATGAAAACTTAGAACTGCGAAAGAAGTTTTGCAAGGAGGTAACATTTCACACGACTTATCTCTTTTAGCTTTGGAAGAGGTTTCCAAATCATTAAACACGGATGAAGAATGAGTATTCGTAAGTCTACATTATGTGAGACACCTACTTGTACATGACATCATTTTGTTTTCTTTGGATCCAGACGTCCTTCACGAAAGGATGGAGAAAGCGAACAGAAAAGTAGGCCTGCAGATAAATACCATAAGAGTAAATAATCTAAAATGAATCTACAATGAGTATGGCGATAGAAAGAAAAGATTAATGTTGAAATTGTAGGAACAGCTGACAAATTTGTATACCAAGGAGAAATGCAAACAACAAGCTGATGGACATTCAAAAGGATAAGAAAGGAAGACAGAGTTTAGGCTCCCGTCGACAACGAGCTTATTACACACGAAGCACAAGCTCAAATCGTTTCCAGAAACGGGAAGAAAATTGGCCGTACTCTTTCAAAGACAGTATTTCGGCATCTGTCTGAAGAGATTTAGGAAAATAACAGAAAACCTACATCAGAGTAGTCTGAAAATAATAGTCACCTCATTGAAAAGAGCGCGTTGGTTACATAGGAGTAGGGAAAGACGGGTGATATAGAGTATGTACAAGAACCTAGACCGAGCAATAAGACTGGTACACCGGGAACGAAGTACTCGCGTTAAAAAGTATATTAGTCAGGGATGTAGTTTTTCGTTCCTAGTATTCAGTCTATAGGTTGGCCTAAAATTACCTTCACAGATATCTAGGCCCTGTAGAGGGGACTGAGTAGATAATAATTTGAATGGGATCCCATGTGCAGAACAGTGGCTACAGCCATTTGAAAACATGTTGGTTCAAATGTTCATATGTGTGTGAAATCTTGTGGGACTTAACTGCTAAGGTCATCAGTCCCTAAGCTTACACACTACTTAAGCTAAATTATCCTAAGGACAAACACACATACCCGTGCCCGAGGGAGGACTCGAACCTCCGCCGGGACCAGCCGCACAGTCCATGACTGCAGCGCCCTAGACCGCTCGGCTAATCCGTGTTGGTAATGGGACCACTGTTACAAGTAATTTATAGGGCGTGACACAGTCTATAACTTGTTTTACAATTTCACTCATTAATAAAGAAAGAAACAAAAATGAAACTTAATTCTTCCAAGTCGCGTGTGCGGTTTCTCCTTGGAGCACCACAGTTACGCCTGCTGACGGTGAAGGTTCCCTTTCTCGAAGTCTTTGCGTAATTGTGGCGAAATGGGTATGCGATTGAGGCCTACGTTGTGGATAACGATCTTGATAAAGGAGCATCATGTAGGTGTATTCAGCAAATGTGTACTCAACCCTGTTGCTCCAACACTCACAGGCACGTGAATGAGTCTCGAACCTCGTCATGGAGGTAAGACAGACGTCAAATGACATCAGCCGATCCAACGTGAGCACCCGGCACCATGACTATCTTGCTGCATACCTATCTCGGAAACGTTTTCAAACGCTGCAGCACGGAAACGGTACTTTTCCGGACATGGGTTCTAATTAAAAATATCGTCTACTCAGTCCCCTGTACAAGTCCAAAACGTTTGTAACTGCAATTGTAGAGCGCCCTAAGCACATCGAAGAAGCAATGACGGAAATAAAAGAAATGTTTGGGAATGGTTTTAAAATAGTAGATGAAAGGATATCAATGATAAGATTCCCTGATGAGATTGCTTTCCTCATTGAAAATGAAGAATATAGACACGATGTGTTGAAGGGAAAGAACAATCTAATAAGTAGAGAATACGGGTTCAGGGTAAATCGAAGAAATCCGGAAGCAACGAGAAGTAGCAGAAATGAAAACAGTGATAAACTTAACATCAGGACTGGTGATTTCTAAGTACATCAAGTTAAGGAATTCGGCTACCTAGGCAGCAAAACAACGCATGACGGATAGAGCAAAGAAGATATAAAATGCAGACAAATAAAAGCACAAAGGGCATTCGTGACCAATAGAAATGTACTAGTATCAAACATAGGCCTTAATTTGAGGAATAAATTTCTGAGAATAAAGTTTTGGAGCACAGCATTGCATGATAGTGAAACATGGACTGTGGGAAAACCGAAACAGAAAAGAATCGAAGCATTTGCGATTTACTGTTACAGAAGAGTATTGAAGATTAGGTGGGCTGACAAGGTAAGGAATGAGGTGGTTTTCCGCGGAATCAGCGAGGAAAGGAACAAACGTGAGCCGTGGTAAAAATTGCTCTTTTGAAGAGCGCGCCGCAGCCCGTAGCGTGAAGCAGTCGCCCTCCGTTTCGGGCTGTGGCGCCGCTGTGGCAATCGCAGCTTTGGTGTCTCCCTCTTGTGGGAAAGGGGAAAGGTTGCCTGTTCACGTGCATTTAAGGGGCGCTATGAGCTCGGCAAGGGTCAGTCTGGGTCAGTCTCTCGTCCCCAGCTTGCTAGTCTGATTCTCGTCGCCATTTGTTAGGCAGTTAAGTGCCTGTCTGTCGTTCAGAGAGCTAGTATGTCTGTCGTTCGGATCAACCTTTAAAGCCGGCAAAATGAGAATCTTTCCACTCCGCCAGTAAGACAACTCAGCGAGTGGTCGCTCGGTCGGGGCTTAGTTCCTGCATCTGAGTCTGCGCGTTAGGCCGCCAGTCTGCTCGAGTTTGCTCAGGCATTGGTCATTGGCGGCTGGATCGATCGGCTGGTCGGTCGCGCACTGAGACACAAGATGACTTGTCCGTCTTGAGCGTCGGCGCATGTGAGGTCGCCACGTGAGTCCAGTGGGCCGTGGCGTATAGCGAGGGGTAGGACTTCGCGGTCGACACGAGAGCAACAGGAGTCAACCCACGACATCAGTCTGGCCGGTGGGAGCTGCGACGCCGAAAGACGGGAGATCGGCGCGTCTTCCTGCGCCCGTTGAAGCGGCTGGCAGCGGACGGTTCGGGAGAGCGATTTGGGGGTGCTGCGCCAGGTCTTCTCGAGAAATCGCAGTTTGGCTCTGAGCACTATGGGACTTAACATCTATGGTCATCAGTCCCCTAGAACTTAGAACTACTTAAATGTAACTAACCTAAGGACATCACACAACACCCAGTCATCACGAGGCAGAGAAAAATCGCAGTTTACTAGAAGTTAAGTGATTGGTGATATGTTGTTTGATTTACTCTTGTTAAATTCTACTTGTTTTCTTGGTGAGGTCACCAGCCGTTTTGCTTTGGGGTCGTCCCACCATTCTTCTCCGTTTGCCATCCCGCGGGGAGGTGGTTGTTTATAAATTGGGTGGTCCGTTTTTCCCTTGTGGAGTAGGGGCGGGTTAGAGCAACCTGCGGTTCGGGTTGTTCGGTAATCTCCCTATCAATCCACCGTACGTTAGTAGCTGCCTCTGTCACGTTTGTCGGATTTGGTGTATTAACGAATTTATTGCTTGGAGTGTAACGGCCTAATACCTGAAATATGTTTTGGTCTTTGCAAACTTTGATATTATTGCCTATGATCTTGAGAGGCAGTATCTGTGTACTGTAGAGCATCTTAACTATTGTTTGGCCAACCTGGTAGAATTTTATATAAGATTGCATTTCATGGGCTTTTATTTAAATGATCATTTTAGTATATAAATTGCCACCCTTTCACCGTAAGACTTTTCTTATAAGTTAAAATCAAGTTGCACCTTCGGTGGCAAGGTTAATATTTTAATTGTTAGTGTTTTCTACAATTTCGATCCCTCCTACGGGGGGTGCAAAGTTTGTGTGCTTGTGTAAATTGTTAAAACTCTTAGTTTAAAGTTATCTGGTGTGTTGCAGATTTGCACCAGTGTAGTCTTTCAGAGGCTGTTGTGAGCTGTCGTAACTACGACCGTGTCAAAAGGGAGCGGCGAGGATCTCTGCCCGAAAGCTCATATAGTCAAAACTAGTTTCTTTCTGCCTCTGAATAAATTGTAACTTTGATATTTAGAGGGTGATTTCTGGTATAATTTTAAATCTGTTTCTTTTAAAAAATGCTTTTAGGCACTATTAAAGCGAATAAAACTCCCATTTATTGAAAGGAATTTTGTTATGATTTCATCAGTTACTCCCTGGCAACTACTTCCATGCTTACATAGTGTGATTAAATGTGTTAATGTTCTTGATGAATCGCTAGTAAAGAAAATAAATTCTTAAGAACATTCTTTGAAAATAAACCACGGTTCAAAACGTATAACGCTGACAAGGAGGAGGGACAGGATGGGAGGACATCTGTTGAGACACCAGGGAATAATTTGAATGGTACTAGAGGGAGCTGTAGAGGGTAAAAACTGTAGAGGAGGACAGAGACTGGAATACATCCATCAAATAATTGAGGACGTATGTTGCAATTGCTACTATGAGATGATGAGGTTGGCATGTGACATAAATCTGAACTTGATACTTCTCACAGTTCCTGAGAGAAAAGGGTATTATGTCGGGAAGAGAGACACACGGGCGCTCAAGGTCGAGATCCTATAAGGATTCCGTACGCATCGACTGAAGTTAGGAACCATAACAAGTAAATAAATTGTGGAAGATAATGGTGGACTCAATTTTTCAACGAACTGAGACCCCTACCGGTGCTAGACATCTACATCTACATTTATACTCCGCAAGCCACCCAACGATGTGTGGCGGAGGGCACTTTACGTGACACTGTCATTACCTCCCTTTTCTGTTCCAGTCGCGTATACTTCGCGGGAAGAACGACTGCCGGAAAGCCTCCGTGCGCGCTCGAATCTCTCTAATTTTACATTCGTGATCACCTCGGGAGGTATAAGTAGGGGGAAGCAATGTATTCAATACCTCGTCCAGAAACGCTCCCTCTCGAAACCTGGACAGCAAGCTACACCGTGATGCAGAGCGCATCTCTTGCAGAATCTGCCACTTGAGTTTGCTAAACATCGCCGTAACGCTATCACGCTTACCAAATAACCCTGTGACGAAACGCGCCGCTCTTCTTTGGATCTTCTCTATCTCCTCTGTCAACCCGACCTGGTACGTATCCCACACTGATGAGCAATACTCAAGTATAGGTCGAATGAGTGTTTTATAAGCCACCTCCTTTGTTGATGGACTACATTTTCTAAGGACTCTCCCAATGAATCTCAACATGGCACCCGCCTTACCAACAATTAATTTTATATGATCATTCCACATCAAATCGTTCCGTACACATACTCCCAGATATTTTACAGAAGTAACTGCTACGAATGTTTGTTCAGCTATCATATAATCATACAATAAAGGATCCTTCTTTCTATGTATTCGCAATAAATTACATTTGTCTATGTTAAGGGTCAGTTGCCACTCCCTGCACCAAGTGCCTATCCGCTGGAGATCTTCCAGCATTTCGCTGCAATTTTCTAATGCTGCAACTTCTCTGTATACTACAGCATCATCCGCGAAAAGCCGCATGGAACTTCCGACACTATCTACTAGGTCATTTATATATATTGTGAAAAGCAATGGTCCCATAACACTCCACTGTGGCACGCCAGAGGTTACGTTAACGTCTGTAGATGTCTCTCCATTGAGAACAACATGCTGCGTCGTGTTTGCTAAAAATTCTTCAGTCCAGCCACATAGCTGGTCTGATATTCCGTAGGCTTTTACTTTGTTTATCAGGCGACAGTGCGGAACTGCGTCGAACGCCTTCCGGAAGTCAAGGAAAATGGCATCTACCTGGGAGCCTGTATCTAATATTTTCTGGGTCTCATGAACAAATAAAGCGAGTTGGAGTCTCACACGATCGCTGTTTCCGGAATCCATGTCGATCCCTACAGAGTAGATTCTGGGTTTCCAGAAATGACATGATACGCGAGCAAAAAACTTGTTCTAAAATTCTACAACAGATGGACTTCAGAGATAGAGGTCTATTGTTTTGCGCATCTGCTCGACGACCTTCTTGAAGACTGGGGCTACCTGTACTCTTTTCCAGTCATTTGGAACCTTCCGTTCCTCTAGAGACTTGCGGTACACGGCTGTTAGAAGGGCGGCAAGTTCTTTCGCTAGAGGTGGCGTTACGAGTTATAAGCGTGACGGCTCTCGACTGTGAGCTTGCACGTATGTGCAGAAGCTGGAACGGTGTGTACGTTTAGTGGCGTGACATCACGGGGGCCAGCCGGGAGGAGTGCCTCAGGAATGTGGGGACAGCAGGGATTGCTGGCGCCAGCTTTGACCCCGGCGGCGGGTCGCGGCGCGGCGCGCGGCGTGTGGGCTGGCGCATTGTGGCGGCCGTCCCCCGGTGTCGCGGCTGATCTCATGACATGGGCAGGGCCGGCATTCCGACCCGGCAATTAGCGCCCCCCGCCCTGCTCTCCCCTGCTCTGCCTCCGTCCACTCTCTCTCTCTCTCTCCGGCACTTCGCTCTCACGCCGAGCACGCACCGCGACTTTCCGGCACGGATCGTCTGGCTCTATCCACGATCTGCACTGAACGCCCTAGCTCTGCACATCAGCAATCTCCTCTGTAGGAATCAACGTGGATTCCGCAAACAACGTGTAACACAGCTCGCTCTGCTCGTCCACGCGACCCATACTGCAGTAGGTACCATTGTTCAGACTTTCTGGAGCTGTTCAATTTAAAGGAATAACAAGTTCAATTTGCAAAATATTTAAATGTTTTGTATGTTATCTACAGGGTGTTACAAAAAGGTACGACCAAACTTTCAGGAAACATTCCTCACACGCAAATAAAGAAAAGACGTTATGTGGACATGTGTCCGCAAACGCTTAATTTCCACGTTAGAGCTCATTTTAGTTTCGTCAGTATGTACTGTACTTCCTCGATTCACCACCAGTTGGCCCAATTGACGGAAGGTAATGTTGACTTCGGTGCTTGTGTTGACATGCGACTCATTGCTCTACAGTACTAGCATCAAGCACATCAGTACGTAGCATCAACAGGTTAGTGTTCATCACGAACGTGGTTTTGCAGTCAGTGCAATGTTTACAAATGCGGAATTGGCAGATGCCCATTTGATGTATGGATTAGCACGGGGCAATAGCCGTGGCGCGGTACGTTTGTATCGAGACAGATTTCCAGAACGAAGGTGTCCCGACAGGAAGACGTTCGAAGCAATTGATCGGCGTCTTAGGGAGCACGGAACATTCCAGTCTGTGACTCGCGACTGGGGAAGACCTAGAATGACGAGGACACCTGCAATGGACGAGGCAATTCTTCGTGCAGTTGACGATAACCCTAATGTCAGCGTCAGAGAAGTTGCTGCTGTACAAGGTAACGTTGACCACGTCACTACATGGAGAGTGCTACGGGAGAACCAGTTGTTTCCGTACCATGTACAGCGTGTGCAGGCACTATCAGCAGCTGATTGGCCTCCACGGGTACACTTCTGCGAATGGTTCATCCAACAATGTGTCAATCCTCATTTCAGTGCAAATGTTCTCTTTACGGATGAGGCTTCATTCCAACGTGATCAAATTGTAAATTTTCACCATCAACATGTGTGGGCTGACGAGAATCCACACGCAATTGTGCAATCATGTCATCAACACAGATTTTCTGTGAACGTTTGGGCAAGTATTGTTGGTGATGTCTTGATTGGGTCCCATGTTCTTCCACCTACGCTCAATGAAGCACGTTATCATGATTTCATACGGGATACTCTACCTGTGCTGCTAGAACATGTGCCTTTACAAGTACGACACAACATGTGGTTCATGCACGATGGAGCTCCTGCACATTTCAGTCGAAGTGTTCGTACGCTTCTCAACAACAGATTCGGTGACCGATGGATTGGTAGAGGCGGACCAATTCCATGGTCTCCACGCTCTCCTGACCTCAACCCTCTTGACTTTCATTTATGGAGGCATTTGAAAGCTGTTATCTACGCAACCCCGGTACCAAATGTAGAGACTCTTCGTGCTCGTATTGTGGACGGCTGTGATACAATACGCCATTCTCCAGGGCTGCATCAGCGCATCAGGGATTCCATGCGACGGAGGGTGGATGCATGTATCCTCGCTAACGGAGGACATTTTGAACATTTCCTGTAACATAGTGTTTGAAGTCACGCTGGTACGTTCTGTTGCTGTGTGTTTCCATTCCATGATTAACGTGATTTGAAGAGAAGTAATAAAATGAGCTCTAACATGGAAACTAAGCGTTTCCGGACACATGTGCACATAACATATTTTCTTTCTTTGTGTGTGAGGAATGTTTCCTGAAAGTTTGGCCGTACCTTTTTGTTACACCCGGTATACTCCTACCCAAACTGGTAGCTACGACTAGAATACTTTTATACGAGGGTGAGTCAAACTAAAACCTTAAATTTGTAATAACAAATCGAAATTTACCGCCGTTATCCTGTAAGTTGGTAAGCTTGCTACAAACAGCGTGCAGAATGGCCTGTAGGTGTCAGCATAGTGCAGATGCACACATACCGTCGCAGTATCAGTATAAAGATGGCCGCTCCACTTGCGACTTGCAAAAATGGTTCAAATGGCTCTGAGCACTATGCGACTTAACTTCTGAGGTCATCAGTCGCCTAGAACTTAGAACTAATTAAACCTAACTAACCTAAGGACATCACACACATCCATGCCCGAGGCAGGATTCGAACCTGCGACCGTAGCGGTCACTCGGCTCCAGACTGTAGCGCCTAGAACCGCACGGCCACTCCGGCCGGCCTGCGACTTGCACCAGGGAAGAGCAGCGTTCTGTTATTCTGTTTTCGGGTAGTGAAGGTGTGAAACCTATTGAAATTCATCGACGAATGAACGTTCAGTACGGTGATGCATGTTTCTCACAGCATCAAGTTTACGAATGGAGTAGGAAGTTCGCAAGTGGTGTGACGTCAGTGGAAGATGCTCCTCGTCCAGGTCAGGCACAACGATTTGTGACTCCACAGAACATTGCAGCAGTTGAAGCCATAGTGAAGGAAAACCGCCGAGTGACACTGAATGACATTGCAACTTGTTTACAGATTAGTCACAGGTCAGCACACCACATTGTGCATGATGTGCTCCAGTTTCACAAAATGTCTACAAGATGGGTGCCACGGCAGCTGACTCCTGAAATGAGAGAACGACGTGTTTATCAACATGTTGAACCAGAAGGTGATGGCTTCCTTGCATGATTCGTTACTGGGGACGAAACCTGAGTTCATTTCCACCAACCGGAAACGAGGAGATCGAGCAAGGAATGGCGCCATTCCTCATCACCAAAACCAAAGAAGTTTCGAACAGAACCATCAGCAGGGAAGGTTATGCTGATTCTCTTTTGGGACGAAAAAGGCGTCATTTTGGAGCGTCACATGCCTAGAGGGACCGCTGTCACCACTGCATCATACACAGATCTCCTAAAAAATCATCCGCGGCCTGCAATCAAATCAAAGCGGCGTGGATTTCTGTCAGCAGGTGTCCTTTTACAACATGACAATGCAAGGCCCCACACAAAGTACAACAATTGCAACAATCACATAGCTGCATTTTCAGTGTCTTCCTCATCCACCATACTCACCAGACCTTGCCTCAAGTGATTTCCATATGTTTCGACCACTCAAAGACGCAATGGGAAGAAAGAAGTTCCGTTCTGATGAAGAGGTACGAGCCGCGGTGTATGAGTGCTTGCGCGGACTACCAAAAGACTTTTTTTTCTAAACGAATTTATGCACTTTGTAAGTGCTGGAGGACTTGCATTGAGCGTGGGGGAGATTATGTTGAAACGTGATACAATAAATAATATTTAAAAAAATATTTAAGGTTTTAATTTGACTCACCCTCGTATCTTTCGGATCGTTTGGTTAATACGACGGGCGTTCAATAAGTAATCCAACAGATTTTAGTCCTGGAAGCAGGTTGGTTTTCTTTTCTCAAGGCTCCAGTACACCACGCTATTCCCTACTCTTTCGGCTGCAAAATTCTATTTTGGAACATACTCTCCGTTCAAAGCTACGGCCTTACGTTACCTTCCTGGGAGGGCTCTTGTGCCCGCACGGTACTGTACCACTCTGCTGGTCGACTTCGGAGCCGACGCTTCCTGCACCAATAACCTCCCCATCGTCCACGTACTCCTTCCCGCGTAGTGCATCCTTGATTGGACCAAACAGATGGAAGTCGTATGGTGTGCGACATCCGTGCTGTGGCGTAAATGAGGAAAAACACCCCAATGGTGTTTCGTGAAGTTCTCTCGGGCGCGGAGACTTTAATGAGACCTTGCGTTGTCATGGAGAAGAAGAAGTACGCTTGCATTTTTGTGGCGACGAACACTGGAGTCGCTTCTTCAAAAATGGTTCAAATGGCTCTGAGCACTATGGGACCTAACTGCTGAGGTCATTAGTCCCCTAGAACTTAGAACTAGTTAAACCTAACTAACCTAAGGACATCACAAACATCCATGCCCGAGGCAGGATTCGAACCTGCGACCGTAGCGGTCTTGCGGTTCCAGACTGCAGCGCCTTTAACCGCACGGCCACTTCAGCCGGCCCGCTTCTTCGGTTGCCTGAGAGTAGCGTACTACACTTCAAACAGAATAACGCTTTCAGCGTTCCAGAAGGCCGTCGCCAGAAACTTAACCGGCTGAGGGTGTTGGTTTGAGCTATTTCTTCGGTTCAGAAGTGGTGTGACGCCACTCCGTAGATTTCCTTTCCAGTTCGAAGCGATGAACTCATGTTCCATCGCGTGTGACGATTTCCAACAAAAATTGTCACAATTAGTCTCGTAACAAGCATGGAATTTCGCACAGATGGTCCTTCTGTTGGTCTTCTTGGTGTTCTGATAGGCTGCGAGAACCCCAGCTGGCACACACCTTTGGCTGCTCCAACTATTGGGGGAGTGTCTCAACACCACAAAGAGAGACGTCCAGTTGCGCAGCAATATTTTTGATTCTGATCCGCCAAAAAACTAAAGTAAACTCCTCGTGAAGAGGCCATAAAGGCCCAAAGGTACCGACCGGCCGCCGTGTCATCCTCAGCCCACAGGCGTCACTGGATGCGGATATGGAGGGGGATGTGGTCAGCACACCGCTCTCCCGGTCGTATGTCAGTTTCCGAGACCGGAGGCGCTACTTCTCAATCATGTGGCTTCTCAGTTTGCCTCACAAGGGCTGAGTGCACCCCGCTTGCCAACAGCGTTCGGCAGACCAGATTGTCACCCACGCACTTGGTAACCCAGCCCTGTAGTGCTTAACTTAGGTGTTCTGACGGGAACCGGTGTTACTACTGAGGCGAGGCCTCCACTGATCACCTCGAGTGAGAGATTCCGGCACTGCAGGAGTCACAGCTGCGTGCGGCCGGCCAGTCCGCCGGATATCGGACAGGTTTGCGCGAGCGTGTTGCGATGATGACAGGCGCCTCGCTCAACGAATAGCCGTAATTTCGTTCACTGCCAGATCTCCATAAACCACTCTAAAAGCGCCCATCTACTTTTCGATGCTCTGGTTTTCCGCCAAAGGGAACTTAATAACAGCTCTCTGCTTGGAAGCGCCTCCATTTTGCAGGCTACACATAGTGCCGCCACACGTAGGAACTTCATGAAACTGTATGGGGCTGAAGCTGGAATATTCGAGGATGTCTCGCAACAAACTGCGCGTTTTTTTTAACCGAAACTGAGCGAGAAAAAAAATGTGTTGCGTTACTTACTGAACGCTCCTCGTACATCCTTCTCAGTGGTGAACGAACGATGCTCCTCAGAGTGAATTTTTTAAACTTCGGCGCTTTTCTACGTACCTTTTTTTACGGTTTTTAAACAACATACAGACTCATTCCGCACTGAAGCTTAATGAACAAAATAAAGGCTTACGGTGTATCAGACCAATTTTGTCACTAGGTAAAAAAGTTACTTGCTTGTAAAAGACTAATTCTTTTCTTATTGGCGGTTATTCTTCACACGTAAAAGTAACTTCAGACGTACACCCAGAGAGTGGTATAGGACCATCATCGTAAAAAAGGATGAAGAAACAAGTTTTGACTTAAAAAAAAAAGAATGAGAACTTTAAAAGCTACATGAAAGTGAAAATCATATGAGATTATAGGTTTTATGCCTAACTTAAAACTTTTAATTGCATTTGCGACATAGCTCACGGTTTTATAACACAAAAATACTTCCTATTTCAATTCACTGTGCAGAGAGCGGCCACTAGAAAGACCAATGCTAATCTTTTTGTTCTTTCTATTTATTCGCCTTTGAGGTGAAGAGGGCCATGTGAAAACCTCTTTTTTTACAAGGTTCAAAATGGCTCTGAGCACTATGGGACTCAACTGCTGTGGTCATTAGTCCCCTAGAACGTAGAACTACTTAAACCTAACTAACCTAAGGACATCACACACATCCATGCCCGAGGCAGGATTCGAACCTGCGACCGTAGCAGTCGCACGGTTCCGGACTGCGCGCCTAGAACCGCGAGACCACCGCGGCCGGCTTTTTTACAAGGAGAATAAGAAATATTTATCTGGTTCAAAGAAAGTTTTATTCAATACAAAAACTAAAAATACTTAATGAATTGTTTTTCTGTTCGTTTTTCAAATAAAAATTATTATATCTCTAATTGATTTATGGTAAAAATGATTCAGAAAAATTGGATGAATCATTCAAGAGAAAGAGCTTCACAAGTTGAGCAAGTCAGTAACGCATTTGTCCACCTCCGCCCTTATGCAAACAGTTATTCGGCTTGGCATTGATTGGTATAATTGTTGGATAATCTCCTCAGGATTATTGTGCCAAATTCTGTCTGAGCGGCGCGTTAGATAGTCAAAATATCGAGGTGGTTAAAGAGGCCCTGCTCAATATGCTCCAAACGTTCTCAATTGAGGAAAGATCCGGCGACCTCGTAGACCCATATTCCCAAGGAATGGAGTAGAATTATTGAGAACATTTCCTCGTTGAATCTAGCCCCGATTGCAAGCGAATCGTGGTAAGCCATTCTCGGCTTACTTTTCAGCGAGACAACGCCACCCGCACACGTCCAGAGTTTCTACTACTTGTCTTCGTGCTTGGAAAACTCTACCTTGTCCAGCAAGATCGCCGGATCACTCCTCAATTGAAAACATTTGTAGCTTTATCGGCAGCGCTCTCTAACCAGGTTTATACGCTACTGGCCATTAACATTGCTACACCACGAAGATGTCGTGCTACAGACGCGAAATTTAACCGACAGTAAGAAGATGCTGTATGCAAATGATTAGCTTTTCAGAGCATTCACACAAGGTTGGCACCGGTGGCGACACCTACAACGTGCTGACACGAGGAAAGTTTCCAACCGATTTCTCATACACAAACAGCAGTTCACCGGCGTTGCCCGGTGAAACGTTGTTGCGATGCCTCGAGTAAGGAATAGAAATGCGTACCATCACGTTTCCGACTTTGATAAAGGTCGGATTGTAGTGTTACGACCCGTGGCTCTACCCTTCATTCGATCCCTGCGAAAACCTACATTTCAGCAGGATAATGCACGACCGCATGTTGCAGGTCCTGTACGGACCTTTCTGGATACAGAGAATGTTCGACTGCTGCCCTGGCCAGCACATTCTCCAGATCTCTCACCAACTGAAAATGTCTGGTCAATGGTGGCCGAGCAACTGGCTCGTCACAATACGCCAGTCACTACTCTTGATGAACTGTGGTATCGTGTTGAAGCTGCATGGGAAGCTGTACCTGTACACGCCATCCAAGCTCTATTTGACTCAATGCCCAGACGTATCAAGGCCGTCACTACTGCCAGAGGTGGTTGTTCTGTGTACTGATTTCTGAGGATCTATGCACCCAAATTGCGTGAAAATGTAATCACATGTCAGTTCTAGTATAATATATTTGCCCAATTACCCGTTTATCATCTGCATTTCTTCTTGGTGTAGAAATTTTAATGGCCAGTAGCGTATTTTAACGATCTAATGCGCCAGTCGGACAGAATTTGGCACGATATTTCTCAGGAGAACGTCTAACAAATCTATCAGTCAATCTCAACCCGTTTAACTGCTTGCGTAAGGGCCAGACGTCGTGGACCCACGCGTTATTGAGTTGCTCAATTGAGAAGCTATTTCTTTTAAATAAATCATTCCATTTTTCTGAAATTGTAATCATTTGTTTGTCTGCACAGGTAAATCACATCTACAGATTTCCTCCCCTTTCGGATAACTCCTTACAAGGGAACCTTCACATCGCACCCCCCTCAGATTTAGTTATAAATTGACACAGTGGATAGGCCTTGAAAAACTGAACACAGATCAATCGAGAAAACAGGAAGAAGTTGTGTGGAACTATGAAAAAATAAGCAAATTATACAAACTGAGTAGTCCAAGTGTAAGATATGCAACATCAAGGAGTGTGTAAGCTGAGGAGCGCCGTGGTCCCGTGGTTAGAGTGAGTAACTGCGGAACGAGAGGTCCTTGGTTCCAGTCTTCCCTCGAGTAAAAATTTTACTTACTTTATTTTCGCAAAGTTACGATCCGACCGTTCATTCATTGACGTCTCTGTTCACTGTAATAAGTTTAGTGTCTGTGTTTTGCGACCGCACCGCAAAACCGTGGGATTAGTAGACGAAAGGACGTGCCTCTCCAATAGGAACCGAAAACATTTGATCGCAAATTCATAGGTCAACCGATTCCTCCACACGAAAACACGTCTGAAATATTCTATACGACACTGGTGACGGCATGTGCTTCACATTACAGGAATATGTTGTCGACCCACCTAACTTGCACACTTGGCGAATGGGTAAAAAGTTTCTTCTACCTTGCCCGATTTAGGATTTCTTGTGGATGTGATAATCACTCCCAAAAAAGTGATGAAGACATAAGAGTTTGTCACATAAACTGCAACAAATGAATGCTAGTTTCACAGTCGCACAGTTTTCCCTGTGCTCTGTCAAAACATACGTTTTTAACGTTTTCAAGTTTTTCCGTGTGTAGACCGTCAAATCCTGCATGTGTCCAAGCAAATCTGAACATGTCCTGGAATTTTGGAGAGCGAAGTTGATCATGTCTGAGTGCATGAACTTTGATAATTGTCTGAAAAAAAAAATTAAACCTTTTCACTCGAGGGAGGATTGAACCAGGGACCTTCCGTTCCGTAGCTGCTCGCGGTAACCACGGGACCACGGTGCTCATCAGGGTACACGTCCCTTGATGTGGCTTATCTTGGACACGGACTACTCAGTTTGTATATTTTGCTTATTTTTTTCATAGTTCCATACAACTTCTTCCTGTTTTCTCGATTGATCTGTGTTCAGTTTTTCATGGCCTATTCCTGTGCCAACTTATAACTAAATCTGAGGGGGGTGCGATGGGGAGGTTCCCTTGTTAGTGGTGCATCGATTTTTTTCCTCGCAGAGTGTACGTTAAGTCACTGTCATCATGTTTATAAATGATCTTCTGAAGAAACACTGATCATTACCGTTTCTATTCAACCCACAAATTGCAAAAACTCAACCCTACATTTTTAATACGAAACACATCTCAAATAAAATTGTGGTTTGCAACTAAATTTTTGGTTAATGAAACGGAACTGCTGATACGTGAGGAGGCGCTGGCGCCAGTGCTTTCTCCGTTCGATTCACGAGCATCGATTGTTTCCCTTGGCGTTGCTTAGCTTTGCCTCGTTGGCCGATGGTGGTGCTGGTGGGCTGGCGTTCAGACTGGGTTTTGGCTTCGGAACGGCCGGTACGTGTCGCTGCTCAGAGAGTGAAACTTGTGTTTTCGTGGAGGTAGCTGGATTTGACCGGTGCATGTGGCTCGGAGTGCGGAAGCGGGCCTCTTGTTGCAAATTCTTGAGGCGTGACTGGGCCATGGTCTTCTACACAGGACGCTGAGCAATGTGTTATTCATTTTGGCTAGTGGAGTTGAACTATGTACCACGCAGCTGTCTATTGAAGAAGTAGACATTCAAGCTTTCTAGTTTTGCACTCGGGCCTACCCGTGTTATCACTAGCTTCTACCTTTTCTTATGAGTGCCAATATTGTATTGGAACTGCGACGTACTGGTTTAATAATATTATGCTTTGTCTTATCGTTGCCCTTTTAAAACTAGTCTGTTTGTGCTGGGGCAATTTTACATATTTTGAAATTTGAGGTCTACAGTTAATTCTTTTAACCATTTTTAATTTGCCTTTGTCTTGATGTGATCTATCTTTGCAGAATTTTATCTTACTATATTCTGGGGCTGTTAACGTTGTTTCTTTTGGCTGTGGCTGTGTGTTTGTGCTTTTCTGTTGCAGCACTGCTGCGGGCAGCTAGTCCATGTCTAAATCGATGTCCAGAGTACGACGCCTTGGCCGACCAGTACTAGAGGGAACGGGAGGTTCTTTTGGACGCGGGGAAAATGGCAACCGATACGGCGGCCACTGAGTTCTTCGGGTTGCAGTGAGTGCATTAAGTTAAGTTTCCTCTGCATTGGGACGCCAAGGCCTCTGTTCCGTTTGCTATACTGCTTATATATTTACCTTCAAAACCATAAAGGAAGGAGACTAGTGTTCTGAATTATACCTTACGTGCAGCGGGAGTTGAACTTATGTACGTGTTAAAGAGAAATACTTGATGGGTAGAGGAATTTGGAAATTATCTGAATTGTCCTATTGCGCTTGCCCAGGTGACCTATTTAAAAGAAACTTATTTCAACTTTATTATTCAACTGGCCATTATTAAATGAAACAGATTTTACCTTTTATTATTGAAGGGCTTACAGTTAGTATATAAGTTATAAGAAGTTCTTGTTTGCACCTAATTCAATTAGAAAGGTATTTTGTAATGTATTTTTCTGACTTGTGGATAAGAGACACTTGTAGAAATTTTTTGGTAAATACTGTGCCCTTTGGAACTGTTGATCAGGAATAAATTAGTTGTATCTTGCAAGTCCTCTGTACTTGTTATTATTTCACTTGTCACCGGTTTGCAAGCAAACTCCAGGCTGCAACTGCAAATTCGCTACCCCTGAATGACACAATTTAGACTGGTACTTACAGATAAAATACGAAGTGAGGAAATTCGGTACCACATCCGATGTTTGTCCTGGGATGAACAAAACATCAACTGACAGTGGTCGTTAACTTTGAAATTAGTAATTTCCCTATTTGATTGGCTCACTAGCACCCTACTCAAACAAATTTCGAGAGTCGCTTAGCAAAGGCTACACAAATACTTGGCTTATGAGGAACTGCTACTACTGTAGCCCATTCATTTTAACTTCCTGTGCACAGTCACTTTAGCAGAAGAGCCAACACCGTGTTACGAGTGGAGGCCGAAATGCACGCGTTTTAGCTCACGCAGGCTGGCGTGAGGAGGGAAGAACTATACTGACGTGAGGTCTGGAACATGACAAGGAATGAGAATTCAGAAAGAGGACGTAATTAGTTTGATGCTTAACTTTAATCCATTAACGATGAACGTCGCTCTTGACGGTACATGATTCACAATATTATCTGTTCAGAATACATTCTTGAAGAGAGTAATTATAGTAACTGAATATGGCGCCTTGCTATATCGTAGCAAATGACGTAGCTGAAGGCTATGCTAAACTGTCGCCTCTGCAAATGAGAGCGTATGTAGAGAGTGAACCATCGCTAGCAAAGTCGGCTGTACAACTGGGGCGAGTGCTAGGGAGTCTCTCTCTAGACTAGACCTGCCGTGTGGCGGCGCTCGGTCTGCAGTGGTTGAAATGGTTCAGATGGCTCTGAGCATTATGGGACTTAACTTCTGAGGTCATCAGTCCCCTAGAACTTAGAACTACTTAAACCTAACTAACCTAAGGACATCACACACATTCATGCCCGAGGCAGGACTCGAACCTACGACTGTCGCGGTCACGCGGTTCCAGACTGTAGCGCCTAGAACCGCTCGGCCACCCCAGCCGGCTCGGTCTGCAATCACTGATAGTGGCGACACGCGGGTCCGACATATACTAACAGACCGCGGCCGATTTAAAGGCTACCACCTAGCAAGTGTGGTGTCTGGCGGTGACACCACAGTTACTGTGCCACCTGTACTGCAGGTAGCTCTCTGGAACCCACGAGTGAATCCTTCCGCTGATTTTATGCAAATTTTTACAATGTCCTCAATGATGGACTGTCCCTGTTCGTCAGCACATGAGGTCGGTCTCGTCTTGGTTTACCTGTACTTGTTCCTTCGCGTTTCTGCTTCAAAACCACATCACAGTAAGTCCATTTGGGCAGTTTTGGAAGGCTGAAATGTCCCTGACGGATTTGTTACTCAGGTAGCATCGGATTACTATTCACATTCGAAATCATTGAGGTCTCCTGACAGACCTATTCCTCTGTTACGGCTTCTCTACTGACTTGACAACACTCCCCACCTCCTTTTATACTGGCGGGTCCACCTCTCGTGCTATTTAGTGGTGAATTCCGCATAAAATAGTGGTTTCCGGTTACATTTGCTCAAATAGTTTACGTGAATGGTGTAATGGATGCCATCGGAAGCACCGTGAGGCTATTCGCATAGCTGGTGTGGTGTATAGAAAAGTCGCAACGATCGAAAACTATAGTGAAGTACAGGAAGCCTGATAGACGTTTGGTGCAGGGATTAGCAGTCGACCTTAACTATAGATGAAAACCATTAAACAGTAGAAGGGAAGGAAGAATCGTTTGTGGTACAGAAGAAGAATAAAAGATGTGATTTTCAAGAGCTGTGAGTTGGACATTATTTGACACGATGATGAAAATTTTCTTAATGGTATTAGTGTGAACAAGCACCTATGCAGTGTGGAATTACACTGAAGAGCCCAAGAAACTGGTACACCTGGCCAGAGATCGCGCGGTTCAAGACTGTAGCGCCTAGAACCGCTCAGCCACACCGGCCGGCCTTTACTAATTGTGATTGTTGATACTAACCACTAAATTTCTAGCATTCCATTGAGATGCCTCAAAGATACTCCTAATCTCTCGTCTACTGTAGTTGTCTCTTACATTAAAGTATTTTGCCTCGCTATCTCAGGCTGTATCAACACTAATAATCTGACGTACGATGCAGGAATCATCCGAAAATAGTTTCCTTTGGGTTCATGGTTCTGATTTAAGTCCTCGGATTAACATACGACAGATTGACAAACTGCCTATTGGCTTCTGTCTCGGGTTCTTCGGCCGACATTCATCTAATGATTTTACTGACGTATCGTCAGCACGAATGCCGGGCACTTGCCACGCCGGACATTGCTAGAGTAGCTATCCCTCAGTTAAGGGACGCCCTTCCTCGTACTTCTTCTGTCCGCTTTCAAACCGCCGTCTCCACATCTTACTCGATACAACCAGTACGTAAGGGACCTTCTTCTTCGACATGTTGGCAATTTTAAAATGTTAGAAATAAGGAATTGAAGTAAGACAGAATGCTACGCTTGTAACGTACGTTGTTGTTCTACATTGTTTAGCTCTGGTATTTACAGGGTCACAGAGAAAGCATTCTTGGTTTTGGAGGGAAAATCCGTAATTGTAATGATCTGCACTACAACAGAAAAAGGACAACTTAAGGAAAAATAATGTAATGTTGTTTCAGCTCACAAGCGACATTAAATCAGATAGTTCCTGTGACTTAGTATGGGAAGAGGTTATATTCGACAACCGGAATAAATTAACAACTCGCTCCTTTGACCGACCCCCGGTCTCAGATGAAACAGTTGCTGAAAACTTGTGTCTCATCACAAATAGGTAAGCTACTCCTACACTTATAGTAGGCAGTGACTTCAATCTATCTTCCGTATGTTGACAAAAATACTTTTTCAGACCCTATTGTAGACAGAAAAAAACTTCCGCAATTGTTCTAAATTTTTTTTATTATTTTGAACAATTACGAAAACACACTTGACCCCTTAGCCACAAATAATCCTGAGCATCACGACGGATACAGGTATTAGTGAACACACAGTCGAGCGAGGCTCAATTCCGTAACAAAGAAATTCACCAAAACTAAACGCGAAATATATTTATTTATAAAAGCAGCTAAGAATTCGGCTGACGTCTTTCTAAGAGACAGTCTCCAATCCTTCCAAACTATGTAAGTGAAGACCATATGTGGCTTAAGTTAAAAGAAATAGTATCAACAGCACTCAAGAGATTCATACCAAATAAATTAATAAGAGACGTAACTGACCCCCATGGTACACAAAACACGACAGAAAGCTGTTGCAGGAGCACCGAAAAAAGGCACGTAAAATTTAGACGAACACAAAATCTCCAAGATAGGCAAAGTTTTACTGAGGCTCGAAATGTGGTGCAGATTTCAATGCGAGATGCATTTAACAGTTTCCACTACGAAAGTCTCTCTAGAAATGTGGTGGAAAATCCAAATAGATACTGGTCCTGTGTTAAGTAAACCAGCGGAAAGGCTTAGTAAGTACCTTTACTGCGCGACAGCTATGAGGAGGAGGAGGAGGAGGGGGAGACAAGGGACCCAACCCTTCGGAGCAAGTAAAATCGTGGCAAATATCCGGCGTGACAAATGTCCTGCGTGGCAAATCTCCGCACACCGCCAGCACGAGTGGCTGGCATTGTCAAAGCTACACCCTCCACGGCAATGGATGGTGAAGCTTTGACAATGCCAGCCACTCGTGCTGGCGAAACGTCACTAAATTCATTAGATGAACGTCGGCCGAAGAACCAGAGATAGAAGCCAATAGGCAATTTGTCAACAAGTGGCCATGAAAGCCTTAACAATTTTATACGACAGATTGTTCCCTTTTTTCAGCCGCTCCCTCATTTAGCTTTTTTTCTCTTGCCAGCTGTAGTTAATAAATTTCAGCACGCAGTTTTTCTTTTCTTTTTTCTTTTTTCTCAGACGTCTCAAAGGTACGAAATCGCTTCACCAAATGATTACGTTGACAATACGGTGTGAGGATCGCTTCGATATATGAAAGGTTTGACAGACTACTATTGCCGATAAATACTGAACATGTGCAGGCCTGTTTAGAACTTGTTTAGGCCAACAGCGGTTCGAGTCTCGAGACTATTACTGTATACGACGAGTCTCTGGTGGGAAGTCATCGAGAGTGTGGAGGAAGCCGCGGGCCGCCCTGGTTTCGGCGCGGCGTCTGAAATTTGTGGCGTTCGGCTCGTCTTCTCCTCTGCTGTGGCGCCGGCGCGTCTCATTAGAATATAATGGCCCGCGCAGAGCCGCATTCCTGCAGCGTCCGCGGGCCGCCCGCGCCGAAGCTGAGCGCGCGCCCGCTGGATGAGGCGAGGGCGGGACGTGTGTGTCTCGGGCGGCCGCCCGTCTCCTACGCACCTGTTGCGAGCCCTCGCGTCCCGTGCAAAACACCCACACTTACTCGCAAGCCGTGGTTTAGCCCGTAGCACGAGCACCAAGTTTCGGCGGAAATGTTGCCCGAAAGTGCGCAAGGCGGATGGCTAGCTGGCGAAGATCACCGATAGTCCCTGTGCCGAAGTCGCCACACGGCGCAGTGTCTCCTACATGTTGTCTCGTGTCCAAATTACTGTTTCAAGTGCTGGTGTTCAGAAGCGATTAGCGTTATTCGCTACTCTGCTGGCCATTAAAACTGGGAAAGTTAACAAATAACGAAATTTTTGTTGTTGCGCTTATAGAGTGTACAGATGGGGCTATAATATCTGAAGAACAGAATGGTTTCAGATGAGAGTGCTCATCTATTGATGTTGTTGTTGTTGTGGTCTTCAGTCCTGAGACTGGTTTGATGCAGCTCTCCATGCTACTCTATCCTGTGCAAGCTTCTTCATCTCCCAGTACATACTGCAGCCTACATCCTTCTGAATCTGCTTAGTGTACTCATCTCTTGGTCTCCCTCTACGATTTTTACCCTCCAAGCTGCCCTCCAGTACTAAATTGGTGATCCCTTGATGCCTCAGAACATGTCCTACCAACCGATCCCTTCTTCTAGTCAAGTTGTGCCACAAACTCCTCTTCTCCCCAATTCTGTTCAATACCTCCTCATTAGTTATGTGATCTACCCACCTTATCTTCAGCATTCTTCTGTAGCACCACATTTCGAAAGTTTCTATTCTCTTCTTGTCTAAACTATTTATCGTCCACGTTTCACTTCCATACATGGCTACACTCCATACAAATACTTTCAGAAACGACTTCCTAACACTTAAATCAATACTCGATGTTAACAAATTTCTCTTCTTCAGAAACGATTTCCTTGCCATTGCCATTCTACATTTGATATCCTCTCTACTTCGACGATCATCAGTTATTTTGCTCCCCAAATAGCAAAACTCCTTTACTACTTTAAGCGTCTCATTTCCTAATCTAATTCCCTCAGCATCATCCGACTTAACTCGACTACATTCCATTATCCTTGTTTTGCTTTTGTTGACGTTCATCTTATACCCTCCTTTCAAGACACTGTCCATTCCGTTCAACTGCTCTTCCAAGTCCTTTGCTGTTTCTGACAGAATTACAATGTCATCGGCTAACCTCAAAGTTTTTATTTCTTCTCAATGGATTTTAATACCTACTCCGAACTTTTCTTTTGTTTCCTATTGATGGGATGTTCATATTATGGAATCTAAAGCAGAGGGGAATTGTCAGAGGGATAGAGACCTATTCAGTCTTCGTGGATTTGCTGAAGGCCTATGATACGGTACCACAAAACAAGACAAACTGTGGGCAAGTTGGCATGTCAGCTTTTTAAATAAAAACAGTTAAACAGATGCATGCAAACTGTGTGAGAACTAGCACAGTAGGGAATTCAGTGTCACCGGAGTTTCCAGTTGCAAAAGGGCTACGCCAAGGGTGTGCTATAGCACCGACCCTATTGAAAATTTATGTGGAGGAAGCACTTAAAGCCTGGAGGAACAAATGTGGGTGACGAAATCTTGTTTACACTTATTTTCAAATGGTTCAAATGGCTCTGAGCACTATGCGACTTAACTTCTGAGGTCACCAGTCGCCTAGAACTTAGAACTAATTAAACCTAACTAACCTAAGGACATCACACACATCCATGCCCGAGGCAGGATTCGAACCTACGACCGTAGCGGGCGCCTAGAACCGCAAGGCCACTCCGGCCGGCACACTTATTTTCGCTGATGACCAGGTCATCCTAGCGGGAAACCAGGATGTGCTGAATACGTGCTTCGGAAGTTAAAAGACAAATATCGAAGATTGGGCCTCACAATAAACATGACAAAAACCGAGTATCTAAAGGTTAGCGGCCACCCATAGGGGATCTGGAGGTTGAAGCCAGTAAGGTAAGGGGATGTAAGTCTTTTAAGTACTTGGGGATCACGAAGTCATCAATCAGAAGAAGTGAAGATGACATATGTAATAAAAGAGAGTAGGGCAGAATGGCTGTATGACAACTGAACTCGCTCCTTTGGAATAACAATAAGAACCAAACAAGTGATATAACGTTTAATTGTTGAAAACATCTCTACATAAAACGTGGGTAATAAACAAGCGTCAGAGAGACAAGTTGCTTGCACTATAGATCTTTTGGAGACGAAGTTGTGGCATCTATAGGCTTAGCCGTGCACCTAAAAACCAACATAAGAGAAGCTATGGGCGTCGACAAATCAATAATAAACACCATAGCGATGAAACGCCTAAAATGGTACGGACTTCTGGAAAGGATGGACGATAGCCGATGGCCAAAGAAACTCTGGCAATGGATTCAAAATGGTTCAAATGGCTCTGAGCACTATGGGACTCAACTGCTGTGGTCATCAGTCCCCTAGAACTTAGAACTACTTAAACCTAACTAACCTAAGGACATCACACACATCCATGCCCGAGGCAGGATTCGAACCTGCGACCGTAGCAGTCGCACGGTTCCGGACTGCGCGCCTAGAACCGCGAGACCACCGCGGCCGGCACTGGCAATGGAGGCCAGAGGAAAGAAGAAAGCGTGGAGGACCTACGAGAAGCTGGGGCGAGAGGTCCACTACGAGACGGATACCAGAGGACTACAAGAAGGAGATTGGCATGATATGAAGAACTGGAAAAACGGGAAGCGAGAACCGGCACCTGCCGTAGATGATGATGATGATGATAATGATGAGTGTAGAAACAACAATACAGTTTAAATTCGTATGTGATTTTGGGGTATAAATGGTGCAAAATGTAGTACACAGATCTTTGGCAGCAACAGTGATGCTAACCCGACTATTCATCGAATCTAAATGAATTTGGGGGCTTAAAGGGTACGTCATTCCGTATTCTTTCAACGCTATGCCAGAGTCTTCAATTTACTGGCTGACTTCTGATGGCGAACCAGTGTACGAGGTGTGGCTAGAAAAAAACCGGACTAGTACTGGTGAAACAATAAAACGAATGCAATAAGACTGAAAGTCGCGTGGCCTGTCACGTGACTCTCGCTCCGCCTACTGCTCGAGTTTCATCTGCCTCCTGCACTCAGTCTGACCGTGGCTTCTGTTTTAAATAGTTGACGTTTTGTCTGTGCGTCGGAAAATGTTGAGTGTACAGAAAGAACAGCGTGTTAACATCAAATTTTGTTTCAAACTAGGAAAATCTGCAAGTGAAACGTTTGTAATGTTACAACAAGTGTACGGCGATGATTGTTTATCGCGAACACAAGTGTTTGAGTGGTTTAAACGATTTAAAGATGGCCGCGAGGACACCAGTGATGACACTCGCACTGGCAGACCATTGTCAGCAAAAACTGACATCAAAGGGATTGTGCACATTGATTGGGTACCAGAGGGACAAACAGTGAATCAGCATTACTACATTAGCGTCCTGGCTACCCTACGTGAGCGAGTACGGAGAAAACGGAACGATTTGTGGAGAAAAAAGTCATGGATCCTTCACCAAGACAATGCCCCAGCTCACAGTGCGTTGTCAGTGAAGACGTTTTTGGCAAAACACAACATTCCCATCTTAGATCATCCGCCCTACTCACCTGATTTGGCCCCCTGTGACTTTTTTCTTTTCCCTAAAGTCAAGTCAGCTTTGAAAGGAACTAGATTTGAGACTGTTGAAGCAGTAAAAGAAAAAGCGACGGAAGTAATGTATGGACTTACCGAAAATGATCTGCAGCATTGCTATGAACAGTGGAAAATTCGTATGGAGCGGTGTAGAGACCGGGGAGGAGAGTACATTGAAGGAGATAACATGAAATTGTAAATAATTGTAAATAAATGTTTTTTCCAGCATCAGTCCGGTTTTTTTTCTAGCCGCACCTCGTATTGGCAGCCAATAACTACATGTTTTCAGTAGGTGGCACATATAGAGAAGTTGAAGGCCCGGCCAACGGTCGAATATCCTCTGTATTGAGCTAGGTCAAAACAACAAAGGCATGCGGTCTTGCAATATCTTGTTGAAAGATAACGTCACAGAGACCTCGAAGATAGGGAACAGCCATCGGCCTCAACACGTCGCAGATGCAACGACTGCTGCCCAAATTACTGGCTGAGAGAACCGGAGCTGGCCATGTTAAACACTCAGTAACATCCCTACCATCAAAGCAAGTGCTGGGATCATGTGGCGATGGAGAATGCTATCCGACAGAGTTCGATCTCCTCGGGGCCTCCGCACAGCGATACCCCAATCGTGAATTTATACGCAGAATCGGGACACTCTGTGTCTAGTGTTACTGCTGGACTGTACGCGCGACTTCCTCTGCTACGGAAAGGAAAACGACAATGTTTTCTAGGAACGATGGTTAATTAGTTAGTTACATGTTCCATGGATCATTTGAACGATTATTTTGTCGAAATGATGTGGAATGAGTCAGTTTACCGGATATGTATACATGATTAGTGTTAAGATTAATGAACACATTATTATTATCATTAGTCTTCTCATGGAACTACACTCAATTTTTTTTTCCTAGCTACCAGATTTTAAGCAGAAATTCATCAGTGGAATAGAAGGAGTTGTCGAGGAGAAATGGTTTTAAAATAGATTTAAAACTAGCTTCGCTAACTGTCAGACAGTTTATGTTATTGGGCAAATGATCGGAAATTTTTGTTGTTGCGTATGTGAACTTCTTTCTGAGCCCCTGACAGCTTTAATAATAGGTAATAAAGGCCATTTTTCCTCTAGTGTTGCAGCTATGTACATCACTGTTCTTTTCAAATTGTGATGGAGTATTTATGAGGAATGTCATCGGCGAATGTATGTATTGTGATGGTGCAGTTAATTACCCACTAGAAAGAGAATAAGCCTGAAAGTGTATTGAAAAGCACGAAAGAAGAGAAAGATTTAACAAACGGTTTGAGGCACCAGAAAATGCCACTCTTGACGTCAATGCACACCCACACACCAGCTTCCCTTCTTCAGGTGCGTGACGTCACTACTAATTAGTTCGTCGTGAGGCCTTGTCGTTGCACTGCGCCGCTCTTGCATGCAGTGAAGTCGGATCCCGACAGAACTCCTCCTTGGCGAGGCTCCCATGACTCACATATGAGCGACTGATACCAGCAATTCATCGCAAGATCGCGCAATCTACCTGTAGATCATACGTGAGTGGAGAAAATCACAGATCGCGGCAACTGATCACTGGTCTCTCATAATTCCCAACCAATTTGACGAATCATGTGCGACAGATCAGCCAAATGTGGTAATAATTCTGTAACTCATTCGTTTAGTTACTATCCATAGTTGCGTGGTTTTGTTTCGTTTCACTACGTCCTTATGGAATAATGAAAACAGATATTCAGGGTGCACAAACCGCTCTGGTAAATGAAATTGAAGGCGATGTTGCCACTGATATAAAAAAAGAATACAAACATAGAAACATCGATAGTCATGGAGTCTCAATCTTGTGCTGTAGAGGTAGAAAGTCATCGAACGGTACAAGTAATTATAACGTATTGGGCTCTAGCTAGTGATTTTCAGTTATTCTTGAAGCAACTAGGTGTATTATTAAAGTATGCAACTTCGAAACAGAGTAGGTAACATTAAGCAGACATTTTTAATAAAATGTTTTGAGCATACCTATTCTACAAATGGTTCAAATGGCTCTGAGTGCTATGGGACTTAACAGCGGAAGTCTTCAGTCCCTTAGAACTCAGAACTACTGAAACCTAACTAACCTAAGGACATCACACAGATCCATGCCCGAGGCAGGATTCGAACCTGCGACCGTAGCGGACGCGCGGTTCCAGACTGAAGCGCCTAGAACCTCTCGGTCACTCCGGCCGGCTACCTATTCTACTGCTGTACCTAAATCCCTTTTCATTTCATGTAATATAACCTCACACAATTTGCAACAACCGCTGTTGATAAGGTTTCTATACACACAGGTCAAGATAGCGAAGCCATTGTGTAAATACTTTTTCGCTGAACTGCAAGACTAATTAATATAAACCAAATTGAGAACTTCAATGTGTATTTGCAACTAAAAATATAGAGAGCACACTGGGTAGCAATGCAAAATGTAACCTGCCCTGTTACATGGCCTACAGTTCCCCAGGCGTTCCATAAAAAATTCGGTAAACATTTTTATGCATGTATTCGTCAGCATATGATAATCAACTACCAATGCCGCTAAAGCCGGCAGTTATACTTCAAGAGACTGCACACACTAACAAAACCGAGACAATACAATAAGAACAATCACACAGTTATGGAATTCCTGTTAGATTTTACTGTGATTATAAAGCGGAATTAACCTGTTTCTTAGCTCTTATTTATCAGTCGTCTTTCACACACCGAACAGTGCGGCGTTAATGCAAGAGGGGGTAGCCGGCCGGAGTGGTTCAAATGGTTCAATTGGTTCTGAGCACTATGGGAGTTAACATCTGTGGTCATCAGTCCCGTACAACTTAGAACTACTTAAACCTAACTAACCTAAGGACATCACACACATACATGCACGGGGCAGGATTCGAACCTGCGACCGTAGCAGTCGCGCGGTTCCGGACTGAGCGCCTAGAACCGCTAGACCACCGCGGCCGGCGCCGGAGTGGCCAAGCGGTTCTAGACGCCACAGTCTGGAGCCGCGCGACCACTACGGTCGCAGGTTAGAATCCTGCCTCGGGCATGGATGTGTGTGATGTTCTTAGGTTAGTTAGGTTTAAGTAGTTCTAAGTACTAGGGGACTGATGACCTCAGAAGTTAAGTCCCATAGTGCTCAGAGCCATTTGAACCATTTGAAGAGGGTGTAGGTCATCCTTGATTACAATAAATGTAAAAGAACGGATACACTGAATTACAGAGGATGTCGCTGATGTCTGTCTGTTACAGGATCCTAATCAATATTCTAAGCTCAGACGTTAAGACCTATCTGAAAAAAGGCCTGCTTCTTTCAAGGAAGGACCACAGAGTCGAGAAATACCTCGTATAACACGTTGGCTTCATTCATACCCGATACATGCGACAAATACTAGGTGAAAGTCAACAGGCGAATTCCAACTTGTCGACTGACAATCACTTCACGATCGTGTCACCGTAGCTTCACAAGTCTGTGAACAGCTCAAAGACGTTTTAACTAACAGAATTAAGAGCATTATACTGAGCGGTTGGTGCTGTACAGGAACGACAGTAATATCTACTGTGTTACAGGCAATCACTGATGGGTTCTAGGCCCTCCAGTCTGGAACCCCGCGACCGCTACGGTCGCAAGTTCGACTCCTGCCTCGGGCATTGATGTGTGTGATGTCCTTAGGTTAGTTAGGTTTAAGTAGTTCTAAGTTGTACGGGACTGATGACCTCCGTTGTTAAGTCCCATAGTGCTCAGAGTCATTTGAACCATTTGAACTGATGGATTCGGTGTACATGAAATGCTTGTAAGAGAGGGTTCGAAAGGCTGCCAGATGTTCACTGACGACGGTGTTACCTGTACGAAAGTATCGTCGTTGGATGCTGAGCGACTTGGACATTATTGCCAGCTGACGTAATGGGTAGCAGCTCTGTTTAAGTGCGGCTTAATTCAATGTAGTTCTTGTAACCAAAGAAAGAACCCGACGTCATCCAATTACAATATCAGTAGCGAACTTCCAGAGGCAGTCACATAATTTCAATATGTAGGAATAATACTACGAACAAAATAAAGTCAGCAATCCTAAAGACTGATCTGTTGACAGAGGTAGCTGAGAAAGTAGGATTACAGGTATCCTCAAAGAACGCAATAGATGGAAAACATCACCGATGTACCAGAATGGACGATTTAAAATCAAGGAAAGATTAATATTGAACAACTTTAGACACTTAGTTGAAGTAGACCAACAGAATGGCTTAGAACAGAAAGTGATCAATCATATGATTTGCAGACTGGACCGAGCACATCATGTGATGAAAAAAATCTGTAATAACAAAACGCTGAGCATTACAGGCAAGTTAAGACACTACGCTACGGTTGTGAAATCAGAAGGATTACATGCTTCGGAAACTTTGACTATGATGGGCGGGGACTAAACGATACATTAGTCAAAAGAGAAAGCAGTATATTATGGATGATTTTAGGCAACAGATGGACTTTAATATGACAAACAGCCAAATTTGCTAAATAGCTCTTTTTATTATTTGATGATGACTAATTTCGGGTTTTTATTCATAGCCCATCTCAAATCATCCATCCAACAAGAATAAATATTACTCCACATAGGAACAACTCATGACGATTATTGTCCAGAAGAGTACAACGCGAGTGATCACAAAACCGGATACGAACTGAAACATCCCAGCATGCTGGAAATCCATATAGACATGGCTTGATGGTCACGTAAGTTTGAGATCAGATGAAGAATTGTACACAAAGATAGAACCAGTAACATAATCGATTAAAAAGAAAAGGTGTTGTGTGTTGGCACATCCCCAGAATATCAAATGATCCTAATCAAAGGAAAGTGATTAAGATCTTCAGAAAATCTGCATTCCAGACGAGAAAAGCATGCCTAGGAATCAGTTTAAGCAAATGGTGGAAACTACCGGACTTTAATCTGGGAGAAAAACTCAAAAACCGAAGGGGGCTTATTTCAGAAGTCTGATAAAAGGCACTGAGTGCTGGGCTCAAGAGATAGTGATAAGACATCAGACCCGGCAGACGAGCAAGTGCTAAAAGTTGAAAATCATACTGACCGTTAACTCGTCGTCCTTCGCGGCTCAGTTCTAGTGGAAAAAAGACCTAAAAGGATATGCAATGGGAAGCACAAGTGAAACTACTTGTAGAAATAGGGAATGAAGACAGACTTGTTGGAAGGGTGCTGGAGAAATATATGGCATTTACAAAGCAAACCGCATAAAAGAAGCCAGCGCCACAAATTCCAGATTACTGTTCGAGTCGCTGTAGTCCTTCTGAAGTAAGCGTGAGAGTGCGTACCGAACGAATTCAGAGATGCGCAGCTAGTATCATATCAGGCCGGTATAGTCCACACAGAAGGGTAACAGAGATGCTAGCGAAATTAAATAAGAATCTTTGGCGGAAACAAACTTTGTTCTCGCTTAAGCCTGTTGGATTAATTTAGAAAACCTGTATTCCGGGAAGAATGTGTGACTTATCCGTCCTATATTTTACGTAGAGAACTTGAAAATAATCTCAGAGAGATTACCAACTTACCGGCCTGGCCACAGCCACCGTGTCGTCCTCTGCCAGTGGAGTCATTTGGGAGAGGGATGGGGTCGTTGTTAGCTTCCCACATCTTGGAGATGCTACTTGTCATTCAGCTAGCTCCTCAGCAGGCATTACGAGGGTTAGTGGACTCCCTTCCAGTCCTCCCAGCAAGGAAGCAGCAACGGGAATTGAACCTAGGTGCTTCGCATGACAGTCAGATACGCTGACCACTCATCGACATAGGTGGACTACATAGTCATGTACACATTTTTCGTCGCACCATATCCACTTGTTATATAGGACAGAAAATGTCAATATTGAAAGTAAGTGGCTAGTCGCCAGAGGAGTTAGAAACCGCATATAATAGATGCAACTAATAATGACAAACAGACATGAGAACGTACCAATGTCAGCTCCGGGTACAATGGAAGTCAGGGAAAAGTAAATACCGTTGTGGGAGCCTTTGCAACTCTGCTGGAAAGTTGTTGAATATTTCCTTCCACGGGAAGGCAAATAATATTCGATAGAACTTATGAGTATTGTTAGTATTGAGTAAATGACGGACTTTAAGTTTATTAGGTTAACGATTGGGCAAAACAGTGTGGTCTCCAAGACCCTAAATAATAAGCACAGGAGGTCTAAAACCACCAGTTATATTTGCAGCAGAAAGCCTGTTCCTGAGTGATGATAAAAGACTTCCCGCGGAACTGGAGAAAAACGAGGACTATTTCGATCCGATTACGACAATAGCACTCTTAGGATAATTGAACAACGAAATTTACGGTAAAGCAGAAAAACTCACAGAAGCAATCCTCAAAAGGTTGGCACTACTCTATGGCCACCTCACTTGAATTGACGGAAACAATGACTACAATTATTTTACCTTTTCGACGCACAACCCACAATTCGCTGGTTTGCGAGCGCTACGGAAGACCTCAAAACATTGAACGTAAATTCGGAACATGTCTTTGAAGAAAATCAGTTTCGCATCATGATAGTGATAAACAGGATTAATCTTGATGAACGACCCAAAATAAGAAGCTGTGGTTTCTGGACTGAGTGCACCAATGACCGCACTAAAAAAGTGAAGGAATTTCGTACACAGAAGAAAGTGAAGCTCACTGCGAAACTTAACAATGCGTAATGTTGTGCAACTCCACACCAACTAATGAATTATAAATTGTAACAGCATTTTAAACCTGAGTCCACTGGGTTAACATTGCCTGCGATTTAAGACAATTGGGCGTCACTGATACGTTATGACATCGAACTGATAATGATATTTAGTGAACACATTGCAACTATGGCTACACGACTGAAGAGACGGTCGGTTGGAGACCGCTTGCGTGTTGACCGGGTGGCCTAAGGCACAGGGGTCACAAAGAGGATTGCTGACCTCTTGTCTGACTGAAACAGGTGAATAAGCCAGCGTGTTAATGTTTAATTGTGGTTTCATACAAAATATGCTTGTAATGACCGTATAGTCGAAATAGCTAATACAAAATAAACGGAAAAATTTTACGGCCTGTAACGGACAATGTTTTCATTTGAAAAATTCACTGTGTTTCAAGGGCATCTTCCTAAATACTGGAGCAACGAGAGAATAATTCGATACTTGCCCATTTCTCTGTTCTCGCAGTCTTTAGTTTTAGCTGATAGCTCTTAAAATACTTTCGAACTTAGACAATTGCTCCAAGTCCATGCGCTCTTTCTTCAGCGTAGGTAAGACAACAATTTTCCTGATAATATTTCGTTCTCATTTCTAGATTTCTTCGCATGCATAGTGATCCAGCTAAGCCGTTGACCTCAAATATGATAATTCAGTTTTTACTCAGTTGAATGGGGAAAAGTTATGAGCAAACGACATATAGTCACTTTTCATAGCTTCATTAATTAGTGAAGGATCGTAACTATATCAGTTTCGCTTTTTTAAGTGAAGCTATAGTAAGTTTTGCTGTCTGTATCATGGTATGTATGATTATATGATAGCGGAACAAACACTGGTAGCAGTTACTTCTGTAAAATATCTGGGAGTATGCGTGCGGAACGATTTGAAGTGGAATGATCGTATAAAATTAATTGTAGGTAAGGCGGGTGCCAAGTTGAGATTCATTGGGAGAGTTCTTAGAAAATGTAGTCCATCAACAAAGGAGGTGGCTTACAAAACACTCGTTCGACCTATACTTGAGTATTGCTCATCAGTGTGGGATCCGTACCAGGTCGGGTTGACAGAGGAGATAGAGAAGATCCAAAGAAGAGCGGCGCGTTTCGTCACATGGCTATTTGGTAAGCGTGATAGTGTTACGGAGATGTTTAGCAAACTCAAGTGGCAGACTCTGCAAGAGAGGCGCTCTGCATCGCGGTGTAGCTTGCCGTCCAGGTTTCGAGAGGGTGCGTTTCTGGATGAGGTGTCGAATATATTGCTTCCCCCTACTTATACCTCTCGAGGAGATCACGAATGTGAAATTAGAGATTCGAGCGCGCACGGAGGCTTTTCGGCAGTCGTTCTTCCCGCGAACCATACGGGACTGGAACAGGAAAGGGAGGTAATGACAGTGGCACGTAAAGTGCCCTCCGCCACACACCGTTGGGTGGCTTGCGGAGTATAAATGTAGATGTAGATGCACTAAAAGAGAAGAGTTCAACGACGCTTCACTCTTCGAATTACTGTTACTAGTTTCGAAATAGGATTTACATCTTTTGAACGATTGTGACAAATATTTTTACTCGGAGGGCACTAGAATATTTGGCAGAGGGGGAAGGTGCACGCGTGCAAACCTGCAGACGTTCTGGCAGCTGTTGGTCATGATACGCACGTTAGCTTCAGAGAAACTGCGGTTCCTCTGGGATAAGTCACCACAGTGTTGTTGGCATTTTTTGCGCAAACAGCTTCCATTACTATCATGTGTCACTTCACCAGATTAGCTAGCGGGACTGCAGAAGACGCGTGGAGTTCTGTCATGCGGTTCTGATGCACCGTCAGGGCAATACGTTCTTTCTTCAAAGAAATCTCTTTACGAGGAAGCTATATTTACAAATTAAGGAATTATGAACGTAAGAAAATTGCATTATAGAGCCACTGAGAGTGGTTGAACAAAGCAGGCGGTTGAGTGTAAACGTTAGGTGCGGCCTTGTTGGTGACTACGTGAGCGGCCATTACGTCATTGAACAACTCTTAACAGGTAAAACATACACAATTTCTCACCCAAGTGCTACTGGGTCTCCTACAGGAAGTACCACGTGAAATACGTCCAATGTTGTAATGCGTGCCACGCATTGACAACTAACACGGAAATGAATTTCTTAGAAGGTTTTGCACCATTTAAAAAAAGCATCCAGCTGATTTTGTTCGCCCTTTGTCAATAAGCACGTGATGTGATGCCGGTTCACAACTGTCCATCAGAAGGGAAACAAAAGCGAAATCACTGAAAAGGGGCCGATTCTCCGACACCAAAACAAAGTCGATTTCATCTGCCGCGTATGACTGTTTCTTTCGAATGCAAAAGGGATTCTGCTTATTCGTTATCTTCGCGAGGGCTAAAGCAGTAACTGGTGACTACTGAGAAAGTAGTCTTCCCGAACTGGAAGTAAAAGATAGGGATGCGAACATACAATTGGTGGTGTGGGGGATGAGGGGGGGGGGAGGGGGGTAGGAAAAAACCAAAGTATCTCTAGCGAGACTAATGAAAGGTGCTTTGGGGAGGGAATAATTGTGAAATATACGTTATGGATTGTAGGAGAGTACAAAATATTCCCTAGATTTGTAACTTAGTGACGTTTACACATTCTTACATCCAAAGAAAATGTGACTGCAAAATATTTTGACCTCTATGAAACATATGTTACGCCCGTAGATGTAGTCTATAGATAGTCTAGATTCACACGTTAGGAATGAAATTTATTAAGTGCATTAGGTATAAAAGGTACTCTGAACTTGAGGATTACTACGTCGGAAAATACGAGAATCTTCTACTTAATATATCAACTATTCCAGTGCTAGAAAGAAAAGTTTAATCGCTAGAAAGAAAAGTTTAATCGTTCTCTCGTAGGGTTGCCATAAGCCAGATGCAATTCTTGGGATTTTGCATTATCTACAGCACTGCTCAGCTGACGATTTGGCCACTTTCGTATCAAACGATGCAAAACAAGGAAGGAAGATTAGAGTTTAACGTCCCTTCGAAGACGATTATTACTGTATTCACTGGTTCAAAATGGTTCAGATGGCTCTGAGCACTATGGGACTTAACTTCTGAAGTCATCAGTCCCCTAGAGCTTAGAACTACTAAAACCTAACTAACCTAAGGACATCACACACATCCATGCCCGAGGCAAGATTCGAACCCGCGACCGTAGCGGTCGCGCGGTTCCAGACTGTAGCGCCTAGAACCGCTCGGCCACCCCGGCCGGCTATTCACTGGTGAATCAAACCATCATGACCATTGTCCACAACGAGATCGAATGCCACCTTGTGTCGAGGCGGGAATGCGAAGCGATAAGGGAAGCATGTACGGGCGCCAAATGGACATATCCACTGACATAACTGACTTTTACAAAGGGAAGATCGTTATGCCCCGGCACGTGGGAACGAGCATCTCGGGAACAATGAAGCTGGGCGGCTATTCGCACGCTGCTGTCCAAAGTGGCTGATGGACCGTGAAAGCACGAGTAGGTGACAATGTGTTAAGTATCAGTGCCTCATCACACAATGTGGAGGTTGGTGGCCTGCCGGGTTCTGTAAGGCAGAAATGACGGAAATATGGGGCAGATTCGTTGACATGGTACAGTGATGGTGCAGACAGAAGTGCTTCGGATCAAACTTCAGGATACATTATTGAACATAGGGATCCTAAGTAAACGACCCCTACTTGTTATCATTTTGATCCAACGCCTTCGTCAATTACGACTGCAATGGGTGCGGGATCGTCGAGATTGGGTCGCAGAGTAGTGTAAACGTGGTCGGATGAATCACTTTTCGTGTTACATCAGGTCGATGGTCAAGTCTGGATAGGCCTACACTATCATCTAGGCGAACGGCTGCTCGGAACATGCACCGAGCCACGAACGCCGGCCGTTGTGGATGGTATTAAACGGGTATATTCACCTAGGCTCCATGGGTGTAGTGGACATTAATGTGGACGCTTGATGTCTTCGTCGATGGCGACGGCAGGATAACTGTTCGCCTTATAATCCCCTGATAGTGCAACAGTGGTTTGGGGATGATAGTAAACTTACGCTACTGCCTTGGCCATTTAATTCACCTGATCTGGATCCGATGGAACACACTTGGGAAGCTATCAGAATCTAATTGCGCTCCCGCAAACTACTGGCCCATAATTCACGGGAACTGCTTGATCTGTGGGTAGCCGTCTGGTGCTGTATACCTCTGGAAACCTACCAAAGACATGACCAATCCAAACCATGATCATTTCACTGAAATGTTATGCACAGACATTTGAAAGGCAATGGACTGGTCGGGGAAGTCCACTACGTTGACCATATCGTTCTCCAAATGTTGTTGTTGTTTTTGTTGTGGTCTTCAGTCCAGAGACTGGTTTGATGCGGCTCTCCATGCTACTCTATCCTGTGAAAGCTTCTTCATCTCCAAATACCTACTACAACCTCCATCCTTCTGCTGCTGTATGATTTCCGAAGGTGGACCGACACACTCTTAAGCATGTACTCATAATGTTTGCGCCGATTAAATTTTTGTAAATAATAGGCCCTATGCGGGGCTATACTGTAGAACACAACAAATTTAACGCACCATAAAAGTCAGCTCTGGGAATAAGCAGGAAGACCTGCGTAGCATCGACGTTTGGTGCTGTGGCTGTCAGTTGATCCTCACCCGAAACAAATTTAGTGTACTGCACAAAACACGCATAAACAGGTACTACTGTTCGATTGTATTACTGACGAGAAATCACTGGCGATAGCGACAACCGTAAAAAATACATGAGAGTATTCCTCTGGCGCGACCTGAAGCAGAAAGACGATATACAATTAGTTGTAAGAGACGCAGATGTCATTTGAGCAATAGTAAGGAAACGTTACTCATCCACGAAAGAAACGCATTACAAGTCACTGGTTAGGCCGATTCTTGAGTATTGGTCCTCCGTATGGCGCGTTACAATGTAGGAGTAACAGAGAAGGCAGAGAAGATATAAAGATGAGGGACGCGTTTCGCCATGGGTTCGTCCAGCGAACAGTGGAGCTCAATATACCTGTATATCGCGAGCACAGTGCCTCCAGACAGTCAGATCATATATTTTAAAAGATTCAAAATCGCTTTTCACTCTAGTCCACTTTTCATGGGATGCTAGTAACAACTGATTTAATGTTGGAAGGGGAAGGTAGGAAGCAACGAGCTGTCGGATAAAAGTTATGAATCGTCATTTGTAACTGTATCAAATGATTCATGTCTCCTATAATCAGCAGATCTTTTAATCATATTAGGAATAGACTGATTGGAAATTAGCTAATGAAGTTTCGAGACTGTACCTTCCAAGAATAGTCGAGCAAAATATAGTTTCCTTCCACATACATCTCACTAAATACCCACTCCTAGAAGATTAGCGAATTTGGAGCGTCTATGATCGCTTACCGGCAGTCATTCTTCGCACACACCTTTTGCCATGGAAATGGTAGTCGCTCCAGAACTACCCACCGCCTAATGTCACACGAGCCACTGTAGTTGTACGTTTGCACCATCTATAGACTGTTCTTCGTTTTGTTTTTATTTGTGTGCTTTTCGATAATATACTTGTGTATTTACAACGGCCCTTAGTGCTCTTTCTGCTGGAACATTTCGCAAGTAGCTTTCTGATTGTTTACGAGGGGCTTTTGAAAAGTCCGTGCAAAGTCCGAAAGATGGCACCACCGGCGCGTATCGAGGTCATGTTTGGAAAGAAAGCACACCAAGTTTCAGCCATATTGGTCTATTTCTTTGTGTTTGGCATTCGTGTGAATCAAGGAAGTCGAGTGATTGTCAAAAAATGGACGAAAAAGAATTTCGTGTGGTGATTAAACATTACTTTATGAAAGGCAAAACGCCTCAGGAGACTAAAGAGAAGCTTGATAAACATTACGGTGACTCTGCACTTTCGATTAGAACAGTTTATAAGTGATTTCAAATTTTTCGGAGAGGTCATATGGGCACAAGTGATGCTGAACGTTCTGGAGGTCCGGTGGAGGTTACGACTCCAGAAATCATTGATAAAATCCATGATATGGTGATGGATGACAGACGAGTTAAGGTGCGTGAGATTGCTAGTGCTGTGGGTATCTTGAATGAATGGGTACATAACATTTTGCATAAACATTTGGACATGAGAAAGCTATCAGCAAGATGGGTTCCGCGATTGCTCACGCTTGACCAAAATCGGAATCGTGTGAAGTGTTGCAATGATGGTTTGCAGCAGTTCAGGAAGAATCCGCAGGATTTTAAGCGTCGTTTCGTCACTGTGTATGATACATTACTATACTCCTGAGACCAAACAGCAATCTAAACAATGTGTTACGAAAGGAGAATCTGCACCAAAAAGACGAAGACCATTCCTTCAGCCAGAGAGGTTATGGCGACTGTCCTTTGGGATTCGTAAGGGATAATCCTCATCGACTATCTGGAAAAGGGTAAAACTATTACAGGTGAACATTATTCATCGTTACTGAACCGTTTGAAAACCGAGCTGCAAGAAAAACGGCGGCAATTGGACCGCAAAAAAATCCTTTTCCAGCACGACAATGCATCAGCACACACCTCAGCAATTGTGGTCGCAAAATTAATGGAAATAGGATTCCAACTTGTTTCACATCACCCATATTCTCCAGACATGGCTCCCTCGGACTACTATTTGTTCCTCAATTTGAAGAAATGGCTCGCGGGACAAAGATTTTATTCAAACGAGGAGGTGATTGCAGCAACTAATAGCTATTTTGCAGACTTGGAAAATTCCTATTATTCGGAAGGGATCAACAAATTGCCGGCCGAAGTGGCCGTGCGGTTAAAGGCGCTGCAGTCTGGAACCGCAAGACCGCTACGGTCGCAGGTTCGAATCCTGCCTCGGGCATGGATGTTTGTGATGTCCTTAGGTTAGTTAGGTTTAACTAGTTCTAAGTTCTAGGGGACTAAAGACCTCAGCAGTTGAGTCCCATAGTGCTCAGAGCCATTTGAACCATCAACAAATTAGAACAGCGTTGGACGAAGTGTATAAGTCTAAGAGGAGACTACGTCGAAAAATAAAAAAGGTTTACCCATACACGTAAGTAATTTTTATTTTTGCACGGATTTATCAAACGCCCCTCGTATAATGTATGATTGGTTCAAATGGCTCTGAGCACTATGGGAGTTAACTTCTCAGGTCATCAGTCCCCTAGAACTAAGAACTACTTAAACCTAACTAACCTAAGGACATCACACACATCCATGCACGAGGCAGGATTCGAACCTGCGACCGTAGCGGTCGCGCGGTTCCAGACTGTAGCGCCTAGAACCGCTCGGCCACTCCGGCCGGCTATAATGTATGAGTTCAGTGCTGTATTAAGATGGTAAGTGACCCGTAATAACCTATTTGTAGCGAAATAAAGACGAATACACGTAACTAACTACATCTGGGGAAACAAATTGTATTGTAACCCACTGATCCACCTGAAACTAAGAGTACAGGTCCTCTAAAGTGGAATAAAAAAAAGACTGGTATCGATTTTTGTTTTAATTTGCCTTTATATCATAAACAGTAGCAGATTACAAATCGCAGTCCAACACGGGCAACATAAGGTACCGGGAGTTGGTGTGCACAGTATGGATAAAGACACAGGTTACAGACGCAACTCAAGCTCGCATTGGACAGGGATGGGGAAGTATATCGGCCGTATCCTTTTCAAAGGACATTTGCCTAAATCGATTTGGGGAAACAATGGCAATGATAGATGTGAATGTCTGGAGGAACTGAAGGCTCTTCCTCCGACTTGCCAGTCTGTGCTACCACTGTACTAATGTGTGTTTTATTTTCTCAACTTCTTCTTTTTTCTCTAATTACGGAAGTACGTGTTACATGTCACAGGCAGCACGTGAATAGCACGGGAGGCAGTGAATGTGAGCAGAGACAGAGAGAGAGAGAGAGAAGTTAGGCAGGTGAGCGCGGCAGCGTGGCGCCGGGGAGGGGCGACAAGGCCGAGGTTCGTTGACATCATCATCATCAGCGGCGGCGATGACTGGCGGTGGTAATGGCGGCCGACACACCCCACCCCTCAACGAGCCATTGTCTCGCCTGGCCTCGTGTCGGGCGCGCGCATCGTGCACAGCATCTGCTCCACTGAGTTCAGCCCCAAGGTCGCACACGCTTCTCTTACCTCCGACGTCCCCGACTCACATACTGCACACCTCTGCGTCTGCGTGTACTAAGAGGAGACGCCAGAAGAAAAAATCGTTGATAATGATTGGCAGCCCAGGCAACGAAGTAAACTTTCTTTTCTCACCGTCTACGAGGCTCGTTTTTAAAATACGCTGCCTAACAAAAAAATGAAGCAGCTAGTAGAAATGGTCGGATGTTAATTATCTTCTTACATGTACCCACCATGACAGGTATGTCAATGATCAGAGCTGCAGTCCCCTGTGGGAGGTAGTGCGGCCACCAGATTACGTTAGTATTCTTCATGCTTAGTAATGTTATCGGTATACAGGGTGGTCGGAAATTCCCGTTACAAACTTCTAGGACATGTAGAGGGTATTGAGTACATAACATTTTCAATAGGAACCGATGTCCGGAAACGTATCGTTTCCGTTCTACGACAGTTTCAATGGAGATGATTATCTCACCCACACCCATGTGAGGAATGTACTTAGGCGTGACCCAGTACAATTGTTGCAATCCATTTGAAAAGAATGCTGACTCGTTCCGTTATTACTTACGCATAGTCGACAACAACAGGAAGCCAGCATCTACGGCACCAGCCGCAACGTACCGATGCACTACAACAGCGGCTCGATGTGGCGACTGGCAACGTTGTTACACACATTGTACCTCCGAAGCATGTTCTACTGCACTCTCTGCATCCCACCTGGTGTCTCTTCAGTGTCTTGTGCAGCGGCCAGAACTCGTGCCAGCAGATCTTTCTCTGTCTCTAGATGTGTCTTATAAATTAGGCTCTTTATACGACCCCACAAGAAGTAGTCCATAGGGGTTAAATCAGGCGACGGCCACGCGGTTGGACCACCACGGCCTATCCATCTCACCATACCGTCTGTTGAGATGTCTCCGGACAGCCAGTGAAAAGTGAGGTGGTGCTCCATCATGCCGAAACCACATTTCCTGACGGACATTCAATGGCACAGCTTACAAGAACGGGTCCAGTGCGTGTCGTAGGAAGACTAAGTATGCGGGACCCGTGAGCTTGGGTGGAAGGAGGTATGGTCCAATCACATGACCGTCCAGAATACCTGCCCACACGTTCATTCCAAACCTGTCTTGAAATCCCTGAACATGGGTGGCATGAGGGTTTTCACCCGCCCAGACATGGCTATTTCGAGCATTCAGAACACAATCCTTTGTGAACCTACATTCATCTGTGAAGAGAACTCCACATGGAAACGATGTTGTTGTTGTTGTTGTGATTTTCGGTCCTACACTGGTTTGACGCAGCTCTCAATCCTCCTCTATCCTGTGCAAAGCTTCTTCATCTCCCAGTACCTACTGCAACGTACATCCTTCTGAATCTGTTTAGTGTATTCATCTCTTGGTCTCACTCTACGATTTTTACCCTCCACGCTGCCCTCCAGTACTAAATTGGTGATCCCTTGATGCCTCAGAACATGTCCTACCAACCGGTCCCTTCTTTTTGTCAACTTGTGCCACAAACTCCTCTTCTCCCCAAATCTATTCAATACTTCATCATTAGTTATATGATCTACCCATCTAATCTTCAGCATTCTTCTGTAGCACCACATTCCGAAAGCTTTTATTCTCTTCTAGTCTAAATTGTTTATCGTCCATGTTTCACTTCCATAGATGGCTACACTCCATGCAAATACTTTCAGAAAAGACTTCCTGACACTTAAATCTATACTCGATGTTAACAAATGTCTTTTCTTCAGAAACGCTTTCCTTGCCATTGCCAGTCTATATTTTATTAGCATTCAGCTAACGAAGCGAAAGAAGACTGCCAGAAGAACATTGCTACAAACTCTGAAAAGTCCTTTATACATCAGGAAAATGTTCTCCCATATAACAGTTTCCCACGTAAAGAGTTAAAAAACAATACTGACATCTGCGGAGTTTGAACATAGGACCTTCGTTACGACGCTCAACCCTCTCACCAACTCAAGATCAACAATTCAGCTACCCAGATATACTCTTGTCATAGCTTGTGATTATTGTGTTTTAACATGGACGTCCAATAAGAGAATAGCCGATCGACTGCACTAGTGTACTTAACCAGCATCTGATGTAACAAGTGAATACCCTCATCAAACGATCTTTTGACTACAGTTGTTATTTTGTTCTGTTTAAAATAGTTTTGTAACCATTAATGTAACTTTTAAAGTCAATTACGCCTGCTGCCGAAGTCAATTTGTGGTGTCACCGCCAGACACCACACTTGCTAGGTGGTAGCCTTTAAATCGGCCGCGGTCCGTTAGAATACGTCGGATCGGCGTGTCGCCACTATCAGTGATTGCAGACCGAGCGCCGCCACACGGCAGGTCTAGTCTAGAGAGACTCCCTAGCACTCGTCCCAGTTGTACAGCCGACTTTGCTAGCGATGGTTCACTGACTACACACGCTCTCATTTGCAGAGACAACAGTTTAGCATAGCCTTCAGCTACGTCATTTTCTACGACCTACCAAGGCGCCATATTCTTCAAGAATGTATTCTGAACAGATAATATTGTGAATCATGTAGCGTCAAGAGCGACGTTCATCATTAATGGATTAAAGTTAAGTATCAAACTAATTATGTCCGCTTTCTGAATTCTAATACCTTGTCATGTTCCAGACCTCACGTCAGTATAGTTCTTCCCTCCGCAAGCTAGCCTGCGTGAGCTAAAACGAGTGCATTTCGGCCTCCATTCGTAACAGGGTGTTGGCTCTTCTGCGAACCCAACACAATTGTAAAAGTGTCAAAACCTTGGTCAAGGATTCCAATACAGTTTAACCTGCACACTGGTTGGCTGATTTTTCAGCCTCGCCAAGTGGTAACATGTCATCATTCAGACGAACTGCGATCGATGAGGACCCAGTTGCAGCCAAAATAACGTAATCGCAAGTCCGAGATGACGTTTTCGTAAAATTCCACAGTTCTCGTCACGTCGGCAAACGAGTCTTCCGGTGCGGATGTCCCCCGCAAACGGCGCGACCTCGGGGCAGGGGCGTGCTGGCGCTCCTAATTAGCGCGGCGGGCAGCGAGACGTCGGCCGGGAAGTCCCCACCTCGAAAGCACAGAAGAGGGGCCCGAAATTTAAATTAATGTTTATTAATCGGCGGCGCTATGGCGGGGCGTCGATCGGGCCGATGCTATCGGCCTGGCCGTCATTTGCAAGTCTATGCGGCGCGTCGGCCTGTCATCGCGGCCAGCCGCTGCCGCCCAGCTATGTTAATGGCCGGGGCGGCTCGCAGCGCCGACCAGAGTGGTCCATACTGCACGGCGGGGGAGGGGAGCGGTGGAGGGCGGGGGGGGGGGGACACATGTGGGCGACGCGGGGAGTGGTCGCCCCTCCTCTCCCCCTGCCAGCTCACTGTGCAGTGTGCGCCACCCACGCCCCTCAATCACATGCACTGGGTCCACTCCTGCTCTAGACATATATACACTGATGTGGCAAAAATCACGGGATAGCGATATGCAGATGGCGGTAGTATCGCGCACACAAAGTACACTACTGGCCATTAAAATTGCTACACCAAGAACAAATCCACATGATAAATGGCTATTCAATGGACAAATATGTTATACCAGAACTGACATGTGATTACATTTTAATGCAGTTTGGGTGCTTAGATCCTGAGAAATCAATACCCAGAACAACCACCTCTGGCCGTAATAACGCCGTTGATACGCCTGGGCATTGAGCCAAACAGAGCTTGGATGGCGTGTACAGGTACAGCTGCCCATGCAGCTTTAACACGATACCACAGTTCATCAAGAGTAATGAGTGGCGTATTGTGACGAGCCAGTTGCTCGGCCACCATTGACCAGACGTTTTCAGTTGGTGAGAGACCTGGAGAACGTGCTGGCCAGGGCAGCAGTCGAACATTTACTGTATCTAGAAAGGCCCGTATTGGACCTGAAACATGCGGTCATGCATTATCCTGCTGAAATGTAGGGTTTGGCAGAGATCGAATGAAGGGTAGACCCACGGGTCGTAACACATTTGAAATGTAACGTTCACTGTTCAAAGTGCCGTCAATGCGAACAAGAGGTGACCGAGACGTGTAACCAATGGCACCCCATACCAACACTCTGGGTGATAAGCCAGTATGGCGATGACGAATACACGCTTCCAATGTGCGTTCACCGCGATGTCGCCAAAGACTGATGCGACCATCATGATGCTGTAAACAGAACATGGATTCATCCGAAAAAAATGACGTTTTGCCATTCGTGCACTCAGGTTCGTCGTTGAGTACACCATCGCAGACGCTCCTGTGTGTGATGCAGCGTCAAGGGTAAGAGCAGTCATGGTCTCCGAGCTGACGGTCCATGCTGCTGCAAACGTCGTCGAACTGTTCGTGCTGATGGTTGTTGTCTTGCAAACGTCCCCATCTGTTGCCTCAAGGATAGAGACGTGGCTGCACGATCCGTTACAGCCATGCGGATAAGATGCCTGTCATCTCGACTGCTAGTAATACGAGGCCTCCTGAACCTACCGATTCCATATTCTGCTAACAGTCATTGGATGTCGACCAACTCAAGCAGCAATGTCGCGATACGATAAACTGCAATCGCGATAGGCCACAATCCGACCTTTATCAAAGTCGGAAGCGTGATGGTACGCATTTCTCCTCCTCACACGGGGCATCATAACAACGTTTCACCAGGCAACCCCGGTCGACTGCTGTTTGTGTATGAGAAATCGGTTGGAAACTTTCCTCATGTCAGCAAGTTGTAGGTGTCGCTCCAGCGCCAACCTTGTGTGAATGCTCTGAAAAGCTAATGATTTGCTTATCACAGCATCTTCTATCTGTCGGTTAAATTTCGCGTGTGTAGCACGTCATCTTCGTGGTGTAGCAATTTTAATGGCCAGTAGTGTATAATGGTGTCAGTGCATTAGCGAAGCTGTCGTTGTGCTCGAGTGATTCATGTGAAACGGTTTACGACGTGGTTATGACTGCTCGACGGGAATTTACAGACTTTGAACGCGGAATGGTAGCTGGATCTAGGAACGTGGGACATCGTTAGGAAATAAGTCTGGAACCGCGCGACCGCTACGGTCGCAGGTTCGAATCCTGCCTCGGGCATGGATGTGTGTGATGTACTTAGGTTAGTTAGGTTTAACTAGTTTAAAGTCTACGGGGCTGATGACCGCAGATGATAAGTCCCATAGCGCTTGGAGTCATTTGAACCAATTTTGGGAATTTTCCCGTACGACCATTTCACGAGTGGATTGCAAACAACAGGAATCCGGTAAAACATCAAATCTCCGACATCGGTGCGGCCGGAAAAAGATCCAGCAACAACGGGACCAACGACGAGTGGAGAGAATCGTTCAACGTAGCAGAAGTGCAACACTTCCGGAAGTTGCTGTAGTAGATTTCAAAGCAAGGACGTCAACAAGTGTCAGCGTGCGAACTGTTCAACCAAACATCAGTGATGTGCGCTTTCGAAGCCGAAGGCCCACTCGTGCCCCTTGATGACTGCACGACACAAAGCTTTCCTAGGCTCGTCAGTACCGACATTGGACTGTTGATGAGTGGAAATATGTTGCCTGGTCGGACGAGTCTCGTTTCAAATTGTATCGAGCGGATGGACGTGACAGCCTCATGAATCACCGGCCACAGTGGCCGAGCGGTTCTAGGTGCTACAGTCTGGAACAGCGCGTCGCTACTGTCGCAGGTTCGAATCCTGCCTCGGGGATGGATGTGTGTGATGTCCTTAGGATAGTTAGGTTTAAGTAGTTATAAGTCTTACGGGACTGATGACCTCAGAAGTTAAGTCCCATAGTGCTCAGAGCCATTTGAACTTCATGAATCCATGGAACCTGCATGTCGTCCGGGGATTATTCAAACTGGTGGAGACTCAGTTGTAATTGTGGGGGGTGGGGGTGGGGGGGGGGGTGCGCAGTTGGAGTGATACGCCATCCCTGATACGTCTAGATACAACTCTGATAGGTGACACGTACATGAGCTTCCTCTCTGATCACCTGCATCCATTCATGTCCATTGTGCATTCCGGCGAATTTGGGCAATTGTAGCAGGATAATTCGACACGCCACACGTCCAGAATTGCAGCACAGTGGCTCCAGGAATACTCTTCTGAGTTTAAACACTTCCGCTGGCCACCAAACTCCCCAGATATGAACATTATTGATCGTATCTGGGATGCCTTGCAACGTGCTGTTCAGAAGAGATCTCCACACCTTCGAACTCTTACGGATGCATTGACAGCTCTGCAGAATTCGGATGTTAGTCGAGTCCATGCCACGTGGGGCTGCGGCACTTCTGTGTGCTCGCAGGAGTCGTAGACGATAGTAGGCAGCTGTAACAGTTTCTTTGGCTCTTCAATGTACCGGATGATCAAAAAGTCAGTATAAATTTGAAAACTGAATAAATCACGGAATAATGTAGATAGAGAGGTACAAATTGACAACCATGCTTGGAATGACATGGGGTTCTATTAGAACCAAAAAAATACAAAAGTTAAAAAATGTCGGACAGATGGCGCTTCATCTGATCAGAATAGCAATAATTAGCATAACAAAGTAAGACAAAGCAAAGATGATGTTCTTTACAGGAAATGCTCAATATGTCCACCATCATTCCTGAACAATAGCCGTAGTCGAGGAATAATGTTGTGAACAGCACTGTAAAGCATGTCCGGAGTTATGGTGAGACATTGGAGTCGGATGTTGTCTTTCAGCATCCCTAGAGATGTTGGTCGATCACGATACACTTGCGACTTCAGGTAACACCAAAGCCAATAACCGCACGGACTGAGCTCTGGGGACCTGGGAGGCCAAGCATGACGAAAGTGGCGGTTGAGCACACGATCATCACCAAACGACGCGCGCAAGAGATCTTTCACGCGTCTAGCAATATGGGGTGGAGCGCCATCCTGCATAAACATCGTACGTTCCAGCAGGTGTTTATCAGCCAGGCTGGGGATGATGCGATTCTGTAACATATCGGCGTACCTCTCACCCGTCACGGTAGCAGTTACTGACGTTTTGCTGTGCAGCGCCATCTGTCGGACATTTTATGAACTTTGTTTTCTTTTTGTTCTAATTAAACCCCATGTCATTTCAAGCATGTGTGTCAATTTTTACCTCTCTATCTACATTATTCCGTGGTTTATTAAGTTTTCAAATTTATACTGACTTTTTGATCACCCGGTAGTTCAGCAACCTAGAAGAGATCTTTATAAGTATTAAAGCCTAAGTGGAAGATTGTTGGCTGTGGTGTTCGTCGTGAAGAAGTAGAGTGGAGTGCTCGTCTAGTTCTGGAGGCGACGTGGTCTTTAGGAAGGCCGACTGGAGCCCGCCGCGCCGGCTGCTACGCGTTTTCCGCGGCGGCAAAGAGGAACGCAGAGGCAGACAGGCCCACATCACAGGCGGGCAGCGGGCGCCTTCGTCTTTCGCGCTGCAGCAGCGCCTCCGCCCGCCGCGCCTGGGCCCGAATAGCGTAAATATAAGGGCGGTTAAAAATACCGCGCCAGCCGCAGCCGCGGCAGCGGCGGCGCTCTCCCCAGCCCAGCCTCTGCTGCAGCCGCGGCGACAACCTGCCAGATAGCCGGCCGGCCTGCGTGATAGAGCGCGGCGCAAGTGGCTGGGCACTCGCCGCCTGTCTGCAGCCCCTCTCGCACCAGCTGGATGAACCCTCCGACCTCTGCGACACAGCTACCGTGCTGCCTACATCTGCACTGGAGCGTGCTTCTTGTACCACTACCATTCTCTCTCTCTTTCTCTCTCTCTTTCTTTCTTTCGCTTACGCCATAGTTCCGCAGCGATCGCAGGGTCGGCGTGGTTACAACGGATATGGCAATGGTAGTTTTATGGATGGCTGGATGCCCTACCTGCCGCCACCCCGTACCCCCCAGGACGGAATCAGTGTACCCCAACTGTCTACATCTACATCTACATGATTACTCTGCAATTCACATTTAAGTGCTTGGCAGAGGGTTCATCGAACCACAATCATACTATCTCTCTACCATTCCACTCTCGAAGAGCGCGCGGGAAAAACGAACAACTAAACCTTTCTGTTCGAGCTCTGATTTCTCTTATTTTATTTTGATGATCATTCCTACCTATGTAGGTTGGGCTCAACAAAATATTTTCACATTCGGAAGAGAAAGTTGGTCACTGAAATTTCGTAAATAGATCTCGCCGCGACGAAAAGCGTCTTTGCTTTAATGACTTCCATCCCAACACGCGTATCATATCTGCCACACTCTCTCCCCTATTACGTCATAATACAAAACGAACTGCCCTTTTTTGCACCCTTTCGATGTCCTCCGTCAATCCCACCTGGTAAGGATCCCACACCGCGCAGCAATATTCCAACAAAGGACGAACGAGTGTAGTGTAAGCCGTCTCTTTAGTGGACTTGTTGCATCTTCTAAGTGTCCTGCCAATGAAACGCAACCTTTGGCTGGCCTTCCCCACAATATTATCTATGTGGTCTTTCCAAGTGAAGTTGTTCGTAATTTTAACACCCAGGTACTTAGTGGAATTGACAGCCTTGAGAATTGTACTATTTATCGAGTAATCGAATTCCAACGGATTTCTTTTGGAACTCATGTGGATCACCTCACACTTTTCGTTATTTAGCGTCAACTGCCACCTGCCACACCATACAGCAATCTTTTCTAAATCGCTTTGCAACTGATACTGGTCTTCGGACGACCTTACTAGACGGTAAATTACAGCATCATCTGCGAACATCCTAAGAGAACTGGTCAGATTGTCACCCAGATCATTTATATAGATCAGGAACAGCAGAGGTCCCAGGACGCTTCACTGGGGAACACCTGATATCACTTCAGTTTTACTCCATGATTTGCCGTCTATTACTACGAACTGCGACCTTCCTGACAGGAAATCACGAATCCAGTTGCACAACTGCGCCTAGTGTAAATCGTCAAATAGTGCGGAAGTATTTCAAATGTCTTCGACGTGTGTAACTGAGGCGGAACGTGGGGACCAGCCCGGTATTCATCTAGTGGGGTGTGGAAAACCGACTAAAAACCACATCCCGACCCATCGTCGTGAATCCGCCGGGCGGATTCGATCCGGGGTCGGCGCGCCTACCCGAGTCCGTTTAAAGCTCACAGGACAAAAAATATTAGTCACCAACTTGAAAGAGCACACTTTTCGCAATGGAGTGCTGTAGATGGTGCTCATGTAGACTGTTGTGTTGGCAGAAGAGCCAACACCGTGTTACTAGTGGAGGCCGAAATGCACGCGTTTTAGCTCACGCAGGCTGGCGTGAGGAGGGAAGAACTATACTGACGTGACGTCTGGAACATGACAATTAGAATTCAGAATGCTGACGTAATTAGTTTGATACTTAACTTTAATCCATTAATGATGAACGTCGCTCTTGACGGTACATAATTCACAATATTATCTGTTCAGATTATAGTAACTGAATATGGCGCCTTGCTAGGTCGTAGCAAATGACGTAGCTGAACGCTATGCTAAACTGTCGTCTCTGCAAATGAGAGCGTCTGTAGTCAGTGAACCATCGCTAGCAAAGTCGGCTGTAAAACTGGCGAGTGCTACGGGGTCACTCTAGACTAGACCTGCCGTGTGGCGGCGCTCGGTCTGCAATCACTGATAGTGGCGACCGCGGCCGATTTAAAGGCTACCACCTAGAAAGTGTGGTGTCTAGCGGTGACACCTCATAGAAGGAGTACATTGCGGGCCTCTACGGCGGGGGGGGGGGGGGGGGGGGAGAACTTCACTGATGACGTGATAGGAGGACAAACAAGGGATAGCAGGGAAGACATATGGGATCCAGTATTTCACTTCTGGCCATTAAAATTGCTACACCACGAAGATGACGTGCCACAGACGCCAAATGTCTCGATCCCTGTGTCAACAGATGGGGACGTTTGCAAGTCAACGAACAGTTCGACGACGTTTCCAGCAGCTCGGAGACCATGGCTGCTCTTACCCTTGACGCTGCATCACAGCATGAGCGCCTGAGACGGTCTACTCAATGACGAACCTGGGTGTACGAATGGCAAAACGTCATTTTTTCGGATGAATCCAGGTTCTGTTTATAGCATCATGATGGTCGCATCCGTGTTTGGCGACATCGCGGTGAACGCACATTGGAAGCGTGTATTCGTCATCGCCATACTGGCGTATCACCCGGCGTGATGGTATGGGGTGCCATTGGTTACTCGTCTCGGTCACCTCTTGTTCGCACTGACGGCACTTTGAACAGTGACGTTACATTTCAGATGTGTTACGACCCGTCGCTCTACCCGTCATTCGATCCCTGCGAAACCCTACACAATAATGCACGACCGCATATTGCAGGTCCTGTACGGGCCTTTCTGGATACAGAAAATGTTTGACTACTGCCCTGGCCAACACATTCTCCAGATCTCTCACCAACTGAAAACGTCTGGTCAATGGTGGCCGAGCAACTGGCTCGTTACAATACGCCAGTCACTGCTCTTGATCAACTGTGGTATCGTGTTGAAGCTGCATGGGCAGTTCTACCTGTACACGCCATCCAAGCTCTGTTTGACTCAATGCCCAGGCGTATCAAGGCCGTTAATACGGCCGGAGGTGGTTGTTCTCGGTTCTGATTTCTCAGGATCTATGCACCCAAATTGCGTGAAAATGTAATCACATGTCAGTTCTAGTATAATATATTTGTCCAATGAATACCCGTTTATTGTCTGCATTTCTTATTGATGTAGCAACTTTAATGGCCAGTAGTGTAGAATCGGAATTTAGAAGAGCTCTGGAAAACCTACGATCGAGTAAGGCAGAAGAAAATAGATAACATTCCATCGGAATTTCTAAAATAATGCACGGAAGTGGCAACAAAACGACTATCACGTTGATGTGTAGAATGTATGAGACTGACGGTATGCCATCAGGGTTTTGGAAAGCATCATCCGCACAGATCCGAAGATTGCAAGAGCCGAAATGTGCGAGAATAATCGCTCAATCAGCTTAACAGCTCGTGCATCCAGGATGCTGACAAGAATAACATACATAAAATTGTGTTTGGCTGTAGGGAAGGTAAAATACCGGAGAGGTAGTTCTGACATTGCGATTGATAATGGAAGCAAGACTGAAGAAAAATTAAGACAGGTTCTTAAGATCTGTCGACCTGAAAAGAGAGTTTGACGGTGTAGAATGGTGCGAGGTGTTCGAAGTTCAGAGAAAAATGGGTTTAAGCTACAGGGAAATACGGGTAATGTACAATATGTACAAGAACCAACAGCGAATGATAAGCGTGGAAGACCAAGAAAGAAGTGCTAGGATCGCAAATGGTGTGAGACAGGGATGTAGTCTTTCGCCCCTACTGTTTAATCTATCCATCGAAGGAGCAATGACGGAAATAAAAGAAGACTGGGATTAAAAGTCAAGGTGAAAGGATATCAACGATAACATGCGCTGATGACATCGCTATCCCCAGTGAAAGTGAAGAAGAATTACAGCATGTGCTGAATGGAATGAACAGTCTAACGGATACAGAATGTGCATTGCGAGTAAATCGAAGAAGGACGAAAATTACGCGAAGTAGTAGAATTGCGAGAAACTTAACATCAGGATAGGAGGTCACGAAGTAGACGAAATCAAGGAATTCTGCTATCAAGTCAGCAAAATAGCCCGTAACGGACGACCAAGGAGCACATAAAAAGCAGATTAGCACTGGCATTCCTGGCCAAGGGAAATCTATTAGTATCAAACATAGGCCTCAATTTGTGGAACAAAATTCTGAGAATGTACGTTTGTAGCACAGCATTGTGTGGTAGTGAAACATGGATATGGGAAAACCAGAACAGAACAATCGAAGCATTTGGGATGCAGTGCCGCAGAGGAATGTTGGAAATTAGGTAAACGGGTAAGGTAAGGACAGGTTGGCATAACATCTGTTAGACATCAGGGATTAACTTCCATGGTACTAGAGGGAGCTGCAGAGAGTAAAAACTGTAGAGGGAGACGGAGATTGGGATACATCCGGCAAACAATTGAGGACGTAGGATGCAATTGCTGCTCTGAGAGAAAAGATTGGCATCGCACGGGAATTCGTGGCCGGCAGCGTCCAACCAGTCAGAAGATGGATGACTCAAAGAAAAAAAAAAAAAAAGAAAGAGGTGGTATTTAACCGAACTAGGCCGTAGTGAACTTCTTCCGCTGTTGGTCCTCTTTGAACTGCAACTTCGGTAGTGCGGCTGATAGGAATTGTTTGAGAAAACAGTATAGAGTAGGGATGGTCTACGCTGCGACTTACCGATAACAGCTGTTTCTATTAATGTTACTTTTCGGGTTTTTGATTTGTGATTTGTCACAGTTGTAGATCACAATTTTACTTATTCTCAGCCTATTTCCGTCCACAATCCAGCGTTAAAATGTTCCTGCTGTTATTAATCACTCTATTACAGTGTGATTAGTCATAGTAACAGTTAACAGCCACTGGGAAGTATATCCGCTAACTGATAAATCTGGCCAGGCAAATTGTGTCAGTGCAGAGGAAGTGATATTTTCTCGTATGTAAAGGCCTTCACTTATCAGCAATTAAGATTAACATTTTCAGTAACCCAACTGCCTAAAGGTTGCGTGTGCGCGCGCGCGCGCGCGCGTGTGTGTGTGTGTGTGTGTGTGTGTGTACGTGTGTGTACGTATGTTCGACTTATTCTCCTCAACCACTGGAGCGGTTTCAAAATTCAAATGGCTCTGAGCACTATGGGACTCAACATCTGAGGTCATCAGTCCCCTAGAACTTAGAACTATTTAAACCTAACGAACCTGAGGACACCACACACAGCCATGCCCGAGGCAGGAATCGAACCTGCGACCGTAGCGGTCGGGCGGTTCCAGACTGAAGCGCCTAGAACTGCTCGGCCACTCCGGCCGGCGGAGCGGTTTCAGTTAGACTTACACGTATCCTTCACTGCCAGGCAACAATCGCGGAGGGGTAAGAACCACCTACCTTAACACAGGTAAGGTGCTAAAACGTCATAAACACAGCGATGCGTGAAAAACTGCTGCATCATGCATGACGTTTACATATATTACTTCTTTGCTACTGATTCTATTCGCAGCATATTTCGTTGACAGTATCCTCAAATGCCACTAAATGTACCTACACAAATATATCATTCTACGACACATAGTTCAACAGATATGACCTCATCAACTCTGAGATGTGTGAAAAAAATGGCGCATCATGCATGAAGTTTATTGTTTACCAGTGAGACACTTCTGCAGTCGAGACATCTTAAGGAAATCCCTGACAACTGGCAGCGCTTTTGATAGATTTCAACTGCGCTATGCAATCGTCCATAGGCGAAAACGATAACAGTTTGTAGGCCTACGACGAGGCGTTGCTATACAGAGGTTTACAAAATCGCTTTGTATACACGCGAAGCAGCTGTACCTACAGAACAGGAACTGCCCAGAATCATGTTTCTTGATCCGGATATTGTACTTATACATTTGTACATTATGCGTATTTCTCTGTACGACTGTCTCATAATATCAAAGGCGTTTTCACGAATACATTGAAATGAAATTTTTTCGCTCTTTCACTACAAACACAGTTAATTTTCTTTTCATTTCTAATGGAAAACAGGAAAAATGAATACCCAGGTAATGCTGGGATTGTCAGCTAGTTGTTAATAATTTCAATTATTCTTCCTCAGCTTTTACATGATAAACAAAAGTTACGTGAGAAGTCGACACGCGCGGCGGATTTGTGTCGAGGTCCGGTGAGCCGGCCAGTCTGTGGATGATTTTTAGGCGGTTTTCCATCTGCCTCGGCAAATGCGGGCTGGTTACCCTTATTCCGCCTCAGCTACACTATGTCGGCGATTGCTGCGCAAACAAGTTCTCCACTTACGCGTACACCACCATTACTCTACCACGCAAACATAGGGGTTACACTCGTCTGGTGTGAGACGTTCCCTGGAGGGTCCACCGGGGGCAAACCGCACAATAACCCTGGGTTCGGTGTGGAGCGGCAGAGGGGTGAAGTGGACTGCGGTAGTCGTCGTGGGGTTGCGGACCACTGCGGTTCTAGGTCCCCGGTTAACATAACATAACTAAGGTTTACATTTGTTCTTTCTTAAGCTTTAAATTTTTAAGTTATGAAACACGTGTTAAAATATTATTAGCGACATATTGAGAATCATAATTATAGTATGTATCTTTAAAATACCGATTCTAGCCGCTATGTTACGCTCACAGTTGTCTCAACTACATTTTCATTGTTATAATTATCAGGATAATCCAAAATATCATTGACAGTAGATCTGACGAACTTGCCACTTCTCCTTTAGGCCGTCTAGACCTGAAGAAAGGTTAGTTTTTAAATCGCTCACTGAACTTTAGTGCGACTGTTTATTGCAAGTCTGGAGATCTCAGCTAATCCAACTGCTGTCTTAACCGGAAGCACATTGTGAATAACATTGACAGTAATCACTAACAGTAGAAAAGTTTGATAATCCTCGTGATTTTCCAGACGCAGTTCCCACTCAGACTACTGGCTGCCCTTCATATCCGTTCACATGTAGGAGAGAGAATCGTGAAAATTCAAAAAATAGATCGATAGCGTGATACGCAATTCTTTTAGAACTAAGTACAAGCGTCGGTCAACAGATGGCATTCGGCGTTGAATGTTAGAATACTGCTTGTAGTTGTAGCTTGTGACTTATCGTCGGCTCAGAATAGAAACCTCGTATCTCAAAGATGAAACAAATATATTCTTACTGAAGTATTAAGTTGAAAACCTCACATCTCAACCATCAATGGGCTAACGAGAGGTAGTGATCTATGCTCTGCCCTGTAGTGAGGGCAAAAAGAAATCACGTATATTGTTAGGCAACCATGTTAACTGAGAAAAGCACACAATACTTTTCTGACATACGAGGTTTACGTTATAAGCCGACCCCTTACTACTCTTGAGACTAGTCCAAGTAACACTGTAGCAGCCGAAATAACATCTGACTTCCATGGTAGTAAAAATTCCGTAAGACATATGGCGCCGAGTGTACTTGCGACTGAAATCACAGACATAGACTGATAACTTGTTACTTTGGAAACAGTGACTTCTCCATCACTTGGTTTGTAACAGTTTTTCCGATTTCTTGCCCATCCCTTGTGTGGAGTCTGTCTATTTCGGTTCCCAAGTAGGAATGCGAAGCGCTTGATCACTTTTGTGATATTAAAGTGGTGAGACAGTTACCAGGGCAGACGAAACGATATAGCGAGGGATTTACGCAGAACGTATCTTGCATTGATTATTACAAATAATTTGAAGACTTATCAGATGTGAAAATTACAGAACTGTCAGTTTAATAAGTCACAGCTGCAAAATACTGACGCGAATTCTTTACAGACGAATGGAAAAACTGGTAGAAGCGGACGTCGGGGAAGATCAGTTTGGATTCCGTAGAAATGTTGGAACACGTGAGGCAATACTAACCTTACGACTTATCTTAGAAGAAAGATTAAGAAAAGGCAAACCTACGTTTCTAGCATTTGTAGACTTAGAGAAAGCTTTTGACAACGTTAACTGGAATACTCTCTTTCAAATTCTGAAGGTGGCAGGGGTAAAATACAGGCAGCGAAAGGCTATTTACAATTTGTACAGAAACCAGATGGCAGTTATAAGAGTCGAGGGGCATGAAAGGGAAGCAGTGGTTGGGAAAGGAGTGAGACAGGGTTGTAGCCTCTCTCCGATGTTATTCAATCTGTATATTGAGCAAGCAGTAAAGGAAACAAAAGAAAAATTCGGAGTAGGTATTAAAATTCATGGAGAAGAAGTAAAAACTTTGAGGTTCGCCGATGACATTGTAATTCTGTCAGAGACAGCAAAGGACTTGGAAGAGCAGTTGAACGGAATGGACAGTGTCTTGAAAGGAGGATATAAGATGAACATCAACAAAAGCAAAACGAGGATAATGGAATGTAGTCAAATTAAATCGGGTGATGCTCAGGGGATTAGATTAGGAAATGAGACACTTGAAGTAATAAAGGAGTTTTGCTATTTAGGGAGTAAAATAACTGATGATGGTCGAAGTAGAGAGGATATAAAATGTAGACTGGCAATGGCAAGGAAATCGTTTCTCAAGAAGAGAAATTTGTTAACATCGAGTATAGATTTAAGTGTCAGGAAGTCGTTTCTGAAAGTATTTGTATGGAGTGTAGCCATGTATGGAAGTGAAACATGGACGATAACCAGTTTGGACAAGAAGAGAATAGAAGCTTTCGAAATGTGGTGCTACAGAAGAATGCTGAAGATAAGGTGGGTAGATCACGTAACTAATGAGGAGGTATTGAATAGGATTGGGGAGAAGAGAAGTTTGTGGCACAACTTGACTAGAAGAAGGGATCGGTTGGTAGGGCATGTTTTGAGGCATCAAGGGATCACAAATTTAGCATTGGAGGGCAGCGTGGAGGGTAAAAATCGTAGAGGGAGACCAAGAGATGAATACACTAAGCAGATTCAGAAGGATGTAGGTTGCAGTAGGTACTGGGAGATGAAGAAGCTTGCACAGGATAGAGTAGCATGGAGAGCTACATCAAACCAGTCTCAGGACTGAAGACCACAACAACAACAACAACATCAGTGTAATGGGATAACGAGTATGGAAGGTGTTCTGTGGTGTCAACAGTGTGTGCGTAAGAACTAGAAATCATACTGACTGATATTTAATAAAACAAAGATACCCTTAAACTTGGAGGGTTATTATTCAATATTTTCCCAGTCAGTAATAATGACTTTAACCTTGATCATATTGTTTGTTATTAATTAAGCAGTCCGATTGCCGAAAATTAATTAAACTGTGACAAGAATTCGCTACTAGAGAGCTTACAATGCCCCTCCACCGCTCACATAAGCCACGCCAGTGAAGTGGTGGGTATGTGCCACTCCGTTATATGGAATCAGTGTGAAGATGGTCTACATGGAGATGTAACAGAAACACAGAAAGGAACTATCGTGTTTGAACAGCCCATTACCGCACTGTGAATGAGGTTTCCCCATTTATTGATGAATCTACGTGAAATGTCAATTTGGAATGATGTACATTCGCAGCTGTGGCACACGGCGCAAGAACACTGGTCGCAACACTAGTGGTCCTCACTGTCAATGATAATCCTCTTCAAACAGGACAAGAACTACTGTTGTCAGTGAATGCGAGTCCATCTCATCCTGTTTCCGGGCGAAAATTCCAAAGGAGACTGCGAGCAATGGACGGGGTGTGAACTAACTCACGTCCGCAGTAGAATTCTACACGTGCACCCCGGGTAATGCTAAATGAGCTAGAACGAATCGGCAGCCAGACAAAATACTAGATTTACTGTCAACAAAAATGCAGACAAATCAAAATCTAAAAGCCTTAAAAATGTACCTTCTGACCGAGTAAAAGACCTGGACCTCTAGTTCAAGTATGCCGTTTAAACACAGAAGGCATCAGCCAAGCTAAAGACATACTTCTAATCTAGGAAACACACTCTCCAACTAGGGAAGACGTGCGTAAAAGAGGTAGGACCCATGGCTACGGTCTTAGAGGTGCTACATATCACCTATGTAAGGAGCAATACCGAAGATGCTCGCCTCATTTCAACAACTACAGAAATTGAGATCCGTTACGTCTCGATACAAATGGACGAGACCATTATAAATACGAGGGCAGTTCAATAAGTAATGCAACACATTTTTTTTTCTCGGCCAATTTTGGTTGAAAAACCGGAAATTTCTTGTGGAATATTTTCAAACATTCCCGCTTCGTCTCGTATAGTTTCACTGACTTCCGACAGGTGGCAGCGCTGTACGGAGCTGTTAAAATGGCGTCTGTAACGGATGAGCGTTGCAAACAATGGGCAGTGATCGAGTTTCTTTTGGCGGAAAACCAGGGCATCTCAGATATTCATAGGCGCTTGCAGAATGTCTACGGTGATCTGGCAGTGGACAAAAGCACGGTGAGTCGTTGGGCAAAGCGTGTGTCATCATCGCCGCAAGGTCAAGCAAGACTGTCTGATCTCCCGCGTGCGGGCCGGCCGTGCACAGCTGTGACACCTGCAATGGCGGAGCGTGCGAACACACTCGTTCGAGATGATCGACGGATCACCATCAAACAACTCAGTGCTCAACTTGACATCTCTGTTGGTAGTGCTGTCACAATTGTTCACCAGTTGGGATATTCAAAGGTTTGTTCCCGCTGGGTCCCTCGTTGTCTAACCGAACACCATAAAGAGCAAAGGAGAACCATCTGTGCGGAATTGCTTGCTCGTCATGTGGCTGAGGGTGACAATTTCTTCTCAAAGATTGTTACAGGCGATGAAACATGGGTTCATCACTTCGAACCTGAAACAAAACGGCAATCAATGGAGTGGCGCCACACCCACTCCCCTACCAAGAAAAAGTTTAAAGCCATACCCTCAGCCGGTAAAGTCATGGTTACAGTCTTCTGGGACGTTGAAGGGGTTATTCTGTTCGATGTCCTTCCCCATGGTCAAACGATCAACTCTGAAGTGTATTGTGCTACTCTCCAGAAATTGAAGAAACGACTTCAGCGTGTTCGTAGGCACAAAAATCTGAACGAACTTGTCCTTCTTCATGACAACGCAAGACCTCACACAAGTCTTCGCACCCGAGAGGAGCTCACAAAACTTCAGTGGACTGTTCTTCCTCATGCACCCTACAGCCCCGATCTCGCACCGTCGAATTTCCATATGTTTGGCCCAATGAAGGACGCAATCCGTGGCAGGCACTACGCGGATGATGACGAAGTTATTGATGCAGTACGACGTTGGCTCCGACATCGACCAGTGGAAATGGTACCGTGCAGGCATACAGGCCCTCATTTCAAGGTGGCGTAAGGCCGTAGCATTGAATGGAGATTACGTTGAAAAATAGTGTTGTGTAGCTAAAAGATTGGGGAATAACCTGGTGTATTTCAATGCTGAATAAAACAACCCCTGTTTCAGAAAAAAAATGTGTTGCATTACTTATTGAACTGCCCTCGTATTTACAAGCCACCAAATGTGCTGTGGCCATTGGATGTTCTGCCGATTATTTTCTACCCATCGATTTATGCTGGCGATTTCAATAGCGAACTATGACAATGATTGTGGTATTGCATTCAACGACTAGGCTGAAAATGAAAATCTATATCTGGTTTATGATGCCAAGTATTTGAGAACTTTAAGATCGGCGTTGTGGTGAAGAGATCACAACCCGGTTCTCAGTTTTGTGTCTCGAGACTGCAGAGGGCATCCAGTGCCTATATCCAGAAAAGTCGCACTTAATTTTCCACTCTGCCAACGCAGCCCAGTAATGCTCGATATGGGGTTCTCTGCCCCAGAAGCGAGAGCTGCACCGCGACCCAGATGGAATTTCCGCAGGGCTGACCGGGGGAGTTTTGTCGACAATCTGGATAAATAATTTTATTCCACCAGAAGTTAAAGACCGCTCTCGATTTGTCGCCGCTGTTCGTAATGCTGCTATGAAGTTTATCACTCGTGCACACGCAGAGGAATATATAGCAGGATAGAATGATGCGAGACGGTAGAAACTGTAAACTTTAAACATTTACGTAAAAAGGCACGGAGCCCTCTGCGTAAGCTTGGCGGAACCTCGCGGTCAGAAGCCTGGTACTTCAGCTAACCGTATGGCTAACCATATAGTTGAAATACCTAAATCATCCCATTAAAAACGACATACTTCCAAAATAAAACGAGAACTCACCCCTCTAAAAGCTCAGTGTCCAAACGAATCCAGTTTCTCTTCACCATTTACACTGATTGAATTGGACCAGGAATTTCTGATAAACACGGGTAATGATGGAAAAAAAATGTTTCGTCCACTTCCTCTCCAACATTATAGGTAATGGATCATTGTCCAACGAACGAGGTAAACCAGCTGACGACCGTCAAAGTTTCTGACCAATTTCCACTTTGAGCTGTACTTAAAACTCTTGGAGAGGCTAATTTATAACAGAATTGTTGGCTTCGTTATGGAACATATCCAAGCTGAGCAGGCAGGTATCAGGCCACAGAGAAACTGCTGCGACCAGGTACTGGCCCTAACAACTTTCATAGAGGCTGGTTTCCAAGAAAACGTGAGGACATCTGTCGCGTTCGTACACCTAACCGTGGCATATGACACAGTCTGGAGAGAAGGGATGATATACGAATTACGTAAAACAATCAGATGCCGAAAAACTGTAACTCTCATCAACACCATAATAAACAATAGATATTTTCGCGTTTCCGTGGGAGAAAATGTGAGCAAGGAGAGGAAATTAAGTAATGGCCTATCACAGTGTTCCATCTTGGCCCCCCTATTACTCAGCTTGTATATAACAAAATTCTGCTACGCAGACGACATCACTCTTGAAACTTCCTGGCAGATTAAAAGTGTGTGCCCGACCGAGACTCGAACTCGGGACCTTTGCCTTTCGCGGGCAAGTGCTCTACCATCTGAGCTACCGAAGCACGACTCACGCCCGGTACTCACAGCTTTACTTCTGCCAGTACCTCGTCTCCTACCTTCCAAACTTTACAGAAGCTCTCCTGCGAACCCAGGCTGTGGCTAAGCCATGTCTCCGCAATATCCTTTCTTTCAGGAGTGCTAGTTCTGCAAGGTTCGCAGGAGAGCTTCTGTAAAGTTTGGAAGGTAGGAGACGAGGTACTGGCAGAAGTAAAGCTGTGAGTACCGGACGTGAGTCGTGCTTCGGTAGCTCAGCTGGTAGAGCACTTGCCCCGAAAGGCAAAGGTCCCGAGTTAGAGTCTCGGTCGGGCACACAGTTTTAATCTGCCAGGAAGTTTCATATCAGCGTACACTCCGCTGCAGAGTGAAAGTCTCATTCTGGATATCACTCTTGCTTGTCAACTACAGTTATCGGACAAGCGGAGACAATTCTCACAGAAAATCTAGCCGTTATTAGCTCCTATTTTAGAAACTGGCTAATTAAACCCAATACAAGAAAAACTGAAGTATGCACATTCCATCTGAACAACAAACAAGCTAGAGTGGAGGTGAGAGTGAAACTTAACGGAAAAACTCTTTGCCATAACAAGTACATTATGTACCTTGGCGTCACTCTTGAGCGGTCCCTTTCATATTAAAAAAAAATCTTGAAAATACCACTGCCAAGATAAAATCTCGTAACAGTATTACTCAAAAATTGTGTGGAATGACATGGGGAACTTCGGCATAAATCTTGCGCACATCATCCATTGCGCTGGTCTTCACAGCAGTCGAGTATTGTGCCCCGGTGTGGCTAAGCATCTGTCACAGCAACTTGATCGACGTCCAGTTCAACTACTATGCGGCAAATTGTAAGTAGGCTGTTTATGATTTTATGTTGGTAACGTCACGTAGCGCTCTGTATGAAAATCACTGGCTGTTCTGTGCGCAGTCTGTGGCTGGTTGGCATTGTTGTAATATTCGCTATTGTAGTGTTGGGCAGTTGGATGTGGGAAGAGAGATGGCAGAGTTTTGAGAGCGGACGATCTGGACATGTGTCCGTCAGAAAAACGATATTTGTTAGATTGGATGTCATGAACTTATATATATATATATATATATATATATATATATATATATATATATATATATATATAGACTTTTGAACAATATTAAGGTAAATGGATTGTTTGTTCTCTATCAAAATCTTTCATTTGCTAACTATGCCTATCAGTAGTTAGTGCCTTCAGTAGTTAGAATCTTTTATTTAGCTGACAGTATTGGAGCTCGCTATATTACAGTAGTTCGAGTAACGAAGATTTTTGTGAGGTAAGTGATTCATGAAAGGTATAGGTTATTGTTAGTCACGGCTATTCTTTTGTAGGGATTATTGAAAGTCAGACTGCGTTGCGCTAAAAATATTGTGTGTCAGTTTAGTGATGATCAGAATAAGTAAAGAACGAAATGTCTGAGTACGTTCAGTTTTGCTCAGCCATTTGAAAATCAAATGACGTAAGGGGTTTACCAGCATAGTAATTCATAAATTTTTCTAAGGGGAGGTTTCATATAACAACGGGGACAATCCGACCGATATCCATTTATTGGCTTCGTCTTGTGAACAGCTATCGACCCGCAATCCATTGAAGCGAAGCCTCGCTTAGCAAATACTGTAAGCTACAGGAGAACCTGGAATTACCTACAGGAAGACAAACCAAGTCTACGACGAAACAGACTTCGTTCAAGAAACGCAACGTTACGGCAAATGGAACAGCTAGATGCCAGTAATATCGCGGTGAGAGACCTGTAGGATCAGAACTGTCATCTTATTGGAAATCCTGAAGAACGTTTTACTGCGGGTACAGAACTCGACACGAAATTACGGGTCAAACTGAACAGAGATCGCACTGGGCATGGTCGATGTGCAGACTCACTTTACAACAGAGCCTCCGGTTTATCGGTGGGGCCCGAAAGAGAGAATCAAGCACATTAGGGATGAATTCCCCTTGCGTTCCTGTCAGAGAAGTTGGTGCGACCTCATGAAAGCTCTTATATGGATTCGGAACTTAGATATTGACATTTTGTTATTTTTTTTCGTTGTTTTGTCTTTCTGTATTTTTGTTTATACCGGGTGATCAAAAAGTCAGTATAAATTTGAAAACTTAATAAACCACGGAATAATGTAGATAGAGAGGTAACAAATGACACACATGCTTGGAATGACATGGGGTTTTATTAGAACAAAAAAAAAAAAACACCCCATATTGCTAGACGCGTGAAAGATCTCTTGCGCGCGTCGTTTGGTGATGATCGTGTGCTCAGCTGCCACTTTCGTCATGCTTGGCCTCCCAGGTCCCCAGACCTCAGTCCGTGCGATTATTGGCTTTGGGGTTACCTGAGGTCGCAAGTGTATTGTGATCGACCGATATCTCTAGGGATGCTAAAAGACAACATCCGACGCCAATGCCGCACCATAACTCCGGACATGCTTTACAGTGCTGTTCACAACATTATTCCTCGACTACAGCTATTGTTGAGGAATGATGGTGGACATGTTGAGCATTTCCTGTAAAGAACATCATCTTTGCTTTGTCTTCCTTTGTTATGCTAATTACTGCTATTCTGATCAGATGAAGCGCCATCTGTCGGACATATTTTGAACTTTTGTATTTTTTTGGTTCTAATAAAACCCCATGTCATTCCAAGCATGTGTGTCAATTTGTACCTCTCTATCTACATTATTTTCAAATTGGTACTGACTTGTTGATCACCCGGTACATATACACTCCTGGAAATTGAAATAAGAACACCGTGAATTCATTGTCCCAGGAAGGGGAAACTTTATTGACACATTCCTGGGGTCAGATACATCACATGATCACACTGACAGAACCACAGGCACATAGACACAGGCAACAGAGCATGCACAATGTCGGCACTAGTACAGTGTATATCCACCTTTCGCAGCAATGCAGGCTGCTATTCTCCCATGGAGACGATCGTAGAGATGCTGGATGTAGTCCTGTGGAACGGCTTGCCATGCCATTTCCACCTGGCGCCTCAGTTGGACCAGCGTTCGTGCTGGACGTGCAGGCCGCGTGAGACGACGCTTCATCCAGTCCCAAACATGCTCAATGGGGGACAGATCCGGAGATCTTGCTGGCCAGGGTAGCTGACTTACACCTTCTAGAGCACGTTGGGTGGCACGGGATACATGCGGACGTGCATTGTCCTGTTGGAACAGCAAGTTCCCTTGCCGGTCTAGGAATGGTAGAACGATGGGTTCGATGACGGTTTGGATGTACCGTGCACTATTCAGTGTCCCCTCGACGATCACCAGTGGTGTACGGCCAGTGTAGGAGATCGCTCCCCACACCATGATGCCGGGTGTTGGCCCTGTGTGCCTCGGTCGTATGCAGTCCTGATTGTGGCGCTCACCTGCACGGCGCCAAACACGCATACGACCATCATTGGCACCAGGGCAGAAGCGACTCTCATCGCTGAAGACGACACGTCTCCATTCGTCCCTCCATTCACGCCTGTCGCGACACCACTGGAGGCGGGCTACACGATGTTGGGGCGTGAGCGGAAGACGGCCTAACGGTGTGCGGGACCGTAGCCCAGCTTCATGGAGACGGTTGCGAATGGTCCTCGCCGATACCCCAGGAGCAACAGTGTCCCTAATTTGCTGGGAAGTGGCGGTGCGGTCCCCTACGGCACTGCGTAGGATCCTACGGTCTTGGCGTGAATCCGTGCGTCGCTGCGGTCCGGTCCCAGGTCGACGGGCACGTGCACCTTCCGCCGACCACTGGCGACAACATCGATGTACTGTGGAGACCTCACGCCCCACGTGTTGAGCAATTCGGCGGTACGTCCACCCGGCCTCCCGCATGCCGACTATATGCCCTCGCTCAAAGACCGCCAACTGCACATACGGTTCACGTCCACGCTGTCCCGGCATGCTACCAGTGTTAAAGACTGCGATGGAGCTCCGTATGCCACGGCAAACTGGCTGACACTGACGGCGGCGGTGCCACAAATGCTGCGCAGCTAGCGCCATTCGACGACCAACACCGCGGTTCCTGGTGTGTCCGCTGTGCCGTGCGTGTGATCATTGCTTGTACAGCCCTCTCGCAGTGTCCGGAGCAAGTATGGTGGGTCTGACACACCGGTGTCAATGTGTTCTTTTTTCCATTTCCAAGAGTGTATATAGATGATGTATGCCCGTATTGTTACAATATGTGAGCCATACGAATAAATATAAAAAAGGAGTCGTACACCTCCCGATAGCCATTGGTCACAGCAGCAAATGAAGGAATCCAGACGACGCGGAAAGTTGACCGTAGCCGAGTCGAGGCGCGCAGTGTGGCCAGAAGAGTCGCGGTTTCGTCCGTCTCCACATTATGGAAGGCGCTGCGCTGAGCGCTTCGACGGCCCTCTCAGACATTTAAAATGAAGCGTGTGGCGGTTGTAGTGGCGGTTATATGGTGTTTTGGGTGTTTTCGTAACGTGTCTTTGGGCCTATTCACTAAGGTTACCGTGAACACCAACCAGGACGTTAGTGTCACTATTCTCAAAGACCAAGTGGCGTTCTCTCTTCCTGCTTCCTTGTTATGAGGACGAGTATGTTGTCCATTAACGACTTGCAAGACAATAACATCCGTGTTCACAGGGTTGTACAAACACGTTCCGGGTTTGATAAACAAAAAAATTGTTCGAATGGCTCTGAGCACTATGGCACTTTACATCTGAGGTCATCAGTCCCCTAGAACTCAGAAGTATTCCAACCTAACTAACCTAACGACATCACACACATCCATGCCCGAGGCAGGATTCGAACCTGCGACCGTAGCGGTCGCGCGCTTCCGGTCTGAAGCGCCTACAACCGCTCGGCCTCACCGGCCGGCGTTTGACAAACACTGTTGTGCTCTATCGCTCGTGGACTAGCTCGCTAAATCGTCTGGTCTTTAGCTGACAGAAAATGTCTTCGTATTTGGAAAAGGGTGAAACATAGCAGTAAACATCCCCGCAATTTGGTAGATGTACGGGGTTTAATAATCAATGAATGGCTTCAACTACACATGGCATGCCCAAAATCTAGGCCGAGTTGAGACCATTAGAAAGGTCCGATTAGAATGACCCACAAGTTTGGACAGTATTTAAAAAAATGAGGGTCATCAGCGTGGTGTTATAGATAACACACTGAAGGTTGTGCATCACGCATCGAGAGGTATGCATTTGGATCTCTTGGAGGAACTTTTTTTAAGAGCACAGTAAAGGAGCCGAACAAAGTTATGAGCGGACAGGTCGATGTTCGGGTCAGTCGGTTCTTTGCTCTGTTGTGAAATGGTTTATAAATCATACTCTCTTTCCCTACCTTCAAAGCTGTTGTAATTTCCGCCAATCCCTTGACACAAGTTCCTGTATACCCGGTTTCCTCTCCCCCCCCCCCCATTTCTTCCCCCCTTTCCCTCTCCAATTACTCCATTTCTAATATTCTCATGTCACATTTTGTTCCCTGCCTTGATTGCCATGTACTGAGTTCGGCTTCCGGCTTTTTCTGACAACTACTAGCGAAGGTTTTCAGAAATTACTGCAACCAGTCGCCTTTTATGCAGATGTATTTTATTTAACCATGACCGGTTTCGAGCTGCCTAGCAACTCATCATCAGATGGTATATACATTTAGTGCTTTTTTGTACCCATTGTGTGGGTGGTTGAGTATCTGTGGCTAGACAGAAACGAGAACAAATAATCGCTACATGTGGTACAGTAACACGAAATATTTACAGCATAATTTATGTTTAACATATAAGAGCAAATAATCACTACATGTGGTACAGTTACATGAAATATTTACAGTTTAATTTACGTTTTGAGGTGTTACTTACAGATAAATCTTTCTGCAGGTATATATATCTCTTTTAGGACGTATTTTTGAAACCATTGTGTCTTGTTTTTCACAATTTCACAAGTTAAAACTTTCACTAGATGTATATTACTTTTATGAGGCACTGTTGGAAACATATATCTTGTTTTTCGTAAACATCGCTGAACACACTTAGCCACAGATACGAATACAGGTTTTACACATTATAAACAAGCCAAAGATTGCAATATAACTACAGTATCAAAGATTTCAAGTTGACCAGAGGCATTATTAGTCATCACATACACTGACAAGAGATTTGTCTTTATTACATAGAAAATGAATGTAAATTAGCTTAAACTAGTAAAATGTTTATTTATAAATTAACTGTGCAATTTTAACAGGTATATAAAACTAGATTTTTTACATTATATTTCAGTTACATTTAAGATTATTGGTATTGAGAGTATTATGACAGCTAATTTCTTGCTCCTTCCATTGGCTGATCTTAGCATATGATGTCTGGGATGAGAGGTTAGTTTTGCTTTGTTAGATATAATGTTTTTATCTAATTTTTCAATTATGCTTGGGTCATAAGCATTGTTTGATGCTATTGTTTTTAATATATTGATTTCATTAATTTTTGCAGTAGGATCAGCTTGAATCTTGTTGATACGGTTAAGTGCTGATTTGAAAAAAGCTAGTTTATGTTGATTTGGGTGGCATGATGTATTGTTTATTATGACATCTGAAGTGGTGGGTTTCCTATATATCTGAAATTTATGTTTGTTGTTGTGATGTGTTATGTTTAGGTCAAGAAAATAGATACCTTTTTGGGTTTGGTGTTCTACTGTGAACTGTATTTTAGGGTGAACATTATTAAGTTTACCAGCTAAGGCTTCAATTTCAGTGGCTGTCCCATCATATAACAACAGGGTGTCATCAACATATCGTTTATAATAAATGATTTTGTCTGTTTCTATTGGATTTGCTTTAAAGAATTTAATTTCGAGATCATTAATGTAAATGTCAGCAAGAAGGCCAGCTAGACTACTGCCCATTGCTAGACCATCATGTTGAATATATGTTTTGTTGTTGAAGGTGAAGTAATTGTGGGACAGCACTAATTCAAGTAAATCCATCAGCTCACAGATTTCCATGTCACTTAACTTTTTATGTTGTAATAAGTTATTTTTTATTATTCGAAGTGTGTCTATTATAGGTATGTTTGTGTACAGGTTGACAATATCAAGGGATGCAAAGTTAGCTGCATTGGGAATGGAAATTTCTCTGATACTGTCAATCAGATCATAGGTGTTTTTTATGGAATAATTGGTTGGGAATGTATAATATTTCTTGAGTATTTCATGCAGTTTTTTAGTCACTTTGTACCCTGGGCTATTTATGGAATTCACAATCGGGCGTATCGGGTGTCCATCTTTATGAATTTTAGGTTGTGATCTAAGCTTTGGTGCTGTAGGGTTCATTATAACACATTGTTTGGCTTCAATGGATGTCAGCAGAAAGTTACAATTTTTTAACATGTCTTTTATTTTAGCTTGGTATTTGGGAGTGGGGTCAGATTTCAACTCAGTTATGTTGTTATTCTTGAAAAATTCTAGGGTTTTCTTAATGTAATTTCTGAAAACCTTTTCACACCACAGTCGCAGTGCTCCACATCCACAATGGATAAAAGTCTTAACTACTAGCGACTCAAGTCGTGTTTCTCCCCCCCCCCCCTCCCCATCCTCTTCGTATCTTTGCGTGTTGCCCCTCGCCCCTCCTACCTTCCCTTCCCAATTTTATAAAAATACATCGTATATTTTAGCGTCTGTAGTTCGGTTATTGCAGCTACCGTTGATTTGTCGTAGGCTCCCGGTCACTACTGTGTTCCATTGCATAGATAGCGAAGAGTACAACTTTTGTTTGCACTATTTTCTGTGGTGCCTGTTGGTTGCTGCTGGTTGGATACTAAAGTTTCTGTGTTTGTTCTACCTTTACGTAGCTTGTATAGTGAGACGTGTATGAAGCTCGGTTTACTGATTGATTATAAGGTCTTCACCGCTAAATTATTTTAAAAAATTGTTTGCGTTCTTCTTTGTTAGCATATATTAACTGTACGATTACTTCTAAGTAACATATATGTATGGGGTCTCTACTGAATCTCTTAGTCTATGGTAGCTCTTACTTATTTGATTATACTCGTATTACTGCCACATACGCGCGTTATTGTGTTTATGCTATGTCTTCCCCTAGGATAGCAAGCACATTTTTGATGTTTTGTGAAATACAACTTTGTGGTTTAATGCCTGTCTTTATCTGAGAATGTTAGAAAAAGTTGTTTTATCTTCATATAAGTTTGTAAAGTTTGTTATGAAAAATGTTTTAGGCTTGTAAAATGGTGGAAGCGATGCAGATTTTTTTAATGTCCTATTATATTGTTTTCTTAAAATACTGATGTGGTTCACATTTGGTGATTTTTACGTACCAACATGCCACACGACTTTGTCACACGCGCCGAGTGGAGCGCTGCCATGTTTTACTGTTTGTTCAGTGCTATTAAATATGTTGTTGGTAAAGATTTTACAAGTATTAATTTTCCTATTGACTTGTACTGTTTTTTATTAATTGTTGTATTTTTGATGGCTGGAGAATATTGTAATAAATACGACAAGGTCTCCTATATTCTGATAGGGCGCCCCCTTCTGCGAGGTTTCCTTACGGCAGCGGGAGGAGTAGACTGCCAGTTATCCGTATGTTATGTAAGTGTTCATTTTCACTTCATCATATGTCTATATTTCTGACATGCTTTTTGTATGCAATTTCACTATCTGATACGTAAAATATTGGACTGATACGTTCTGTATTTTTGGCGTGTGCTTGAAAATTGGGTAATACCTGTCTTGTCCATGACTGTAAATTTGGTTTCCTATCCTGGAGATTGCTTTGAAAATGGGTCCCGGCTCTAAACTAGTCATCAAGTAAATAAAAAAAGTCAAATTTGTAACGTTGGCTGCTTTTCCGTTCTATTGATTAACAGAAGTTGCTGACCCGCATGCTGGAAGTTCCCTTATAGACGGAGTTCTCTTGTGTGCCGTACAATCCCTTCCTCGAAATTTATTTGTAATCTCAAAATCTCCTGGGCCTTTCCTTTTCACGCCATTTATGAAAATGGAGACTCGAAACCACGACCTTCGGATTACCGTTCTGTACTCTTTCCGTTCCACCGACGATAGCATGGAAACTACACAAATCTAAATGGCTCATGCCTCACCCGACCCATGCCAAAAATGCCATTTTTTATAAATGCGTGCCATTCTGGAGCTTCAACTTCTGCCACTTTCGTATCTGGCCAAGCCCAACATATACCATAAAAAGGAAGGAAGCTTGGGTTTAACGTCCCGTCGACATCGAGGTCATTAGAGACAGAGCACAAGCTCGGATGTTGTAAAGGAAAAGGAAGGAAATCGACCATGCCCTTTTAAAGGACCCATTCTGGCATTTTCCTGGAGTGATTTAGGGAAATGACGGAACACCTACTGTAAATCTGGATGGCTGGATGCTGCTTCCTCCCGAATGCGAGTCCAGCGAGCTACCTCGTTCGGTAGCATGTACCATAAATACGGACGAAATCGATGATGACGAGTAGATGCGGTCCCTTTGTTAGTTAGTCACTCAGCGCGTAGATCATTTGCACGATTATCTTCGAAACTATGTGCAGCGAGTCAGTTTACAGTCTGTGTATGCATGGTGAAGAGTATTCGACACCCTATGTAATGCGGGACTGACCGTTACGTGTCACCAGAGGCGGGTGCGCCGATATAAATGGAGCTGGGGAGCACGTGTTGTCAGTACAGAAGCAGTAACAGCTAAATGGTTCTGGCAGGAGGGCTCAGTGACTAGTCACTGATGCTGTAAACAGAACCTTGATTCATCCGAAAAAATGACGTTTTGCCATTCGTACACCCAGGTTCGTCGTTGAGTACACCATCGCAGGCGCTGCTGTCTGTGATGCAGCGTCAAGGGTAACCACAGCCACGGTCGCCGAGCTGATAGTCCATGCTGCTGCAAACGTCGACGAACTGTTCGTGCAGATGGTTGTTGTCTTGCAAACGTCCCCATTGTAGACTCAGGGTTCGAGACATGGCTGCACGATCGGTTACAGCCATGTGGATAAGATGCCTGTCACCTCGACTACTAGTGATACGAGGCCGTTGGGATCCAGCACGGCGTTCCGTATTACCCTCCTGAACCCACCGGTTCCATATTCTGCTAACAGTCATTGGATCTCTGTCGGTTAAATTTCGCATCTGTAGCACGTCATCTTCGTGGTGTAGCAATTATAATGGCCTTTAGTGTAGTACGCCCTCTTAGAGGTTTCCATTTCACTCCACATTTATCTTTGCAACAGTGCATATGGAGTGCATGAGATGATTACATTTGCAGATCGATAGCACAAGCGTTTCTGAGGTACTAGCTATCGACCCATACTAAAATAGCCATATTAGTACGTGTTTGGCGACATCACGGTGAACGGACATTGGAAGCGTGTATTCGTCATGACCATACTGGCGTATCACCCGGCGTGATGGTATGGGGTGCCATTGGTTACACGTCTCAGTCACCTCTTGTTCGCACTGGCGGCACTTTGAACTGTGGACGTTACATTTCAGATGTGTCACGACCCGTGGCTCTACCCTTCATTCGATCCCTGCGAAACCCTACATTTCATCAGGATAATGCACGACTGCATGTTGCAGGTCCTGTACGGGCCTTTCTGGATACAGAAAATGTGCGACTGGTGCCCTGGCCAGCACATTCTCCAGATCTATCACCAATTGAAAACGTCTGGGCAATGGTGGCCGAGCAACTGGCTCGTCACAATACGCCAGTCACTACTCTTGATGAACTGTGGTATCGCTGCCTGAGCAGCTGTACCTGTACACGCCATCCAAGCTGTGTTTGACTCAATGCCCAGGCGTAGCAAGGCCGTTATTACGGCCAAACGTGGTTGTTCTGGGTACTGATTTCTCAGGATATATGCAACCAAATTGCGTGAAAATGTAATCACATGTCAGTTCTAGTATAATATATTTGTCCAATGAATACCCCTTTATCATCTGCATTTATTCTTGGTGTAGCAATTTTAATGGCCAGTAGTGTAATTTTTTTCTGGTAGTCTGTTTCATTGTTCAATTTGTACCGTTTTACCGGTTTCAACCACACTGCACATTCAGTACAGGTGATAAAATCGTGGCTATCGTGTGCCCAAACCAACATAATCGTTGTCATCATCATCATTATCACCTCATATGTAGTCATCTACAGTCCTAGTCCAAGGATTAATTTGGAACTGCTCATCATTTCTATCATGTTCTGCACGGTGAAGATTTTCGTTCGCTCATATATTTTGGTGGGGTGCGGGCGCCGGCAGCCCCTTGCCCGCTCGTCGGCCTGGAGCGCCCTCCGTGCCGGTGGGAACGCAGCTAGCTGCCTCTCCGCGACGGATCAGATGGCTGCCGCCCCGGCGAGCTCACAAATAGAACCGGCCGCCGGCGCCTACCAACTGGTCCGATTCCAGTCTGGAGCCTCCGGGAAGGCGGCGCGAGTCGTGGACGCCCCAAGGTGCAAACGCCGAAGCGCCGACGACACGGACTTCAACTGGGCGGGAGGAAGGACGCTATTGGTGTCAGCCGGCCTACCCTGTGCCTGGTGATCTGAACAGCGCTGCACCGCGTCGTATCGGATCTCTTGCAAGTTTTGCCGAAACGAGTTTACGCAGTATGATTGCATCCGATCTGGATTATAAGTTTACTTACTTCGGGTCTGGAGCGCGAGAGGGCCGCAGAAAGAGCGTGATTTCGTTTCATCGAAAACTGCAAGTACAGTGGTCAGGCAACAACGCATTCCTCGCTCTCTGCCACTGACTGAGTTCCCGTATGAGAGTTTCTTAGCAAAGTTTGCGAATGGGTTCCCGCGACGGTCGTGGACCTTTCCAGAAGATTCTGACGCTACAGTAGTGGAAATCATTATAGGAGAATTAACACTGTTGGTTAGAGGAGTTGTGCACAGTGTACACGCAGTACTACGACATCCAGTAAACCGACAATGCCGTCAAATGGAATCGCATCTGATGTTAGCACTCGTGGTACAGTACACAAAACAGGTGGTAGGGGGCGAAAAATGGTTCAAATGGCTCTGAGCACTATGGGACTTAACTTCTGAGGTCGTCAGTCCCGTAGAACTTAGAACTACTTAAACCTAACTAACGTAAGGACATGACTCACATCCATGTCCGAGGCAGGATTCGAGCCTGCGACCCTAGCGCTCGCGCGGTTCCAGAAGGTAGCGCCTAGAACCGCTCGGTCACCCCGGCCGGCGTAGGGGGCGAAACTCGGTATAAAAGCGGTCGCCTGCGTGCGGTGTTGGAGTGACCGTAAACCTCCCTTCACAGCAGACAGGCTACAGACGCCATTAGTGACAGTACGTGTTGTGTGTACATAAACCGTTGACTGTACATATCACGCGGAAAACAGTTATCATGTGATGAAAAAGCAAGATTCGGTCAAATCGCCAAGGAGTTAAACCGTTTCAGTACAGTGATTGATAATTGCGTTAGATTCAGCACGCGATATGGATAGAACGAAAAATGTGGGCAAAGTAGAAAATTATCTGATGCATCGAAACGGTCACTTTTGCGCAAAACGAGAGCCACAAACATTTATTCTTCTCAACTTCCTGCTGATTTAAAGTTGCCAGTAAGCGCCAGACGGGTACGACAAATTTTGTTACACGAAAAACATCTTGCACTCAAGACGCAATTGGAGAAACCTGCTCGAAGACCGAAACATACAAAGACTAGGTTGGAGCCTGCTGAAAAATGTATGTCACGGGCTTCAGAATGGAAAATGTTCTAATGTGTGTGAATTCCTGCTGAAGTCATCGGTCCCTAGTCTCACACAGTACTTAAACTAACTTAAACTGACTTATGCTAAGAACAACACACACACACACCCATGCCCGGGGGAGGACTCGAACCTCCGGCGGGAGGGTCTGCGCAATCCATGACATGGTGTCTCAAACCGCGCGACTTGAGAATGGAATAAATTTACGTCATGAACTTCCATGATCTGAGAACAGAACAGCAGTTAAGAATGAACAGTAATTTTGGTGATGGAAGAGTTACGATTTGGGCAGCATTCTGCCCTAAAGATCACGCATTGCTTGGATGAACACTGGAGTGAACTCTAATGTGTACACTGATATGCTAGAGACAGAATGGATTAGAATGTATGGGGATCTAGGGGACAAAAGTCGATGTTTCAACAAGATAATGCATCTGTTCATGTTTCTGCTCAAAAAGTGGTTTGAAGATAAAGAAATCGATGTCTAGCCGTGGCCTGCGGTAGCCCTCATTTCAGCCCCACGGAAAACCTTTGGAAAAATACTTGCAAGGCTTGTTCATCGCATTGGAAGGCTATTTGAGGCCGAATGTCAGCTGAAAACAGCGTTACGAGAGAAGTGGGCGACAGTTACACTACAAACCCTAACAAAATCAGTGCCGAAGTGAATTTTTGAGATAATTAGAACGGAGATTAGACAAAGTACTAACAATGCAATAACACAACTCGACAGTGAGTGTCTTTATACCAGTTTCCATCCAGAAAAGGCAAACGCCTTAATTTGTTAGTCGTGCTATGAAAAGAACTATGTAGTTCCGTCGTGAGTGTTTATTTTTTTGTTAGACCTGCTACTTCCATAATGAATTCGATACATACATGTTTCAGACATTTTACTGATAGTACCGTAGGAACCCTGCCTTTATGTTGATTTCCAATACTTTAGTGTTAATCGACATCTACATCTTATTTTGTGTGACGGACTGTATTTCTGGTACAACTATGATTTCCTGCATATATATTCCTGCAACAATAGATTACTTCCCCCCTTCCCTGCTCCACTCACAAATGCGTCGCCGGAAGAAAGATTGTTGTAAGCCTCTTTGAGAGCTCAGTACCTATAATTTAAACTTCTGGGTCTTTTCATGAAATACGCAAAAGAGGCTGATACTCCAAGAAACGTAAACTCACGGAATTTTAATAGTAACCCAAATGATGTTGCACAACGCCTCTCTTGCACTGTCTGCCAGTGGAGTTGGCTCAATATCTCCGTGAACTTTCACGATGCGAACCTCTGACTAAAGGCGCGGCTGTTATTTGAACTTTCCCTAGTTGCTCTGTCAAACGCAGCTGTTAAGGATCGCACACTAGTTATCAATATTCGCTATCGGTTGAACGGGTTCTTTGAAAGCTACCTCCTTCATGAATGGACCACACTATCTGATGAGTCTTCCACTTAATTCAGTTTAGCGTCTACGACGAGCAGTCAAATGAAAACCGAGCAGCCCCCACAATGAGACCACGGAAGGGTTTCATTCGAAAATATATAATCACATGTCGGCAGGCGGGACGGTCATTTACTGTTTTGTAGACCACGGGCGGCCACTGATAAGTCCACAAGCGCACCCACTCTTCGACTGCCTCGTCCGACTGGAATAGACGTATACGCATGTCTTTCTTCAGATCGCGAAAGATGCAAAAATCACACGGTGAAAGATACGGGTTGTATGGAGGATGTTGCAATGTTTCCCCACCACATGGCTTAAGCATAGCCTTTGTCCAGTTGGCAGTGTGGTGACTGGCATTTTCGTGAGACAGGATACTTCCGTCCTACAGCAATACGACAGCGCGGGGAGAAACAGCAAATCCAATCGTCGAAACATCCCACAAGTATCCCACCAAAGAAATCCAGCGCTGTTCACACCAGTTCAGGTAAGGTCTTCGTGCCCTTCTTCCTGGACTGCATGGGCCCTCTGGTCATCGAGCTCCTCGAACGTGATACCACAGTTAATGCACAGTACTAGGAAAGCGTTTTGGAGAAAGGCAACCTGAAGAAAGGCGTACGTGGAGGTCGGTTTCAGTCGGACGAGGAAGTGCAAGAGTCGATGTGGTTGTGGACCCTTCAAAGCCCGACTGCAGTAATTTACCGTCTCGTCTCCCAGTGGGATAAATATCTTAACGCATTTGGTGATTTCTTTTGAGTGGAACCTTTCAGTGGACCCATTATGGCCGGTGTTCGGTTTTCATTTGACTACTTATCTTAGAAGAAAGATTAAGGAAAGACAAACCTACATTTCTAGCATTTGTAGACTTAGAGAAAGCTTTTGACAATGTTGCCTGGAATACTCTCTTTCAAATTATAAACGTGGCAGGGGTAAAATACAGGGAGCGAAAGGCTATTTAAAATTTGTACAGAAACCAGATGGCAGTTATAAAGAGTCGAGGGGCATGAAAGGGAAACAGTGGTTGGGAAGGGAGTGAGACAGCGTTGTAGCCTCTCCCCGATGTTATTCAATCTGTATATTGTAATTCTGTCAGAGACAGCAAAGGACTTGGAAGAGCAGTTGAACGGAATGGACAGTGTCTTGAAAGGAGGATATAAGATGAACATCAACAAAAGCAAAACGAGGATAATGGAATGTACTCGAATTACGTCGGGTGATGCTGAGGGAATTAGATTAGGAAATAAGACACTTAAAATAGTAAAGGAGTTTTGCTATTTGGGGAGTAAAATAACTGATGATGGTCGAAGTAGAGAAGATATAAAATGTAGATTGGCAATGGCAAGGAAAGCGTTTCTGAAGAAGAGAAATTTGTGAACATCGAGTATAGATTTAAGTGTCAGGAAGTCGTTTCTGAAAGTATTTGTATGGAGTGTAGCCATGTATGGAAGTGAAACATGGACGATAAATAGTTTGGACAGAAAGAGAATAGAAGCTTTCGAAATGTGGTGCTACAGAAGAATGCTGAAGATTAGATGGGTAGATCATATAACTAATGATGAAGTATTGAACAGATTTGGAGAGAAGAGGAGTTTGTGGCACAAGTTGACAAAAAGAAGGGATCCGTTGGTAGGACATGTTCTGAGGCATCAAGGGATCACAAATTTAGCGTTGGAGGGCAGCATGGAGGGTAAAAATCGTAGAGGGAGACCAAGAGATGAATACACTAAGCAGATTCAGAAGGATGTAGGTTGCAATAAGTACTGGGAGATGAAGAAGCTTGCACAGGATTGGGTAGCATAGAGAGCTGCATCAAACCAGTCTCAGGACTGAAGACCACAACAACAACAACCCCTCATAACCTACCTACGATATATTTTATGTAGTCGTTTTACTTTAAATCGTCCCGTATGGCTGCCCCATCATTTAATGGATATGATAGTTTCCACTGATTGCCCGGTAATCCTATAATCACAAAACAGCAGTTCTTTCCACCTATTTGCCTATTATATGTACACGTACGCTGAAGGCCAGCTGCCAATCCTGCACCAAGCGTCAATCTTTTGCAGGTGTTCCTGATTTTCGCTTCAGTATTTTAGCGTTGGGACTTCGCTATATAAAACAGGGTCATCCGCAAACAGCCCCACGGAGCATCCAGCCTTCTCCACTAGCTCATTTACATATTGTTGAACTGTAAACGTCTTATAACATTTCTCTGATGTACACCCGAACCTGCTTTTCCGCCCGAAGATTTTCCTCCGTCAAGAATGACCTGCAGTGTTCTACTTGTCCTGCAGTCCAATCACAAAGCTATTCTCATATTCCATATGCTCCTAGTTTCTTCATTTGGTGCCCATGTAGAGGCTCGTTAAAGACCGAACAAAATCCGCGTTAAAATAATGATAAGTGGCTTATGGTTAGTCACGACACAAAGCACACTTCAGTACTGTACGCGCAGTGGGCAGTCTATCACTACGTAGACTGCTCAAAGGAAATCAGAAGTTATGGCTTCCACTGCGGCCGCTGCATTATTATGTCGCAGCGGTGAACGACACGAGAAGAAGAAACGGCTATTGTGGGTAGGGAAATATATGAGTTTCTTTCGAAGCACGAATATACATTTCGAAACTAATTGAGGAAATGTAAAAATTCTTACTGAAGTCTGTGTAACAGAAGGTGGCGAAGCAGTGTGTTGCCCTGTGATGAGAAAACAATTACTTCTTCCGAGAAGATACCGGCTACTCTAAGATCCCACGCCACAGGTGAGTCAATGCGCATCAATAAGCAATACTTTTGCCGGCCGGAGTGGCCGAGCGGTTCTAGGCGCTACAGTCTGGAACCGCGCGACCGCTACGGTCGCAGGTTCGAATCCTGCCTCGGGCATGGATGTGTGTGATGTCCTTAGGTTAGTTAGATTTAAGTACTAAGTTCTAGGGGACTGATGACCTCAGAAGTTAAGTCCCACAATGATCAGAGCCATTTGAACCAAGCAATACTTTTGGCACGTAAACGTCTTCACTTCCAGCACCACATTTATTCGAGGTCTCAATTTGTCTTCCTGAACCATACTGTCAACACAGAATTTTTATTTTCTTTTCAACTTCCACCACTGTCGTCTGCGACCTACATTCTTTAACGTACATCATGGTTCGTTTAATGCTGCATCACGTTTGTTTCTGTTGTATGATAATCTGTACTTCTTATGTCGAAAATGCACGGCTTCAGTTCATGTTGTTCAGTTAAAGCACTCGCGTGTTCTTCGCACCAAATTCTGGAAATCACTTTGTCACTACGCCCCGGGAGCTGTGAAGCGCACAGCCGCAGACGTCTTGTCCGCTTGAAAGCAAGTGGACGCTTCGGCCTTATTCGGTAGAATTCGTGTATCATCGTCCGCGCTTTCACACACGGCAATAGACGTGCCCTCGGTCCCGTGGAAAATGCAGGGGCAAGGCGGGCGTAGCGAGTTTAAGTAGCCTGCAATCTACGGGGAGTCTCGTTGTGCGGTGAAAGGAACGTGCTAATGTGCGGAACTGTTAAAGCCATCCACGACGTGAGAGTGTCTGTAACGTTAAAGATGTATAGCTGGTGGCAAGTGTGGCGTCCTAAATTTCCGAATGCGCTGCAGACTGCGTATCCCCACAAACAGGGGACTGTGGCGGCGTCTGCGAACATTGGAAGATGTCCCATCTGGCCCAGCTCACTCCAGTTGAAGAAATGGGATTTGTGCGGGTTACGTGAGGTCCTGGTGTTGTTCTCCTTCAACAGGGATGAATCTTCTGAAAACCAAAAGGTGTAGTTTTTAGAGAAAAAGCCTAACTGTGCACAAATTAGAACGTAAATAAGTGTTTATTGGGAGTTATTTCAACAGTGAAAAAGTCAGAATTATTTGACGAGAAAAATAATGTTAGGTGTTGGTTCAAATGGCTCTGAGCACTATGGGACTTAACATCTATGGTTATCAGTCCCCTAGAACTTAGAACTACTTAAACCTAACTAACCTAAGGACAGCACACAACACCCAGCCATCACGAGGCAGAGAAAATCCCTGGCCCCGCCGGGAATCGAACCCGGGAACCCGGGCGTGGGAAGCGAGAACGCTACCGCACGACCACGAGCTGCGGGCTGTTAGGTGTTATTTGGCATTTAGTAAGAAAGCAAAATACGAAAGGCCAAGTAAAAAGATGCCGTTTCTGTGTTCTACATATTGTTTGATGTGTTTCAAGTATATATTTTCTCCGACAAATAAATGTACGAAGCGTGTCTGGAAAGTAAGTACCGTTTCGTTCTACCGCCACCGCCGCACTAATGTGGCAGTTACGCACATGCGCACTGGTCTCTCTGCTTCAGAGATACGCCATTACAGCCTGATTGTGTTGTGTTTATATTTGTTAGAGAACGTTCAAAATGTTTAAGACAATCTCTGAGCCCGCCGACTGTGAAATGCGTTCTGTAATACGGTTCCTGAACACAAGGAACGTTAAACCAGCTGAACTTCGTCAGCTTGTAGAGATTAATGGTGAAAATGTAATGACTGATGAAATGGTGGGGAGGGGGTGAGGCAGTTCGATGATGGACAAGTCAATGTTCATGACGAAGCATGGAGTGGGGTGGCCTTTTGTTGCTTTGGTTCAGAAAGTGAATGAGAAAATTCGTGAAAACAGAATGGTTTGTGATGAATTACAACAAATTTCAATTTTTTTCCATGAAATTCTGATAAATCGCTTAAACTTTCGCAAATTTTGTTCCCATTGGGTTACGAAAATGCTTAGGGAGGTCCAGAAAACGAAATGACTTGGCAATGCCTTGACATTTCTTATACAGTACAGTCATGAGGGAGATGAATTATTAAAAAGAATTGTGACCATTGACGAAACTTGAGTTCATACCATTCCAGTCTCGAAACAACATTCGATGGAGTAGAGGAGACAAAAATTAAAAACAATTCTGTCACAACAGAAATAGCATGAGCATTATGTTCTCAGACAGACAGGGCATTGTGCTTGTTGAGATCTTTTCCACAAGTGAATCCATCAATACGGTACGATACTTTGAAACACTGAGAACACTACAAGCGCAATTTAAAACAAAAGGCTTTTTTTTTGGATGGTTATGTGCTGAAATGCTACCATCGTGGTGGATGGACTTCCTGTGTGATAGGTAAATGGGAAATTCACTCTTTATTTAAGCATAATAGGGGCTGTGGGGGGCGGGGGGGGGGGAGAGGTGGAGAAGTCCTTGGACCATTCTGGGTGAGGGTTTTGAGGCAATGTGAGGTGTGTGTTCATTTAATTTGACTTTAGTTAATATTTTATTGTGCCCCTCAATGATGATGGCTCAATGTACCCGGATGCACTAATAGCGTGTAGGAGCGACTTTCCCTGTGTAGTCCAGGTGTCTTCTCAAAGGCCTCAGTGTGTCCACTTTGCCCAAAACTTTGCGCATTTGAGAGATGATAAGTTCCTTCACAGTCGGCATGTCGAGCTCCTGGTGCAAGTCACGGACCGTAACCCATCTGGGTGTCCCAAGGATGAGCCGAAAGCACAGATTCTGTAGAACCTGCAGTAGTTTGACGTTGGATGCACTCGCCGAACTCCAGGTGGAGCACCCATACAAGATGACCAGAAGGACAGTGGCTCTATAGAGGCAGAGTTTTGTACGAACGTTCATATGTGTGCGGGCAAAGAGTGGAAATAGCTGGTGGATCAATCCAAGGATTTTCGTTCGCTTCTCAGTCAGGTGATGTTTGAAGAGGAGCTTGCTGTCGAATTGCACACTGAGGTACTTGATACGGTTAGTCCACATGATTTCTGTTCCACTCAACACTAGCCAGTCCCAAAGATTGGGTCTATGGTGTGTAACCATTATGGCCCTCATTGTTTCAGCATTGAGTTGAATAAGGTGGTCGGCTGCCCAGCTGGCCATGAGGTTGAGTTAGCACTGCATTTTATTGATGACGCCAGTACCTCGTAAACTACTGGTGGACAGGGCTGTATCGTCGGCGAATTGTGCAAGCATCACCTAGGGGAGCATCTGCACATCATTGACATAGATTATAACAGTGTGCGGGACAGCTCTGAATCTTGTGGAATTCCTCGCTGCAGAGCCTTGATGGTAGATCGCTGTCCGTAAATCTTTACATAAAATCAACAGTCATTTAGGAAGCTGGAGATTACTTTAACTAAGTAGTCTGGGAAAATGTGGCGATTCAGTAACTTAAGGAGAAGTTTATCCATCTGGACCCTATCATACGCCTTCTCCACACCTTGGAACATCACTGCTACATACGTGGCACGGTTGAGGTTGTAGGCGATGTTTTATGAGACCTGAGCTCGGCAGAGAGGGATGGCTGGAAGGCAAATTGGTCTGGCCATATGACGGCGAGAAGAACTTTCAGCTGCTGCAGCAACACCTGTTCGAAGACCTTGGCCATGGTAGGTAAAAGGCTGATGGGCCAGTGATTTCCTGGTTGACTGAGAATGGAAAGTAGCCCAGGCGGAGGCAACTGGTGATGGGGAACAATGGCTTGCTTGGTGGCTGCTTCAAATGGGAATTTGTAATGTCATCTACCCCTGGCGCCAAATGAGCGTCTGGGTGTCACAGCAAAGGTTCCCGTTCCCACCTTGCCCAGTGGGTCATAGACAAGGCCAGCAGGGTCCTGGAGTGCATGCTTTGGTGGACACGAAGCTTTCAACACCTCTTCTAGCGACCATTCATCGTGAGATTAAAGTGTAAAGTTGATCATCATGTCCTCCCAAACCTCTGTGCGATGTTCAACAGCACAGTGGTGTAATTCGTGGGAGAGGCGTTTCATCTCCTGTCTGTCTGCCGGGTTTCAGTAGCGCTGCCAGCGTTTCTGGGCTCTGTATTTCAGGACCTTCAAGTCATAAAGCAAGGGATAGAATTCGCATTATTGCCAGGTAAGCTCTGCTGATCTGATAGAACTTCGTCAGAATGCCTTATGTAGTTTGCTGGTGAGAGTGTAAATCACTGCAATGATGTGGAGATGTCTTCAATTGGTCAGACGTTCTTATTGAGCCATGTGCTGTACTGGTGCCAACTGGAATTGGTGGTTCAGGATGGCCAGTGTTGCTGTAGAGCTTCTGCAATGGTACTGAACATTGTATGTGGTCTGAAGTTAAATCTGTTACTGTGGTAAGACGAAGGTCCAGACGCAAGTTTTCCATCAGTGCAATGTTCAGGACATTTGTCTATGGTTGGGGTTGGTAGGGATATGAGTTGGCTCATCAGGACAAAAGATAATCACTCCAGTGTGTCCTTCCAATGTGCACAGATTGTTGCCACAGGGGTTTGTTGGCCTGGGGTTCCATGCAAAGTGCTTTGGGTTGAGGTCGGCCACTAGAAGCATTTTATTGAAGCCATTAAACAGCGCCATCACCATATTCCGAAACTTGAATGGCTGTGTTTGTCAGATATGTGTTTCTGGGAGGAGGAGCATGTCAACAGGGTGACAGCAAAAGAAGTCTTCAAGTTCAGGCCTCTTAATTTGGAGACCTTTTGTGCTGTGTATACACAGTGTGAGGTTTGCAGTATCTGAAAGGCTACGAACCACGGCTTGAGATGAAGACCTTCATGGCTCCCTCAAAGAGGGCTATGATGTTTATCAATGTGCTTTGTGCTGCACAGAATTTCTGGAATGTCTCATTAAGGATGGTCAGGATGTTCCTCGTTGCAATGTCGCCAGGATGACCAGATGACGTTTGTCCTGGCTGCTGGGTGCTTGCAGGTCGTCTTTCTCTGGCTTGTGTGTTGGTCCGAGTAGTGGATGTCCAAACTCACGGTTTTGGTGGAAGAGAAGGGAAGTCTGTCTGACATGTCGATCGCCATTTGTGGCGCTGGTACTGCTGCTTGTTGGGCCCTTTTCCTCGCCACGTGACCCTGTGCCACATATGTGCGGAGCTCCTGTTGAAATGTGCTGTAGCCTTTCCACATGGCTAGGTGTACTCCATTGCTGTTGGCACCGGATGGTTTTGGTTTGCAGGCTTGGAGCAGTTTTGTGCCTGACGGTGGCTTCCATATTTTACACATCTCGCTGGGAGGATGCAGTAATTAGCATTGTGAAAATATCACTAGCATTACTTGCATTTCGAAGGCCTCTGTTGTGTTGGCAGAAGAGCCAACACCGTGTTACAAATGGAGGGCGAAATGCACGCGTTTTAGCTCACGCACGCTGGCGTGAGGAGGGAAGAACTATACTGACGTGAGGTCTGGAACATGACAAGGAATTAGAATTCAGAAAGCGGACGTAATTAGTTTGATACTTAACTTTAATCCATTAAGGGGCTCCGGAACGCCCTATACGTGCAATGTTAAAATAACGCTTATAAATTACATCTTTCCTCACAAAGTATTTGAGGTAGGAAGTTGAAATTTTTACAGATTATTTATTGGAATATGGGCTACAACTTAACACAGGGATTTTACAAAATTTTAGTTCAGTTATTAAAGATGATTTTTTTTCAATTGTAATGAAAATTCACAACATTTTTTGCAATTTTTTATTTATATATTCAAAAATATACAGTTTTTTGGAAAAAGGCTGTGTTAAATTATGCAGAAGGTACTGTGTAACATTTACTGAAAGATTGAAACAAATATGTTTGGAAGATCCTTAGAAAACATGTAATTAGTATGAGAAAATAAAAGTTTTGGGAATCGAGCGACAAAGATTGGATTAACTTTTTAGTGCATTCCAGGTCCATAGGATGGATTATCTTCATCCTCTGCAAACTCCTCCTCCAGCTTCCTCTTGTTCCTCCTCCTGTTTACTCTTGCTTGTATTTCTAGACTCTTTACAGCCCTGTCTGCAGCCCGAAGGCGTTCCTTGTCTAAAGCAAGCATCGCTCGTACCATGTTAGAACCTATCTTCATTCCCATATTTCTAAATACCTTGCACCTTACAATGTTGCCATCACTGAAAGTCGCAACAGCATCATACACACCAAAGTGAAGTGTTTCTATTCCAACAAATACAGTCTTGGGGATTCTCGACCATATAACACTATTTACACTTTCATTGGGGTTTTGAGTTTTTCCGTGAATACACTTTTTCAACAGTTCAGGTGCTGCTAAGTCTCTGAAAACAGGTTTTATCACCTCCATTATTGCATGAGGCAGACTATGCTTATGAGTGTACACTTCACCAGTTAGCAATCCTTTGTTATATTTACACCAACTGTCTTCTTCTTTGGGACACAAGCTATGTTGGGGATTTTCATCGGTTGAAGAAGTATGAAAAAAAAAGAGCCCAAACAGCCTTCTTCATTTCGTCGACACTTTGTGTATTTTGCCTAATAGCCATTCCATAATAGTTCTGTATTTTGTCAATTACACTGTCAGTTAACCTTCCCTTCCCCTCCAACCCTTTACCATCACTGAGTTTTTTTTTTGTTTGTTTTTTTTTTTTTTTTTTTTTTTTTGTACGAAGCTTTCAGTCGCCGAAGTCTTGTTCCCATTCGCTTCTGTACGTGTCCAATACACTCAAATTTCTGCACTACAACATCATCACCATAGGGCTTCAGTCCTTGAACATGTTTGAAACTTTTAGAATCACCGTCACCAAGGTAATTAACATATCGCACTTTATCACACGCCTCAGAACGCTGGAATATACTGGCAACACCAGCCACTTCCATTCCTCCACTACTGCCACTATAGTTAGCTTTGCAATTATTTTCATGTGTACCTTTATATTTTTGTGGACATCTACAATACTTTGATATTACTGCTACATCTAAAACTTTTCCTGTATACATACTGGTGGCAGATACTACACCATGAAGAGATGTGTGTCCCCGTTTATGCCAGGTACCATCGAACGCTGCAGTCAAATCTCTGTTACCATTATTTTCCATTTGACAGCAGTTTAACAGCGCCACAGTGGGTCACGCCCATGTAGAACACATTTCAAAAAAAAATTTAAAATAGTTGTAGTCTTCGGAATTGAATAAATTATATATCTATTAAAAGGTAATAGTCTGCAGATTCAGAAAACGCAAAAAAGTAAAAATTGAACTTTTCATGATTTTGAGCCTTTCCGGAGCCCCTTAATGATGAACGTCGCTCTTGACGGTACATGATTCACAATATTATCTTTTCAGAATACATTCAGTAACTCAATATGGCGCCTTGCTAGGTCGTAGCAAATGACGTAGCTGAAGGCTATGCTAAACTGTCGTCTCGGCAAATGAGAGCGTCTGTAGACAGTGAACCATCGCTAGCAAAGTCGGCTGTACAACTGGGGCGATTGCTAGGGAGTCTCTAGACTAGACCTGCCGTGTGGCGGCGCTCGGTCTGATATCACTGATAGTGATACTAACGGACCGCGGCCGATTTAAAGGCTACCACCTAGCAAGTGTGGTGTCTGGCGATGACACCACAGCCTCTCCTTTGGACGGTAGGTTTCAGCTCGAATTCTCATGTCAAGGATATGCCAAAGGTGGAGTCACTGGTTGGTCCAGCTGCAAGGTGACACAGTGTACTGGCTGAGCAACTAGTTGGTTTGTCTTCTCGTCCTGGTTCTTGAATTAATGTACTGATACTGGTGAGAAGAGCTGTGGTCCGGTAGGTATATATTTGAGGATAAATGGCTCTGAGCGCTATGGGACTTAACAGCTATGGTCATCAGTCATTTGAGGATAACTTTTAATGTTTTCTCTCTAGGAGGTTGATGGGTAAAAAAAGGAATCGCCGCCTCCCGGAAGAAGTTCAGTACCATCCATTCGTCCGTCAACGTCTCAAAGTGATATTTTATGGAGTCCTCTTTATACATGGCTTTGGTGATCCGGCAACTTTTTTTCTTCAACTTCTGCGTTATGCATAGATATTTTCCCGTGTGATTGTCGGATCCTCGTTGGGCGGGTAGGTGGTACTTATGAGGGCCAGGTTGGCTTGCTTGGCTAGCTTCGTCTGTCGTTGGTTGGTTGGTGACTTCCATGTGCTCGCCCTCTGGTTGCAGAGGGTCAAATTTGTTGGCGATGGGCAGTGGTGGTTGTCTCTCGGTTTCATCATTCACATCTTGCGAGTTCTTTCGCTTGCGACTGAACTTCTTTCAGCAGACGAACCGGAATAGAATGTCGTCATAGTTAACTTGAGATATATCGGAGTCAGATCCTATAGATGATCCACTCTTGCTGTCGTCGTTGGATGTGATACCGCGTTCGTGGTCGGGCGTTTTGAGTCTGGCCTTGCGGCCAAGTCCCTGGCATGTTGGTCGCAGCTTGCCGATCGGCGTCAGTGATTCGGTTGTCCTGGGCGGCCGTCTGTTGATCGGCGGATGAGAAAAGTGGTTCTTAGTCCGGCCAAAAGACAGTCCTAGTCGAAGATTTTCGCATGGTGAGTGACCTCAATCGTTGCCTGTTTAACGTTCTTGTTGTTCCTCCGTGTGCCGAAGTTGTCATAATTGGGTGTCCACCTGCCATGGCCTGTGTCTTCGTAATCGAATGTCCGCTTACCGTAGCCTGAGTCGTCGTTAGTGGGGCAGCCGATGGAGCGGACGGTGGTGGAAGCCCTGCCGAACGCGTCAGCAGACACTGGACGGTTGAGGCAGCTACCACGGCTACGCGCACACCGCGATCTGCATACTGTGCCATAACGCTCTCACCAACAGAAGGCGAGGCATGTCAGCCAAGACATTGTGTTGCTTCAAGACAACGCACTTTCCCATTCTGGAGGTGTCACTGAAAAACTCATTCAACAATTCCGGTGGGAGCAGTTCTATCATCCACCACACAACCCCGATCTCGCATCTTCTGAATAGTACCCGTTCTTGGAACGTGATTTTGGAGGAAGGCTCTTTGAAAGAGAGTACGACGTAAAAGTGGCAGATGTCTGGACAGTGGGAACTACGTAGAAAGGTAGTTTAAGAATGCTGCTTCTTGTAACAATATATTTTTGTTTGAACAAACTTACTTTATGAGGTTTTTTTTCCCAAAACGGTTCTTACTTTCCCGAAATGCCTCGTATATGTTTTGCAATAGCCGGCCGGTGTGGCCGAGAGGTTCTAGGCGCTAGAGTCAGGAACCGCGCGATCACTGCGGTCGCAGGTTCGAATCCTGCCTCGGGCATGGATGTGTCCTTAGGTTAGTTAGGTTTAAGTTGACCTAAGTTGTAGGGGACTGATGACCTCCGATGTTAAGTCCCATAGTGCTCAGAACCATTTTTTTTTTTTTTGTTTTGCAATATTTGGACGACACTTTTTCTGTTGTTTCGGTTCTCACGAGCCAAGAGTATTTACCACCTGACCTTTGAAAAGTACATCCACTATGAATTAATAAACTCTAGTTTCATTGTTTTTCCCACATTTTGTAACTACGATTTTTTTCGTGAATAGAATCGTTCCTCATATTGTCACTTTCACCGCTCAGGCACCACACTGCACAGCAGGCATTTCTCACAGCACACACAATTTTCTATGGTCACAGTCTTTTGTGCTTAACAGATTACCGGTTTCGGTCTTTAATGACCATCATCAGATCTGTCTCATTACATTAGGAGTTTGTTTTTATGAGATAGATCTGATGATGGCCATTAAAGACCGAAACCGGTAATCTGTTAAACAGAAAAGATAGTGACCATAGACGTAAATTAAAGGAAACTTATTACACACAATTTTGTCGCTGTCGTGCGAACGAAAATGACCACCCGAAACAGAAGAGACTCAGTACGGGAATGAGACGCTATGGGCGCTCCAGTAGACTCTCTCGCCTAGATTACTCAGTTGAGACAAAAGAATCGATCGTGTGAAATGGACCTTCCGGCAGTCCACGTGTGAGCCGTGGCGGCCCGTATCGACTGACCGATCGCGTCGGCCTGCTGTGATCTTTAGGCTCGGCCGTTTGACGTGGCTTTTGGCCGCGACGGGCGTCTGGGCTAGAAAGGGGACAGCCGGAGAGCCGCGCGGCGCTGGAGAACCGGAGGCGAGCGTGGTTGAGCAGGCCGGGGCACGACGCAGAGGCTGTAGTGTGTTTGACACGTTTGCGAGACCCAACCTGGCTTGTAGTGTGGGAACTGGACTCGGCCGCATTACCCGAATCGAGTCGTGCGGCCCTGATTTGGATCTGTAAGGGATTTTATAAAAAAATTTGGTGAGAATTGCTTGTCATGTTTTTGGTGCTCATATTATACTGATCCTTGCTTCCCAAGTATCGGCACCATGACTGGAAACTGTTGTCTTGCCAACCAAAAGGTCCCCCCTATTTAGTGCTGTTTAAGTAAACACGTGTTATTGTGTTTATCTGGATTTTGTGATGTGATACAGTCCGAGTAAGCGTGGTGCATTAATTGGTACTATTGCTGTTCGGAGTGACGGACGGCAAAAGCCAGTATGGTGAAACTGTAATATTTTTCCTGGTACAGTGAGCCGTGTGGACGTGGTTGTAGTTGGTTCTAAGCACAGGCTAAACATTGAATCTGTACGTTCTGTGTTATCTAGTTGCATTACTTGTTCACTCGTAAACTGTGAAATGGTAGCCTTACTTGACTGTTTAAGTTGATCAGTATCCTGTTAAGGAGTAATTTAAATGCGCTACCCAGTTTCAGTGAGCATATGTTAAACTGCTAGTGTAGTTTAAATTTCTAAGCTGAATCGGTATTGTGCTATTCGCCCTCGTCCTTTAAGGTTACGTCAAGGGCATTTTATTTCAAGGTTCGTGAAATAGGCTGTTATTTTATACATCGCAGTTATTTTACGTTTGAGGAATTAATGTTTGCCGTTTTCTCCCCCCCCCCCCCTCCCCTCTTTTTCTCTGAAACTGTATAGTAGCACGGGCCCTAAGACCTTTTTCTCCAGTGTGTTATAGTTTACTGTGTGCGGCACCCTGTCCAGCTCACCCGCTTGCTGTGGATTGTGGGTCTAGCTGCCTCTGGTCTGGGTCCAGAGGGCTCCCCCTCTTCTGCTACTTGAATTTGCCCGTGCCTATGTGACGTCACCTGTTTTGAAAATGTGTCACGAAGGGGTGTGTCTCTTGGTATTTTCTTTTGTGTTAATTTTTTTTGTGATATCCATTATTGGTTAAACTTCATCTAATTATTGTAGTCTCATTTTAGGAGCTTTACTGTGTATAGAAATTAATTAACTTACAAGTCACTTAATGCTTGGTTAAAGATTAATGTTGTTGTTGGAATAGGGCGGCTGCCCGTGCTTCTAAGGATTTTGTATTTTAAAGATAAAATTTTATTTGGCCAAAGAAAAGTTAATAAAAGTGTTGTTGTTATAAACTGTGAATGTTGCTTATGTGGCCCGGCCCTCCCGTTCAACAGCAACTGGCTGATTAGGGTGGATTGACCACCACAACGTGCACGGCACGAACGCGCCAGGTGGGCTGCATCCGCGGTTCGCCGGCTCCGCGTGGGTTAGCGGGCGACCGCCGTCGCAGCTGGGTCCTTGGCAGTGGCGGCTGGCAGAGGCGGCGGTCCCGGCGCGGCAAGGTCGGCGCCGGAGTCGCGGGCTCGACGCCGGGTCGGGTCCGGCTATATAAGGCGGCCCGTGGGCAGAGCGCTCCTCTCCACGCCGTCTGCTGCCGAGCTCGGCCGTGCCCTGCCGTGCCGAGCTGCACGCGATCAAATATAACGCCACCGCCAACCGTAAACTCAAGCTGTCCTCAGTACTGGTCGGCAGGTGATGGTTGAAGCGATCACTATAGCAAAAACCTACTAATACCAGTAGTGCTAGCTGGTCGGCAGGTGATGGTTGAAGCGATCACTATAGCAAAAATCTTCTAATACCAGTAATTCTGGCTGGTCGGCAGATGATGGTTGAAGCGATCACTATAGCAAAAACCTCCTAAAACCAGTATTGCTGGCTGGTCGGCAGGTATGGTTGAAGTGATCACTATAGCAAAAACCTTCTAATACCAGTATTGCTGGCTGTTCGGCAGGTGGTGGTTGAAGCGATAACTATAGCAAAAATCTTCTGATACCAGTATTGCTGGCTGGTCGGGAGGTGATGGTTGAAGCGATCACTATAGCAAAAATCTTCTAATACCAGTGTTGCTGGCTGGTCGGCAGGTGATGGTTGAAGCGATCACTATAGTAAAGATCTCCTAATACCAGTATTGCTGGCTGGTCGGCAGGTGTTGGTTGAAGCGATCACTATAGCAAAAACCTTCTAATACCAATATTGCTGGCTGGTCGGCAGGTGATGGTTGAAGCGAACACTATAGCAAAATCTTCTAATACCAGTGTTGCTGGCTGGTCGGCAGGTGATGGTTGAAGCGATCACTACAGCAAAAATCTTCTAATACCAATGTTGCTGGCTGGTCGGGAGGTGATGGTTGAAGCGATCACTACAGCAAAAATCTTCTAATACCAGTATTGCTGGTTGGTCGGCAGGTATGGTTGAAGTGATCACTATAGCAAAAACCTTCTAATACCAGTATTGCTGGCTGGTTGGCAGGTGATGGTTGAAGGGATTAGCAAAAATCTTCTAATACCAGTATTGCTGGCTGGTCGGCAGGTGATGACTGAAGCGATCACTATAGCAAAAACCTTCTAATACCAGTATTGCTGGCTGGTCGGTAGGTGATGGTTGAAGCGATCACTATAGCAAAAATCTTCTAATACCAGTATTGCTCGCTGGTCGGCAGGTGATGGTTTGAGCGGTGAATATAGCAAAAATCCTCTAATACCAGTAGTGCTGGCCCCTGTTTTTATCACAACCGAGGGTGATTCTTTCTACACGTTAATCAGGGGCCTGAAGATGGCATAGTAAAACGCTGAAACTGGTTGTCAATTGAAATAAGCCTCGTAACTTAACGGCCGAAAGGTGTTTAATTTGACATCCGCTATGGTACAGCCGAGTCCCGCAACCATCTCTAAAAAGATGGACATACGGTGACTTAACGATTACATGTACGAGACTGCTATGCAGTTCAATCGTATCTACATCCACATCTACATTCATACTCCGCAAGCCACCGAATTGTAGCTGGCGGGCCGGCCGGCGTGGCCGAGCGGTTCTAGGCGCTTCAGTCTGGAACCGCGCGATCACTACGGTCGCAGGTTCCAATCCTGCCTCGGGCATGGATGTGTGTGATGTCCTTAGGTTAGTTAGGTTTAAGTAGTTCTAAGTTCAAGGGGACTGATGATTTCAGATGTTAAGTCCCATAGTGCTCAGAGCCATTTGAACCTATTTTTTGTAGTTGGCGGTGTGTATCCACGCCATTACTGGTTGTTTCCTTCCTTGTTCCACTCGCAAATAGAGCGAGAGAGAAACGACTGTCTACCAGGTGCAGAAGTATGAAACCGGAATTTCCCTATAGTTGGTGCTAGCCGTCAGTGTAGGGCCCGTGAGACCTAGAGAGCCTGTATAGGGAGAGAGTGGCCAACCGGACGCTACGGCGGCCATTTTTATTCCAAACTGCGTGCGGGACTTTTTGAATGGCCAGTAGTGGAGTAGTGGAGTACACACTCACCGAATCAAAAGCACAAGACAATATGGCGAAATCATTCGTTAAATGCCTTTCTTTACACCTATAATATACTCATAGTAGCCTACTACGTACAGCACAGGAAAATTTGATAAAGTGGCTATAAAAATTATTCGTTACTTGCATTTATCTCTTTTAAAGTTCGTTTACTAGACATATTGCAATGAAAATAACGTAAATAAAAAATATAGTGTATAGCATTTGTTTTGTGTGGGATTTATGTCAGCCCTGTTGACTGCGACTGCTCACTGGTTTCGTCTTTCTTCATTGCGTGGAAATGCTAACATGCGAAATCCACCTTCGCCTCTTTTGGAGCAACCAAATGCAGCACAACCTGACATCGTTTACGAACGTCTTCAAAACGAATTACAGATGTCAAAAACAGTACTTTATAATTACTACCGTGTTTACTTCAAACATGTAGGTCTACCGACTTCACACAAAACGCTTCATTATTTTAACTGGTATTTACAGGGTGTTTCAAAAATGACCGGTATATTTGAAACGGCAATAAAAACTAAACGAGCAGCGATAGAAATACACCGTTTGTTGCAATTTGCTTGGGACAACAGTACATTTTCAGGCAGACAAACTTTCGAAATTACAGTAGTTACAATTTTCAACAACAGATGGCGCTGCGGTCTGGGAAACTCTATAGTACGATATTTTCCACATATCCACCATGCGTAGCAATAATATGGCGTAGTCTCTGAATGAAATTACCCGAAACCTTTGACAACGTGTCTGGCGGAATGGCTTCACATGCAGATGAGATGTACTGCTTCAGCTGTTCAATTGTTTCTGGATTCTGGCGGTACACCTGGTCTTTCATGTGTCCCCACAGAAAGAAGTCACAGGGGTTCATGTCTGGCGAATAGGGAGGCCAATCCACGCCGCCTCCTGTATGTTTCGGATAGCCCAAAGCAATCACACGATCATCGAAATATTCATTCAGGAAATTAAAGACGTCGGCCGTGCGATGTGGCCGGGCACCATTTTGCATAAACCACGAGGTGTTCGCAGTGTCGTCTAAGGCAGTTTGTACCGCCACAAATTCACGAAGAATGTCCAGATAGCGTGATGCAGTAATCGTTTCGGATCTGACAAATGGGCCAATGATTCCTTTGGAAGACATGGCGGCCCAGACCAGTACTTTTTGAGGATGCAGGGACGATGGGACTGCAACATGGGGCTTTTCGGTTCCCCATATGCGCCAGTTCTGTTTATTGACGAAGCCGTCCAGGTAAAAATAAGCTTCGTCAGTAAACCAAATGCTGCCCACATGCATATCGCCGTCATCAATCCTGTGCACTACATCGTTAGCGAATGTCTCTCGTGCAGCAATGGTAGCGGCGCTGAGGGGTTGCCGCGTTTGAATTTTGTATGGATAGAGGTGTAAACTCTGGCGCATGAGACGATACGTGGACGTTGGCGTCATTTGGACCGCAGCTGCAACACGGCGAACGGAAACCCGAGGCCGCTGTTGGATCACCTGCTGCACTAGCTGCGCGTTGCCCTCTGTGGTTGCCGTACGCGGTCGCCCCACCTTTCCAGCACGTTCATCCGTCACGTTCCCAGTCCGTTGAAATTTTTCAAACAGATCCTTTATTGTATCGCTTTTCGGTCCTTTGGTTACATTAAACCTCCGTTGAAAACTTCGTCTTGTTGCAACAACACTGTGTTCTAGGCGGTGGAATTCCAACACCAGAAAAATCCTCTGTTCTAAGGAATAAACCATGTTGTCTACAGCACACTTGCACGTTGTGAACAGCACACGCTTACAGCAGAAAGACGACGTACAGAATGGCGCACCCACAGACTGCGTTGTCTTCTATATCTTTCACATCACTTGCAGCGCCATCTGTTGTTGAAAATTGTAACTACTGTAATTTCGAAAGTTTGTCCGCCTGAAAATGTACTGTTGTCCCAAGCATATTGCAACAAACGGTGTATTTCTATCGCTGCTCGTTTAGTTTTTATTGCCGTTTCAAATATACCGGTCATTTTTTAAACACCCTGTAAGATCGCAAACGCTAATTACGTACTAAAAACGATATAAAACTAAATCGAAGATGCATGCACAACGCATAACAAGTCTCTCAATAATTCAAATACCTTTTAATCGTTTCCCAAAGTCCTCTGAAACTGAATTCAACTCAAAAGCACGGCGAACTTAGGAAGCGCGAGAGACGTTTGGCAGCAAAATGGCGCCACAGCTAATCAACCAATCACGGGCAACTTCACCTATGGCCACTCTCTCCCTATGCAGGTTCTCTAGTGAGACCGCGTCCGCAACGCCATCTGCTGCCTGTAACGGCAGACGACGAATGTTAACAAACACTATCCCAAGTTCCATACATCGGTATCTGTTGCAAACCAGTAAACATGTCGAGTTTTGTGTCTGCGGACAGGATTGGTTTTCCTGTTATCATCTGAAGAATACTGCTGCAGAATTGCATCGAATGCTTGACGAAGCTTCCGGTGAACATGCTCTTGGGAAAACACAGTGTTTCGAGTGGTTTATTTGACGAGAGAAACGAGTCATGGTGTAACCACCGTAAAAGTTGAGAGACAACGAATTGCAGGCCTTAGTGAATGAAGACGATAGTCAAACTCAACAGGAACTCGCGGAACAATTGAATGTGACGCAGAAAGTGGTTTCTCTTCGGTTGAAAGCTATGGGAAAGGTGCAGAAAGTTGGAAAATGTGTTCCGCACGAACTGACAGAAAGACAGCAAGCATTTCGAAAGACCGCTCGTGAAATGCTGCTAGCCAGGTACAGAAGAACGTCGTTTCTCCATCGAATAGTGACAGGAGACTCCTAAGAGTTGTAAGTCATGGGTGTATCCAGGCAAACCATCGACATCTACTGCAAGAGCAAATTGCTTTGGAAAGAAGACAATGTTCTGTGTTTGGTGGGATCAGAAGGGTGTCGTCTATTATGAGCTGCTAAAACCTGGTCGAACCGTTAACACCGATCGCTGCCAACAGCAAATGATCGTTTTAAACCGAGCACTACTTGAAAAACGACCAGAATATGGAAAAAGGCAATACAAAGTCATATTGCTTCACGGTAACATCCCATCACACACAGCAAAACAGTTCAGGGAAACGATCGAGGCGTTCAGTTGGGAAATACTAAGGCATGTGGCTTCTCCATATTCCGTCCGTCCGATTATCATCTGTTTAGATCACTGGGACACGCTCTCAGTGAACAACGCTTCAATTCGTATGAAAATGTAAGAAAATTGCTCGCTGACTGATTCGCTTCAAAAGAAGAACTGTTTTTTTTATCGTGGCATTCATAGCTTGCTGGACAGGTGGGAGAAATGTATAAATAACAATGGAAATTATTATGAATAAAAAATAGTTCATCACTTCCAAACAACAGACGTGTAATTAGTGCAACCAAACTCCGGTTTCATACTTCTACACCTGGTATAAGCCTCTCACTAATCGCATCTTCGAGGTCCTTACACGATATGCACAATGACGGCAGTAAAATAGCTCTGTAGTTACCTCCAGGTGCTGGTTCTCTAATTTTCTCACTAGTGTTCCTCGAAGAAAACGTCGCCTACCGGTGACAAATCTAGCAGCCCGCCTTTGAATTGCTTCGATGTCTTCCTTTAATCTGTCCTGGTGCGGATCCCAAACGCTCACAACGGCACTCAACAACGAGTTGCACTAGTGTCCTAAATGTGGTCTTTACAGATGAACCACACTCTCCTAAAATCCCTCCAATAAATCCAAGTCGCCATTCGCCTTCCTATTACAATCCTTACGTGCTCGTTCTACATCTACATGATTACTCTGCAATTCACAATTAAGTGCGTGGCAGAAGTTTCATCGAACCACCTTCAAGCTATTTCTCTAAGGGCCCCACACACTAACGGCGCGCTGAAAAAATTAGCACTTAAATCTTTCTGTGCGAGCTCTTATTTTTCTTATTTCATCATGATGATCGTTTCTCGCTATGTAGGCGGGCGCCAGTAAAATATTTTTACACACTAAGGACAAAGCAGGTGATCGAAATTTCATGAGAAGATCCTGGTGCAAAGGGAAACGCCTTTGTTTTAATGCCTGCCTCCTCAATTGGCGCGTCATATCCGTGGACTCTCTCCGCTATTTCGCGATGATTCAAAACGGGCTGCCCGTCTCCGAACTTTTTCGATGTACTCCGTCACTCCCATCTGTAACGGATCTCAAACTGCAAAGCAATACTCCAGAAGAGGGCGGACAAGCGTGCTGTACGCAGTCTCTTTAGTCTATCTGTTTCATTTTCCAAGTCTTCTACCAATAAATAGCAGTATTCGATTGGCTTTACCTACAACATTATGTATGTGATCGTTCCAATCGAAGTTATTCGCAATTGTAATCCCTAAGTATTTACTTGTTTTTACAGCATTTAGATTTGTGTGGTTAATCGTGTAACCGAAATTTAGGAAATTTCTTTTAGTACTCACGTGGATAACTTCACACTTTCCATTATTTAGAGTCAATTGTCATTTTTGGACCATGCAGATATCCTGTCTGAATAATTATGAGTTGGTTTTGATCCTCTGATTACTTTACAGGACGGTAAATGACAAGATCAAACAATTTACAAGAGCAAACAATTTACGATGGCTGCTCATATTGTCTTGTATGTCGTTTATGTAGATCAGGAACACCGGAGGGCCTATAACTCTTCCTTGGGGAACGCCAGATATTACTTCTGTTTTACTCCATCATTTTCCGTCAGCTACTACCTACCTGACAGGAACCTACAAATCCAGTCGCACAACTGAGGCGATACTCCATAGGCATGCAATTTGATTAGAAGGCACTTGTGAGGAAGGGTGTCGACAGCCTTCTAGAAATCTAAACATACGGAATCAAATTGACAACCCCTGTTGATAGCACTCATTACTTCGCGAGAATAGAGAGCTAGTTGTGTTTCACAAGAACGAATTTTCCTGAATCCATGTTATTAGTGAATAAATCGTTTTCTTCGAGTTAATTCATTATGTTCGAACACAGAATATGTTCCAAAACCCTATTGCGAATCCACGTTAGTGATATGGATCTGTAATTCCGCGGTGGGTATTGGTGTGACTTGCGCAACTGTCCAGTCTTTAGGTGCAGATCTTTCGATGAGCGAGCGGTTGCTTAACATTGTTAGATATGGAGTTATTGTATCAACATACTTTGAAAGGAATCTGACTGGCATGCAATCTGGACCGGAAACGTTGCCTTTATTGATTTAACCTGCATCAACACACCGAGAATTTCTACTTCTAAGTTACTCATGTAGATTCGAATTCTGGAATACTTACTTTGTCCTCATTGGTGAATGAGTTTCGGAAAATCCTGTTTAGTAACTCTTCTTTAGTGGCACTGTAGTCAGTGACATAACCACTGTAATTGCGCAGTGAAGGTATTGATTGCGTCTTGCCGCTGGTGTACTTTACATATGACAAGAATCTCTTTGGATTTTCTGCCAGATTTTGAAACATGCTTTTTCCGTTGCTTCTGCAAGAGTGATTTGACCCGTTTGGTGTGCCAGCGGGTATCAGTACCATCGCTTATTGGTATATGTGGTGTATAATTTGCCATCGATACAGTTTCTTTGAATTCATATAGCATGTGGTCTATGCTTACATAAGCAGTTCAGTATACGTATGCTCGTACCATTTCATATTGCTTTGGAACGTTACGCCTAGATACTGTATTTAACAGACGTGACTCCGTTAAGCAGCACACAACTCGAATGTTATGGATTTGTATTTCCTGCATTAACTTACATTTTTCTACATTTACAGCTAGCGGCCATTCATCAACTAACGAGAAGTTTTTTCCAGACCATCTTGTATCCGCCTACAGCCACTGCAAGACGACACCTTCACATACACCACAGCGTCATCAGCAAACAGTCTCAGACTGCTGCTTACCCTGTCCACCAGATTATGCATGTACACTCCTGGAAATTGAAATAAGAACACCGTGAATTCATTGTCCCAGGAAGGGGAAACTTTATTGACACATTCCTGGGGTCAGATACATCACATGATCACACTGACAGAACCACAGGCACATAGACACAGGCAACAGAGCATGCACAATGTCGGCACTAGTACAGTGTATATCCACCTTTCGCAGCAATGCAGGCTGCTATTCTCCCATGGAGACGATCGTAGAGATGCTGGATGTAGTCCTGTGGAACGGCTTGCCATGCCATTTCCACCTGGCGCCTCAGATGGACCAGCGTTCGTGCTGGACGTGCAGACCGCGTGAGACGACGCTTCATCCAGTCCCAAACATGCTCAATGGGGGACAGATCCGGAGATCTTGCTGGCCAGGGTAGTTGACTTACACCTTCTAGAGCACGTTGGGTGGCACGGGATACATGCGGACGTGCATTGTCCTGTTGGAACAGCAAGTTCCCTTGCCGGTCTAGGAATGGTAGAACGATGGGTTCGATGACGGTTTGGATGTACCGTGCACTATTCAGTGTCCCCTCGACGATCACCAGTGGTGTACGGCCAGTGTAGGAGATCGCTCCCCACACCATGATGCCGGGTGTTGGCCCTGTGTGCCTCGGTCGTATGCAGTCCTGATTGTGGCGCTCACCTGCACGGCGCCAAACACGCATACGACCATCATTGGCACCAAGGCAGAAGCGACTCTCATCGCTGAAGACGACACGTCTCCATTCGTCCCTCCATTCACGCCTGTCGCGACACCACTGGAGGCGGGCTGCACGATGTTGGGGCGTGAGCGGAAGACGGCCTAACGGTGTGCGGGACCGTAGCCCAGCTTCATGGAGACGGTTGCGAATGGTCCTCGCCGATACCCCAGGAGCAACAGTGTCCCTAATTTGCTGGGAAGTGGCGGTGCGGTCCCCTACGGCACTGCGTAGGATCCTACGGTCTTGGCGTGCATCCGTGCGTCGCTGCGGTCCGGTCCCAGGTCGACGGGCACGTGCACCTTCCGCCGACCACTGGCGACAACATCGATGTACTGTGGAGACCTCACGCCCCACGTGTTGAGCAATTCGGCGGTACGTCCACCCGGCCTCCCGCATGCCCACTATACGCCCTCGCTCAAAGTCCGTCAACTGCACATACGGTTCACGTCCACGCTGTCGCGGCATGCTACCAGTGTTAAAGACTGCGATGGAGCTCCGTATGCCACGGCAAACTGGCTGACACTGACGGCGGCGGTGCACAAATGCTGCGCAGCTAGCGCCATTCGACGGCCAACACCGCGGTTCCTGGTGTGTCCGCTGTGCCGTGCGTGTGATCATTGCTTGTACAGCCCTCTCGCAGTGTCCGGAGCAAGTATGGTGGGTCTGACACACCGGTGTCAATGTGTTCTTTTTTCCATTTCCAGGAGTGTATATAGAAAATAATAGCGGTCGTATCACACTTCCCTAGGACATTCCTAACGATACCCTGGTCCCTGATGAACACTCGCCATGGAGGACAACATACTGGGTTCTGTTCCATAATAAGTCTTCGAGCCACTAACACACCTGGTAACCTACTCCGTATGCTTGTACCTTCGTCAACGATCGGCAGTGCGGCACCGTGTCAATCGCTTTATGAAAATTTGGGAATATGGAGTCCGCCTGTTGCCCTTCATCTCATGTGAGAAAAGGGCAAGATGAGTTTCGCGCCAGCGATACTTCCTAAAACACTGATGATTTTCCTCTCAAGGAAATTTATTGTATTCGAACTGAGAATTTTGGCAGAGGGTGTATGGAAACATTTTCTTCCTCAACCTCTAGAATAGCGCCTTCGATAAATGAACACCTAAATCTTTCTGTGCGAATTCTGATTTATTTTATTTTATTACGCTGGTTATTTCTCTATATGAAGATGGGAGTCAACGTAATATTTTCGCATTCGGAGGAGAAAACTGATCACGAAAAGGATTTTCTTTTGACGATTGCCACCGCAACACGCATTTTACAACCGTTACTCTCTCCCCTATTTTGGAATAAGAGAAATAACGAAGTGTCCTTCTATGAACTTTCACGATGCTCTCCGTCAGTTCTATCTGATAAAGAATCCGATACGGCGCAGTAATACTCCGGAACAGGAAGGTCAAACACATTGTAGACACTCTCTTCAGTGCATTTGTTGCATATTTTAAGTATTCTCTCATTAAAACACTGTGTTTCTTTTGTCTTTCCCACAACATTTTCTGTGTGGTGCTTCCAGTTTAAGTTTTTTTAAATTGTAATCCCTACACATTATTTCAGTGTATAACATCTAAATTTGTCTTATTTATAATACAATCGAAATTAATGTTTTGTTTTTACTAATCGTGTGGAGGACCTGACATTTTTTGTTGTTTACCTGCATCTACATGGATACTCTGAAAATCATACTTAAGTAGTTCATCAAACCACCTTCACAATAATTCTCTGTTATTCTACTTTCGATATTTTGGAGGATTTGGGAGTTACAAATTCAATCTCGCTACGACAACACTGTGTCCACTAATCCCTGCATCCCTTTTGATGCTCATTGTTAGCCCAGGATTATTTGTTGCTAAGAGACGAAGTGTGTTTTCATAACCGTTTATATTCGAAATAATTTTCAGAGAACGCTTTTAGCACAATTTCGGATGATGTTTTATGCGTATTTCCGGATTTAAAATGTCTTTTCGGCAGCATATCGAGTGTAAATTGATGTCACCGCTGACTATAATTGTATGAGTCGGGCACGTGTTTGAAACTAGACTCAAATTTTCTTTGAACCTTTCAGTAATTGTACCATCTGTATTGGGAGGTCGATACAAGGATCCAATTATTGCTTTATTTCGACTGCCAAAAATGACCTCTACGCACACTAAATCGCAGGAACTATCTACTTCAATTTCGCTACAAGATAAACTGCTTGTAACAGCAACAAACACGCCACCGCTAACAGTGTTCAGCCTCTCCTTTCTGAACGCTGTTTAGTCCTTCGAAAAAATTTCGGCTGAACTTAACCTCCTGTTTTAGCCAGCTTTCAGTCCCTATAATGATCTGAGCATCAGTGCCTTCTGTTACCTCCTGGAGTTTGGGTACTTTCTCAACACAGCCACGACAATTTACAATTGTTATGCCGATGGTTCCTAGATCTACGTTCTTCCTGTGTTCGACATGCACCCTTTGACACTGAAGCCCTTTTCGTGCTTACCTGGGAGCCTGTAACCTAATAAACCGCCCACTACACGCCACGCAGCCCCTGCTAGCCGTGTACGCGCTTCCTACGTGTAATGGACTCCTGACCTATTTACCGGAATCCAAAACCCCACCACCCTATGGCACAAGTCGAAGAACTGCAGCCTACATGGTCACAGAACCGTCTGAGCCTCTGATTCACACCCTCCACTCGGCTCTGTACCTGAGGTCCGCAATCGGTTCTGTCGACTATGTTGCAAACGGTGAGCTCTGCTTTCATCTCTCAAGCAAGACTGGCAGGCAGCCATTACCACTTTGGAAACCAAAGAGAATCTCTTCCGACACACGTAACTGGTACCTACGGATGTGAGCCGCCACCAGCCCTTAGCTGCACCTTGGGCTCTGCACGGCATCCAGAAGGACCCGTTCCACGTCTGGAATGATCCCCCCGCGGTGCACACGGATTGCACAATGGCTATCTCCCCCTCTTTGTCAGCCATGTCCCCAAACGGTTCCATAACGCTCCTAACATTGGAACTCCCAACTACCAATAATCCCATCCTCTGTGATTGCAAGAATCCTGCAGCCTGAGAGGTTTCCTCTGAAACGGGACAAGCAATTGCATCTGGCTGAGGGACAGTGTCTACCACAGAGAGCATTTGGAATCTGTTTTGTCAGACTGACCGAGTAGGCTTTACGTTCGGGCCCCTGGGAAGTCTTTCGCCGCCTGCCACGCCCCGAGGCGACCACCGACTCGACCACGGTTTAGGGGTCAACTTCATGCGAGCAGCAACTGAGCTTGCCACTGGTGTGGACTGATCGGTGGACTCGTGGCTCGTGCTGTATGTCCGTTAGATCTCCACGGCCGGCCCACATCAGTGATGCCCATCCACTGCAGGCTCAAGCTGTGTACCCGAAGCCTAGAGTTGAGAAAGAAGTGTTACCAACTCGGCTCGTATCCGCACACAGCAATCACAGTCCTTATCCATACTAAAGGCCGTGGAAAACTGCACTGAACAGACAAACGAAGGACTATCGGCATACGCTATGGAACTCTGCTGTAATCACTGATGAAAACGTAAGAACAGTGTTTAATAAATTAGATTAACACCCAGAGATTCAAAAACTAAACTTTAAAGCACACAGATGAAATGTATAATTCGCTCCTGGTTAGGAACTCGTAAAATGTCACAAAATCGGTCGCTTCCCTGTTGGTGCTTGTATCTCGGCCTGCTGCTGCCAGTTATAGGCGCTTTAGTCCTGAACCGCCCTGCTGCTAGGGCCTCTGGTTCGAATCCTGCCTCGTGCATGGATGCGTGTGATGTCCTTAGGCTAGTTAGGTTTAAGTAGTTCTAAGTCTAGGGGACTGATGACCTCAGATGTTAAGTCCCATAGTGTTTAGAGCCATCTGAACCATTTGAACCTGCTGCTGCTGCCTGACTCGTTTTATGGTCATTCGCCACTTTTCTCACGTTGCAGATATCTGTTGCAAATCATTTTGCATTTTCTTATGATTTCTGATTACATTACTAAAAGGTAAACGACAGCAGCATATGCAAGCAATCTAATGGGAATGCTCAGATAGTCCCATAAATCGTTTACGTGGTTTAAGAATAGCAGAGGTCCTGGGTACCCTCACATATGATTACAGTTTCACGAAGTAGTATTAATATTAATAATAATACTGTCATTCGGCACAGCGGTCTGCTGCAAGTCTTTCAGTTAGACGCCACTTCGGCGAGTTAAGCCAACAGCACCTGCGCCGGCCGCGGTGGCCGTGCGGTTCTAGGCGCTCCAGTCCGGAGCCGCGCTGCTGCTACGGTCGCAGGTTCGAATCCTGCCTCGGGCATGGGTGTGTGTGATGTCCTTAGGTTAGTTAGGTTTAAGTAGTTCTAAGTTCTAGGGGACTGATGACCACGGCAGTTGATCCCATAGTGCTCAGAGCCATTTGAACCATTTGAACCAACAGCACCTGCTGTTTCCAGATGGCCACCAATCCAAGTAATAACAGTGCACGACGTTACGTAACTTCGCTGATCGAGCGGGAATCGCCATATACAACATTACAAGACCGATTGGCAATTTTACTAGATGATGACTTCCCCTCTATTGCTAAGAACAGTGACCCTTCCGACAGAAATCAGGAATCCAGTCGCACAACTGCGACGATATTCCATAGGCACGCAGCCTGAATAGAAGCCACTTGTGAAGAGATGGGTCAAAAGCGCTAGCGAAATCTAGAAATATGGAACCAACGTGAGATCTCCTGTCGATAGCGCTCATTACTTTGTGTGAATAAAGAGCGAGTTGTGTTTCATTGGAACGATGTTTTCTGAATCCGTGCTCGATATGTGCCAGTAGATCATTTTCCTCCAGATACACTAGATGTTCCCCGGGTTCGATTCCCGGCGGGGTCAGGGATTTTCCCTGCCTCGTGATGACTGGGTGTTGTGTGATGTCCTTAGGTTAGTTAGGTTTAAGTAGTTCTAAGTTCTAGGGGACTGATGACCATAGATGTTAAGTCCCATAGTGCTCAGAGCCATTTAAACCATTTTTGAACACTAGATGTTCCAGAATCGCACTAAAAATAGAGGACTTGTCGGTCTAGAACAATCGACCGACAACTTAACGTAGTGCAAGGTGTTTGACATTCTCAGGAAAATAGGTATAAGCTATAAGGAAGGACACGTAATAATCAGTATGCCCAAGAAGAACAGAAGTAATGATAAGAAACGAAGACCAAGAGGATATAAAGCAGCAGTGCAGTCTTCTTTCCGTTCTATTCAGCTTGTTCGATGGAAAAAAAACATGCATGTATGTCCGAAGGAACATTGCATCGTTCGTCTTAACAACACAGGGACTGCAATTTCGTTTTTCTTTTCAGTTAAAATGTTCTCCCCTGTACGGGAATTACATGATGTGTGTACGAGCAAAAGGCTGTGACGGAGGAATGACGACATATGGAAGTCTGGATCTGGGCGTGAGCCGTAAAGAAGGCATATCCTGCTTTCATGCAATTGTATCCGGTAAGGCGAAACAGAAACATCATAAGCAAAACCAAATATCTAATTTTTAACACAGATATCAAAGCTGTTCTGTACGCCTGTGAGTGTTCGAAAGTAGAGAAGAACATAAGATTACAGTTACAGAGCTTCATACATATGTATCTCCGACGTATCATGAATATCTGGAGGTCAGAACAAATAAGTCTGGAGGAAAACAAACCAGACGCAGTTAGAAGACCAGGACCAGATACGTGGAGATGGCTGGGACACACATTAAGAAAGTCAGACAGAGCAGTCGAAAAGAAGACGTTGGAACGGAATCCCCAGGGGACAACGGAGAGTGAGATAGGCCCTGAGACAAACGGAGGAGGACGACAGAAAGGGAAGCAAGGAGAGTTGGCAAGAGCTGGTCGGAAATGGGGGAAATGTCCAAAGACTGAGATGGATGGCGAATTCTACTTGACGCTCGTTGCCCCCAATGGAGCCAAATGATTTGTCGAACCACATAAGTCAGCTGATCGATACGTGTCGCGCATGCCTCATGAGTTGTCAGTAATGGAAGACAAACAGCAAGCCATTCCATCTGTCACTTCCTCTAATCCTGCAGTGACCACGCTATTTAATCCTCTATCCCTGAGGCAAGAGGCCGACTTCACTCAACTCACGCTGAATTCACCAACACCAATTAAAATTAAGCACATCGTAAAATATTACTCTCTGTGTACGTTTATTTGTTTCTTTCACAACTACAGTCTTAACGTTAGCTGACATTTATAAATTCAGCTGTTAGTTGCTAGATGAATATTATTATGAATATTATTATAAATTACGGATGAGAGTCGCGGGCCGCACGAATGCTTGATTCGCGTCACATGCGCCTCGCCGGCCGCATTTTGACGACCACTGTTGAAGTGACAGCTGCAGATCTTAATGTGCGTCCCTATTTTGGCAAATTTCATTCATTCACTACCATTGTAACGTACTCCAAGCAATGATTTAGTGTGCGCTATCCGTCTTAAAATTGTATACATTTTGTTCTGAGTACATCTTCCATTGCCTGTACCTCCAGTGTACGGCTTGGACTGTGCCTTTACCTCACCTCCTAGTCGCTAGCGAGCGCGCTGCACTTCAGTCTTTTCTTTCTGTGGGAGACGGCGGAGCGGAGTTTTCAGCCGTCTGTAGTCACGGCTACTGTGGCCCTATTTTTTTAAATCATGGGTTATTATTTGGTTTGGACGTTGAATGTAATATTTGGTGGATGGGAGAATGATGTTTCTATCAGTTAACCGGATGTTCGTAATAGTTAATCGCGGCATTCGCCTGAAGACAAGAAACCTGCCAGCAGAAAAACCTCAGCTCAGACTGTTTGTCTTATGTCCAGGCATTTTGCATCCTGTTGGTTTGTATAGTCTGATATGCCAGTATGCCAGTTGTTCGTGTTTCTATTCTAGATATTGTAATGATGTCAGATCTTACTGTCTGTGCTACATCATCCCATGTTCTCGTTGACGTAGTTGATCTTTGAAGAATATCGTTAATTTCTTCATTTATCTACATCTACGTGATTACTCTGTTATTCACAATAAAGTGCCTGGCAGAGGGTTCCATGAACCGCCTTCAAGCTGTCTCTTTGCCATTCCACTCTCGAACGGCACGCGGGAAAAACGAGCACTTAAATTTTTCTGTGCGAGCCCTGATTACTCTTATTTTATGGTGATGATCATTTATCCCTATGTAGGTGGGTGCCAACAGAATGTTTTCGCAATCGGAGGAGAAAACTGGTGATTGAAATTTCATGAGAAGATCCCATCGCAACGAAAAACACCTTTGTTTTAATGATTCCCACTCCAAATTCACGTACCATGCCTGTCACACAATCTCCCCTATTTCACGATAATACAAAACGAGCTGCCCTTCTTTGTACTTTTTCGACGTCACCTGTCAGTCCTATCTGATGCGGATCCCACACCGCACAGCAATACTCCAGAATAGGGCGGACAAGCGTGGTGTAAGCAGTCTCTTTAGTAGACCTGTTGCACCTTGTAAGTGTTCTGCCAATGAATCGCAGTCTTTGGTTTGCTCTACCCACAATATTATCTATGTTATCGTTCCAATTTAAGTTATTTGAAATTGTAATCCCTAAGTATTTAGTTGAATTTACAGCCTTCAGCTTTGTGTGACTTATCGCGTAATCGAAATTTAGCTGATTTCTTTTAGTACTCATGTGAATAATTTCACACTTTTTCTTATTCAGGGTCAATTGCCACTTTTCGCACCATACAGATATCTTATTTAAATCATTTTGCAGGTCGTTTTAATCATCTGATGACATTACAAAACGGTAAATGACAGCATCATCTGCAAACAGTCTAAGACGGCTACTCAGATTGTCTCCTATTTCGTTAATATAGATCAGGAACAATAGAGGGCCTATAACACTTCCTTGGGGAACGCCGGATATTACTTCTGTTTTACTCGATAACTTTCCGTCTATTACTACGAACTGTGACCTTTCTGACAGGATATCACGAATCCAGTCGCACAATTGAGGCGATACTCCGTAGGCACGCAGTTTGGTTAGAACACCCTTGTGAGCAACGGTGTAGGAGGCCTTCTGGAAACCTAAAAATATGGAAGCAATCTGACATCCCCTGCTGATAGCAAGGTGAACAAGTAAACTGATAGAATATATCTCTTGCAGCTTCGGGAATGACGTGTGGGGCGCATATTTATTTGAAGTGTGGCTAGTTGATGGTCTGAGGTTCGTGATGAAGGAGAGATTTCGTGGATCCATGGTATTTTAATCTGCCGCGTATCTAGCAAATCGTAGGATGCTCCTGTCGGTGGACATGATTACGCCTGCATTCCATATTCAGGAGTTGCGCGAGCAAATGTTTCGTATGTAAACGATGACCCTGCTGTCTCCGCACCAGGTGCTATATACACTCCTGCAAATTGAAATAAGATCACCGTGAATTCATTGTCCCAGGAAGGGGAAACTTTATTGACACATTCCTGGGGTCAGATACATCACATGATTACACTGACAGAACCACAGGCACATAGACACAGGCAACAGAGCATGCACAATGTCGGCACTAGTAGAGTGTATATCCACCTTTCGCAGCAATGCAGGCTGCTATTCTCCCATGGAGACGATCGTAGAGATGCTGGATGTAGTCATGTGGAACGGCTTACCATGCCATTTCCACCTGGCGCCTCAGTTGGACCAGCGTTCGTGCTGGACGTGCAGACCGCGTGAGACGACGCTTCATCCAGTCCCAAACATGCTCGATGGGGGACAGATCCGGAGATCTTGCTGGCCAGGGTAGTTGACTTACACCTTCTAGAGCACGTTGGGTGGCACGGGATACATGCGGACGTGCATTGTCCTGTTGGAACAGCAAGTTCCCTTGCCGGTCTAGGAATGGTAGGACGATGGGTTCGATGACGGTTTGGATGTACCGTGCACTATTCAGTGTCCCCTCGACGATCACCAGTGGTGTACGGCCAGTGTAGGAGATCGCTCCCCACACCATGATGCCGGGTGTTGGCCCTGTGTGCCTCGGTCGTATGCAGTCCTGATTGTGGCGCTCACCTGCACGGCGCCAAACACGCATACGACCATCACTGGCACCAAGGCAGAAGCGACTCTCATCGCTGAAGACGACACGTCTCCATTCGTCCCTCCATTCACGCCTGTCGCGACACCACTGGAGGCGGGCTGCACGATGTTGGGGCGTGAGCGGAAGACGGCCTAACGGTGTGCGGGACCGTAGCCCAGCTTCATGGAGACGGTTGCGAATGGTCCTCGCGATACCCCAGGAGCAACAGTGTCCCTAATTTGCTGGGAAGTGGCGGTGCGGTCCCCTACGGCACTGCGTAGGATCCTACGGTCTTGGCGTGCATCCGTGCGTCGCTGCGGTCCGGTCCGAGGTCGACGGGCACGTGCACCTTCCGCCGACCACTGGCGACAACATCGATGTACTGTGGAGACCTCACGCCCCACGTGTTGAGCAATTCGGCGGTACGTCCACCCGGCCTCCCGCATGCCCACTATACGCCCTCGCTCAAAGTCCGTCAACTGCACATACGGTTCACGTCCACGCTGTCGCGGCATGCTACCAGTGTTAAAGACTGCGATGGAGCTCCGTATGCCACGGCAAACTGGCTGACACTGACGGCGGCGGTGCACAAATGCTGCGCAGCTAGCGCCATTCGACGGCCAACACCGCGGTTCCTGGTGTGTCCGCTGTGCCGTGCGTGTGATCATTGCTTGTACAGCCCTCTCGCAGTGTCCGGAGCAAGTATGGTGGGTCTGACACACCGGTGTCAATGTGTTCTTTTTTCCATTTCCAGGAGTGTATTTCACTAGTCGTACTAGGTTGAGTCTATTCTCTGTGTTTTTTTTTTTTTGTTGTATTTTACGGCCAGTTCAATAGCTTGTCTAAGTGAATTCCAAAGCGTTTATGTCTGCTTGGGTAGTGATTACTTGGCGAATATTTAGTTTGTGCGCTTACAAATTAATGAAGTGTCGGTGTCGGAACAGGATTAACTAGCTTTTTGGGGCGTTAAATCGTATCCTTCACCTGGTTAATCAAGATTCTAGCCCGTCTATATAGTTGTCAGCGTACTCGGTAATTGCATAGTGATACGAGATGCAGTGTCATCTGCGTACACAGAAGGAATGAAATAATACTTAGTTATGCAGATATAGGAAGCACTTCCTTCAAATATTTGTTAAATTTCCAGCGACCACGAAAGTCTGTCTAGAGGTTTTCCTAGCGCCTTTCCAGCAGATTCTTTGGCTTTGTCTGATGCCTATCTGTACGCCGCCAAGTAGCGCACGGACCTTATCAGCACATGTCGCCAATGTAATTAGTACAGTCTGCAGGACTTGCCGGCTATTCAGAGTGAAACACGTGTCGAATTACTGAACTGTGGCGCCATTTATCTGCAAGAGAAGCCGAATCTTAAAAACGTACGATTTACTTGCAGAGCTTCCTAACTTTTTCACCTCAGATACCTTTTGGCACATTTGTAGTCTCTTTTCACCCACACGGTGATCCAGGACTCGTGAAGCAACCAGAGTTTTTTCGCAGTTCATTAATCACCAAGGCAAAAAGTCCGCGGGTTAACTCCTTTTTACATTTTGTTCGTAACTGTAGTTCATGAGTTTGTTCACAGCTGAAGTTCAGCAGCTGCCGAGTTTTCTTTCAACAAAGATAAAAAGTCTTTTGTAGGTTTGATAATAAACTAATCAATGGATGTGTAGTGATGTGTAGTGGATTTTTATGATGTTTTTGCTGCTCTCTGGCCGGCCGGTGTGGCCGTGCGGTTCTAGGCGCTTCAGCCTGGAACCGCGTGACCGCTACGGTTGCAGGTTCTAATCCTGCCTCGGGCATGGATGTGTGTGATGTACTTAGGTTAGTTAGGTTTAAGTAGTTCTAAGTTCTAGGGGACTGATGACCACAGATGTTAAGTCCCATAGTGCTCAGAGCCATTTGAACCATTTTTTGTTGCTCTTTGAATGGCGTTCTGAAATTTACGCCAGTCTGCACGGAAACGGGTCCAATCATGTCGCGACACGAAGTCATTGATGCGATACGATATTGCAGTGCCTGTGTTATTCAGGATTACGATGCAATGTTCTTTCAGACACGTGTGAATGTCCGAAGTGCTCTCCCTCGGCCATGGGTGTCTATGTTGTTCTTAGCATAAGTTAATGTAAGTAGAGTGTAAGTCTAGGGACCGATGACCCCAGCAATTTGGTCCCTTAGGAATTCACACACACATTTTTCCTTGCACTTCGGTCAGACTTGTAATCGAAACGTAACAGACGTGAGACGCAATAGAATCGTTCCTGTGATGTTGCGGCAGGAGCAACGGTCCCAGCTGTTTCTGGACCCCATAGACTCCTCTTTGCTTCAGTATATAATTTACACACAGCAGCCAGTAATAAGAAACCAATACGGTTTGAAGTGGAATTTGATCTCATTCTTCCCATCTGTCACCATAAACTTTTTGACCTTCCCGCCACAGTACTCTGAAAAGAATCGTTCTTAACATTATTACGTCCGGCGACACCGCAGTGGTGTCGTGCGCGAAATAGCGGTCAACGGCCGGCGACACCACAGTGGTGTCTTCTGCATAGTATCGCTCAGTGGCCGGCGACAGCACGTTAGTATGTTTTGTATTCTGTTGGTGTCTTGTTTAGGTAACAATAAGTTACACACGTCAACAAGTTATTTGTTTTTGTAAGTACTTGTGACCTTTCATCATGGCGGACAAAAGACGATAGGATTATTTACGATGAATGCGCGGACGTCTTGTCTGACGTTCCGGAAGACTTGGCCGATTGGGAAGAAGTCATTGGATATCAAAAAAATGAAAGTGAAGCAGAATCATAGGAAGATAGTGAAATACGTCCAAGAAGAATTCGGCGAACGCTACTATTTCCATCTGACTCGGTTGAATCAGACGAAGAAGACAGCGCACAGTGGTCAGACTTTGATTTACCGAGGACCAATAACAAATTTGAAGGATCACCGGGTCCAAACATATTTCCCAAAGATACACAGAGCGTCGAGGATATCGTACAATTATATATTGGGAACGATCTATTTGAATATATTAGCAACGAATCCAAAAAGTACTACAGTCGCCGGCCGAGGTGGCCGAGCGGTTCTAGGCGCTACAGAAGTTAAATCCCATAGTGCTCAGTGCCATTTGAACAATTGTTAGTACTACATTCAAAATTGCAACAGAAGGAAACTGGATTTAAAAAATGCCAAATTTGTCGACGTTACGGGAGCAGAACTTTGAAAATGGTTTGGGCTTGCTATCCTTACGGTAATCGTAAGAAAAGCAAGGATCAATGATCATTGGTCAACGAATCCGTAGGTAGACACACCGACATTTCGCAAAACCATGTCCCGCAACCGTTTCAGACAAATATTATCATTTTTACATTTTTCCGACAGCAACAATAAACTGGATGGTGCCGACCGGTTTGGGAAAGTGCAATTCGTAACTGATTATTTTTCCAAAAAGTTTAAAGAAACGTTTAATCTAAGTCAAAACATGTCAACTGATGAAGGAATGATACCGTGGCGTGGACGGTTAAGTTTTAAAGTTCACAATCCGTCTAAAATTACGAAATTCGGCATACTCATTCGGATGCTGTGTGATTCGAGTACGGGATACATTTCCTCATTCAAGATATATTCCGGCGCTGAACAGCCTTTAGCAAAAACAGTGACGGAACTAGTGACACCTTCTGATGGAAAGTGACATCACCTCTGCATGGATAATTATTATAACAGTGTCGAACTTGCAGAGAAGTTACTTGAAAAGAAAATCCGAGTTTGTGGAACGATACGGCAAAATAGAGGATTTCCGGAAAATTAAAGCGCGCATAAGTCAAGGTGTTTGAAGCTTGTCTTCAACGGAAAGGTGACAAGCGGCCGGCGACAAGCCAAGTAATCCGAATTAGCGCTGCCTGCGCCACGCGAATAAATTTTTACGAGACGTGAGGACGGCAAAGTGTTAAGAGCTTGAAGCGAGAATATTATAGCGTTCTGGATACACCATATCTTGTTGAACCAGGAGTGATTTGTATAACATTTGCAGTGTGGGCTCTTCCACTTTCTGAAAAAGGTTCCAAGTTTCACAAGATATTTTTGCCTTTTGACTGGACAACTTTCACCACTTGCACGTTGCCATGTGAGGTATCAACGTCTGATCTTGTCACTGGTGTGATTTTCTTATTCAGAAACAGGTTCCTTCCAGTTAGATCCATTTACTAGTGCTTCCGAGTGCCCGCCAGAAAGAAGTTGTTGCGTCATGATAGCCACACAGAAATTACTACGTTAGATACATAAACTGCGTTCGAACCTAGCAGTTGATGAAACGTTACTAGTATGCGATAACGCTTCGATAATTTTAAAGTAATAAGTGGCCAGCGTTGTTGTGTAATTTTACACATTCCCGTTATGACTAAAGATAGAAATACATTCTTATAAAAAAATCATTGCGCATACATCTCAGACACATAGAAAAGAGTTTTGCTACCGTTATTTGTATGTGTTGCGGATTTTTTCACAATGGGGCCACATGCACCCAAGGGTCATAGGTGTAATTAGTTAAGCAATATCCAGGGGAAAACGAAAGTTTCGAGCGCCAGCATTTAAATATAAAAACATTATTGAAGAACAAACTGCTTCCCGGATCGTGTCGACCAGAACGAAATGGGCTCGTGGAGTTGCACGATACCTTGGAAACACGTGGTACCAAGACAAAATATTTAGCGGCAGACAGAAAAAAGTATTTACGCAAATGCACGTGAAACACAGTTAAATCAGGAGCTGAGTGGATTAACCGTTCATTGTCCTTTTCAATGATGAACTATTTGGTATCGTAGAAAAGTGGTCGGGATATCGCCGATATGTCTGTTTATGTCTAAGAAAAAGACTTCTCGAGAAGGTAGTGATAAGAAGTGACTTACTTGATTACGGGGAACAGAACATTACACAATGTTGGCGCCAGCTTAGATAACTCGGACCTCACTAAGCAGGAGAGTCAAAAAGGCGGCGGGCGGCTCTGCCAAAGACTTCTGCCAGTTCACAGACCTCCGCTGTGTTCCTTTCGTCGCCGATGAGATCGTGAATTTCGCGCTACCCTCGTGTCAACACTTTCTGTCCTTCAAAATTTCTGGGTGGTTTTACTAAGTGGAGACCAACTGCAGGAAACAGTCCCTGAGAGAATAAGTAGAAAAGAAGTCGCACGGACATATGGCTGGAATTGCGTTCCACGGGAGTTACGTCCACGTGATGGGGGAGATGTGGCAGATGGCTCACCAGCACGGGGTAAGCCGGATGCCCGTGTGGGACGTTCCCCTCAACTGGCGTATCCACATAACAAGGCGTGCACGCCATATTGTGACTTATTGTCCCCTTCTTAATCTTGCTTGCTCTTCCTCATGCAGACAGCGCCGCATTTCCAATGAAACGTAGCCTGAGTGCTGAAACGGTATCATATCATTTCAGTTTGAAAGATGGCGCGGCCACGTAGAAGCACCTGATTTGTTTGTTCGTGTAGAAGTGTACAAACGAGAGAATCATGAAAGTGATAAATGTGATACATCTACGACCAGATAATGTGGAACACAAGTAATACACACAAAAACCACAGTCTGAAAAAGGACATTCTGCTTGCTAACTTCGATTTACGAGGCGATCTTCACCAATATGGTTCAAATGGCTCTGAGCACTATGGGACTCAACATCTTAGGTCATAAGTCCCCTAGAACTTAGAACTACTTAAACCTAACTAACCTACGGACATCACACACACCCATGCCCGAGGCAGGATTCGAACCTGCGACCGTAGCAGTCCCGCGGTTCCGGACTGCAGCGCCAGAACCGCTAGACCACCGCGGCCGGCTTCACCAATATGCCATAGTTGTATTCTACATAGGTTCTGAAGACTTCTAAACTTTTTGTTAGCATCATCACTTGTGTCCTGTATTCATGGACAGAAACCTAGCAATTGTCCGTTTTTGATAACAGTCTTTCTACACAATGCTTTCAACGTATCGCAGCTCAGATCGTAGATATATCACATGTATGTAATTCACAGTTCTCTCACTGTACTGGTAAACCCAATAAGCGGCGCGGGATTAGCCGAGCAGTCTAGGCGCTGCAGTCATGGACTTTGCGGCTGATCACGACGGAGGTTCGAGTCCTCCCTCGGACATGGATGTGTGTGTTTGTCCTTAGGATAGTTTAGGTTAAGTAGTGTGTAGGCTTAGGGACTGATGACCTTAGCAGTTAAGTCCCATAAGATTACACACACAATTGAACATTTTTGAACCCAATAAAATATAAACATTTGTGTCTCATTTCAAACTATCTTAATGAACTCCTTGAGATCTTGTACACAAGCACTGCAAACTTCTGGTTCAAAAACATAACTGGCCCTTGTGGGCCAGCGGTTCTAGACGCTTCAGTCTGGAAACGTGCGACCGCTACGGTAGTTAGGTTTAAGTAGTTCTAAGTTCTAGGGGACTGATGACCTCAGATGTTAAGTCTATAGCGCTCAGAGCCATTTGAACCATTGGTAAACATATTATGGGGAGGAGTGCGCTTTAGAAATTCTGTGTGAATTATCAGTAACAAAAAACCGTAAGGTGACCGCGAATCTGGTTTTAACTGGTATACGGTGTTTCATATTTGTATTGGTCTTACGAATTTACCTTTCGATAGATTCAAAACCATTTTTTTGATATTCTGGTGAAATACTAGAAAAAATACACTGCTGGCCATTAAAATTGCTATACCAAGAAGAAATGCAGATAATAAACGGGTATTCATTGGACAAAAATATTATACTAGAATTGACATGTGATTACATTTTCACGCAATTTGGGTGCATAGATCCTGAGAAATCAGTACCCAGAACAACCACCTCTGGCCGTAATAACGCCATTGATACGCCTGGGCATTGAGTCAAACAGAGCTTGGATGGTGTGTGCAGGTACAGCTGCCCATGCAGCTTCAACACGATACTACAGTTCATCAAAAGTAGTGACTGGCGTATTGTGACGAGCCAGTTGCTCAGCCACCATTGATCAGACGTTTTCAATTGGTGAGAGATCTGGAGAATGTGCTGGCCAGGGCAGCAGTCGAACATTTTCTGTGTCCAGAAAGGCCCGTACAGGGCCAGCAACATGCGGTCGTGCATTATCGTGCTAAAATGTAGGGTTTCGAAGGAATCGAATGAAGGGTAGAGCCACGGGTCGTAACACATCTGAAATGTAACGTCCATGAGAAGAAGAAGTGACCGAGACGTGTAACCAACGGGACCCCATACCATCACGCCGGGTAATACGCCAATATGGCGATGACGAATACACGCTTCCAATGTGCGTTCACCGCGATGTCGCCAAACACGGATGCGATCATCATGATGCTGTAAACAGAACCTGGATTCATCCGAAAAAATGACGTTTTGCCATTCATGCACCCAGGTTCGTCGTCGAGTACACCATTGCAGGCGCTGCTGTCTGTGATGCAGCGTAAAGCGTAACCGCAGCCATGGTCTCGGAGCTGAAAGTCCATGCTGCTGCAAACGTCGTCGAACTGTTCGTGCAGATGGTTGTTGTCTTGTAAATGTCCCCATCTTTTGACTCAGGGATCGTGACGTCGCTACACGATCCGTTACAGCTATGCGGATAAGATGCCTGTCATCTCGACTGCTAGTGATACGAGGCCGTTGGGATCCAGCTCGGCGTTCCGTATTACCCTCCTGAACCCACCGATTCCGTATTCTGCTAACAGTCATTGGATCTCGACCAACGCGAGCAGCAGTGTCGCGATACGATAAACCGCAATCGCGATAGGCCACAATCTGACCTTTATCAAAGTCGGAAACGTGATGGAACGCATTTCTCCTCCTTACACGAGGCATCACAACAACGTTTCACCAGGCAACGTCGGTCAACTGCAGTTTGTGTATGAGAAATCGGTTGGAAACTTTCCTCATGTCAGCACGTTGAAGGTGTCGCCACCGGCGCCAAGCTTGTGTGAATGCTCTGAAAAGCTAATCATTTGCATATCACAACATCTTCTTCCTGTCGGTTAAATTTTGCGTCTGTAGTACGTCATCTTCTTGGTGTAGCAGTTTTAATGGCCAGTAGTGTAATTTTTGCCTGTATACTGTCAGTTGAAACCTAATAACATATGTTTGCTGAAATATTACTAATTTTATGCTTATCACCAAGTACGACAGTAGTAGTTGGGAATAATATGGTCATTATTATTTAGCTTAAAGCAGTGTGCTATTTAGTAACCAGTGAATGGCCAGAATGTAGCCATACAAACAAACATCGTGAGTACGTTGTTTGTAACCTGATTCGTGACACATCATTTCGATAAAAATAGTGTGGATGTTACACGGTGCAGCTGATTATTGTAATAACGAACGGAAGGAAAAACATAAAACAGTTACGAGGAAGAGTGGAAAGCAGTGAGGACTAAAGCTCGCCAAGTGCGGCCGCAGCCCCCTCCAAGCGCAGCTGACGGAGGCCTGTGTAAAACCCGGCTGCTGGTTCTCCCGGAGCTACTGGCTGTTCCGGAGCTGTTCGCAGCCCCCCTCCGTGTAAACAACAGACTGACCGAGTCTGAATCCCGTCCGACTGCCGCCCCCACTGCGCACGTGCGGATCACGACTCCAGGAAGAGCGTGTCCTTGCTGAGTGTTTGACCTCAGCCCACAACCTCTTCCTCGTTTGCTTGTATTCCGATCAGTCTGCAGCCGTAAAAAAATCGCCACTCTTTTCTCAGTTGGAGCCGAAGGTTTTGCCAATATTTGAACCATACATTTAGACTGGCCGTGAAAACCGTTGCGATAAGTGTGTCACACGCAAGTCGGAGTTGAAGCATGCATCTGGTGAAGAAGGGCTGCAGATTCCCTTAAACATTTTATTTATTTACACGTCTAGTTCCGTTGGACCAAATTGAGGAGCAAATCTCCTCATGAAATTACAACATGAAAGTAACAGCAGATAAAATAAAATGTTTATGAACCAAAAAAATTCAAGTCAAAAGTTTAAGTAAGCGCAATCAAAAATGTAACATAAGAATCAGCTTAATTTTTCAAGGAAATCTTCGAAAGAATAGAAGGAGTGACCCATAAGGAGACACGTCAGTTTCGATTTGAAAAAAAAAAAAAAATGGTTCTAATGGCTCTGAGCACAATGGGACTTAACATGTGAGGTCATCAGTCCCCTAGACTTAGAACTACTTAAACCTAACTAACCTAAGGACATCACATACATCCGTGCCCGAGGCAGTATTCGAACCTGCGACCGCAGCAGCAGAGCGGTTTCGGATTGAAGCGCCTATAACCGCTCGGCCACAACGGCCGCCTTCGATATGAAAGAGCGTGGATTGCTGCTAAAATTTTTGAATTCTTGTGGTAGCTTATTAAAAATGGATGCAGCAGTATATTGCACACCTTTCTGCACTAACAAGAAACGACAGTAAAGAATATAAGTATACTGAGAGGCCAATGTCAAAATACCCAGACTAGTGAGCAGAGGTCGACAAGAGGTTCGCGAACTTACACCACTTACTGCCCGAACTGCTAGTTTCTGAGCCAAAAATATCCTTCTAGAATGGGAAGAATTATCCCAAAATACACTCCTGGAAATTGAAATAAGAACACCGTGAATTCATTGTCCCAGGAAGGGGAAACTTTATTGACACATTCCTGGGGTCAGATACATCACATGATCACACTGACAGAACCACAGGCACATAGACACAGGCAACAGAGCATGCACAATGTCGGCACTAGTACAGTGTATATCCACCTTTCGCAGCAATGCAGGCTGCTATTCTCCCATGGAGACGATCGTAGAGATGCTGGATGTAGTCCTGTGGAACGGCTTGCCATGCCATTTCCACCTGGCGCCTCAGTTGGACCAGCGTTCGTGCTGGACGTGCAGACCGCGTGAGACGACGCTTCATCCTGTCCCAAACATGCTCAATGGGGGACAGATCCGGAGATCTTGCTGGCCAGGGTAGTTGACTTACACCTTCTAGAGCACGTTGGGTGGCACGGGATACATGCGGACGTGCATTGTCCTGTTGGAACAGCAAGTTCCCTTGCCGGTGTAGGAATGGTAGAACGATGGGTTCGATGACGGTTTGGATGTACCGTGCACTATTCAGTGTCCCCTCGACGATCACCAGTGGTGTACGGCCAGTGTAGGAGATCGCTCGCCACACCATGATGCCGGGTGTTGGCCCTGTGTGCCTCGGTCGTATGCAGTCCTGATTGTGGCGCTCACCTGCACGGCGCCAAACACGCATACGACCATCATTGGCACCAAGGCAGAAGCGACTCTCATCGCTGAAGACGACACGTCTCCATTCGTCCCTCCATTCACGCCTGTCGCGACACCACTGGAGGCGGGCTGCACGATGTTGGGGCGTGAGCGGAAGACGGCCTAACGGTGTGCGGGACCGTAGCCCGGCTTCATGGAGACGGTTGCGAATGGTCCTCGCCGATACCCCAGGAGCAACAGTGTCCCTAATTTGCTGGGAAGTGGCGGTGCGGTCCCCTACGGCACTGCGTAGGATCCTACGGTCTTGGCGTGCATCCGTGCGTCGCTGCGGTCCGGTCCCAGGTCGACGGGCACGTGCACCTTCCGCCGACCACTGGCGACAACATCGATGTACTGTGGAGACCTCACGCCCCACGTGTTGAGCAATTCGGCGGTACGTCCACCCGGCCTCCCGCATGCCCACTATACGCCCTCGCTCAAAGTCCGTCAACTGCACATACGGTTCACGTCCACGCTGTCGCGGCATGCTACCAGTGTTAAAGACTGCGATGGAGCTCCGTATGCCACGGCAAACTGGCTGATACTGACGGCGGCGGTGCACAAATGCTGCGCAGCTAGCGCCATTCGACGGCCAACACCGCGGTTCCTGGTGTGTCCGCTGTGCCGTGCGTGTGATCATTGCTTGTACAGCCCTCTCGCAGTGTCCGGAGCAAGTATGGTGGGTCTGACACACCGGTGTCAATGTGTTCTTTTTTCCATTTCCAGGAGTGTATAATACCATACGAAATAAGCGAATAAAAATAATCAAAGTAGGCTAATTTCCACGTCGAATGATCACTTACTTCAGATACCGTTCGAATAGTAAAAATGACAGCATTAAGTTTCTGAATAAGATCCTGAATGTGGACTTTCCACGACAGTTTACTATCTATGTGAACACCTAGAAATCGGAACTGTTCAGTTTCATTAATCATATGCCCATTCTGTGTAATAAAAACCTTGGATTTTGTTGAATTATGTGTTTGTAACTGTAAAAACCGAGTCTTACTGTAATTTAGCGTTAGTTTATTTTCTACAAGTTATGAATTTGCGTCATGTACTGCACTATTTGAAACAGAGCCAGTGTTGCACACAACATCCCTTACTACCAAGCTAGTGTCATCAGCAGACAGAAATATTTTAGAATTACCCGTAATACAAGAGGCCGCATCATTTATATAAATAAGGAACAGGAGTGGCCCCAACACTGATCCCTGGGCATCCCCCGTTTGAGCGTACCCCACTCAAACCCCACATCACAGCCATTCTCAACACTGTGAATAATGACCTTTTGCTGTCTGTTGTTGAAGTAAGAAGTGAACGAGTTGTGAGCTACTCTCCGTATCCAACTTCTGGAGATCTTCCATGAATCAAATACCAATTAAAGAAAAAGATAGTGCAGGAGCTCTTATTGGGGAAGGATGGAGAAGGAAATCGATCGTGTCCTTTTAAAGGAACCGTTCCGGCATTTGACTTCAGCGGACTCATACTTTCAAAGTGCATTACTCTTGGTCTATAACACAAAGATGTGGTTTGACGGCAACGCTGAATGTAATTATTTATCTTATATATTTCGTCTGGGAGGTAAACCAGTATTAGAGTTTGTGATTAGTTATGTATGAAAGTTTAATTACTAGTTTGTGTACGAGATGAATTTTTTGGTACAATTATCTAGGTAATATCCCTTAAACTGTGTCACGCTTCTATCAACATCGACAGAATGAAGTTATGCCTCATAGTCTTATTAACTGGAGTATATCTGAGGATATAACAAATTTGTTTCGCCTACTCATTATTTTCGTTGGCAATTAACAGTGATAGGTAGCATACTCTAAACTACAAGAACTGAGGCATAACATACGTGGTGACAATAATTATTATTTAACTGTACGAAAATAACGTAAATTAGTTACAAATTACGGCATGCACACACTTTATTCAACATGTAAACGTGACTACAGATATTCGGATTTAGGTTATGACATGTTCGATATGCCTGCCATCATTGGCGATGATGTGGCGCAGACGAATAATGAAATTCTGCAAGACCAGCTGAAATGTCGAAACATTGATGCTGTCGATGACCTCCTGAATGACTGTTTTCAGCTCTGCAAAGTTTTTGGGGTTATTGCTCTACACCTTGTCTTTAATATAGCCCTACGAAAAGCTGTTCCATTTGTTTGGATCCGGAGAATATGGCGACCAGTCGAGGCCCATGCCCGTAGCCTCTGGGTACCCCAGATCCAGAATTTGTTCCCCAAAATGCTCCTTCTGGACATCAAAAACTCTCTTGTTTGGACGGGGCCGACCTCCGTCTTGCATGAAACACACCTTGTCGCAGTCAGGGTAACTTTGAATAATGGGAATGAAATCATCTTTCACAACCTTCGGGTACCGTTCGATAGCCACCGCACCGTCAAGGAATATCACACCGATTATTGCGTCACTGGACATTGCACAACACGCAGTGATCCGATGAGGTTGAAGAGACTTGTCGTTCGCGAAATACGGATTCTCAGGCCCCAAAGGCGCCAATTTTGCTTGTTGACGAACCCATCCAAATGAAAGTGGGCTTCACGCTAGACCAAATGCGCATGCGTATACTAATTTCCATCATGCCCCTCGGCCAACCGTGCAGTTTGAACGTCCTAACGCAAAACGTTCAGAATTTGTGATGATTTCATTTCATATAGTTCAATAATTGTAATTCTGTACATGTTGAGAGAAGCCTGGCACGGTATGTATGCCTCAGATATTTGTAGCGAAATGTAAACGAGCATTCAAAATTCACCTCGTGAACAAATTGTTCTAATAATTAAAATTTCATAGGTAAAGAGTGCTGCTGTATATAAAGATACTGAGTGTTGGCATAAAACTGTAACGTTTTAACAGTTATAGATCAAGTGAAATCCAGTCCGAAAGTGTGGAACCTAAATGCTACCGTTTCACGTCTAGGTCGCCTTTAAGCAATTAAGCCACGAGAACCTTAATACACTCCTGGAAATGGAAAAAAGAACACATTGACACCGGTGTGTCAGACCCACCATACTTGCTCCGGACACTGCGAGAGGGCTGTACAAGCAATGATCACACGCACGGCACAGCGGACACACCAGGAACGGCGGTGTTGGCCGTCGAATGGCGCTAGCTGCGCAGCATTTGTGCACCGCCGCCGTCAGTGTCAGCCAGTTTGCCGTGGCATACGGAGCTCCATCGCAGTCTTTAACACTGGTAGCATGCCGCGACAGCGTGGACGTGAACCGTATGTGCAGTTGACGGACTTTGAGCGAGGGCGTATAGTGGGCATGCGGGAGGCCGGGTGGACGTACCGCCGAATTGCTCAACACGTGGGGCGTGAGGTCTCCACAGTACATCGATGTTGTCGCCAGTGGTCGGCGGAAGGTGCACGTGCCCGTCGACTGGGACCGGACCGCAGCGACGCACGGATGCACGCCAAGACCGTAGGATCCTACGCAGTGCCGTAGGGGACCGCACCGCCACTTCCCAGCAAATTAGGGACACTGTTGCTCCTGGGGTATCGGCGAGGACCATTCGCAACCGTCTCCATGAAGCTGGGCTACGGTCCCGCACACCGTTAGGCCGTCTTCCGCTCACGCCCCAACATCGTGCAGCCCGCCTCCAGTGGTGTCGCGACAGGCGTGAATGGAGGGACGAATGGAGACGTGTCGTCTTCAGCGATGAGAGTCGCTTCTGCCTTGGTGCCAATGATGGTCGTATGCGTGTTTGGCGCCGTGCAGGTGAGCGCCACAATCAGGACTGCATATGACCGAGGCACACAGGGCCAACACCCGGCATCATGGTGTGGGGAGCGATCTCCTACACTGGCCGTACACCACTGGTGATCGTCGAGGGGACACTGAATAGTGCACGGTACATCCAAACCGTCATCGAACCCATCGTTCTACCATTCCTACACCGGCAAGGGAACTTGCTGTTCCAACAGGACAATGCACGTCCGCATGTATCCCGTGCCACCCAACGTGCTCTAGAAGGTGTAAGTCAACTACCCTGGCCAGCAAGATCTCCGGATCTGTCCCCCATTGAGCATGTTTGGGACTGGATGAAGCGTTGTCTCACGCGGTCTGCACGTCCAGCACGAACGCTGGTCCAACTGAGGCGCCAGGTGGAAATGGCATGGCAAGCCTATCCACAGGACTACATCCAGCATCTCTACGATCGTCTCCATGGGAGAATAGCAGCCTGCATTGCTGCGAAAGGTGGATATACACTGTACTAGTGCCGACATTGTGCATGCTCTGTTGCCTGTGTCTATGTGCCTGTGGTTCTGTCAGTGTGATCATGTGATGTATCTGACCCCAGGAATGTGTCAATAAAGTTTCCCCTTCCTGGGACAATGAATTCACGGTGTTCTTATTTCAATTTCCAGGAGTGTATGAACGATCGGACAGCGATTTGAATCGCATTTTACCGAACACGAGGTCAGTGTAGTAAACGCTGCGCCACTACCTCGGTTTTGTTAGTAGAAATGAAAGACGTTGATAGAATAACGTAGATGGTAAGATAAACGACACAACACGTCAGTTAACGGCTGTATTCCCTTCGAACGTCATCACACTTGGACATTGCGTAACTCGAAACTGCAGCTTTAGCTTTTCGCGGGTAATGCTTACCGATTCACCCACAAGAGAAAACCTCACAAATCACAAAATCTGATTCTGCTAACAAGGCCGTCAAATAATATATGAACTAATTCGTGACAAATGGCTCTACAGAACAAAATCAGGAAACTAGAAAAGCAATGAGGATGAGCAGATGCAGATAACCAAGAGATAGTGTCGATACAGAGACATCGAAACAGTGTTATATCAGATGCTCTATGAAGAAGTAAGTTCCTGATATTGGGGTTTATTTCCTCTATTTACTCCGATAATGAAATTCCTCTTCGTGAGTGCTGGCCAGGTTTCTCCATAGTTGACCCTGCACAATAGTAAGTTACTTATTTTCCTTCCAAGGGCCCCATAATATTTCTGTACAGCATATCTGCAATCGTTTTTTTTTTTTATGAAAAACGTCTACGAAGTCCGAAACTTCATACCCGATAAGGCAGCTGACTACCAACATTCGTGGCAGCTGGCTTAAAGTACGACAGAAAGAAAGTAAAGGAACTCACATTGCTACAATGAAGGCTGTCTTCAAACTATTGACCCAGCCTGTAGCTAGAGGCGTATGGACAATCCGGAGAACTTGGTCTAACCTATCGGAAAAACCAGGTCGTTCTCAGACAAACTTGGCAGCTGTGACAGTATAAGACATTATGCCTAACAGCTTCCCTGCCTTTAAATCTTGACACATTGTAAACCGGTCTAGAGCTCCAAATCACCCGGACAGTACAGAAAAATCAGGATCTTAACAAGACAAAAGCATTGTTAGTGAGGAGCTATCTGGCTTATTAACTATGAATGACATCGACACTAAATTTTACCGAGAGAGGTGCCTCAGGCAGTCGTAAGACAACGGACCCGCATTTGCCAAGACGCCGGTTGAAATCCACGCAGCCACCCACATTTAGGTTTTTTGCGGTTCCCATGACGAGCTTACTTCATTTTCTGGTGGTTTGCTTTGAACAGGACGCGGTTGACATCGGTCCCTATCCAACCGCTTTCCGAGGTTGTGGTCCGTCGCTAAGGACATTACCGACGACGCGTCATAGTATCCTAGTCTCATTTTTCTTAGATCTTGCACTTTTCAAAGCTAAATCTTTCCAGTATCCCTAGCCCAGTTTCATCTACTCCGAGTGTCTATTCCATGCTGGAAAGACTTCACAAATTCGGTGTCACCTACCAAAAATGTCGCAATTCTTAAAATCGCTGCTGCCTACCGGATCAGGGCGTTACCAGCAGGGGAACTTTACCGACCGGCACAATTCGATTTTACTCACGATTTAAAGAATTGGAAGGTCGGGTTTAAAGAATTGGAAGGTCGGCGTGCTGACATTAATTTCCTAAAGTAGTATGATACAGCTCTCCAAAAAACTAGAGAAACTTGTCTGCATGAACAAGATTTGTAGACATATCAGAATGTAGCGTGTACATTTTGTAATCAGACAGTCCCAGGTTCGATTATCGCTGGCAATTTTATTACTTTTATTTAATTACTAGCTGCAATGCCCGGGACGTTTAATATCTGACACGAAAAGTGACTGGACCTGAGCCTTGCTGACACTCAAAGCGAATGCGCGCAGCGTGGGAAACCGCAATCGCTTTAAATCGAAAGGAACATTGAAATTACTGCATATCAACGGAATGAATACGTCCTCACCTGGTGCATACCACATGATGATGGTGGCCTTCACTACGTTCGCCAACAGGTTCTTCTCGCCAGCCTTGTCCGTTGCATATGTAACGACGATAGCTAACCACTACGTAAGACTTTGCAATCATCATTGTCGAATTCTTGAGCTTTTGCTCGTCCCGCGATTTACTGATATGTGATGGTATATCTCCAAGACAGGTACTACCTCTGTGATTTATTCTCGCCCTAGGAGGGTTGGGTTGTTTGGGAGAAGAAACCGAACAGCGAGGTCATCGGTGTCATCGGATTAGGGAATGTCGGGGAAGGAAGTCGGCCGTGCCCTTTCAGAGGAACCATCCCGGCATTAGCCTCGAGCCATTTATGGAAATCACGGAAAACCTAAATCCGGATGGTCGGACGCCGGATCGAACCGTCGTCCTCCCGAATGCGAGTCCAGTGTGCTAACCACAGCGCCACCTCGCCCGGTCTCTCGCGACAGGAATTATACTCAGCCCATCACGATACATTTCATTTGTTAGGCATTTTATTTTCAATAATTTTCTTCATTACTTTATCTGAAAGTCGAAATTTGAAGTAAATCGGTCAATAACTTTGAAATAAATGCGTCAAGTATTTTTCGAGATGCTTGGTAACAATGTTTCTCCTTTTTATATAGTTCATGTACATATTTATATATTACATGTATTAAAAATATGTAGGCTGTATGCAATCGTTCATTAGGGAATGGTGTAGAAATCTGAAGTAAATCGGCAGAGCACTTTTAGAGATTTTTGGTAACTACCTTTTCCCTTTATGTGTTATATACATATATTTCAAGTCAGATTACACAATCTTACGCAGACAGTAATCTTCCTCTTCTCAGGTGAAGTGTGCAAAATTTCATAAAGTTTTGAATAAACGCCGGCCGAGGTGGACGAGCGGTTCTAGGCGATACAGTCTGGAACCGTGCGACCGCTACGGGCGCAGGTTCGAATCCTGCCTCGGGCATGGATGTGTGTGATGTCCTTAGGTTAGTTAGGTTTAAGTAGTTCTAAGTTCTAGGGGACTGATGACCTTAGAAGTTAAGTCTCATAGTGCTCAGAGCCATTTGAACCATTTGAATAAAACTGTAGATTTTTATGAATTACAAACGAACGGACACAATTCTTTATATACTGTACACAGACATATTTATTATCAGACAGAAATATTGATCAAGAGTTACTGAATCCTTTTAATAAAAATAACGTCTTTTTAATTACTAATCACAAGAAATACAGGGTGTTACAAAAAGGTACGGCCAAACTTTCAGGAAACATTCCTCACACACAAATAAAGAAAAGATATTATGTGGACATGTGTCCGGAAACGCTTAATTTCCATGTTAGAGCACATTCTAGTTTGTTCTTCCACCTACGCTCACTGGAGCACGTTATCATGATTTCATACTGGATACTCTACCTGTGCTGCTAGAACATGTGCCTTTACAAGTACAACACAACATGTGGTTCATGCACGATGGAGCTCCTGCACATTTCAGTCGCAGTGTTTTTCGCTTCTCAACAACAGATTCGGTGACCGATGGATTGGTAGAGGCGGACCATTTCCATGGCCTCCACGCTCTCCTGACCTCAACCCTCTTGACTTTCATTTATGGGGGCATTTGAAAGCTCTTGTCTACGCAACCCCGGTACCAAATGTAGAGACTCTTCGTGCTCGTATTGTGGACGGCTGTGATACAATACGCCATTCTCCAGGGCTGCATCAGCGCATCAGGGATTCCGTGCGACGGAGGGTGGATGCATGTATCCTAGCTAACGGAGGACATTTTGAACATTTCCTGTAACAAAGTGTTTGAAGTCACGCTGGTACGTTCTGTTGCTGTGTGTTTCCATTCCATGATTAATGTGAGTTGAAGAGAAGTAATAAAATGAGCTCTAACATGGAAAGTAATCGTTTCCGGACACATGTCCACATAACATATTTTCTTTCTTTGTGTGTGAGGAATGTTTCCTGAAAGTGTGGCCGTACCTTTTTGTAACACCCTGTATATTAAAATTTTATTCAGGCAAGCGAAATGTTTTATTGTTAAATATAAAAATTATGTACACTAATAATATTGTTCAACTCTAGAAATAAACACTTTATTTTCAACTTGTTTTATCGCAGTTTCTTCAATTTTTTTTATTTATTTTGAAATCTCGCTTTATAATGCGATTAGTAATTAAAAACAGAAATATACTCTTTTTGTTTATACTTGATTCAGTGGGACTGCTATTTAAATAAAAAGGAAAAACCTGGTATTATCGAGAAATGAACAAAGAATTCCGAATACAAGGTTTTTACACTTCACTCTCCGCTATCGGCGCATCTTCTTTTTTGATGGAAATTCGTTGCTCTGCTAAACTGATGGACGACATGGATAAAGTAAGATAACATACAGATGTTAGCAATTCCTTGGAAATGAATGACAGTGCGGGAACACGTTGCCAGAGGTCCACTAGCCGTGAACAGGAAACTGGACGTGGCAAAAATGTTCAAATGTGTGTGAAATCTTATGGGACTTAACTGCTAAGGTCATCAGTCCCTGAGCTTACACACTACTTAACCTAAATTATCCTAAGGACAAACAAACACAACCATGCCCGAGGGAGGACTCGAACCTCCGCCAGGACCAGCCGCACAGTCCATGACTTCAGCGCTCGGCTAATCCCGCGCGGCAACTGGACGTGGCGTAGCGTGAGGTCAGCGTGGCTGCAACGCCAGATTAGGCTGGTTCCGCAGCACGAGGCGGTTGAAGGCAGTATGTGACAATCAACCAGCCATTACAGTGCATTGTGGTGGCGTTCTTCATTGCAATGTCGCCCGGAGACAACATTTGGATGACTTCCCATGGGAAAGAATCGTCGATGGCTCAAATGGCTCTGAGCACTATGGGACTCAACATCTTAGGTCATAAGTCCCCTAGAACTTAGAACTACTTAAACCTAACTAACCTAAGGACATCACACACACCCATGCCCGAGGCAGGATTCGAACCTGCGACCGTAGCAGTCCCGCGGTTCCGGACTGCAGCGCCAGAACCGCTAGACCACCGCGGCCAAGAATCGTCGGGAAACTGGAAGCATGACGAAGTGTGACGAGTGTAGCCTAGGAGTTGATATTGCTCACATAATTGTTTCACGTTCGTGGGGAGCGTTCGTAACAACAGACACTGCTGCCCGACTGAGGGGAGGCGGTCGATCACGGTCAACTACGGCAGCAGATGACCGACACCTTGTGCAAAAGGTAACAAGGGACCCACGTCAAGGAGCGGGTGCAATTGCGACCACATTTAACAGGACTACAAGGAACGCAATGTCGAGGTCTACAGTGGCACGGTGACGGCGTGTAGAGTGGTCTGTTTGCTAAAAGACTAGTACATTGTATTCCGTTGTTCCCAGCACTTCGGCGACACCTTTTGCGATGGGTCCAAAAGTGTAGGGGTTGGGTCAAATGGCTCTGAGCACTATGGGACTCAACATCTTAGGTCATAAGTCCCCCAGAACTTAAAACTACTTAAACCTAAGGACATCACACACACCCATGCCCGAGGCAGGATTCGAACCTGCGACCGTAGCAGTCCCGCGGTTCCGGACTGCAGCGCCAGAACCGCTAGACCACCGCGGCCGGCGTAGGGGTTGGACGTACGAAGAGTGGATCCGCGTGCTCTTCTCAGACGAGAGCAGAGTCTGGACGTATCCTCATATGGGCAGAGATGGGAACGCGTAATGCACCGAGGAACGTTGTCGAACATGATCCTTCTGGTGGTCCAGGAGTTATGGTGAGGGGAGGCATGATGTTGGATGGGTCTACTGACCTCCGAATCTCTGAACATGACGCACTCACCGGATAACGTGACACTACTCCGTCCCCATGAGCGTCTTTTCAGGGGCACATTCGGCCTTACCTTAATTTTTACGGATGACAATACACGACTACTCGAATAGCACAGGTGGGGGAGCTCCTGGAATGAGGGATTATTCGCCGAACGGACCTGTCTGGCCGTTCTCCCGACTTATGGGATACATTGGGTAGGCGTACTGAACACGTCGACTAGCGCTGACGACCATCGAGCATTTCCCGGTGAAGGAGTGAACTGCTTCCCAACCAACATGGGAGCACGCTGCAGAGCATGCATTACCACTTTTTGTCATCACACGTCGTATTAAGAACCATGTCCCGCCTTTTTAATGTCCAAATCGCGGTGACCTCAGTGTGATTATTGTCTTTGAATAAAAGTGTCATTCCTGTTCGTCTCATTGCGTATTTCTTTCAATTACACTATGTGATCAAAAGTATCCGGACACCTGGCTGAAAATGACTTTGTGGCGCCCTCCATCGGTAATGCTGGAATTCAATATGGTGTTGGCCCACCCTTTGCCTTGATGACAGCTTTCAATCTCGCAGGCATACGTTCAATCAGTTGCTAGAAGGTTTCTTGGACAATGGTAGCCCATTCTTTACGGAGTGCTGCACTTAGGAGAGGTATCGATGACGGTCGGTGAGGCCTAGCACGAAGTCGGCGTTCCAAAAAATCCCAAAAGTGTTCTATAGGATTCAGGTCAATCCATTACAGGGATGTTACTGTCGTGTAACCAATCCGCCACAGGCCGTGCATTATGAACAGGTACTCGATCCTGTTGAAAGATGCAGTCGCCATTCCCGAAGTGCTCTTCAAGAGCGGGAAGCAAGAAGGTGCTTAAAACATCAGTGTAGGCCCGTGCTGTTATAGTACCACGCAAAACAACAAGGGGTGCAAGCCGCTCCATCAAAAACACGACCATACCATAACAACACCGCCTCCGAATTTTGCTGTTGACGCAACACACGCTGACAGATGACGTTCACCCAGCATTCGCCATACCCACCCCTGCCATCGGATGGCCACAGGGTACCGTGATTCGTCGCGCCAAACAACGTTTTTCCACTGTTCAATCGTCAATTTTTACGCTCCTTACAGCAAACGAGGCGTCGTTTGGCATTTACCGGCGTGGTGTGTGGCTTATGAGCAGCCGCTCGACCATGAAATCCCAGTTTTCTCACCTCTCGCCTGTCATATTACTTGCAGTAGCTCCTGATGCAGTTTGGAATTCCCGTGTGATCGTCTGGGTAGATGTCTGCCTATTACACATTACGACCCTCTTCAACAGTGAGCAGTCTCTGTCAGTCAACAGACGAGGTCGGCCTGTACGCTTTTGTGCTGTACGTGTCCCTTCACGTTTCCACTTCACTGTCACATTTAAAACAGTGGGCCTAGGGATGTTTAGGAGTGTGGAAATGTACAGACGTATGACCCAATCACCTGGTTCAAATAGGTCTGAGCAAAATGGTTCAAATGGCTCTGAGCACTATGGGACTTAACATCTGAGGTCATCAATCCCGTAGAACTGAGAACTACTTAAACCTAACTAACATCACACACATCCATTCCCGAGGCAGGATTCGAACCTGCGATCGTAGCGGTCGCGCAGTTCCAGACTAAAGCGGCTACAATCGCTCGGCCACACCAGCCGGCCCCAATCTCCTGACCACGTTCGAAGTCCGCGAGTTCCGCGGAGCGCCCCATTCTGCTCTCTCATGATGTCTAATGACTACTGAAGTCGCTGATATTGAGTACCTGGCAGTACGTGGCAGCACAATGCACCTAATATGAAAAACGTATGTTTCTGGGGTGTCTGGATACTTTTGATCACATGGTGTATATTCTGTACTATGCTACAGCATATCTTCCTATGTGTGGTCCAAGTTCTATCGAGCTATGTTACTTGGCAAAGCCACGTCATCCGAAAGTTACTTTTCTCCTTAAGTCTTGCACATCAATTTTTTGCGTAACAGCGGTCGGAAATCATCTGCTTTTGAAAGACTATTTTTTCGAGACTCTTCTTTTCTTTAATTGTGTTGGACTGTTTTAGGAAATTGCTATTCGGGCTTTGACTTTCAAATCCTATAGGTGTGACGATTATATACTTGGGCACAGTATTCCTACTGATAAGTATCGCGTGCGAACTCTGCGACTTTATGATATATTTGTTATAGGTAAAAGGGTATCAGTACTGCAGCACCTAGATGGCGGCCGGCTTTGTGAACAGCTAAAAATGTCAGCTGCGTTCGGAGAACTATCAGCTGCCTACGTCAGAGAGTGGGGGCGAGGCGTCTTTATATAAGATAATACTTGATAACCCGTTGCCATCCAGTTACTTACGTATCCCATTCCTACATTAGATAGTAATGGAAATGGAATTTGTCTGTGGTATGAAAACAAACTTAGTTTGTTTGCACGTTTTCAACCGAGTGCTGAAGATGTCACAGTCCAGTCCCAGAGTTTAGTTGAAACTGCTCGAATTATCCAAGACCTATGCTTGACTCGTCTTCTCTTCCTAGATGGCTCTGAGCACTATGGGACTTAACATCTGGGGTCATCACTCCCCTAGAACTTAGAACTACTTAAACCTAACTAACCTATGGACATCAAACACATCCATACCCGAGGCAGGATTCGAACCTGCGACCGTAGCGGTCGCGCGGTTCCAGACTGAAGCGCCTAGAACCGCTCGTCCACACCGGCCGGCCTGCTTTTATCATTATCTACAGAGTCGTAAGTGGTTACATATTAGTAATTGGCAGTGATTACGTCAGAAATATCTATTGCCTCATTGTCCACTACATATTTGGCAAGATTGCCTTATAGATAGAAAAACTTTAGAGATAGAAATCCTCTTTCATGCTTTGCTCATTTTGTGTCAGTGTGTTGTCTCGTAATTTAGTTATTTAGATTTGGAAAGTGAAAGCAAAACCCCTCTTGTATAGACGTGCGATTTTTGAGAAGTTTAGCTATGTAATGATACCAAAGTAACGTTTGTAAACCTAGTTAAAAAGCTACAAAACTGATCTTGTAGATACCCGTATTGAGAGTTACAACCTAAAGGCATACTACTCAACCACGATATTATTGAACTTGGCCATTATCGGAAACACGCTGCGACGTTACAAGTGCAGTGATGGCTAAGGAAAAACGCACAGCGCTATCAATGCTTTTAGGCTAGTTATGCATGTACGGTCTACCTCGAACGGGCTAACTAACGTTAAGCCACCGAAGAGCCCTAACTCACAGGCGCATTAGTATTGTGGTCGACTAATGCAGCGTCGTTAAGTGTCGGCAAACAGTTATTATGTTTCTCCTCTTTAGCAGAACGATTTGACTGATTGCTCCGGCCTGTCATTGAGACTGTGACGTCATACGCCACGGTTTTGCGTCGTGCTTTGGTCCTTAGGGCATAGGTTAATATAGACCGGGCTAGCCCTGATGCGTGATGTCTTCAGGTTTCAAATCAACATCTAAGCAACTTTACAGAGAGCAGATAGCCGAGGTTCTGTCAACATTCACTGTGCGAAATGGATCCAACAGTTAGTTTTTCTCATTTGTAAGTGAAATCAAGCAACGATGAACACATGCAATACTAATACAACGTAGTACAGTTAATCTAATTTCTCCGAAACTCCCAATACTAATGCGATAGTTATTGTTTATACGTTTGCCAGGGAAATGGGTAATAAACAGGTTGAAACATTGTACTGACAGTTCTTTGTTTCTGCAAACGACAGAATTGCCATTCTTCAGACAATTCCTGTTCTTGATGCAGTGCAAGTTCATTTAGTTCACGTTTCCACGCGAGGAGAAGATGAAATATCCGTTTGGAGGGAGGCACTTGGTCTTCTGACGACTCCTCAAGAATACGTATGAAATGTTTTATTAGCTTTCATAACAAATGAGATCCATTTCTGTTCATAACGTTCCACTTTTGCGCCAAATAAGCGTTTATCTTTTACGACTTTTGCTTCAACCGGCACAGTTATTGAAACAATATCGATATAAGAAACATGATACATTAGGAAAGGCTTGTCTATAGAAAAGGTCTTGTAGTGAGTTAAATATTAACAGCCATTGCAAAATCTTCATCATTCATCGAGTTTTAGATCTGATGAGTACCATACATCCTAACTTTCAACACATGGAAATATCTCTGCACGTATTTGGAAATATGTTTGCTGCACGGTTTTGTATAGTCGTTTGGTTTAAAGGTCTCTCTTTTCAAAGCAAGGGTCCAAACATTCCTTCGTACTTCATCAATGCCAATACTTTCGCGAAAACGGAAAATGAAGTCATGAGTTTGAACAGTAAACAGAAAAATAGAAATATCTCGCAATTAATATTTCAAGAACTTACAAACGTAATTCAGCTGGCAATATTTAGACAGAAATAAATGCTTTCAAATACAGGCCAGTTCAAAATTGGTTCAAATGGCTCTGAGCACTATGGGACTTAACTTCTGAGGTCATCAGTCCCCCAGAACTTAGAACTACTTAAACCTAACTAACCTAAGGACATCACGCACATCCATGCCCAAGGAAGGATTCGAAACTGCGACCGTAGCGGTGGCGCGGTTCCAGAATGTAGTGCCTAGAACCGCTCGGCCACCCCGGCCGGCTACAGGCCAGTCTCACTTACTTGGTAACGTTATCACGCTCTAGTTTCAGCGTGTAAATTCACTGACTTAACCTCGAAAATTTGTGTTCGCAATTTTTATATATATTTTTAAAACATATTTAGCTGCGGAGCTAAGTATCGCTTTCTTCCTCATATCTTTCGAGGCAACTAAACGTTGCACAAGATTCCACCAACTTTCGCTGGAAATACTACAATCAAGATAAAGATACCAGAATGAAATTTTCACTCAACAGCAGAGTGTGCGCTCAGACGAAACTCCCTGGCACTCGAATTGACCTTTGCCTTCAACGGGAGGTGGTAAACCATTTTTTGTTCTTTTTTTAGGTGGATTGGAAGGGTTAAATAGCTACTGGAGAATAATTATTTATTTATTAACAAAAACATAAATCTGCCTTTTCCATACATGTCTCGGCCGGCCGAAGTGGCCGTACGGTTAAAGGCGCTGCAGTCTGGAACCGCAAGACCGCTACGGTCGCAGGTTCGAATCCTGCCTCGGGCATGGATGTTTGTGATGTCCTTAGGTTAGTTAGGTTTAACTAGTTCTAAGTCCTAGGGGACTAATGACCTCAGCAGTTGAGTCCCATAGTGCTCAGAGCCATTTGAACCATACATGTCTCGGTCACCAAGATTTTAAGAGCAGAAGCGATGGTATTACATCTGCTTGTGGATGTATCAAATTCATCTGCTGCCACGAATGATCCATCTGCGAGGTGGCTCGTGGAAGATACCCCGCAAGAAGTTCCAAATGTATTGGCTGTATTTAGGATTCTTCACAACAGCGCAATGACGATCGTTTACAACCAACTGAATTACTCAAGGACGAATCGAGACCGATCCTCACAGCTACAGTCCCTAGTTGGAGTATAGGTCCGGCACACAGTTTTAATCTGCCTGGAAGTTTCAAGATAATGGATGCTGCCTCTGGGCAGTTGATTGGGCAACGGCACCATGCGCGTTGTATGTCTAAGTGGAGCTTCCCACGCTGTCCCGCTGAAAGTACACTACTGGCCATAAAATTTAATCGACAGGAAGAAGGTTGTGATATGCAAATGATTAGCGTTTCAGAGCATTCACTCAAGGTTGGCGACTGTGGCGACACCTACAACGTGCTGACATGAGGAACGTTTCCAAGTGATTTCTCATACACAAACAGCAGTTGATGGGCGTTGCCTGGTGAAACGTTGTTGTGATGCCTCGTGTAAGGAGGAGAAATGCGTACCATCATGTTTCTGACTTTGATAAAGGTCGGATTGTAGCCTATGGCGATTGCGGTTTATCGTATCGCGACATTGCTGCTCGCGTTGGTCGAGCTCCAATGACTGTTAGCAGAATATGGAATCGGTGGGTTCAGGACGGTAATACCGAATGCCGTGCTGGATCCCAACGGCCTCGTATGACTAGTAGTCGAGATGACAGGCATCTTATCCGCATGGCTGTAACGGATCGTGCAGCCACGTCTCGATCTCCGAGTCAGTGGATGGATGCGTTTTCAAGACAACAACTATCTGCACGAACAGTTCGACGACATTTGCAGCAGCATGGACTATGACATCGGAGACCATGGCTGCGGTTACCATCGACGCTGCATCACAGATAGGAGCGCCTGCGATGGTGTACTCAAGGACGAACCTGGGTGCACGAATGGTAAAACGTCATTTTTTCGGATGAATCCAGGTTCTGTTTACAGCATCACGATGGTCGCATCCGTGTTTGGCGACATCGCGTTGAACGACCATTGGAAGCGTGCATTCGTCGTTGCAATACTGGCGTATCCCTCGGCCTGATGGTATGGGGTGCCATTGGTTACACGTCTCGGTCAGCTCTTATTCGCATTGACGACACTTTGAACAGTTGGACGTTACATTTCAGATGTGTTACGACCCGTGGCCCTACCCTTCATTCGATCCCTGCGAAACCCTACATTACAGCAGGATAATGCACGACCACATGTTGCAAGTCCTGTACGGGCCTTTCTGGATACAGAAAATGTTCGACTGCTGCCCTGGCCAGCACATTCTCCACATCTCTCACCAATTGAAAACGTCTGGTGAATGGTGGCCGAGCAACTGGCTTGTTACAATACACCAGTCTCTACTCTTGATGAACTGTGGTATCGTATTGAAGCTGCATGGGCAGCTGTACCTGTACACGCCATCCAAGCTCTGACTAAATGCCCAGGCGTATCAAGGCCGCTATTGCGGCCAGAGGTGGTTGTTCTGGGTACTGATGTCTCAGGATCTATGCACCCAAATTGTGTGAAAACGTAATCACATGTCAGTTCTAGTATAATATATTTGTCCAATGAATACCCATGTATCATCTGCATTGTCTCTTGGTGTAGCAATTTTAATGGCCATTAGTGTAAATAAGTGCTCCGCGAAAACCTACCATGGGGTTTTTTCTCTCGACATTTTTACGAAACTAATACTATTTTATATCTTTATAAGATCATCGTGTTATTAGTTATGTTTAGAAATTGAAGTAACCACTGAATAATACAAGAATTTCTCATTTTTAATAATATCTTTAACCTTCAAAATAAACAACGTGTTCCATCACAGTAGCAGGGTTCTCAAAGTGTTCCGTCAGAGGGATAGTTTGGGACCCCTGGTCCACGGCGTGATCCCTCCGCCTCTGCGCGCTGCCGCCCGTTTTCCGCCGGTGTCGCGTCGGCGCGCAGCCGGCCGCAGCGCGAGCGACCTCGGCCCAGCTGTCACCGGCGGCGCCTCTGGTGCAGTGGCGCCCGATAAGGCGCGCTATCACGCCGTCAGCTGACGGGCAGGATAAGGATAAGAGACGCCCACGCGCCCCGCGCCACAGCTGACGATGCTCTCGGTGTTCGGACACTTGCCACGCCGGACATTTGTCACGATTTTACCTGCCTCGAAGGGTTGGGTCCCGGGTAGCATTCATCTCACGCTAGGTGAGGAGAGCCCTACGTCATAGTGACGTAGGCATGGGTCATCATGAGTTTCACGAGTTGTCCTATCGACTGTTGTGTGCATTCTGTATATATCGACTGTTGTGTGCATCTTGAATCTGCATTGTTATTTGTTTATGTGCTTTCTTTGTCCGGTGTTGCTAGCGTGTACGTCGTTCTGAACATGGGTTCTAACGGAGATGAGAGAACTTTCGAGCAGATCCATGAAGATAGTCTGAAAGATTTCACTATCTTTCTTAGCTGATTTACAACACAAAGGCAAAATTAAATGGAACTAGATGGTTTGAAGTTTCTAGCAACATTCGGAGTTATCTTCAGAACCACTTCAATTTCTCAGTTTAACGTTTCTGCCCACATGAATTATGTACAATTCATTGGATTTTATAAAAATACGAAACACTTTAATCTCTTCCTATTTCAAGTTTTTATCCACATGATTTATTCAATATTAATCGGATTGAAAACATGACTAGACACTTTTTTAACTTTCGTTATGGTTGTGATGACTTCATTCAGATATTCGTTACGTTCATGAAATACACAATAACATCCCACATCCTTTGGATTGCAGTTTAATTATTAATTACTTCACTTTTCTGTCCACACGATTTATGCACGATTCATCTGATTTAAAAAGAATGACAAGCTTTTTCTTTATTTCGTTGTGGCTCCTTCACTCAGACATTAATTATGTTCAAAAATACACAATAAAATCGCAAATTGTTTGGATTACATTTAACAATTCATTCAGCTGGGATGAGCATATCACACAACTCCTGCCACTTCGTTTGTACACATGTATTTACATTTAGCTTTGACGTTATTGATACAACTGCAAAGATCGATATACGTACTCATTTAGTCGATTTAGGTGGTTTACGTCACGATGACGTAGCGTTACGTCATTATGACGTAGGGTTCTCCTCACCTAGCGTGAGATGAATGCTACCCTTGGGTCCCTTGTCTCCCCCTCCTCCTCCTCCTCCTCCACAACCGCCGCCCGACCCGCAGTTAAGGTGCTTACTGAGACTTTCCCCTGGTTTACTTATCCCTAGGACGCCTAAGGGGGAGGGGGGGGGGTCCGTTGAACCCACAATTTTTTTAAGTCCCTGCTTTTGCCCAAGTAACTTTCATACTACATATTCCCTTTGAGTTATTGTTTGTTGGCTATTTTATGAAACGTTGGTGTCAATATATTTTATAGAAAATTCCTGCTTTGAAAGAAAAAATAAATAAACTTATTATGGGTCCAACAAACACCCCCCCCCCTTTAGGCTTCCATGCTATAAAAAATTTCCCTTAATAGGATTTCGTATTTCTCATCTCTACAACAATGCAAGTTAGTTTCTTGTTGGTTGGTATTCTTGATATTCACAACAATCGGTTTACTTTCAGAGGAAGTGATTGTTGATCTCAGTCAGCTGTTATTTATCTTGTAAACTTGCGGTGAGTTAGTGCAGTTCTCAACACGTAGGCCTCCAGTAACTTTGGTGTCCTACACAGCAGAAACGAAACCAAGTAAAACTTACTGATGTTGTCAACAATGCAGCAACATAAAGGCACTGTTGGAGGAGACAAGAATAAAACCGAGATAAATGCATATTGTAATTCCACTAAAGGTGGAACTGATACCATTGATCAAATGGTGCATATGAACACCTGCAAGAGCGGAACAAAGAGATGGCCTCTATCTGTATTTTACTCTCTCATCGACATTTGTGCTATCAATGCAACCACCATATTCATCCAGCAACATCCAAGGTGGAATGAAAAGAAGCACAACAAACGGAAACTTTATCTTCTGCAAGCTGGGATGCAACTACTGAAATTGCGGGTAGAAGAAAGAAGTGCCAATGCAAGAGGGTTGTCTAACCAAATTGTTCAATCAATGGAGACTATTCTACAAAAGAAAATCAAAGATGTGGTGTCACCGCCAGACACCACACTTGCTAGGTGGTAGCTTAAATCGGCCGCGGTCCATTAGTACATGTCGGACCCGCGTGTCGCCACTGTGTGATCGTAGACCGAGCGCCACCACACGGCAGGTCTAGAGAGACGGACTAGCACTCGCCCCAGTTGTACGACGACGTTGCTAGCGACTACACGGACGAAGCCTTTCTCTCATTTGCCGAGAGACACTTAGAATAGCCTTCAGCTAAGTTAATGGCTACGACCTAGCAAGGCACCACTTGTAACATTGCATGTATCTCAAGATAGAGTCTCACTTGTATCATCAAGAATGCTGTATACCAAAGGAGGATATAAAAGTTAAGTTCTAGTAGCTACGTTCTTTTCTTTATCACATTCATTACGAATCGTGTTCCAGACTTCGCGCCAGTCGGCGTGTGTGTACGCGTACCTATCGGCTACCCGTCACTGTGGACTGGCTGCCTTGTCAGTCCACTACAAAAGAAGTGACAACAGAAGCATGTCGGTGCCATATTTGTGCAAGAAAAGCTAAAACAAAAAAGCAGAAGTGCAACAATCTAAGTAAACCAAAACAGTATTGTGGACAGTGTCATAAACATGTGTGTAACACACATTCAGAAAAAATTGTGAAGTGTGTCTCTTGCCTTGAAATTGAGGACTCGAAGTAGTCTATTGTATATGAACAAATGTGTATTTTGTATTGTAATATGTCAATTTTTTATTCACTCAGTCCAGTATTTATAACAATTAACAACATTTATAAACCGATGCCTTAGTTAAAACACACAAACCATTTTGAAAGTTGTAATTTTTCGTCAGTAAACTTATTTAATACCTGTGGGCTCGCCGAACCCCCCCCCCCCCCTTTAGGTATCCAAGTTAGAAAAAAAGGCTTGGGCGTCCTAGGGTTAGCACAGGACCAGAATCTCTTTGGATTTTCCGTCACATTTCTAGAGAGAGTTTCGTTGTGTAAACTGTTAAATGCATCTCGCATTGAAATCCGCACCAAATTTCGAGCCACAGTAAAACTTCGCCAAAGATCCTGCAGCAGCTTTCTGTAGTGTTTTGTGTACCACGGGGGATCAGTTGTGTCTGATATTAATTTACTTGGTATGAATCTCTCGAGTGATGTTGATACTATTTCTTTGAACTTAAGCCACGTATGGTCTTCACTTACATAGTTTGGATGGATTGGAGACTGTCTCTAAGAAAGACGTCAACCGAATTTTTAGTTGCTTTTATAAATAGACATATTTCGCGTTTAGTTTCGGTGAATTTCTTTGTTACGGAATTGAGCCTCGCTACGGCTGTGTGTTCACTAATCCCTGTACCCGTCGTGATGCTCAGGATTATTTGTGGCTAAGAGGTCAAGTGTGTTTTCGTAACCATTTACAATCTGAATGGCCTCGTGAACTAATTGTTCAAAATAGTTTTATAAAAAGTATTTAGAACAATTATGGAAGTTGTTTTCTATCTTCAGTAGGGTCTGAAAATGTATTTTTGTCAACATACGGAAGGTAGACTGAAGTCACTGCCAACTATAATTGTATCAGTAGGGTACCTATTTGCAATGACACTCGACTTTTCTTTGAAATGTTCAGCAACTGTTTCATCTGAGACCGGGGGTCGGTAAAAGGAGCAAGTTATTAATTTATTCTGGTTGTCGAATATAACCTCTGTCAATACTAAGTCACAGGAACTACCTGTGTCAATGCTGCTTGTGAGCTGGAACACACATTACATTATTTTTCCTTAAGTTGTGATTCTTGTTTCTGTTGTAGTGCAGATCATTACAATTACGGCTTTTCCCTCCAAAACCTAGAATGCTTTCTCTGTGACCCTGTTAACACCAGAGCTAAACAATGTAGAACAACAACGTACGTTACAAGCATAGCATTCTGTACTACTTCATTTCCTTATTTCTAACATTTTAAAATTGTACGTCGTCTTTAGATGACACGTCAATCATGGATGTTCTTATCTCAGTCATGTTTTGAACATTGTCCCGCTACACTTTATTAATTAATGTTTCGCCGGAAGGGATATCGGATTTTAGAGAGTAAATTAATATGGAGAATGTCGTTCTTCTTTTCAAACATTCACATACCCATTTATTCTTTCCTTATTGTCTTTTCGGCATGCAGTTGTACTAATTAAAGTAGGCACAAATGCAGCGATCAAAAAGAAATGATTAACGTACGTTCGCATTCTCTTTACAGCACTCCTTTCTTGTTGCTCCCATGGCAATGGACTGTTTCTATCGCAATCAGTAAGCGTGAAAGGAAGCTACCGTACAGACAGAGGGATCTATATTTATACTTGGCAGAACTAATTACATACTGACATAATCGGCGGAATTGCTTTCGTTTCCCAGGAGATATAAATATTTCGATTTCGGAAAAGAAGCTCTGTATTTCGCCAACATGTCGAAGAAGAAGGTCCCTTACGTACTGGTTGTATCGAGTAAGATGTGGAGACGGCGGTTTGAAAGCGGACAGAAGAAGTACGAGGAAGGGCGTCCCTTACCTGAGGGATCACTACCCGGCGAAGGGGCAAGTGTGGCAAATGTTCGGCGTGGCAAATGTCCGGCGTGGCAAATGTCCGGCATTCGATCCTCTCTGCCAGCCTGGACAACAGGTGCGCTAGCCGCGCGGTTGACCACCACACATGCGGCACTGGTTTCTTTTTACAAGAAAGGCACCGGTGTTGCATTCCTTTTCCCCAACCTGGCCGATCGAGGAGACCCACTATGATGGATCTGGAATTAGCTACTTCAAAGAGAATGTCCCGTGTTGTATTGTTCACTTAGAGAATGGAGATGTTTGTCAGTCCCCTAATCCGAAGGTTTCCTTTTTCCTCCGTGAACAATTTAGAAATAGTGCTCAGCCCAGCTGGCACGTTTGTCAAATGGCTCTGAGCACTATGGGACTTAACTCCTAAGGTCATCAGTCCCCTAGAACTTAGAACTACTTAAACCTAACTAACCCAAGGACAACACCCAGTCATCACGAGGCAGGATTCGAACCTGTGACCGTAGCGGTCGCTCGGTTCCAGACTGTACCGCCTAGAACCGCTCGGTCACCTCGGCCGGCGCACGTTTGTCCCGCTGCCACACAACGCTGTCTGTACTGAGAAAGGGGGAGACGGAGAAACTGTGAACGCGTCACATCTACACTGAAGATCCAAGGAAACTGGTTGTAAGGGATCCGTGATCCCACGAACATAGATATTAGTATCCGACACCCAGGTCGATAGCAGACAGGAGTCGACTGTCGAGCGCTGCAGGAGGCAGTGAGACTAGTGTCGAGTGAGTAGCAGTACTGGAGAGACGGGCAAGAATGGTAGTCGAGTGTGTAGTAAACGGTAAATTCACCGGAGAATGACAAATGAGCGCTTCCCCCTGAGCGTCGTGGGGTAGACCCTCATCGATACCGATTCGCGAGTGATATAAAACCAAAAGTAACAAGTGCCGAAATACGTGTTTCGCGTCAACCGCGTCGGCCTGCAACAACCATGGACTGCAGTGAGGACTGATGTGAAAGTTAACCATCATCATTGCGTGTGACGAAGTACTTAAAATCAGCAACCAATAAAAGATATTGTTGTTGTTGTGGTCTTCAGTCCTGAGACTGGTTTGATGCAGCTCTCCATGCTACCCTATCCTGTGCAAGTTTCTTCATCTCCCAGTACCTACTGCAACCTACATCCTTCTGAATCTGCTTAGTGTATTCATCTCTTGGTCTCCCTCTACGATTTTTACCCTCCACGCTGCCCTCCAATGCTAAATTTGTGATCCCTTGATGCCTCAGAACATGTCCTACCAACCGATCCCTTCTTCTCGACAAGTTGTGCCACAAACTCCTCTTCTCCCCAATTCTATTCAATACCTCCTCATTAGTTATGTGATCTACCCATCTAATCTTCAGCATTCTTCTGTAGCACCACATTTCGAAAGCTTCTATTCTCTTCTTGTCCAAACTATTTATCGTCCACGGCTCACTTCCACACATGGCTACACTCCATACAAATACTTTCAGAAACGACTTCCTGACACTTAAATCTATACTCGATGTTAACAAATTTCTCTTCTTCAAAAACGATTTCCTTGCCATTGCCAGTCTACATTTTATATCCTCTCTACTTCGACCATCATCAGTTATTTTGCTCCCCAAATAGCAAAACTCCTTTACTACTTTAAGTGTCTCATTTCCTAATCTAATTCCCTCAGCAGCATCCGATATAACCGTAATTAAACGTGTAAGGCGAAGGTAGCAACTGCCTCAGAATTTTTGTGTTAGTAGAAAATACATATCAATTTGTACATCGCAACCTTTATGGTCTTTAATAATAGACAAACTTACAATCATTAACTACTCCGTCTCAGAACAGCCGCACTCGGTTGAAATATCCCCGAAGCCACAGCAGAAAAACCGATAGCCTTACATCCATTAAACACACGGTCATATAATCATAACAGTTAACTGTTGGCCGACTTCGGTAAATCACGCTAAAACCAATAACGGACATACGGGGGTGTTTCATGGTACACCTGCCTAATACCGTCTAGGTCTCTCGCGAGCATGCAGAAGTGCCGCAACACCACGTGTCATGGATTCGACTAATGTCTGAAGTAGTAGTAGACACCATGAATCCTGCTGGGCTGTCCACAAATCCGTAAGAGTACGAGGGGGCAGAGATCTCTTCTGAGCAGCACGTTGCCAGGTGTCCCAGATATGCTCAATTATATTCAATCTGAGGTGTTTGGTGGCCAGCGGAAGTGTCTAAACACAGAAGAGTGTTCCTGAAGCCACTCTGTAGCAGTTCTGGACGCGTGGGGCGTCGCATTGTCCTGCTGGAATTGCCCGCATCCGTCAGGTATGCACTAAGGACAGAGATAGATGCAGATGATCCGACAGGATGCTTGTGTACGAGTCACCTGTCAGAGTCGTATCTAGACGTATCAGGGGTCCCACATCACCCCAGCTGCACACGTCTCACACCATTACACAGCCTCCACCAGCTTGAACAGTCCCCTGCTGATATGCAGGGACCATGGATTCATGCAATCGATCGATACAATTTGAAACGAGACCCATCCAACCAGGCAACATGTTTCTAGTCATCAACTGTCCAATGTCGGTGTTGACAGTCCCAGGCGAGGCGGTAAGCTTTGTGTGGTGCAGTCATCAAGGGGCACGAGCGGACCTTCGGCACCAAAAGCTCATGTCGATGATGTTTCGTTGAATGGTTCGCACGCTGACACTTCTTGATGGTCCAGCATTGTAATTCAAACGTCCCCTTAGAAAAATTTATGAATGACGATGCTACTAAACCTCTTACGTTATTTGATTTTCAAACAGATGAGCAAAACTGAACGTACTCACAAATTTCTCTCATTACTTATTCTGATCAACACTAAACTGACACACAATATTTTTGGCGCAACGCAATCTCAGCTTCAATAATCCCTACAAAAGAATGGCCCTGACTAACAATAACCTATACCTTTCATGAATCACTTACCTCGCAAAAATCTTCGTTACTCGAACTCCTGCAATACAGTGAGTGCCAATACTGCCAGCTAAATAAAAGATTCTAACTGCTGAAGGCACTAACTACTGATAGGCATACTTAGCAAATGAAAGATTTTGATAGAGAACAAACAATGTATTTACCTTAATAGTGTTCGTAAGTCATTATATATATTGTTGTTGTTGTGGTCTTCAGTCCTGAGACTGGTTTGATGCAGCTCTCCATGCTACCCTATCCTGTTCAAGCTTCTTCATCTCCCAGTACCTACTGCAACCTACATCCTTCTGAATCTGCTTAGTGTATTGATCTCTTGGTCTCCCTCTACGATTTTTACCCTCCACGCTGCCCTCCAATGCTAAATTTGTGATCCCTTGATGCCTCAAAACATGTCCTACCAACCGATCCCTTCTTCTAGTCAAGTTGTGCCACAAACTTCTCTTCTCCCCAATCCTATTCAATACTTCCTCATTAGTTACGTGATCTACCCACCTTATCTTCAGCATTCTTCTGTAGCACCACATTTCGAAAGCTTCTATTCTCTTCTTGTCCAAACTGGTTATCGTCCATGTTTCACTTCCATACATGGCTACACTCCATACAAATACTTTCAGAAACGACTTCCTGACACTTAAATCTATACTCGATGTTAACAAATTTCTCTTCTTCAGAAACGATTTCCTTGCCATTGCCAGTCTACATTTTATATCCTCTCTACTTCGACCATCATCAGTTATTTTACTCCCTAAATAGCAAAACTCCTTTACTACTTTAAGTGTCTCATTTCCTAATCTAATCCCCTCAGCATCACCCGATTTAATTTGACTACATTCCATTATCCTCGTTTTGCTTTTGTTGATGTTCATCTTATATCCTCCTTTCAAGACACTCTCCATTGCGTTCAACTGCTGTTCCAAGTCCTTTGCTGTCTCTGACAGATTTACAATGTCATTGGCGAACCTCAAAGTTTTTAATTCTTCTCCATGAATTTTAATACCTACTCCGAATTTTTCTTTTGTTTCCTTTACTGCTTGCTCAATATACAGATTGAATAACATCGGGGAGAGGCTACAACCCTGTCTCACTCCTTTCCCAACCACTGCTTCCCTTTCATGCCCCTCGACTCTTATAACTGCCATCTGGTTTCTGTACAAATTGTAAATAGCCTTTCGCTCCCTGTATTTTACCCCTGCCACCTTCACAATTTGTTGTCAAAAGCTTTCTCTAAGTCTACAAATGCTAGAAACGTAGGTTTGCCTTTTCTTAATCTTTCTTCTAAGATAAGTCGTAAGGTTAGTATTGCCTCACGTGTTCCAACATTTCTACGGAATCCAAACTGATCTTCCCCGAGGTCCGCTTCTACCAGTTTTTCCATTCGTCTGTAAAGAATTCGCGTTAGTATTTTGCAGCTGTGACTTATTAAACTGATAGTTCGGTAATTTTCACATCTGTCAACACCTGCTTTCTTTGGGATTGGAATTATTATATTCTTCTTGAAGTCTGTGGGTATTTCGCCTGTCTCATACATCTTGCTCACCAGATGGTAGAGTTTTGTCATGACTGGCTCTCCCAAGGCCATCAGTAGTTCTAATGGAATGTTGTCTACTCCCGGGGCCTTGTTTCGACTCAGGTCTTTCAGTGCTCTGTCAAACTCTTCACGCAGTATCTTATCTCCCATTTCATCTTCATCTACATCCTCTTCCATTTCCATAATATTGTCCTGTTCATGATATCCAGTCTTACAAATTTACTCTTTCTGACGGACACACGTCCAGATCATCCGCTCTCAAAACTCCGCCATCTCTCTCCCCACATCAACCACTGCTGGGGGCTCACCTCACAACTGCGCAACGCTACAATAGCTAATATTCCAACAATGCAAACCAGCCACAGACTGCACACAGCACAATCAGTGATTTTCATACAGTGCGCTACGTGGCGTTAGCAACATAAAAACTTAAACAGCCTACTTACAAAAAAAGGCAGCAATTTTTGGAAGGGTTGCACTTCCGTCATGTTGAACGATTCTCTTCAGTTGTCGTTGGACCCGCTTTTGCAGGATGTTTTCCGCCGCAGCGATGTCGGAGATCTGATGTTTTACGGGATTTCTCACATTCACGGTACGCTCGTGAAATGTTCGTACGCGAAAATCACCACTTCATCGCAACCTCGGAGGTACTGTGTCCATTCGCTCGTGCATCAATTATAACGCCACGTTCAGACTCACTTAAATCTTGGTAACCTGCCATTGTAGGAGCAGTAACCGATCAAACAACAGCGCCACACACTTGTTGTCTTATACAGGCGTTGCCGACCGCAGCGCCGTATTCTGACTGTTTACATGTAATTGTATTTGAATAAAAATGCCTGTACCAGTTTCTTTGGCGCTTCAGTGTAAATGGCATGCAATCGCACTGCTTACGGCTTGATTTTATATTTCACATTTATCCACAACAAAGATCAAAAACAATACAAAAATTCCAGTTTTATTTATTTTTGATATACTGAAGACGTATTTGCACTTTTATTAGTTACAAACTTTGACACACTGGCAGATGCTCACAGTTTCTCAGATTTTCGCCCTCAAGGTGCTACGTAATTGCGACTTATTTTGTTTCATAAACGAAAATGTCTTTCACATATATATGGTCGTCGAAATATTGTTGCACTCTTGCAACCTCACTATGGAGACGTGGAAAATCTACCTGCGGACAGCAACGTAGACGTCCTGCACAGTTTTAACGTTAGAGGGATTCGTCATTAAAATTGGAATTAGTTTCCACGTGAGTCAGTTACATCTGCACATTTCAGTTGAAACGGCAAACGGTCTCGAAAACAGCTCGAAAACTGATATAAAATAAGCAGTATTCTCAAACGTGTACGAAACTATCCTTGTAGTTCTTTCAGGGTCACAGTAATTTAGGGAAATGGACCGTACCTGTCAGAATGCATCCCTTCCATAGTGCGATTTTCTTTTTAAATGATCCGAAAGAAGTTGTTTCCCATCTTGTAGTGTCTTACTGTGCTTAGTGTGCAGACAAGTCAACTTAAAATTAAAGGTCTGCAATCTATTCCGGATTTCCTAATTCTCGTTCCTGCACTCCTTTATCCTTCATAAATTCAACAACAGCGAATTTTAAATCGAAAAATCGCTGCATGCCAACGTATTTGCAGTAATACATCAATTCTCCATATCTTTCGCTCATTTCCATCGAAAATTGTGCAAATGACAGTGAAATAAGGGGTGCGACTTCACAAATTTTTCTACTCGAACCACCAACTTCTTCACGTGCTGCATGCCTGCAAATTTAGCACAAAGTGCTTTTTGAATTACAGAACAGTGAATCCCGTGTGTCGATCGTTTTTGCTCTTTCAGTGTCAACTAAATCTTTAAATTCTTTCTGCATAGTATTGTAATAGCGTTTCATAGCAGTACCTGTCACGTATGCATAATATATAATGATAATTCTCGTCCCTCTCTGCTGTCATTCCCAATCATTTCTAAAGGCTTGTCACAACAGATCGCAAACAGCCACTGGAGCTGTGAACGTCCTTCATACCACGAATAAACAGCGAATGCTCACATTTCGGGAGATTCTGCGGGGAAGTTTGGAATTTAATCCACGACATTGCCGCCAAGTGTGATTAGCGAGAACTTTCCGCTCGCAACTCACCTACCCTCCCGTAGAAATTGCGGCGAATATTTTTTACACCACCAAGAGGTGGCTACCTTCGAGTCGAGAGCTACAGCACAGACGAGAGTTAAAGACTTCGGCTCTACGGAAGTGGGTTAATTGCCCCAAAATGTGTAAGGCCCCGTTCCCTCCACTTCTGTGTTCATTACGCGGTTTTCGTAACGGTCGTCAAACTAGGCTTGACCCTCTGAACGAGTCTAATTAGCTGCAACAGCTACACCACTGCTTTCAGCTGTGTCGTTATATGACCACACCCAGAAACGTTCCATGTCAGATGGCTGACCAAAAACGATGCGGCTCGAATAGTGGCTACGGGTCCACAGTGGTCTAATGATGAGCGTCGCTCCCCCTAGATCATGTGGTCCCAGGGATCGGTTCTAGGCAGCATTTTCTCCACTTAGGGACTGAGCGTTCGTCTTGTCCTAATCATTTCACGGCATCTTCATCTATGCGGAAGTGGCGTCATAACCAATGAAGCACCAAAGAAATTGGTATAGGCATGCGTATTCAAATACAGAGATATATAAATAGACAGAATACGGCGCTGCTGTCGGCACACTTATATACGACAACAAGTGTCTGGCCCAGTTATTACATCGGTTACTGCTGCTATTATGGCAGGTTATCAGGACTGAAGTGAGTTTGAACGTGGTGTTCTAGTCGGTGCACGAGCGATGGGACATCTCCGAGGTAGCGAAAAAGTGGGGATTTTCCCGTGCGACCATTTCATGAGTGTACCGTGAATATCAGGAATCCGACATCGCTGCGGCCGGAAAAAGGTCCTGCGAGAGCGGGACCAACGACGACTGAAAAGAATCGTTCAACATGACAGAAGTGGAACCCTTCCAAAACTCCCTGCAGATTTCAATGCTGGACCATCAACATGTGTCAGCGTGCGACCCATTCAAAGAAACATCATCGACGTGAGCTTTAGGTGCCGAAGGCCCACGCGTGTACCCTTGATGACTGCACGACACAAAGCCTTACGCCTCGCCTGGGACCGTCAACACCGACATTGGACTGTTGATGGCTGGAAACCTGTGGCCTGGTCGAACGAGTCTCGTTTCAAATTGTATCGAGCGGATGGACGAGTACTGGTATGGAGACGACCTTATGAACGCACGGATCCTGCATGTCAGTAGGGGACTATTCAAGCTGGTGGAGGCTGTTATGGTGTAGGCCTTGTGCAGTTGGAGTGATATGGGACCCCTGATATGTCTAGATACGACTCTGACAGGTGACACGTATGTAAACATCCTGTCTGATCACCTGCATCCATTCATGTCCATTGTGCAGTCCGACAGATTTGGGCAATTCCAGAAGGACAGTGCGTCGTCCCACAGGTCCAGAACTGCTGCAGAGTGGCTCCAGAACACAGTTCGGAGTTTAAACACTTCTGCGGGCCACCAAACACCCCAGACATGAACATTACACAACATATTTGGGATGTCTTGCAACCTGCTGTTCAGAAGACATCTCCACACCCTCGTACTCTTTGCGGACTTATGGACATCCCTGCAGGATTCATGGTGTCAGTTCCCTCCTGCACTACTTCAGACATTAGTCGAGTCCATAGGACGTCGTATTGCGGCACTTCTGCGTGCTCGCGGGGGCCCCACACGATATTAGGCAGGTGCACCAGTTTCTTTGGCTCTTCTTTGTACAAGGACTTGAGCCACGTGGTCCAACAAATGCGGACGGGCTCTCCCGGGCAATAACGCCATACAGTCATTTCATTTCATAGTGTCCACTTTGACATCAATTAGTTTCAATCAAAACTCTTCCATTTCTGAATACTGAAACGTGCAGCTAAGGATGCATTTTTCCAACACTCATCATGCTACACATATGAGCACATTTTCGGAAATGGTGTTGACGATGGCGAGAAAGGGATGATAACAGTCGTTAACTTGTAAACAGTATCTACTGTGCTGATGCATCTGTCATACTCGCCGACAACTTCATTTCCTTCTGGACAGCATTAATCCACTTTACAAAGACTTATCACTAAGGAGATGACAGCAATGCGGTTATCTATTTTAATCGGCATGTACTTCAGAGAGCAACCAAAATCAAACATTTAATATGCTGTCTAAAACTTAAATAAGACGAATAACACCAGGATGAGGCGACAAGAATAAGAATTGACACTGTAGTGATAAAATATTTTCAGAACTCAGAATTCCTGTTTATTATACCTTTTTATCCAGTTTACCACTCAAGAGGATGAGAGTATCTGGAACTTCTATCACCATTATCTTTTGGCAGAATGATTGTTCTGTACGTGATGACTTTGGTCATCGAACCTCGACCTGTGTTTGCTTTTGAGACAGGAGAGAGGACAACGCTTTCGTAAGGCCGCAAAATATGACAGCTGAACTAAACATAGTAAGAAGCGTGGAGCCGTTTACAAGAGACTTATTTTACTGGTGCGAGGTATAATACAAATTCTAGGTAATATCAACTGACGGGCAGAAAGACGCTGTATACCTCGCGATAACCTGATTAAAAGATTCGTAGAACGAGCTTTCAGGGCAGAAACTACGCACGTTCTCCGTCTTTCTGCGTATCCCGCTCTTAGATAACGGGGAGGTGAAATCAGGAAAACAACAGCTCTCACAGAGACGTGTGATCAATGTTTAATCGCAACTCCGTATGTGAATGGAAAGACAATGTGCAGTACGAAAACAATCTCGGTCACACACTTTATAGTGATTCCCATGGCATAGACGTAACAGTTCTCTTTGTGTCTAGCTGCCGTTTCTCCTTGTTAAACTCTGTCTCTCTTGGAATATGATTTGTGAACACGGCTCTCAGAACCTTATTCGTATTCATGCTTACGAAGATAACGTGTTTTTATAATGGGCGTCCAAAGTAGGCTATACGGAGGTAATGGTACTAAATAAGATATTGCTTTTACCGACTGTTACGAACCCTTTATCTCAGGCGTGAGTAGACATTACAAGTTCAAATTTTTTGTCACATATTAAGGTCTATGGTCACCTGGCGGTGTAAAACTTCTAAGCTTCTATGTCAATGTAATCAAAAGATAGGGTTATTTATGACAAATATTTTGATACTCTTAAACTCACCAATCAAAACCTAAAGGGTGCTCCCGTTGACCTAGAATCACGAAATTTGGCAAAAAGCAGGGTTTCACAGTACAACTAAAGGAAAAAATGCGATAATGTTAATATGTTACGGTATACCACGAAACAAGTACGTAGGCCACTGACATGGGATAACAAGGCAAGTCAGGACTGGGTCAGGGGACTCAACTAATCTTCGAGACTGCGGCTACTGGCATCGGTTAGTAATCTACTGTATGGGGACCATAGCTCATATACGTGAGATAATTTTGAGGTTTCCGTATCTTAATTGATAAAATGGGAAACTTTAAAGGATCAATTTCTTCTCTGTCTGTCTGTCTGTCTGTCCGTCTGTGAGACGGTGAAGATACCTTTTTTCTCAGGAACGGATATGAGTATCAAGTTCAAATTTGTGTTACATAGTAAGTCAACGATGTCTTGGCGATATGCACAATTTAAGCTTGCAAGCCAAAGCGGTCAACACATATGGCCATTTATGACACGTAATTCGATACTCGCAGACTCACTTATCAAAACCTATAAGGTACTTCTCGTTGTCCTACACTCATAAAATTTGGCAAGGATCAAGGCTTCACGGTGCAAGGTAAGGAAGAAAATGCGAAAATTGTTAATTTGCAATTATATCTCATGAAAATATTTTTTTAACCATTTTTGTCCGTCTGCTAAGACCCTTTTATCCCAGCAAATGGTAGAGGTATTGAGGCGAAATTTACGTCACATACTGAGCTCTACGGTTCCTTTGGGGTGTAAATACGTTGCGCTTTTAAGTCAACGCAATCGAAAGGTATACGGCCATCTTTAAAGACAGCTTTTTCTCAGGAACGGATAGAGGTATAGAGCTGAAACTTACGTCAAACACTAAGACCTACGGTCCCTTGGCAGTGTAAATAATTTAAGCTTCTAAACAACGAAAGATACGGCCATAAAAGCTCACAAACTCACTCTTCAAAACCAGTAGATGAACTGTCTACATCCACGTTATGCCTGGTGGTTTAGCAGTAAAGCGCATTGACGGAAATCGCACTTGGATCACAGATTTTTCAATTTTCGTTTTAACCTAGCCTTCACACCTCAACGATGTGAGGAGTCGCAAGAGGCAAGACTATGTTTAGACATGGTGGTGGTAAGTTTCTATGGGACAAAAATGCTGAGGTCATCGGTCCCTAGGCTTACTCACTACTTAATCTAATTTAAACTAACTTACGCTAAGGACAACACACACACCCATGCCCGAGAGAGGACTCGAACCTCGGACGATGGGAGCCATGCGAATGGTGGCAAGGCGCCTTAGACTGTGCGGCTACCCCTTCGCTGCACAATGTTTAGATTCCACGTTAAACAGTAGATAGCCTTTTCCCTGCTGGATAACTGGGGTAGGTTAGCAACAGTCAGATCACCGACGTGGCGTCCAATAGAATGAACTGCAGCAGGCCATTGAACCACATGATATTTTTATCATTACTATTATCTATATACATAATTACGTTAGTACGCAACTTTCAGATCGCGAGTCCTACTAGTAATTGTCCGGTTTTTTGCTCATCGGTTTTCAGTTATCACATGAGATGTCAGTAACATTCTGGCGATGACTATCGACTACCACACACAAAATACGTTTTCTTAATTCTTCTGGGTGTGTGACTGCGTCACGACATGAGAACGCTATTGGCATTTCGGGTACTGTCGGTGGTAGTCTTCATCAGGCTGACTACTTCGTTATTCGTGCTTGTTGCTTTATATACCGGATGTCCTACAAACGTTCCGATAAACTTCGAGGGGCTGTAGAGGGCGTCCGGAGGAACAAATCGAGGATAGGAACCCGTGTCCAGAAACGGCATCCAATGGCGCTATGGAGCGTCGAAGGTATAGGCGCTGGCGCCTGCTGGTAGGCCACCCCTTTGGCGACAAATGTGACTTATTACGCAATGTTGTTTGATATTCAGTGATTGTGACTGATTGCCACGATCGCCAGCGGAGAAGATGGCGCTCGCTGCTACGTAGAAGGGTATTGTGATCTATGAATGCAAGGCTCAGTTGCCACAGTGGATGATGGTTTTGGACACGGGTTTCCATCCAAAGCTTATTTTTCTCCTGGAATCCTCTAAAATCCCAAATGTTTTTCGGTATAGAGGAGGAAATTAAAATGCATGGGAAAACCTATGTCCGAAACCATCATCCGCCCAAGCAGCAGAGCATTTGCATTCATAGGAGAAAAAGCCTTTCTCTGCCTCAGCTAGCTCCATCTTCTTCACTGGCGGTCGTGACAATCAATCGCGATCACTGAATAACAGAAGTCATTGCGAGACGTTTCGTCTACTGTCCATCAGGGCACAAAGTCCCACTTGCCGCGCAAGGTGTAGCCTAGTGGCAGGCGCCATTGTCTATGACTTGGACGCTGTGTAGCGTCGTTGGATGCCGTTTCTGGACACGGGTTCCTATCCTCGATTTGTTCCTCAGGACACCCTCTACAACACCCCGAAGTTTATCGCAATCCTGTTTATTATTTCGTCCCTGTCCTTGTGTTGTAATGTGACTGATCGTCCTAGCATACGACATGATGACTGGATGGAACGATCAACAGGGAAGGGTATCAATCGCTACTGCCAGGAATATTTGCTGTAAATTTTTATTGGTTTTTATTGGTGTAGTGGTGCAAGCTTCCATGTCTGATTACCGGTCACATCAGAAATCTGTAATTCATACATTAGCAACACACCGAATGGTGATACTGACAGCCTGCAGATCGAACTTCACAATTGACACATCACTTCAAGAGCAAACAGAGAAATTACTACTTAGATAGCTGTGGAAACAAGAGTCAAGGTCAAGAGCATCCAGGGGGAACACGCTCTAACAATCGCCGCCTACCAACATACGAGGCTTTAATGGCATGGTGGGCGAGATTCCACGCCGAAGTGGGATCAGACTTATATCACGACAACAACAAAATGACGGACATCCTGCGTTGCACCGAAGATGCCGCACATAAGCTTCGCACGCTAGGAGTGAACGAGGTCAGCCGAGATTGTGGATTTGTGTGAACTGGCGAGAAAGGGTAGTCCATCAATACACCTATTGAGGAACACTAGCGATGGATATATGCCGGTCAGGATACTAAATCGGCGGTGGAGACGCACGGAGACACATGTGGTTGGCTCACACAACTGAAACAAGACCGTGTTTAGCCACTTAACACTAAAAGTAAAATCAGAGATAGGAATGTGACTGTCGTCTTGACTGCCAGTTATTGCATGCTGGCGGGCAGACCGTCCTAATTGAGCTGTCCAGTAAACACCATACTGCAGGCAACATGAAAGCTCTCGGGCACCACCGCCTAATACGTAAGCAGCGCGACGTCACAACGCCAGACAGCAATAAAAATTTACAGCAAATAATCCGGTAATACTGCTTGATAATCTTCCGTTTCATGTCGTCATCTAATCAACATATAGTGTGCCAAGACATCCCGTTTCAAACCTAGGAATAGGGATGGAATGCGAGGGATAGCCATCTAGTTGAAATGTCGGGAAAAATAATATTTAGTTTCATGGCGCCAGTCCTGGTGGCTGTTACACTACTGGCCATTAAAATTGCTACACCAATAAGAAATGCAGATGATAAACGGGTACACATTTGACAAATATATTATAGCACAACTGACATGTGATTACATTTTCACGCAATTTGGGTGCATAGATCCTGAGAAATCAGTACCCAGAACAACCACCTCTGGGCGTAATAACGGCCTTGATACGCCTGGGCATTGAGTCAAACAGAGCTTGGATGGCGTGTACAGGTACAGCTGCCCATGCAGCTTCAACACCACACCACAGTTCATCAAGAGTAGTGACTGGCGTATTGTGACGAGCTAGTTGCTCGGCCATCATTGACCAGATGTTTACAATTGGTGATATATCTGGAGAATGTGCTGGCCAGGGCAGCAGTCGAACATTTTCTGTATCCAGAAAGGCCCGTACAGGACCTGCAACATGCGATCGTGCATTATCCTGCTGGAATGTAGGGTTTCGCAGGGATCGAATGAAGGGTAGGGCCACGGGTCGTAACACATCTGAAATGTAACGTCCAACTGTTCAAAGTGTCGTCAATGCGAACAAGAACTGACCGAGACGTGTAACCAATGGCACCCCATACCATCAGGCCGAGGGATACGCCAGTATTGCAGTGACGAATGCACGCTTCCAATGTGCGTTCACCGCGATGTCGCCAAACACGGATGCCACCATCGTGATGCTGTAAACAGAACCTGGATTCATCCGAAAAATGACGTTTTACCATTCGTGCACCCAGGTTCGTCGTTGAGTACACCATCGCAGGCGCTCCTATCTGTGATGCAGCGTCAATGGTAACCGCAGCCATGGTCTCCGATGTGATAGTCCATGCTGCTGCAAATGTCGTCGAACTGTTCGTGCAGATGGTTGTTGTCTTACAAACGCATCCATCCACTGACTCGGAGGTCGAGACGTGGCTGCACGATCCGTTACAGCCATGCGGATAAGATGCCTGTCATCTCGACTACTAGTCATACGAGGCCGTTGGGATCCAGCACGGCATTCGGTATTACCGTCCTGAACCCACCGATTCCGTATTCTGCTAACAGTCATTGGAGCTCGACCAACGCGAGCAGCAATGTCGCGATACGATAAACCGCAATCGCCATAGGCTACAATCCGACCTTTATCAAAGTCAGAAACATGATGGTACGCATTTCTCCTCCTTACACGAGGCATCACAACAACGTTTCACCAGGCAACGCCGGTCAACTGCTGTTTGTGTATGAGCAATCGGTTGGAAACTTTCCTCATGTGAGCACGGTGTAGGTGTCGCCACCGGCGCCAACCTTTTAATGGCCAGTTGTGTAGTTTATTGCGTAGAAACAGGCAGAAAGATCCGTTACTGTACGATTACGTGATTGTAGAACAATTACTGGAAATGGTCAAGTCCCTCAAATATCTAGGAGTACGCGTACTGAGTGAATTAAACGACCGCATAAAAGTAATCGCAGTTAAGGCAGTCGCAGACTGATATTAGTTGGAAGAATCTTCAGGAGGTGAGGTACACACACAGATGAGGTAGATTCCAACACCGTCGTTGGACCAATAGGGTTATCGGTCAGGGATCCGTACCATGTAGTAGGGATACAGGAAGCAGAACAGCGAGTTCTGTTACACAGTTGTAGTTGGCGCGTAAGCGTGATGGAAGTCCTCATCCAACTCTCGTAGCAGACGATGTAAGAGAGGCGTTGTGCATCAAATTTTGGTTTACTGTTAAAATTATTACGTTCCTAGAAGAGTCAACCAATATATTGCATCCTCCTACATATACCTCGCGAAAAGACCGTTAAATTAAAAATCGAGAGATTCAGTGGTGCATGAATGCTTACTAATAACCATTCTTCCAGCGGATGATTCAATCCTGGAACAGGAAATCGGGAGGTGACAACTGTACACGAAGTCCCCTCTGCCACACACCGTAAGGTGACTTCCTAAGTGTAGACATTGGAATCTCCCCAGCACATAACCGTAGTTCGTCACTACACGGAATCGGCACGAAGCTAGATGAAGCCAGAATCGGTTACCTTCCGCACTCTGGCGTCATTTTCTGGAAGGCTGGAGAAATACGTCAGGAATGTAGTTTTCAGTGTATAGTTATCGCTCGTACGAAACTAAAATGCCTATTACAGTGAGTGTTTGAAAGATGATGTAGGGCTACGAAAAACCCCTGAATATCGCTTACCGTGGGAATGACATATATGTTGGGCAGACTATAAAAAAAATGTGTTAAAGAAATGCCTAAGGAAAAATAAAGTGACTGGGTTAATCTGAAGTAAAATATAACGTATAACGAAAAGCCCACAGAGAAAAAAGAAGAAAAGACGTAGTTCCACAGAAAAAAAAATTCCCTCCAAACAGCCATCACAAAATACTGAACAACAGCTAGAAAACATTAAAACGCACTCATTTCAAAGACGAAATGACGGAAACTATGCATGATGGTTAGAATAATTGGCGTGGTAACAAACAGGGCTTTGGAATTGCAGACTGAATCGGGAATCAGTAGATGTTCTTATCTAGCTGAACATGAACGGTTAAGAAAGGAAGATAAGATATGAAGCTTTCTTCACAGAAAAATATGCACAGAAGTTCGCCAGCATGTGTCAGAACAGAGATACAAATACGGGACGGACAACTTTGGCACGTAAGGAAACCACATAGGTATTAGATGCATGTCACCCAAGTGTAACACAGTGATTAGGGATATGAATAAATATAGCTGCTGTATATTGAATTTAGTACTGGTTCAGTTACGAAGATGCGAGGATATAGTGAAAAATGTGATAGGAAACGGAGGACGAGGATGGAAAGTGCATTACTAATTAAAAGCTCAAAGGACTCTCTATCTAAAATGGTAGGCTTTTTTTCCTCCTGGGAGTCGATAATGATTTCGTATGCTGCAGAAAAGGGACCTATTACTTCCTATATACTGACCACGTGTTATTTAAATGGGAAGAGAAAATATCACAATTAAAATGAGAAGAGAAAATATCAGAAGTTGTGTAGCGAGGATTGTTCAGGTAACAGCTCAGCAGGCACGGGGTTTTATAAACCACACACTGCTGACACCGTAACTGGTAACATTCCGGGATGGCGGCAACAGGCAGCGGAGATCATGCAAGTTTTGCACAGTAGGCATAGAAAAAAGTGTAAAACGAATCGAGAGGAAGCACTGTTGAAATCGCCAGTGTCCGCAGCTCGTGGAAGTGCGGTAGCGTTCTCGCTTCCCACGCCCGGGTTCCCGGGTTCGATTCCCGGCGGGGTCAGGGATTTTCTCTGCCTCGTGATGACTGGGTGTTGTGTGCTGTCCTTAGGTTAGTTAGGTGTAAGTAGTTCTAAGTTCTAGGGGACTGATGACCATAGATGTCAAGTCCCATAGTGCTCAGAGCCATTTGAACCATTTTTTTGTAAATCGCCAGTCCTGTAAACCAATAAAAGAATCCATACTGTGAACAAAAAGATGACTTAACTCTAGCTAAGGCGAACGTACTTTCTCTGCGAGGTGATGAGGACTAATGATGGTTGTACCACTTTACCAGTGAATTCGAATGTGATTTCTAGGCACTTTTCACGCATATAGCGGTAAATTACGGGTTGTTCTCATATGCACTTCAGTAAAGTAACACATACATAGTTAAAATGTGAACACACACGGGAAAAGAATGTGCATAGTTTACACACAGACGACTTCCCTCACTTATGGTAAGCTGGTTGTTGTGATGTCTGGAAGACGCCGTACACCTCGCGTGAATCTGCTTAAAAATATCGAAAACTGATTTTTCAGATCGTAAACTAGGAATAACCTTCACCCTTCTACGTACCTATGCTGTAGAGATAAGCCCGGATGAAACCAGGCAAGTAAGAGCCAGCAAAGAGGATTACAAGCAGTCGTTATTCCCACCCTTTATCTCTGAAAAGAACGGGAAGAAAAACTTAATATATGCTACAGTAGATTTATGGGATTCATAGACTACAAAAAGCGTTTAAGTCTCCATAATTAAATCATTGCTGGCAGCACTTAAGGACCAAGGAACAGAATCTATCCACATCAGCTTGTTGAAGAATGTATACAATAACGCTACAGCTTCCATTCGATTACAACAGAAGGGGAAAAGTTCAGACCCTGAAGGGATTTAAGCAAGCTGACTCCATTTCTTAAAACCTACATTCTGCATGTTTGGATGAAGTCGTCAAATTAATAGACTGGGATGAAAAAAGAATTCTCATAAACGGATCTTACCTGAACCACCTTCAGTTGCAGGCGACATCGTTTTGTTTGCTTCGAGTACAGAAGAAGTTCAGCCAAGGATGGACGAAGTGAAGAGATGAAGCGTAACACAAGGTTTGAAGACATTGCGCCGGAAGGATGGTAACAGTTGACGAATTTTTGTACTTACTACAACTGGAAACAATGAATAAAGTCTCACTTAACGAAATAAACTGAAGGGCAAAAATGCCTTTGCAAGTTCAATTCCTAAATTGCAGCCGGCCGCTGTGACCGAGCAGTTCTAGGCACTTCAGTCTGGAACCGCGCGACCGCTATGGTCGCAGGTTCGAATCCTGCCTCGGGCATGGATGTGTGTGATGTCCTTAGGTTAGTTAGGTTTAAGTAGTTCTAAGTTCTAGGGGACTGATGACCTGAGATGTTAATTCCCATAATGCTCAGACCCATTTGAACCATTCGAACCTAAATTGCATCTTATATTCAGAAGTAGATTCACGATGTGCCTTGCTTGTGCCAACTGTGTAAAGGTTGTCCATAGCGTTAACGGACAGGGCCTGTGCCTCTCTGTCAAACAGTAAAGCAAATGCTTCCGTCCTTTCACAGTTAAGCTTCTTTGTATTTCCCTTTCTCAATCAGTCACACCACTTTCTCTTTTCTTTACTTGTATTTTGTCACTTTCATCCTCTTCCTCCCTTTTTATGATGTGCCCCGCTGCTGGAACTCATAGTTTAAATGTACTTGCCTGGAATTTGTTCCACTTTCACTTAATAGTGTTTTCCTGCACTATTTAGGTCATACTTTATTCTAAACGTTGGTCTGTGTATTAGATGTAACTTAAAACGTGCCTATCGTAATGAATAATGTTCAAAATTTGTAGAATACCTGGTTAGACATAAGATGGCCTAAATTCTGCAGATATATTCAGGAGGTCCACAGTCAGTGTGTACTGGCAACACTAACGTAAGGAAGTGAAACATGAGCGTTAGAAGACGGTTGAGAAATCGAAGGTTGTTCAATGAGCATTGGAAAAATGCGTGTTCAACATAATAAAAAGGGACAGCCAGACAAATGGATAAGGAGGTGATAGTGCCTGAAATGGAGATATGCTGGAGATGTAGCAACACAAATTGAGCTGAGACGGGCCAAGAATTTCTCGCGAAAGAAAACGACGTAGATGACGACCTAAAGGAAGACGGATTGGCGTCATTAGGAAACAAACAGGACACACTCGGATGCCATAGATGAAGACAATAATCTATCGCTGAACGGAGAAAAGACGACTAGACCTGACGCATTCTACATTCAATATGATGACTTTCTCCTCTTCTCGCAGTAGTCAACCGTACGTCACTGCAGGAACAAATCGTTATAATTGATCGGCAAAATGCAACGGAGATGGCCGTTTCCAATGAAGGGCGTCAAAAAGACGCGCTCAACTATAGCGTTATATCGATGGTGTCAGTCTGTTGTAGATTTTGGCACACGTTCCCTGTTCGCCTAATTTTGCAGTTTTGAGAACCGAAAACCATCATTGTAAAAAAAAAAATGGATGCCACAGACAAAAATCGTATGTAACTCAGCTTTCAGTGTTTGCCCACAAGGCTGTGATTCGTGGGATGATGTTGTGTTTCTTGACTCCACGAAGGAGTTAGACACAACTCAGGCCTGTCCTCTGTTGAGCAAAACGTGAATACGGAATATCAGACTAGATTTGCGATTAGATGGAAGAGCTACTAACAAATATAAGACTTCAAGTCGTTCTTAATGGGGAGGAGTCATCAGGCGGAAAAGTAACTTAGGGCATACCCCAAAGGAATGTTATGCGGCAGTTAGTGTTCCCAATATATCCAGGTTGTTCCAAATCATCAGATCATGGGTAACAACTTTCGTTACAGACAAAATGTTCACTTATGCTTCCAGGTGATGCTAGAACTCCTTTAGTACTCGCTGGCAAGGGCCATGTAAATTTCACCGAACTAGCTGGATCTACTAACAAGGTATGCTGCATGCTACCTACCTCGTTAAATGAATAGAGTTGTTAGGTTGGTGCATAAGATCTAGCGTTTTTGTTTTGCATGTTGGTATTTCATTAGCTACGGGTTTATTTATCGACCTTTTTTATTTGTTGTTCACTGTTGCTATTCGAGTTTACATACTGTCATTTTGAAATAGTAAGTGGAGCTATGAGCGCTAGAAAATGGCGTGTCAAGTGGAGAAATCGGAACATTTAGTTCAGCAGAGTGATGACAGAAGCGGAAGCAGCCAGAAACATTTGAACTGTGTATGGGGACAATGTCACTGTAGAGAGCACGGAAAGAAAATGGTTTTCTTGTTTTAAGGAGAATCGTTGTGGCATTAGTGACTCTCCACGTTCAGGAAAACCTTCGGCGTTCGATGAAGATCGTTTAAACGCATTAATCCAAAATGTTTACGCCGGTGTACTCGAGAACTGGCAACTGTGATGAACTGTCATCATTCCAACATCATTGCATTTGCATGCAATGGGGAAGATTCGAAAATCCGGTGTATAGTTACCGCATGCTCTAAGCCAAAACCACAGCAATCAGTGGGGGGCCATATGTTCATCTCTCCTTGTTCATCAGTAATTGGTTCATGAGCAACACTTCTATTCCTGCCCTGTATCGTTACCAGTGAGAGAAATGGTGTCTTTATGTAACATAAGGAAAAGGCCCGCATTCTGCTGGACTGACAAAAAACACTATACAGGAGTTGGGTTGAGAAGTCATTCTGCACCCACATGATTCACCTGATCTTGCGCTCTCAGATTTTCACCTTTTCCGCTCTCTAGCGAACAGCATTCAAGTACTTCCTTTCCGAATGAAAATGCGCTCCCAGTATGGCTCGACGACTCCTTCGCCACAAAACCACGTGATTTCTACAGTCACGGAATCGAAAAGTTACCCCAACTTCGACAGACTGTTGTAAATAGTGAAGGAGGATATATCATTGACGAATAAAGTCTCTGTTATGTGTATCTATTGTGTTTATTAAATTTATAGACTTTATATATATATATATATATATATATATATATATATATATATATATATATATATTTTTTTTTTTTTTTTTTTTTTTTTTTTCAACAAGAGAATCTTAAGAATGAGTGTGTCTAGGGGGAGAAAGATATTTTAGAAACGAATCAAAAATTTTAGTAATTGTTTTTGTCCTACAGGTTTTTGTTTTAACCTCCTCCATCTACATCTACAAGGATACTCTGCAAATCACATTTAAGTGCGTGGCAGAGGGTTCATCGAACCACCTTCATAGTTCACTGTTATTCCAATCTCATATAGCGCGCGGAAGGAATGAACACTTATATCTTCCCGTACGAGCTCTGATTTACCTTATTTTATCGTGGCGATCGTTCCTCCCTACGTAGGTCGGTGTCAACAAAATATTTTCGCATTCGGAGGAGAAAGTTGGTGATTGGAATTTCGTGAAAAGATTCCGTCGCAACTAAAAACGCCTTTCTTTTAATGATTTCCAGCCCAAATCCTGTATCATTTCTGTGACACTCTCTTCCATATTTCGCGATAATGCAAAACGTGCTGCCTTTCTTTGAACATTTCCGATATACTCCGTCAGTCCTACCTGGTAAGGATTCCGCACCGCGCGGCATTTGCTCGAGCCCACCGATTTCCCACGGAACAGATGAGTGGATGACAGGCAACACACAATGCATACGCAAGTCACAGAGTGCGTGCGCCAAGCTGCTTCTCTGGGGCATAGCCAGTACAATAGCGTAGCCGGGAAACGTTAGAAAACATTATTCCTCCAACAAACGTTATTCCTCATGGTGTGATCTGTCACTTTTAGACGTTTGATGAAAAGGCATTAGAACATACTGTATAGTGGATCAACGATTCATACTTGGACTGGCAATTGACCCCCATCGTTACAAAAGAAACATTATGCACATAAACAGACGGAAAGCCATGGCATCATTACACAGTTGCTGAACAATCTCTGGAAATAGTGACATATCTGGGCGGATGTAAGGGCGCGTTTTAAAGCAGAACGATCGCATAAGGAAAAGGTGGATGCCAGACTGAGATTCATTGGGAGAATTGTCAGTAAGTGTTGTCTATCGATGAAGGTGGTAGCTTAAATGACCCTCGTTCGATCAGTACATGAGTACTGCTCCTCAGTACCAGATAGCATTGATTAACGAACTGAAAAGATACAAAAAAAGAATAGTGTCTTCCGTAACAGAACGAAAGTGTCACGGGGGTGCTTTTCTAACTGCAGAGTTAGACGATACAAGATAGGCGTTGGGGCTCGCCAAGTGATTTAGAATTAAAATTCCGAAAGCGTGAGTTGTCAGGTCAACAAATGTATTGCTTCCTCCTGTGTATAAGTCGCGAAAATACCGCGGAGGTAAAATTAGAAGCCGGCCGTTGTGGCCGAGCGGTTCTAGGCGCTCCAGTCCGGAACCGCGCTGCTGCTACGGCCGTAGGTTCGAATCCTGCCTCGGGCATGGATGTATGTGATGTCCTTAGGTTAGTTAGGTTTAAGTAGTTCTAAGTATAGGGGACTGATGACCACAGATGTTAAGTCCCATAGTGCTCAGAGCCATTTGAAACATTTTTTTTTTTTTAAATTAGAAGGATTGAAGCTCGCACCTAGGCTTTCCAGCAGTGGCTCTTCCAGTGCACCACTCGCGAATGGAAAGTGAAAAGAGGAAAGCGACAGTCGTGCACAAAATATCCTCCGGCAAACGCTACTTTTTTATTTTTATTTATTTTTTTAATTTTTTAAATTTGTGATAAGGTCTGACGGGACCATACAGCTGAGGTCATCGGTCCCTAAGCTTACACACTACTTAATCTAACTTAAATTAACTTACGATAAGGACGACCCCCACACCCATGCCCAAGGGAGGACTCGAACCTCTGACGGGGGGGGGGGGGGGTGGGGTGCTGCTGTGCGGACCGTGACAAGGCGCCCTAGACCGCACGGCTACCCCACGCGGCTCAAACGTTACTGCAGGATACCTCACATTATACAGATGTAAATGAAATGTATGGAGGCACATGTCCAATAGTAGAAGATAAGACCGTCTGATGAGGATAACGACAACGAAGACAACGACGATCATGATGATTAAAAAGTACCGTCTGCCTCACTCTCGACAGCGGTTCCCAGAAAGTAGATACAGTTACACCACCTAACCAAAATTATTCGGACATTCATTACTGGGCATTAATATGTGGAGTATATATCAAGACAGTAACTGTTCTCGAAAGAAGAGAGACTGTTGATGACCGTGCAGCTTTTCCCTGGAATAAAGGATGATTAACTGAAACCCTCAGCTGCCGACAGGTGTTGTTGATATACCTCGATGTGGGCAGCTGAAAATGTATGCTCCGACCGAGACTCGAACCCGGGATCTCCTGCTTACATGGCAGACGCTCTATCCATCTGAGCCACCGAGGACACAGATGAATAGCGCGACTGCAGGGACTTATCCCTTGCACGCCTCCCGTGAGACTCACATTCTCAACTGTCCACAATTCTACATATGCAATGTACCTTATAGACATTTGCCCATCCACTCATTACTCGCGCACACTTTGGCGATTCCCGTAACAGTTTGGGCAACCTGTGCGCATTCGCACAGACGAAGGTCAACGGCTGGGTAGCCTTTAACTATATATATATAGAGAGACTGTTGATGACCGTGCTGAGGGTTTCAGTTAATCATCATTTATTCCAGGGAAAAGCTGCACGGTCATCAACAGTCTCTCTTCTTTCGAGAACAGTTACTGTCTTCATATATATATATATATATATATATATATATATATATATATATATATATATATAGCTAAAGGCTACCCAGCCATTGACCTTCGTCTGTGCGAATGCGCATAGGTTGCCCAAACTGTTACGGGAATCGCCAAAGTGTGCGCGAGTAATGAGTGGATGGGCAAATGTCTATAAGGTACATTACATATGTAGAATTATGGACAGTTGAGAATGTGAGTCTCACGGGAGGCGTGCAAGGGATAAGTCCCTGCAGTCGCGCTATTCATCTGTGTCCTCGGTGGATCAGATGGATAGAGCGTCTGCCATGTAAACAGGAGATCCCGGGTTCGAGTCCCGGTTGGAGCACACATTTTCAGCTACCCATATCGAGGTATATCAACAACACCTGTCAGCAGCTGAGGGCTCCAGTTAATCATCAATATGTGGAGTGTCCACCCGTCACCTTTATGACGATTCGAACACTGCCGGGAACACTTTCAATGAAGTGTCTGAACTCTGAATGTCTGTGAAGCAATGTCAACTCTTCTTTCTCGAGAAATGAAACCAAGTTGAGTGGTGATTTTGGACGGCGAGATCTAGAGCGAACTTGGCGTTCTTGGTCATCTCTGAGATGTTCCATGATGATGATGATGTTTGGTTTGTGTGGCGCTCAAATGAGCGGTCATCAGGGCCCGTACAAAGTCAATTTTTACACGATTCAGTCTAGCCACTGTCACGAATGATGGTGATGAAATTATGAGGACAACATAAACACCTAGTCCCCGGGCAGAGAAAAACTCCAACCCGGTGGTGAATCTTCTAGGCGCTTCATTCCGGAACCGCGCTGCTGCTGCGGTCGCAGGTTCGAATCCTGCTCTTACATGGATGTGTGTGACGTCCTTAGGTTAGTTAGATTTAAGTAGTTGTAAGTCTAGGGGACTGATGACCTCAGATGTTACGTCCCATAGTGCTTAGAGCCATTTGAACCGGCCCTTGAACGAACCCGGGGTCCCGTGATTCAGAGGCAGCAATGCTAGCCACTAGACAAACCACCAACTGTGGACTAAGGTGTTCGACTGGGCTCAGCTCGGGATCCTGTGCAGACTAGCCCATTTCATGAATCTTACTCTCCATAACCCATTGCCTCACAGATCAAGCGTTATGACATGATCCATTGTCATGTTCATACAACCAGTCATTGTTTCTGAATTAGTCCTCTACTATACGCAATTGAAATGCTATAAAATGTTTTCATAACCTTCCGCATTTGGCCTTTCCTCAAGCTCAATAAGCAGACCACACCAGAACCTCGAAAAACACACCGCCACCTCCGTACTTCACTGTTGGCACTACACATGAAGGCAGGTAACGTTCTCCGGGCATTCGCCCAACCATCCCCCTTCCAACGGATTGTCCCAGCTTACAGCGTGATCCGTTACTGAAATTCACTCGTTTGAAGTCATCCAGTGTACAATGGCGTCGGTCTTCACATCACTCCAAGCATCATTCAGCTTTGACTATGGCATTACGTAGGTTTTGAAAAGCTGCCCGGCCATATATCCCACTCGTTTTAACTCACTAAGCACGTTAACTGTGTTAGCTGGGCTGTTGACAGAACGTTAGAGCTCACAGCGCCTTCCTTCCGCTCATTTAATGTAATTTCTTACAACAACCCTTCACAGAGATCGATGGTTCCTGTCCATCAGTGCGTGAGGTTTAGGTTTATCTGTTGTTCGCATTTCACCGTCATAACAGTGGACTCGCAGTCTTAGAAGGGTTGAAAAGTCGCTGATGCGCCTGTTCCTCAGATCACATCAAATGACGGTCGATGTCACTGCAAATTTAAACGCAGCCAAAACCTCTCAGACAAACAGAAGCTAAACGATGTCAAAGTTAGCGTAAGGAGGGCTATGCGTGAAGCGTTCAGTGAATTCGAAAGTAAAATTCTATGTACCGACTTGACAGAAAATCGTAGGAAGTTCTGGTCTTACGTCAAATCAGTAAGTGGATCGAGACAGCATATCCAAACACTCTTGGATGATAATGGCATTGAAACAGAAGATGACACGAGTAAAGCTGAAATACTAAACACCTTTTTTCCAAAGCTGTTTCACAGAGGAAGACCGCAATGCTGTTCCTTCTCTAAATCCTCGCACGAACGAAAAAATGGCTGACAACGAAATAAGTGTCCAAGGTATAGAAAAGCAACTGAAATCACTCAACAGAGGAAAGTCCACTGGACCTGACAGAACGCCAATTCGATTCTACACAGAGTACGCGAAAGAACTTGCCGCCCTTCTAACAGCCGTGTACCGCAAGTCTCTAGAGGAACGCAAGGTTCCAAATGATTGGAAAAGAGCACAGGCAGTCCCAGTTTTCAAGAAGGGTCGTCGAGCAGATGCGCAAAACTATAGGCCTATATCTCTGACATCGATCTGTTGTAGAATTTTAGAACATATTTTTTGCTCGCGTATCGTGTCATTTCTGGAAACCCAGAATCTACTCTGTAGGAATCAACATGGATTCCGGAAACAGCGATCGTGTCAGACCCAACTCGCTTTATGTGTTCATGAGACACAGAAAATATTAGATACAGGCTCCCAGGTAGATGCCATTTTCCTTGACTTCCGGAAGGCGTTCGATACAGTTCCGCACTGTCGCCTGATAAACAAAGTAAGAGCCTACGGAATATCAGACCAGCTGTGTGGCTGGATTGGAGAATTTTTAGCAAACAGAACACAGCACGTTGTTCTCAATGGAGAGACGCTTACAGACGTTAAAGTTACCTCTGGCATGCCACAGGGGAGTGTTATGAGACCATTGCTTTTCACAATATGTGTAAATGTCCTAGTAGATAGTGTCGGAAGTTCCATGCGGCTTTTCGCGGATGATGCTGTAGTATACAGAGAAGTTGCAGCATTAGAAAATTGCAGCGAAATGCAGGAAGATCTGCAGCGGATAGGCACTCGGTGCAGGGAGTGGCAACTGACCCTTATCATAGACAAATGTAATGTATTGCGAATACATAGAAAGAAGGATCCTTTATTGTATGATTATATGATAGCGGAACAAACACTGTTAGCAGTTACTTCTGTAAAATATCTGGGAGTATGCGTACGGAACGATTTGAAGTGGAAAGATCATATAAAAATATTTGTTGGTAAAGCGGGTGCCAGGTTGAGATTCGTTGGGAGAGTGCTTAGAAAATGTAGTCCATCAACAAAGGAGGTGGCTTACAAAACACTCGTTCGACCTATACTTGAGTATTGCTCATCAGTGTGGGATCCGTACCAGGTTGGGTTGACAGAGGAGATAGAGAAGATCCAAAGAAGAGCGGCGCGTTTCGTCTCAGGTTTATTTGGTAAGCGTGATAGCGTTACGGAGATGTTTAGCAAACTCAAGTGGCAGACTCTGCAAGAGAGGCGCTCTGTATCGCGATGTAGCTTGCTGTCCAGGTTTCGAGAGGGTGCATTTCTGGATGAGGTATCGAATATTGCTTCCCCCTACTTATACCCCCCGAGGAGATCACGAATGTAAACTTAGAGAGATTCGAGCGAGCACGGAGGCTTTCCGGCAGTCGTTCTTCCCGCGAACCATACGCGACTGGAACAGGAAAGGGAGATAATGACAGTGGCACGTAAAGTGCCCTCCGCCTCACACCGTTGGGTGGCTTGCGGAGTATAAATGTACCGGGTGATCAAAAAGTCAGTATAAATTTGGAAACTTAATAAACCACGGAATAATGTAGATAGAGAGGTAAAAACTGACACGCATGCAAGTTCACAAAATGCCCGACGGATGGCGCTAGACAGCAAAAGGTCAGTGACAATCGTGTATAAAAGGAGCTGTAATGAGAGAGAGAACCAGATGCGCCAGCTTGTTGACGTTACCTGAAAAGGCGCTTTTGGTGAAGCTGTATTATCAGAATGGGGAATGTGCTAGTTCAGCGTTACGATCCTATCGCCATAGGATGGGGATTCGAACGGGTAAAGGTCCGTTGACAAATGCAGCTGTGGAGAGAATGATTTCGAAGTTCGAAGCCACGGGTTGTTTAGACGATAGACCCCGTAGTGGCCGACCGAGCACAAGGCGTAATGCTGCTGAGACAGTTCAGGAAGAAATGTAGACTTTAGCGGGTTCGTCTATGCACGGGGAAGTCAGCGCTCGTGCAGTCGCACGTCGCACCGGCATTCCATACACTACTGTTTGGTTGGCACTGAGGCGTACCCTCCGATGCTATCCGTACAAAATCCATCGGCATCATGAACTGTTACCTGGCGATTTAGTGAAGCGGAGGGCATTTGCGATGTGGGCGTTTCAAAAGATGGCGGAAGATGACGATTGGTTGAGTATCGTGTTGTGGACCGACGAAGCTCATTTCAAGCTCCGAGGGTCCGTCAACGTCCACAACTGCGAATTTGAGCTACGGAAAATCCTAGAACTGTCGTGGAAACTCCATTGCACGACGAGAAAGTCACGGCATGGGTTGGATTTATGACATCTACCGTTATAGGGCCTTTTTTCATCGGGGAAATGCGTGATTCTGGTTTTGTAACTGCTACCGTGGCGGGTGAGAGGAACGCCGATATGTTACAGAATCGTATCATCCCCAGCCTGGCTGATAAACACCCGCTGGAACGTACGATGTTTATGCAGGATGGCGCTCCACCCCATATTGCTAGACGCGTGAAAGATCTCTAGCGCGCGTCGTTTGGTGATGATCGTGTGCTCAGCCACCACTTTTGTCATGCTTGGCCTCCCAGGTCCCCAGACCTCAGTCCGTGCGATTATTGGCTTTGGGGTTACCTGAAGTCGCAAGTGTATCGTGATCGACCGACATCTCTAGAGATGCTGAAAGATAACATCCGACGCCAGTGCCTCACTATAATGACGGACATGCTTTACAGTGCTATTCACAACATTATTCCTCGACTACAGCTATCGCTGAGGAATGATGGTGGACATATTGAGCATTTCCTGTAAAGAACATCATCTTTGCTTTGTCTTACTTTGTTATGCCAATTATTGCTATTCTGATCAGATGAAGCGCCATCTGTCGGACATTTTTTGAACTTTTGTATTTTTTTTGGTTCTCATAAAACCCCATGTTATTCCAAGCATGTGTGTCAATTTGTACCTCTCTATCTACATTATTCCGTGATTTATTCAGTTTTCAAATTTATACTGACGTTTTGGTCACCCGGTAGATGTAGATGTAGTGACTTCCCCTGGCCGTCCAGATCCGATGCTATTGCTTCGGCCGGTATTACACTATCAAATTCTTTGTCAAATATCTTTGTCCAATATCTTTGTCAAAGATATTTGATGGTGTAATAGGGAACTTTGTCAAATGTCGTCCAATATTTGATCAAACCTATGGCCTCGCTGTAGATTTGATCAAAGAAGTCGCTTGTCTTCTGTTCACTGCAATGTGACATGATACCACATGGAGCGCTAGCATCGCTACATTCTGTCGTCTGCAGTGTTTTTATAAACATTTCGGGTGAATACAATTGGTGTGCGCCGACAACTACAAAATTAATAGAGATGTATGAAGCTGATGAGGCGCTTTACAACGTGAGGCACGCTGAATACAAAAATAGATTACGAAGATTGGGGACCTGACCTAACCTAACCTAACCTAACCTAACTCTCTCCTGTAGCAAGGAACCGGAGTGTTACAGTGAGCCTGTCTTCTGCAGATGTAGCAGTTCTTAAGTGAATATTGTGCTTTGTGATATGAGGATACACTTCATTGAGCACGTACAGAAATGTATGCTCATCCATTCTTAAGTAATTGATGTACGACTTGACGTGCTTCACTATAAACTCACATAACAAGTTTTGTTGAATGCTTTTATCGTGTCGTAAAACCCACGGCTTCACCCTGATATGTTTCCTTTTTTTTTCCCCGCTTATCTTCCGCATATGCACACAGTGCAATTGTGGTACATGCAACTGCTGCGTTTAATAACAAGTTGTTGTTGTCAGCCATCTTGAACTTTGACGAAAAATATGATAGCAGTGTAATACCCCTTCTAGCGCTACGTCAAAGATCTTTGTCAAATATATTTGACGGAATATATGATCACATCTTTGGCAAAGAAATTTGATAGTGTAATACCGGCTTTCTCCACTGACGACACAATACTCCCCGCCTCTTTCTGTAATGGCAGGTGTGCCCCCAGTGGCATCTGGTGATAAATTCCGCGTTACCTAGAGGTGTCCGGATACTGCCGATGAGATTAGTGTAGAGAGCAACGGACCGCGGAACGGGAAGAGTCGGTGTCGTGGCGACGGCGTCCCGCCATATCGCCCGCAGGAGGCTGCTCCACATGAGCGACACTGGCTGCTAAGCAGGGCAAAAAACGGAGAGCCGAGTCGATGCGATACGAGGCGAGGCGAGGCAGGGCTGGAGGCGCGCGTCGCGGCTGCCGGCTTTTTGCCGGCCGCGCCGCTCAGTTGCGGCTGCGGCCCAGTGTTTATGCCGCGTTACGCAACTCACGCGACCCCACAGCCGCCGCCTGGACATCTGGCGGCACCAGATAAGCGCTGCTCGCGGCTGGCTACTGGCGGGCCAGCCCGCTACGTCACGGCGCCCGGGCCAGCTCGTCCTAGGGGCGTCCTGTGAACTCGTCTCTGTGACACCTGCACAGGGAAAAGGTCGCAACCGTGTCCACTAAACCCCGTGATCCAACTCCAGATAGGGCTGGGAAATAACCGACGGGTTCTGGATAACCGGTATTTTTTATGTTTATTGGGTTTACGTTACAACAGATGTCTTTAATTTTTACTAATAGCTTCGTCATCAGGCCACAAGTGGCCCATCGGGGCCATCCGACCGCCGGGTCATCCTCAGCAGAGGATGCGGATATGAGGGACGTGTGTTCAGCACACCGCTCTCCGGCTCGTTACGATGTTTTAATAATAACCGGGTACAAAAAAAAAAATTAGAAATATCGATTACCCGTAATACCTGTACTAAAATTTTTGGTTTTTAAACATACCTTTCAGACGAACCGAGTAACCTTTATACGTAAAATTTACATTGCTTTGAACAGTGGGGAAAGCGATCGGTGCTGTTTTAATAACAGTGCCGACAGAAACGAGGAACAAGCCCATGGCATAAGAACTGGTACAGTGTTGCTGAGGCCATGTGGTGTGCCCTAATACACTAGTGGAAATTAAAATTGCTACACCAGAAGAAATGCAGATGATTAACGGGTATTCATTGGACAAATATATTATACTAGAACTGACATGTGATTACATTTTCACGCAATTTGGGTGCATAGATCCTGAGAAATTAGAACCAGAACAACCACCTCTGGTCGTAATAACGGCCTTGATACGCCTGGGCATTGAGTCAAACAGAGCTTGGATGGCTTGTACAGGTACAGCTGCCCATGCAGCTTCAAGACGATACCACAAGAATAGTGACTGTGGTATTGTGACGAGCCATTGTCCGGCCACCATTGACCAGACGTTTTCAATTGGTGCGAGATCTGGAGAATGTGCTGGCCAGGGCAGCAGTCGAACATTTTCTGTATCTAGAAAGGCCCGTACAGGACCTGCAACATGCGGTCGTGCATTATCCTGCTGAAATGTAGGGTTTCGCAGGGATCGAATGAAGGGTAGAGCGACGGGTCGTAACACATCTGAATAGCCGGAACTGCAGCCGTACGCCCTGAGACATGGGCCCATTACGTTCAGCGGTGCAACAATTTCATCTCAGTATCAGGCCTCGGTGGGCGAGTAACTCGCCCACGTACTCGTAATGTTACAAGTTTAAAGTTACTTCTCTCCAACATAACATCAGAGAAGCGGAAATGTTGACGTGAATTGGCGCTGACGGTGAATTTTTATACCATGGATCCCACATATTCCTAATAATTTACCATTTTGCTTTCAAAGTGTACGATTCTCAGTGAGCTTTGGTTATGCCTTGACCATAAACAAAGGACAAGGCCAAACACCGTGTGTTGTGGATGTGGACCTCTGTGTCAACTGGCTTTTGCGCGACTAGCTCTGATCGGCTCTCTCCCATGTTAGTGAAGCAATTAAGATCTTCATACATGTCCTCAATCACCCCGCTTCAAATGTTGTGCACAAAGCAGCTTTATACGTCAAAAATAAAATCTATGCATATAAAGTCTCAGGTACAACTATAAATAAATATCCTGACAAAGCCGTTCTTTCAGCTAGTTATAACAATAATTCTACATCTGCATGTAAATCCCTACTGTGAAAACCACTGTGAAGTTCATCACTCAGAGTACTTCTCATTCTACGATTTATTAGGGTTCTTCCCGTTCTATTCATGTATGGAGCATGGGTAGAATGATTGCCTGACCATTTCATTCGGTGCTGTAATTAGTATAAACTTCTCCTCGCAATCCCTATTGGACCAATATGTTGGGGGTTGTATTATATTCGAAGATTAATTACTTATAGCTTATTTTTGAAACTTACTTAGAGAGCTCTGTCGATATAGTTTGTCTCGATATTGAAGCGTTTGTCATTTCAGTTTCTTCAGCATTTCCGTGACTCTCCCAGGGGTCAAAGAAACCTGTGGAAATTGTCTGTATACGGTGAAGGACCTGGAAGAGCAGCTGAACGGAATGGACATGATATTGAAAGGAGGATATAAGATGAACATCAACAAAAGCAAAACGAGAATAATGGAATGTAGTCTAATTAAATCGGGTGATGCTGCGGGAATTAGATTAGGAAATGAGACGCTTAACTGATGATGGTCGAAGTAGAGAGGGTATAAAATGTAGACTGGCAATGGCAAGCTAAGCGTTTCTGAAGAAGAGAACAGAAGCTTTCGAAATGTGGTGCTACAGAAGAATGCTGAAGATTAGACGGGTATATCACATAACTAATGAGGAGGTATTGAATAGGATTGGGGAGAAGGGGAGTTTGTGGCACAACTAGACTAGAAGAAGGGATCGGTTGGTAGGACATGTTCTGAGGCATCAAGGGATCACCAACTGAGTACTGGAGGGCAGCGTGGAGGGTAAAAATCGCGGAGGGAGACCAAGAGATGAATACACTAAGCAGATTCAGAAGGATGTAGGTTGCAGTAGGTACTGGGAGATGAAGAACCTTGCACAGGGTAGAGTAGCATGGAGAGCTGCATCAAACCAATCTCTGGACTGAAGACCACAACAACAACACGTTCAACTTGCCCTGTTAGCTCTATTTAGTACGGATCCCGGACATCTGACAATATTCTAAGACGGGTCACTCCGTGTTCTGTAAGCAACATCGATTACATTACCAGAATATTCTGCCAATGAACAACAGTATTCCATCTGCTTTCCCTACGACTGAGCCTATTTGATTGTTCCATTTCGTATCCTTACGAACAGTCAGATCCTGATATTTGTATGATTTGACCGACTCCAGTTGTGGCTCGATGACACTATTGTCACAGGATAACGTGTTCTTTTTTTTAATTTGTGAAGTGCATTTATAAACATTTATATTTATAAACATTTAAAGCAAGTTTCTAATCTGTTCACCAATTAAGAGTCTTATCAAGATCCGACTGAATATTTGTGAAGCTCTTTTTCTGCGAAAAGGCCGGCCGGTGTGACCGAGAGGTTGTAGGCGCTTCAGTCTGAAACCGCGCGACCTCAGTGGTCGCAGGTTCGAATCTGTCTCGGGCATGGATATGTCTGATGTCCTTAGGTTGGTTAGGTTTAAGTAGTTCTAAGTTCTAGGGGACTGATGAACTCAGATGTTAAGTCCCATAGTGCTCAGAGCCATTTGAACCATCTGCGAAAAATCTGAGGTTACTGAAAAATTTGTCTGCAAGGTCATTAACGTACATTAACAACAAGGGTCACAACACAATTCCTTGCGGCCCATTTGAAGTTACTTGTAGATATGTTGATGACTTTTCATCCAATATAATATCCTGCATCCTTCCTACCAATCACAAGTCACAAGTTTCGCTTTACACGCCATACGATTGTACTTTCGAAAAATTTAACGTGGTATGCTACTGAGTCAAAAGGTTTTCGGAAATCAAGAAATACTGTATCTACCTGACGTGATCCATGGCTTTCAGGAAGTCATGTGAGAAAACTGCGAGTGGGTTTCCGTATGTTCGATGTTTTCGGAATCCATGCTGTTTGGCATGAAACAGGTCATCCTGTTCCAGATACCTCATTACGTCAGAGCCCATAATATGTTCTAAGACTCTGGATCTCAAGGACACTGTACGTTAGTTTTGCGGTTCACTTTTGATACCCTTGCTGGAGACGATATCTTAATTTTTTTTTGCTGTTAGCCAGACCGCTCTTGCAGCCGCATTACACTAGGCTGGTAATTAATGGGGGCACAGGACAGTGCCTTCGGATACCTCGTTGGCGTCCCTTATGGTCTCGCCACATAATTAAATTTAATAAAAGTAAAAATAAAATCATGTTCACGCACTACTGAGTAGTCATGGGTCGAACGAAAACCTCGCGAAGTTGCCCAGTTCGCTCGCCTCTCTCGTAGAATAAAATTTCGTAATACTTATTAATTTTACTAACAGATGGGCGTTTTTTAAAGAAAAAAATAATAAAAAAAGACAAAGAAAAAATGAAAAAAAAACAAAAAAAGTAAAAAAAATGTGTCCTGTGCTTTCTTTCAACTACTGGGCACCAGATTTTCTTTGAAAGATCTACGGGATATGATAAAATGAGAGGCCAACTCATCCCCAGGTTTAGCATAGAACCTGTTACGGATTTCGTCGTGTCCAGAACGCGTGGTCAGTTTTAGCGATTTCAGCTGTTCCCAACACCATTGATTCTACTATCTCTATCACACATGATTGTAATGGCACTATGAACAATACTTCTGGATAATTCTGCATATCACTGACGTTGCTGCCAAGTCTGGAAACATAAGTATTGTAAAACTATGTAGTACGTAATGTAATAATGGGACAGAGTATTCATCATAAAACAGCACACATAACAAAAACATACAAATTTAAAGTGACAGCGAACAACTATTTTTCATATTAAGACGTTTACGTATCATAAGAAAAGGAAAAGCAAGATTTAAACGCTAAAACAATTAGAACGAGTATCATGTGGGCTTGTGAAAAGGCATAGCGCAGAACGTTATATCGACAGTTGGTGGCGCTCTTCTTCCAGCAGTTGGACGTTTCGCTTACGTTTCTGGACATTCGAATGGCAGTGCTGTCGCGGCTCCGACATGGCGTCGCAACATCTCATCGTGAGTCCTGTAGACGAGGACTCGGGGTGCATACAGGCCCTGAAGTAGTGACCACATAGTTCACAAGATTACTAAGAGCGGATTTCCATCAAAGAGGCAATCAAATGAAAACCGGACACCTGCCACTACGGGACCACAAGGGACCATGGAATGGTTTCCCTCAAAAGTAATCACCGTTTGCGTTAAGACATTTATCTCAGTTGGAGACGAGATGATCACTTCTTGTTTCGTAGAACGCGGTCGGCCGCTGGCGGATCCACAACCGCACCCACTGTTGCACTTCTTCGTCCGGCTGAAACCGACGCCCATGTACATCTCTCTTCATATCGAATAAAGATGTGGAAATGACACGAAGGACCGGGCTGTACGGAGGATGTTGCAGTGTTTCTTAAGCAAATACACTATTGGCCATTAAAATTGCTACACCAAGAACAAATGCAGATGATAAACGGATATTTATTGGACAAATATAATATACTAGAACTGACATGTGATTACATTTTCATGCAGTTTGGGTGCATAGACCCTGAGAAATCAATACCCACAACAACCACCTCTGGCTGTAATAACGGCCTTGATACGCCTGGGCATTGAATCAAACAGAGCTTCGATGGCATGTACAGGTACAGCTACCCATGCAGATTCAACACGATACCACAGTTCATCAAGAGTAGTGACTGGCGTATTGTGACGAGCCAGTTGCTCGGCCACCATTGACCAGACGTTTCCAATTGGTGAGAGATCTGGAGAATGTGCTGGCCAGGACAGCAGTCGAACATTTTCTGTATCCAGAATGGGCCGTACAGGACCTGCAACATACGGTCGTGCATTATCCTGCAGAAATGTAGCGTTTCGCAGGGATCGAATGAAGGGTAGAGCCACGGGTCGTAACACATCTGAAATGTAACGTCCACTGTTCAAAGTGCCGTCAATGCGAACAAGAGGTGACCGAGACTTGTAACCAGTGGCACCCCATACCATCACGCCGGATGGTACGCCAGTATGGCGATGACGAATACACGCTTCCATTGTGCGTTCACCGCTATGTTGCCAAACACGGATGCGACCATCGTGATGCTGTAAACAGAACCTGGATTCATCCGAAAAAAAGACGTTTTGCCATTCGTGCACCCAGGTTCGTCGTTGAGTACACCATCGCAGGCGCTCCTGTCTGTGATGCAGCGTCTAGGGTAACCGCAGCCATGGTCTCCGAGCTGATAGTCCATGCTGCTGCAAACGTCGTCGAACTGTTCGTGCAGATGGTTGTTGTCTTACAAACGTCCCCATCTGTTTACTCAGGGATCGAGATGTGGCTGCACGATCCGTTACAGCCATGCGGATAAGATGCCTGTCATCTCGACTGCTAATGATACGAGGCCGTTGGGATCCAGCACGGCGTTCCGTATTACCCTCCTAAACCCACCGACTCCGTATTCTGCTAACAGTCATTGGATCTCGACCAACGCGAGCAGCAATGTCGCGATATGATAAACCGCAATCGCAATAGGCTACAATCCGATCTTTATCAAAGTCGGAAACGTGGTGGTATGCATTTCTCCTCCTTACACGAGGCGTCACAATAACGTTTCACCAGGCAACACCGGTCAACTGCTGTTTGTGTATGAGAAATCGGTTGGAAACTTTCCCCATCTCAGCAAGATGTAGGTGTCACCACCGGTGCCAACCTTGTGTGATTGTTCTGAAAAGCTAATCATTTGCATATCACAGCATCCTCTTCCTGTCGGTTTAACTTCGCGTCTGTAGCACATCATCTTCGTGGGGTAGCCATTTTAATGGCCAGTAGTGTAGATGAAGTGTAGCTATCGTCTGATTTTAGCGGAACTTCCGTGCACAGCTGTGGATTTTTTTGGCGGTGGAGATGCGGGAAATTTGCCCTGGGCCCTCTGGGACGTTTTCCCTCGGGTTGTCGGAATGCTGGTGGATGGAATCATCCAGTTACGCGATAACGCCAGCCCCAACACTGATAACTGAACGAAGGCTGTGCTTCAGCGACTTGGTTGATAAACACTGCAACTTCCTCCATACAGCCTCCATACACATCTGAAATTTATCATCCACTGTTTGAAGTGCCGTCAATGCGAACAAGCGGTGACCGAGGCTTGTAACCAGTGGCACCCCATACCATCACGCCGGATGATACGCCAGTATGGCGATGACGAATATACGCTTCCATTGTGCGTGGAAACGTCCACAGTGTGATTTTCACATATTTGGCTACGTGAAGAAAGACATGCTTCGACATCGGTTTCTGTAGGGCGAGGTAGTGCAAGAGTGAGTACTGTTTTGGATCCGTCAGCGGCTAACCACGTTCTATGAAACAGTTATCGATCGTCCTGACTCCGAGTGACATAAATGTCCTAACGCGTATGGTGTTTACTTTTGAACATAACCATTTCATGGTTATGTTTTGGTGGGTTCCATTTGACTCTCCTCATATTTCTGGTTGAGCGCAAATTTCACTTGGTGTAGTTTTCATATACCCTGTCGTAGGCTTCATTCGCACTCGCTACCGTCTCGACAAGAGGGCACAAGACGAACATCAACGAAAGTGAAACAAGTGTCGGCGATGGTAGTCGAATTAAATCAAGCGATGCTGACGGAGTTGGATTAGCGACTGAAGAATTAAAAGCAGTAGACGAGTTTTGTTATTCCGACAGTAAGATAACACGATAGTCGAAGTAGACGGAATATAAAACGCAGAAAAGAGAAATTAGTTGACACCGAATATAAATTTATGTTTATTATGTCTTTATTTTTCTGTTTCAGTTTGACAGACGATTTGGGTTACTGATAGTTTCGAATGTGTCCGTTAATTATCGAACCATTACCTGTGTGGTTCTCAGTTGACATTTGTAGACTTTCAGCTGTTCACTTCTGTTAGTTAACAAATGTTTCATTCCATAGAAGGCACATATATTACGGAGAGAGAATGTTTGAGCCCGCATCTCGTGGTCGTGCGGTAGCGTTCTCGCTTCCCACGCCCGGGTTCCCGGGTTCGATTCCCGGCGGGGTCAGGGATTTTCTCTGCCTCGTGTTGGCTGGGTGTTGTGTGATGTCCTTAGGTTAGTTAGGTTTAAGTAGTTCTAAGTTCTAGGGGACTGATGACCATAGATGTTAAGTCCCATAGTGCTCAGAGCCAAGAGAATGTTCGAAGTAGGACAATCAGGAATAGCTCAATAGTCAATAACCCAGATTGTCAGTGCAGCTTAGAGGGGAAAAATAAAATAAAAAAGCTTTAACATAGTTGCTGATACTTCTGACAATTTTCGAATAACATAAATTGAAGTGTTGGGAAATATTTCTTGTAGGTAACGTTTTCTGGAATGTAGCTTTGTACAGAAGTGAAACATGGGCGATAAACTGTTGAGACAAGAAGAGAATAGGCCACTGAAGGTGATCCACGAAAGAAACGAAACGCGTATGGCAAAAATAAAGTGCGTTTGATTTAGTTAGAAAGTCGGAGTACACCTCCTTGTATTTTGAACCAAGTGAGGAAAGACGGAAAAAAGACAAAATGACGAGAATAGAAGGTTTGACATGTAATCGTACAGAAAAGTGTTAAAGATTAGATGAATAGATTGTATCACTAATGAGGTAAGTGTGAACCGAATTGGTGATACAAGAAGGGCTCGGTCGATAGGACACATCCTGAGGCATCGAGGAATCATCAGTTTGGAATGGAAGACAGTGTGTGGGATAGAAACTGTAGAGGGAGTCAGGGGATGAATGCAACAATCAGGTTCGAATGGATTTATGTCGCAATCGTTACTCAGAGATTAAGAGGCTTCCACAGGACGGACTGCCTGCACTGAACGACAACAACAGCACTGTCGTCAGAGAATATTATTATTGATACACTCGCACCCAAAATTTTAATTTTACTCCTGAACTTTTCGTCTAGTTCCTTCATTGGTTCTTCGATGTCTGGGCTCTGCAGTAGAGGAGGCACACTGTATGTCTGTCTCCATTCTCACTGTTCCCTCTTGGTTCTTGTAGCTACTGTACATGACTCGTGTTTCTCTCTAGCGTATAACTGTTCTGCTGGAAATTTCAAATATGATACATAGGCACAGCCCCTCTCCACTTCATCAATGAGCTGTGACATTTTGCTTTAATTATGCAACTTCATTTTTTTGAGGCGGTAGTTAAAACTATTACTGTCCGTCATAGGACCTTGCTATGGGCAACATAAAACACTTTAGAGAGCCCACGTACAGTAAAAACAACTGAGTACATTTTTCAACATGCCATAAAAGCTTTCTGCTGCCGCCCTGGCACACACTTGCCTCTACGCAAAATCTCACTTGTCAGACTTCTTTTTTCTCCAGTGATGAGATATCACACCTCAGCTCTGGTGAAATTCTAAACAGGGTAACACTGTTAAAAAGTGGCACATTAAGAATCGGAATAGTACATAAGTACGGCAATACATGTAGTACTGCGTGACAAACGAGCTTTAAACTCTGACACAGTGTTTACAAACGGGGGCAAGAGCTTGCGCACCCAGACGCCTCAAGATAAGGTTCACCGACTTGTGGGAACATCATTCATTACTCCTTTCCTCTCACTGATACGGCACTGCCAAGGGGGTCAGCGAGCCCGCGCCGATCCGAGCAGCTGAGCTGTTTACATTCATCATCCGAGAGAAGCCTCCCAAATACGGCTGTAGCCGCGTCAATGACGAGGGAAAGCTGTGCTCTCAAAACTTCTTTTATAGTCTTTCTCCGTATGGACGTATCCATTGGCCTATTCCGTGTTTACAGCTCGAAACTGACTGGTAGGTTAGGAATACTCGTTAAGCCGTTCGCTACCGTTGGGCTGAACACTTCAGGAAACGTTTGGAACGGTGTCAGATTTGGTACGTTGTGTAGTCGACCGGTTGAAGAACTCGGGTGACCTATACACTTTCGGAGGTGGGGTCTGAGACTAGTGTGTGTACTGCAGGGTTCAAGTTTCACCTGCAGTGCATATTTCCAGGAGGCTTTCGACACCGCTCCTCACAAGCGTCTTCTAACCAAACTGCATGCCTACGGAGTATCGCCTCAGTTGTGCGGCTGGATTCGTGATTTCCTGTCAGAAATGTCACAGTTCGTAGTAATAGACGGAAAGTCATCGAGTAAAACAGAAGTAATATCCGGCGTTTGCCAAGAAAGTGTTATAGGCCCTCTATTGTTACTGATCTACACTCCTGGAAATGGAAAAAAGAACACATTGACACCGGCGTGTCAGACCCACCATACTTGCTCCGGACACTGCGAGAGGGCTGTACAAGCAATGATCACACGCACGGCACAGCGGACACACCAGGAACCGCGGTGTTGGCCGTCGAATGGCGCTAGCTGCGCAGCATTTGTGCACCGCCGCCGTCAGTGTCAGCCAGTTTGCCGTGGCATACGGAGCTCCATCGCAGTCTTTAACACTGGTAGCATGCCGCGACAGCGTGGACGTGAACCGTATGTGCAGTTGACGGACTTTGAGCGAGGGCGTATAGTGGGCATGCGGGAGGCCGGGTGGACGTACCGCCGAATTGCTCAACACGTGGGGCGTGAGGTCTCCACAGTACATCGATGTTGTCGCCAGTGGTCGGCGGAAGGTGCACGTGCCCGTCGACCTGGGACCGGACCGCAGCGACGCAAGGATGCACGCCAAGACCGTAGGATCCTACGCAGTGCCGTAGGGGACCGCACCGCCACTTCCCAGCAAATTAGGGACACTGTTGCTCCTGGGGTATCGGCGAGGACCATTCGCAACCGTCTCCATGAAGCTGGGCTACGGTCCCGCACACCGTTAGGCCGTCTTCCGCTCACGCCCCAACATCGTGCAGCCCGCCTCCAGTGGTGTCGCGACAGGCGTGAATGGAGGGACGAATGGAAACGTGTCGTCTTCAGCGATGAGAGTCGCTTCTGCCTTGGTGCCAATGATGGTCGTATGCGTGTTTGGCGCCGTGCAGGTGAGCGCCACAATCAGGACTGCATACGACCGAGGCACACAGGGCCAACACCCGGCATCATGGTGTGGGGAGCGATCTCCTACACTGGCCGTACACCACTGGTGATCGTCGAGGGGACACTGAATAGTGCACGGTACATCCAAACCGTCATCGAACCCATCGTTCTACCATTCCTAGACCGGCAAGGGAACTTGCTGTTCCAACAGGACAATGCACGTCCGCATGTATCCCGTGCCACCCAACGTGCTCTAGAAGGTGTAAGTCAACTACCCTGGCCAGCAAGATCTCCGGATCTGTCCCCCATTGAGCATGTTTGGGACTGGATGAAGCGTCGTCTCACGCGGTCTGCACGTCCAGCACGAACGCTGGTCCAACTGAGGCGCCAGGTGGAAATGGCATGGCAAGCCGTTCCACAGGACTACATCCAGCATCTCTACGATCGTCTCCATGGGAGAATAGCAGCCTGCATTGCTGCGAAAGGTGGATATACACTGTACTAGTGCCGACATTGTGCATGCTCTGTTGCCTGTGTCTATGTGCCTGTGGTTCTGTCAGTGTGATCATGTGATGTATCTGACCCCAGGAATGTGTCAATAAAGTTTCCCCTTCCTGGGACAATGAATTCACGGTGTTCTTATTTCAATTTCCAGGAGTGTATTTAGATAAGATATCTGTATGGTGCGAAAAGTGGAAATGACCCTGAATAAAGAAAAGTGTGAAGTTATTCACATGAGTACTAAAAGAGATCAGCTAAATTGCAATGACGAGATAGGTCACACAAATCTGAAGGCTGTAAATTCAGCTAAATACTTAGGGATTACAATTACAAATAACCTAAATTGGAACGATCACATTGATAATATTGTGGGTAGAGCAAACCAAAGACTGCGATTCACTGGCAGAACACTTAGAAGGTGTAACATTTCTACTTAAGAGACTGCTTACACCACGCTTGTCAGCCCTACTCTGGAGTATTGCTGTGCAGTGTGGGATCCGCATCAGGTGGGACTGACGGATGACATCGAAAAAATACAAAGAAGGGCAGCTCGTTTTGTATTATCGCGAAATAGGGGAGATACTGTCACAGACATGATACGTGAATTGGAGTGGCAATCATTAAAACAAAGGCGTTTTTCTTTGCGACGGGATTCTCTCATGAAATTTCAATCACCAGTTTTCTCCTGCGATTGCGAAAACATTCTGTTGGCACCCACCTACATAGGGAGGAATGATCATCACAATAAAATAAGAGAAATCAGGGCTCGCAAGGAAAAATTTAAGTGCTCATTTTTCCCGCTTGCCGTTCGAGAGTGGAACGATAGAGAGACAGCTTGAAGGTGGTTCATTGAACCCTCTGCCAGGCACTTTATTGTGAATAGCAGAGTAATAACGTAGATGTAGATGTAGAAGTTCAACCGAAGTACAATTATGGTGCTTATTCAGGGTAGATATACAGAATATTATCACTCACTATAGAACTTACCGAAGGCCGGTGTCGAAGACATGGGGCAATTACCGTGACGTCACCTGATCATCATCCCAAAAAAAGGCAGAAAACAATTAAAATTACTGACAGGCCACATCTGGGGTCGAAACCCTTTTACCATTATCCTAATCTATAAGTTCTTGATCCATCTCAACCTACGCCCATAAGGCCTGCAACTTTTTCCTCCAAAATTCCATAAATCCCTTTAAGGTCCTCCAAAAATATGCACTTTTCCTCCTCTTATACATCCGCCTTTTTTCTCAGCTCGCAAGCTATGCTCTCTATCATACCCTGTCCATGTATCCTCCCGTGCCATTACATGTATATTCCGCCTTCTTTGCGCCAGTTCCACCCTCTTCAACCAAACCCCACTCCTCAACCCTCAAATCAGTCCGCCTTAGCATTCATAGTCTACAGAATTTCTAGCCAGCCGTTTCCTAGTATAATATTATATGTCCCCCCACAGTCCTTCATAGTCCGTCTTGTGTACGTCTTTTTATCTCCACTACTATTTTATGTCACCAGCATCACCAATATATCATGTCAGCGCCATCATCTCTGTATTTGTCGCCTTATTTATTTTATATTGTGAAACAGTGTAAAATGTGTAACTCTTACACTGAGGAACGCTTTTTATCTGCTGCTATTCCACTCAATCGGAGTGAATTGAAATATTAATAAATGTGAGTAATAACCATGAGCTCAATGATGTGACTCATAGACCGAGGGAAGATCTAGCGAGGGTGATAACGCCGCATCAGAAACAGTACGTCCGCTTAGCTGCATAGAGGAGAGCAACACCTATTGATCAGAAATTACCAGATAAGCTACTGAGGGTAATTGGGGTCCGTACAATCGGTTGGACATCTATCACCAAAGCATCGTCCTGGTACGCGTGGTATAAGATAGGCCATCACAAGTGTTAAACTATAATTGATATATATCTGTTTTCTGGTATATGTCTATGTCTCGCCAGATTTAGGATGTGTTGTTGCTAGAACTGTCTGCTGCGTATAGTATTTTGATGCCCTGTCTTTTGAAAATGTTTGTGATTTTATGAGTGAGTTTGTTTAGTTATGTCATTGTTTACTATTCTCTGTCATATTTTCCTGATTATTCTATGTAGGTGTTGTGGTATGGAGTGTTTGTTACTGTGTTTGGTTCTGTTGTGTTATTGTCTATGCTTTTGAGTTCTCTGTTTTTCTTTTGTGAATCTTGTTGCTTAGGTTTGTCACAGTGTTACTGTTATAACCATTTTTAATTTTTTTTTATTTGTGGTAAGATCTTATGGGACCAAATTGCTGAGGTCATCGATCCCTAAGTTTACTCACTACTTAAGATAACTTAACTTAAGGTCAACACACACATCCATGCCCAAGGGAGGACTCGAACCACCGAATTTGGGGGGAGGGGGGGGGGGGGGGGGAAGCAGCGCGGCCGACCGTGGCTTTATGCATCATTATGTGCATCATTATGTTCGAGTATAATGACTTTTCTGGAGGCCGGCCGAAGTGGCCGTGCGGTTAAAGGCGCTGCAGTCTGAAACCGCAAGACCGCTACGGTCGCAGGTTCGAATCCTGCCTCGGGCATGGATGTTTGTGATGTCCTTAGGTTAGTTAGGTTTAACTAGTTCTAAGTTCTAGGGGACTAATGACCTCAGCAGTTGAGTCCCATAGTGCTCAGAGCCATTTTGAACCATTTTTTGAACTTTTCTGGAGACTAGAAATCTACTCTGTAGGAATCAACATGGGTTTCGAAAAAGACGGTCGTGCGAAACCCAGTTCGCGCTATTCGTCCACGAGACTCAGAGGGCCATTGACACCGGTTCACAGGTAGATGCTGTGTTTCTTGACTTCCGCAAGGCGTTCGATACAGTTCCCCACAGTCGTTTAATGAACAAAGTAAGAGCATATGGACTATCAGACCAATTGCGTGATTGGATTGACGAGCATGTCATTCTCAATGGAGAGAAGTCTTCCGAAGTAAGAGTGATTTCAGGTGTGCCGCAGGGTAGTGTCATAGGACCATTGCTATTCACAATATACATAAATGACCTTGTGGATGACATCGGAAGTTCACTGAGGCTCTTCGCAGATGATGCTGTGGTGTATCGAGAGGTTGTAACAATGGAAAATTGTACTGAAATGCAGGAGGATCTGCAGCGAATTGACGCATGGTGCAGGGAATGGCAATTGAATCTCAATGTAGACAAGTGTAATGTGCTGCGAATACATAGGAAGATAGATCCCTTATCATTTAGCTACAAAGTAGCAGGTCAGCAACTGGAAACAGTTAATTCCATAAATTATCTGGGAGTACGCATTAGGAGTGATTTAAAATGGAATGATCATATAAAGTTGATCGTCGGTAAAGCAGATGCCAGACTGAGATTCATTGGAAGAATCCTAAGGAAATGCAATCCGAAATCAAAGGAAGTAGGTGGGGGATCCGTACCAGATAGGGTTGATAGAAGAGATAGAGAAGATCCAACGGAGAGCAGCGCGCTTCGTTACAGGATCATTTAGTAATCGCGAAAGCGTTAAGGAGATGATAGATAAACTCCAGTGGAAGACTCTGCGGGAGAGACGCTCAGTAGCTCTGTACGGGCTTTTGTTAAAGTTTCGAGAACATACCTTCACCGATGATTCAAGCAGTATATTGCTCCCTCCTACGTATATCTCGCGAAGAGACCATGAGGATAAAATCAGAGAGATTAGAGCCCACACAGAAGCATACCGACAATCCTTTTTTCCACGAACGATACGAGACTGGAATAGAAGGGAGAACCGATAGAGGTACTCAGGGTACCCTCCGCCACAAACCGTCAGGTGGCTTGCGGAGTATGGATGTAGATGTAGATGTAGATTCTGTAAGTTCTTTTTAGCAGTTTTCCTTGTCGAGTAGCACTGTCTTGAGGGTATGGAGCATATGCCGAAATGCTGCTTGCTTTTGTGAGCGTGAGTGGTTCAAAGACTGAGGAATGAAGATGTCAGTTGCTGTGGGATAAAGGTGTTTTTTATTTACAAACCGAATATTTCTGTGCTTGCTGCAGATGATGGCCACGCAAACAAACTTGTTAGCCGAGAATGTTTGCATCCTTAATAAAGCAAAGCCTCTCCACATCACTAACCATTCACGTTTGACTCATTGTCTGTGTGTGTTACTCTCATGTTTCTCGTCAAAGAACAGTAAAAGCTCAGAGCATAATACTGAAAACGCGTTGTACGTATTACGCGTCTACGATAAATGCAGTCGCAGAGTGGGGTGACTTCGCTGATCACGCCCTGTGCCTCAGTTCAACGTCAGGAAAATTTAACGGTGATTGCAAGCAACGGGGTGTCTCTTTGACATACCTTTCCTTTCGGAAGTATACATTACAGAACAAATGTCAGCTGTCATAGATATATTAAAGTTTAAATTTAGTTGAACCCTCTGTCTGTATGTGTGACTACGCAAGATGTGCTGTAACTGAATCTCAATTCCGCCTGAGTTTTCCACATCTAGCCAAAAGAATTCTCGATTGGCCTTGATTTTTGCAATCATTCAGTGCAAAAGTATAAAACACATTTTGAGGTTCAGTAAACTCACAAGCTTTAACGATATGTAATTAGCTTCACTTTTTACGCTTATTTGTTCCCTACTGGGAGAGAGGAAAGGGATCGAGCTCTACTTGTGCTTCACCACGCCACGTCCCGAGATGAGCGACAGCCACGTTCGGGGATCTAAAGTTCGAAGACAGGTCTAAGGGAAAGTGCCCCATAAAAGTACGCCATCAAAATCCTGTTATTCTATGTGAAGATGAAAGCCAGTCAGAAATAAAACTGGTTATCTATGAGGCAATCGTTTATCAGCGTGGGACTATTTCTCAGAAGCTGAATTACCTTAAACTTGCAACGCAGATGTCGCTGAAATGGAAAGTGCTGTTGATGTGCGCATTTTCACAGAATGGTTTGGTAGTGGGGGACTCGTATTGTCAGCCAATGGACCGATTTTAATAATACTTGGAAAGTGTATTTTTGTGCAAGCATATACTTTTTTTTAATGGAACAGTGCGTGCCGGCCGCGGTGGTCTCGCGGTTCTAGGCGCGCAGTCAGGAACCGTGCGACTGCTACGGTCGCAGGTTCGAATCCTGCCTCGGGCATGGATGTGTGTGATGTCCTTAGGTTAGTTAGGTTTAAGTAGTTCTAAGTTCTAGGGGACTGATGACCACAGCAGTTGAGTCCCATAGTGCTCAGAGCCATTTTTTGAACAGTGCGTATCGACATTAACATGGGCACTACGACAGGATACTCCAGTATCTTTTTTAGTGATGAGGCCATATTTAACAATCATGACGAGGTAAACCGCCAACACGTACACTACTCCCGTGGAACTTCAGCGTCAGTGTCTACATCTACGTCTACATTTATACTCCGCAAGCCACCCAACGTTGTGTGGCGGAGGGCACTTTACGTGCCACTCTCATTACCTCCCTTACTTGTTCCAGTCGCCTATGGTTCACGGGCAGACCGACTGCCGGAAAGCCTCCGTGCGCGCTCGAATCTCTCTAATTTTACATTCGCGATCTCGGTGGTTCAAATGGCCCTGAGCACTATGGGATTTAACTTCTGAGGTCATCAGTCCCCTAGAACTTAGAACTACTTAAGCCTAACTAACCTAAGGACATCACACACATCCATGCCCGAGGCAGGACTCTAACTTGCGACGGTAGCGGTCGCGCGGTTCCAGACTGTAGCGCCTAGAACCGCTCGGCAACTGCGGCCGGCGTATTACAGCAGCCTGCTCGGCCACAGGCGTTGAAATGCTAACATGTATGCAGCAGCTACTCCATGCCAGACTGTGAGTGTGTATCTCGTATACGAATTCTATGGAAGACAATGATCCATATAACCCGACCACAACTGTTCGCGATTGGTTTGCAGAACACTCTGGACATTCCGAGCGAATGATCTGGCCACCCAGACCGCCTGACAGTAATCCCATCGAACGTTTATGGGACGTAATCCAGAGGCCAGTTCGTGAACAAAATCCTGCACTGGCAACACTTGCAGGTTTATGGTTGGCTATAGGGGCAGCACGGCTCAGTATTTCTGCAAGGGACTTGCAACGACTTATTGAGTCCCTGCCACGCCGAGTTGCTGCACTACGCCGGCCAAATGTAGGTCCGACACGATGTTAGGAGGTGTCCCATAAGTTGTTTTCACCTCAGTGTATCTAGTGGAGTTACGATTGCTGCTTCTTTTAATCATTTTACGTGACTCATCGAGAAGGCTATTACGTCAAGTCATTGCCATATACTAGAAACAACAAGGAACCTAACACACTTCATTATGGGACGCCTAGCTATTTCTACACTACTGGCCATTAAAACTGCTACAAAAAGAAGAAATGCAGATGATAAACGCGTATTCATTGGACAAATATCTTACACTAGAACTTACATGTGATTACATTTTCACGGATTTTGTGTGCATAGATCCTGAGCAATCAGTACCCAGAACAACGACCTCTGGACGTAATAACGACATTGATACGCCTGGGCATTGAGTCAAACAGAGCTTGGATGGCGTGTACAGGTACAGCTGCCCATGCAGCTTCAACACGATACCACAGTTCATCAAGAGTAGTGACTGGCATATTGTGATGAGCCAGTTGCTCGGCCACCATTGACCAGACGTTTTCAGCTGGGCAGAGATCTGGAGAATGTGCAGGCCAGAGCAGCAGTCGAACATTTACTGTATCCAGAAAGGCCCGTACAGGACCTGCAACATGCGGTCGTGCATTATCCTGCTGAAATGTAGGGTTTCGCAGGGATCGAATGAAGGGTAGAGCCACGGGTCGTAACACATCTGAAATGTAACGTCCACTGTTCAAAGTGCCGTCAATGCGAACAAGAGATGACCGAGACGTGTAACCAATGGCACCCCATACCATCCGCCAGGCGATGACAAATACATGCTTCCAATGTGCGTTCACCGCGATGTCGCCAAACACGAATGCGACCATCACGATGCTGTAAACAGAACCTGGATTCATCCAAAAAATGACGTTTTGCCGTTTGTGCACCCAGGTTCGTCGTTGAGTACACCATCGCAGCTGCTCCTGTGTGTGATGGAGCGCAAGGGTAACCGCAGCCAAGGTCTCCGAGCTGATAGTCCATGCTGCTGCAAACGTCGTCGAACTGTTCGTGCAGACGGTTGTTGTCTTGCAAACGTCCCCATCTGTTGACTCAGGGATCGAGGCGTGGCTGCACGATCCGTTACAGCTACGTGGATAAGATGCCTGTCATCTCGACTGCTAGTGATACGGGGCCGTTGGGACCCAGCACGGCGTTCCGTATTACCCTCCTGAACCCACCGACTCCATATTCTGCTAACTGTCATTGGATCTGGACCCACGCGAGCATCAATGTCGCGTCACGATAAACCGCAATCGTGGTAGGCTACAATGCGGCCTTTATCAAAGTCGGAAACGTGATGGAACGCATTTCTCCTCCTTACACGAGGCATCACAACAATGTTTCACCCGGCACCGACGGTCAACTGCTGTTTGTGTATGAGAAATAGGTTGGAATCTTTCCTCATGTGAGCACGTTGTAGGTATCGCCACCGGCGCCAACCTTGTGTGAATGCTCTGAAAAGCTAATCATTGGCATATCACAGTATCTTCTTCCTGTCAGTTAAATTTCGCGTCTGCAGCACGTCATCTTCGTGGTGTAGCAATTTTAATGGCCAGTAGTGTACATCTATTGATGACTCCCCGTCTGCAAGACAACAGACTGCACCATCCGTACTGAAAAACTCTCTTCGCGTTCGTCAGCGAGCAGCCTGCTTTTTAGCGACCGGTGCCAGACGGCGGAGGTGTGTGACGCCAGCCGCGGCTGTGTGGCGCCAGCAGGCCGGCCGGGCCGCTGACAAAAGACTAGCAGCCTCTGAACCAGCAACCAGCCAGACCCGCCGCCTCTCCTCCCCAGTGTGGCTGCGAGGGCTGAGAGACGAGACACAGCAGTCATAGGGCCGCTTGTCTCCCCCACCATTGCGGGACTCGAACCTGCGCGTTTAGAAGTGTAGACTGCAACACCAGGACGGATAGCAAATAACGGTATTTTACTTGTGCGTACGTTGTAGTGTCCGGCGTCGCCGCTGGGCGCGACAAACTCTGGCTGCATCGAGGGCAGCCGTAATAGTAGGTGCCGCGCTGATGGCCAAGTGTAGGTACTCAAGGAGTCGATGGCGCACTTCCCGTGTCGGCATTTGTCTCGCTGAACCCACTGCTCTAGAAGAGCGTAGCGTTCCAAAGGGTTGGAAAAGGGCACAGGTCATCCCCGTTTTCAAGAAGGGACGTCGAACAGATGTGCAGAACTATAGACCTATATCTCTAACGTCGATCAGTTGTACAATTTTGGATCACGTATTATGTTCGAGTATAATGACTTTTCTGGAGACTAGAAATCTACTCTGTAGGAATTAGCATGGGTTTCGAAAAAGACGGTCGTGTGAAACCCAGCTAGCGCTATTCGTCCACGAGACTCAAAGGTCCATAGACATGGGTTCACAGGTACATGCCGTGTTTCTTGACTTCCACAGCGCGTTCGATACAGTTCCCCACAGTCGTTTAATGAACAAAGTAAGATCATATGGACTATCAGACCAATTGTGTGATTGGATTGAGGAGTTCCTAGATAACAGAACGCAGCAAGTCATTCTCAATGGAGAGAAGTCTTCCGAAGTAAGAGTGATTTCAGGTGTGCTGCAGGGTAGTGTCATAGGACCGTTGCTATTCACAATATACATAAATGACCTTGTGGATGACATCGGAAGTTCACTGAGGCTTTTTGCAGATGATGCTGTGGTGTATCGAGAGGTTGTAACAATGGAAAATTGTACTGAAATGCATGAGGATCTGCAGCGAATTGACGCATGATGCAGGGAATGGCAATTGAATCTCAATGTAGACAAGTGTAATGTGCTGCGAATACATAGAAAGAAAGATCCTTTATCATTTAGCTATAATATAGCAGGTCAGCAACTGGAAGCAGTTAATACCATAAATTATCTGGGACTAGGCATTAGGAGTGATTTAAAATGGAATGATCATATAAAGTTGATCGTCGGTAAAGCGGATGCCAGACTGAGATTCATTGGAAGAATCCTAAGGAAATGCAGTTCGAAAACGAAGGAAGTAGGTTACAGTACACTTGTTCGCCCACTGCTTGAATATTGCTCACCGGTGTGGGATCCGTACCAGATAGGGTTGACAGAAGAGATAGAGAAGATCCAACGGAGAGCAGCGCGCTTCGTTACAGGATCATTTAGTAATCGCGAAAGCGTTACGACAGCAGCTCCAGTGGAAGATTCTGCAGGAGAGACGCTCAGTAGCTCGGTACGGGCTTTTGTTTAAGTTTCGAGAACATACCTTCACCGAAGAGTCAAGCAGTATATTGCTCCCTCCTACGTATATCTCGCGAAGAGACCATGAGGATAAAATCAGAGACATTAGAGCCCACACAGAAGCATACCGACAATCCTTCTTTCCACGAACAATACGAGACTGGAATAGAAGGGCGAACCGATAGAGGTACTCAGGGTACCCTCCGCCACACACCGTCAGGTGACTTGCGGAGTATGGATGTAGATGCAGATGTAGATGGCGGTGGGACCCCGATCGACGTGAGGAGCAATACCGCGGAACAGATTGCAGTGTTGGCAGGTCGCCTGCTGACGCGAATATTCTCAAAATGGTTCAAATGGCTCTGAGCACTATGGGACTTAACATCTGAGGTCATCAGTCCCCTAGAACTTACACTACTGGCCATTAAAATTGCTACACTACTAAGATAACTTGCTACATACGCGAAATTTAACCGACAGGAAGAAGACGCTGTGATATGCAAATGATTAGCTTTTCAGAGCATTTACACAAGGTTGTCGCCGGCGGCGACACTTACAACGTGCTGAAATGAGGAAAGTTTCCAACCGATTTCTCATACACAAACAGCAGTTGACCAGCGTTGCCTGGTGAAACATTGTTCAGGAGCATAATGCACGACCACATGTTGCAGGTCCTGTACAGCCCTTTCTGGATACAGAAAATGTTCGACTGCTGCCCTGGGCAGCACATTCTCCAGATCTGTCACCAATTGAAAATGTCCGATCAATGGTGGCAGAGCAACTGGCTCGTCACAATACGCCAGTCACTACTCTTGATGAACTGTGGTATCGTGTTGAAGCTGCATGGGCAGCTGTACCTGTACACGCCATCCAAGCTCTGTTTGACTCAATGCCCAGGCGTATCAAGGCCGTTATTACGGCAAAAAAACAAAAAAAACAAAAAAAAGTTCAAATGGCTCTGAGCACTATGGGTCTCAACATCTGACGTCATCAGTCCCCTAGAACTTAGAAACTTAGAACTACTTAAACCTAACTAACCTAAGGACATCACACACATCCATGCCCGAGGCAGTATTCGAACCTGCGACCGTAGCGGTCACGCCGTTCCAAACTGAAGCGCCTAGAACCGTACCACCACACCGGCCGGCTATTACGGCCAGAGGTGGTTGTTCTGGGTACTGATTTCTCAGGATCTATGCACCCAAATTGCGTGGAAATGTAATCACATGTCAGTTCTAGTATAATATATTTGTGCAATGAATACCCGTTTATCATCTGCATTTCTTCTTGGTGTAGCAATTTTAATGGCCAGTAGTGTAGAACTACTTAAGCCTAACTAACCTAAGGACATCACACACATCCATGCCTGAGGCAGGACTCGAACCTGCGACCGTAGCAGTCGGGACTGAAGCGCCTAGAACCGTTCGCCCACCGCGGCCGGCCCCCATTTCCTTACATCAATAGCGACATTCTCACAAGCGATCAACATGCGTTTGCAATTTCTGATTCAAAATGTTACTGCTTAAACGTCCTTTATGGACAGAATGTAGAAGGCGTTTGGGGTACTTGCTTGGTACGGCTGTGCTGAAACGGTAATGATTTGCATATCGAAGCGTGTAGTGCACTCCGTGCCAGTTTGTCGTTTCTTACCTGGCTGGTGTCGCAATTTTTATAGTCAACAGTGTATTCGCAAATAAGGAAACTACGATATGCGTTACAGCCTGCCGCAAGCACTCACATGTGCTAACTTCGGTGATGAAAAGATTTAAGACTACTTAAAACGAATTCCTATTACATTCATTAAATACACTGCGGCATTAGCCGCTACCGTAGTGACTCTGAGACGATGAGACTGACACGTGTGAACCATGGTAGGCCATATCAGACAAGGCTCATGACCCAGAAAAGGAACGAAGAAGATCTAGGTAGACTGTGCAACAGTTGTCCTGTCTCTGTCGTATATCTTGCGTGGGGATCATGAGACGTGAGATTAGGGTACATACAGACACTGTCATTTTTACCTCGCCCAATGCGCATATGAAATAGGGTACGGATTGGCTGGTGTATCTACCCTCCGTCACATAGGTTCTTAGAAAAACGGACTGGAGTGTATTCTCAAACACAGGCCACTCAATAACGCAACCATCGAAAGGCTCCTTCATAGCTTTTGCTGTGAAACGTTGCATCAGTCACTCTTTAATCCTGTCAGAATTTAAAACGCAGAAGAATCCAATGCTAAGCGTCACACAAGTAATGAAATGGAGTTTCTCTCTCTCTCTCTCTCTCTCTCTCTCTCTCTCTCTCTCTCTCTCTGTCATACAGTAGTTGCATCAGGGCGGCATTCATTCTTTGTTTTACGTTCAGAATCAGTCAATGTACAATGTAATCAGTGCTTCATAAGTTTTGTTTTATGAGCAATAGGCTGTGGTCCAAACAGGTTTCTCTACGCAACGTTTCTTCTTCCAGTGCAGTAGACATCATCAGAGGCTATAATAAGATTCGGATATTACTTTCAAACGTAAAAAGATCAGCAACCCGAGTTGTTTATAAACAGTTCTGCTTGCTGATTTTGTTTAAGTTTGGTACTACAGAGTCTTTATAGCCCCTGGTGATGTCTCCAGGTTTGGAGGACGAAAATTTAGGTAGAGAAAGAATCTCTGATTTTTGTTTTATGACATTAGGCCTCGATCCGAGGCACATTTCTCTGTCTGACGTTTGGTCTTCTAATGCTCCACACATCATCAGACGAAAAAGAGACAGCAGTTTCTATCTTACATGAGATCAGCAAGCTGGACTGTTTACATTCAGAGAGCAGTTCCTAGCTTATAAAAGTTCTGCAGGCCAAACTGTTTATAAAAGATTCTCCTTGCTGATATCGTAATTTGAAAGTGCTGAGCCTGTGTATCATTTCCCAGCACTGGAAGATGTTCGTTGGGCAGAGAAAGGTGCCTAGGCCCAGAGCCTAATGCCCATAAAACAAAAACTAACAGGGACGCAAATATCGGCAGTGAATGCCTAGTACTTAACTTTTGCTGGTGGAGACAATTTTATAACTTTATTCAGTATACGGTACTCGGATGCTAAATTTTGGTAACTATCAACATTGTTCAGTGTAAAGTTATTAATTGAGGCATTAGTCGTGTATCTGTAAACACTGTGAAATGTTCGAACGGTCCACGGGTAGACTGCCGGTTCATAGTGTGCAACGGGCACAATATTTCGGCGATCAGACATGTCGCCATCGTCAGATGCGCTGACGAACTGAGCTCCTGAGGGCGGGCGGCCGATTTAAATCCCCTTCCCCCGCGGGCCGCTCTCTTCGCCGTCCGCGCCCGCGCGCCGGCGGTCGCGAAGACGTGGGCGCACCACGGAAGATCTTATCAACCGAGATTGCGGCTACAATCTCAGCAAGGCTTGGGACCCGGTAGTGAATGTAATTAAGAAGACTCTCAGCAAGAAGTACGAACTGGTGATCAGGGTGGACGTAGAAAGCGCATCGACGCTACGACAGATTCCGACGCCCACGTCTTCGCGACCGCCGGCGCGCGGGCGCGGACGGCGAAGAGAGCGGCCCGCGGGGGGAGGGGATTTAAATCGGCCGCCCGCCCTCAGGAGCTCATCCCCCTCACCCCCTGGTTGCTCCTCTCCTCTCCCATCCCCGCCCCCTGCCACGTCTTCACTGTTGTGTCCCCCCTACCCTCCATCTCTACACCCTTCATCTCCTTTCCCAAGGTGGCTTCCATCAACTCCCCCTCCCAGATGATGCCCTCTCTCCCTCCATTTATCCCTTCTGTCAACTCTGATCCTCACTCCCCCTCCTTTCCTCTGTCCTTTTCCCGGGCTCCCTCTCCCCCCTTCCATCCTCTTTTTTCCCCACCTCCCCTCTCTCTGCCCCCTTCTCACCCCTGAGTCCTTTTGCATTTCCCTGCTCTGCCTTTTCTCATTCCCTCTCGCGTCTGCCCTGCCCCTCTCCCCCCTTCTGAGTCCTCTCCCTCCTTGGTTCCCCCCCCCTTTCCGTTTTTTCCTCTCCTCCCTCCTTGTTTTTCCCCCTCCTCCAGGTCCCCCCCCCCATCTGCCCCTGGCTCGGGAGTGTCATCTTTGTACCGCCATTTTCGTGCAGTATTTTACAGTGAGTGTTCCGTGTTGTGGTGTTTTTTTTTTTTTTTTTTTTTTTTTTTGGGAAGTGTTGCGAACGGCCATCATACTGTCGCTGGGTGTGATTTTTTATCTCTTGTGAACAGAAACCAGACTGTCGCCATGTTTTTTTAATTGTGTGTCTACTATGTTACTTGTCTGATTCCTGTTTGTTTTATTAACATTGCCAACCCCTTTGCTTTCTGTTTTAACTTTCCGCATTTTTCCGCTATTTTACACTTTAAGTCACCGGTTTATCGCCTGTTTTTCTTGTCAAATGTGTTTGCTTGAAACGAGTGGCCTGGTAGGTACCGTCGTCAAGTGAAATCCTGATTATGGTGCCCCAGGCGCGCATTGCGAGGCGAGATATAAGACATACCAGTTTCTCCAGCGAACAGGGTAGGACAGTAGCGAGCTTGCCGGGCCGCGTACTGACAAGAGAACCTCCCCATCGCACCCCCTTCACATTTAGTTATAAGTTGCCACAGTGGATAGGCCTTGAAAAACTGAACACAGATCAATCGAGAAAACAGGAAGAAGTTGTGTGGAACTATGAAAAAATGAGAAAAATATACAAACTGAGTAATCCATACGCAAGATAGGCAACATCAAGGATTGACTGAACTCAGGAGCGCCGTGGTCCCGTGGTTAGCGTGAGCAGTTGCGTAACGAGAGGTCCTTGGTTCAAGTCTTCCTTTGAGCGAAAAGTTTAATTTTTTATTTTCAGACAATTATCAAAGTTCAGGCATTCACACATAATCAACTTCGTTCTCCAAAATTCCAGGACATGTTCAGATTTGCTTGGACATATGCAGGATTTGACGGTCTACACACGGAAAAATTTGAAAACGTTAAAAAAAAAAAGTGTTTTGACAGAGCACAGGGAATAGTGTGCGACTGTGAAACTGTTGGATTCATTTGTTGCAGTTTCTGTGACAAACTCTTGTGTTTTCATCACTTTTTTTGGGAGTAATTATCACATCCACAAGAAAACCTAAATCGGGCAACGTAGAAGAATCTTTTTACCCATTCACCAAGTGTACAACTTAGGTGAGTCGACAACATATTCCTGTCATGTGACGCAAATCCCGTCACCAGTGTCGTATAGAATATATCAAACGTGTTTTCCTGTGGAGGAATCGGTTGACCTATGACCTTGCGATCAAATGTTTTCGGTTCCCATTGGAGAGACACGTCTTTTCGTCTAGTAATCGCACGGTTTTGCGGTGCTGTCGCAAAAAAAAGACGCTAAACTTATTACAGTGAACAGAGACGTCAATGAACGAATGGACAGATCATAACTTTGCGAAAATAAAGAAATACTTTTCGCTCGAGGGGAGACTTGAACCAAGGACCTCTCGTTCCGCAACTGCTCACGCTAACCACGGGACCAAGGCGCTCCTGAGCTCTGATTATCCTTGATGTTGCCTATCTTCTCATGGTCAGTTTGTATATTTTGCTTATTTTTTCATAGTTCCATACAACTTCTTCCTGTTTTCTCGATTGATCTGTGTTCAGTTTTTCAAGGCCTATCCACTGTGCCAACTTATAACTAAATCTGAGGGGGGTGCGATGGGGGGGGGGGGGGTTCCCTTGTGAGATGCGTGTTTGGAGACGCTCACCGGCTTGCCAGATAACCTCCCACTTCGTGATGCAGGATAATGAGCGGCAGAGCAGGAGGCGGTCGACACGACACGGCGACGGTTCGGGATCTGGGAGCTCGTCGCTGCCAAGCTGCCCGCGGCTGTGTCTGGGACGCACTGGAAGCGACCCAAAGCAGGCGGCGGGTCGCCTGTTAATACGCGAGAAGGCGAGCAACCACCCGTGTGGCGAGAGCGCCAGCTCCAGGCAGCACGGCGTACCAGCCTCGACCGTCACGTTTTGGTTATCACTTCGACAAAGTCAGTGAGACTTGGTAACACTGTGCGCCTTCTGAACACATTCAACCTTTCTCCCAAAGATGGATGACTTGGTGGAGATGCTTGTTGACCTGTCTCGATTTTGGTGTTCAGGGAACGTGTAGCCAGGTGTGCCGATTTTTATGAAATGTCCCTGTTCTTAGGGGTATGTTCACCCATCCGAGTAAGCCGTACGCGGGATGCCAAATGACCCGACAGTTGGGAACTGCTAAGAATTCGATATACAGGGTGGTCCATTGATCGTGACCGGGCCAAATATCTCACGAAATAAGCGTCAAATGAAAAAACTACAAAGAACGAAACTTGTCTAGCTTGAAGGTGGAAACCATATGGCGCTATGGTTGGCCCGCTAGATGGCGCTGCCATAGGTCAAACGGATATCAACTGCGTTTTTTTAAAATAGGAACCCCCATTTTTTATTGCATATTCGTGTAATACGTAAAGAAATATGAATGTTTTAGTTGGACCACTTTTTCGCTTTGTGATAGATGGCGCTGTAATAGTCACAAACATATGGCTCACAATTTTAGACGAACAATTGGTAACAGGTAGGTTTTTTAAATTAAAATACAGAACGTAGGTACGTTTGCACGTTTTATTTCGGTTGTTCCAATGTGATACATGTACCTTTGTGAACTTATCATTTCTGAGAACGCATGCTCTTACAGCGTGATTATCTGTAAATACCACATTAATGCAATAAATGCTCAAAGTGATGTCCGTCAACCTCAATGGACTTGGCGATACGTGTAACGACATTCCTCTCAACAGCGAGTAGTTCACCTTCCGTAATGTTCTCACATGCATTGACAATGCGCTGACGCATGTTGTCAGGCGTTGTCGGTGGATCACGATGGCAAATATCCTTCAACTTTCCCCACAGAAAGAAATCCGGGGACGTCAGATCCGGTGAACGTGCGGGCCATGGCATGGTGCTTCGACGACCAATCCGCCTGTCATGAAACATGCTATTCAGTACCGCTTCAACCGCACGCGAGTTATGTGCCTGACATCCGTCATGTTGGAAGTACATCGCCATTCTGTCATGCAGTGAAACATCATGTAGTAACATTGGTGGAACACTACATAGGAAATCAGCATACATTGCACCATTTAGATTACCATCGATAAAATGGGGTCCAATTATCCTTCCTCCCATAATACCGCACCATACATTAACCCGCCAAGGTCGCTGATGTTCCTCTTGTCGCAGCCATCGTGGATTTCCCGTTGTCCAATAGTGCGTATTATGCCGGTTTACGTTACTGCTGTTGGTGAATGATTCTTCGTCACTAAATAGAACGCGTGCAAAAACTCAGTCATCGTCCCGTAATTTCTCTTGTGCCCAGTGGCAGAACTGTACACGACGCTCATAGTCGTCGCCATGCAATTCCTGGTGCATAGAAATATAGTACGGGTGCAATCGACGCTGGTGTAGCATTCTCAACACCGACGTTTTTGAGATTCCCGGTTCTCGCGCAGTTTGTCTGCTACTGATGTGCGGATTAGCCGCGACAGCAGCTAAAATACCTACTTGGGCATCATCATTTGTTGCAATCGTGGTTGACGTTTCACACGTGGCTGAACACTTCCTGTTTCCTTAAATAACGTAACTACCCTGCGAACGGTCCGGACACTCGGGTGATGTCGTCCAGGATACCGAGCAGCATACGTAGCACACGCCCGTTGGGCATTTTGAACACAATAGCCATACATCAACACGATATCGAGCTTTTCCGAGATTGGTAAACGGTCCATATTAACACGGATAATGTATCACGAAGCAAATACCGTCTGCACAGGCGGAATGTTACGTGATACCACGTACTTACACGTTTGTGACTGTTACAGGGCCATCTATCACAAAGCGAAAAAAGTGGTCGAACTAAAACATTCATATTTCTTTACGGCCATCTATCACAAAGCGAAAAAAGTGGTCGAACTAAAACATTCATATTTCTTTACGGCCATCTATCACAAAGCGAAAAAAGTGGTCGAACTAAAACATTCATATTTCTTTACGTACTATACGAATATGTAATAAAGAATGGGGGTTCCTTTTATAAAAAAACGCAGTTGATATCCGTTTGACCTATGGCCATCTAGCAGGCCAACCGTAGCGCCATCTGGTTTCCCCCTTCAAGCTAAACAAGTTTTGTTCTTTGTAGTTTTTTCGCTTGATGCTTATTTCGTGAGATATTTGGCCCTGTCACTATCAATGGACCACCCTGTATAGTGCGTATCCAGTTCAAAATTTGTCGAGTATGTGAAATTTCTGAAAAAAAAAATTCATAACGTGTTCTGAAAACAATAGTTGCGCGTGGTACTTACAAACTACGCTATGTGCGAAGACGAAGATAAAAATCCTCCTCGCCCGTGGCGGAAATCTAACTTGCTACTCCCAGTACAGCGTCGTGTCGCACTAACGCATTCGGCCACCAGAGGTCGGCGATTCCATGCTTTTCTGATTCATCCTAACTATAACAGTGCCAAAATACATTAAAAAATGAAAAAAACAACGTGCCGTGAAAGGTATTACCTAATGGGACAGAAATCGCTAGACTTATTGTACAGGTACAGACAGACGAATGATTATGATTTCAGAAAAATGGCTCTGAGCACTATGGGACTCAACTTCTGAGGTCATCAGTCCCCTAGAACTTAGAACTACTTAAACCTAACTAACCTAAGGACATCACACACATCCATGCCCGAGGCAGGATTGGAACCTGCGACCGTAGCAGTCGCACGGTTCCTGACTCAGCGCCTAGAACCGCTAGACCACCGCGGCCGGCACTGGTCCATAAATCCCAATTTTCTACTATCTGGATCTGGAACGGTACTTACCAGGTAATGGTTTCTTCCGTTAGATGAAAGAGGAAGAAATCAGTGCGTGCCATGTCAGGAGAATGCTGAGGTTGAGTCAGCAGGTGATGGTCCAAAGAAGCGAGGTGTGTGGCTGTGTTCTCTGTATAATGGGCGGCGGCGGTGTCGTGCAGCAAAAACACCCCCTTGGTCAGCCACCCGTGACCTCATCACGAGATATCGCTGGTATAGCGCCTTGATGGTCTGCTACTTGCAGCAAAAACACCCCCTTGGTCAGCCTCCCGTGACCTCATCACGAGATATCGCTGGTATAGCGCCTTGATGGTCTGCTACTTGCAGCAAAAACACCCCCTTGGTCAGCCTCCTGTGACCTCATCACGAGATATCGCTGGTATAGCGCCTTGATGGTCTGCTACTTGCAGCAAAAACACCCCCTTGGTCAGCCTCCCGTGACCTCATCATGAGATATCGCTGGTATAGCGCCTTGATGGGCTGCTACTTGCAGCAAAAACACCCCCTTTGTCAGCCTCCCGTGACCTCATCACGAGATATCGCTGGTATAGCGCCTTGATGGTCTGCTACTTGCAGCAAAAACACCCCCTTTGTCAGCCTCCCGTGACCTCATCACGAGATATCGCTGGTATAGCGCCTTGATGGTCTGCTACTTGCAGCAAAAACACCCCCTTGGTCAGCCTCCCGTGACCTCATCACAAGATATCGCTGGTATAGCGCCTTGATGGTCTGCTACTTGCGAGCATAGTTAGCACCTCACTGTGGCCGTACCAAAAAAACATTCTGCAACACTTTGCTCGATGATGGTCTGGTGTCTGCCTTTTTCGGCTGCGGCGAAACTACACGTTTCTGCTACTTGCTTCGCTCCTCTATCCCGGGGTCATAGAGACACACCGAGTACAAGCCCAAAGTGACTAGCCGGTTAAAGACGTCGTTCGGATTGGCTCGACACAGCTGCCACATTTCATCTGCCGCCTTAGTTCGGCGGGATTTTGGAATGGGTGCGAGCCGTCGCGGAAACCAGCGAGCGGACCATTGTTAAGGAAAAATGTCGCGCAACAAGTTGAAAACTGAGTCGTGACTCATTTTCCAGTTTTCCACTATCGCTTCGATTTTGACACCCTAGTGTTCGGGCAACAGGGCCTCCATTTCCTTGCGAGTCCCGCTTCTTCGGGAGAGAAGATCTGCCACTTCGTTCTTCGTCATTAAGACTTGCCTGGCCACACTGGAACCATCTGCAACACTTAACTATTCTACCAGGTGAAGAATAGAATTGGAATACGTTCTAAGTGCTAAATCTGAAATTCGTCAGAAAAATTACAAAAACAACGTATCCCTATTTTTACATAACTGATTTACATCCTAAAAAAATGCGCATGTATTCTGAAACAAGAGAATTGTGCCGCTCACCGCTTAATCGTAAAAAATAAAGAGACAAATTAGAAAATAAATACTTCGTTTATTTAACCTCCCAACAACAAGACCAGTAAATTGACTGGCTTAAGTGCCAACAGGAAAGCATTTGGAAGTCGATTTTTGAAACGTAAATACTGAGTATTGTACACTGACAGATGCAGGTACAAAACAAAACCTTTAGCTAACATTAGCCACGAGTGGCCTACCGCGACCATCCGACCGCCGTGTCATCCTCAGTGGAGGATGCTGATAGGAGGGGCGTGGGGTATCACACAGCTCTCCTGGTCGTTATGATGGTAGTCTTGACCGAAGCCGCTACTATTCGGTCGAGTAGCTCCTCAATCGGCATCACGAGGTTGAGTGCACCCCGAAAACTGGCAATAGCGCATGGCGGCCTGGATGGTCACCCAGCCAAGTGCCGACCACGCCCGACAGCGCTTAACTTCGGTGATCTCACGGGAACCGCTGTAGCCACTGGGGCAAGGCTGTTGCCCTTTAGCTAAGAATAAGATTTCAGAATGTAAAGCACAAACACGAACTCTACTTTATAGGAACCGATGGGCTTACAGCACACTAAAGCCCACAACTAGCTAAGGAATTTAAGCAAACGACGAGGTGAGTTTTAGCTTTCTGCTAACTAAACCGTATGTAAGAAGGGCTCAGAAGTTGTATTGTAACACTGATTTGCTCAGATATTGTAGTGTAACACTAATTTACCACGTATGTTACGTTTGCTTAACTGTTAACGGTCGCAGGTTGCGCTAGTAAACGAATACAAGTGAAGTTAGAATTCACTGTCAGTATCACTTTTCCTAATAAAACGTATAAGAACTGCCACCTTCAATGTACCGAGTCTAAATGACACTAATAAACTTGAATACTGAGTATTGTACACTAACTTAAACTATTTAACCCTCGTATTCATAATGTAAACAAACGTTTACGTACACGCGAAAACTGACCTAATAAAACATATAAAAAAACTGCTATCTTCAATGTATCAAGTCTAAATGACACTAATAAACGTAAATACTGAGTATTGTGCACTGACGTAATTGATAATCCCGCGTATTTAACGTCAGTTAAGAATGTAAACAAAAGTTTCCGTATCGCGAAAGTGTCCGAAACAGAAACTTCGCTTATCTTATTCAGACGCAAATAAGAACTGAAACCTTCAATTTATCACGTCTACCTGACGCTAATGCACGTAAATACTATAGAATATATAGCAAAAACGATTAATTACTAGCTAAATTACTTATCTCGTAACACAGCAAGCGAAAAGCGCTCGTAGCCGACGTCAGGGCTACCAACTCATGGCTGTGTCGTGGCAGGCGTTTCGAGAACGGTGGCTCCCAGTTCCCGCATCCGTATCTGTAAACCACTAGCCACCTCACGTGTGAAGGAGGGTACTTATCGCCAACTATCATTTCCCCGTTGCAGTTCCATTCGCGGATAGTGCGTCTGAATATAGACTGTTGCCATGCCTCCGTACAAAGTGTAATTTCTCTGATTTATCAGTCGGCGTCATTTAGCGAGATATATGTGGGAAGAAACAGAACATTCCCGACTCTTATTGTTGTATACAGTCTCGAAGTATCAACAGTAAATATTTTCGTGATGCGAAAACGTCTCTCTTTCTGAGTATCTCCGTAACACTCTAGCACTTGTTAATCAAACCCATGACGAAACGCGCCGCTTTTGTTTGAATCTTCTCTGTTTCTACTATGATGTGGCAACGAAACCAAACTAACGGGACATGCTCTGAAACCGGTCGACAATGGTGTGAGTTAGTTCTTTCGTCGGTGCATTAAATTTTCTTGGAATTCTTCCAACAAAATTAAGTCTGGCATCCTCGTTTTCTGCAACTAGTTTCATCTGTTTTCAGAAGAATATTGAAAATTGAGTGTGCTGGTAAAATAAGAAGTGAAGAGGTTCGCCACAGAATCAACAAGAAATAAATGTGTGAAAAACATTAAGTAGGAGAATGGTCAGGATGGTAGGACACTTACTGTGACATAAAGAATAACGTCCGTATTGGCAGAGGGTTCAAAAAATGGTTCAAATGGCTCTGAGCACTATGGGACTTAACATCTATGGTCATCAGTCCCCTAGAACGTAGAACTACTTAAACCTAACTAACCTAAGGACATCACACAACACCCAGTCATCACGAGCTTGGTAGAGGGTGTCGAAGCGGATTAATATTGTAGGGGAAAAGAGAGGCAATATATACAACAAATAATTGAGGACGTTGGATATAAGTGCTATTCCGAGATCAAGGGACTGCACAGTAGAGGAATTTGTTATTTATCTTGGACTGATTACTGTGTGTTACTTGATTACTATCTGTGCGATGGAAATTGAAAGTAAATAAAATCATTTTTTTGTTACCACCATATCTTGGTGAGATTGGCGGTCTTTAAACATTTTAAAAGTTGCTAGGGAAAGCCTGCTAATACAGTAGAGGCATCATATGAAAAATTACATTACAATCATGTTCTAGCCGCTTCCATGTTCCATGCCTCGGGCATGGATGTGTGTGATGTCCTTAGGTTAGTTAGGTTTAAGTAGTTCTAAGTTCTAAGGGACTCATGACCTCGGATGTTAAGTCCTATAGTGCTCAGAGCCATTTTTTTTAATCATGTTCTATTACATATTATTACAAAAGGTGCAATCAGATTACATTTTATTATGTCGTAGTGAAGTACATTTGCTTGACTCTGTATGAACTTCTAATTACCTGTTTTCAATAAAATGTTTTTATTCAAGCAGCGGTTGATCCTGGTGAACACGACGTTCTTTAAATTTATGTGTGGGTCACAGCCTACATCTACAAAATATTTCCTCATACGAATTTATTTATCGAGACAATGATGCAACTATGTTTCTTTTAAACTGAATGACAAACTTTTTAACGATATTCCATAGCTTGTGAAAACAGGACTGTGGCGATATAATAAAAGCGATACTGTGCGAATTTAACAAGAGTAGGCGGAAATGTACTGAATGTCAAGCCCATGCCTTCGAGCACATGGTAGATTCAACACGATGTTCTTGTAAACAATCCAAACGTGACACGTAACTGCAAATATTCCCATACTTAAACGGGACGATAATGTACACCTCTCCTTCGATAGTACATGGGTCACCTAGGAGTCGGTTTTAAATTTATTGTCGGAAACGTTCGTAACTGAAACGTAGAAACCTGGCTCGAAGTAGTCCAGTCATCTTTAAGGAACTGCGATGAACACGTGTATCTTTGTGACGCACTACGTTTCGAGGCTGACAGCCACCTTCTCCACATGATAATATGCTCACGTCCGTCAGGGGCAGTACGGTTAAAGCAGGAAGATACTTAAGAAGCCATATGTACTTAAGTACTGATCTTTGGTCATGATGAGGAGAATGGAGGTAATGCTTGAAACGTTGCGTGATAATACAGTTTGGCTCTACTGAGCTGCAGTCTGTATGTGTGTGCGATATGATCATAATTAGTTTCGAGAGCAAAGTGATTATCAAACGATCCTATGCGAAGTGGGAAGATAATAACGTAATGCCATTAGATTATACAAAAAAGTAGCATTTTGTCAGTGCTAGGATAATTACAGATCGTTAACGCTCTCCTATGTCGGCCCTAAGCTGACATTCGTAAGGTAAGGCAACAGTTCATAATACGTCAAATGCAGGAACAACAGTTTATTGTGTTTGATTAGGTAGGAATTGTCGTGACATTGTTTTCTGTGCTTAGTAAACATGCACTCTTCCCTTAATAAGCTTTAATTTTCTTCCAGAATAGATTTATTCTGAATTGTTCTCGGAACTAACATATTGGCAAAGTGTTTTTTTGTCCTACTGAAGCCTGAAAATTACTTTATTTACTTTTCAAACATTAATAAAAAATTTAGATAGGCATACTTCTCATATTGAATAGTTAGTACGGGAGGGAAGTAAACATGGTTTTTCTCTAGCCTCAGCTTAAAAAAAGGTAATCGTATCTCAATTTTCTAACCACAAATCTTGTTAGTAAAAAAAATTGGCCAGGTGCGAGTACAATTCGCGCGCTGAGACTTCCGTACAAACTTAATTATTTATGGACAATTCATCCGTGCCTGACTCTAGAATCTCGACGTCTTTTGCCTTTTATCGACATTGATATTGGGAAGACAACATACCAGGGGAATTTCAACACTTTCGAGAACGTTTTAGTTTCAATTTTGAAGTCGTATAACAAATGACAAAAGAAATATTTTTATGTGATAAAATTTCAAATCAATAGTCTTGTACTGTGAAACCTTGCTTCTTGCATAATTTCATGATATTAGGGCAAGGAGAAGTATCCTATAGGTTTGCCCGCCCGGTTAGCCGTGCGGTCTCACGCACTGCTTTCCGGGCGGGAAACCTGTGCAAGGTGGTGCAGTGGACTCGCACTGGACTCACATTCGGGAGGACGACGGTTCAATTCCGCGTCCGGCCATCCTGATTTAGGTTTTCCGAGATTTCCCCAGATCACTTCAGGCAAATGCCAGGATGGTTCCTTTGAAAGGGCACGGCCGATTTCCTTCCCCATCCTTCCCTAATCCGGTGAGACCAATGACCTCGCTGTTTGGTCTCTTCCCCCAAATCAACCCAAGCCGGGCGGGCAGGCGTGCCGGTCCCCGGCACGAATCCGCCCAGAGGATTAGTGTCGAGGTCCGGTGTGCCGGCCAGTCTGTGGATGGTTTTTAAGGCGGTTTTACATCTGTATTGGTGAATGCGAGCTGGTTCCTTTATTCCGTCTCAGTTACAGTATATCGGCACTCGCTGTGCAAACACTGTGTCCATGTACGCGTACACCTCTCGTCTGGTGTGAGACCTTCCCGAAGGGGGTGGGTAAATGGGGGGGGGGACCGAACCGCACAGGGTTGAGTGAACTGCTGTAGCCTTTTGTGGGGTTGTGAACCAATGAGTGCTGCTGCGGGGACGAAGCCTCTCCGTCGTTTCTAGGTTCCCAGTTCCATACAATACAATACAATTCAATCCTATAGGTTTTGATGACTGAATTTGCGAGTATCAAAATATGTGACATAAATGGCCGTATGTGCTTCACTGGCTTAGAAGCTTTATTTTTTTATATCTCCAAGAAACCGTAGATCTTAGTCTGTGACATAAATTGCGACTTGGTACAAATAACCGTTCCTGAGAAAATTGGTTTTTAACGGTCGCTCTGACAGACACATAGACAGACGTACAGCGAAGTGATTGTATATGGGTTCCCTTTTCACCGACAGAGGTACGGACTCTAAAATGAAAAACGAAGAGAGAATGACTTTAACAAAACCATAAATTCTGCAAGAAGATATCTGGATTCACTGAATATACTACTGGCCATTAAAATTGCTACACCAAGAAGAAATGCAGATGATAAACGGGCATTCATTCTACAAATATATTGTACTAGAACTGACATGTCATCACATTTTCACGCAATTTGGGTGCATAGATCCTGAGAAATCAGTAACCAGAACAACCACCTCTGGCCTTAATAACGGCCTTGATACGCCTGGGCATTGCGTCAAACAGAGCTTGGATGGCGTGTACAGGTACAGCTGCCCATGCAGCTTCAACACGATATCACAGTTCATCATGAGTAGTGACTGGCGTATTGTGACGAGCCAGTTGCTCGGCCACGATTCACCAGACGTTTTCAGTTGGCGAGAGACCTGGAGGATGTGCTGGGCAGGGCAGCAGTCGAACATTTTCTGTATCCAGAAAGGCCCGTACAGCACCTGCAACGTGCGGTCGTGCATTATCGTGCTGAAATGTACTGTTTCGCAGGGATCGAGTGAAGGGTAGAGCCACGGGTCATAACACATATGAAATGTACCGTCCACTGTTCAAAAATGCCGTCAATGCGAACAAGAGGTGACCGAGACGTGTAACCAATGGCACCCCATACCATCACGCCGGGTGATACGCCAGTATGGCGATGACGAATACACGCTTCCAATGTGCGTTCACCGCGATGTAGCCAAACACGGATGCGACCATCATGATGCTGTAAACAGAACCTGGATTCATCCGAAAAAACGACGTTTTGCCATTCGTGCAACCAGGTTCGTCGTTGAGTAGACCACTGCAGGCGCTCCTGTCTGTGATGCAGCGTCAAGGATGACCGTAGTCATAGTCTCCGAGCTGATAGTCCATGCCGCTGCAAACGTCGACGAACTGTTCGTGCAGATGGTTGTTGTCTTGCAAACGTCCCCGTCTGTTGACTCATGGATCGAGACGTGGCTGCACGATCGTTACAGCCACGCAGATAGTATGGCTGTCATCTCCATTGCTAGTGATACGAGGCCGTTGGGATCCAGCACGGCGTTCCGTATTACCCGCCTGAACCACCGATTCCACATTCTGCTTACAGTCATTGGATCTCGACCAACGCGAGCGGCAATATCGCGATACGATAAACCGCAGTCGCGATAGGCTACAATCCGACCTTTGTCAAAGTCGGAAACGTGCTGGTACGCATTTCCCCTCCTTACACGAGGCATCACAACAACGTTTCACCAGGCAACGCCGGTCAACTGCTGTTTGTGTATGAGAAATCGGTTGGAAACTTTCCTCATGTCAGCACGTTGTAGGTGTCGCCACCGGCGGCAACCTTGTGTGAATGCTCTGCAAAGCTAATCATTTGCATATCACAGCATCTTCTTCCTGTCGGTTAAATTTCGCGTCTGTAGGACGTCACCTCCGTGGTGCAGCAATTTTAATGGCCAGTAGTGTAAATTAAAGTTTCTTATTTGCGACTGGCACAAATATAATTTTATATGTGGCCTCACTGTATGAAATGGTGCAGATACGTGTCGAAGCGAATGTCCGACTGTAAGCTTGAAAATATTTTACTTTGGCCTTAAAAAGTTTAATCGTACGATCGTCGTTCCAATTAATTATATCGCTTCCCGAAATAGTTGCACTGTGGGAAGTCATTAAGGCACACAAAGACAGTTCAGAGGGATGGATTTCAGAGTTGTTGTTCTTGTGGTCTTCAGTCCTGTGACTGGTTTGATGCAGCTCTCCATGCTACTCTATCCTCTGCAAGCTTCTTCATCAAATGGTTCAAATGGCTCTGAGCACTATGGGACTCAACTGCTGTGGTCATCAGTCCCCTAGAACTTAGAACTACTTAAACCTAACTAACCTAAGAACATCACACACATCCATGCCCGAGACAGGATTCGAACCTGCGACCGTAGCAGTCGCACGGTTCCGGACTGCGCGCCTAGAACCGCAAGACCACCGCGGCCGGCGCTTCTTCATCTCCCAGTACTTACTGCAACTCACATCCTTCTGAATCTGCTTAGTGTATTCATCTCTTGGTGTCCCTCTACTATTTTTACCCTCCACGCTGCCCTCCAATACTAAATTGGTAATCCCTTGATGCCTCAGAACATGTCCTACCCACCGGTCCCTTCTTCTTGTCAAGTTGTGCCACAAACTCCTCTTCTCCCCAATTCTATTCAATACCTCCTCATTAGTTATGTGATCTACCCATTTAATCTTAAACATTCTTCTCAAGCACCAAATTTCGAAAGCTTCTATTCTCTTCTTGTCCAAACTATTTACATCCACGTTTCACTTCGATACATGGCTACAGTCGGCCGGTGTGGCCGTGCGGATCTAGGCGCTTCAGTCTGGAACCGCGTGATCGCTACGGTCCCAGGTTCAAATCCTGCCTCGGGCATGGATGTGTGTGATGTCCTTAGGTTAGTTAGGTTTAAGTAGTTCTAAGTTCTAGGGGACTGATGACCTCAGATGTTAAGTCCCATAGTGCTCAGAGCCATTTTTTTTTTTTTTGCCATTGCGAGTCTACATTTTATATCCTCTCTACTTCGACCATCATCAGTTATTTCGCTCCCCAAATAGCAAAACTCATTTACTACTTCAAGCCTCTGATTTCCTAATCTAAATCCCTCAGCATCACCCGACTTAATTCGACTACATTGCATTATCCTCTTTTTGCTTTCTTTGATGTTCATCTTATATCCTCCTTTCAAGACACTGTCCATTCCGTTCAACTGCTCTTCCAAGTCTCTTGTTGTCTCTGACAGAATTACAATGTCATCGGCGAACCTCAAAGGTTTTATTTCTTCTCCATGGATTTTAATACCTACTCCGAACTTTTCTTTTGTTTCCTTTACTGCTTGCTCAATATACGGATTGAATAACATCGGGGAGAGGCTACAACCCTGTCTCACTCCGTTCGCAACCACTGCTACCCTTTCATGCCCCTCGACTCTTATAACTGCCATCTGGTTTCTGTACAAATTGTAAATAGCCTTCCGTTACCTGTGTTTTACCCCTGCCGCTCAAGAGTACTGTAAGCTAAATGCATGCGAAGTCGATTGTGTCTGAACAGTAGCGGTCGTCGCTCCGACTGACAGCTGTGCTTCGTGGCGAAACTGGACACCTCGACGGGGCCCCTGCACATGGGGCCAAAGTTGTTCTTGCAGAATACGATAGCAGCGCGGGGCGGCCGATGCGCCGCCAAATGACGGAACAGGCGACATGGACGGCGCTTTGTTCCAGACCGGGCACAGTGTGTGTGCACCGTCTCTGCTGAGAGGCAGCCGCGTTTGTTCCGTCACACAGTAGAGGGCGTCCCGGTGGCTAGCTTAATTCATTTGACAATGGGTCCGATGTGCAGTGGATAATACAGGTTTTACTTGCCCAAACTAGGCGTAGTTGGTTCAGGGCAGGGGTCTCCAAACCTTTTAGTATGTGGGCCACATTGACTCCTCCACGAAATCATAAGGGCCAAGATCTACCTAGTGGAATTAAAGCACCCTAGCACTCCATGATCACCGTAATGTAAGGCTAAAGGAAAGATGAAATCGCAAAAATCTAAGGTTGTCGGAATAGCTAGCACTGAAACGAACACAATTTTTATTTAATTACATAATTTTGATTGGTGGACGTACATGACCGAAATTCTGGCGTATTTTATTCTGGCGAATTTCACCGACAAAAAGTATGTCACTGCACATTCTTCACGAAAGCGTCCTGCAAAGTTAACGAAATCTCAAAATCATTGTTAGCAACACTATTACTGCAAGACGTGACAGAGGTAGAGCATGTCAACGCATTGTTATTTCAAGCGACGCAACAATAAGTTTAGTTATGTAGTCTTGTAGCGAGTAGCAGAGCCAGAGCATATATTTGATAGTTCTGTTGCGTGATTGTGTCTATGTTGCGAGTGTCTCACGAGTTTTTTAGTGTTTTATGCGCTGTACTAGTAGGTGCGCCTCAGACCGCTCCGCTAATCCGGCGCGGCTCCAAAATGAAACATGCAAAAAGTATTTACAGATCAAAATTAAGTGGTGAGCATTTGAAGTCTCTGATGATTATCTCTACCAATAAACTTGATCCACAACTGGAGGTAATTATGAAAGGAAAGTTACAGCTACATAAAAGTGACTAATTATCACTAAGATATTAAATTTCTTTACGTGAGTACTCTAACACTGTGAGTTTTCAAGATATAAATTAATTACAGTTCTTTTTATACATCAGATACAACTAAAATATCCAGGGTTGTAGCCTATCCCCGATGTTATTCAATCTGTATATTGAGCAAGCAGTAAAGGAAACAAAAGAAAAATTCGGAGTAGGTATTAAAATTCATGGAGAAGAAGTAAAAACTTTGAGGTTCGCCGATGACATTGTAATTCTGTCAGAGACAGCAAAGGACTTGGAAGAGCAGTTGAACCGAATGGACAGTGTCTTGAAAGGGGGATATAAGATGAACATCAACAAAAGCAAAACGAGGATAATGGAATGTAGTCAAATTAAATCGGGTGATGCTGAGGGGATTAGATTAGGAAATGAGACACTTAAAGTAGTAAAGGAGTTTTGCTATTTAGGGAGTAAAATAACTGATGATGGTCGAAGTAGAGAGGATATAAAATGTAGACTGGCAATGGCAAGGAAATCGTTTCTGAAGAAGAGAAATTTGTTAACATCTAGTATAGATTTAAGTGTCAGGAAGTCGTTTCTGAAAGTATTTGTATGGAGTGTAGCCATGTATGGAAGTGAAACATGGACGATAACCAGTTTGGACAAGAAGAGAATAGAAGCTTTCGAAAAGTGGTGCTACAGAAGAATGCTGAAGATAAGGTGGGTAGATCACGTAACTAATGAGGAGGTATTGAATAGGATTGGGGAGAAGAGAAGTTTGTGGCACAACTTGACTAGAAGAAGGGATCGGTTGGTAGGACATGTTTTGAGGCATCAAGGGATCACCAATTTAGCATTGGAGGGCAGCGTGGAGGGTAAAAATCGTAGAGGGAGACCAAGAGATCAATACACTAAGCAGATTCAGAAGGATGTAGGTTGCAGTAGGTACTGGGAGATGAAGAAGCTTGCACAGGATAGAGTAGCATGGAGAGCTGCATCAAACCAGTCTCAGGACTGAAGACCACAACAACAACGATTTACTTGCTATGTGTATTTTACAACGTAATCAAAAGAAAGTGAAACCTTGCTTACGAATCATCTTCAATAATGATTGATTACTAAGGCTAGACGCCGAAGTGGCGTCCATTTGAAAGACTTGCATCAGACTCGTGAGTAGAATAAAATGCAAAGAATTTTTTTACTTAAAATGTTTTCGTCAAACTAGTCTGTTAACCGTTCTTTTTTTTTTTTTTTTTTTTTGTCACTATCGCACGGAGAATGGTCTCTCTGTTTATTGTGGATAGCCACAAGTTTAACCATGACCTTTCGCTTTGTAAAGATAGAGCTCCGACAATGTCGCGGTGTATTGGTCGCGATGGGCCTGGAAACTCAATTGTTGGCGGTATAGGTACCACCTCAAATATTTGGCGGGCCGGATACCGGGGATGTCCGGCCAGCTAACGCGGGCCGGTTTGCCAGCCCTCGCGAGCCGTGTTTGGAGACCCCTGCTTTAGGGTAAAGACAATGACTTGTTTCTAATTTTTTAACCATATTTTTCAGCTTCAGGATATTCAGATCGTATCGTTAACTGTTCTCGAAGTATTTCCTGATACGTTTTGATGTCTCTTCTCCCCGTTTGTAGCCTTTTCCTTTGTGGAAGTTTCCTTTTCTACCACCTTGCTCTAGTCTAATAATAGTTTGGTGTAACTACTGTTTGAGTCTGGCTGTTCAGCGTACACCTGAAGTCGCCATCTGCTAACATGATCCATTAGATTTCGGCCGCGTGACCGCGAAAGCCCTGTTTCGTTATCTATACTTCGGCTGTATATCCTTCGTCCATCTTGAGGATGAAACGGGTAACCAAATATAAATAAAAAGCGTCTTAAGGGAGGTAGGACGTCAAACGGGCCGTCTTGGAGCAGGAGAGACACCACAGGACATTTTAATTCCCACTGTCTATACGTTTATGAATAAATTCATAAAACTTTGTCAGCATGACAAGGAAGGATTGAGGGTTCACATTCATAGCAGTGGAAGTTCAAAAACATTAAAAAATATTTTTTTTTACATGTCAACTTACATCATTTTTTTCACTTACTATTGGCTGCGTTTGTTGCTACAGGTACACGTTTCTTCATAAGTAAGAGAGGTTCTTCGATGAATTTTGCACAGCATACAAACCATACCTACAGGTGTATGAAACTCTACAAATTATTTTTAATTTATGAAAAAATGAATGTGCTGTTACATTTTAAACTTCGTGTTTAGAAAAAACTCAAATTTTATAGTTAATTATCTCAATTATTACCACAGTTTTCAATAGATTTGGAAAATTCTAGAGTTTCATGGTTTGTATGCTGTGCAAAATTCATCGAAGAATCTCCCTTACTTATGAAGCAAAGTGTACCTATAGCAACAAATGCAGCCAATGGTAAGTGAAAAAATGTCAACTTTTAAATGTAAAAAAATGTTTTTTTATAGTTTTGAACTTCCACTGATATGAGTGTAAATCTAGAATCCTTTCTGACCATTCTGACAAAGTATTATGAATTTATTCGTAAAAGTATAGACAGTGGAAATTAAAATGTTCTCTGGTATATCTCCTGCCCCAAATCGTCCCGTTTGACGTCCTACCCCCCTTAAAGCTGTATTGAGAACAGTTGTTTGCAGCGGGATTGTTGGCCAGCGTGATTTAGGATCATTTTTTGCAACGGAACTGTCTCATTTCCTTGAGGAGGATAACAATCACTTAAATAAAGTGAATAATAGTAAAACCCGAATACTTCGAAAACCGTGGCGAGCGTCGTATTAAATCCGGAAATTAGTTTGATCAGTGTCGTAGATTTACAGCTTTGTGATAAGCCATCTTATCCTTCTGCTGCGTACAGTGCCTCAACATGGTCAAATAAATTAATTTCGTACACCACGTTAACAGTTACTTTCCTTTTCAATGTGAACATAGTAACCACTCAACACAATGACTTGACTGTCTATTGCTATTCAAATTGCGTGAAAGATGAATGGGCAAAATATCAGATGAAGAAGTAGTATTTCTGCTGCTGCACACCCGAAAACCAAAGGATCATTCATTGCCTCGCGAAAACTTGAAGACGCAGCTACTCGGTGTAGGTTAGTCGCTGGCCGTTACCTGCTGATATCGTCGTCTCTCATGCTTCTACTGTGCATACAGCTTAACTCCATCAGTAGTAAAATAAGGCAATACTAAGTTTTCATTTTGAGACGGCTTTCTGGACGTAGTTAACTAAAGCCTTCAGTCCAGCACTCAGAGCGCAGAGAGGTCTTCAATGGAACCCCTCCCCTAGCCTGTTCCATGGACAAGTTATGATGTGACGTATTCGAGTACGTACAGTTGTGTATAGAAGCTGTTCTGATTTGAAATTTAGCTTCCCAGTATTTTACAGTCTCACTTTCACTTTCTTTTAAGTAGGTTGTCTGATGGTAACAACTCGTAGCCAGTAATGATAATAATCGCGTGACCTGAGTGTGGAATACGCTGATGTGGAAAACTTACGGACGAAAGGAGGAGGAGGAGATAAGTGTTTAACGTCCCGTCGACAACGAGGTCATTAGAGACGGAGCACAAGCTCGGGTTAGGGAAGGATGGGGAAGGAAATCGGCCGTGCCCTTTCAAAGGAACCATCCCGGCATTTGCCTGAAGTGATCTAGGGAAATCACGGAAAACCTAAATCAGGATGGCCGGACGCGGGATTGAACCCTGGTCCTCCCGAATGCGAGTCCAGTGTCCACTGCGCCACCTCGCTCGGTACGGACGAAAGGTATCATTCGCATGATGTGTCACTTCAGAGTAACGTAACTAGACGAAACTTGCACCATACCTAGAAAGAAATGCTGTTGTTAAGTACAGTACAGACGGTAACTGAAAGAAATAAGCAATAAGATGAACAGAAATGACAGCTTTATTGAAAGACAATAATTACAGGGTGTTTCAAAAAGACTTTACAACTTTAAAAATTCATATAAATTAATTCATAGTGCCTGCTGAGGTGTTTGTAGTGCCAATTTGTAGGGAAATACATTATGTTTTGTCTCGCATAGTTTGCTAGTGCCGAATCGCACCTTAAGAAGAGCTAGCGGCAGTTGCGTTAAAGATGACTGCCTTCACTGGACCCGAGCGCGCTAGCTGTGTGTTTTGGTTTGAAGAATCGAAGTCGACGACAACAGTTCAGCGAAATTTCCCTACCAAGTACGCTAAAGATTAAGCTAGTAGGCGTACAATTTATGACTGGCATAAATGTTTTGTAGAAACTGGGTGCTCGGTAAGACACGGGAAATCATCACGTCGATGGACAGGCCGTGATGCCCCAATTGCATGGCCCCCACGTTCACCAGACCTGACGGAAATCCATTTTTTTTATGGGGATTCATCAATGATATCATGTTTGTACCTCCTGTGGCGGTTTCTCTACCTGAACTTAGAGCATGAATTTACGCCGCAACTGAGCAAGTTACACCAGCTGCGACATAGTCGCGTTTACGAACAGTCATCCAATACTATCAAATGTTTTTTATTCCAGTCTTTGAGCACAAGATCAATTCTTTTGACGATGACCCGTTTCAGTCCGTAATGACCATCCTCAGATCTACAATATACAAATACACCCGGTGGTCCATTGATCGTGACCGAGCTAAATATCTCACGAAATAAGCGTCAACCGAAAAAACTACAAAGAACGAACTTGTCTAGCTTGAAGGGGGAAACCAGATGGCGCTATGGCAGGCCCGCAAGATGGCGCTGCCATAGGTCAAACGGATATCAACTGCGTTTCTTTAAAAATAGGAACCCCCATTTTTTATTAGATATTCGTGTAGTACGTAAAGAAATATCAATGCTTTAGTTGGACCACTTTTTTCGCTCTGAGATAGATGGCGCTGTAATAGTCACAAACGTATAAGTACGTGGTATCACGTAACATTCCCCCAGTGCGGACGGTATTTGCTTCGTGATACATTACCCGTGTTAAAATGGACCGTTTACCAATTACGGAAAATGTGGATATCGTGTTGATGTATGGCTATTGTGATCAAAATGCCCAAAGGGCTTGTGTTATGTATGCTGCTCGGTTTCCTGGACGACATCATCCAAGTGTCCGTACCGTTCGCCGGATAGTTACGTTATTTAAGAAAAAAAAATCCCAGTCATCACGAGGCAGAGAAAATCCCTGCCCCGCCGGGAATCGAACCCGGGAACCCGGGCGTGGGAAGCGAGAATTTTAAGAAAACAGGAAGTGTTCAGCCACATGTGAAATGTCAACCACGACCTGCAACAAATAATGTTGCCCAAGTAGGTGTTTTAGCTGTTGTGGCGTCTAAGCCGCACATCAGTAGCAGACAAATTGCGCGAGAATCGGGACGGTTGGTCCCGGCGGTGGTTCGAGTCCTCCCTCGGACATAGGTGTGTGTGTTTGTCCTTGGGATAACTTAGGTTGGGTAGTGTGTAAGCTTAAGGACTGATGACCTTAGCAGTTAAGTCCCATAAGATTTCACACACATTTGAACATATTTCGAGAATAGGGAATCTCGAAAGGTCTGTGTTGAGAATGCTACATCAACATCGTTTGCACCCATGCCTTATTTCTATGTACCAGGTATTACTCTATCCCAATTAGTTTCTATAATAGGTATCAATATTTAAAAGTCTGCTACATGTATTTTACCTCATGTGTTTTTGTCAGATTATGTTTCTTACGTAAATGACTACATCTAAGCCCACAGTAGCGACATCTGTGTAGGATGTAGGCAAACAGATTTCTGGTAGCTACTGTACTTTGGTAGCCAGTTGCAATAAAGACTGTGTGGGCGATGAGGCCTGTTCTACACCTTATTTTAGATCTATGTGACGATGCTGTGCTGATTATATTTATATGTTTTGACGATGCCATTATGGCCTTAGCACTTTAGGACATGGTGTAGGAAAGGTACGTTTTACCATTTTTTTATCTGTACATTTTCCGGGTTGTATGATAGTATATTGTGATACGTATTGCTGTATTACGTTGAAAGACACACTGCTCACTAGGTGTATATATTTCTATATTGTAGATCTGAGGATGGTCATTACGGACAGAAACCGGTCATCGTCAAAAGAATTGATATTGCGATCTAAGACTGGAATAAAAAATATTTGAGCAAGTTACACCTGCAAATGCTACAGCGATTTTCGGAAGAAATTGACTTCCGATGGGATGTGTGCAGGATAACCAACGGAAACCACCAACATCTTTAGTTTAAGGTAAAAAAAGTGATGCGTTTCCCTACAAAATAACACTAAACCGCGCTCCATATTTTCTTTCAATAAATTTATATGAATTTTTAAAGTTGTAAAGTCTTTTTCGAAATACCCTATATACTGAAGTCACCACGATTCATTATGGTCCACTGGAGATTACAAGAGGCAGGCCATGGTTCTTAATGGGATGTGTGATCACCATGGGCGGCAGTGTATGCCCTGCAACATGCTCCGATGCTTGACACAAGGCTCGTGATGAGTTCTGTGGTAGGACGTTGCATTCCTTGACCAGCGCGATTCACAACTTGTGAACTTGCAAGCGGACGTTCTGCTGTACGTTGTAAGTAGGCTGTTTAGGTTTTTATGTTGGTAACGCCACGTAGCGCTCTGTATGAAAATCACTGACTGTGCTGTGTGCAGTCTGTGGCTGGTTTGCATTGTTGGAACTTGCTATTGTAGTGTTGGGCAGTTGCGCAGTTTGGAGGTGAGCCGCCAGCAGTGGTGGATGTGGGGAGAGTGATGACGGAGTTTTGAGAGCGGATGATCTGGACGTGTGTCCATCAGAAAAAGGAAATTTGTAAGACTGGATGTCATGAACTGATATATATATATATATATATATATATATATATATATATTATGACTTTTGACCCCCCCCCATGAACCATGGACCTTGCCGTTGGAGGGGAGGCTAGCGTGCCTCAGCGATACAGATAGCCGTACCGTAGGTACAACCACAACGGAGGGGTATCTGTTGAGAGGCCAGACAAACGTGTGGTTCCTGAAGAGGGGCAGCAGCCTTTTCAGTAGTTGCAAGGGCAACAGTCTGGATGATTGACTGATCTGGTTGTAACAATAACCAAAACGGCCTTGCTGTGCTGGTACTGCGAACGGCTGAAAGCAAGGGGAAACTACAGCCGTAATTTTTCCCGAGGGCATGCAGCTTTACTGTATGATTAAATGATGATGGCGTCTTCTTGGTTAAAATATTCCGGAGGTAAAATAGTCCCCCATTCGGATCTCCGGGCGGGGACTACTCAAGAGGATGTCGTTATCAGGAGAAAGAAAACTGGCGTTCTACGGATCGGAGCGTGGAATGTCAGGTCCCTTAATCGGACAGGTAGGTTAGAAAATTTGAAAAGGGAAATGGATAGGTTAAAGTTAGATATAGTGGTAATTAGTGAAGTTCGGTGGCAGGAGGAACAAGACTTCTGGTCAGGTGACTACAGGGTTATATGGTTCAAATGGCTCTGAGCACTATGGGACTCAACTGCTGTGGTCATAAGTCCCCTAGAACTTAGAACTACTTAAACCTAACCAACCTAAGGACAGCACACAACACCCAGCCATCACGAGGCAGAGAAAATCCCTGACCCCGCCGGGAATCGAACCCGGGAACCCGGGCGTGGGAAGCGAGAACGCTACCGCATACAGGGTTATAAACACAAAGTCAAATAGGGGTAATGCAGGAGTAGGTTTAATAATGAATAGGAAAATAGGAACGCGGGTAAGCTACTACAAACAGCTTAGTGAACGCATTATTGTGGCCAAGATAGATACGAAGCCCACACCTACTACAGTAGTACAAGTTTATATGCCAACTAGCTCTGCAGATGACGAAGAAATTGAAGAAATGTATGATGAAATAAAAGAAATTATTCAGATAGTGAAGGGAGACGAAAATTTAATAGTCATGGGTGACTGGAATTCGAGTGTAGGAAAAGGGAGAGAAGGAAACGTAGTAGGTGAATATGGATTGGGGCTAAGAAATGAAAGAAGAAGCCGCCTGGTAGAATTTTGCACAGAGCACAACTTAATCATAGCTAACACTTGGTTTAAGAATCATGAAAGAAGGTTGTATACATGGAAGAACCCTGGAGATACTAAAAGGTATCAGATAGGATTATATAATGGTAAGACAGAGATTTAGGAACCACGTTTTAAATTGTAAGACATTTCCAGGGGCAGATATGGACTCTGACCACAATCTATTGGTTATGACCTGTAGATTAAAACTGAAGAAACTGCAAAAAGGTGGGAATTTAAGGAGATGGGACCTGGATAAACTGAAAGAACCAGAGGTTGTAGAGAGTTTCAGGGAGAGCATAAGGGAACAATTGACAGGAATGGGGGAAAGAAATACAGTAAAAGAAGAATGGATAGCTTTAAGGGATGAAGTAGTGAAGGCAGCAGAGGATCAAATAGGTAAAAAGATGAGGGCTAGTAGAAATCCTTGGGTAACAGAAGAAATATTGAATTTAATTGATGAAAGGAGAAAATATAAAAATGCGGTAAATGAAGCAGGCAAAAAGGAATACAAACGTCTCAAAAATGAGATCGACAGGAAGTGCAAAATGGCTAAGCAGGGATGGCTAGAGGACAAATGTAAGGATGTAGAGGCTTATCTCACTAGGGGTAAGAAAGATACTGCCTACAGGAAAATTAAAGAGACCTTTGGAGATAAGAGAACCACTTGTATGAACATCAAGAGCTCAGATGGAAACCCAGTTCTAAGCAAAGAAGGGAAAGCAGAAAGGTGGAAGGAGTATATAGAGGGTCTATACAAGGGCGATGTACTTGAGGACAATATTATGGAAATGGAAGAGGATGTAGATGAAGATGAAATGGGAGATACGATACTGCGTGAAGAGTTTGACAGAGCACTGAAAGACCTGAATCGAAACAAGGCCCCCGGAGTAGACAACATTCCATTGGAACTACTGGCGGCTTTGGGAGAGCCAGTCCTGACAAAACTCTACCATCTGGTGAGCAAGATGTATGAAACAGGCGAAATACCCTCAGACTTAAAGAAGAATATAATGATTCCAATCCCAAAGAAAGCAGGTGTTGACAGATGTGAAAATTACCGAACTATCAGTTTAATAAGCCACGGCTTGCAAAATACTAACGCAAATTCTTTACACACGAATGGAAAAACTAGTAGAAGCCGACCTCAGGGAAGATCAGTTTGGATTCCGTAGAAATACTGGAACACGTGAGGCAATACTGACCTTACGACTTATCTTAGAAGAAAGATTAAGGAAAGGCAAACCTACGTTTCTAGCATTTGTAGACTTAGAGAAAGCTTTTGACAATGTTAACTGGAATACTCTGTGTCAAATTCTAAAGGTGGCAGGGGTAAAATACAGGGAGCGAAAGGCTATTTACAATTTGTACAGAAACCAGATGGCAGTTATAAGAGTCGAGGGACATGAAAGGGAAGCAGTGGTTGGGAAGGGAGTAAGACAGGGTTGTAGCCTCTCCCCGATGTTATTCAATCTGTATATTGAGCAAGCAGTAAAGGAAACAAAAGAAAAATTCGGAGTAGGTATTAAAATCCATGGAGAAGTAATAAAAACTTTGAGGTTTGCCGATGACATTGTAATTCTGTCAGAGACAGCGAAGGACTTGGAAGAGCAGTTGAACGGAATGGACAGTGTCTTGAAGGAAGGATATAAGATGAACATCAACAAAAGCAAAACGAGGATAATGGAATGTAGTCGAATTAAGTCGGGTGATGTTGAGGGTATTAGATTAGGAAATGAGACACTTAAAGTAGTAAAGTAGTTTTGCTATTTGGGGAGCAAAATAACTGATAATTGTCGAAGTAGAGAGGATATAAAATGTAGACTGGCAATGGCAAGGAAAGAGTTTCTGAAGAAGAGAAATTTGTTAACATCGAGTATAGATTTAAGTGTCAGGAAGTCATTTCTGAAAGTACGAAAGTATGGAGTGTAGCCATGTATGGAAGTGAAACATGGACGGTAAATAGTTTGGACAAGAAGAGAATAGAAGCTTTCGAAAAGTGGTGCTACAGAAGAATGCTGAAGATTAGATGGGTAGATCACATAACTAATGAGGAGGTACTGAATAGGATTGGGGAGAAGAGTAGTTTGTGACACAACTTGACCAGAAGAAGGGATCGGTTGGTAGGACATGTTCTGAGGCATCAAGGGATCACCAATTTAGTATTGGAGGGCAGCGTGGAGGGTAAAAATCCTAGGGGGAGACCAAGAGATGAATACACTAAGCAGATTCAGAAGGATATAGGTTGCAGTAGGTGCTGGGAGATGAAGAAGCTTGCACAGGATAGAGTAGCATGGAGAGCTGCATCAAACCAGTCTCAGGACTGAAGACCACAACAACAACAACATGACTTTTGAACACTATTACGGTATATACATTGCTTGTTCTCTATCAAAATCTTTTATTTGCTAATTATGCCTGTCAGTAGTTCGTGCCTTCAGTAGTTAGAATCTTTTATTCAGCTGGCAGTATTGGCGCACGCTGTATTGCAGTAGTTTGAGTAACGAAGATTTTTGTGAGGTAAGTGATTCATGAAAGGTATAGGTTATTGTTAGTCAGGGTCATTCTTTTGTAGGGATTTTTGAAAGTCAGATTTCGTTGCGCTAAAAATATTGTGTGTCAGTTTGAGCACAGTCATTTATAATTTTTCTAAGGGGACGTTTCAACGTCTCCCACGTGCGCTCTGTGGGATTTAAGTCAGGGGAACGGGTAGGACAGGACATTCGCCGAATATTCTCTTGTTCCAAGAGCTCTTCAACCGGCGCTGTTGGATGTAGGCGCGTCTTGTCATGCATTAAAATAAAGTCAGGGGCTACTGCACCCCTGAAAATAGGTACAAGGGAAGGAGTATAGTGCAGTAATAACTTTGACAAATAAGTGTAGGATGTTTGAATATTTGGACGTCAATACGCCCATTCAATATGATGCCTCCCACCAATATGATCATGTTCGACAGTGCTGGACCTACCCTCAACCGGCGAGATGCGAGCATCCAGGAACGTTGCAAGTCAGATAACGTTTGTAACAATGTCACCCTCGCTGTACACAACTAAGTCGTCTGCAAAACGCCACGAAGGGCTGCAGGTTTCATGCGTTTAATTCATTTACACAGGCCGTGAACAACAGCGGCAATTGTGTCGAAGTGGAGAATGGGTTCTAACTTATCCATCATCTATGTTGTGAGAATATGCCGTGTTAGTGACTCGTGACGTTTCTACAAATTGATAGAGAAATGTCATCAGGAATGCAGGTACTACAGGGTGTTACAAAAAGGTACGGGCAAACTTTCAGGAAACATTCCTCACACACAAAGAAAGAAAATATGTTACGTGGACATGTGTCCGGAAACGGTTACTTTCCATGTTAGAGCTCATTTTATTACTTCTCTTCAAATCACATTAATCATGAAACGGAAACACACAGCAACAGAACGTACCAGCGTGACTTCAAACACTTTGTTACAGGAAATGTTCAAAATGTCCTCCGTTAGCGAGGATACATGCATCCACCCTCCGTCGCATGGAATCCCTGATGCGCTGATGCAGCCCTGGAGAATGGCGTATTGTATCACAGCCGTCCACAATACGAGCACGAAGAGTCTCTACATTTGGTATCGGGGTTGCGTAGACAAGAGCTTTCAAATGCCCCCATAAATGAAAGTCAAGAGGGTTGAGGTCAGGAGAGCGTGGAGGCCATGGAATTGGTCCGCCTCTACCAATCGATCAGTCACCGAATCTGTTGTTGAGAAGCGTACGAACACTTCGACTGAAATGTGCAGGAGCTCCATCGTGCATGAACCACATGTTGTGTCGTCCTTGTAAAGGCACATGTTCTAGCAGCACAGGTAGAGTATCCCGTATGAAATCATGATAACGTGCTCCATTGAGCGTAGGTGGAAGAACATGGGGTCCAATCAAGACATCACCAACAATGCCTGCCCAAACGTTCACAGAAAATCTGTGTTGATGACGTGATTGCACAACTGCGTGCGGATTCTCGTCAGCCCACACTTGTTGATTGTGAAAATTTACAATTTGATCACGCTGGAATGAAGCCTCATCCGTAAAGAGAACATTTGCACTGAAATGAGGATTGACACATTGTTGGATGAACCATTCGCAGAAGTGTACCCGTGGAGGCCAATCAGCTGCTGATAGTGCCTGCACGCGCTGTACATGGTACGGAAACAACTGGTTCTCCCGTAGCACTCTCCATACAGTGAGGTGGTCAACGTTACCTTGTACAGCAGCAACTTGTCTGACGCTGACATTAGGGTTATAGTCAACTGCACGAAGAATTGCCTCGTCCATTGCAGGGGTCCTCGTCGTTCTAGGTCTTCCCCAGTCGCGAGTCATAGGCTGGAATGTTCCGTGCTCCCTAAGACGCCGATCAATTGCTTCGAACGTCTTCCTGTCGGGACACCTTCGTTCTGGAAATCTGTCTCGATAGAAACGTACCGCGCCACGGCTATTGCCCCGTGCTAATCCATACATCAAATGGGCATCTGCCAACTCCGCATTTGTAAACATTGCACTGACTGCAAAACCACGTTCGTGATGAACACTAACCTGTTGATGCTACGTACTGATGTGCTTGATGCTAGTACTGTAGAGCAATGAGTCGCATGTCAACACAAGCACCGAAGTCAACATTACTTTTGTAGTGGACTGACAAGGCAGCCAGTCCATAGAGACGGGTAGCCGAAAGGGCACACGTACACACACGCCGACTGGCGCGAAGTCTGGAACAGGATACGTGATGAATGTGATAAAGAAAAGAACGTAGCTACTAGAACACTTAACTTTTATATCGTCCTTTGGTATACAGCATTCATGATGATACAAGTGAGACTCTTTAGATTCATGAAGTAACTAATGGCGCCTTGCTAGGTCGTAGCCATGGACTTAGCTGAAGGCTATTCTGTCTCTCGGCAAATGAGAGAAAGGCTTCGTACGTGTAGTCGCTAGCAATGTCGTCCGTACAACTGGGGCGAGTGCTAGTACGTCTCTCGAGACCTGCCTTGTGGTGGCGCTCGGTCTGCGATCCTGACAGTGGCGACACGCGGGTCCGACATGTACTAATGGACCGCGGCCGATTTAAGCTACCACCTAGCAAGTGTGGTGTCTGGCGGTGACACCACAACTTTCTTTCAATTGGGCCAGCTGGCGGTGAATCGAGGAAGTACAGTACGTACTGGCGAAACTAAAATGAGCTCTAACATGGAAATTAAGCGTTTCCGGACACATGTTCACATAACATCTTTTCTTTATTTATGTGTGATGAATGTTTGGCCGTACCTTTTTGTAACACCCTGTATAACTAGAAACTTAGGAATGAAACAGCTGAACATGTCAGAGTCCGCTCAAAACCAAATACTATATGCCGCGGAGCCAGTAACCTCTCCTTCTCCTCGTAGAATCAGTGACACAACCTGATGACAACAGAAATATCGAGGCGTCGTGACCTGTGTCCGTTGCTGCAATCCTGCCCGCAAATACGTTACTCAGAGGGTTTAACTGCGTGTTTTCTGGCGCAGCACTCCGGGATGAACACAGCGACACTCTGATAACTGCCCACCAACACTCGTAAAGCGGACTCCGGCAGATACTATGGCGGCGGTTTCCTGCAGTCGCGCTCCATTAGCGATCTGCGAGAACCTCGCGTGCAGTTTCTTATGCGGCATCGTCGCATTCTTCGAAATGCCATTATGCCTGCAATCTGATGGATGTTAAGTCTGATGAAACGCTTTTAACGAGGAGCACTCGTGGGACTGAAATTATCTCTCTAAAATGGAAGCTATATTGGAAACGAACAAATAATTGGTCTGTGGCACCATTAGCGACAAAACGAGCGTTTTGCCCCCATTGATTCCCTCGCTATGAGAATGCTGGGGTATGCACAACAAATAATAACGAATTAAACGGCATTAGATGTTGTAAGTACTATGTTACAACGATCATTTGTCTGCAAGAAACTACCGTCGAAGGACAGTCACAAGAAAATGCGGAAAAGATTTGGGAAAAAAATATTCCCGATTGGTTGGATGCAGTATCCGATTACAAGATTTATTGTGAACATCTGAAGCGATATGGTACTGTTTGCAGTACAAGTTTCACAGGGAATAATGCCCGTCTGGCTTCCTACTTTACTGTAGCTGATCAGAAAAATGACAGTATGTGGTGTGTGTATTGTTTATACTCTTTGTGCTGTTGTCTATAAGCATGTATCAGTCCTTTAAGTGCCGTCCGAGGCCCATCTGTGGTTTTGACATGATCACGATCTCTGGTTTCTTATGAAGCGCGAATTTCGGGACTGTAAGCCTCATGAATTTATGACTTTGGGGAGAAAAATGTGTTTTCGTACAAAATCTAATTGCTTTTCTCTGAATGATTTGGTAGATCGACTGTTGCTCTCAGTGTTGCCTGACGTAATTGTTGAGGGTTTTGCGGGGAGAATTTGTTGTGACCCGAAATACCTTTTCTGAATATTTTTTAGTCGTTTCAGATTGTCGGCGGCCATTGATCATGCTGCCGACCAGTACAAGATGACCGGGGTTATCATGCGAGCAAAACTCTCCGTTTTGCGTCGTATAATTGTCCGTCACCGTTAAAGAGCGGAAAAAACCATAAAATACGTAGAAACTTTTACCGAACGCATTTGCTGTGTGAGATTTCCTGGTCAGCCACTTGTCTCTAGTAAGTCCAAGGTATCTGACTGGGTCACACCACGTCTGTGCCACCAGTCGGATGGCAACCGGGAAGCTTGACCTTCGTATGAACGGAAATTGTTTGGCTCCTTTTAGAATTAATGTTCTCCTCGTAGACAGTATACCACCGGGTGATTTTGTCCAGATGTCTCCAGAGGTGCGCAACAAACAAGTTTAGTTGGTTGCAAGTCTCGAATAGCACAGCATCATCCGTGTACAAGGCGACTTCCCTCGCTTCTGCTTGGGCATGTCGTTTGCGTAGACAGAGTACAGCACGGGTTGGGTTGGGTTGTTTGGGGAAGGAGACCAGACAGCGAGGTCATCGGTCTCATCGGATTAGGGAAGGACGGGGAAGGAAGTCGGCCGTGCCCTTTCAAAGGAACCATCCCGGCATTTGTCTGGAGCGATTTAGGGAAATCACAGAAAACCTAAATCAGGATTGCGGGACGCGGGATTGAACCGTCGTCCTCCCGAATGCGAGTCCAGTGTCAGAGTACAACACGATCTCAGAGCCAATCCCCGTCGTAGCCAAGCCGGAACTAGTTTAATGCTTCCAGAATGAGATTTTCACTCTGCAGCGGAGTGTGCGCTGATATGAAACTTCCTGGCAGATTAAAACTGTGTGCCCGACCGAGACTCGAACTCGGGACCTTTGCCTTTCGCGGGCAAGTGCTCTCCCATCTGAGCTACCGAAGCACGACTCACGCCCGGTCCTCACAGCTTTACTTCTGCCAGTATCTCGTATCCTACCTTCCAAATTTTACAGAAGCTCTCCTGCGAAGCTCTCTCCACAGTATCCTTTCTTTCAGGAGTGCTAGTTCTGCAAGGTTCGCAGGAGAGCTTCTGTAAAGTTTGGAAGGTAGGAGACGAGCTACTGGCAGAAGTGAAGCTGTGAGGACCGGGCGTGAGTCGTGCTTCGGTAGCTCAGATGGTAGAGCACTTGTCCGCGAAAGGCAAAGGTCCCGAGTTCGATTCTCGGTCGGGCACACAGTTTTAATCTGCCAGGAAGTACTTTAATGCTGCTCCAATGATTGCTATTTATGAAGAAGAATCTCCTCTGCTTCAGGAATGAATAAGTTATCGTGAGCACATCTCCTGGAAAACCGACAGAATTTAATTTAAATATCAAGCTATCACAACAGACGTGGACAAACGTGTTTTCTGCATCAAAGAGTACATCTCCAGTGCTATCTCCAGTGAGCACCTGGTGGCAAAAGCCATGGGATACCTCCCAGTAACGTCTCAGGTCTCCTTTTGCCCGGCGTTGTGCAGAAACTCGATGTGGCATAGACTCAGTAAGTTGTTGCAAGTCCCTTGCAGAAATACCGAGCCATGTTACCTCTACGGCCATGAAAGTGTTATGAAGGATTTTGTGCACGGACTGACCTCTTGATTATGTCACATAAATGTTTGATAGGCCGTCCAGGGTGGCCGAGCGGTTCCAGGCGCTACAGTCTGGAACCGCGCGACCGCTACTGTCGCAAGTTCAAATCCTGCCTCGGGCATGGATGTATGTGATGTCCTTAGGTTAGTTAGGTTTAAGTAGTTCTAAGTTCCAGGGGACTGATGACCTCAGCAGTTAAGTCCCATAGTGCTCAGAGCCATTTTTTGTTTGTTTGATGGGATTCATGACGGGTGTTGTGGGTGGCCAAACCTTTCGCTCGAAATGTCCAGAATGTTTTTCACCAATTGCGAACAATTGTGGCCCAGCAACTTGGCCCATTCTCATGGGAATATGAAGTCCATGAATGGTTGCAAATGGTCTCCATGTAACTGAACATATTCATTTCCACTCAATGATCGGTTCAGTTGGACCAGAGGACCCTGTCCATTCCAAGTAAATACAACCCACACCATTATGGAACCAACACCAACTTGCGGAATGCCTCGTTGACAACTTGGGTCCATGACTGCATGGTGTCGGCACCGTACTCGAACCCTACCATCAGCTCTTACCAAATGAAATCGGGACTCATCTGACCAGCACACGGCTTTACACTTCTCTAGGTTCATGACCAGAGGTGAGGCGCTGTAGGCGACCTCGCGCTGCTAGCAAAGGCACTCGGCCCATTAACGACAAATTTCGCCGTACTGTCCTAACGGAGACGTTCGTGGTACGCCCCACATTGATTTTTGCGGTTATTTCACACAGTGTTGCTGCTCTGTTAGACGGGCAACTCTTCGCAAACGCCGCTGCTCTCGGTCGTTAAGTGAAGGCCGTCGGCCAGTGCGTTGTCTGTGGTGAGAGGTAATGCCCGAAATTTGATATTCGCTGCACGCTCTTGGCACTTTGGATCTCGGGATTTCCGAAATGAAATATCAAATGGCTCTGAGCACTATAGGACTTAACATCTGAGGTCATGAGTCCCCTAGAACTTAGATACTTAAACCTAACTAAGGACATCACACACATCCATGCCAGAGGCAGGATTCGAACCTGCGACCGTAGCGGTCGCTCGGTTCCAGACTGTAGCGCCTAGAACCTCTCGGCCACTCTGGCCGGCAAAATGAAATATCCAACTACCATTCGGCGCTCAAAGCATGTTAATTCCCGTCGAGTGGCCATAATCACATCGTAAACCTTTTCACATCAATCACCGGAGTTCCAATGGCAGCTCCGCCAATGCACTGCCCTTTTATACCTTTTGAACGCGATACTTAAGTCGCCTGTTCAAATGGCTCTGAGCACTATGGGACTTAACATCTCTGGTCATCAGTCCCCTAGAACTTAGAACTACTTAAACCTAACTAACCTAAGGACATCACACACATCCATGCCCGAGGCAGGATTCGAACCTGCGACCGTAGCAGTCGCGCGGTTCCGGACTAAGTCGTCTGTATATGTGCATATCGCTATCCCGTGACTTCTGTCACCTCAGAGAATATCTCGCTCAGGGACCGTGAGTACAAGCAGAGAAAGATTAGGGTACGAACAGAACCATACAGAAGTAATTTTACTCTCGCTCTATTCGCGAAATGCGCGGGATGTAAAAACCGTTTGTAAATCACTGATATTGGTACGATGTACTCGCCACTGTTACGAAGCACACAGATTAGATCATGATTAAAAGTGAAAGTTTACCATATTATAAGGGAAAAAGATTGAATAATTTTAATCCAACTCAACAAAATTGTGGATCTTCTGAATGATTAATTCATTTAATTAAGCCGTTTACGAGCCCATCATGAGACTTTCACTGTCATCGTTAAAGAGAGTACAATATTGGCGAACAATACTGAAAAAAATCTTACACGTTGAGAGTGAGGTGCAAACACTTGTAACCTTCGACAGTGCTGTGCAGTATCTGAGTATGTTAAATGTTATGCAGTAAATAAATATAAATTCTTTCCACACTGCCAGTTACATTCTAGTCCATTTATTCCTGTATTTATTTTACTGCGATTGTGTATGTACTCCACATATCCTGACGTTTTATAATAACTGCAGCTCTCGTACAATAATACATATTCTTCATACCACCGATATATAATTCATCTTGCATATTTCCTGTTCCAATTGCCAGTTCTATCTTTTACTCTGTTTCTGCATCACCTTCCATATATAATACTTCTTAAAGTTATTAATTACTCTCGTCTTGTAATTATTTTATTTTATCGTTAGTGTTAATTTAATTTAAGGTGTTATACGAACTATTAAGTTGTTTTACTACATCCTCTCTTCTGTTGAGTGCAATTCTTCGCTACAGTTTTCCTCCTCCCATCCGCCTCATCTTCAAACACACTCACACACACACACACACACACACACACACACACACACACACACACACACGCACAGAGTTTTTCGATGTTTAGTGCTAAAGGTTTTTGGCTTTATTCCCTTTATACTTATTTATTTTTTACGATTTTCAATTACATTACCACTGCGCTATCAAAGATGACACGTGCCCCGTATTTTCACATGATTCTCGATATGTAAAATATTTTTCACTATTGTTAACCAATATTGTACAGTCTCTGAGGACGAAAGTCAGATAATGATCTAGTAAGGCGAAAACGGGCAAATACTGTACAACAGAAACTGATATATAACTTATTCCTGAACAAGCTTCGAACCATGGAAACCGTCTCGCAGTCACATATAAACTGACTAAATACAATGAAGACTATTTCGAAAGGAAATTAATAACTGGTGCTGTCCTTGTTGTCCCTGTCAATTGAGATAGTACATTGTCATTTAAGACACAGGTCACTCTGCTAAAACCAAAAACATGTGCAGGGAACAATATTGTACGTAAATTGATTTGATGAACAAAGGGAGCGCAGCCTGGAGTTTTTCGTCAGAGGTCGCTCTAAATGAGACTGTCAGCCTTGTCATCGGATGTCTGACCCCTACACCCGCCCACAAAATTTACCTACTTGCGGCTATAACACTAACAGATATCAGACGCAAAATAGCTGGTGATGCAGAGGGGGAAAAACAGCAAATCGACTCACGGTACTTAATGTATAACCTCCAAACAGTTCCAAATCCTCTTAACTGAGACTTTACGGCTGGACTCTCTGGAAAATAGAAACCTGCACCACAAAGAGAAAATCATACAAGGTAGCAACTAGAGTAGCTATAGCGCGTGGAGAGCATTGACATGATTAAGAACAGGAGTTCAAAATGCAAAGTAAATATTGTTATGCGGAGCTTGTCTGAAGATGACCAGCTAGAATGAGGGAAACACAAACGACTGAACCTCCACTGATGTGCCGAAGGAAGGGATTTGTTTGCAGAGTGTAATATTTGGTTTTATGCAATGACGAAGGTACGAAAGCTGCAGAGTTTGGTAATAACAGAGAGTACGTGTTCTCGTGCGGTATGCTATGTAAAGCAAGTACTGTAGAAATTACACAGTTCTATGCTTTTCAATTATTATTAAAGTAATTCTTCCAAGAAGCGGCCGAAGAATCAGCATAAAAACGTTCCAGTAAACCTCCTTTGGGTAAACGGAACTGATCGCATGTCATTATTGGCCTGTAGACTACGCCGGTGATGTCGGGGGTTGCTCTAGAGCCACATACAATTATTTCAAATGAACACCACTTCGGTGACTCGCCCGCACAGTGAAATGAAGCAGGAAACCCCGCGCTATAACAGTCACTACGCCGCGAGTTGCTAACACCCTCTCAGACGGAGAGCTTTACAGCGGTGAGATATACCTTATGAGAGCATTTATACAGTGAGGTGGGTAAAGATCCCAGGTATCACACCATGCAGCCATTCATTCTGCTGGGCTTCTGGTTGCGAATAATCGACGAAAAATAAAATTTCAGAATTTCGCGTGATGTTGCACGGCTTCACAAAAGCGCGCATTAGCACACTTGTTGCGTAGTGTAGTGGTTAAGGTACAGGCCTCACATGCGAAAGGTTGTAGTTTCGAATCTGGTGAATTGCTTTGAAAATATAATTTTTAAATCTTTTTCGAAACGACTTGCTTTATTATTATTATTCAGTTAATTAGTTTAAATTATTTTTTTATTTCTGTTCATTTGTCAAGTCATTTTAATCATCGTATTACTTATTTCATTTGCCATTTTTGCCTGTCATTCTTTTCGCACTTAGGATGTTTATTCATACGATTTTAATTATCTGTATACGATTTAATTTCTTCCGTTTTATATCATCCAGTATTTTCGTCCATTTTATAGCACTCATTCTTTCTATTCCTCATTTTGCTAGATTTACGTTTTACTTATGATACTTTCTTTCGTTTGAATTTTCGTATGTGCTATTTTGTGCATAGTGCAATAATAATGTAAGTTTTAAATGTTTGTATAACGATAACTATCAAAAAAAATATATATCTTGTAAGGAAAAATACATTTTTGGCGCCGCTGTACAATCAATATAAATAGATTATTACGTCTTTTGCTTTTAGCTGATAGATTGGTTGTTTCAAATGTTTAAATATTATTATAGATACATAAATAAATTAAATTCATAAGCACAATGATTGCAACCAGAAATAAGAATGACTTAAAGAAAAACTAGATGAACTGAAAAAGTTAATACGGTGATTCAAATTATGTTCAAAGGAACTGAAGTAAGGAAAATAACATTTAAATCAATTGACTGAATAAAAGTAATGTTCAGAGTTATTTCCTCAAGATTTAAAAATAAAACGTTTCATAGTATACGACAAGATTTGAACCTACAACTTTTTACATTGAAAACTGTACCAGAAACATAACGCGATGCAACCAAGCCATATCACATACAAATGGTTCAAATGGCTCTGAGCACTATGCGACTTAACTTCTGAGGTCATCAGTCCCCTATAACTCAGAACTACTTAAACCTAACTAACCTAAGGACATCACACACATCCATGCCCGAGGCAGGATTCGAACCACGACCGTAGCGGTCGCGCGGTTCCAGACTGTAGCGCCTAGAACCGCTGGGCCACACCGGCCGGCCATATCACATACAGGTTGACAGGTATTGAACTATAAGAAATAAAATCGTCATAAGTTTTGAACGGCCTGCGTAAGGACGTTCAAGCTGCACGGTTGGCTGCCGGGCATGATGGGAAGTATGAGCATACATGGTTTGGCTTCGTGACAAAGCCCAGTTTCATTTGGACGGGTTCGTCAATAAGCAAAATTAGCCCATTTGGGGGACTGAGAATCCGTATTTCGCAATCGAGAGGCGTCTTCATTCCTCCACGTGTGACCGTGTGGTGTGCAATGTCTAGTCACGGAATAGTAGGTGCGATATTTCTTGACGACAAAGTGACTACCGAACGGTACGTGAAGGTTTTGGAAGTTGATTTCATCCTGATTATCCAAAGTAACCCCGACTTCGACAAGACTGGTTCATGCAAGATGGAGCTCGACCCCTTGGTAGCAGGAGAGTGTCTGATGTCCTGGAGGAGCATTTTGGGAACCTCACTGAGGTATGGGCCTCGATTGACCGCCATATTCTCCGTACCTGAACACATACGACTCCTTTTTTAGGGCTATAATAAAGACTAGGTGTACAGCATTAATCCCAAAACTTCTTCTGAGCTGAAAACAGCCATTTGGAGGTCATGGACAGCATGAATGTTCCGACACCTGTGCGGGTCATGCAGAATTTCGCTATTCGTCTACACGACATTACCGTCAATGATGACAGGCATTTCGGACATGTCATAACCTAAATCCGAACATCTATTGTGACGTTTACATGTTGAATAAAGCGTGTGTACGCCGTAGTTTGTAACTAATTTACGTTTTTTTTAATAGTTCAACAAATGTTACCTGTTTATAAGGCTGTAGACTATCACGCGAAATTCCGAAATTTCCTTTCGTCGATTACTTGCAAACAAGTGCCCACCAGCGTGAATATTGATCGTGACCGGGGCAAATATCTCACGAAATAAGCATCAAACGGAAAAACTACAAAGACGGAAACTCGTCTAGCTTGAAGGGGGAAATCAGATGGCGCTAAGGTTGGCCCGCTATATGGCGCTGTCATAGGTCAAAAGGATATCAACTGCGTTTTTTTAAATAGGAACCCCCATTTTTTATTACATATTCGTGCAGTACGTAAAGAAATATGAATGTTTTAGTTGGACCACTTTTTTCGATTTGTCATAGATGGCGCTGTAATAATCACAAACGTATAAGTACGTGGTATCACGTAACATTCCGCCAGTGCGAACGGTATTTGCTTCGTGATACATTACCCGTCTTAAAATGGAACGTTTACCAATTGCGGAAACGGTCGATATCGTGTTGATGTATAGCTATTGTGATCAAAATGCCCAACGGGAATGTGCTATGTATGCTGCTCGGTATCCTGGACAACATCATCCAAGTGTCCGGACTGTCCACCGGATATTTACGTTATTTAAGGAAACAGGAAGTGTTCAGCCACGTGTGAAACGTCAACCACGACCTGCAACAAATGATGACGGCCAAGTAGCTGTTTAGCTTCTGTCGCGGGTCATCCGCACATCAGTAGCAGACAAACTGCGCGAGAATCGGGTATCTCAAAAACGTTTGTGTTGAGAATGCTACATCAACATCGATTGCACCCGTACCATATTTCAATGCACCAGGAATTGCATGGAGACGAATTTGAACGTCGTGTACAGTTCTGCCACTGGGCACAAGAGAAATTACGGGACGATGACAGAGTTTTTGCACGCGTTCTATTTAGTGACGAAGCGTCATTCACCAACAGCGGTAACGTAAACCGGCACGATATGCACTACTGGGCAACGGAAAATCCACGATGGCTGCGACAAGTGGAACGCCAGCGACCTTGGCGGGTTAATGTATGGTGCGGCATTATGGTAGGAAGGATAATTGGCCCCCATTTTATCGATGGCAATCTAAATGGTACAATCTATGCTGATTTCCTACGTAATGTTCTACCGATGTTACTACAAGATTTTTCACTGCATGACAGAATGGTGATGTACTTCCAACATGATGGTTGTCCGGCAGATAGCTCGCGTGCGGTTGAAGCGGTATTGAATAGCATATTTCATGGCAGGTGGATTGGTCGTCAAAGCACCATACCATGGCCCGCACGTTCACCGGTTCTGACGTCCCCGGATTTCTTTCTGTGGGGAAAGTTGAAGGATATTTGCCATCGTGATCCACCGACAACGCCTGACAACATGCGTCGGCGCATTGTCAGTGCATGTGCGAACATTACGGAAGGCGAACTACTCGCTGTTGAGAGGAATGTCGTTACACGTATTGCCACATGCATTGAGGTTGACGGACATAATTTTCAGCATTTATTGCATTAATGTAGTATTTACAGGTAATCACGCTGTAACAGAATGCGTTCTCACAAAGGTACATGTTGAAGCATCCCCAACTCTCTTGTGGTTCCCTTTTTACGTACTCCACGTCGACGTCTGGTCGTATAAGTTTTCCGGCTTTACTTCCCGACGTGACAGCGCGACTCTCCGATGAGGTGCGGGCCTTGTGTTTTGCTATTACTGCGAGTCTTGTAAATATCGGTTTTACTTAGTAATTTGCGCGGCTTAAACTGTCCCCTTTTATGATTAAGACAGCCTGCGCCACCTTTCGGAGGGAGTGGGGACGTCAAAGAGCCACACAAGTTCATTTTAAGCAGTCCGTAAAACACGTAAACGTTCAGTTCAGTTAGCGTGTTCGTTAATGCCTAAGCTTTCCGCTAGATGGTGCTGACTTACCGCTGAATAGCTTTGGTCCCTTAAAAGCTTCACTGATTAGTACTAGGTAAATGAAATAAGTACATCACTCTTGTATTTCACTTTCACTCTATAGTCAAGGATTAAGATGGTGATGGATGATGGTCTATTTAAAAGGTTCTTAGCCTGGAGGAATCTAAATAGTCCGGAAATGCCGATATGCACGCGCTCTACGTCCAGATTCGCAAGTAACGGCACATGACACTTTCAAAAGTCCACACGTTTATATCTCAATACCGGTACCCCTGAATTCACTCGTATCAGCAGATAATTTGAGTTTCTGTCGTGTATATGTCCGTAAAGTTCCAGTCTAGCACTAAAGTCCTAAATACTTAATACTCCGTTGCTAACAACAGTCAGAGATCGTAGACTACATCACTTTTAATCTCCGTAATATTCTAACAGTTTATCGTGAATTTAAGACGAGAAAGTCCAATCTAATTATTGTCTCGCTGACTGACACGGGTTCCCCGCCCTTTAACGAGACAATCAAGGAAAAAAGGTGGCAATAATGACGATCAGGCCTTTTAATGGGTTTTTCGTCACAAGAGTTTGACGTCACTGCCTTCTCGATGACGGAGCTTCGGTGGCTTTGCTGTACTTAGACGTTAAACTACTTGCTGATATACTATAATTTTGATTGCAATTACCGAACCCTGATTCTACACTGTTTTCCCCTCTAAAAATTCTATTCTTAATTTTAAATTATTCCTTTTATAGCTTTTATCACTGTAAACTGAACCGAGGTGTTACATTCATCACATTGGAATAACCGAAATAAAATGTTCAAACGTACTTTCGTTCTGTATTTTAATTTAAAAAACGTAGCTGCTACCAACTGTTGGTCTAAAATTGTGAGCCATATGTTTGCGACTATTACAGCGCCATCTATGACAAAGCGAAAAAAGCGGTCCAACTAAAACGTTCATATTTCTTTACGTAGTGCACGAATATGTAATAAAAATTAGGGGTTCCTATTTAAAAAACGCAGCTGATATCCGTTTGACCTATGACATCGCCATCTAGCGGGCCAACCACAGCGCCATCTGGTTTCCCCCTTCAACCTAGACAAGTTTCGTTCTTTGTAGTTTTTTCGTGTGACGCTTATTTCGAGAGATATTTGTCCCGGTCACGATCAATGGACCACCCTGTATATGGTTTCAAAAAGTCGATCCAACCGCTGGGGCTCTGTTCTTGTCAGAGCAACAGAAAGCTACGAACGACGAAGTGAGCACGAGGTGGAGGGGTGGTCAGCTTGCAGAGAAGGAGCCCGCGGGGATGGGACGGGCGACGGCAGGGCAGCAGAGGCGGCGGCTGCGCGTGATGACGCAAGCGGCGGCCCGGCCGGCCTTTAAACCGGCGGCCGCGGTAGACGGCGCGGTGGCACACATCCAGCGGGCCAGCCGGAGGTCACGCCGGCCGCGCTCCGCCTGACTCACGGCACACAAACAGCCCGCGCCGAGCTGCGCGTCTGCCGCTGCCGCTGCCGCTGCCGCCGCCTGCCGGGCTGTCCAGCGGCCGCACGTGGGACCGCCAGGCCACACCCTGCTGGAGGCCGCACTGCTGCTGTGGCAGCACCGCTGAAGCCGTCGGCACACGGACCGTGCATCCGAACGTTGAGCGTGGAGCGTGCCGAGTTTCTGACGTCATAGCGTGGAACACGAGGCCCACGAGAAAGACAGGCCTCGGCGCGTACGTCACGAAGGTAGTCCTGAACTCGCTCGCTCGCTCAGCTCAGCAGACGAAATGCGTTTCTAAACCTGTTAACTCGCAGCTGGGCGTGCTAAGTACTAACGAGAATACCATCTTCCACTGGAATCTGCTATTATGAAGTCTTACTGATTAACAGTACTACAGCAAAACTTAATTTAAGATTAATACTCGATGTAAATAGTATAACGGCTTGTTTATAGCATTTAGTCTCGTCTGCTTAACAGTGCTCATTTCACGCTGGAAGTGGTGCCTTATGCAACTGATAATCATTTTAGCATGATTTTACTTTACTGTACAACAGTACAGCCGTAACAAATTATAAATAGGCCCACGGTCTTCCCATCGTTATAGGACTAATAACAGTAAGATTCCATAACAGCGGATTCCAGTAGAACATTAAGTTTTAGTTTGTACGGACACGCCTAGTTACGAGTTAAGAGGTGTAGAAACGTAGTTTGTGTGCTGATTTGACCTGGCGAGAAAGCGCAGGACTACCTTCGCGACGTATGCGACGCGGCCTGTCTTTATCGTAGGCCTCGGTGGAACAGCAGGTTAAGCCGTCGGCACACGGACCGTGCTGTCGAACGTTAACGTTGAGCGTGCCAGGTTCAACGTGCTGCTGAACGCTCTGGAGTGATGCGGCTCGTGCATACTGTACGTGGGCCCCAACGTGGTATACGCGATCGCAACGCGCTCCAGCGGCAGTTGAGGGATGTTTCTAGTTCTTAAATCACACATCGTCCACGAAAAGGAAAGTACCATGTCCAATCAATAAGGACACAGGCTTGAAAAATTTCCGTTACAAGCAGTGCGGTACAAATTTGGAATACTTCTCCGCATAAGATAAACACTATTTCATCATTCCCACATTTTAGTAAAACCCCAACGCCAGTCTTACTTGATCACTGTTCCTACCCAGTAGCAAAATCTTTGCACCATGTGAATTACGAAGCGTAAAAGAAAAAGGAGCAAAATGTCTGTATACAAGTAGCTGTCCTGTAGCTTAAGCCAATCGAACAGTCACCCCTCAAAAAAAGAGTGAACTTATATTTATATAACATCAAATATTATTGTATATACTTATATTAAACTAATAATAGAGTACCAGAACCTAACAAAAACGCTAAATTAAGGAAAAAAAATTTGGACGTGCTAAACCGCGAACCACCGCCGTAACAAACAACTCAATAGTGGACAGAAGCTCCACTCATTACGCTACTCCGACATTGTAACCCTTTTGTCTACTATACTGTGTTACGCCTTGCTGAAAAACTTAATCGTAGATATGTTACTAATTGTAATTTAATCATAACAAATTGTACCAAGAACAATGCGTTTTGGGTGGATCTTCAGTGTGTCGCTGCCTTCAAATAGCCTACTCTCATAATACGCAAGTTCCAGTAATTCTTTTGCCAGGAATATGATTATTCTCATTATTTTACTGGAACGGATCAATCAGTTAACAACGGGTTTTCCAGTGATTCTCAATTTGCTGGTGCTCAGAAACGGCATATATACATGTAGGCTTGAAATGAATGCCAATATGGCGCCTCACAAGTCTATACTGAAGGGAGACGGCGAGCGTGTGACGTAGGTGACGTTGTGCCATCTCATTGGTCAAGGCTCACAAGGGAACCTCCCCATCGCACCCCACTCAGATTCAGTTATAAGCTGGCACAGTGGATAGGCCTTGAAAAACTGAACACAGATCAATCGAGAAAGCAGGAAGAAGTTGTGTGGAACTATGAAAAAAATAAGCAAAATATACGGAGTAGTCCACGCACAACATAGGCATCACCAAGGATAGTACGAGCGCCGTGGTCCGTGGTTAGCGTGAGCAGCTGCGGAACGAGAGGTCCTTGGTTCAAGTATTCCCTCGAGTGAAAAGTTTAATTTTTTATTTTCAGACAATTATTATCTGTCCGTCCGTCCGATGCGAGGTACTGTGCCGTAGTATGGGGACGCTACACCTAAACAAACATCGAAACACACGACGTCAGTCGACTACAGCCCACGGATGAGAGAGTATTCCTGCTAACGAGGCTCCCTGGCTGGCAGTTGACTGTTCGCTACTTTGGACAAGAGTGCATTAAATACGTGACATGTATTCCGTGGGCAATATGAATCCAGCAAATATAGCTCGCGAGTTCAATAACAGGGTCAATGAATACCGGAGAGGCACGTCCTTTCGTCTACTAATTGCAGGCTTTTGCGGTGCGGTCGCAAAACACAGACACTAAACTTATTACAGTGAACAGAGACGTCTATGAACGAACGGACAGATCATTGTTGTTGTTGTTGTGGTCTTCAGTCCTGAGACTGGTTTGATGCAGCTCTCCATGCTACTCTATCCTGTGCAAGCTTCTTCATCTCCCAGTACCTACTGCAACCTACATCCTTCTGAATCTGCTTAGTGTATTCATCTCTTGGTCTCCCTCTACGATTTTTACCCTCCACGCTGCCCTCCAATGCTAAATTTGTGATCCCTTGATGCCTCAAAACATGTCCTACCAACCGATCCCTTCTTCTAGTCAAGTTGTGCCACAAACTTCTCTTCTCCCCAATCCTATTCAACACCTCCTCATTAGTTATGTGATCTACCCATCTAATGTTCAGCATTCTTCTGTAGCACCACATTTCGAAAGCTTCTATTCTCTTCTTGTCCAAACTAGTTATCGTCCATGTTTCACTTCCATACATGGCTACACTCCATACAAATACTTTCAGAAACGACTTCCTGACACTTAAGTCTATACTCGACGTTAACAAATTTCTCTTCTTCAGAAACGATTTCCTTGCCATTGCCAGTCTACATTCTATATCCTCTCTACATCGACCATCATCAGTTATTTTACTCCCTAAATAGCAAAACTCCTTTACTACTTTAAGTGTCTCATTTCCTAATCAAATTCCCTCAGCATCACCCGATTTAATTTGACTACATTCCATTATCCTCGTTTTGCTTTTGTTGATGTTCATCTTAGATCCTCCTTTCAAGAGACTATCCATTCCGTTCAACTGCTCTTCCAAGTCCTTAGCTGTCTCTGACAGAATTACAATGTCATCGGCGAATCTCAAAGTTTTTACTTCTTCTCCATGAATTTTAATACCTACTCCGAACTTTTCTTTTGCTTCCTTTACTGCTTGCTCAGTATACAGATTGAATAACATCGGGGAGAGGCTACAACCCTGTCTCACTCCTTTCCCAACCACTGCTTCCCATTCATGCCCTTCGACTCTTATAACTGAAAGTAGGCTGTTTAGGTTTTTTTATTGGTAACGCCACCTCTGTATGAAAATCACTGGCTGTGCTGTGTGCAGTCTGTGGCTGCTTTGCATTGTTGTAATACTCGCCATTGTAGTGCTAGGCAGCTGGCTGTGAACAGCGCGTAGCGTTGCGCAGTTGGAGGTGAGCCGCCAGCAGTGGTGGATGTGGGGAGAGAGATGGCGGAGTTTTGAAATTTGTCTTGAACTGCTATATATATATATATATATATATATATATATATATATATATATATATATATATATATATATGATGATATCAAGGTAAATACATTGTTTGTTCTCTATTAATATCTTTCATTTGCTAACTATCCCTATCAGTAGTTAGTGCCTTCCATAGTTTGAATCTTTTATTTAGCTGGCAGTAGTGTCGCTCGCTGTATTGCAGTAGTGGGAGTAACCAAGATTTTTGTGAGGTAAGTGATTTGTGAAAAGTACTGGTTAATGTTAGTCAGGGCCATTCTCTTGTAGAGATTATTTAAAGTCAGATTGTGTTGCTGTCAGTTTAAGCACAGTTCTGTATAATTGTTCTAAGGGGACGTTTCATATGTCGACCCTTAGCCGAGGATACCCCACTGGAATCTTCTGATTTTTTCTTGTAGTTTGTGTAATTAGTGTAGCTTTTGTTTATTGCTAGCGCGTAATTGTAGAGAATTTCCTTTGTCGTTGCAGTCTTTCATTGTCGTACAGTAAAACAGGTGTGGCACGCATGTAGATTTGCACCAAGTATTTCGCAGCTGCAATTAACTACATATTATTTTCAGTGCTATGTTAATGTGTTCTCTTATTTTTGCTCTTCAAATTGTGCTTTTCTGTGTTATCGTGTGAAATATTGTGACAATAATGGCGTGTGAAAAACGTAACACTAGGCTCCAAAGTAAACTGAGAAATGACAGCGAAGACGAAAGCAGTGTGTTAGCGCCACCGAGTAATGAATTAACTGATGTTCAAAGTAATAATTTGGTAATTGTGCATAGGGAAATGGAGCGGGCGGCAAACAATGGCGTAGACAGTGAAACAATTAGTGAGCAGGGAAGCATTATCGATCGGTCGGTCGGCAACAGCTCGCCTCAGGAATCCGAAATAACAGGACACAATTTCGCAAATACTGTAGATTCAGGTTCTGGGTCATCACCGTTTTCTCAAATGAGTCAAGACACAATTTCTGCTTGTCAAAATGTGAATGTTGCCGGTGAAAATGCACTGCCAAAAAGCACAGAGAAACAGATTCCAGACACTAATACATTATTATTGCAATTAATGCAACAAATGGAACAAAATCAGAGACAAACACAGCAACAGTTAGACACAATGGAACAAAATCAGAGACAAACACAGCAAAAGCTTCAAAAGTTAGACTCATTGGAACAAACTCTTGAACAAACACGTTGAAATGCATTGTTATAGTGAACAGACTACACAGTGTGGCATTTGTACATTCTTGCTTGTTAGTTGCACGATTATGTAACGACTATCAGGCTTACATACTTAGGACACATACTGGTACTGCTAATGAGATTTTAATGCAACATTTTGGTTTACTTGAAAATACATTCTGGATTTAAAGTACTTTCTGTGAGATACCAGTCGACACAGTGGTTAGTTTATGTGACAACTACACGGTTTTATCACGACGCTACTAATGAGTGACAATTTGCAATGTTGCTTTTGCGGTGTTTCTGTTTTAGATCTGCAAAGTTTTTCTGCATTATTTTGGAAAGTAAAACATGTTTTAATAGTATCTTTTGTGGTATAGCAACAATGAGACAGCCTTTTTCGTGGCACAACAATAAGTTACTGTACAGTACTTTCGTCATCACGCCAATAAGCATAATAACTACGATATCTATACGCAAAGCATTTCACTTTTGTTTATCATGAGGTAAGTACATTGACTTCTACAGAACTTAGCTTTCGGAGGACGATAACTACGACACTTCCACAGAGATTATCTTACAACAAGACACACAGTTTAGCGCTACAGTACACGCATTTGAGTGATTAATTTTGTACTTAAAACATTTATTTTTAAAGATATTTGAAGTACAATGATACAAAGGTATTCCGTGATACGTTTCATTCCATTGCTGTAATCTGTAACACCTGAGGGTATTATTCATTTATCCTCAGGGGGGTACACGCCTACTTTGTGTACCATGTGTTTGGCAAGCACAAGGACCCCTAGCTAATATGGTATTTGCTTATACAACTTTACACATCGGTACCATATTTCTCTAACACAGAATTACACAGCTATCTGATCATTTAACTGAGAGATAAACATTTTTTTTTACTACATCAGTGACACATGTTTACGCAATTTCACAGTTGGGTAATTTCACACTTATGAAATTGTATTTTGTCTGTACTTTGTGAACTGTTCATATTTTTTCAGAACCATTGTGATACTATGAGAGCTTTGAATGATGTATTTGGTAAGGGAGCATGATTTTAAAGTACATTTGAGGTAGATGACACTTTTGACATGAGCAGAGAATTTTTTTAGGTTTTGAAATTATTGGAGGAAGCTACAACGTTTGCAAGATTTGACTGAGGTGTTATGATATTATTACGATGACGATGTGTATTATGCTATTGAGGTATGTTTATGATCAATAAGCTGATGCTATATAAGAAATGTGATTACGTGTTTATATGTATATGAATAATGAATAGAAGTTAGGGACTATGGTTTGTGAAGAAGGTTGTTGGAAACCAAGAATCGTACTTTAAGAGTTATGAAATGTGTGTATATGCGTGAATGTATCACAATGCTGGCGAAAATTTTTTGGACGCTGTTATATTTATAGGATTTTGTTTCTACAGATTTGTAACCCAAATTCTTGACCTGTAAAATATTTTTATATGAGACTGTCACTGTAGCGGAAACTGGTGTCGTAAATATTTCGGTAAGAAAGTTCAGTGACCACCTGCACATAATGCGTCGTGGGCACCCAGCTGAGCGGCCAGGTGTGCCAGACACCTGGAGAAAAAGCCATTATTGCGAGCCCTTTTCAGCGGCACAGGTAGAAAAAAAAAGGGGGGGCCATTAACCTCGCTTCTGACATTCCTTTGTAGAAAGCATCGCAAAAACGATGCGGTCGAACTTGAAAACATATGATTACACTGTGGAGCTCTTAATTTACGATATTTACTGAAATGCCTAATGAAATGACGAGAAATATTTTACATCTGCACACCTGATTATGACAAGCATCTTTCTACCAGAATTGAGAGAATTTCTACTAACTTATGAAATGTCACATGACTATTGAATGATATTTTTATGCTTCGCTTTTCATAGTTGCTTATTTCATTTGATATCTAGTTTCAAGCTGTGTTGCAGCATTGCTTTTATAAAATAAAATGCATTTGCTAATGTGAAAACTTTCTGTCAACAGATCTATTAAATAATAATTTTGTAATCCACATTCTTAAAAAAAAGGAGCACTTGGAAAGGAAAGAACAATAAGAAGGGACTAGTAACAGTAACTGCACACATAATTTTCTTTTCGAGTACTTGGTAATTTTTGTAGAATTAGTTTTTGTGGTGCACCACTTTAATTACTTAGACATTAAGATGTGATTATACATTTCCCTTATCTGCATTGTTATCTTTAGTGTACTATTTTTTCTGCTTGAGCTATGTCATGTTTAGGTATAAGATATTTCATTTTCTGCTTCTGCTTGCCAGGCATAGTGCTATTAAATTTCACTTTGTATTACTCTGTTAATCTAGTTATGCTACTGATTTATTTTTCTTGTTTGCTGCACAGTGCCTTATATTAGTTGTAATATTGCAGTTGCTTTGCCTATTTAAATTTTTTGTCATTGATGTTTATGTTAATTGTTTTGTGCTGCTGCATTGCCTCGTCCCTTAGTTTAGCATCTGAGCTCAGTAGATTTAAGTTAGCTTAAGAGGGGGTAGACTATATAAGAAACTAACTATGATGAATTGGAAGAAATGCACTGAGAGGCTATACGAGAAAAGTACAGAAAGCAGGTATAGATAGGACTTTTTGGAAATAATGAAGAACGAAGGGAGATCTCTGAGAAGTAAAGAAAGTTTTGTTTGCAAAATACTGCAGTAAAAGAAACCCTGTCGTTTCCTTGTGTTATCCCACTATGTGTTTGTGTTCCCTTGTGTATTTGTGTTTTTCCTGTCTTTGTGTGTTTAGCTGATGTTGTTATGTTGTAGAATTTTTCTAATACCATGTTATTTACCTTGTAAATAAGCTTAGACATTATTTATTCTGTTTTGTTTTAATGCTCATGTGTGAAGTTGATGTTTCGAAAGTTATTCTGATCTTTTATGTATGTACTCATGTCATAATTCCTGTAACACTGACGTATATGTTATTTCGATTCTTTTGTAAAGCCTGTATTACAAATGTTCTCTGTATTGTTATGTTCTTTAATGATGTATTTTGTACCTTTGTAATTGTATTCTTATGTTATAAAATTGTAATTGACACCAGGTCATCAAATTAAGTAACTTGTAAGTTCCATTTCACTGCACACGTTTCTGTTGGTCATAGTATATGGACAATATGTGAGAAGTAGGGACTGTTAGTGTTTGCACGTGTGTTAATAATTCAGCAAGGGACTGGATAACAGCATTGCTGGTTCTAAGGACAATTCCAAAAACTCTGTGAGTGCACAAGTGGTGGTTATGGACTTGCTATATTATCCGCAAGACTCTTCAATGGTGATTGTGCACCTGCGCAGTCACAACAGATGGCTGCTGGCCATCTCTACAAGGACTGTAGTGGGTCTGCACCTCTGGTGGCCCACCAGTACCATTATCTCTACAAGGACTACAGTGGGTCTGCATATTTGATGTCTCACCAGTACCATTATTTCTGCAAGGACTGCAGTGGGTCTGCGCCTCTGGTGGCCCACCAATACCGTAATCTCTACCAGGACTAAGTGGGTCTGCTCTGTGATGACCTACCAAACGATATTCTTCAAAACTTCGATTGACTCCGCTGTGGGTTTGCTCTGTTGTGGCCCATGACCTGTCTGCATGCCGAGAGTCAGTACTGTCTTTCCGTTGGAAGGACAACGCTACTTCTTCAAGATTGCATGGAAATCCACTACTTCCGTGTGCATTTTCTTTTACTGCTCAGACTTTGAGAAAAACACTGCAATGTGATGAATGATCAGGACTGTCTTTATGGACTGTGAGAAAATTTTAGCTTTTGACCAACATTGTATCAATAAGTGTGTGCATTTGATTTCTTTGTTATTGTACTTATGAAAAATTTTTTCAAATCTGTATTGGCCACTGCCCAAACCAATTTGTAAAATTTTTTGTGGGGAGCATGGGGGCTATGTAAGTAGGCTGTTTAGGTTTTTTTATTGGTAACGCCACCTCTGTATGAAAATCACTGGCTGTGCTGTGTGCAGTCTGTGGCTGCTTTGCATTGTTGTAATACTCGCCATTGTAGTGCTAGGCAGCTGGCTGTGAACAGTGCGTAGCATTGCGCAGTTGGAGGTGAGCCGCCAGCAGTGGTGGATGTGGGGAGAGAGATGGCGGAGTTTTGAAATTTGGCTTGAACTGCTATATATATATATATATATATATATATATATATATATATATATATATATATATATATATATATGATGATATCAAGGTAAATACATTGTTTGTTCTCTATTAATATCTTTCATTTGCTAACTATCCCTATCAGTAGTTAGTGCCTTCCATAGTTTGAATCTTTTATTTAGCTGGCAGTAGTGTCGCTCGCTGTATTGCAGTAGTGGGAGTAACCAAGATTTTTGTGAGGTAAGTGATTTGTGAAAAGTACAGGTTAATGTTAGTCAGGGCCATTCTCTTGTAGAGATTATTTAAAGTCAGATTGCGTTGCTGTCAGTTTAAGCACAGTCCTGTATAACTGTTCAAAGGGGAAGTTTCATAACTGCCATCTGGTTTCTGTACAAATTGTAAATAGCCTTTCGCTCCCTGTATTTTACCCCTGCCACCTTCAGAATTTGTAAGAGAGTATTCCAGTTAACATTATCAAAAGCTTTATCTAAGTCTACAAATGCTAGAAACGTAGGTTTGCCTTTTCTTAATCTTTCTTCTAAGATACGTCGTAAGGTTAGTATTGCCTCACGTGTTCCAACATTTCTACGGAATCCAAACTGATCTTCCCCGAGGTCAGCTTCTACCAGTTTTTCCATTCGTCTGTAAAGAATTCGCGTTAGTATTTTGCAGCTGTGACTTATTAAACTGATAGTTCGGTAATTTTCACATCTGTCAACACCTGCTTTCTTTGGGATTGGAATTATTATATTCGTCTTGAAGTCTGAGGGTATTTCGCCTGTCTCATACATCTTGAGAGTTTTGTCATGACTGGCTATCCCAAGGCTGTAAGTAGTTCTAATGGAATGTTGTCTACTCCCGGGGCCTTGTTTTGACTCAGGTCTTTCAGTGCTCTGTCGAACTTTTCACGCTGTATCTTATCTCCCATTTCTTCTTCATCTACATCCTCTTCCATTTCCATAATATTGTCCTCAAGCACATCGCCCTTGTATAAACCCTCTATATACTCCTTCCACCTTTCTGCCTTCCCTTCTTTGGAGTTCTTGATATTCATACAAGTGGTTCTCTTCTCTCCAAAGGTCTCTTTAATTTTCCTGTAGGCAGTATCTATCTTACCCCTAGTGAGACAAGCCTCTACATCCTTACATTTGTCCTCTAGCCATCATAACTTTGCGAAAATAAAGAATGTTAACTTTTCACTCGAGGGAAGACTTGAACCAAGGACCTCTTGCTCCACAGCTGCTCACACTAACCACGAGACCACGGCGGTCTAAGTTCATTTAATCCTTTATGTTGCCTATGTTGCACATGGACTACTCAGTCTGTATATTTTGCTTGTTTTTTTCATAGTTCCACACTTCTTCCTGTTTTCTCGATTGATCAGTTTTTCAAGGCCTATCCACTGTGGCAACTTATAATAAAATCTGAGGAGGGGGCGATGGGGAGGTTCCCTTGTCAGGTGCACGCTCAGAATATCTGACATGCCACATATTGCTCTGCACGTTCGGAAAGACTCCCGAACGTGCTGTTCCACGCTAAAGCTGTCGGCACACGGACCGTGCAACCGAACGTTGAGCGTTGAGCTCGCCAAGTTTCTGACGTCATAGCGTGGAATAGCCCGCTCGGGAGTCTTTCTGAACGTGCAGAGCAGTATGTGGCATGTCAGATATCCTGAGCATGCGTCTGAGCGTTGACCAATGAGATGGCACAACGCCACCTACGTCACAATCACGCCGTCTCCCTGCAGTACAGAGTTGTGAGGCGCCGTATTGGCATTCATTTCAAGCCTATATGTATATGTGCCGTTTCTGAGCACCAGAAAATTGAGAATCACTGGAAAACCCGTTGTTAACTGTGTGATTCGTTCCAAAAAAATAATGAGAAACATCAGATCCATGGCAAAAGAATTACCTATTGTAACTTGCGTATTATGAGAGCAGGCTATTTGAAGGCAGCACTGAAGATCCACGCAAAACGCATTTTTCTTGGTACAATTTGTTATAATTAAATTTCAGTTAGTAACATATCTACGATTAAGGTTTTCAGCAAGGGGTAACATAATATTTTTACTTGTCCGAAGTGATATTGGTTTAGCATAATGAGTAGCGTCACTGATTTATATATTTGTATGTTGGGGCTGTGGTTTGCGTCTTGATATTAACAATTTTTTTTTCTTACATTCGCGTTATTATTGGGTTCTGATACTCTATTATTTGTTTAATGTAAGTATATAATATAATATTTGATATTATGTAAATATAAGTTGACCTGTTTTTGAGGGGTGACTTTGTTCGATTGGATTAATCTACAGGACAGCTTGTGCTACTTGTATAAAGATATTTTGCTCCTTTTTCTCTTACGTTTCGGAATTCACATGTTGCAAAGATTCTGCTACTAGGAACAGTGATCAAGTAAGACTGACCTTGGGTTTTATTAAAATGTGGAAATGATGACACGAGACCACCGATCGGTAAATCCGTTGTAGAACGAGGGCAGATTTTTATGGCCCGGCGCCTTGGAATTAGCATCTCGGAAAGGGCGTGTTTGTCACGATAATCTGTGGCAAGTTTCTCGTTCGGAAATTCCCGTTAGAGACTTCTCGGACTTGCTGAGGGAGATGAGTACAAAATATTTTCAGTTGACACCCATGCCTCAAAACGAACCGTCTCCGTTCTACAACGGTTTCAATACAGATGTTTAACGCATCCACCTCTGCTTGAGGAATTGAGTTAGGCGTGACGCAGTACAGTTATTAGGTAATAATTTGAAAGGAAACATAACAAACACTCAGTCATTCTAAGATTTATTATACACTACTGGCCATTAAAATTGCTACACCACGAAGATGACGTGCTACACACGCGAAATTTAACCGAGAGGGAGAAGATGCTCTAATATGCAAATGATTAGCTCTTCAGAGCATTCACACAAGATTGGCGCCGGTGGCGACACCTTCAACGTGCTGACATGAGGAAAGTTTCCAACCGATTTCTCATACACAAACAGCAGTTGACCGGCGTTGCCTTGTGAAACGTTGTTGTGATGCCTCGTGTAAGGAGGAGAAATGCGTACCAGCACGTTTCCGATTTTGATAAAGTTCCGATTGTAGCCTATAGCGATTGCGGTATATCGTATCGCGACATTGCTACTCGCGTTGGTCGAGATTCAATGACCGTTAGCAGAATATGGAATCGGTGGGTTCAGGAGATTAATACGGAACACCGTGCTGGGTCCCAACGGCCTCGTATCACTAGCAGTCGAGATGACAGGCATCTTATCCGCATGGCTGTAACGGATCGTGTAGCCACGTCTCGATACCTGAGTGAACAGATGGGGACGTTTGCAATACAACAACCATCTGCACGAACAGTTCGACGACGTTTGCAGCAGCATGGACTATCAGCTCGGAGACCATGGCTGCGGTTACTCTTGACGCTGCATCACAGACAGGAGCGCCTGCGATGGTGTACTCAACGACGAACCTGGGTGCACGAATGGCAAAACGTCATTTTTTCGGATGAATCCAGGTTCTGTTTACAGCATCATGATGGTCGCATCCGTGTTTGGCGACATCGCGGTGAACGCACATTGGAAGCGTGTATTCGTCATCGCCATAGTGGTGTATCACCCGGCGTGATGGTATGGGGTGCCATTGGTTACACGTCTCGGTAAGTTCTTGTTCGCGTTGACGGCACTCTGAACAGTGGACGTTACATTTTACATGTTTTATGACCCGTGGCTTTACCCTTCATTCGATCCCTGCGAAACCCTACATTTAAGCAGGATAATACACGACCGCATGTTGCAGGTCCTCTACGTGCCTTTCTGGATACAGAAAATGTTCGACTGCTGCCCTGGCCAGCACATTCTCCAGATCTCTCACCAACTGAAAACGTCTGGTCAATGATGCCCGAGCAACTGGCTCGTCACAATACGCCAGTCACGACTCTTGATGAACTGTGGTATCGTGTTGAAGCTGCATGGGCAGCTGTACCTGTACACGCCATCCAAGCTCTGTTTGACTCAATGCCCAGGCGTATCAAGGCCGTTATTACGGTGGATGTTCTGGGTACTGATTGCTCAGGATCTATGCACCCAAATTGCGTGTAAATGTAATCACATGTCGGTTCTAGCATAAAATATTTGTCCAATGAACACCCGTTTATCATCTGCATTTCTTCTGCGTGTAGCTACTGTAATGGCTAGTAGTGTAATAGACCTTACCACTTTGACAGTAACAGAGGAGTCACCTGCACACGTTATTATTGCGTCACTTCTCTTCAAATTAAAAACACTCCGTCTTTAGGCCACAATTGGCCATCCGACCGCCGTGTCATCCTCAGATGAGGATGCGAATAGGAGTGCCGTGTGGTCAGCACACCGCTCTCCCGGTCTCACGATGGTTTTCTTAGACCGAAGCCGCTATTATTCGGTCGAGTAGCTCCTCAATTTGCATCACAAGGCTGAGTGCACCCCGAAAAATGGCAATAGCGCATGGCGGCCCAGATGGTCACCCATCCAAGTGCCAGCCACGCCCGACAGTGCTTAACTTCGGTGATCTGACGGGAACCGGTGTATCCACTGCGGCAAGGCCGTTGCCTTCTCTTCAAATTAACCTTCATTAGTAACCATGGCATCGTCTACACTGTGAATAGTTGCTTCAAGGTCACTATTTACTTCACATCAGTGAAACTAACGTACTGAAGTAGCCGACAGCAATGTGCCAGCAAGGAAGCTTCGATATAAGCGTACAGTTAGTCATTAACAGTTTTGTAGTACTGGCGTACACACAGTCCTGCATAGGCCGTGGTTTCCATCTGCAACGAGGTTGTGTAGTCGCGTCGTAGCCAGAGCACTTGCGCCCGCGTCATTTGATAGCCACTCCTATTGGAAATGTAACACTTCACAGGAATCTTCCCCAGCGTCACTTCATCGCAGCTTCCTCGTGCGAAGATGTCACTTTTCTGCTGGGATGCTGCGATGGGTACTGAGCTATCGCGGAGCCAATAATCCACACGTTTGTCGCTCTGTGTAATAATTTCCATAATTACCAGGTGCGAAGATGCGGTGGTTCTTTCGCTTTTGTTGCCAAACTCAAAACAACTCAAAGGCTCAGCGAACGTGGGTGAATTGCGACTCACGGACAGATCTGTCACTAGGGTACTAAATGGTCAAGGCAAGGATGCGAAGGGGCTCCCGACCGTGACCCAGGAATAAGCTTTAATCGCCGAAACGGTCCGCAGCGAACCAGGCAAAACAGCCAACAAATACTACATAGTAGGAGGACGCAGCTCCTGTACAGTAGCTGCTTCTGGACGCAAAGTCTTCGTTCCTTTCACCATAGCAATGGTATGTATGTTTCATTTCTCTAATAATGACCACAAATGCTTGTAACAGGTTGACTTGCGTCCCTACCGGATTAATGTGTTTGGTCGCACACTAGGGCGGTTACCTACACCACTGTACATAAATTCCGAAGTTGTACGCCCAAAAAAATTACAGAAAAGCTTGAAACATGGACTCACAGAGGACAGAATTTATGTACTAAAAGCAGCTAAACTGAGGATAGTGGAGCCATTAACGAGGATAACGCAAAGAGAAAAAGATTAAAAATGCTTCAAATGGCTCTGAGCACTATGCGACTTAGCTTCTAAGGTCATCAGTCGCCTAGAACTTAGAACTAATCAAACCTAACTAACCTAAGGACATCACACACATCTATGCCCGATGCAGGATACGAACCTGCGACCGTAGCGGTCGCTCGGTTCCAGACTGTAGCGCCTAGAACCGCACGGCCACTCCGGCCGGCGAAAAAGATTAGCCAATGGTGATTTGTTGCTTTTGGTGTGTGTATCGTTTATTTCTCGGTGTAAGGAGATCTCTACCATCCACATTGATGTACGCACTGAGAAAGAAAGAAAGAAAATAAAAATGAAAGACGCACCAGGAAGGAATTGTCTGAATGGGAAGAAAGTCGGTGGATGTGATGTACATTTAGTGAAAAATAAATGTGCTTTTCATTTATTATAATGTTGTTCTACCAAGAACCGACGGAAGATTCAGTCAACATGATAAAAACAATTGAACGGAGTGGACAGTGTCTTGAAAGGGGGATATAAGATGAACATCAACAAAAACAAAACGAGGATAATGGAATGTAGTCGAATTAAGTTGGGTGATGCTGAGGGAATTAGATTAGGAAATGAGACACTTCAAATAGTAAAGGAGTTTTGCCATTTGGGGATCAAAATAATTGATGATGGTCGAAGTAGAGAGGATATTAAGTGTAGACTGGCAATCGCAAGGAAAGCGTTTCTGAAGAAGAGAAATTTGTTAACATCGAGTATAGATTTAAGTGTCAGGAAGTCGTTTCTGAAAGTATTTGTATGGAGTGTAGCCATGTATGGAAGTGAAACATGGGCTCAAATGGTTCAAATGGCTCTGAGCACTATGGGACTCAACTGCTGAGGTCATTAGTCCCCTAGAACTTAGAACTAGTTAAACCTAACTAACCTAAGGACATCACAAACATCCATGCCCGAGGCAGGATTCGAACCTGCGACCGTAGCGGTCCTGCGGTTCCAGACTGCAGCGCCTTTAACCGCACGGCCACTTCGGCCGGCGAAACATGGGCGATAAATAGTTTGGACAAGAACAAAATAGAAGCTTTCGAAATGTGGTGCTACAGAAGAATTCTGAAGATTAGATGGGTAGATCACATAACTAATGAGGAGGTACTGAATAGAATTGGGGAGAAGAGGAGTTTATGGTACAAATTGATTAGAAGAAGGTTGGTAGAGCATGTTCTGAGGCATCAAGGGATCACCAATTTAGGATTGGAGGGCAGCGTGGAGGGTAAAAATCGTAGAGGGAGACCAAGAGATGAATACACTGAGCAGAGTCAGAAGGATGTAGGCTGCAATACGTACTGGGAGATGAATCAGCTTGCACAGCATAGAGTAGAATGGAGAGCTGCATCAAACCAGTCTCAGGACTGAAGAGCACAACAACAACAACGATAAAAATATATGACTATAATTTAAAAAAAGGATGACTTATTCAAGAGAACGAGTGTCACAAACTGAGCAAGTCAGTAACGAGTTTGTCCGACTCTAGCCCTTTAGCCCATATGCAAGCAAATATTCGGCTTGGCAGTGATCGATAGACTTGTTGGATGTCCTCCTAAGGAAATCGTGTCAGATTCTGTCCGATTGGCTCGTTACATCGTCAAAATGCAGAGCCTTCACCAAACGTTCTCGATTGGGGAGGGATCCAGCAACTTTCCTGGGTTTTGACAAGCACGAAGCCAAGCAGCAGAAATTGTCGTTGTGTGCGGGCGGCCAAACGCAGGGGTCCTGATGTGAAAAGAAATGGCACCTCAGACCATGTCGGGCTGTATGGCGGGCGGCAGTCATCCCAGCGCTGTCGGGGGGCGGCTCCAGACACATCTTCGGCGTCTAATCTCATTGACTGTTGTTGATTCGTCTTCAGTAATGAATCCTGCTTCGAACTAAGTCCCGATGACCAGCGAGGATGTGTCTGGAGACGCCTCAGAGAGCGGTGGGAACCAACCTAGCTGGCATCCACCACAGAGCCCGACAGCCAACGGTACGTCGACGATATTTTTCGCCCTGTTTTGTTACCCTTGATGGCGAGCTGTACTCGGGTTACATTTCAGCATGATAACGCCCACCTGCAAACGGCAGAGTTTCTGCTGCTTGTCTTCGTGCTTTCGAAACTCTACCTTGTCCAGCAACGTCGATGGATCTCTCAAAGAACGTTTGGAGCGTTATAGGCACGGTTCTCCAACCATCTCGGGCTTTTCACAATCTAACGCGCCAGTTGGACAGAATTTGGCACAATAACCCTGAGGAGGACATCTAACAGCTCTATCAGGTAATGCCAAGCCAAGTAACTGCTCGCGTATGGGTGAGAGCTGGACGAACACGTTATTGGCTTGCTCAGTTTGTGAGGCACTTTCTTCTGAATAAATAATCCAGTTTTTCTGAAACTGTAATCATTCGTTTTCCTGTACATGTACATCACATCTACCGATTTCAGTCCCATTCGCAGAAATCCTTCGTGGTGCGTCGTTTTTCGTTTTGTCTCAGATTCTATGTGCTTTGCAAGCCCCGGTACAGTGCATAAATGGTTCAAATGGCTCTGAGCACTATGTGACTTAACATCTGAGGTCATCAGTCCCATAGAACTTAGAACTACTTAAACCTAACCGTAGCGGTCGCGCGGTTCCAGACTGAAGCGCCTAGAACCGCTCGGCCACAACGGCCGGCTACAGTGCATAACGGAGAGTAATTTGTACCAATTTAGGCAATTACCTGTCGTTTTATTTCGCGTATGAAGCGAGGAAAAAAATTCATTTCTCTGTATGAGTCGTTATTTGTGTTGTCTTATTCTCATGGCCGTTATGCGAGGTAGAAGGAAAGCAGAATAATTCAGGCAAAAGCTTTGTCGTTCTCTGTTTCGTTAAATTTATTTATGAGGATTTTGCGAGAAAGACTTTTGTGCCAAAGATTCCAATTTTAGGTTCTATGAGCCATTCTCTTATCTTTCCGTAGGGAACACAGCAGCCTTTTACGACGCTAGCGGCTACGTGAGGAGTTGAGACGAAGTGGGCCTCCGTCAACTCCACAAAGTGGGAGTTCTGTCCAGATTAGTCTCCACTTGCGCACGAGCATCCAACGTTAGTTCCTCTGGACAATAGTGCCGTCAGTGAATAATCAGATATTGATGCTGGCCCTGACTGACAAATTATTCATATATATTGACAACGCAAGCAATCATATTATTCTTCATCGGGACAAGGCCGAATTTACTTTTCTTCGTGCTGAATATCCGCTGTGCACTGGGTTTTAGCGCTCTGAAGCTCTTCGAGGCGGTAATGTATATATGCAGAAGTACTCCGTAGGACCGTATCTTGGTTTTTAATCCAGATGTCATACACTATCGAACACCTTTCGGAATTCTACGAACGATCTAGTTGTTCACCTGAATTTGATATTTACAAAATATCGTGTACGAATAAAGCAAGCCGTGTTTCACACCGAGATTATTTCCTGAGCCTGCGTTGATTCTTTGATTCTTACGCATTAAGTAAATTTGCTTAAATTGGCCTGTGTTGCCAGTATTTAGAAAACGCGTCGAAATTCAGTACGACTGAGAAATTTGCGTCCGTTTTTTAGCGCCACCGCGTTTCGTTCACAGCTAGGTTGGTTGCGTACCGTCTGACGGCGATAGTGACATCACTTAGTGACCCGTCAGAGCGTATTACATGTACAGCGTCTGTGTTACAGATCGGTTGTGTGCCCAGTTGCAGTCAGACGTGTCGCCTGATAGGCAGGGCTGCCAGGCCGCGAGGCGGCGTCCGGTTTCACCCTCTCCCTTCTCTTCATTTCTCAATTAACCATAACCCCACAGCTGGGGGGGGGGGCGTAATAATGTAATAATCTCTCTCGTATGGAGGAAAGACACCAAAACAAGTTCAAATGGTTCAAATGGCTCTGAGCACTATGCGACTTAACTTCTGAGGTCATCAGTCGCCTAGAATTTAGAACTAATTAAACCTAACTAACCTAAGGACATCACACACATCCATGCCGAGGCAGGATTCGAACCTGCGACCGTAGCGGTCGCTCGGTTCCAGACTGTAGCGCCTAGAACCGCAAGGCCACTCCGGCCGTCCCAAAACAAGTGTTGAGGGGCGGGGAGTGGGCTGTTAGGAGAGGATACACCCGTGTACAGGGCGATGGCATCCTTATAAACTTGCTGCGAAATGTATAGAGGGTTAAGGATTATCGGAATCTGCTACAAAGGTCGGCAGATTAAAGGTAAAACTTCCTGGCACATTAAAACTGTGTGCCGGATCAAGACTCGAACTCGGGACCTTTGCCTTTCGCGGGCAAGTGCTCTACCATCTGAGCTACCCAATCACGACTCACGCCCCGTCCTCACAGATTTACTTCTGCCAGTATCTCGTCCCCTAACTTCCCCCAGGCTGTGGCTAAGCCATGTCTCCGCAATATGCTTTCTTCCAGGAGTGCTAGTTTTGCTAGGTTCGCAGGAGAGCTTCTGTGAAGTTTGGAAGGTATGGGACGAGATACTGGCAGAAGTAAAGCTGTGAGGACGTGGCGTGAGTCGTGCTTGGGTAGCTCAGATGGTAGAACATTTGTCCCGAGTTCGAGTCTCGGCCCGGCACACAGTTTTAAACTGCCAGGAAGTTTCATATCAGCACGCACTCATCTGCAGAAAGAAAATCTCATTCTGGAGGCTTTAAAGATGTTGTTGTGATCTTCAGTCCGGAGAGTACTTTGATGTACCTCTCCAGGCTAGTCTGTCGCGTCCAAGCTTCACCGTTTCTGCGTAATGCTCCACGCGCACGCATTTCAACCTCTTTACTGTCTTCACATTTAGTCGCCCCTCCGCAATTTCTACACAGTGACGGAACAGTTTTCAGCGGTCCAGAAAAAATGATTGCTTTATTATAATTCCAATATCGGATCGCAATGTTCATTTGTTATCAGGTTATTAATTTCGGTTGGTCATCACTATCTTTAGACCTACGGAAATATGAGGACACGGAGGCAGCTTATTTACAATCGCACTTCTAACAACGTGAATGTAAAGCAGAAAACACTATAAAACTGATATACCTAGTATAGAACATACGCATACGTGAATAGAAACCTGTTGCAATATACACTCCTGGAAATTGAAATAAGAACACCGTGAATTCATTGTCCCAGGAAGGGGAAATTTTATTGACACATTCCTGGGGTCAGATACATCACATGATCACACTGACAGAACCACAGGCACATAGACACAGGCAACAGAGCATGCACAATGTCGGCACTAGTACAGTGTATATCCACCTTTCGCAGCAATGCAGGCTGCTATTCTCCCATGGAGACGATCGTAGAGATGCTGGATGTAGTCCTGTGGAACGGCTTGCCATGCCATTTCCACCTGGCGCCTCAGTTGGACCAGCGTTCGTGCCGGACGTGCAGACCGCGTGAGACGACGCTTCATCCAGTCCCAAACATGCTCAATGGGGGACAGATCCGGAGATCTTGCTGGCCAGGGTAGTTGACTTACACCTTCTAGAGCACGTTGGGTGGCACGGGATACATGCGGACGTGCATTGTCCTGTTGGAACAGCACGTTCCCTTGCCGGTCTAGGAATGGTAGAACGATGGGTTCGATGACGGTTTGGATGTACCGTGCACTATTCAGTGTCCCCTCGACGATCACCAGAGGTGTACGGCCAGTGTAGGAGATCGCTCCCCACACCATGATGC